>NC_140587.1:312211244-313441460 GCF_964204655.1 Triturus cristatus | reverse complement strand
TTGTTTTGTTGTGCCATGATAAAGGAGGAATGTTATGTTCAAGGGAACACCTCCCCGCTTACGCGAGGTGGTCCCGTCTGTGACCCGGAAGGGCCTAGGTAAATAAATGGGGGCTGGACCGGATGATCCGGGTCAGTGCACCGAAGCGCAATACGAAGCGTAGGTGTGTGTTTATATCTCCTCCACGATCCCGGAGTGCATGCTGCCGCCTACCTCCCGCTGTCCTTCTCAGTCCTATACAGAACGTAAACAACCTCCAGCCTTTTCCCAGAGCTGAATTAGGTTTCCTGTGCGCCCAAGCGTGAGAGGGAAGAAAACTGCACCTACAGACTCCTAGCCGGCTTTGTTTATGAATCCGGGCCAGTGTGTTTTACTCTTTTTGGGACAACCACTTTTACCGCGAGCGAAAGAAGATTACAGCTGAAAATTAAAATACAACTTTAGAACTAAAGCAAAAGTTCTGCAGCTCAGACTGTGACTCTTGCACGTGCAGTTTCACCCATCCTTCCTCCGAACTGACTTTTGGGAAATACCTTAACACATTTCTGAATGTAATGTCCCTTTTCCGTTCGTGGACTAAACCTTAAAGCATTTATCTAGAGTTCCTTCGGTGCACCAGAACTTCATTTCCCTTTGTATCTCAAACTCTGCTCATCTTTCTAAATGACTAATGTGTTTCGTTAATAATTTTTGTAAATATCAAACGTACATGCTGTTGCGCTGTGCTAATACACAGAAACGAAGATTTATGGCCAACGTATGGGAAGTGAAGGGAATGTAAATGATGACTTTTCATGCTCACTTAGGGTAATAGCTCCCACATGTTTAGATAATAACATGTATGGAATATATTTCCACTGAAAGATGCCTGGCAGCGGGCCTGCGCGCCCTGTGTCTTCCCTGACGCTGCCGTAAATCTTCTGGAAGAGATTTTATGGTTCCCCGTCCCAGCTGGCTTCGTGACTATTCCCATGTTTTTAATAAACAGAATTAAAATGTAAGAGGGACGCGGGATCCTAGTTGAATTCCTAAGGTGGCGGCGACCCACACTTCACGAAAACTTCAAAAGTGCGAGGTCAGCGGCCTCGCATCAAAGGAGCCAGGTTTAGTCCAGTGCTGTCCAAGAGGCATCCAGCGCCCCTGCTCGCGTCCAGTGGGAGAATGGAGAGGAAGGGGCAGGACTTTTTATGTTAAAGGAAATGTTGGAGTTTTAGTGAATTTTTAAAGAAAGCACACCTATCAAACCATAGCAAAATACCTGTAGATTACAGTTTAAAATGTACAGAATTGAGTATCGAATTCCTTCTTTTCAAGAATTCTGCTCTCTATATTTTCAATTTCAGTTTAGTTTCCTTCCCATCACAGAAAGTTTGGGTGTGCTGAACCATTGGGGAGCTAGGCGGATGCACAGCTGTCCTGGGAGTGAGAACATTCTGTGCTCATTTATAATCGAGATACTCCAGTGTGATCGAGTCTTGGAGCCTCTGTAACATGTATGCATGGTACCCTTAAGTCACACATTCTACACCAAGACCTAATGTCACACCTACCCTAAGAACACACAGAATGAGCGTGTCATGAAGGCTGACTTTGTCTTCATATTGTGAAAGGTTTTTGAGTGTTTAATATGTTTCTTTCCAAGATTTATTTAATGCTTTAGCTGTATGTCGAGGCGTGATGCCATTATATGGAGGCACATAGGGACATGCATTGCTATTTAATAATGACTGATGCTCTTGAGGTACATGAGGTATTAAATGTATTGACAGGTGTTGGTGTATATGCTTAATATAGCGAGGAATCTAGTAGAACCCTGAAACGTGAGCAATATGCTGCGCTTTAACATTTCCAAAATAAAATGGATAAAAAGGAACATCATTTCAATAATGGTGTCTCTCGTGCAGCTGATGAATCACGTGGCTTGAAAGTAACCCTGGAGATTTCTTTTTATGAAAAAACATAAATATGACGTCAGTTTTGGGGCTGAAGGGAAGATGATTAGATGTTGTAATGTATAATATTTCAGTTTTATTACAAGTCAGATTAAGGTAAATTTGATAGATGTCCCACTCTGAATAGAAAATAAAGAATTACAAATAGTACTTTTTAGCTGATGCAAAAAAAAGAAAGACATGTAGACTTGAAAATCCTCACACAGACGTGACAAAAAAGAAGAAATAAAGATCTAGGAAGAGAAAGAAATGGTGTAGATGAGATGTTAAACAATAGACTCTTGGTGGGCCTCTTAACAAAGAGAAAGAGGTGGAGACTGTTGTACACCTCGGAAACCAAGTACGTATGACTCCAAGGTTGAGAATTGAGATAGTGCAGCATAGGCTCAGAAACTCGTAACAAGGGAAGAAAGTCAAGCACTATCTTTATTTTTCTCTTTTATATATGGAATAAAGTACTCCCTGCAGTACTTTATAAAGATATTGCAAGTCGCTGAGGAGTTCCATGGCCATATAGAGGAATGAGGGGAAAGAGCGAGTTCTTTTTTATGATTATGGAACTCTGAGGTGACTTGCAGTAACCTTATAAGGTAAGGCAAGGGGTCCTTTATTCCTTATAATACGTAGTCACACCATCACCTTTCCCCAAACCACTTTAATCCTTGGTGCGTAGCACTTCCATAGGAAAGAGAGCATGTTTGCAAATATAAAGAATAAAAATAGAATCTCTAGTGAAACACTAAACACATCAAAAAGCTGTTAGATAGTTGTTGCAATATAATAAATACCTATAGGAGTTGAAAAAGAAACATATTGCCATAAATGTCCATTTTGTGGCCGTCATGGTACAGCTAGAAAAATAGAGCAGCACAAAGAAAAGCAAGGTTTCCTTTCCATTCTTTAAGCAGCTGCTTTAATTATGCTCCATGCCTTGACCTGCCTTTCCCCTGGCTGCTGGCTCTGGCAGCAGGAAATGTAACTTCAGAACTCAACTGTAATAAATTATTACTGTTGAGGTCTGATATAATTTCTTTAAAATTGGCGACTGGCTGTGTCACAAGTCACTGATTATAAAGAACATATATAAATGCTTTTAATACAGGGATTATGGAATCCCATGTATAATAGCACACTTATACAAAAGTACTCTATAGAGCAGAACAAGAGGATGCATATGACGTTCGAAAGCAGCTGGAGCAGAATTTGAGTTACAGGCTTTCATCTGGAAAATGTAATTGCCTTCCATAGATCAAGCAGAATTGGAAGCAATGAGAACTTAAAGTGATGAGAATAATAAAAAAGAATGGGACGCAGTGGTGGCTGGTAAACTTTGAAAGTGGTGAGACGTGAGACCGAATCATTAAAGGCCTTGAGCAAGTGAGCACAACTGTCCTTAGGTGTGTTCAAGGGGTTATTGGCCTGTGATTTAAAAAAACAAAATGTGTAAAATGATGAATTTTAACATTCAGTTTATCCCACTTCACATATGTCTTTATCATTCTGGTGAAGTTAAATTTAAATACTAGCACTCACAGTTTTGTTGGGGCCTCCCCCAATGTCACACTTCACCTAAGGGCTGGCAGGAAAGTGTGGAAGAAAGCAGTGTTTCATGCAAAGCTGTAAAATGGATGTACTTGGCTTAGCGTGCACATTTTCCAGTGCCTTGAAACATGAGCACTGACTTTATTCAAACTACTGTGGGGTTGACTCAATGCTCCTGGGCATAGCAGGCACTGGGAATAGCTGCAACGACTCAGAAACCTCAAAGTCACATGCATCCCAAGTAAGAATAACACAAAATGCATTAAGAATCAGCTGTCACATGGAGACTGATTGTCAGGAACACTGTACTGAAAATGTTCTTTAGTTGGATTGAAAAGTCAGCCCATCAAAGTCCACATGTCTGACTGAGAACATACTGAAAGGCAAATGATGTACACATCCTTAAATGTGATCATTACAAAAGTAACATGAGTTTTCACATTGCAAATGTTTTTCATGTCACCGATATTGTTTTGGGCACGAGGTCATGCAGCGGTCGGCAAGCCGAGCAAGGCTTAAAATGTAAATTTTGCCCAAACTCAACTTTGATGTTTGGGGCACCTAGGTACTCAGGTACTTATAAGAAGGACCCTTATAAAATGAGTTTTGTAAGCCCTGGGTTAAGTGAAATTGCTAATTTCACCCCCCCCCCCCCCCCACATTGCGATAAAGTGCTTCACAAAGTCTACTTTTGTGCTAGGAGCACTGTGGAGTGAGGATCTCCAATATATTTACATATTCAGAACCCCTAAAGTCTCAACCAGGTGTTCCAGGGATGGGGGGTCCTGTAGATATAAGCAGGTGTCTTATAAAAGGTGTTTGTATGAGCCCTGGTGTTGGAAAGATGACCCAAGTCACATTGGTTAACATGGCAAGAAGGTATTTACTAATAATTCCTGTTAGGAGAATCATAAAAATGCCATTCAAAGACTTCCTAGAATGGTATTGATAAATCAACAATATGGTCTTATTGAATTTCT
The DNA here is from genome assembly GCF_964204655.1 of Triturus cristatus. Taxonomy (NCBI): domain Eukaryota; kingdom Metazoa; phylum Chordata; class Amphibia; order Caudata; family Salamandridae; genus Triturus; species Triturus cristatus. Next base: position 313,436,986 of record NC_140587.1, on the reverse strand, counting down.
CCTAAAGTGTACAGACAAGAAGTTATAAGACTTTCTTGTCTGTAAGCCAAAATTCAGCCTTCCAGTGGTCTGTCCTGATTAGTCAAAGTTCAGTGAGTTAGCCAGGTTCCTTTGATGAGGTGGTAAATAGTCCCTGGAGTTAGCCAGCTCTTCTGGTAGGGCAGGGTTTTGCTACATAGGAATACCAGAGCAGGGGGAGGGGTCGTAAACAATATCCTTCAATGGATGGAGGAAACAGGCAGAAGACTCTGTTTCATTTACAACTCTCCTCTTCGAACCCAGACAGATGCTAGGATTAAGGAAGGAATGAGCAGGCGCAAGGGAGAGAGACTATGGAGATTAGCCATCATGGAGGCATGTTTAGTCAGCTCTTCTCTCCCTGCTGAAAATTCTGACATATTGCATTTTGGAGAAATAGTGCTTTCAGAGAAACCATTTTGCCACACTTGGATGAAGTGGTCTTGCTCTGGGCTGTTGCCCTGCACCTCATTGGGCAGGACTGCCCTCCTGATTAACCCCAGAGAACACCGAATAAGTATCTGAGAGGGACAGTGCCTCTCAGATCTGCTGCTTGAAACTCAAGACAGAAGAAGGGTCCATGCTGAGAAGTTTGATTTGCATCAACCAGGGCCTGCACTCTGAAGACTGCGCCAGCTGCACAATCCAGAGCTACAGCTCTGTGGACTACCTTGCTTCAAGAGGAATAAAGAGTGGGCTCCCTGCAAGCTACAGGTTAACAGAGCTCACCTGCATCAACTCCACCAAGAGTCCCCTACCTGGAATGTATCCAGTGGACTTTTAAGGGTGTTGTCCAGGTGCATTGAGGGTATTGTGGTCCCAACCTTTCAAGGACCATCTTGAAGATTCCAGACCCTTAGATTGTGGTTTGGACACTTTGGACCCCGAAGAGGAACTTCATGAAGAAGTTCCAGAAGTTTGGGAAAGTTTAGTGTACTTCTGTGAGTAAGCTCCAGAGGGTGACCGGACTCCCACAGGAAGGCAATCCTTTGAACCCTCACTGAATCCAGCCTGTTGGAGAAGGCTGCATGACGTCTGGTGAGAAATCCTCCAGAAAAGTTTCTAAGTGTGAATTTATCCCTGCCAGAGGAAACCAAATGTCCAAAAGTGGCACTATTGGTTTCTAAACACTAGAAAGTGTTTGATCTTTAAAAATTCACATCTCCCGTTCCCTACAGAGGATCATTTTCATTTTGGTGTGATTTTAAAGATAAACATATTTCCTATTTTTATACATTGGTGTTGGATTTTTATTGTGTGTTAAATATTTAATGAATTGGTGTTTATAAATGCTTTACATACCCGTCTTTAAAGATAAACCTGCCTGCTCGCAGCCAAGCTACCAAGGGTTGAGCATGGGAATAATTTTCTAAGAACTATTCTGAGCCTTATATTGTGTTAGTGGTATTATTGCCAGTGGTAAATGCATATCTGCTTCTACTAATAATCCACTTTTCAACATGTCCTATGGGGTGTTGCGGGATAAAGAAAAAGACCCACACACTGGACATTACAAGATGGTCCATCTGGCAACCTCACACTGCCTGTGTGGGTGCAGGTAACCCTGAAAGTTAGACATCCCAAAATGTTACCTCAACCAGGATGCCCACATTTACTGGATTAGAGACAGTATTGAGACAGTATTGAACCTCAATTTCATGAAGCATATGTCCCCACACCGGGGCATCTCCCAAAACAACAAAATACTATCAAATGGAATAATAAATAATACATGGAATGGGATTGAATGGGCCCACTCAATAATTGAGTTCTAGATCTCTGGAAAAGGTGGAAGGATTTTATTACTGACTTAAAAATGTTAGCAGTACAGAGTCAATTTCAAAATGCAGAGTTATACAGAGCATGCAAAAATCAGAAATTATTGTAAGTCCCAAATGGTCAGCAAAATCGGAAAAGAACAGACAGCATCCTTAGTAGAACAGGAAAGTCGTCTTGCTCACTCCCAAAACCAAGGGTTTTTATACAAAATGTTCGCATATGAAAATACAGAATCAGCAGACTCAAAGTGGTGTGAGCAAATGTAGCATTTTATCAGCAAAACAGACCACATAAAAAATAAATTTCACACTGCCGTAGCACTCAAGCACTAACCCTCTACATGAATAATTATTCCGACCCCCTGTGCTTCTGTCATCCGGAGATTCTTGAACACTTGTCGTGCTTCAGTTTGTGGTACATCACACACATCTCAGAATTTCTTTCCAGGTCTCTAATGGGTTAATGAAGAGACCTCTCTGAGTGATTGACATATAGTGTCAGTCACTGCAGTGCTTGTTCTGACAGCGGCCGAGGCTTTCATTAACCACAGTGCTGCTTTCGCATAATCAGAGCGTCTCCTGGAAGGGCTCTCCATTGAATCACACCTGGGCTGTAAAATACAACGCCCTGCAAAAAAAGGTGCCTTCTTGAGTATGCACAATGGAATGTGAAATACACCTCCTGTTCACTCAGACTCTCTGCCTGACACTCGCTCAGGTGATATTGATGTTACAGCGAGCACAGTGCCTGCCAACAGTTTCTGTATGCTAGATACTGCACTAACTTATGAGGCGGAGGCAGAAAATAGAGAGGGCGGAGCCCCGCAGCACCCTAAAGAGGAACCGCCTCTCATGGGATCAAATACTTGACAGAAGTGCATTGTCTGTTGACAATGAAGTGTGGAGTCGAAGTATGAGAAGAACTTTGTATGGCCTATATATTCATGTACCTTTAAAAGATGATTATAAGTGGATGTTAGTAACCAAGAATACTAAGTGTTGTTGAAGAGACATAACACACCTTACCCTCTGATGACATCATAGGGCGGACTACATTTTGCCTTTTAGCCCCTCAACAGACACTTATGAGATGCTGATGGGCTGGTGGTAGGATAAGTAGTTAAAACCTCAGACAGTAAAAAAACAAGCATTGGCATGGCCAATCGGCCTCGGCAATGGGAGTACCTAATTAAAGAGATTGGCGAAAGGGACGTTGCAGCACAAACAGGAAGAACCCAGTGCATCAACAAGGCCCACATATGCAAGAAGAAGAGTGTGCAGACAAGAGGCATAGAATGCAAGTGTTCACCCATGCAACAGGGATCGCACGTGCTAATGCAGAGTAACACACACTACGTACATCAGGGAGTGCACACCTCCCCTCAAACACAGAACAGGGACAGGCAGAGAGTGTGCTCCACATGCATGCCTATTCTAGACAGCGCATGCACTCTCTACATCTGAGATCTAAAAAAATTAGGAACTCGATCAGACTGGCACCAGCACATGTTGCGCACACACAAGCCGCTCAAACCCCCAGGCTTCCCGTTGTGCAATCTCATTTCACCAATCTAAACAGTGGATACGCAACATTCCCCACAATACTGAACATCCACGAGAGGTTTTCTACATGACACCGGCATACAAGGCACCACCCTCCACTGGATCAGATCGTTCCTCACTGGCAGGAGCCAAAGGATCAGACTGTCAACCTTCCTTCCCAACCCACGGAAATCAACTGCGGAGTCCCACAGGGATCATCAATGAGCCCAACCCTCTTCAACATCTACATGGACCCCCTCGCTGCCATCATCCAACAGCACGGCCTCAGCATAGTCTCCTATGCCGAACACACACAGCTCATCCTCTCCCTCACCAAGGACGCCACCACCACCTGACAGAAATCCTCATCCTCGGAATCACCCCCTCGGCATGGAACAACACCCGGTAGCTCACCGCCCTCGGCAGATCGCCGACCACCACTTACCACGCCAAGAACCTTGGCATCGTCCTCAACTCCTCTCTCTCCATGAAACAACAGGTCCACATCATCACTTCCAGCTGCTTCAACACATTCAGCACTCTCCGTAAGACCTTCAAATGGATCCCCCGAGGCAAGGAAGACAGTCACCCACACACTCATCACCAGCAGGCTGGACTATGGAAACGCCCTCTACGCCAGCATCAACAAGTCCCTACTCCGCAAGCTCCAGACAATACAGAACACCGCTGCAATACTAATCCTCTGGATCCCTTGACACAAACACATCAGCCAACACCTATACAAGCTCCACTGGCTCCCCATTGAAAAGAGAATCACCTTCAAGATACTCACTTACACCTACAAATGCCTACACAACACCTGACCCCAATACCTCAACGACAGAATCACCTTCCACGTATCTATACGAAACCTCCGATCCACCAACCTACTCCTCGCCAAAACCCTGCGCATCTGCAGAGCCAGAGCAGGGGGAAGATCCTTCTGCTACATCGTGGCCAAGACCTGGAACGAGCTCCCCACGGGCATCAGACGTGCCCCCTCCCTGAACACCTTCAAGAAGGCCCTGAAGACCTGGCTTTTCGAATGAAACGGATCTGCTGACCCCCTCCTTCCCCCAGCCCCTTGAGACCCTCACGGGTGAGCAGTGCGCTTATAATTCCCGCTGATTGATTTTTCGAAACACATTTTTCTGAGTGCCCTCAGAGGACTGGATGCAACCACGCTTTACCTACCTGTTCCACGCGCTCGAAAGAAAGTATTGTTCTAATAGACGGTGCAATTGCATAGAAATACGTTCCCTTGGATTTTTTTAATTGCATTTATGTAATGCTTACCACCCTTGACTGGGCGCTAAAGTGCTTTACACCAAACAGATAGTAAAAGGCAGGTTAGTGAACTATTCTAACTTCAGGCCAACACTGATTAAGGGGGATCGTAACATTAATCTCTCACAATGGGTGTTGTGAGGGGTCCTTGAAAAGTTAGAGGGAACAATATGCTGTATAGTCAGTGTCTAGTTTATTTCCACTAAATATTGCTCTTACTAGTCCCTTGTCTATGCTCATGGTGCCCCATGCATCCTTCTAACTGTAGTCTAAAGTGCCTGTTGTATGGAAGCCGTGAGAGCACCTGCAACCGCCTCCACGTTTCCTTCTCACCTGAGCTCCATTTTTTTCTCCCACCGCCAGCGGGAACTGCAACAATCAATGACAGCTGGGAGGAAGTCAAGACCAAAAATAACATCGGAAGACCTGCACCTAACTACCCGACAGCCATGAATGAGGGGTGCAACATGATCATGCTGGGCACCGGGCTGACAGTGCGAAGAGGGAACAAAGTCTAGGTTTTGGGCTCGGGTTAGTATTCAAACATGACCATATCCTGGTTAAAAGTGCGGTTCAAATTGGGGGCGGATGTGTAACCACAGGATTATGATGTAATTGTGCTGGGCACTGTGCTGACAGTGAGAGGAAGGCGCAAAGTCTAGGCATTGGTTTCGGGTTAGTTATCGAACAACACCATGTCCTGGTTGAGAGAGCGCAGCAAATTGGGGGCTCAAGTGTAATAACAGGGCATCGGATGGGATAAGAAAACAAAAAACGGTGCTAGGAGTAAATGAAAACTTCAGCATTCTTGAGGAGTGAAAAAAGAAAAAAAAAGTCCCTAAAATGGTCATAAACTGAGGAATAGTGGTGGGATGGTGTACATAGTCCCTCCTCTCAGGGTGGAGTAAACACAGGAAGAGGCATGACAAATACATGCCATGGACAAATGGTGAGAAAGATTAGAAGAGTAACCATGCAGCCAGCAAATGGGAAGCCTATGGGCCGGATGAAGCCAACAAAGTAGATACAGCATATCTCTTGTAGACAGCGCATGCGCTGTCTACAGCCGAGACCTAAAAAAGCTCCCCACTTACAGATAACAAGGGAAGTGCCTGGGTTAATTAATGGCACTCCTATAGTAGCAACTGCTACCCTGTCTACCACAGTTGACATCCATTATGTTGGGCTCTGCACAATTACACCTGCAGAATTGTTTGTTCCATAGATGTAATTAAGAATTCCCTCTGACACGAGTACTTTTGAAAACCTGTGACTATAACAGCGTTATATGCTTATATGTGGAAAGGTTTGTGGATTCCTCTTGCGCATAAATCTGAACCCATACAAAGTATATTAAACCTGTGATGTAGATTTACAATTTCTTTGTGAATTGAGCTCATTTCACAAAGTCACTTGTATGTGTAAGCTTAAAGTTCATGCGCAAATTACTTGATTTACACGTGCAAGGAATTCACAAAAGGTGATTTCACACACATAAAATCAATTAGCCATGACCATTGTTACCTCATGATCACTGTTCCCTGGAAGGTGCTAGCGTGGGTGCGTGCGCACCTATTACACTCCAAGCACGCAGTGTCTTCTATAGAGCCCTCACCCACACAGCACATGCCCTGAGAGACAGGTGTTCATGTTAATGGCAGCGCCCTGTAGAAGCATGAAGGGCTCTGCGATCAACATGAATACTAAAAAAAAAGCAGACAATCTGCCCCAGCCGATCTCAATGAAGAAAGGGCATGAAGTAAGACTATAGGCATGACGTGTGCTTTCACAATCACTAACATATATTAGTGATTGTGAAAGCACACGTCATGCTTTTAGGCTTGCTGCATGCCTTTTGTTTATAGAGCTCAGCTGCAGGCAGATTTTGTGCTGTTTTGAAAGTTTTAATTTTAAATGCAGCTTGTGTATTAGTATATCGGGCGCTGCAATTAACATGAAAACTTTAAAAAAGACACGCAACCTGCTGCGCTCTATTAACAAAAGGCATTCAGCAAGCATTAAAGCACAATGTGTGCTTTAACAATCTCTTATATATGTTAGTGATAGTGAAAGCGCACAACGTGCTTCTAGACTCGCTGAGTGCCCTTTCTTAATAGAGCGTGGCTGCGGCAGATTGTGTGCATTTTTTAAAAGTATTCACGTTAATTGCAGCAACTGTCATGCCTATACACTGCGCTGCAATTAACATGCGTAATTTTAAAAAATGCACACAATCTGCCACCAGCCACGCTCCATTTACAAAATGCAGCAATCCCAGGGCTTAAAGTGGTCTGGGTCCTGCCGGTGCTCAGCACTTGCAGTCCTTAAAAGCAGGTTCTGAGATGGCTCCCTATTGGGCTCTTCATTTTTGCCCTCACCCTCAGGGTAAATCTTAAATCTGCAGCAGTGCAACTGCTCAAAGCCTTTGGTGTAACATCAAAGAGACTTGCTATAGTTCTTTCACACATCATTTCAGAACTTAAGCATCTTCAATATTAGATTCAACAAAGCCGTAGTTGTTGCTTATTTATCTTATGCAACCAACAACCATTGACAAAGCCAATAGTCCTGACTTGTTGTAGGTATAATGTTACTTGTTGTATTATATATTGCAAAAACCATTACAGAATCACAAAACAAAGTGTATCTGAGCTCCAACAGTCTTGTATTGAAACTTTAGGGGGACAGTTTCACTAGAGGAAGGTAAGTCTGCAGTTTTTGATATACTCACAGATTCTTCTGATGACTGTCTCTGTATTGGACTTTAATCTTTACATGTCCACCTGAGATTCCTGTTCTGTACGCCTGCGGGGAAAAGGGGTGCCTATGGAGACCTCGTGCTGTTGCAGGGATTCCGCTCATGCACAGGACTATGCGCAGGAAACCAGAACCTCAGTGAATTGCGGTGTGCCAAAAACTGACCTCAGTACCCAGAACCACTATCCGACCAGCATCAGTCTCTCATTCGCTCTTCATACCATATAGAAGCTACCAATGATTAGACAACCCAGAACATGCGACTTTAGAGTACTCTCAGGAATGGTGGGAATCAGAAATACGTTATTATTCTCATATCATTCCACAACAAGAGTATTCAGAGACACAGTAAAGTTTAAAATGTTGATTTTATAAACTACGTGTCCTATGATGCAGTACTTTGGCTAACATAAGCAGACAACTGATTAAAATTAAAACCATCAGCATTGTTACAATACCATAGAAAATGAAGGGAGAAATCATATTACAAATGATAGTGGAATACAATCACCCTCCCTTCGCTAGTAAGCTAATATTATTAGACTAATAGACTAATAGAAGGTCTCTAGGTTTGAATGGGGAACCCCATACCGTAAAGATCAGCTTAGGTGAATCACATCACAGGATCAGATTTGCTCTGTGCCTGGAAAAGTTCTTCTCCAGAATGTGTGTGTAATGCATGCAAACAGCAATATAAAAAGATTTGCATCTGTGTGCGTGTTATGGCTAGAGCGTGGGCCGATCAACCTGAACTCAAAAACATACATTGTTTTGTGGCTCAGACTGTTTCTGCACACAATGTTCAGACCAAGGTCGCAGTGCACGCCTAAGGATGTGAACAACAGACAGTTCTCATGTGAAGAAAAGGCAAGCAAGCAGTTTTCAAATAATAACATCTATCTGCAGTGTCGTGTGCAAAAGCAGCAAAAGTGGCAAGATGGCGTTTCTAACATCTAAGACACTTATACTAACATAGCAATGTATGCATCTAAAACTCTGCCTCCACTACACCCTCCCTTGATCGGACCACGAACAATTGGATACAATTAAGGAACGCAGAGTGCAAGTTCGACAGAAACAGAATTAAGTGCTAGTATTGTAAGCCGTATAAAAGGGGAGAGAATGTTCGAAGAAAAAGAAGAAAAAAAAATGCGTAAAAAACGAAGGAAAAGGAGGGGGGGAAAAAATCGTGTAGTTCTTATAAGGAAAGTTGGATGACATCTAAATTAATCCATCAACGTGTAAGCACAGTAAGTTGCGACAGCTTCCAAGAGGAAGTCATTGGAATGTCCTGTAAAAGTCTCCGCCATCCAGTCTAACAAGGTAAATGAACATACATGTTCCTCGACAACTGGGGCCTCTAGCACAGAGGACAACTGGCGTGTTCTTCAAGATAACTTCTCGCCAAGAAGTCATACACTGCCGTACCAATGTCCCAATTCCCTAGGACTCCATGTGCCGCTCCACAGGCCATAATCCTGACACCAGAACAGTCTAACTCATGAGCCACTAAGGGACTCATCAGTCGATCATAATCCGGGGCAGGAGACACCGAGTTTGACAAGCACAAATTCAGAGCCCATTCGAAAGGACAATTTAGGCAGTGAAAAACAGTTTGCACGCACGTAAAGTAGGAAAACCGGAAGGACAATCCATAGGCTATGCTCAAGGTGGCCAGTGGCAATGTTCCATAAAATCCAAGCATCCGGTTACAAAGATGGAGCAGCCGGGACAGGCTGTCGTGTGACACAAATTGTGCAGCCATTGCGCAGTAAGCAGACCAACAACAGCACACCAGCCGTGAGGGCAAGAATCAACGGGAGCCCACCAAAGACGCTGGAAAAAACAGAATGAAAAAATGCCGGTATCACACCAAAAATATTTTGGAAGGAGGTCACGAGGCCGGAGCCCACAACTTTGAAAAAATGTGCCAAGCCAGTTGTTGACGAGGCATTGAATATAGTGTGAATCAGGGCACCGAAATGAAGTGGGAGATCAGAATTTAAAAGCGCATGCACCTCGGTGCGGGTGTTTGCTACGTGAAGGACAAATGTTTCACGGGATGAAGTCAGAGCGACTTCTTTTTGAGACAATAGAGCCCTTATTCTGCTCATCTTGTTGAATTCTGCTTTCAAGGTTGGAATGGAAGGTCAGATGGATACATCCAGCCGCCCATGCGGGGGTGGGAAAAGGACATTTTTACAGCAGACTACTCTTTGTGATACAGTCACAATGTAGGGAATTCCCACTAGCATCCCGCAGCAAGCCTCGTTATTTAAAAGCAAATAACTACCGTTAGCTAGCAACATGAAAGAGGGTGTATTATCTGGCACTGGAATCCCTTTCAGGACGCATGCTAAATTTGGTGCCTGAACGTTGCACGGGCCATGCAATTGGATGTGCCTAAAGACTACTGAGTGATCAGGTGTGGAAGTGCATTCTTCACCTTTTAAATAAACCTCTTTACCTTCTCTCATGCACCTGTATGTAAATGGGAGTGACCAAACCTCATGCAGGAAAAGCCGTACCTAACGGTTCATATCTGCCCAGGGCAAAATGTTTCATGCACGAACTGAACTTAAACAAAGGGAATGGCAATGTGATTAACCCGTGGGTAAGCCACACAGCTGAGTTCAATTCGGTTCTAACTTTTCAATATGTAGTAATGAGTATGTGGCATCTTTCATGGACATGAATTGTTGTTTTGCAGTCAGATTAAAAGGAAGGAATAAAGACGATGTATTCATGTAGTACAAGGGATCTTTCCCTGCCTTCAACGTTTGTAAAGTACATGCAAACTGCATTATAGAACGCAATTGATTTTGACCATGATATAAAACAGACATATCATCCTGCACAATATCAACAACAGATGAAACAATATTATCTAATGTGTAAATTCTGGAAGAAAGGGTGTTAATGCTATTATCGATAACAGCTAGTACGTTCTCCAAATTGGCTTGATCAATGGCTCTCAATCTGGAAGCCGCTTCAATTTGCGACAATTTCCATACTTCGTTATAAACAGCATACACCCATCTTCTGGACCTGCCTCCTACAGGACCCTTAACAAAATCATTCAAATCTATTTTGTCATGTAATTTAGATAAATGAAGTTTAACAGATGCCAAGGTGGAATGTTGCAGGCAAGATTGGCATAACTTCCCCACAGAGTAGGTAGTAACAGAATGAGATGATTCAAAACGGGCGTCTACGCGAACCTGCATATATCCTGGTTGTAGACCCAGAAAATGATGTTGACAGGAATCTGCACTCGTCTGGCAATTTAACCATCCTTCTGGATTTAATTTGGAAATATTGAAGGATGTATTAGCAATGTATGACTGCAACGCATCAAGGGACAGATCTGTATGATTACCCCAATTAGGATAAGCACCCAGATCAGGATATGAGGAAGAATTCAGCTTTTTAGAAGTTGCCAATCCAAAGCAGGTCATTGTAGAATTCAGAAACAACATGTGGTTTGGGATGAGGCAGGCACAATGCAGAGCTTCTGTTCCCTGTACCTGCCACTTCTTAGAACCCCAAACAGATTTAAGATCAATACTAGTAGCTTTCCACAAGTCATAACCCCCGATAGCCAATTCATCCATAAAGGATTTGGAATACAATAATTTAGTGTGTGTCAGCCTAACTTTCGAAGCAGATTCAGCTGCCAATTTAAAATAAAAGGCGGCAGGTTCTGAGACACTAAAATCAGTAAAATATGCAAATTTGTTCACCAATGTGTTGGAGCTGCCTTGCATTGGCGTCGGACAATGTTCCCATTGTGTATAATTTACAAAATTTCGAAATGTAGGAAATGATTGCCATAATGTTGATAGCAAAACAGTTCTCCATAATTAGCAGTGTCTAAATACACATCTTCAGCATCAAAGGCAGCATAATATTTTAAATCAGAAAACAGTGCCTCTATGGCCTGAACGTCCCAATCATCAGAGCGGATGTTTTGTTTCACAACATCACCCATAGAAACACGAAGAACATTCGGAACATTAATAACCTCAGTGGGTCCATGAATTTGAAATTGAACAGCATCCCACACAATCCCATCTAACACAGGCCTGTTGTATGTCTGGAATGACAATAGTAGGCTTAATCCCCAAACTACTGCGGCCAATAGTTATATAAGCTTCCGCAATAATTTTAGGCAACTCACGGGGCTTATCGAGTTTGTCGATGAGGGCTAAACCATTTGCCACTTGAAAGTGAACAGCATCTCCCTTGAGGTTACCAAAGATGAGAGAGGCCACTAAGTCGAACACACCGACAAGCCGCATCCCCAACTCGACCGCCTTGATGACGGACGGAAGCACTGCCATAGATGGGGTGCCGAAGCACTTCGAGTAGACCGTGCAAAAACTTTACCCCAGTTGTCACAATCGGCCACCTCTGGGACTAAGTCTTTCTGCAAACTAATGGTGAGTATCCTGTGCTTCTCCACAGGAGTAGAGTGCGGAATACTGCTTCCAGCTGGTAAAATTTCTCAGCAAGCCAATAAGGTAAATCGTCATTATTCTGGGGGCGCTTGCCCATTACCGAATTAACCATGACGGGACTAATGACAATCCCGGCCGGGCCAGCTGGCTGTCCCGCAACAACAGGTGTCCCCACCTGTACGTTGCGTGAAATGTATTGCACAGTAATCAGGGCTGTATGGAGGACACGCAACTTATCCACCGCAACATTCAAATATCGAGGATGAGGTGTAAATCCGGCTAGTACCGGCCAAGTGGCCCCTGGAATTGATAAAGGGCCCATTCGAACCGGTGCAACTGCATGGGGAAGGGTGCCATGAAAGCAAATGCGATGCTGCCAAGCTGAAATAGGAATCTCTTGCATCCTATATGGCGTATAATTAGCTGGGATCCGCGTGGGAGTATAGGTGTGAAACGTATTATCATCCGCATTCTCCGCCGGCATAGTCACCCAAGAGTAAAACAACTCGTAGGGGTAGGATGCATCGGCACTCACCACAAAAATAACAGCCATCCCATCGTCCGGCACCCCAAACTGCGTCAAATGACGTCGCAGAGGTGTTCGGCTATGCGCTGCAATATCGCCCGCCATATGGGCACAGAGAAGTACAACATTGTATATTGTGGTAGCACAAGGGTTCAAAAATATAAAAACCTTTTTAATTGACAAGCTTGATTGAACCTATCGCACCGATAGGTAGGTTAAAACCATCACTCTCGCTATCCGGAAACAAGAGTGAGGGTGTCGTGGACCAATATAAGCACTACTAAGGCATCTCAAATCAGAAGACCAAACGTTAGGTGCGCCATGTTGCAGGGATTCTGCTCATGCACAGAACTATGCGCAGGAAACCAGGACCTCAGTGAATTGCGGTGTACCAAAAACTCACCTCAGTACCCAGAACCCCTATCCGACCAGCATCAGTGTCTCATTCGCTCTTCATACCATATAGAAGCTACCAATGATTAGACAACCCAGAACATGCAACTTTAGAGTACTCTCAGGAATGGTGGGAATCAGAAATACCTGTTCGTTATTATTCTCATATCATTCCACAACAAGAGTATTCAGAGACACAGTAAAGTTTAAAATGTTTATTTTATAAACTACGTGTCCTAAGATGCAGTTCTTTGGCTAACATAAGCAGACAAATGATTAAAATTAAAACCATCAGCATTGTTACAATACCATAGAAAATGAAGGGAGAAATCATATTACAAATGATAGTGGAATACAACCAACCTCCCTTCGCTAGTAAGCTAATATTATTAGACTAATAGAAGGTCTCTAGGTTTGAATGGGGAACCCCATACCGTAAAGATCAGCTTAGGTGAATCACATCACAGGATCAGCTTTGCTCTGCGCCTGGAAAAGTTCTTCTCCAGAATGTGTGTGTAATGCATGCAAACAGCAATATAAAAAGCTCTCGACTTTCAGAGATTTGCAGCTGTGTGCGTGTCATGGCTAGAGCGTGGGCCGATCAACCTGAACTTAAAAACATACATTGTTTGGTGGCTCAGACTGTTTCTGCACACAATGTTCAGACCAAGGTCGCAGTGCACGTCTAAGGATGTGAACAACAGTCAGTTCTCATGTGAAGAAAAGGCAAGCAAACAGTTTTCAAATAATAACATCTATCTGCAGTGTCATGTGCAAAAGCAGCAAAAGTGGCAAGATGGCGTTTCTAACATCTAAGACACTTATGCTAACATAGCAATTTATGTATCTAAAACTCCGCCTCCACTACAGTGCCAACTGTTGCCAAAAGCACTGGAAGTCTCATCCGGAGTAGCATGCTTAGTTTACAGCTGATGCACCAAGTGTTTCTTGGACAGATATGGGGCTATTTCCTGAAATAATTCTCCAGAAGAGTAAAGATATTGGAAGCAGCTGAAACCGACGACAATCCTACAAAAAAGGGACAGGAAATATCAGTATTAGATTTTTTTACAACTGAAGTAAAGGTAATTTTTTGGTGTGTGGTAGGCCACCACCATCTTCAAGTCATGCTTTACATAGACTAAGGAATGGTGCATTAAAGAGTTATTGGTACAGAAATCAGTAACACATTTGAGAAGGGATGGGTTGAGAAATAAAGTAAAAAAAAGAAAAAGAATGGTGAATAAACAAAAGGTACTCCAGTCATGCATTAGGACATTGATCTCCATTTTGGGTGTTGTGATGTCTGTCTCTCCCCCAGCAACACATACACACAAATCTACCAGGAGGGACTGCCTCCCTATGATAAAATATATGCACCATCGCACACCTTGCCTCAGGTCCCCTTTGTATGTTTGTATCCCTTAGAGCGTACCTGTTCTTTCTGCATTCCGTTATAACGGATAGGAGTCAATGAGAGGTGGTGACTAAGCTGATGGTGGGTGAATTGTCTATAATAGCTTACTGTCTCGGTGCCCAGTGTAGCTGTCATTAGGGCAACTGGTGGAATGGCACCAGCATATGGGGTAACAGTAGCTCTTTGCATGCAAGTTATGCTGTTCAATCAGGTTAGCAGTGCTTGCAGTGGAGCACATGTCTAAATGTAGGATTAATATGCAAAACCCCACCTAACTGGGGACTTCAACGTGTATTCAAATAAATGCCGAATTTCATGATGGAGACACAAGTCCAAAAATTGGCAGGTTCATTCTTTGGCATTTTAAGATCCCCAAGGAAATCATTGCAGATGCTACCTTTCCCTACTAGAAGGATAGTTGTGCAGAGTTTTATATAAAAAAGAAATATATTTTTAAATTCTTCCCTCTTCTATCCCTCCATTATCCTTTTCAATCCAAATAACAGACTAAGATATCCACCACTCAAATTACTTTCTTATTTCACTATACTAACTCAACACTAATCCTTTATGGGTTCCGGGGTAGCGTACTACTTGCCAAAGAATACTTCAACACCCCATCATGGGTAGCAAGTGCTATAGAAATACAAACCTTTTATCCCTCTTCTATCCGTCCACTATCGTTCTCAATCCAAATAACTGACTAACATATCCACCACTCAAATTACTTTCAGATTTCACTATACTATATCACCACTAATCCTTTATGGGTTCCAGAGTAGCGTGCTACTCGTGAAAAAAAAGTGCTTCAACACTCCATCAGGGGTAGCAAGCGCTGTATAAATGCAATTACAATACAATACAATATATCTGGATGCAATGACAGAGGCAGCACAATAACAATCGCGTGGCACACTATGCTAAGCACAGATTTTTAGCTCAAATATTTTAAGCCACACCCTTAATTACATCAGTCACGCCCCTTTGAGAGACCCCCCCCCAGTTTTTTCATCTCAATTAAAGCCCTGAACAAGCCTAAAAGCACCATGTGTGCTTTCAGAATAACTAACATATATTAGTGATTCTAAAAGCACATGTGGTGGACTTCTATGCACATTCCTCCCATTGCGTATCCAGGAAACCATCTTCAGAACTGATAAATGAACTAATGATTATCAGTTCTGAAGAGTGGAGTGACATCCCCTCCCCCGTAGAGCCAGCTCTGTTCTGCAGAGTCGTGCCCTGCCTACCTTGAATAATTCTTAAACAGATTGTTGCAAATAGCATTTTCTTTTAATTTATTTTAAATCGGGTTTATGTGTGAGAGTCTGTTACAGACATTTTATGACAAATGTGTTTTTGTTTCATGCAACATCCATAAAAAATGTTTCTTTTAGATCCAAAAAGGATGTCAGATATGAGAAATGGGGGGATATCACAGTGATTATTTGCAGTAGTATTAGTGAGCTTCTACTATATTACAATATTGGAAAATACAGCACTATCCCTGAATATTAACTATAAACACATTTAGAATTTGAACCTGTGTGTCTGTGCACTGTTTGTGATTTGGCCAAAGAGGACACGAGAGAGATGAAACTGAATCATAAATTCAAAGGTGATCCGCACAGGGGCCCCCTAAATACGTTTGGCCTAGGGCCCTTAAAATCCTTAAGATGTCCCTCAGCCACTGCGGTGTAGTTAGTTAGGAAAGCAGTGGTTCACTAGTGCTATGGAAAGAGGCAGGTTGCCCTGGTTGCCGATGCTCTGCACTGCACCCGTTCATTTCCAGCATGACACAACCAGTGTATGCCAGTCACCAACATGAAAGCCTTCCCCAGGGCCGGACTGGCCGTAGCAGGCATCGGGTGTTTGCCTGGGAGACTGGAAGGGTGGGGGCCAGTTTAGGAGGAGTGGGGGTCGGTTTTGTTACTGGGGGCAGTTTTGCAGCGATGCTGCAATATCGGCCCCAGTAACAAAAGTAGCAGTGCTGGGGACCGGTTTTGTTCAGCTGTAATGCTTGACACCTGCCCCCCGTTCCCAAAAAACTGCCATGGCTGCTTTCAATTCCCAGTCTGGCCCTGGCTGCCCCATCAAGCAGGCCTCTTGCATTCCAGTACCTAGGCCAGTTATCTGCACAATCAAGCAGGAATCCCTCTCGCTGTACCCACATGCCCGGTCGGGTTCTTGACGCACAGAGCCTTGGCTGCAGCACACAGAGACCCTACACTGCTGCACACAGAGGAAAAAAATTAGAGGGAACATTGCTCATGATGGTGTAATATTTTATTTTGGCATCCTACGCTATGGGCAGGGTGTGGGCATTTTACTGTCTTGATGCTCTGGAAAGTTTGGGAACACCACAATTTCATGGGTTTGCAGGCAGTGCTTGATTTGTAAAATAATGAGTGCCGGTGCCCAAAGCTCTGCTCCATCGGTGCTACTAACAATCGGCACGCTGAATACAAAGGCTGCATAGTGTTGAATTCACCTCCGGTCTCTTTTATTTACTACCAAACACTGCTGTCCCTTTAGCTCACTCTTGCCGGTCCCTTCTTTCTCCCTTTGCGCCAGTATTTCCATCTTTCTCTTTCTTGTGCTTTCCTGTTTGTGTGTTTATTTCTCTCTTACTCGCGGTCAATATCTGATGAGGAAAATTAAGTGTAAATCCATAAAAATTAGTGCCTGTGGTCCCAATGGCAAGCACTGCTTCAAATTAATCACTGTTTCCAGGTATTCACAAACTTTTTCCAACCCATTTCCAACTTAGAAAAGATCCAAGATTTAGGCCTGTCAAGGCCTGAGTAAATCCCTTTCCAGTGTGGGATTGAACTCATAACAACCCCCAAATTGATATACCGGTAGTAGGTAAAGGGGTTTCCCTATAGTGTAAAACATTTTTAAAACAACTTCCTCTGTATAGACATGATAAGAAAATTTTAAAAACTGTTGAGTACTCAAGACAATCCCAGCCGTTATGAATTCCCGAAACTTGTAGCAAGAAGTCCAGATGAGGGTTTAAACCTGCAGGAGCTAATTTATGAAATCCATGATGAAGCTAGCCCAAAGATTTGTCAAATTATACCCAGAAGAATTTTCAGAGCAAGCTAGAGTTCAGAATGCAGTGACTGTCGATGTGATACCCTCTGTTAACAAGTATTGGCCAAGTCAATGGGGTTGAAGTGGGAACATATGCAATTATGTTTGTCCATGCATCTTTTGGCACAGTTAAGCAATACCTATTATTTTGCCAAGTAATGTTTATCATTGTGTTTGGAATGGCCCAAAAAGCAAAATCCACATCTTGAACAAAATATGTACCAAACAAAGTCTTCTGCAGTGAAAAAATAAAACCAAAGTATTATTTTTTGTATACATTGCATGCGCGATAAAAATAGTTTAATGTGTGATCATTCTGTATGCTTCGAAGAAGTTAAATAGTTCCTCATGCAACAAAATGGGCTGCTTTAAGAAAAATATAATTTCAATTTTATATCGTTATAGAAGAGCCATATAATTGAATTACAGCTTGATGATTTTACTTTTCAGATGTGAAAATAGCTCCTCATGCATTCCAGTTGAAGCACCTTTCTGGAAAGTGGACTGATACACTAAGTAGGTAATAGCATGATATGAGATAATAAGACTCCTTTGGGTGGGGCACAAGCATACTGTAAGTGTATTTTGAATAATTGGTAACAATAGGTTAAGATGGGGGTAATGGAGGCAAACAAACAGTAAAGTCCTGATTATGATAGACACACCCCAGGTTTTATGTCCAAATATTGATAATAAAAACATAAACTGACATAAATATAATTGACTAAATATTGTTTACAAACATATTGCTCCAAGGGGGTATATTATCTTTTATTCACTCAAATGGAGAGATATTTGTCCAAATAATATAAAGGAAAGAATATTTTTGACAGAAGATATTCATATGCCATATTTTTCTGGTAGTATGCCCACGGCACAGAGAGTGAAGTTCAGAAAAAACTGGTTTTATGCATTGTACAAGTGTGGGGGCAAAAATAACCTGCTATTTGGTTATCAAACAATTTAGAACTTTGTTGAACTATATGTGGGTAAACTGTGCATTGGCAGATGTTAATCTGCAATATGTGTTTGTTAGACCTGTCATCCTTGGTGCGGTCTTCCCCCCAACTTTTTGCCTTCGCCCTTCTTTTCTAAATTTGTTTTTGTTGGCATTAGGACTCTG
This sequence comes from Triturus cristatus, assembly GCF_964204655.1. NCBI lineage: Eukaryota > Metazoa > Chordata > Amphibia > Caudata > Salamandridae > Triturus > Triturus cristatus. Next base: position 313,418,586 of record NC_140587.1, on the reverse strand, counting down.
TGCACTTTAGTACAGTTAACCAATGCTAATGTGCTTGTGGTTGGTCCTTAAAACAACGTACAATTGGCTTATACCTGATCGGCATATTTAATTTACATACAAGTCCCTAATGTATTTTACTACATCTACACAGGGCCTGTAAATTAAGTGCAACTAGTGGACCTATAAAACTCATTGTACTACTCACTTAAGCAGTACTTCAAAACATGTCTCAGGATTGCCATTCCTGTGTGTAGTACAGTTTTAAACTGCCATATTGACCTGGCAAAATAAAACTTTTGCCAGGCCTTCTCCTTCCTTTTTAGTGCATGTAGGTCACCACTAATATTGCAGCTAGAGTCCGTAGTGCAGGGTTCATTGTATTTAAAACGTTGGACATGTATATTTAAGTGTTACAAGTCCTGGTAGTGAAAAACTCCTACATTTGTATTTCATTGCTGTATGGCTGATCTCTCCCATTGTATTACATTGGATTACCTTTTTACATTTGATAAGTGATAACTTTTGATTGGGAAAGGTTGGAATGTCATGTTCGGACTCAAAAGAATTGTAATTTGAAATCCTCTTTCATGGTAAAGTCAAATTTCATGCCACAATTCTGAAAATGCCTGTTCCTGGCTCACACCACTAGGCGTAGTTGGCAGTTGGCCTGTGAGTATTCCTTTAAGGCAGTCACAAAATAGAGGATTTGGGTGTTGGCAGGATGGGCCATCTCTAGTAGGATGAAAGTGATGTGGAAACACTGGCACCCTCCCAGGAGCAAATGAATGAAACTCACCGAACAGAGCAGGTTTGCTCAGAAACAGAGCAACATTTATTTTATTGATACCAAATGCATGCATCATTGCTAATTTCAAGGAAGACGTCAGGTCTCCTGCCTTAGGGGCTCTCAGACTGCTTCTTCCTAGAGTGACTGGTTTCTGGGTACTAGATACATTTAGTAATGCCATGTCAGCGGAACTAGAATAAGGCACCAAACCAAATATGGCTAACAGGGATGTGCAAGATCTGCACCATGTCAATTATAAACAGCTAGATATGGGTAGACCAGAAAGGCTGGTTCGGCACTGTGTAAGCAACTTGCACAACCAGATAAGGAAACTATCATGAAGTCCGGACAAGCAAAGTGACCTCTAAGGTGGTTTAGAATAGCTGTTGAAGCTTGTCCAGTCAAGGTCAGATAGGAAGCTCTGTGGAGCTCCAGGCCTCATGTTAGTGTGATATATCTGAACATGATATCTTTGAAGTGCATACACATGAATTTATATGGACATATATATATTTTTCAACAGAAAGGGCCAAAATGTCACCTACCACACTTGCAATTCAATGGGGTTGCCTCAGAACACACACACAGGACTGTACACTAGTCTATTATACACCAGGCAGATTGGGACCAGGGCAGAGAGGCAGGAAATTCCAGATTTCACTTTTCTAGAAACTTCTCCCGCTTCAAAATGGGCTCCAGGTATAAAAAGAGGACCCTCAACCCCATTCTTCAGTAGACTCCTGGACCTGTGGATATTACAAAAAAGACACCCTGCTGCACTGCTGCTTGAGACCTGCCCTGCCTGCTGAGAAGGAAGACTGGACCTGCACCCTTTATCCCAGGCTGCAGTGACTACATAATTCAGCTGACTGGCCTCCTGTTCTGAGCTACAAGGACATAACAAGCTTCAGAGGCCTCCCTGCATCTACACAGCTGACCTGCTGCCTGGACCTGCAACTGGAAATGCCTGAGCCCTGCTGGCCTCTGCTGGACTGAGTTCCTGATCTCCAAGAGGTGCCCCTTAGGTCTTGTCAAAATGCACCTATTTAAAATGATACTATACCGCATCGTCAAAGAAAAGGGAAGTCATACCCGAAAAAAGAGTTTAAATGATGGTTAACACAGAAAGATTTTTCCAACATTAAATGAATCCTGTACTATTGTTTTCTAAAACAGTCATTTAAAAACACAGAATTTATACAGCGCCCAGCTTAAAAATGACATTTAGGTAATGAATGTTGAGATACTGTTGTTATCTGTAGACAAGATGGCAGAAATACTTGGGAGATTTTACAGATTTTATTAATAGCTTCAAAGTTGTTCACATGCAATGAATATATGGAGTGTCTATTCCAGTCTGTTTTACTCTGACATGAAGTGATATTGGGTAAATGTCCATATATTTTATACATGTTGGAGAAATGTATCTGTTCACTGGAGTGGAGAGCTTGTTCGAGAGTAGCTGGTTGCTATGATAGTTTAGCCAACATGTGTTCAAGGTGGTGGGTGTTGGTGTCCACATCCAATGAGGTTAGTCCATGCGGTGCAGGTTGGAGAATAGATCCTTCAAAAGTGATGGAAAGGGACTGCTGCTCAGATCGTCTCCCAATCACATGTGGTGTCCCACAGGGCTCATCCCTTAGTCCTATTCTATTTAATATCTATGTATGACAGCTTGCCAATATAGTACAGGAATTTGGCATCTCAGTGGTGTCATATGCTGATGAAACCCAGCTAGTAGCGTCTCTGACAAATGGCCCGAACCCAAGTAACCCTCAGCTTCTTCACTGTTTTGAGAGAGTGGTAAAATAGATTTCAAACCATTGTTTGAAGATAACTGGCGGAAAACATAGCTTATGATATTAGGAAATCTTGCCATTCACGCACCCCTGGCACAGAGGCCCTACTGCATGGGAGTCTCACCTATCCCTAAACCAGCCATAAAAAACTTGGGAATCTGGCTGGAGGATACACTCACAATGGACTGTCAATCTAGGAAATTATCAGGAATTTGCTTCTCGCTTCTCAAAATAATAAGGAAGATTATTGAAATGATCCCTGTGCATCTGAAATAACAGTCATTCAGTCCCTTATAATCTCATGCCTGGACTACGGCAACTCGCTTTATGTGGGCTCACCTAAATATGTAACAAAGAGACTCCATGTGGTGCAGAATGCGGCAACCAGACTTTTATTAAAAATACCCAACCACGTATTTGTTAAGGAACCACTCAAACAGCTTCACTGGTTGCCTATCGAAACCAGAATCAAGTTCAAATCCCTCTGTATGGCATATAGGGCCATTAACAAAAAAGGTCCACTAAGGCTCAGACAATTGATATCCAGACTTTCCCCGACCCGACATTTAACATCTTTTTACCCATCTGGTACCAAGGCTGTGGAATGCCCTTCCATTTGAAATCAGAGCCCTATTGAATGAAACCTCCTTCATTAAAAACTTAAAGACTTGTGACTTCATTATACCCTGTCTTGCCTAGCAGATGCTGGCACAATTGGCCATTTACCATGTTTGTTTAGTTGGATAAGGATAGGTGTAGCATATCATAAGGCACATTTGCATTCATAAAACTCTCAGGTTCTTCAGCAAGCAGAGTTCCATGACAACTCATTAAAGGTGCACATGTTTTAATCATATATACTCACCAGGTATCCACGGTCTGTGACTTAACATTAGGAATATGCTGGATGTTAATAAATAGACAAAAGGAACTTTAATCTCATTAACATTAACATTATAAATCTCATTAACATTAATCGACTAAAATGTAGTTGGCAATGAAAGACGTAACACATAACAAAGGTGTATGTTGTGTAAGGACAGTGAAGACGCAACATCTTTTAAGTACATCTACAGCATAGCTTTGTGCGACATGCACTGAATAGGTTTTGTTCAAAGGACAAACACAGAGTATGTAGATGAATACTATAGCAGTCATGCTGTGATATTTTAGCGCTCATGTCGATGGACACGTACCATGCTCGCTCATGCTTCCAGTCTGCAGGGCACCACTGGAAGATGCTGGCGGGTGCCAGAGAGGCTGACAACACAGGTCCTGCAATGATGACATAAACTGCTCTCATATGGTATGATGTGGGGATGTATTTGTGCAGTGCTTTACATAGTATGACAGCGTAAGATGTGCAGAGACAGACATGGGTCAGAGTCTTCCTACTAGAGACAGTGATCATAGATACAGATGTAATATCCTGGGCCTGGCATTGTTGAGATGTGCTGTGAAGTCAGACCTAGTTATGCAACTGCCACACCAAGGATGGCCATCACTCTTGAACTGTGAGCACATGCTGTCTGAGAAGATTACAGAAGTTACATTTTGGCATGTTGTTTTTTCTTTCTTTGTGTGGACATGTGACTTAACAGGCCAGTGTTTTGTTACATCTGTGTCCATGTATGTCTAGTTTTGTATGTGTCAGAGTAGGCTCTGTATATTGTGACTGAGGAGTACTATTTTGTGCATGATAACATTTTCAGCGACCAATATATTTTACTACAAGTGTTCTTGTGTACATCATGCCTGACTTGATAAATAGTGCTCCCCAGAACAGAGAGGCTATGCTGCAAGTGGGGCTGCAGTGGAGGTGAGTCATTCTCATGCTCCTAAACCTCCAACCAGAATACAGCTACATGGTACAGGTACCAGCTCTCTCTTCTAAAGTAAGTGAAACTGTTTTTCCCAGAAAGCGACTTCAGATCTGCTGATCCAATTTGGGAAAGAGTTAAAGATGCACCTCTTTAAAGAACACCAAATCACAATGCAGAATCAATACACTAGCCAGCTACCTCTACTATTAGCTGTTGAGGGTATACTTGCCTTTCACCCTTTATAGTGCACCCGTGCCTTTCAGCTAAGTGTGCGCTATACAAATACCATATACACATATACATAAATGCATACATGCAAGTGTCGTTCACAAACCTTCTGAAGTTGCCGTGTTCTCTCGATCTCGCCCTCAAGGTGCATACCTCCTCCTCCATGGCCTTCACTGTGTCACTGACTTCCTGTCACATGATCTCGTCTGTGCATAGAGGCATGTGTTCATCACAAAGGAAAGAGGGCAGGTCCCTGGTATTTGGCAGCATTTATATCCTTATGATGGGGTTTGTTCTCCCAAATCTGTGTGATTGTGCTTAGGTGATGTCTGATTTCTTGTTCTCCCATGTTGGGATTATAAGCATAGTATATATTCCGCATACCACTTCACCTAAGAGATGTGTGCGGTGGGTATATACTCCTTGTAGTGGCTTTACATTCGTAGTTTCAAACATAAATCTACACTCCCTGTATTTGCAGAATTGAAAGAGGGTGTGTCAGTGTACTTCTAGGCTTACTGTAAATCTATTCTTTGTGAATACTCTCTGTGGGAATGTACTCACAGTAGTAGACCTACTGTTACCTGTATGTACTTTTCTGAATGTAGCTTCACCTCTGTGGCAGTGGATCCTGTGACCTCTCCTAACCCTGGGCTCTGTAGTCAGACTGCAGTGCTGCCTGTTCTCAGTTGCTTTATTTAGTGAATGTGAACAACCACAAACCTTGTGCTTGGGTTTCATAAAACAGGAGTTGATATTTTTTACATAGAACTTAGCTATTCACTTACATTACATTTCAATCAAAATCATGTGAAAACGCTTTTTTTAGAATTTGTTAATTTAAGAAATCTGTGTTTAGTAATTCTTCAGGGAATTCTTCTTGATAGATCTTGATCAATCATCGCATGAGTTCATGGGCGCTATGTACAAAGTCATTTGCTGATTACAAACCCTGAGATTTGCACCATCACAGGTTTATGAGCGCAACATGGCTTTTTTGATTTTCTGAAACCCATTTTGTGAATTGGAAAAGCTTTTCTGACACACAAAATTGATTTTGCAATCTATGACGAAATGCAATTAGGAAAAGCTTTGAAATACGCCCCCTTAAAGAAGGTAAGAGCTAATTCGCAAAAAGGATGGTGTCCCAAACATGAAGGTGACGTCTCTCCCTTTTTTAATCTTATCAAAGACTTTTCCAGTTGGGGAAGCGGTTTTCCAAAAGTTTTTTCTGAGTCACTTGGATTAATCAACGGCTTTAAACACCTCATTAAGGTAAACGAGGGAGCCATTCCTTGTAAACACAAACTACGCAATGTACCTTTGAGTGTTCGGGATGACTTGGCAAAAGAGTTGGAAAAGATGTGTGAAACAGGGGTGATCGAACCAGTCGAGTCATCCCTTTGGTTAAGTCCATTGGTCGTTGCACGGAAAAAAAATGGCAACCTCAGAGTCTGCATTGACTTACGCAGTCTCAACAAAAATATCTGGGTGGATTCACACCCATTACCCCGTATTGATGACATAGTGTCAAAGTTTCAAGGGTTCAAATGGTTTTCAAAGATAGATCTGTCTTCAGCATACCATCAGGTGGAGTTAGATGCATCATCTAAACACTTGACTGCGTTTGTTTTACCATCTGGTACTTTCCAGTTTAGACGGATGCCTTTCGGGTTAGCTTCTGCTGCCTCTGTCTTCCAGCGTGTCATGGAAAAAGTTCTGATGGGTGTGCAGCACACAGTAGTTTTTCAGGATGACATTCTAGTAGCTGGTGTTAGCAAGTCTTCACATGATAAGAATTTATCTGAGGTGTTGAACAGATTACAGGATAAGGGTATTGTAGGGAACTTAAGTAAATGCGTTTTTGGTGTGCAGTCCATAGAGTATCTTGGGCATTGTATTTCAGGTGAAGGCATTCTTCCTAGAGTGGGTCTGATTGAAGCCATTGTCAAAGTTCCGTCCCCCAAATCCAAGGAACAGGTATCATCTTTTCTTGGCATGTGTGAATTTTATGCCAAATTCATTTCCAACTTTGCAGCAAAGACCGCCCATCTTCGGGAACTTTTGAAAAGGGGAACTGTGTTTCTTTGGGATCAAGAATGTCAAGATGATTTTGAAAAAATCAAAAATGAATTGAACCATTGCAACATTCTAACTCCATATGATCCTGCTTTAGAATCCATTGTGTCGGTGGATGCTAGTTTGGATGGTTTAGGTGGCATGTTAACTCAAATGAGAGGTGGGTCAGAACACACGGTTGGATTAATTTCCAGATCATTGCGTCCCAGTGAGAAAAACTATTCGGTGATCGAGAGGGAGCTTCTTGCTTGTTGTTGGGCAGTTGAGAGGTTCAAAGGTTTTCTTTGGGGCAGATCTTTCAAGCTTATGACTGATCATAAACCTCTCATTCCCATTCTTAATGGTGTGCTTGTAAAGGATCATACGCCCAGGATAGCTAGGCTGAGCTCCAAGCTTCTTCAGTATAATTTCATTGTTGAACATATTCCTGGGGGAAAAAACATTAGACCAGATTTTCTGTCTAGATTGCCGTTGCCGGTGGGACAAGAAGAATGTGTTGCAGAAGAAGATGAAGAATGTTTGATCGCAAGTATTGATGTTTGTAAAGAGGGGTGTTTCAAGGAGGATGAATGGTTTGATGCGTTGAAAGCAGACTGTTCTCAAAGAAGTTAAAAAGTGTATTATTCAGGGGTGGCCAAAGGAGAAACATTTGGACTCTGAATTACAACCTTTTGCTAAAGTGGCTGATGAATTATCTTTAGAGGAAGATGAAATGATTCTGCGTGGTGACAAGTTTGTACCTCCAGCGAGTTTGAGAGATCGCATAATTAAGGCAGGGCATGAAGGTCATTTGGGGCAGACGTGCACTAAGCGCAGGGTTCGTTCGATTTATTGGTGGCCCTCAATGGATCGGCATATAGAAAGTATGGGTGAAAATTGCTATACTTGCTGTTCCAGTGACAAAGTAATCAAGACTGTGTCTCCTCCCAAAGTAAGGGTCGAGCTACCTTCAGGGCCTTGGATGAAGCTGGCCTTAGACTTCATTGGCCCGTTCAATGTTTTATCTAGCAAGTATAGGTTCGCCTTGGTGGTTGCGGACTATTACAGTAAATGGTGGGAGGTGTGTTTTATGACTGAGCCTAATTCTACCAAAGTTATCAAATTTTTGGAAAGCCTGTTTGCAAGGGAAGGTTTTCCTAAAGAGTTGGTGTCGGACAATGGAGTGCAATTTGTCTCCAAGGAAATGTCTTGTTTTTTAAGTCAATCTGGTATTATCCACAAACGTGTGGCTCTCTATCACCCACAGGGCAATGGTTTCATTGAGCGCATGAACCGTATCTTAGTTGATTGTGTGCAATGGGCTGTTGCTGGTAGTATGGATATTGGGGGAGCTGTTCAGAGCATGTTGTGGGCACATCGGACTACACCGGGTATGGAATTTGGAAAGAGCCCATTTGAATTACTGAGAGGGAGAGTTGCCACGTTCAACATGTGTCCAGCTTGAATGAGGCAGTGGGGACTTTTATCTAATTCAGGTTTGTCTTCTTCTCAGGTAAACCATAAAGGTTGTGTTGAGGATAATACTTCTGTTTTTCAAGAGGAGAGGTCTTCAAAAGAGAGGTCGTCTCACAATATCAAAGAAGGGGATTGGATTAAGATAAAGATCCCGCACAATGTACCTAAAGGTTTTTCAAAATTCAGTCAACCTGTGTGTGTAGATTTGGTCTTGCGGCATGCTGTGAGATTCAAGGGGAAAAATTGGTGGAATGTGTCCAGAGTTTATCGAATCCCTGATAAGGTTGTGTGTCGAATCGGTTTGAGGGACAATTCTGTTTCGGGTCCCGGTAATTCTTCCCCAGTGGGTGGGAAGTTTGGGTTGAATGGGGAATGTCGATCTTGCAATGGGTCTTCCCAAGAAATGTCTCCAGAGGGATCTTCTGTTTCAATCAGGAGGAGTACACGCAAAAGAATTGTTCCCAAACGTATGGATTTGTAACAGCTTACAGTATTTGTAGGGTGTTTTAGCTTATTGATGTATTTTTAGTGAATCTATTTGTTATTCTTCTTTTCTTTTTTGAAATGTATTTATTTTGTGTTGGTGTTTTTGTTTTTTGTTTTGTTGTTATTATTTATGCGAAGAAGGGAGATATTGTAATAGCTTATGTGGGGTTGTCATGGCACCATGAATGTTCTATTGGCTCCAGGGTGATGGAATGTATGTGCTTGAAGCATAGTCTCATTCCCTGGAAGCTGTTGATGAGATGAGAAGCAATAAACTCGTCTTCAACCACAATTTGGTGGTGTTTGTGGTCACTTCAATGGGTTAGTGAAAGGGTGAATGGATTAATGGAAGGGTAATGGATGGATAATGAGAGAAAGGATGGATGGATGGATGAGTGAGTGGAAGGATGGATGAGAGGAAAGGTAAATAGATGGATGTATGGGTGGAAGGCTAGATGAATGGGTAAAAGGGTGGATGGATGAGCAAAAGGATGAATGGAGTGATTAATCGATAAGTGAAAGGGTGAATGGATGGACGGATTAGTGAAATGGTGGATATAAGGATGGATGAGTGCATGAAAGGGAAGGTAGATGGACAAAAAATGGATAGATGAATGAAGGGGTGAAAGAGTGTTGGATGAGTGGAAGTATGAATGAGTGATAGGGTCAATGGATGGATTAATGAGTGGATGAGTAGATGGATGGGTGGATGGATGGAAGGAAGGATGGCTAGGTGAAAGGGTTGATGGAGAGAGAAATGGCGGATGGATGGATGACTGAAAAGGTGAATGGGTGCAAGGATGAGTGACTGGGTGGATGAATGAGTAAGTAAAATTATAGCTGGATGGGTGAAAGGTTAAATGGCTGGATGGATGAGTGAATGGATGGGTGGAAGAGTGGATGGATGAGTGTACTGATGGATAGGGTGAAAGGGTGGATGGATGAGTGAAAGGGTGGATGGAGGGATGGAAAAGTGAAATGATGGATGGAAGGATATACGATGGATAGGTTTGAAAATAGTTTAATATATTTGGATATGGATGGGCTTACTTATAAACTATTGCGCGACCTCCTCTGATGTGTCTGTAAAATGTACCTTTTGTCCCGAAGTTTTGTCCTGAATTTTGACCTTCTGTCCTGAATTTTTGTCCTGTATTTTGACCCTTTGTCCTGAATTTTTACACTCACCATCCTGAATTTGCACCCATGCCTGTTGTTCACCCTAGTCGCACGTAGCAACAACTTACTAATGTTCATTAGGCAAGTTATTGTGCAACCTCCTGTGACTATAATTTTTTTTGATTTGTTAGGACAGATTGAAAAATCAAAGACAGGTCTCAAAAATGACTTATCTCTTAGTACCTCATCCCCTAAATTCTCAGCACACGAGCAGTGGTATGACAAGAATGGTGTGAAAGGTCTGACAGGCTCCTAGATGGGGTGTTCGACGTCAGAAGCCTCGCACTGCACATCACCTTGGAATTGCCCACTATGATGGGCTGATACACCTATATGGCTGATAGTGCTTTGTGCTTTTTTCTTTTTCTACATCATTATGAATGGAGGTTCCCCCCATGATAGTAATGCAATGGTTTTCTCTTTTGCAATGTTGATAGAAACTGAATAAAATATGTTTAAAAAAAGCAGTTTTATGACTAGTGCTTCTATTGGAATGGTGAGGTCTCTCAGCAATAATCAATGCACAAGGTAGCTTAGATTACTGAAGCAACAATGATTCAGATGTGAGTTTTGTGGCAACTTCTGAAAACCACAACAACATTTGTGATATTCCACCAAGTTCAGCGACATACTTTCTGACAAGTATGCACATCAATACCGTGAAATAGCAAAGATACACATTATAACAAAGCATATAGGTTTATGAGATGAGACCCTATTTTCTTTGAAAGCAAATGAAACGCGGTTGTAATTACTATTTTTGATGCGTTTATATTGCTGTTTTTCATTCTCCACTCTGGATTTCACCATCCCTTTCTATCTCAGTTAATGTACAACTAAAACATTTATCTTTGCTATCTAGGGATCCAAATCTGTTAAAAGAACTAACAGAGTAAATAATTGTATAACTTATTTTTCTTGTCCCTTTATTACCTCTTCTTAATCTATTAAAATTGATCCTGTAGGTGTGGGTGTTGTTTGTGAAAGGCTCCTTCGCCTTGAACCTCTTTTTACCTTATGTTGCCATTATCAGGGAGATATGATCCAAGCGGTTGAACTAGTGACTTAGGACACTGACCATGAATTTTAATCCTTCTTTCAGTACTTGAGCAAAAAGTCACTTTATCCTGCAAACTCACATTGCTAGCATGCAATAAACGACAAACATTGTTTTATTTGTTATTGCCCGAATTCCATGTTAATAGCCTCTTCCATTTCATCCTAGTTTCAGTGACACTATTGGACAGCACATAAAATATAATTTTGTGCAGAGCACCTCATGTTTGAGTTGTAAATAGCACTCTGTCGCGCCATTGTTTGTTCGCTCGAGCTAGGTTTGAGGTATAGCAAAGACTTAAAAGCTCTTCAATTAATGTCATGTTTCGAAAACCTTCTTTTTGATTTTGTTTATAGAAAAAAGAAAAGTAAAGAATATAGCAATTGCATTTGGCACAAGTCACAGCATTTAGCTTCTCTGTTTATGGAATGGTAAATATCACAGATATAGCAAAAAAGGCACTTACTTGATTAATTCTGTAACACATGTATCTACTTCTTTATAACTTATATATACAACAACGTAGGTTCACACCATTTTACCTTGGAGTGAAAAGATGGGTAGGACGGTGTGAAAAGAAAGGTAGGATATCATGAAAAGATGAGTAGGATGGCGTGAAAGCACTCTCAAGTGTTCCTTTATAGCCACCATTATAGGGAGTAGCCAGTGATGGAGCGGATTTCTGTGGGCAAGCCACCAAGGGAAGTCCAAACAACAGTCCGGAGGACACAGAGTGGGTAAGGCAACAGAAAAATTGAAATAAATGCTCACAATAACTATTCTAAACCATGGGCGATGAATCAGGCTGTATGTCCCATGATTCTTGATTTGTTTGTGCCATGTTGGAAGAGACCATATACAAACTCCAACCTTGCCTAGAAAGCAAATGCCTTGTATGAACAGCTACATCACACACCTGCTATGTTCTTTTGACTTCAGTGCAGTTTGACATGAAGTCTCTAGACACAACAAGAATGAAATCCACGGCAGGTTGTAATTGAGGGACACACAATTTGTTGATCTAATTTATAGTTCTTTTTAGTAATTTTAGAAGGAAACGGTGCGAAAGTGTCTCATTTTGTGTAGGGCCCTCTTTTTGTTACTGGATTTGGTGGCATTAAGACCTCTCAGCAAATGTGCTCCAACTCTTAAAACATGGCAATGAAAATTGGCTAAACCCATTATTTAACTTTTACGCAAGGCCACAGTAAAATTGTGCAAAACCTGCATATGTGGCATTAAACTCAAATGTCAATTGACAGCTATAGTTTAGCTCTGAACCACCCACATGGAAGACTTTAAAACATGGCACATGGGCTGCCAATGCATCTCTGAAGTACTGTAGGTTTACATTTACATTGATTGCAGAACACAGATTTACAGCCTGCCACCCATCTGAGAAATGTGGCCACCTGGCCATACAAAGCACAGCCAGACATTCTGGAAGTATTTTTGTCTATGCAAATGCAGAGATAAAAGGAATGCTTCCCCTTGAAGGTGGCATGCTCTGGCTAGGCTGGCTTCTCTCCCCACGGGGTAGCAGGGGAACAATAAGTTATCCACTGGTGCGAGGAAGGTTCTCATTTCAATCGGCAAGCCTATTAGCAAGCTGGAGGAGTTCCAGCAGCTGAAAAAGCCTTCTGCCATCTTGGAAAAGTCCTGGAATATCAGTTTCTGGGACTGCTTAAGCCATGATTCAGATAAAGTGCTGGAAACGTGTGAAGGGCCTAGGGTGTGAACTTAATTAGGGTAGTGTGATCATCCTCCACCAACCGCTGCAGAGTGGCTACCATATCTTAGGGCTCCCACCACCTGGACCTGTGAATGTTTCTGAGCTTGTGGGAGATAAGACGAAGAAGAGAAAATCTACTTGCTATCTGTCTTTTTTTTTTTTAAACAACAATTTTATTGATTTTCCAACGCACCAAATGGGCGACGCCCAGTAAGGAGAATGCATAGAAAATGCATGAAATGAAATCCCTAGGTACTTCATACATAACCCATACCGTCTGCAGAACAACAGACCGAGGAAGAAAGAAACCCCCCCCCCACCCCAAATTGCACCAAACATACTTTGTTGCGGTCTGTCTTTGAGAGCAATGAGCCTGGGAAGCTGCTCACCCTTTCATCCAAACCCTGGATGTGTTTCCTACAGGTCAGGGAAGCTGGACTCCTAGACACAAGGGCACCTTGGAAGAAGGGTCAGCAAGGACTAGACTCTTAGCCGTGTCCCTGAGGACATGGTGTAAGAGAAGTCCGTCTCTTCCGCAATCTTGGGGTTCTCGTGAGAGATCCTGGAGCATCGTGGAAGAACCTTTGCAGCAGTTGACAAAGTAGGGACTTAATAATTTTGGCAGTGGCCCACTAAATAGCACAACAGCGTCATCTTTCCTACAAGTAGTTCCTGACAAACTCTAGAACCGTCATTCTCATAGAACCTACTTATAGCATAGAAAGCTGTCTGGGCAGAGGGTTTAAACACACTCAACGGCGGGATAGGACAGTCTAGGAAACGGGGGGTTGTGTTGGTGAGAACTTGAAAAGAGAGATAATGCAGTGAACATGAATTGAAATATAAGAGATCTCCCTTCCATCCTTTTCCTATCCTTGGAAATGAAAAATGTCCTGAAGCGAGGTCGTGGCATCTTCCTATGGGTTGGTACAGGGGCATGATGGGCAATTCCGATGGTCCCTAAAGCAGTTTCAATTATTTATACGAAAGAATCAATGAGACAATGTACAGGATGTCTTATGCTTCTAATCACTTTAAGATTATTCTGATAGAGACAGTGGTAGAATGGGGAAAAATAAAGTGGCGCCTCGCTTTGTTCCCATATGAGATGAAAACATTGGGACTTGTTTTATTTCTAATCCATCACTTTTTAAGCAAATACGCCTGAAGACACACGGACATATGACAACAACTTAGACATGATTTGCTTTTCATAGGCAGAATAGTTGGACCATACTATCAAAGCAAGGTTATTATTCACAAACGGTCCATAATCCGGAGCAGAAACTACAATGCTTGTGTTCGTTAAGGCGCTCCCAGTCCCGTTATTGAGGTTTTTATAACATTTTACATTCAGTGCAAGTCCACACGTTATACCAAGACACGTCCAAACTTGAAAAAAGACCAACAGATCTGTCTACCGTATATTTATTTCTCTTGGTCTTGTGTCAAGTTGGGAAAACAGGCCCCACTGCTCTGTAATCACTGCCTGGTGATCCCCAAATGGGATTGATTAAACCGCAGTACCATCCCAATGGGGGGGTTTACATTGACGAGAACCAGCTTCGTTTCCTTCCCCTCCGAACCCAGGCCGACTTCAAAAGTTATTACACTGGTGCCCAGAGCATTTCTATCCTACAGGATGCCAAAGTGTGATGAAAAGAGGGGTTTAATGGGCAGAGAACGACTAGCAGGGATAGCAGGCTGTGGGTCTCTGCCACCAGACTGTGTCTCTGCTGCCACCAGTCTGTCTCTCCCACCAGACCGTGTCTCTCACCAGACTGTGTCTCTGCCACCAGTCTGTGTCTCTGCCACCAGACTGTGTCTCTGCCACCAGTCTGTCTCTCCCACCAGACTGTGTCTCTGCCACCAGACTGTGTCTCTGCCACCAGTCTGTCTCTCCCACCAGACTGTGTCTCTGCCACCAGACTGTGTCTCTGCCACCAGACTGTGTCTCTGCCACCAGTCTGTCTCTCCCACCAGACTGTGTCTCTCCCACCAGACTGTGTCTCTGCCACCAGACTGTGTCTCTCACCAGACTGTGTCTCTGCCACCAGACTGTGTCTCTGCCACCAGTCTGTCTCTCCCAACAGACTGTGTCTCTGCCACCAGACTGTGTCTCTCACCAGACTGTGTCTCTGCCACCAGACTGTGTCTCTGCCACCAGTCTGTCTCTCCCACCAGACTGTGTCTCTCCCACCAGACTGTGTCTCTGCCACCAGACTGTGTCTCTCACCAGACTGTGTCTCTGCCACCAGACTGTGTCTCTGCCACCAGTCTGTCTCTCCCAACAGACTGTGTCTCTGCCACCAGACTGTGTGGCACAGACTGCGCATGGAAACTACTTTGACTAGCAGGGCAAACACGCGGTTACACGTCTCATTGGTTGCTCAGTTCTGCGAGCTCTCTCATAATTTCCCAATTTACAAAGATTTTACTTATGTTCTTTACTAATTACTTGATAATAAAGTCCCCATCATGTTGCTTTGCCGATGATTTTTAGATTTACTAGCGGCCTATGAAATTCAGGCACGTGTGGTATGTTGCGTTACTACATTAACCTCGGCTCTGCGCCTCTTACAATGAGGGCCCAGGGGACCAACCATTAAAGTCTCCTCATTGAAATGCTGCATGTCCGCTTTTAGGAACTAGAGAGGTGCCCAAGGGTTTAAGCTAACCAAGGAAGATAGGGAGATGTTGATAACGGAGAAAGTCAGTCTTTGGCACCTCGATCTATGGCCATCTGACTTCAGTACCTGCTCTCAGTCTACAGACTCAGTAAAATGTATGGGGGTTATGAATGAATGAATACATTTTTATTTGTTTCATTTAATAAAAAGTCTTACAAAACGCTTGCATGTTCATGCTAAAATTATCACATTATCAATGATCACGTTTCGTTTCATTTGGTACATTCCATACTAATGCAATTTAAAAGGATTGGTGAGTCCATCCAATAAAACTAGGGTGTGTAATGTATGCCATTTTGAAACTACATTAAATTCCTACAGTGTTAGTCAATATGTGCATGGCTTTCCATTAATAACTTTTGAGGCTGACGTGCGAATTTGGCTAGCCGTGCCAATTCCATAGGGATTTCTAAATTAAAAAGACGTTCCATTGCTTCTGTGCCGGTGCAGATGCCATACTTTAAACAAGCATTGGCATAGCCAATAGGTCTTGCCTTTGGGACCTTATAAGTATTTAGTTATGCAGCACAATATCCTTACTGCAACAACATTAACTGTTGCATGGCTAAACACTTATAAGGTCCCAAAGGCGAGACCTATTGGCTATGCCAATGCTTGTTTTTATTAGAAAAGATAACACATACATGCACACTCTTTACTTGTGTTTATTCTTACCATTTGTTACCACAGATGTGCAGTTTAGTATCAATGTGAATAGGAATTACGAGTGCTAATTTTATTCACCCTAGAAGAGTAAAAGGTTGAGTTTGCAGCAACAAGGTTTGAGCCTGTCACCCACTTCTTGCCCTCGGCTAACAACAATCTAAGAATGAACCACTGAGGTTTCTTACAAGCATGTTCTGCTTGGCAAGTGTATCTATTGGTTAGCTGGCTTCAGGGTTTTAAGCAGTTTTTGAGTGGGCTAAGGCACCTCATAATCTGAGAGCATCCATCGTCTCTTGTGTTAATGCTTCCAATATATTGTTCAGGTTGTTGATGCACTTGCTAGAGAGATCTATTTATAATCCACATCTCACAATTTTGAATAATCATAAAACATCTTGGGAGGGTTAATCTGTCTGCTGCAAAGCACTGCGTGTAAGTTATTGATCGCGATCACAAATTTCAGAGTAAAATGGCGCGGTCACCTAAATCGATGCCAATATTACACTGAATTCAGCACCAATGGATCAATATCTCTGTACAGGTAGGAGAGCAGAAATGTGTTAATGTTTTCATCTTTTTGATGGGGAAAGAACATAGTGAATGCCATGGCTGCTTTCCCTAATACTGCCACACACTGCCTGCAGAAATCCCAAATATCTGTGGTTCCCCAGTCCTCAATGTGCATCACAAGGATAGGTCTACGAAAGTATTGAATTGCTCAATTAACCAATGCTTTTACATCCCAATTCGCAAATGAGGCCTACCTTTATTTTGGTGCCCAGGCCTATTTTCTGTCCCTGTCTAAATGAGAAAAACTGCCATGGCTCACTGATGCCATTTGAACGTTCTCTGCAAGTGGAGATCAGCTAAGTGCAACTGGTGACAACAACATCCTACAGCACAAAATAGCTGCAAGAATTTTGCTACAAGGGCCTTTCATTAAAAAAAATGCATCACAGTTGTTGAGCATATCACAAAATTTGTGAAAGATGCAGAATTGTTTGTTTTGCAAGGAAAGAAGAATCGCAACCCGAAGTCTAATTTTAACCTGAGTATGTGTTGTCAGGTGCCTACCTTAGCAAAACCAAAGGGGATCATGGACGGAGTGTTGAACATTGCAAGCACTCACCCCCAGTCAACTGATCTGGGTTTAATCTATCATCATTCTTTATCTCACTCCGCCACCCCAGTTCAGACATGGCCATATGCAAATCAGTCTGATCCTGTGCCTCATGGGAACAGCCCAGCCCGAACTGCCAAGCCATGTCTTCCCTGGACCGGAAACAAGCATCCTGGGACCGGTTTCGGGTTCATAACCCTCATCAACCAGGCTATCTTGAATCCAGTGGCAAAGTGAGCAAGGGACCCACGTCTCGGCATACCCTGCCAACTTAGGGCGAACAAAGCAAAACCAAAGGGGATGATGGACGGAGTGTTGAACATTGCAAGCACTCACTCCCAGTCAACTGATCTGGGTTGAATTCATCATCATTCTTTAGCTCACTCCGTGACCCCAGTTCAGACATGGCCGTATGCAAATCAATCTGACCCTGTGCCTCATGGGAACAGCCCAGCCCGAACTGCCAAGCCATGTCTTCCCTGGACCGGAAACAAGCCTACCTTAGAGCTGTATTAAGCCTTTGCTAACTTGTGGTATAGATTTTGAAAAGAACCACAGTTACACCCAGGGTCTGGCCCGGGGAGGGAACTAGAGGCGTTAGGGCACTAGAGAACGGTCAGCCTCCAACCAAAGCTATGAACCACAGAAAGGACCGTCCCTAGTTGTGTCTTAAGAGATGCCCAATTTAGTGGGGGCAAATCACAAAAATTGACGGACTGGCATCACACACCACCAGGTGTCATGCTTCATCATCTGCCAGTCCTCGCCCTCTAAAAACCGCGTTTGATAGAGGGCGGGCATACACCTGAAGACAGGGATGCACTTCTAGACTAAGTGGGGGCCCAAACAAAAAAAGGAGTGAGTGAATTTAAAAACCATCATAGTATACCTGAACAATTTTTATTCTATGGGGTTACTATGTGGGATTAAAATATATAAGTGCGGTGAGTGGGGACCTTATCATCCCGTCGCCGCTGTGAATCAGTGATTGTTAATAGGGGGTCAACATGTTTCTGCCTGTATTGTCCACTTGGGTACGTGGCATTCGTCAGGACCTTAAATATTGGGCACCAATCTTACCACTGGGGGCGTAGGCCTATAGCCAGCTGCCACCTGTTTAGAGAAACCTGTAAGAGAGAGGGGGTGAGACAAACATAAAATACTCAAAATGGTTGTCATTCGGTAGACCTTGATGTGTCACAGTCGCGCTCCATACTTACTGCTCTCTCCTAAAGTGAAAAGGTGAAAAATGTATATGAGTGTCAGGCATCTGTGTTCACTCTGACATTCATGTGAAACAAATATAGAAGTCTTACCCTATTGGAAAAACCTATTTGCCCCATGGGAGGGGTAGGGGGGAAATCCTTGTGGCCACATTCTGGTGGGAGACGATAAAGGATGACGACAAAAGGGTTAAAAACCAGACTGGTTGGGAAGGTATATCAAAGATACTGAATTAGTTAGCAGAAAAAACCGTCAGGGCGTGCTTGGTCTACTATAGTATCAACCGGTCCTTTCTGTGGTTCATAGATTTTGAAGCCTGTTCCAGCCAGGTTTTTTTTTTAATAAATGTGGAACTATCACAGAACATGCTAAATAAACCCTGTCCAAATCTGTTCCACGTTCAACCTTTCAAGTGGCACTGTCCACAGATGTGGCCTGTGTAAACAAAGGTATGTTTGAGGGCGTGGAATTTGAGGCAGTCCTCCTCCCTGCACGCTCCACACATTTTGACATCAGTTGTGTCCCCACATTTGAAGGGTTGCTTTCTAACCCTTTCAGTGCCACGCCTGCCCAGTTAACGTCTTTGACTCCAGCTCTTTCATTTTCAATTCCGTGTCAAAGATCAGAGTGTGAAACTTTTTGTGTTTAAAATAATCTGGTGGAGATTTATATAAAATTTTGAATGAAGTGCAGGGATCAATGCTTTTTTTTTTTTAAAGTCCACACCGCAGGCACCATCATTTAATTATGAGAGAGACATAAATAATGCATTTTTCAGTGTTACCTCCTTCTACAAGAAGGCATGAACAGGCTTTTTGTGTGAAGTTTTAGAACTCTTTCCATAACGCGCCTCGGGCTGTTTAGGGGGAAGGGGATAAGTTGCTTCAGGCTGCACGCTGATGAAAAAAATTAGCATTGCTGCTAGACTAAAGTCCAGAAAAGGAGTTTGGGATCCGCTTTTAAACATACATTAAAATCGGTTTTGTGAAATTGCGGCGCGAAAAAATTAATGTAGCATGCACCTTGCTGTGTTTTAATAATATTTCTGTGAGGCGTGTCCTCTGAAGCTCAGTGACTGTATATTAGCAATCTGTACTTGTTTCCTGCAGACCAGGCGTGAAGCAATTCCAAAGCCATCCAAGACGTGAAATCTTAGTTGAACAAGCAAAAGGAAAGTGATCGCGATCGCGCAAAAAGCATAAAAGCAGGGGTGCGTGCCGGCAAACACGCGAGTGGGACGGAAAAAGTGAAAGCAGGGGGGCGCGCGCAACGGCAGAAAAAGTGAAAGCTCCAGATGGCGCCTCGGGCGCTGAAAGCTGCCGGCTGCGCGTGTGCACGCTCGCTTGAACGCAAGCGCTAGGCCAGCCAGCAGCACTTTGAAAAATCACCGACTAAATGTCTGTCCGAGCAGCGCATGTGCGCTGACTCATCGAGACCTAAAAAAGGGCATTAGCTCTATATCAAAGAAGTGCATTTTGCGCAACCTTTTTATTTACTAATCCATCTCAGACTGGTAAATACAAAGAAAAACAAATATGCACCTTATTTTGTAGCCGTGCTGGATATGTGCCTATAAAATGACGCGACGGCTGCATCAAAGTGCATTACATTATTTTCAGCGATGCTGCATAGAAACTGCGCTGCTGTACAACATGCCTAAAAATCGTTGTCAAAGCCAATTTATCTCATGGGCGCGACACACTGGCTTTGCCAATGCTTGTTTGAAGTTAAGGATATCACCATAATGTAAAGCACTTTAACGAGGAGACATCATCTAATTGTCAGGAGGCAGTCTTTTAAACCAACTGACTTGGATCCTTGTATTTTGCTCGCTTTATTAATAAGTGAGTTTCCACTTTTATTTTGGAACACAGAGCACATCATGTGGGTCTCTGGCTCGGAGAGCAATGAATTAAAGGAAAACCAGATATGAGACAACTGAAATGATGACAGCGTAAGGCTGCTCCAAATCCTTCTCTGCACAAAGTAACTTATTAATAAGTCGAGCAAGAGCAATGGAACCTAAAACTGAAGTAATCGAGGAAAGGTCACCGGAAACACTACTGTAAGCTCCTTCAGGCCTGGCCAATGGCGGCTTCAAAAAAGCTTCCAAAGTAAAGCATTTTTGAAAACTGGGCTTTTTGAAAAACTTACACTGCCATTTCACCACCTTGGTGCCTTTAGTGAATAAGGCACATCTTCAACATGAACAGATCACCCTCCGCAATATAGCTGGCAGGTATATTGCCTAATGTGTCTTTTGCAGGCTTTGAGTGCCATCTGCAGGACAAAAGTTCGCATGCTGGAGGATTGTCTCGGCGTTTCATCTTCATAGTGCCGATAATATCTAGACCTGATAGATGAGCAATCTCCGCTTACAGCAAAACATAGCAGCAGTACGTCATCAAGTTTCATTGACAAATAAGTGCCCCTCAGATAAATGTAACTGACTGCGATACTGCCACGATGCCAGATTTCTATAAAAAGATGCTATTATTTCCGGTTCCTGTCTGCTGCATTAGGCGTCGCTTGGCATGGCGGTATATCCGCATAAGTCAGACATGCTGTCAATTCGACAAAGTAATTGCTACTGTTCGGCCTCTGCTGGCGTTTCAAAGTCTGTGTGCACGAAAACAAGACTATGAATCACTGTATAAAAATCTAAAAGTAGCGCGAGGAGCCGAGGGAAGAAAAATCTTTTTTTTTTGCTTTGTTACGTTGCTACTTGCCTGTTTGTACATGCTTACTCGGAAACACACCTTGAACATGCTCTACGTTTGATGATCCCTCCGGAAGCATTTAGTGCTATGTTACAAATAGTGTCCATATTATTTTCCTGCGAGGGAAAAGAACTGACATCGTGTTGTATGTCCGCTGAAAATGTATTATTTGGGGAGAGATTCATAAGTACTTTTGAAGAAGCGGCCACTAAGAGTGCTGCGGTAAAGCATTTACGGGCAGAAAAAGTGAAAGCTCCAGATGGCGCCTCGGGCGCTGAAAGCTGCCGGTTGCGAGCGTGCACGCTCGCGTGAACGCAAGCGCTAGGCCAGCCAGCAGCACTATAAAAACTCACCTACTAAATGTCTCTCCGAGCAGCGCATGCGCACTGACTCAGTGAGACCTAAAAAGGGGGTTTTAATAAAGTGCGGCGTGCGTTCTTAACGTTTGCTCAAATGCAGAGGAAATGGGCCAAAGATTCATTGTTTAAATTGTACAGTCTGCAGGCAGTAACTGTCTCAAAGAGTTTCTAGCGGGCATTTATATCTTTTATTGGAAACAATACAAGCCAAATTTCTAAATTTGTTTTAAAATTGATTTATTCAGCGCACTATTTAAATAAGGCTGGCATACTTTGTCTGTGCAGGAGTTGCTTTCAGAGGTTTCAATGAGATGCATATATTCTTGCCTGAATAAGAGTCTAACTTGTTTCCTCGGCACTGTTTTTAGGATCCCAGGTTGATAGATAAAAGTGCTCCAGTTTGTCATATCAAGCATTAGTTTGCTACAGGCAGTCAGTAAGTACTCTGACCAGGGGTTTTATCTTCTGTGAAGATTTCTTTCAGGATTTCTTTCATTGTATTTGGGGGAGATGCACAGATTCTGACATATGAAATTGAGGGGAGTATCTTGGCTTTTATCACTGTTCGTATTGCTACAGTAGATGGACTGTACTTTAAGTTTGCACATGGCGTAAGTCAGCTCCTTGGCCTTTGTTTCTATGGAAGTGATATGATGGTTGGGCCTGCCCTTGCTCATAAACCACACCCCTAAATTATACTTGGATGTGGTGCTGATTTTCAGATTGCCCAGCCTCCAGTGTTTCTTGAGTTTGTTGGCGAAAATTCCCAAAATCCCAACTTTTGTTTTGTTGGCATTGGCCATTAGTTCGTTCGCATTGTTGTACCTGCTTAACGCATCAAGTGCTTTCTGCAGTCCCATTTGTGTATGGTCAATGAGGGCCATGTCATCTGCGTACTGCATTAAAAACAGTCTAGTCTGCTCAACATTTGGGGTAAGCAGATTTGCAGATGTTGAAGAATTGCAGATTAAAAAGTAAAGGTGCCAACACACAGCCTTGCTTAAGCCCTTTATCCGTGAACACCTTTTTTGTCGCGGTGCTCGGCGTGAGTTTGACTCGTACCCAGGTTTTTATATAGAGGGCAATAATGGCATTCAGAAGCATACTCGGGATCTCCCAGTTTTGTAATCTTGCACAGAGTACGTTTCTGTTAACACAGTAAACACAGCAGTGTAGTCCACAAAACAGGCAAAAGGAGGGCATTGTATTTCCTGTGTGGCTCGGTCGACTAGATAGGACAGAGCTATTGCATTAAACAGTGTTGACGCACTGGCTCTGAAGCCTGACTGCTATACTAGTAAAAGAAGACTTGCGGATGCCTTTGCCTCAATATCCAGAAGCGCTATCATCCTGTAATTAGTGGGATCTGATGTATTGCCTTTATTCTGGATCGGTTGTAGTAGTGATCCTTTCCAATCTTCCTGGATTGTAGCGTTTATAGTGCAGTACCGAAATAACGGGGTGAGTAAAGACACCCAGAAATCGTGGTCGTCTTTAAACAGCTGGCCTGGTAGACCATTCGGGCTGGGGGCTCCATTTCCTCTCACATGCTTTAATATTGTTATCACACGATTGTGCGCGCCTGTAAGTTTGTATACCTCATCACTTACTGTTCCCCTTATTCCGTTTTTGGCTCTCGTGATGTTCTGATGGGCGATTACTCCACAGCTTCTGCTGCTCAGCTTGTAGTAGAATGTATTCACATGCTTGATCCACGTGAGGCTTGAGACTCCCTTTTCCCCTGTCATGACCATGCTCATCAAGTGTGTTGACAAATTGCCGCCTGTTTACTTTGCTTTAAAAGACCGTGGACCTGTAGCCATTGAGATTCTTGATGTTGTTTTTTGAAGTGCCATATATTTTCCTTGTGCATTTTTCTGGCTAAAATCCACTTGTGGTGTGTCACTTCTCCCCCCAGTCGTTTATAAGAATTGTTTGCCTGCCTCATTCCCCTTTTACTTTGTATTATTCTTGTACAATTCAGGTTGGTGGCCACAGAATTCCTTTTTTTATGTGTTGCACATGGACTAGGTGAGCAACAGAGCCGCAGGTGATAAAAATCTACAGATATACTTGGCCATTTAAAAAATATGGTCTCCCCTGTGCTGTTATTGCTGACTAGCTGGCAGTTGTTTTTCCATTTGGTCAAACACAATTTATCAATTTTTCCCATTTTAGCCTTCGTAGTAATTTGTGGATTTCTTCTCCGGTCGATGAGTTCAACATATTTACAGGGTGGGGACTACGGGCCCGATTCACAGAACTAACTTAAGACACAATCCTAAACTTACTACCATTTTGGTATTCACAGAAGGCACTTACTCATTTTGGTATTCACAGAAGGCACTTACTCATTTCGGTATTCACAGAAGTTAGGAGTCCTAACTTTAGGACTCCTAAATGCCTTCTGTGAATACCGAAAGTCTTAAAATTAGGATTTTTCTCAGTTTAGGAGTAGGAAAGTTAGGACTCCTAACTTTACTACTCCTGAACTGAGAAAACTCCTAACTTTACGACTTTAGGTGTTCACAGAAGGCATTTAGGAGTCCTAAAGTTAGGACTCCTAACTTTACTACTCCTAAACTGAGAAAAATCCTAACTTTAAGACTTTCGGTATTCACAGAAGGCATTTAGGAGTCCTAAAGTTCGGAGTCCTAACTGTACTACTACTAAACCGAGAAAAATCCTAATTTTAAGACTTTTGGTATTCACAGAAGGCATTTAGGAGTCCTAAAGTTAGGAGTCCTAACTTTACTACTACTAAACTGAGAAAAATCCTAATTCTAAGACTTTCGGTGTTCACAGAAGGCATTTAGGAGTCCTAAAGTTAGGAGTCCTAACTTTCCTACTCCTAAATTGAGAAAAATCCTAATTTTAAGACTTTCGGTATTCACAGAAGGCATTTAGGAGTCCTAAAGTTAGGACTCCTAACTTCTGTGAATACCGAAATGAGTAAGTGCTTTCTGTGAATACCAAAATGGTAGTTAGTTTAGGATTTCGTCTTAAATTAGTTCTGTGAATCGGGCCCTTCCTGCCTGTAGTAAGATAAGGGTAGATGATCGCTAGTCTGCTGCTGAGGTTGTGAGAAGTCCGTGACCAGAGCTTGAAGGTGGCTACTCATAAAGACATAATCAATGGTTGATTTTTGGCTACCAGAATTGCAAATGTAACTGTTTGGAGTTATATAACTTGAATAGATCTCAGGTGGTGTACATTTAAAAATGTGTAAAATGTGTTTCCCGCTGGGTCCCTCAGTAAATTGAAGTCTTTGTCTAATGCCAAATTGTGGGTGTTAAATTCTAGCTATGATTATCCTGCAATTTGATTAGTCAGTAAGTGTTCCAGTGTCCCCACCAGCTCCGTCATTTTGCCCTGTCAAGGGCTTTCCTTGCAGTTAAAGTACACGTTTAATAGTAGGACTGCTGTTCTTTCATGGGGTGAATTTGACTCTTCTCTCCTTTTGAAGAGCCGGCTCACCTCAGGTACATCAGCCTGCACATCATAAATCTACAAGAGGATATATGGTGCTCTGTTGTCCCTCCTGCTTACAGAGAGTGGACATGCCACAGCATTGGCAGTGATGGGCTTACATCTGGATTACTGCAATAGCAGTTACGTGGACATTCATTCCTCTGTAATTCATCGACTTCAGACTATTCAAAACCAGGCTGCTCATTTGACGGTGGTAGCTCCTCACTTTAGCCGGTCTGGCCCCCATTTTGAAATCCTTACATTGGTGGCCCATCCTGACCAACATCACATAGAATATCCTGTGCATTGATTATTATTCTGTCTACTGCCATTCCTCCTGGGTTTTCTAGTCACATTCACAAATATTGCCCAAACAGACAACCTCATTCTGCGCACCCCATACTTTCACATGGACCTGTTCGGTGGCCGGGCCTTTTCGGTCATGGCCTCTACACTTTGGATTGCTTTACTCCTGCCACTAACAATGACTTCTTCTCTCTCACAATGGTACATCACTTTCCATAATTTCTCTGGATCTTCCCCTACTAAAGCCTGACCACGTCCCAGGATGAGCACCAATAAAGTGTGTTAAAATGTATTTAAAATAACATTCGTGTCTGTGTCTCTACGTTATAGCAAAGCATTTTTTAAATATTAAAAAGATCCACTTTTTATTTGCTTGATGAATGAGTCCATTGTGGGCTGTTAACTGGTCTGTATTATGAAGTGACTTTCACAGATTGTATAAGAATCTAAAGTGACTGTAGTTGACTTACTATCCCACGGTTGTTGATTGAGGTGAAACTGATAGGCAACATCAGAGGTAATATAGTAGTAAAAATAGCAGTATAATAAAAACAAGACTAAAACACAGCAAACATAAGAAGAAGAATAGCAGAACTAACACCAACACTAGCACTAATAATAATAACAGTTAAAATAGTAACATGTAACTTTGTTAACTACAATCTAATAACACGTGTAACTTTGTCACCTGCTATTTATTGCAGGCAATACTGGTACTTGGAAGAGGAAAATGTGAGTCGTTCTTGCCAAATCTGCAACCTGCAGTTCACACACACGTCAGCAGCATGATATTATGTGATGGTATCAAGTTGATGGCAAATACAATAATAATGATGTGATTGCATTGGAAACTGGTTTACGCAATCACTGATACTACCAGTGTTCTGTGTAAGTGTCACGTATGGGCATTCTGCTCCTGATGATTTATTGTTGTGCATTTTCAGAAAAGGTCCTAATATAATTGTTACATTAAAGGTCAATTCAATTGATTGTTTTCCTAATTTGTGCAAGCAATGCTTGGGGATAAACAACTTTGCGTATTATTATGTAATTGACAAAGTGATTTTGGACAAGTGCAAATTGTATTTAGTATCTGCAAATGTCTTTGAGCACATACCTGAGCCACCAGTAGAAAATCTGTCTTTAGAGCCTGCTACAGATGTGTTACAGACACAGATCTCAACGCGTACTTCATTCATAGAGAGATATACTGATATCTGTGCTATTCCCCTACGGCTTCAACGAAACTAGCACAGGACTGCCAAAGGAGAAGGTGTAATACACACAAATGTCTCCAGACACACTTTTGACACAAATGTCTCCAGACTCCATTGAAGACTGATTGTTCAACTATTCTCACATGGAGAGAACGAGAGATAACATACCCAGTTGCATTCTCCCAAATAATCTTTGCTGTCCTACCGAGGTGTCCAGAGATTTTGGAATAGATGCCTCACTCATTTTATCATGACATGCTTCATCATTGGCACCTATCCACACCCTGGTAGGATGGTACTACCAGGGAAGACTCGACCAAACGAATGGGAGTTCTTAGATAATGTTTTACTGGATAAAGCAGGGATCCAGATAAAGAGGGGAAACATAAATACCTCGCCGTATATCCAAAAAGAATTCTTTATTTGTAGGGTACCAGGAGTAGGAATAAAAATGTTCCAGGGTTTTAATTGAGCTTTAATCTCTCAATTAACTCTAATTTACCTATGCCAACTTGTTTTGGCCCACACTAAGATCCAACTGGGCCTTTATCAGGGCTAAAGTACATAACCCTGCCTATCCACGCATGCATTCCATGTATATAGGTGAGGCCTAAGGCTCTCACCTGAGTTAGCAGTCTGTCAGTTGAGGATACCCTGTTTTTAGTTGTTTCAAGGGTTATGTGTGCGCCCGGTTCCGTCCTATTGTCACACTTGCATTGAGGTACGGGCACCGCCGGTGCACCTGAGGGTCGCTGCTGCTCAGACAGCCGCTGAACCCGTGCTCAACTACTCAGAAAATGAGTGATGGAATACAGTATTACACGTCTACCCCGGACTAAACGGCAGACAAAATTAAATGAATTGACATTTATGTGCCCTACATATCAATGTGCTGTAGTTCATGGATGGAGCCTGCTGACACCAGCAGACCCCCTATACTATTCCCACCTGACCTGGGAAGCAGTGGGTGCTAAATCCACTGGCGACTTGAGTCTTGAGACATCTGAATTTAATAATTGGGAACACTTTCACTATAAAGTCTAAGCAGAGCAGAAACTCCTGATCAAATACCACTATAAAATCATGACACAATGTTTGGAACTGGGATACAAATTTTTATTTGGTTATTTCAGAGATAGCATCCATGGCATTGTTTCTCCTGTAATTTTTACATTGAGTGTGTTCTCCTGTGGCATCCCTTAAGGCTTAATGCAATTTTATGTTACAATTAAATACAATGTAATATGCACACAATCACCATGGGTCTCGGGGTGCATCGAATGAAGTGTGCTGCCAAGATGATCTGGGAAATTTATGAAAATGAATGCATAAAAGAGCCGCAATGTGAGACCATGTCTGTAAGTACTCGAGGAGTGTATCTGACTGGTAGACCTGTAGTCAAACACCCTAACGTAGTATAACATTGGTCTTTGTTTCCTATTACACAAGATGGTGAGCCTTGGAATTTGTTATAATCGGATTTCAAACAGCACAGTTCTCCTGATCACTGTAATGACTTTTGAAAGTTGTAATTTAGGAAACCAGTGTTGAAATTTCACATTCATTGGTAATACTTTTTTGTGTTTAGCATATTGTGTGATTTCTTACTGACTTATTTCCTTTAAGCTATGTGCATATTTTAAGGTATTATTAAATTATTATTATTATTTTAACTAAGTAACAACTCAGAGAGGACATTCCATCTCCTTGTAGAATGCAATACATGAGTTATGGAATATCTAGTCTTAAACTTCACATCACTTCTTTTAAGTGACGACTTGACTGTTTAAAAAAGTTATTCTTAAGAGTCAAAGCAGCTTTAAAGGCACATTTAAACATGCAGTCTCATCCCTGATACTCTCCACAACTTCATGGATGTGGGAAATGCATTGCATCTATATTTTTATTTTTTCTAACTTCAGAGTTGCAACGCATGCATAGGCATTGGAAATAAGGGTGTGGGGTGCTGCAGTGAAAGGAAATGAAAATGAATGAGCAGTAAAGGTGACTTTAAATTTTATTTTCATATTGCCACATTTGCTGGGTGTTCAAAGGTAGAGGTTAAATGTCAGGCTATGTCTTCTGACAGATTGCTGCTTATTTGGCTTCTGCAAAGTTAGAGGAGATTGTTGAGTGAACTATCTGACATTCTTGCTGGGGCCCAGGGAGTGTGAAAGGAAAGGTTGTAGGATGTCAGTTGTTTCCTAACACACAACATTTAAATAGCTGTAAATAACTGTACAAATATTTCAAAATATATAAGCAGTGAGCAGAGCACGAAGGAAGCTTATTTTTTCATATTTTGAAGTGTGATGGAAACCAAATTTTTAATAGGATCAAAACAAATCTAGACATTTTACTTGGTGATGTGCAAATGGTGAATATTTGCTGAAAACTGATTTTCATACATTATTGTCTGTGCGCTAAATAGTTTATCAGTGCAAATGTTGTGGCCATTTCAATGAAAATTGCAGAGTCTGTAAATGATGATGTGCTACCACCATTTATTATACAGTGCTCCAAAATCCACCACCGGCTAAACTCCAATGAAAGAGCTTTCTGTTCCGACTCCATCTGAGCTGGGAGTAACTCTATCTGTTGCCAAAAGTTCTGGGAAACCCTGAGAGTGCAGCTGTTCGCGTTTTGCAAGTATTTAACATAACATAAGTATTTAACATAACATAACACCAGACCGTTACCTCTCTCCTGTGAATCGAAGTTTGCAGTACTTACTCTTTGTTCACAATCCCTTTGACGGAACTGATGTACCATTGTTGCCAGCACTTCCACCCTGAAAGGTGTTCCAGCACCACTGAACCTATGTCCCTTTTACTGACACCATTTCATTTTCTTGCTTTCAATCTGCCAGGCACATTTCAGAATTGTTCAATAGTTAATGCAAGCTTTATTCGATTTAAAACTAAATCATAAAAGCACATAGTACAAATATCATCATTAAAACATGCTTAAAAAGCCATTTAAAAGAGGAAGAACAAAATTCATCACTATGAAAACATAAGAAAAAGTGACTGCTCCCCAATTAAATCAATACGACAGTTCAAACCATCAGCTGGCACCCGTAGTTTCTTCATTTGTGGGCCTTTAGAAGGGGCAAGCAGTGTGGCAGCCTCAGCATGCCGTACTTAAATTTGCGGCTGGGGGACTGTGAATTGACGATAAGCCACATGGATAAAAATCATGAGGTTAATGTTTAAGACCGTGTTCTCTGGGTTTATTTCATAATTGTTCAGTGTTTACCCGTTTTGGATTTTTCCCCAGTGCATTTGCTAAAAAAATGAAAGCACGCGATTACCATAAAGGTGTCTTGGCGCTGTCTGAAAGGCGAGCTAAATGCTATGTTGGATGCTAAATAGCCAGGTCTTTATCTCCTTCCTAAAGGATGATAGTGAAGGGATTGCTCTGAGATGAAGTGGAAGGCTGTTCCAAAGTTTGATCCTGTTGAGGACTATACTTCTGCCACCCTATTGCATCTTTTTGAATTTGGAGACAACTAAAAGATTAGCGTTGGCCGATCTGAGTTCTCTATTCGGCTTATATCGCTTAAAAGCTGACCTAAAAAAATCCGACCCTAAGCCATGCATTCCTTTGTGGGCTAAGCAGGGGGCTTTAAATTCCGCCCGACTGCACATGGGAAGCCAGTGAAGCTTGTGAAGTCCCTGCCTGATGGAGTAGAATTTGGGAAACTTAAGAATCAGTCTAGCTGAGGCATTTTGGACTGACTGAAGGCGTGTCATATGTTTTTATAAAATGGTTAAATAGAGACTATTGCAAAGGTCCAACCTGGGAAGGACTAGGGCAGTGATTAAGATTTTCCTATGACTATCCGGGATGAATGGAAGAATTTTCCTGATACTTTTTAGGATATAGTAAGCTGAAGAGGTTATGGCAGAGACGTGCGCACTCATATTAAGGTTGTCATCAATAATGACTTCTAAATTGAAATGAAATTAAATGAAATGCGGGTTTTTATAGAGCGCGTGTTTGCCGTGGCGTCTTAGCGCTAGCTGTCCAGTGACTGTGAAGGAGTCGGGCTAGTTGGCTAAACTTTGTGAGCGAACAGCCATGTCTTCAATGCCTTTCTGAACATTAACAGTTAGTTTGTTTCCTGAGCTTAATGGGCATCATGTTCCACAGTTTTGGGGCCAGATGTAGAAAACTTCTGCCACCCCACTTTCATGTTTTTATCCTTGGAACCACCAGCAGAGAGGCGGTTACAGATCTTATCTCTCGTTGAGGTGTGTAGCACCTGATATGTGAGTTAAGGTAGGCTGAGCCAGCCCCGTGCAGAGTCTTTTGCAGAAGGCACATAGATTTAAAATGAATCCTTGCCTGGACTGGTAACCAGTGCAGGTCTCGAATGGCGTGGCTTACGGGACTGAACTTTGGAATTTTAAGAAGTAAACGTGCCGCTGCATTTTGTAGCGTCTGTAATTTGCGTATCACGCTCTTCTTTGCTCCCAAATAGAGAGCGTTACAATAATCAATTTTAGACAATATCAAGGCCGTAATAACTGTCTTTTTGAGGGCCATGGGGATAAAAGGTAAGATCTTTCAAAATTCTTAGCGTTGGTGACGGGAAGGGGAGGCTGGGGCAAATTTTCAGGCCACCAATTAGTGGCCAAAGCTGGAAAGAGGTTCCCGAACACAATAATCTTGGTTTTACTTGAGTTAAGCTTCAGGCAGTGCCTACTCATCCAACCACTGACAGCCTTGATGCAGTTTCGGCATATTAGAGGGCCTGATGAGTCATTATTGACTGCCGCAATTATCAACTGAGTGTCATCAGCATAGGATGTTATCTCCAGATTGAAGCTGTTAATGAGAGGGGCCAGTTTAGCTACATAAACATTAAAGAGTGTTGGGCTTAAAGATGACCCTTGAGGGACTCCCCATGGCAGGGAAAAAGGTGACAAGTTAAATTTCCCCAACGCTACTGTTTGTGATCTGTCTCTGAGAAAAGAGGAGAGTAGACCAAGCACGACCCCCTTCACCCCTATTTCCTCTAGACAGTAGATGAGAGTTGTGTGATCTACAGTATCAAAGGCAACGGATAGGTCCAAGAAGATCATAACTGCTGAACCTCCACTGTATACTGCCTTCCTTATTTCTTCCATTGCCTTGACCAGGGCAGTTTCTGTACTATGCCCAGGTCGAAAGCCAAACTGAGAGGAGTCTAGAAGCTGGTTATCTAGAATGTATTTAGATAGCTCAGAATTCATTATGTTTTCACAAATGTTTGCGGGCAGAGGTAAACGTGCAATTGGACGGTAATTTAAAGTGTCACTGACATTCAAGCTGGATTTCTTTTAACCCCTTGGATGCTCATGACGGAGCGGTTCCGTCATGAGCATCAGTTGGGCTGTGCTCATGACGGAACCGCTCCGTCATGAGGACAGCCCCTGGGGGAAGCGCTGGCGCTCCCCCCCTGGGGCATCGATCGTGCCCCCACAGACGGGGATGGCAGCGGAAGAGTTTCCGCTGCCACCCCCGAGCCCCCCCACGCTTCCTGGTGACATCAGCGCGCACAGCACACACCGGCGTCATCAGGAAGAGCTCGGACGCCTGGAAGCCATTTGCTTCCAGGCGTCCACAGAGGCAAGGTGAGTGTTGTTTGCTCCGGTGGGGCGGCGGGGGCCTTTTAGAGTGTATTGAGGC
Source organism: Triturus cristatus (assembly GCF_964204655.1). Lineage (NCBI taxonomy): Eukaryota > Metazoa > Chordata > Amphibia > Caudata > Salamandridae > Triturus > Triturus cristatus. The sequence goes on along the minus strand of NC_140587.1, from coordinate 313,386,530 downwards.
ATCGGGGGAGAGGAAAGAGTATTTCCTCTCCCCTGATGTCTCAATACAGGGCATTCCTGCTCCACGATCGCGCACAGCGTCGCGATCGTGGAGCAGGGATGCCCCACTAGACACCAGGGATGTGTGTTTTTTTTATTTTGGAAGCGACCCCTTGGGTAAGGGTCGCTTCCTGGGGCCATATATTCTTTGATGACTTTTCTGCCCCCTCTGGGGGCAGATCGGTGTTTTTTTTTCGCCGTTTCTGCTCCCAGGGGGGGCAGAAAAGCCCACTAGACACCAGGGATATCAGTATTTACGTAGGAAGCGACCCCTTGGGCAAGGGTCGCTTCCTTGGGCCCCTAAATTTTTGGAAGACTTTTCTGCCCCCTCTGGGGGCAGATCGGTGTTATTTTTTCGCCATTTCTGCTCCTGGGGGGAGGGGGGGGGCAGAAAAGCCCACTAGACACCAGGGATATAAATATTATTTTAGGAAGCGACCCCTTGGGCAAGGGTCGCTTCCTTGGGCCCCTAAATTTTTTGAAGACTTTTCTGCCCCCTCTGGGGGCAGATCGGTGTTATTTTTTTGCCGTTTCTGCTCCCAGGGGGGGCAGAAAAGCCTACTAGACACCAGGGATCTAATTTTTATTGTAGGAAGCGACCCCTTGGGCAAGGGTCGCTTCCTTGGGCCCCTCATTTTTTTGTAGACTTTTCTGCCCCCTCTGGGGGCAGATCGGTTTTATTTTTTCGCCGTTTCTGCTCCCAGGGGGGGCAGAAAAGCCCACTAGACACCAGGGAATTAGTTCAAATAAAAATAGAAGTGACCCCTCGCTTCCAGGGTGCAATTTGTTTTCTGCCCCACCTGGCACACAACCCGATTGACCATTTGGGTAGTGACATAGCATGTTATAATGTTTATTGTTATATTTTTTGTGAATTCCAATTGTAATGTTTTTTTTTTGTTTACTTTTTTGTTCTAGGTGAAGGCTTTTCTCCTTTTCACGTTGCCGTTTTGTGACTGGTGGTTCTGCTGTTTGTGTAGTTTGGTAAGAGACTTATTTTTGTACAATGTAAATGTGTTTGATTTCTCTGCCTGTTTTTTTTTTTGCAAATGGTGTAATAATAGCAGTATGTTTGGTTTTTGAGTGTCAAAAACTTTTTGCATTGGTGCTCGATGTGTATTTTGTTGTCTTGTGAGTAATTTGTTTTTTTTCTTCTTTCTAGTTTGATATCGTTGGTTTTTGCTGTGTCACTGCAGAGTTTGTTTCTGGTGAGTGCAGCTGTCTCTTGTAATTGGATTGTATAGTTTTTGAGTACATTGATCTTTGTGATAAAGGTACACATTTCTTTACTTACTTGGTTTGCACATTGTTGGTTGTTGTTGACTTGTTTGTGCAGTCTTCTATCTTAGTAAGTATAATGGCTAGCCGCAGGATTACTGCTCAGCAGGTTGTTGGTTTGCTGTTTGAGTCTTCCTCTGACCATGGTTCAGAGACTGACTCTGCATCTGAGGGAGAGGAGGCAGGGGACGATTCTGGCAGTGAGTTTTCTCTCCGTATGGGGTCATCGGATGATGAAGATACTCTTAGTGCGGATGAAGTGCCTGTGTTAGAGGAGGAGACTGATGTGCCGATAGTGCGGCAAGAGGCATCTGGGCTGCAGCCTGCGGCTGCAAGGCTTCCCGTTGGTGTAGTGCGGCAAGAGGCTTCTGGGCTGCAGCCTGCGGCTGCAAGGCTTCCCGTTGGTGTAGTGCGGCAAGAGGCTTCTGGGCAGCAGCCTGTGGCTGCAAGGCTTCCCGTTGGTGTAGTGCGGCAAGAGGCATCTGGGCTGCAGGCTGGGGCTGCAAGGCTTCCCGTTGAAAGTGATGACCTCTGGGTTGCCCCTGGTATGGTGCAGCCGGCATTGCCAGAGTTTACTGGTGTTCCAGGGTCTAGAGTGAATACTGAAAACTTTTTGCCGGTAAATTTTTTTCAGTTGTTTATGGACGATGTGTTTTTGGCAGAGATTGTTGAGCAGACTAATTTGTATGCCGAACAGTTTTTGAGGGACAACAGTGCCAGTCTTAAGCCACACTCTAGAGCTACCCGGTGGACTCCCACAAATGTTGAAGAGATGAAGAAGTTCTTGGGTTTAACTTTTTTGATGGGCTTGCTAAGGAAGCCCTCAATGTCTTCATATTGGTCTAGCAGTCCCTTGATGGCAACGTCTATTTTTCCGGCAGTCATGAGTCGTGACAGGTATTTGCTTCTGCTTCGGATGATGCACTTTGTTGATAATGGTTTAGCGTTGCCACGAGATCACCCTGATTGTGACCGTCTTTTTAAGATTAGGCCTGTCCTTGATCACTTTGTTGATCGATTTTCTGAGATTTATGCCCCTGGTAGAGAAATTGCAGTGGATGAGTCTTTGGTGTTGTTCAAGGGCCGCTTGGTTTTTAGGCAATACATTCCTAGTAAGAGGGCACGCTATGGAATAAAGCTGTATATGCTGTGTGACAGTAGGACTGGATATGTCTCTAATTTCAGGGTGTACACCGGTAAGGAATCTAGGTTTAACCTCCCTGGTTGTCCGTCCACTTTTGGAGTGACTGCGAAAATTGTTTGGGAACTTGGTAGAGGATTTTTTAACAAAGGCCACCATTTATATGTAGATAACTTCAACACTGGTGTGCGGTTGTTCAGGGAATTGGCCAAAGTGGACGCTTTTGCTTGTGGCACAATCCGCTCTAACCGTAAAGGTTTCCCGAAAGAACTTGTTTGTCAAAAGCTTGTGCGGGGACAGTGCAGTGTGTTGCGTTGCCAGGAGCTTCTTGCTGTGAAGTTTACAGACAGGAGAGATGTCTACATGCTGACTACCATCCATGATGAAAGCACTGCACCTGTGACTGTTTGGGGTCAGGTCGCTGAAGCGCGCAAACCTGTGTGCATTTTAGACTATAATAGGCACATGGGTGGTGTTGACAGAGTAGATCAGAGGTTGGAACCTTACACTGCTCTTCGTAAGGCTTACATTTGGTACAAGAAGTTGGCTATTCATCTTTTCCACTTGGCAATGTTTAATGCTTTTGTTGTGTTCCAGGATTCTTGCCCTGAGTCAAAGATGACTTTTGCTAAGTTTCAGGAGTCTGTAATAGGCAGCCTTGTTGTAGTGGAACAGGCAAGTGTTCCAAGAGTTGGAGTGGTGGAGGATGTTGCTAGATTGAAAGAACGCCACTTTCCAGATCACATTCCTCCCACACCCGCAAAAGATTTTCCCAGTAGGAGATGTAGAGTCTGTTGGCGAAGAGGTTTGCGGAAGGAGAGTCGTATGTACTGCCCCGATTGTCCCTCTCATCCTGCACTGTGTCTCCCTGCTTGTTTCAGAGCGTACCACACGCGAAAACTTTTTTGGGAACATTCATGAGTGGTAAAGTGAACTGCCTGGTCTGTATTCTTTGGAAAATATGATTCTGTTTCAAGGTTGGTGTTAGTGCAATGTATTTAGTTGCTGATTTTCTGTTAGAAGATTTGTATCTATTTGCAATTTGTTTGTGTTTTTATTTTTTTCTAAAAAAATCCTAAATGTGATGGCGGTGTGTGTAGGCTTGCGCTTGGCTGTTGGTGTGTGTGGACTGGCGGTGTGCATGGACTGGCGGTGTGCGTGGACTGGTGCGTGGCTGGTGGTGTGCGTGGAATGGTGCTTGGCTGGCGGTGTGCGTGGAATGGTGCTTGGCTGGCGGTGTGCGTGGACTGGTACTTGGCTGGCGGTGTGCGTGGACTGGTGGTGTGTGTGGACTGGTGTTTGGCTGGTGGTGTCCGTGGACTGGAGCTTGGCTGGTGGTGTGCGTGGACTGGAGCTTGGCTGGCGGTGTGCGTGGAATGGTGCTTGGCTGGCGGTATGCATGGACTGGTACTTGGCTGGCGGTGTGCGTGGACTGGTGGTGTGTGCGGACTGGTGCTTGGCTGGTGGTGTCCGTGGACTGGAGCTTGGCTGGCGGTGTAGGTGGATTGGCGATTGGCTGCCGGTGTGCCTGGACTGGCGATTGGCTGGCGGTGTGCCTGGACTGGCGCTTGGCTAGCGGTGTGCGTGGACTGGCGTTTGGCTAGCGGTGTGTGTGGACTGGTGCTCGGCTGGCTGTGTGTGAGTAGTGACTTTCTGCTGGTCACTACACACACTGCTAGCTGAGTGCCACTCCACGCAATCCATCAGCCTGTGTAGTTGCTGTGTCTGGATTGTGGGCGTGTGAAAGTGATGGGCCCTTGAATGGCGCTGTGTGCTGGTGTGAGTTTTGTTATGTGATGGGCCCGCGGCTGGCGGTGTGAATGGTTTTGTATGTCTCACACGTATGAAAGGTGTATGAATGGCCTGTAAAGAGGTTGGTTCCTTGTCGTGGCTTTACAGCTCACGAGCTGTGAGTCAATGGTTCAGTTTCTCGCCCTTTCAATTATTACCAGTGCATTTCATGTTTTGTGAAATCACTTGCTAATACAATTTTATCTACTGAACCATCACTCACCCTCGTGCCAAATCCAACCAGTATGTGTGTGTGCTTGCGGATTAGATGGCTGTGCAGTAATATTTGTCTTTCTGAAGCAGGGTGTACCTTGTCCCTTTTTGGTGATTTTTGTACTGTGTTGCTTTTGTACCTGGTGGTGCGAATGGTCTTGTTTGTATCACGTATGAAAGGTGTGTGAATGGCCTGTAAAGTGGTTGGTGCCTTGACGTGGCTTTACAGCTCACGAGCTGCGAGTCATTGGTTTGGTTTTTTGTGAATTTAATTATTGACAGTGCATTTCATTTTTGTGAAATCTCTTGTTAATAAAATTTAATACACTGAACCATGACTCGCCCTCGTGCCAAATCCAACCAGTATGTGTGTGTGTTTGAGGAATAGATGGTTGTGCAGGAATCTTTGTCTTTAGTTTCTCTGCCAAGGTACACTTTCCATGCAAGAATAACCACCAACTGTAGATATTGTCGAAAACCCTTGGGAGTTCATGGTGATGTCTCTCTAGTGAATTGAAAAACATTTTTTATCCCCATTGTCCTGTAAACCTCAAACTGTCTGCCACATTTTCTTTGCAATATTATTCCAAAATTCTCACGCTGTAGTAACAATAGTTAATCTGGTTTTGCAAGGGGGGTTACTTTGGTTTTTTGCCCGGTGCTCGGCGGCCATCTAGGGAAACCTACCAAACCCACACATTTCTGCAAACTAGACACCCGGCGGCTTCCAGGGAGGTATGGCTTGCGTGGATCCCCCAACGTTTCCTTACCCAGAATCCCCTGCAAACCTCAATTTTTGCTGAAAAAATCACTTTTTTCACACATTTTGGGGTGGGAAAGTAGTGGCATCACCGGGCTCACACAAATTTACCACCACCCAGCGTTCCCCCAGGTCTCCCGGTAAAAATGGTGCCTCACTTGTGTGGGAGGCCCAAGTACCCGCGGCAGGCAAGGGCCCAAAACGTAGTGAGGCGACATCAAAATGGCCTATCGCAAAACCACCTGGTTTTGCAAGGGGGGTCACTTTGGTTTTTGGCCCGGTGCTCGGCGGCCATCTAGGGAAACCTACCAAACCCACGCATTTCTGAAAACTAGACACCCAGCGGCTTCCAGGGAGGTATGGCTTGCGTGGATCCCCCAACGTTTCCTTACCCAGAATCCCCTGCAAACCTCAATTTTTGCTCAAAAAATCACTTTTTTCACACATTTTGGGGTGGGAAAGTAGTGGCATCACCGGGCTCACACAAATTTACCACCACCCAGCGTTTCCCCAGGTCTCCCGGTAAAAATGGTGCCTCACTTGAGTGGGAGGCCCAAGTACCCGCGGCAGGCAAGGGCCCAAAACGTAGTGAGGCGACATCAAAATGGCCTATCGCAAAACCACCTGGTTTTGCAAGGGGGGGTCACTTTGGTTTTTGGCCCGGTGCTCGGCGGCCATCTAGGGAAACCTACCAAACCCACGCATTTCTGAAAACTAGACACCCGGCGGCTTCCAGGGAGGTATGGCTTGCGTGGATCCCCCAACGTTTCCTTACCCAGAATCCCCTGCAAACCTCAATTTTTGCTCAAAAAATCACTTTTTTCACACATTTTGGGGTGGGAAAGTTGTGGCATCACCGGGCTCACACAAATTTACCACCACCCAGCGTTCCCCCAGGTCTCCCGGTAAAAATGGTGCCTCACTTGTGTGGGAGGCCCAAGTACCCGTGGCAGGCAAGGGCCCAAAACGTAGTGAGGCGACATCAAAATGGCCTATCGCTAAACCACCTGGTTTTGCAAGGGGGGTCACTTTGGTTTTTGGCCCGGTGCTCGGCGGACATCTAGGGAAACCTACCAGACCCATGCATTTCTGAAAACTAGACACCCGGCGGCTTCCAGGGAGGTATGGCTTGCGTGGATCCCCCAAAGTTTCCTTACCCAGACTCCCCTGCAAACCTCAATTTTTGCTCAAAAAATCACTTTTTTCACACATTTTGGGGTGGGAAAGTAGTGGCATCACCGGGCTCACACAAATTTACCACCACCCAGCGTTCCCCCAGGTCTCCCGATAAAAATGGTGCCTCACTTGTGTGGGAGGCCCAAGTACCCGCAGCAGGCAAGGGCCCAAAACGTAGTGAGGCGACATCAAAATGGCCTATCGCAAAACCACCTGGTTTTGCAAGGGGGGTCACTTTGGTTTTTGGCCCGGTGCTCGGCGGCCATCTAGGGAAACCTACCAAACCCACGCATTTCTGAAAACTAGACACCCAGCGGCTTCCAGGGAGGTATGGCTTGCGTGGATCCCCCAACGTTTCCTTACCCAGAATCCCCTGCAAACCTCAATTTTCGCTCAAAAAATCACTTTTTTCACACAGTTTGGGGTGGGTAAGTTGTGGCATCACCGGGCTCACACAAATTTACCACCACCCAGCATTCCCCCAGGTCTCCCGGTAAAAATGGTGCCTCACTTGTGTGGGAGGCCCAAGTACCCGCGGCAGGCAAGGGCCCAAAACGTAGTGAGGCGACATCAAAATGGCCTATCGCTAAACCACCTGGTTTTGCAAGGGGGGTCACTTTGGTTTTTGGCCCGGTGCTCGGCGGACATCTAGGGAAACCTACCAGACCTACGCATTTCTGAAAACTAGATACCTGGCGGCTTCCAGGGAGGTATGGCTTGCGTGGATCCCCCAAAGTTTCCTTACTCAGACTCCCCTGCAAACCTCAATTTGTGCTCAAAAAATCACTTTTTTCACACATTTTGGGGTGGGAAAGTTGTGGCATCACCGGGCTCACACAAATTTACCACCACCCAGCGTTCCCCCAGGTCTCCCGGTAAAAATGGTGCCTCACTTGTGTGGGAGGCCCAAGTACCCGCGGCAGGCAAGGGCCCAAAACGTAGTGAGGCGACATCAAAATGGCCTATCGCTAAACCACCTGGTTTTGCAATGGGGGTCACTTTGGTTTTTGGCCCGGTGCTCGGCGGCCATCTAGGGAAACCTACCAAACCCACGTATTTCTGAAAACTAGACACCCGGCGGCTTCCAGGGAGGTATGGCTTGCGTGGATCCCCCAACGTTTCCTTACCCAGAATCCCCTGCAAACCTCAATTTTTGCTCAAAAAATCACTTTTTTCACACATTTTGGGGTGGGAAAGTTGTGGCATCACCGGGCTCACACAAATTTACCACCACCCAGCATTCCCCCAGGTCTCCCGGTAAAAATGGTGCCTCACTTGTGTGGGAGGCCCAAGTACCCGCAGCAGGCAAGGGCCCAAAACGTAGTGAGGCAACATCAAAATGGCCTATCGCTAAACCACCTGGTTTTGCAAGGGGGTCACTTTGGTTTTTGGCCCGGTGCTCGGCGGACATCTAGGGAAACCTACCAGACCACGCATTTCTGAAAACTAGACACCCGGCGGCTTCCAGGGAGGTATGGCTTGCGTGGATCCCCCAAAGTTTCCTTACCCAGACTCCCCTGCAAACCTCAATTTTTGCTCAAAAAATCACTTTTTTCACACATTTTGGGGTGGGAAAGTAGTGGCATCACCGGGCTCACACAAATTTACCACCACCCAGCGTTCCCCCAGGTCTCCCGGTAAAAATGGTGCCTCACTTGTGTGGGAGGCCCAAGTACCCGCGGCAGGCAAGGGCCCAAAACGTAGTGAGGCGACATCAAAATGGCCTATCGCAAAACCACCTGGTTTTGCAAGGGGGGTCACTTTGGTTTTTGGCCCGGTGCTCGGCGGCCATCTAGGGAAACCTACCAAACCCATGCATTTCTGAAAACTAGACACCCGGCAGCTTCCAGGGAGGTATGGCTTGCGTGGATCCCCCAACGTTTCCTTACCCAGAATCCCCTGCAAACCTCAATTTTTGCTTAAAAAATCACTTTTTTCACACATTTTGGGGTGGGAAAGTTGTGGCATCACCGGGCTCACACAAATTTACCACCACCCAGCGTTCCCCCAGGTCTCCCGGTAAAAATGGTGCCTCACTTGTGTGGGAGGCCCAAGTACCCGCGGCAGGCAAGGGCCCAAAACGTAGTGAGGCGACATCAAAATGGCCTATCGCTAAACCACCTGATTTTGCAAGGGGGGTCACTTTGGTTTTTGGCCCGGTGCTCGGCGGCCATCTAGGGAAACCTACCAGACCCACGCATTTCTGAAAACTAGACACCCGGCGGCTTCCAGGGAGGTATGGCTTGCGTGGATCCCCCAAAGTTTCCTTACCCAGACTCCCCTGCAAACCTCAATTTTTGCTCAAAAAATCACTTTTTTCACACATTTTGGGGTGGGAAAGTTGTGGCATCACCGGGCTCACACAAATTTACCACCACCCAGCGTTCCCCCAGGTCTCCCGGTAAAAATGGTGCCTCACTTGTGTGGGAGGCCCAAGTACCCGCGGCAGGCAAGGGCCCAAAACGTAGTGAGGCGACATCAAAATGGCCTATCGCTAAACCACCTGGTTTTGCAAGGGGGGTCACTTTGGTTTTTGGCCCGGTGCTCGGCGTCCATCTACGGAAACCTACCAAACCCACGCATTTCTGAAAACTAGACACCCGGCGGCTTCCAGGGAGGTATGGCTTGCGTGGATCCCCCAACGTTTCCTTACCCAGAATCCCCTGCAAACCTAAATTTTTGCTCAAAAAATCACTTTTTTCACACATTTTGGGGTGGGAAAGTTGTGGCATCACCGGGCTCACACAAATTTACCACCTCCCAGCATTCCCCCAGGTCTCCCGGTAAAAATGGTGCCTCACTTGTGTGGGAGGCCCAAGTACCCGCGGCAGGCAAGGGCCCAAAACGTAGTGAGGCGACATCAAAATGGCCTATCGCTAAACCACCTGGTTTTGCAAGGGGGGTCACTTTGGTTTTTGGCCCGGTGCTCGGCGGCCATCTAGGGAAACCTACCAAACCCACACATTTCTGAAAACTAGATACCCGGCGGCTTCCAGGGAGGTATGGCTTGCGTGGATCCCCCAACGTTTCCTTACCCAGAATCCCCTGCAAACCTCAATTTTTGCTCAAAAACTCACTTTTTTCACACATTTTGGGGTGGGAAAGTAGTGGCATCACCGGGCTCACACAAATTTACCACCACCCAGCGTTCCCCCAGGTCTCCCGGTAAAAATGGTGCCTCACTTGTGTGGGAGGCCGAAGTACCCGTGGCAGGCAAGGGCCCAAAACGTAGTGAGGCGACATCAAAATGGCCAATCGCTAAACCACCTGGTTTTGCAAGGGGGGTCACTTTGGTTTTTGGCCCGGTGCTCGGCGGCCATCTAGGGAAACCTACCAAACCCACGCATTTCTGAAAACTAGACACCTGGCGGCTTCCAGGGAGGTATGGCTTGCGTGGATCCCCCAACGTTTCCTTACCCAGAATCCCCTGCAAACCTCAATTTTTGCTCAAAAAATCACTTTTTTTCACACATTTTGGGGTGGGAAAGTAGTGGCATCACCGGGCTCACACAAATTTACCACCACCCAGCGTTCCCCCAGGTCTCCCGGTAGAAATGGTGCCTCACTTGTGTGGGAGGCCCAAGTACCCGCGGCAGGCAAGGGCCCAAAACGTAGTGATGCGACATTTGGGATAGGCAATGTTGATGTCGCCTCACTACGTTTTGGGCCCTTGCCTGTCGCGGGTACTTGGGCCTCCCACACAAGTGAGGCACCATTTTTACCGGGAGACCTGGGGGAATGCTGGGTGGTGGTAAATTTGTGTGAGCCCGGTGATGCCACTACTTTCCCACCCCAAAATGTGTGAAAAAAGTGATTTTTTGAACAAAAATTGAGGTTTGCAGGGGATTCTGGGTAAGGAAACGTTGGGGGATCCACGCAAGCCATACCTCCCTGGAAGCTGCCGGGTGTCTAGTTTTCAGAAATGTGTGGGTTTGGTAGGTTTCCCTAGATGGCCGCCGAGCACCGGGCCAAAAACCAAAGTGACCCCCCTTGCAAAACCAGGTGGTTTAGCGATAGGCCATTTTGATGTCGCCTCACTACGTTTTGGGCCCTTGCCTGCTGCGGGTACTTGGGCCTCCCACACAAGTGAGGCACCATTTTTACCGGGAGACCTGGGGGAACGCTGGGTGGTGGTAAATTTGTGTGAGCCCGGTGATGCCACAACTTTCCCACCCCAAAATGTGTGAAAAAAGTGATTTTTTGAGCAAAAATTGAGGTTTGCAGGGGATTCTGGGTAAGGAAACGTTGGGGGATCCACGCAAGCCATACCTCCCTGGAAGCCGCCGGGTGTCTAGTTTTCAGAAATGTATGGGTTTGGTAGGTTTCCTTAGATGGCCACCGAGCACCGGGCCAAAAACCAAAGTGACCCCCCTTGCAAAACCAGGTGGTTTTGCGATGGGCCATTTTGATGTCGCCTCACTACGTTTTGGGCCCTTGCCTGCCGCGGGTACTTGGGCCTCCCACACAGGTGAGGCACCATTTTTACCGGGAGACCTGGGGGAATGCTGGGTGGTGGTAAATTTGTGTGAGCCCGGTGATGCCACTACTTTCCCACCCCAAGATGTGTGAAAAAAGTGATTTTTTGAGCAAAAATTGAGGTTTGCAGGGGATTCTGGGTAAGGAAACGTTGGGGGATCCACGCAAGCCATACCTCCCTGGAAGCCGCCGGGTGTCTAGTTTTCAGAAATGCGTGGGTTTGGTAGGTTTCCCTAGATGGCCGCCGAGCACCGGGCCAAAAACCAAAGTGACCCCCCTTGCAAAACCAGGTGGTTTTGCGATAGGCCATTTTGATGTCGCCTCACTACGTTTTGGGCCCTTGCCTGCCGCGGGTACTTGGGCCTCCCACACAAGTGAGGCACCATTTTTACCGGGAGACCTGGGGGAACGCTGGGTGGTGGTAAATTTGTGTGAGCCCGGTGATGCCACTACTTTCCCACCCCAAAATGTGTGAAAAAAGTGATTTTTTTCAGCAAAAATTGAGGTTTGCAGGGGATTCTGGGTAAGGAAACGTTGGGGGATCCACACAAGCCATACCTCCCTGGAAGCGGCCGGGTGTCTAGTTTTCAGAAATGCGTGGGTTTGATAGGTTTCCCTAGGTGCCGGCAGGGCTAGGGTTCAAAGTCTACAGCTAGTCACTTTGCCAAAAAAAGGGTCATTTTTCACTGCAAAACCACTTTGCGTTTTGCGCCGTTTCCTGTCGCGGGCACTAGGCCGACCCGCACAAGTGAGGTACCATTTTTTTCGTAGGACTTTGGGGAACGCGGGGTGGGTGGAAATTTGTGGATCCACACAGATTCCAGAACTTTCCATCACAGAAATGTGGGGAAAATGTGTTTTTTTTGTCAATTTTTTACGTTTGCAAGGGATTCTGGGTAACAGACCATGGTGGGAGGCAGTCAAGTCACCCCATCCTGGATTCCCCTGGGTGTCTAGTTTTCAAAAATGTATAGGTTTGCTAGGTTTCCCTAGGTGCCGGCAGGGCTAGGGTTCAAAATCTACAGCTAGTCACTTTGCCAAAAAAAGGGTCATTTTTCACTGCAAAACCACGTTGCGTTTTGCGCCGTTTCCTGTCGCGGGCACTAGGCCGACCCGCACAAGTGAGGTACCATTTTTTTCGTAGGACTTTGGGAAACGCGGGGTGGGTGGAAATTTGTGGATCCACACAGATTTCAAAACTTTCCATCACAGAAATGTGGGGAAAATGTGTTTTTTTTGTCAATTTTTTACGTTTGCAAGGGATTCTGGTTAACAGACCATGGTGGGAGGCAGTCAAGTCACCCCATCCTGGATTCCCCTGGGTGTCTAGTTTTCAAAAATGTATAGGTTTGCTAGGTTTCCCTAGATGCCGGCAGGGCTAGGGTTCAAAATCTACAGCTAGTCACTTTGCCAAAAAAAGGGTCATTTTTCACTGCAAAACCACGTTGCGTTTTGCGCCGTTTCCTGTCGCGGGCACTAGGCTGACCCGCACAAGTGAGGTACCATTTTTCTTGTAGGACTTTGGGGAACGCGGGGTGGGTGGAAATTTGTGCATCCACGCAGATTCCAGAACTTTCCATCACAGAAATGTGGGGAAAATGTGTTTTTTTTGTCAATTTTTTACGTTTGCAAGGGATTCTGGGTAACAGACCGTGGTGGGAGGCAGTCAAGTCACCCCATCCTGGATTCCCCTGGGTGTCTAGTTTTCAAAAATGTATAGGTTTGCTAGGTTTCCCTAGGTGCCGGCAGGGCTAGGGTTCAAAATCTACAGCTAGTCACTTTGCCAAAAAAAGGGTCATTTTTCACTGTAAAACCACGTTGCGTTTTGCACCGTTTCCTGTCGCGGGCACTAGGCCGACCCGCACAAGTGAGGTACCATTTTTCTCGTAGGACTTTGTGGAACGTGGGGTGGGTGGAAATTTGTGGATCCACGCAGATTCCAGAACTTTCCATCACAGAAATGTGGGGAAAATGTGTTTTTTTTGTCAATTTTTTATGTTTGCAAGGGATTCTGGGTAACAGACCATGGTGGGAGGCAGTCAAGTCACCCCATCCTGGATTCCCCTGGGTGTCTAGTTTTCAAAAATGTATAGGTTCGCTAGGTTTCCCTAGGTGCCGGCAGGGCTAGGGTTCCAAATCTACAGCTAGTCACTTTGCCAAAAAAAGGGTCATTTTTCACTGCAAAACCACGTTGCGTTTTGCGCCGTTTCCTGTCGCGGGCACTAGGCCGACCCGCACAAGTGAGGTACCATTTTTCTCGTAGGACTTTGGGGAACGCGGGGTGGGTGGAAATTTGTGGATCCACGCAGATTCCAGAACTTTCCATCACAGAAATGTGGGGAAAATGTGTTTTTTTTGTCAATTTTTTACGTTTGCAAGGGATTCTGGGTAACAGACCATGGTGGGAGTCAGTCAAGTCACCCCATCCTGGATTCCCCTGGGTGTCTAGTTTTCAAAAATGTATAAGTTTGCTAGGTTTCCCTAGGTGCCGGCAGGGCTAGGGTTCAAAATCTACAGCTAGTCACTTTGCCAAAAAAAGGGTCATTTTTCACTGCAAAACCACGTTGCGTTTTGCGCCGTTTCCTGTCGCGGGCACTAGGCCGACCCGCACAAGTGAGGTACCATTTTTCTCATAGGACTTTGGGGAACGGGGGTGGGGGGAAATTTGTGGATCCACGCAGATTCCAGAACTTTCCATCACAGAAATGTGGGGAAAATGTGTTTTTTTTGTCAATTTTTTACGTTTGCAAGGGATTCTGGGTAACAGACCATGATGGGAGGCAGTCAAGTCACCCCATCCAGGATTCCCCTGGGTGTCTAGTTTTCAAAAATGTATAGGTTTGCTAGGTTTCCCTAGGTGCCGGCAGGGCTAGGGTTCAAAATCTACAGCTAGTCACTTTGCCAAAAAAAGGGTCATTTTTCACTGCAAAACCACGTTGCGTTTTGCGCCGTTTCCTGTCGCGGGCACTAGGCCGACCCGCACAAGTGAGGTACCATTTTTCTCGTAGGACTTTGGGGAACGTGGGGTGGGTGGAAATTTGTGGATCCACGCAGATTCCAGAACTTTCCATCACAGAAATGTGGGGAAAATGTGTTTTTTTTGTCAATTTTTTACGTTTGCAAGGGATTCTGGGTAACAGACCATGGTGGGAGGCAGTCAAGTCACCCCATCCTAGATTCCCCTGGGTGTCTAGTTTTCAAAAATGTATAGGTTTGCTAGGTTTCCCTAGGTGCAGGCAGGGCTAGGGTTCAAAATCTACAGCTAGTCACTTTGCCAAAAAAAGGGTCATTTTTCACTGCAAAACCACGTTGCGTTTTGCGCCGTTTCCTGTCGCGGGCACTAGGCCGACCCGCACAAGTGAGGTACCATTTTTCTCGTAGGACTTTGGGGAACGCGGGGTGGGTGGAAATTTGTGGATCCACGCAGATTCCAGAACTTTCCATCACAGAAATGTGGGGAAAATGTGTTTTTTTTGTCAATTTTTTACGTTTGCAAGGGATTCTGGTTAACAGACCATGGTGGGAGGCAGTCAAGTCACCCCATCCTGGATTCCCCTGGGTGTCTAGTTTTCAAAAATGTATAGGTTTGCTAGGTTTCCCTAAGTGCCGGCAGGGCTAGGGTTCAAAATCTACAGCTAGTCACTTTGCCAAAAAAAGGGTCATTTTTCACTGCAAAACCACGTTGCGTTTTGCGCCGTTTCCTGTCGCGGGCACTAGGCCGACCCGCACAAGTGAGGTACCATTTTTCTCGTAGGACTTTGGGGAACGCGGGGTGGGTGGAAATTTGTGGATCCACACAGATTCCAGAACTTTCCATCACAGAAATGTGGGGAAAATGTGTTTTTTTTGTCAATTTTTTACGTTTGCAAGGGATTCTGGGTAACAGACCATGGTGGGAGGCAGTCAAGTCACCCCATCCTGGATTCCCCTGGGTGTCTAGTTTTCAAAAATGTATAGGTTTGCTAGGTTTCCCTAGGTGCCGGCAGGGCTAGGGTTCAAAATCTACAGCTAGTCACTTTGCCAAAAAAAGGGTCATTTTTCACTGCAAAACCACGTTGCATTTTGCGCCGTTTCCTGTCGCGGGCACTAGGCCGACCCGCACAAGTGAGGTACCATTTTTCTCGTAGGACTTTGGGGAACGCGGGGTGGGTGGAAATTTGTGGATCCACGCAGATTCCAGAACTTTCCATCACAGAAATGTGGGGAAAATGTGTTTTTTTTGTCAATTTTTTACGTTTGCAAGGGATTCTGGTTAACAGACCATGGTGGGAGGCAGTCAAGTCACCCCATCCTGGATTCCCCTGGGTGTCTAGTTTTCAAAAATGTATAGGTTTGCTAGGTTTCCCTAGGTGCCGGCAGGGCTAGGGTTCAAAATCTACAGCTAGTCACTTTGCCAAAAAAAGGGTCATTTTTCACTGCAAAACCACGTTGCGTTTTGCGCCGTTTCCTGTCGCGGGCACTAGGCCGACCCGCACAAGTGAGGTACCATTTTTCTCGTAGGACTTTGGGGAATACGGGGTGGGTGGAAATTTGTGGATCCACGCAGATTCCAGAACTTTCCATCACAGAAATGTTGGGAAAATGTGTTTTTTTTTGTCAATTCTTTACGTTTGCAAGGGATTCTGGGTAACAGACCATGGTGGGAGGCAGTCAAGTCACCCCATCCTGGATTCCCCTGGGTGTCTAGGTTTCAAAAATGTATAGGTTTGCTAGGTTTCCATAGGTGCCGGCAGGGCTAGGGTTCAAAAACTACAGCTAGACTCTTCGCAAATAAAGTGTAAATTTTCAGTGTGAAAATGTGGTGCGTTCACCTTAGGTTTTGAGCCACTTCCTGTCGTGGGCACTATGCCTACCCACACAAGTGAGGTACCATTTTTATCGGGAGACTTAGGGTAGTTCAGATTTGTAAAGCAACTTTTATTACCTATTGATTTTTGATGCATTTCTCCCTTCCAAATGAAAGACATTGTGTAAAAAAAAAGTCATTTTGAAAAATGACCAATAATTGTCATGCAAATATGAGTATTCCCAATTTCGAAAATGTGCAAATATGCACTGTTTCTAAACTCTGTAATTTGTTCCCATTTCAGAAATACATAGGTGTCTTTCATACCGATTTTTCCATGTATACATTTTCCCACAATAATTGCTATATACCCGGAACAAAAAAAAAAAACATTACAAAATGTTGCTCAGTTTTCTACTCTGGGTTCGTTGGGCTCTTGGTGAACCTACAAGTCCTATATGTCCCCACAACCAGGAAGGTCCACCGGATGTAACAGTATATTGCTTTCAAAGAGATGTCATAATTCGAAGAAGTTACAGGTGAAAATGTTGACTCAAAATGCTGCTTTTTTCAACAAATTTTTAATTTTTCCTATATTTACCTGTAAGTTTCTATAAAGAAACCTTGATGGATCTACACAAATGACCCCTTGCTGAATTCAGAATGTTTTCTACTTTTCAAAAATGTATAGCTTTCCAGGATCCATTATTGTTTTTGTACCCATTTCTACCGTTAACTGGAAGGAGGTTGAAAGCACAAAAAATAGCAAAAATAGGGTATGTCCCAGAAAAATGCCAAAACTGTGTAAAAAATGTTGGTTTTCTAACAAAATTCTGTCATTCCCTAAAAGCTGGAGAAATGGTGATTTCAGCCCCACAAACCCAGAAGCTTTCATTTGCAGCCCGTTTTTCCAATTTTTCACAAAAAAAACAAAATTTTGCTGTATTTTGACTAATTTCTGGGAACCCTGTAGGAGAATCCACAAACCCTGGGTACCTTTAGAATCCCCAAGATGTTGGAAGAAAAGGACGCAAATTTGGCATGGATACCTAATGTGGTCAAAAAGTTACAGGGGCCTAAGCGCGCACTACCCCAAATAGCCCAAAGAAGGCTTAGCACAGGAGGGGAAAAGGCCTAGCAGCGAAGGGGTTAAAGCGGGAGGATTGAAGCCTGTTTCCAGACAGAAGGGAAGGTACCGGTAGAGAACATGGTGTTAAAAGTATATGATAGGTTTCTTGCAATGATGTCTGAGACCAATTTCAAAATCTTTTCCGGGCAGGGGTCATGAGGGGAACCTGATCTACTTTGCAAAAGTAAGAAACTCATTTGTTCTGGTGTGGTGGCAGAAAAATGGGTGAGCGAAGTTAGAAATCTGATGCTGTGTCTCCCAGCTACTGGCAGCAAGATGCCTTTAAGTATATATATAGACATAACTTTGTTCTCATGCACCAATATTGAGTTGACAAGGATTTTTATTTAAGATTGAAATATCCCAGTACTTCAGTTCTTCATCTCTGTGCGCTGGGTCATAAATGTGACTCCAGCACTGCTCATTATCTGGCCCTGTTATCTGCAGCCTGAAGATAATAATGCAAAATAAACACAGCCTACCCTTAGCTTTAAAAAGAAAATGTGACCCTGTGCTTGTTTAAAAAATGAACGCCAGGTGTCTTTGAGTTACTGGTAGCTCGCGTTCGACTGGTTGCAGCCACCTGATCTAGCACCTCATTTGGAATCATATGCTCAATCTCACGCCCACCACAAGGTTATAAATTAAATAATACACAAAATTTGACTAACACCTCAATAACATCCACATTTCCTGATATCTGATTTACCTAATTTACTTTTGAAACATACTAGGTACACAGAGCTAGATTCACAAAGTGCATTTTGTAGTATGTAAATTAATACTACAGTTTGAACTACATACTACAAAATGCTGTCTCAAACCTATGCTTGGAAATATCCACCTCCACTTCTCCTATATTTTCAGTTAGGAGATCTCTGCACATATAAGCTTACTACTTAAGCCCCGATTACAATGTCGGATGGACCCGAGTCCGTCCGACATCATTTGGGAACTGGGACCAAATGATCTCCTGTCGTCGGTCCCAACCCAGCAATTAGGATGCGACCTAACACTGTTTGGTTGCATTCCTATTCTTTAAAATGGGATCATGCATTCCGATAGAATGCATGCTCTCATTGTAAAGAGCTGAGGTGCAATTCAGCAATGCACCCCATGGCAGGTACCTCAAGGTGCCTGCCACCGGGTGCAGGGATCAACTGGGGGCAACATAGGTGCCCCCTAGGCCGCCATCCGGCAGCCTTGCACCCATGGTGCCCCTGCTGGGGGCCTCAATGTGGGATTCCCACAGCCTTTCTGTGTCAGAAAGGCCGGCATAGAAAGGCTGCAGGAATCTGCCACCTTAATCCCTCTGGCGGAAAGAGCTGCCCGAGGGATTACTGGAGGCTTTCCGAATGGCAGACCGAGCCCGTCTGAGGCCATTCGGAAATCCGGTTCGGATTCCTTTCTGACCGACCCCATCGAAATGGGTCTGTCAGAAAGGATTCCGAACAGCTAATTACGATGCTTTAGGAATGGCTCAGACCAAGGGACAGAGCCGTTTCCTACGGCATCGTAATCCGGCCCTTAGTAGTATAGATGGGAGGGATCAGGTGAGTGCTGGTAAAAATGGGAGATGTCTACTACAAAATAGTTGGGGTTTAGGGAGCGACTAGGAGGGATTTAGAGAGCAGAAAGAAGAAGTTTATGGAGGGGAATGTGTGTGTGTGTGTATATATACATATATACACACACACTGAAAAAAACCAAAGGTAACAGGTTATAGTTAGGAAGAAGAATTTAAAAAGCTTTAGAAATTCACTGAAAAAAAAAACAAGGGTTACAGGAACTTTATAGTTAGGTTTACATTTCACTCGTACAAAACTACAGAAATCCAGCAGTTCTAGTTAGTTACCTATGCAAACTATAACTTACGCCATCACAACACACGGCTTATGACCTCACATAATACATCACATGTTACATCACTCATGACATGGTCAGTGATATCACTGATGGCATCTCAAATGACATCACCGATGACATCATCCACAGAACCACTCACACATCCACTGAACCTGAACACTTATGCCACTTTCTGCCATTTGGTTTGAGCCCCGGGGACTGTTCCGATAAGGTAAAAGGGTTGCCCCAAGTCTCTGCTCAAGTTGGGACCTGCCAATCAGGGCATTCCTGTTGGCGCACTCATTCACAAATAATCGCGAAATCGTCATGAATTAGCCGCGATCACAAATATACAAATTTGAATTTACTTAAATTTGTCAACAGCTACTGAAAGTGTTTACACTAAATAGCTGAAAGTGTGATCCGTGAACCAAAGTCTATTTTTCTGCCAAATTCAGTGTAATTCCCTCCAACGGTTCAGGCTGTAGACATGTGTAAAGCTCCTATGGGAATTAACTTGGGAAAAACACATTTTTAACCACCCCATTTTCCTCAGCCCCTGCTTGACGGCACACCCCGAAACTTTCCATACCCAACAAGAATCACTGGCACACTTTTTTAGGAAAATGTCGTGAAGATTTGTTAAATGGTGCTAAAGATATAGACAAGTCAAAAAACGCTTTTCCTATAGAAACATGGTCCCAGCTATAACTACCTACTGGCACATGTGGAGGAAATGACGTTCTCTAAGGTTGACAAAGGCTGAGTGAACAACCGAACCACAGTCCTGCGACCGTCCTTTGTGTTGTGACAGTCGATGACAGTCCTGTGATGGTCCTGTTTGCTTTCTATTAAATTAAAAACTCTCATGACTTTGGGTGAGAACGTTTATAAGGGTGTGGTGGTATCGCCCCGTTCCTGCACCACCGGTGATCAGGAAGCACCCAAGCAAACCACAAACCCAGGAGTGTAGGTTTAAGATGGTGAGCCCCTGAGCACCACATCAGATAATCGAAGAAGAAAAGGGAAGCAAGCACCTGCGTGTGTTCGACGCTGGGAGTCAAAAGGGCTACCCTTGGTGGAGACTGTTGCTCTGCAGTAAGCCCTCACATTCCTGAACATTGAAGATGGTCGCAGCGGGGCACCGCTGAAGGCTATGTGCTGAGCAGCGAGATCAAGAGATTTGGTTACTGGTTGACAACACTTGATTTAGAATTACAGCGTTCTAGCAGTCACTTGTTGAAAGTTTAAGGCAAGGGCCAAACAACAAGTATTATTGCAGCCAAAGACTGTGCATTGCCAAGATTCAGAGACTGCACAATTGTCTGACAGCGCTCTTAAACCGAGTTGAAGGATTATGAACTGTGAATGGTTTTCTCATTTGTGCATAAGCAAAGGATACAAGACCTGCTAACAGCACTTTAATGTAGCCCTATGCTGAAAGACTGAATGCATTCAGAGTGACAGACTCAAATGTTATGGGCACCATAATACTAAATTGGAGCTATCAATCATTTTTATTACTGCATTCTAAAACTGTAAGAACTGCTGCCAAGCACTTAAATGGTTTTATTTTCTTTCTGATTGTTTTTGCATATTGTGGGCACACAAGCATTAATCGCATGATTTATTGTCGAAAGGAGATTAGATAGTGTCTCATTTAGGTCTATGTAAATTGCATCACAAGCTGACAGCATTTAAATTGTGGAGGACATGACACTCTGTAAGGTTGACGAAGGCTGAGTGAACAGCCGAAATGCGTTTCTGTGACAAGCGCTGTTTTTAATTAAATAGAAAACTCTCATGATTTTGAGCTCAGCCTTTCGCTTTCTGAGGAGAAATATTGTGTACCATTCCCGTTCCTGCACCGCCGGCGATCAGGAAGCACGCCAGCAAACCACAAACCCAGGAACATGTATTCTCCAACACCAGTCCATCCATGCACAGGGACCGACACCACGGGGATATTTATTCTTAACAGTTTATTTAAATTACTATTTGCCCTTTAAATAAAGTTAGGTGAAAATGTTAGTTCTGTGTCAGTGTTCAATGTCACAGTGTTGTCATCAAAGGTATCGTTTCAGATGTCGGCGGATTGATGTTATCAATGATGTCATAAATGCCATGAGTGATGTAATATGCAAAGCAATAAGCAATGCTTGGCAAGGGCATGAGTTACAGTTCCTTCAGTTAACTAAAACTGGTAAATTTCAGTTGATTTGTCAGTTTCAGATGTAATGTTTTAACTGACATTTTCACCTAACTATAATATCACTTTAACCTTTCGTTTTTTTAGGGAACTCCTCCGGATTTTAAAAAATGTAAAGTAAGATATAACCATACCTAGCTATGACATCACTTTATCATTCGTTTTTTCAGTGAATTTCTAGGGTTTTGTTAATGTAAAGTAATATTGTATTACCATAATTAGCTAGGCATATCCTGTGCTGCACACAGCCAACGGCCATGTGCAGCGTTGGTCTTGGCTGCAGAGCCTGCCTGTGGCTAGACCCCGCACCCAACCACTGCTGGTGGCCAATACCCTGCCGTGCATGGCCTTCGGCCATGCGGAGCATGGATTTAGCTGCAGGGCTTGGCCACACCAACCTCCACAGACTGCCAAACCCATGCCACACAGGGCCTTTGGCTGTGCACAACGTGGGGTTGGCCTATGGCCAGGTCCTGCACCCAATCCCCCAGAGGCGGCCAAGACCCAGTAGCTGGTCAACTTCCATGGCATTGCAGCAGCCAGAGGGCTCACCCTTTTTTTCACGGTGGCGTGGTAGTACAGCGAAATTACATGAGCCCCACGTTTCATTGCTCTGTTGGACATCCCATGAAAATACTCTTACAATGAGGTGGCCTGCCGTAGAGATGGACTGGGCTAGACTGGTTTGTGGCCCGTGGAGTGGGAGGACAGATAAGATTATTTAGCCACAAGGCTGTCCTCAAGCATAGGTTTACTTGCAAAGGATGCTCAGAGGATTTTATTGCAACTAGGCATGCTCCTAGAGCAAGAGTTCATCACACTGTAGTAAGTGTTTGGGTACATATGTAGGGATTCAAATATTATAAGCTAGTAAGGCCATGCAAGTTCTCTTTGTTAAAACCCATGCTCATGCTATTGCCGCTTTGTAACCAGCCTGAAAGAAGGCAAACACATTTCCTGACTACTGTGCTGAGAAGAATCCCTTGCTGCTTACTACAGAACTCCAGAACAGTTGTTGATACCACTGACTGAATCGTTCCCCTCCCAGACCACCATTCAATAGATTGTAAGCCAATTCAGTAAGTAGGTTCACAGGAATATTTGAACCAAAAGTATTGAGAAAAACTGTCTGCCACCTGGGAAATCACACGACTGGAGAGCCTGAAGTCCAGGAGAGTTGGGAATGGCCACAATTAGAGGAGTCTGCTGGCCATAGGATCCCATTCAACGGCCCTGTGGCCATGGTATCCTTAGAACGGGAGGAGGTACTTGAGAAGGGTAATTGTAAGTTGCACATACCAATATACTGCTTACTTAATGTGAGCTACCACTAGCACGAAAGTAGCCGGGGGGGGGGCTGCCGCCTATTGCTCCCCAAAAACACAGGTTTTTTCGGGGTATTATCTGTAAGTGTAGGGTACAGAGGCCATTAAGCAGAGTAAGGGGTAGGAGGTGATGTCATCTGCAATGGATAGACCAGAGGGCCAGGGGTTCCTGCTCTGACAGGTGAGGACCCCAAAACTGGCACAGGAGAGGCCATTTCTTGCATGAAGGTGCTTCCTGCATGTCACAGCAACAGGAGACAGGAGACCTGGGCCAGACAGAGCCCTACAAGACACAGAGTGTGTCACTCTTGAGGGGGACTGTGTGTCCACCCTAGAAGCCATGCACTACCATGCACATGCTCAATCCCGAGGTACAGACTTTGAGATGGCAGACATGAAAGTGGAAGGAGAGGTTCTGCACCCTAAGAATGTAGTACCTCACTCTGAAAAGCCCATGAGGCCAAAAGGACCTCAGGAGCAAGCGTGCAACTCCTTGCCAGCCCAACAGCTGGTATTGAGGGCTACTTAAGGCTGTAGCATCCACCTGTTAGTGGATGGCTAGGGGCCTGCTTTCTGACACAAACAGCTGTCAGTGTCCTCTGCTGGTTGCTCGTCTTGCCATCTTCATGGCACAAACAGCTGTCAGTGGCCTCTGGTGATTGCTTGACTTTTGGGAAGAGCTGGTCATCAGTTGGAGACAGATGCCTGACCTAGGAGGCAAGATGATCCACATTACCATGAACGTCCTATGCACTTGCTAGGAGGCCTCTGTGGGTAGGTTAGAGTTAGCTCTATCCCAGGTGGGGTCTGCAGATGAGAAAAGTTCCTCATGGACCAGATTAGCGGCTGGAGCTGAGTTTAATAGAGTGGCAGTACTGTCAACGACATAACTTGAGGGTAGGCCTAAAATTGTTGAGGTGCTCCATTTCTCTCCAGGGTATGGACTTCACTGTAGAACAGAGACCTGGGACTTACCACATCAAATAAGATGGCCTTTCCAGGTTTTTCTGCTGAAGATGATGAGAACTGCAGAGGTGCTGGCAAGTTGCTCCTCATATTTAATCGGGAGGGGGGCTTTTTTTGCAAATGGACAACCAGCTTTTCATTTAATTGAGACTCATATGCTGGTAATCTTGAACTTTAACTGTGGGATATTGCTATCCAGTGCCCAGTGTATGCACTCTGACCCCAAAAACATGTTGAAATTGGCTTACAAACTGATTGGCCCATTTAATTTTTCTATAAGGCCATAGTATATGATGCAGAAGTGGAACCATTGCATGGATAGATAAATGCCACTTGTGGGTTGCAGCACATATTGTGCTATCCACCACAGTGACAGTGAAAACATAGCCTCAGGCTTGCCGTGATTAGCCTTACAGCGGCACCTTGAACCCTGCTGCACTGACCTGTCAAAATCACCCTCTTAACAGATAGGAAGCCTGATTTTAAATATGAAACAGGTCACATCTTGCTGCCCACAAGCTAAGGTGCATAATATTTTAAAGTGGAACATGTGTGATATTAGAAACAGCATGCCCCCGCAGCGACTAGGCTCCAAATGACATTGTCACTAGACAGGCAGTAGCTTGCACATAGAAAAAGTTGAAGTATAGATTATGCACTTCATAGCTTTTGACATGTACCAGATACAAACTCTTTTCAAAGACTTATTTTATATTTAATAAAAATCCAATCAAATTGTGAAGTTTTTCATTAAGTACACTGGAAATGTAACTTTTAGAAAGTTACCCTTACCCCGCCAGAAGCTTCTGCTGGCTAATTTGCATTAGCTCTTGAGCAACTAACTGCACAGTTGTGCTTCGCCAGAATTAAGTGTGAAAGAGGCTCTAATCTGCTCTCTACCTTTGACACAATGCAGTGCAACAACTTTAGTTGCTACTCTGCACTGTGTCAAAAGTTTGTAAATCTGCCCCAAAATGTTAGTCTGCTATTGTATTTTCTTTTTTTCTGTATGCTACACATTCACTAATAGCTAAGAATTATAATTATGTGAAAAAATATCTTAGGTTTGGTGGGAAGACAATGGGCTCTAAATATATAAAATCAAAGATCCTTGAACAGGCCACTGTTATATAATAATCTGTCACATTGTTTGAGTGGAATGCCCATGTCTCTTATGTTATCAGACAATTTTTCATCTGTCAGCATGACATGCTGATGCCTAGAGTGAATGGCGAGATACCAGTGGGGGCTGGTGATATTTGAAAGTGGTGAGGCTTAAAAGTTGGGTATGACTTTTATATAGCGAAGTGAACAAGCTTAATGGACAAACGTGGGGTCCAGGATTGGTGCTCCTCCCAAGAAAAACACAAGAAAAGATTGAAAATGGGGCATTTGAAAGCAAATTAATTTAGTGAGAAAGTATGTTTTTTTTAAGCAGTGGGGACACATAGTCTTGAAATATTAAGCAATTTGAAACTGTCCCATATCTTACTGCATTAATATGTTCAACGGCTACTTTAATGTGCACATTTTACTGCATGGCAACTTCAGGCCATTTAAAGTGTGTGGGTCTTGCACTGCATGTGGTGTCAACTGTGGAAGAAAATGCTCCAAGCAGGCTTCGGGAAGGCTGCAATCAGTCCTATAGAAATATGCACAGAGACGTCTTAAAGTGTGATGAAAAAAAAGGGGGACTCCTTGAAAAGGAACATGTAAAATAAAATTCTAGGATTTCCATTGTGTGCCACCTGACTGGTATTTTGGTTTTTCTGAGATATTATTGCATCCAGATATCTAACGCAACAACAGACATACACCTAAAATCTGTCAGTATGATTGGCTTTGTCAATGGTGGTTAGCTGTTTCAGATCAATGAGTAACAGCAATGTCAATTATAAAATTGTGAGGCTATGAATTAAATATTATTGAGGCGGGTGGAAGGAGTATTAGCCTTCAGTTTATATATACTCTTTTTCCCTGCACATCTCATCCATCTGCACATTTTCAATCTCCTCTCTTTTCTCTTCAGCACCCTGGTTTTCATTCTCCTCGCAAGTGGGTACCACCATAGACCACAATGACTATGAAGGGCTTTAGAAAGGTAAGCCAGACTTGAATATATTGATTAGTTTAGAGATACAATTGTGTCTCTAAATAAATCGATCTGCTTTTTTCAAATGTAAAAATGAAGGAATTTCAGCGCGGCAGAGCCCTAATGGAGAAACCGCCCCAGCGAGATACTCCGTACACATGTTCATAGACTGAGCCATGATGAATGGCAGTGATTCCATAAGGTCTGCTGTCCTCCCATTATAAGTGGAGTCACCAAACTTTACAATAGTGTTAGCAAATCCCATCAGAAATGGAGGTGCAAAGATGTATTTAGGCCCTCATCCCAGTAAATCCAGTCCAGGCTTCCAGGAAAATTGTGGGAGGTTAAGTGCATCATCTGTATCGTCCTCTCTCTTTGGCACTGTTTGCCACTGACAAAGTTCTGTGCCCAGAACCTTTCTCCTACTATTCCTTGAACTCCCTTCCTCAAATAACAGGCCCTGGTAGTTTAAAAATTCCTTCTACAGGTTGAGCTGATGATGCTTCTCCGTTTACTTAATCTAATTCTCCATGGTAGTTTAACAGTGCCTCCAATGTATTGGTGCTCTGTCGCTTATAGGTAGGCTCTGTGTAATAACTCAAGGTCCTATAACATTGCGTCCAGTGCGTTGGTACTCCGTCACTCCTGGGTAGACTACATATAATACACTGTTGTGTTTTAACATTTCCTCCAATGGGTTAGTCTGTTGTCGCTCTTGGGAACCCAATAGGTTTGTTCTCTGTTACCGTCAGGAAGAGTACATATAGTTCTTTCTGGTGGTTCAACAGCTCCTCCTTCGCTGTTGGGAAAACTCATTGGCTTGGCCCTCTGTTGCTGCTGGGAAGACCCAATGAGTTGGTCCTTTATTGCTGCTGGGAAGACCCAATGGGTTGGTGCCCTATCGCTGCTGGGAAGACCCAGTGGGTTGGTCCTCTATTGCTGCTGGGAAGGCCCAATGGGTTGGTTCTGTATTGCTGCTGGGAAGACCCAATGGGTTGGTCCCCTATCGCTGCTGGGAAGACCCAATGGGTTGGTCCTCTATCGCTGCTGGATGGATTCCATGTCCCCATAATTGGTATCTCTAGTTTGACTGAATTACTGACGGCATTACAAGAATACACACATAAACGACCCTATCTTCATTTCCTCTGCTGTTTATATGACCTTATTTGTACATATAAAACTACGCATTCATCTAGGATCTTATCAGTTGCTTGATACATAGCAAAGACCATAATGGGGTCACTGAGGATAAACCCTGAGGAATGTGCCATGCACCGAAATCTTGGCCCAAGATCACAGCCAGCCCATCAGATGAGAACGTGTCGCTCTGTTAAATGCCACAGTCAAACATCTGCATAACATGTGAAACCAAAAAGAGGTTTCTCTGGACTTGAAGACACAAGACTGCCTTCAGTCCTGGAGATATATATATTAAGATCTGGGTCATTTGTTTCCTACCACTTGGTATGAACTTGGAATGAATGACGTGCTTGATGATCTAAAATTCTGTCTCTGAACTAGACATTTTGTAAAATGCCCTGTCATGCGCAAAAACATAAGTGCATTCATTCGAACCTTTACTAATGAGTCTGGTCGACTTAAAGGTCATTGTGGTCCTATTGACTCTTCCTGTGGCTCATGGAACCCTTTCTAGCAGACGCCATACTCCATGAACACATCTGTTGTTCTCTTTCCACTTGACTTCCTGATGATGTCACGGTTCATGGAGCTCACGCGTCAAGTGTGCGGGCCAATCAATGTCAAACCTTTGGAGAGAGGTGGAACTCAAGCCTCGGGTGCCCAGCTCCATCTGTTTGCAGGAATCTGTCCATTACTGTCCAATAAGACAAAGGCGCCTTTATGCCTAGGATGATTTCATGGAGGCAAATGGACGTCTACAGTGGAAAGTGGCTGCGCACGGAGCCTCGCGCTTGAATATGAGAAATCAAGTGTAGGGGGACCTGTTGCGTGGATAAATGCAGCCGTGGCCCATGCAGGTAAGAGCGGTGGGGGTGGGTGTGGGTATTTCGACAGACGAGAACGAGGGAAAATGAATTATGTGTTTAATTTTCCCTCCTGCTCGTCTATCGAATCCCCCCCCCCCTGCCCGGCCCCACCGGCGCACCGCTCTTACCCACACGGGCCGCGGCTGGATAAATGTTGTCTAAAAGGCTTCAAGCATCAGGTGACATCGTTTTCCCAAATACAAGGAAGGGTCTTACGTTGTGATTCCAAAATGAACTGAGAGTCCGTGTGTTCTTGTTAAAAAACACAAAGTTATGTTCTATTTAATGGAATACTAAATGTGCGTTCCGTGATGATTGGAAAACTGAACATGTCGGACCATCCATTTGTTTCTTTGTCATTTGGGCTTCCTGTAGCATACTGTATACCTGTGGCGTACAAACCCCCTCCAGGCGTCTAGTCGTCCCGCTTCCTCCACTGTTACCATCGCTGCGCACCTTTACCTTAGAATCACCACTGACAACTTTCTTTGGTGCCTGAAAAGGTCGCAGTTTATTTATCACGTCAATATTTAATTTCTTACATACAATACATTTTGTTCTCCATTTCAAAGGTTCGTGGTCATTGCGTCATTTGATGCCCATGTTGTACATGTCGTTTCTTTTCATCTATAGTCCTTTGCAATTCTTTCTCTTGCATTATGGACCCAGCTTCCTCTATTTCATTTCCTGGGAGGGGAGGGGCCCCTTTTTTCTCTGGGTTTCCGCTTCGCGGGTCTAGGCTTCAGCTTGCTACCAATTTGGAGGGGGTCCGTCTGGACCTACCCGGGCTGCAAGTGCCGTCCCGCTCGCCCTGTAAACCTTTTGTGGGGCCCTCCCTTCTCCCAAGGGATCCCTGCCGTCTAAGGCATCCCAAGGACCTTACTTGGGCATCTACTCTACCTTTCCTGAGGCTGAGTCCTTGCCATCTTCTCCCTAGGTACCCCTGCCGTGAGGCATCCCAAGGGTCCTGCGGGAGCATCACCTTTCTTCTTTTTATGGCGGCACGCCGCCCCTTGGTTCCCTCGGTGCCCCTGCCGTGAGGCATCTCAAGGACACTGGGAGAGTCTTCTATCTATCTTCTAGTACATTTCTCTTTCTACTGGCTTCCTCGTGCTTGTCCCGCTACCCATGTTCCCCTTACGGCTGCGACGCCCGTGCTCCAGGTGTGGGTGGGTGGGATTCCTTTCGTTCTTCCTGCGAGGGAGGGAAATGTGTTTTCTTCGGGCCGTTGCCCCTTCTTATCCTCCTCCTCGCATTTCCTCCCTCGCCCCCTCATTGGGGGGGGAGGGAGCTTGCCTTGTTTAAATTAGGGCCAATCCGATCCTGGCCCCCCGTCGTGTTGGCCGGTCGTGTTGGCCGGCATGTTGCTGTGGGCAGAGGGCGGGGCTCCCGCCTCCGGAGGGCGTTCTACCCAGGCCCTTATTGGTCCAGCTTCGCCTTCCCGGCCTGGGTCCAAACCCCCTCCAGGCGTCTAGTCGTCCCGCTTCCTCCACTGTTACCATCGCTGCGCACCTTTACCTTAGAATCACCACTGACAACTTTCTTTGGTGCCTGAAAAGGTCGCAGTTTATTTATCACGTCAATATTTAATTTCTTACATACAATACATTTTGTTCTCCATTTCAAAGGTTCGTGGTCATTGCGTCATTTGATGCCCATGTTGTACATGTCGTTTCTTTTCATCTATAGTCCTTTGCAATTCTTTCTCTTGCATTATGGACCCAGCTTCCTCTATTTCATTTCCTGGGAGGGGAGGGGCCCCTTTTTTCTCTGGGTTTCCGCTTCGCGGGTGTAGGCTTCAGCTTGCTACCAATTTGGAGGGGGTCCGTCTGGACCTACCCGGGCTGCAAGTGCCGTCCCGCTCGCCCTGTAAACCTTTTGTGGGGCCCTCCCTTCTCCCAAGGGATCCCTGCCGTCTAAGGCATCCCAAGGACCTTACTTGGGCATCTACTCTACCTTTCCTGAGGCTGAGTCCTTGCCATCTTCTCCCTAGGTACCCCTGCCGTGAGGCATCCCAAGGGTCCTGCGGGAGCATCACCTTTCTTCTTTTTATGGCGGCACGCCGCCCCTTGGTTCCCTCGGTGCCCCTGCCGTGAGGCATCTCAAGGACACTGGGAGAGTCTTCTATCTATCTTCTAGTACATTTCTCTTTCTACTGGCTTCCTCGTGCTTGTCCCGCCACGCTACCTACGGTTCTTCGATCGGAGGGAGCTCCCCCCCTTTCCCCTTCGCCCTCTTCCTTGAGAGAAAAACCCCCTGCTCTAGGCCTCCCACGTGTTGTTAATATTATAAGAATTCTACCTCCTATGTGATCAAAAGAGTTTTAGCAGCATCATGTATGTATTAGTTATTTTAGTGCGCTTCTTTTCACTTGCCGTTTTTTAGTTCGAAGCTGGGCGAATTGAAAACGACAATGCCTTCCATACATGTGCTAATTAGCAAAACAGATAAATACAAGGCAGACATCCCCAATACCAGTAGCTTAAACTCTGCAAATGCGAGACCTGTTGCCTTGCAAATGCTTGTTCCCTTTCTTTCAGCCATGCTGTACAACAGCCGTGCTGCTGTACAACATGGCTCAACTACGTTGAAAACCCAATAGCCCATACATAGCTGCGGGTCATTGGCTCTGCCAATGCTGCTTTGTGGTTTCCCGTTGTGATTTTTTTCTAGCAAGAATGGTGCAGGAGTGGCTCTGGCAGCACAAGCTTATTGTTGATTTATTAACTTTAGCGAAATCGCTTATCTGCTTACCAGTTGCTAGCCTTCTTGCAGCTGCAGTGCTGATAAATGTTTGAGGCTAATGAATTTAGGCAGTGCTTAATTTCTGAAATATTAAGTGCTAGGGCTCTGGCCAGGAGGCCACTGCAGCTTGCGCCACCCATCGCCCTTGTTAGCGCTGCCAAAACAACTACTAACCATCTCTCTCGCATGTAAATGCGACAGTTCAGATTATTCCAGGTCCCCAAAGCTAAAGGAATGGGTGGGGAGGCAATTATTAAAATTTTTAATGTATATTGTAGTCCCAAATTACCGTTGTTCTACTCAACTCTAGCTTAGATAAGCGGCGCCACCCTGTGATGGACTGCTCCAAGTTTGGTGTTGACGCTTAGGTGCCGGTTTCCCGAAATTCAGATTTTGCCGGTGGCTCGAATTCTAAAAAGGCACAGTAGGTCTGTTTTATGCTTCGCCTCATTATACTCAGTGGTTAGGTGGCTGTAAAGAGATTTACATATTCTCTAAGATCGACTATTCAGCATGATTAAGGTATATTTCTGTGCAAATTGCTGCCATTTGCCAGCAAAATGACGTCTACGTGCCAGGCGGGCTTCAGAATACAATGTTGAAATACCACTGTGATGTAGACATTGTTCACTGATGGCACACTTTGGAATTACTGCGCTTAGACAAAACGAGCAAAGAGTAAAAACTGCCAATAATGCGCTGCACTTTATATAACGCTTCTATCCTGCCCTTAATTTATCTCACTACTTGTGTCCGCTATCCCGCCTAGATTTGTTTTAAATCCATGACACCTTATCTACGTCACCTTATCCATTTCTTTTTAGTGCTTTGAATTTTTTGTAGAGAACAACGCTTTTATGAAGTGTGGTTCTCCTTTTTATTGAAAAGAATAACTAATAGTAATAACTTCTTATACTTCCCTTAAACCACAGTTTCTAACAACAAACATTTACGAATGTTACTATAAGATAATTTAATGGTAATCGATTTATCAGAGTCAAAAGTATGAAAGGCTGACCTGGCTCTGTCAAGTTTCCATGTGTGCACTATTTTATCGAATCATTTACAAATAATTACTTGTTGCCCTTCCAAATAGGTGAAACATTAGATCTATCCCTTTTAATGCCACGCCCTTCACTACGCTTGGCTCCTGTATTCCAAACCTGGACTCGAGTAGCCTCTAAGTATCAGTGAAGTCTACCGTCAGGGCAGGCAGTTTACACCAGAGGCACGGCGAAACATTAAAGAAATTAGGAATTCAACTTCCCGCGCTATCAGTCTTTATGAGCAGACGGAAAAAACGAGTTTATTGCGTAAAACCCACATATGGAGGGAGAGAGAGGCTCGTTCTCTTTGGTACCTTGCAACAATCTCGTTGAGCTTCAGACGAGTGAAAGTTCACATGCTTCTAAAGACAACAGCGGCTGTAAAGCCCGCGCGCTGATTGCACACACGTGTGCAGATTCTTCCAGCTACTTTAGCTAAGGCATTACACGGATTTTTCGAACTATGCCCTTCCTGCCTCATAGTTAAAATAGAAATCCGACAGCTTCTAAGGACAAGAGAGGCTGTAAAGTCCACGCGCTGATTGCACACACGTGTGCAGATTGTTCCAGCCACTGTAGCTCAGGCATTACACGGGTTTATCGAAACTATGTACTTCCTGCCTCGCAGGTACAGTAGAAATCAGAAAGCTTTTAAGGACAGAGGCTGTAAAGTCCGCGCGCTGATTGCACACACGTGTGCAGATTCTCCCAGCCACATTAGCTAAGGCATTACACTGCTTTACAAAACTATCTACCCTCCCGCCTTGCGCTTCAAATAGAAAACCAGAATGCTGCCAAGGACAACAGAGGCTGTAAAGTCCGCGCGCTGGTTGCACATACGTGTGCAGATTCTTCCAGCCACATTAGCTAAGGCAGTGCACAGATTTACGAAACTACGTACTTCCTGCCTCGCAGTTAAAATAGAAATCAGAAAGCTGTAAAGTCCGCGCGCTGATTGCACACACGTGTGCAGATTCATCCAGCCACGCGCGCCGATTGCACACACGTGTGCAGATTCTTCCAGCCACTTTAGCTAAGGCATTACACGGATTTAGCGAAACTATGCACTTCCTGCCTCGCTGTTACAATAGAAATCAGAAAGCTTCTAAGGAAGCTCCGGCATTACACGGAGTTACGAAACTATGTACCCCCTGCCTCGCGCTTAAAATTAGGGACCAGAACCAACCCATGCACGCGGGAAACGGCAGGCACCGTGGCTTTAGGAGCAGGGCGATGGGTCTAACCATTCAGGGATTGGGCTTCCTTTGAATGTCCATTGCTCAGGCAAAATTCACACACAAACTTGCCTGTTTTAATATGCTTCGTGGTCCGAATTGGACGGAACCCTCAACAGGAAATTTGCCACAAGCATGGAAATTGTATGCTCCCGCTAACCAAACTTTTAAAACCTGTATTAGTTTCAGGGAGGGGGCACATTAGTCCTGCTCACATGCTTACTGACTGAGACCAGCGCCTCGAGTGAAACACCCCTCCCGCTGTAATCGTTTATATAGGCCAGGCAGGCTGCACCGTGCCATAGAGCGTAATTGCACAACTTAACTTAGCCTGGAAAAAACCACTGATGCTCTCCGGGGCTCCGCAGCTCCAAAACCGGCCGGCACACGTCCATCGACGAAAACAGAAATTCCCCTGGTGCTCTCCCAGGCTCTGCAGCTCCCCACTGATGATGACGCCTCTCTCCCTACGAAGGCGCAAACGCGGATCATTGGCTTCGGACTCCGGTCCTAAAAGGCAAAGCAGAGAAGAAAAACGTTAAAGGTCCTCCCGAGGGAGGAGGCACACGCGTCGGGTGTGCTGCCGAGGGGAGCGGAGAGCATCTGAAGACGTCGTCTCTTGGCAAGCGTGGGATGGAACGTCGCTGGAGCCTCCCGAGTCTTTGAAGCGCTGGTTTCTTGGCGCCAAAAACGGGGCGATGGTCGCCTCCAGGTATGCCCACGACTTCCTTCCTTTCGTTCTTCCTGCGAGGGAGGGAAATGTGTTTTCTTCGGGCCGTTGCCCCTTCTTATCCTCCTCCTCGCATTTCCTCCCTCGCCCCCTCATTGGGGGGGGAGGGAGCTTGCCTTGTTTAAATTAGGGCCAATCCGATCCTGGCCCCCCGTCGTGTTGGCCGGTCGTGTTGGCCGGCATGTTGCTGTGGGCAGAGGGCGGGGCTCCCGCCTCCGGAGGGCGTTCTACCCAGGCCCTTATTGGTCCAGCTTCGCCTTCCCGGCCTGGGTCCAAAGTGTGCAATGGGCCCTAATGAACGAGGAAAAGAGAACTGCTGCAACCGGTTGGCTAGAAATAACATGCGGAATTGGTATGCACAGGGCCCCTCTCACATTTCTGGGACCTGGTGCCGCAGCACCTACTGCACTATTGCTAACTACATGCTTGCTTTATATTCACCCGCAAGTGATTTTATTTTCAGCATGTAAAAGATAAAATGTTAAAAGCATCCCCGTGTGCTATCTGTTTGTGCTTGCACCCTCTGCTGACCGCTGCACAATTGCAAATCGTCTGCCTGACCATGTAAACAATGTGGAAAGTTACATTAGTAGTTTTCCTCTTGTAAATTTATGTAGGTTTGCACATTTGTGCGAAGTGACAAAATCCCCTGAAATGTATGCAAATTGTAATTTTGCAGACATACACATCTCTATGTTAATCCTGTCAATTGTCCACAGTGGGGACAGTCTGCAAGCATGAATGCACATTTCTATGTTACTGTTTCTTTTTTATTCCAAAAGAATGAATGAATAAATAAAAGCATCTATTTATCGCAACAGTAACCTAAAGAGGGAGTCAGGCGCTTACTGCTACAGGAAACTGGAAAGGCCAATTGCAGGAATAATCAGGTTTTAATCTCTTACCTATAGAATAAATACTTGGGCTCATAAAGTGCAGAGTGAGGTCATTTCAAAGAGAATAAAATTAGGATTGCCCACCCAGACAGACGCTTATTATTGCAATCGGTGTCCTGTAGCAGCCCATACAGTATGAAATGGGTGGTAAGGAATAATTTGAGATCTGATGTCATATAAAGAGGAACATGCCTCAGGGGATTGTTTTTGTGCAGGAAGGTGCCCCTTCGTGCACAACAACAACCCTGCATGCAGCGCAGGCACCCTTGCACCATTGTGCAACGGTGTCTGCGTTAGAGCTAGACAGCCCATTGTGTGCCAGCGCTGGGAAAATATTGTGATAAATACTGCACATTCCTGCTCTTTCACTGTAACAGTGACCTGCTGCGCTGTACTGCGTTACTTTTAGATAAACATGGCCTTAACTATGCGCAGGGCTGGACTGGCCGTAGCGGTCACCTGGCGCTTTCCTGGTGGGCCAGAAGGGTGGGGCCTGGTTTTGGAGCAGTAGGGGCTATTTTTTTTATACTGGGGCCCATTTTTGCAGAAGTGCTGCAATATCGGCCCCCTGTAACAAAATAACAAAAGCAGCAGCAGTGTTTCCCACCATCAACCCCTCCGCCCCCACTTAATTGCCAGTTCTGGTTTGCGTTCTCAGTCCGGCCATGTGTATGCAGGATGTCAGCTTATGCAGATGTTGTCTCGCTGAGGTTGGAGTGGTGATGCCTTTAATTTCCTTGGTGTTCCTCTTACAAATACCTCCACTTGCTGTGCATTGTACTTCCGGTATGTTTGTAGTGCACTAAAGAAGACATATTCATGTATCTATGTTTATCAAAGAGGACAATGAAAGTTTCTAAACAGTTATTTTTTATATCGGTACCCTAATATAGGTCCAGGGAGCATCGTACACTTTCCCTACATCAGCTCCAAGTTATTTCATATGAACGAGCCTTATAAGGACATAACTCCAAATAAGGACAGAATGCCTTATAGGGACTTCACGCCTTATAAGGACTGTAGCCTTTTATGGACTAAACCTTTCACCTAGTTCCATGCCGAGGGTGGGTTTTTCCCAATCGATATTGCTAAGACGTCATCCTTAGCACATATGAATAATTGATGAGTACACTCTTCAGGAGGCATACTTCACCTCTCTCATTGACGCACAAGGTTAAATCCCTGTCATCCTCAGACTGAACAATCGGTAACACACATACATAGACTGTATAAATACAGCACCTCTTGCTATCAGAAGGCAGGAGGGAACCGAGACTTCAAGACCGACACACTGACCAGAGACGCTGCTGCTCCGTCATGCCATCGTTCCAGCTGACAGTGATCTGACGATCCATTGCCGGGTGTCCAGCTCAAGTCCAGGACGAAGTCCCACACACTCACTTTTCAGGTATGGGGGTTCAACTCAATCCTAGCTGGATTCTTGGCTCATAGGCTCTTGGGCTTAGGCTCTGTAGCACCTACTCACATGCTAGGTACACTTAGGTACATCTAGTTAGGCATCTTAGGAGTACGCACTTTATTTTTATAAATGCATTTCATATTCATGTATATGTTTGTGACTATTGTAAAATGGTAGAACAATACAATTCCTTTTTATTCACTGTACTGCTGGTTCTATATCTCTGCTACTGTGTTACAGTTGTAACAGCACACTTATTCTACGTGAGAAGAACTACGGTACAATAAATTCTTATTGTAAAAACGCTCAACTGTTTCTTCTCTGTATCTCTGTGAGAGCAAAACAAGCAAGCAAGCACGAGTGACTGGGTGAAAAGTAGTATGATGTTTCCAGGAGTCTGAGGTTATTGTGTTCTGAGGTTGCCAAAAACTAATCTCTCTGATAGCAGGAGATTCTAGTGACACTGCGAGCTAGCTAATGCAAACCATAGCCTAACATATGCGGTAGGGGTGCAGTCTGCCACCAGACCCACAGCATATGTTAACCGAAAACAGCGTAGGTCCTGCATGACAGGGTACTATTAGGACTATACTACATGGTGCCCAACGTGGTACATTGATGGTGCAATTACTCAACAGTAGAATCTGAGTAGCCCTTTCGTGCTTATTCTCAGAGACCCTACTTACAAAACCCAGAGACGTCTGGAGTAAGTGGGCAAAAAACTCTGCCACAGCAGAGTAGGCGAGATATCCTATGAATTGGCTGTTGGTTAATCAAGCTTGAAAGGACAATATTCCCAAAATTGTGCACAAAACCTTTGCATAGAAACC
Organism: Triturus cristatus; assembly: GCF_964204655.1. Taxonomy (NCBI): domain Eukaryota; kingdom Metazoa; phylum Chordata; class Amphibia; order Caudata; family Salamandridae; genus Triturus; species Triturus cristatus. Next base: position 313,350,394 of record NC_140587.1, on the reverse strand, counting down.
TTTACCTTTACATAACTTCCTTAAAACATTCATTCCGTGTTCTAAACACAATGGTTGAACAAGGGGGAGATTTAAACAATCTAGTCCCGGGACTGAATCAGTCTGGTGAGGTCGATGCAGATGCAATATAAATTGCACCCAAAGTAAGATGAACTTTAAAAGTAAAACTACTCAAACATGGGTTACAACCCAGAGGATGTGTAGTAATATTCGTTGTAGGAAGGTGGAATCTGACTACATGGCTGCTGCCACTTTTTTCCTGGTGTTTAGATAGTTTTTGACTTAGTTTGGCTGGGAACTTGCTCTTCAGGTCCCCAGCCTATCTGCTTTCTCTTACAAATTGATTCCATGTACTTTAGGTACACTCCAGATTGGATTCTGGGGTACCCTTGTGAGTTCCTAGTATATGGCATACTATGTACCCAGGGCATAGTTACCCCAGAGGGATACCAGGGCTGAAGCATGTATTATGCCACCCCTGGGAAGCCCTCCAAAATGACACCACAGGTCTGCTACTGCAGCCTGGGTAAGGTGGTGCATGCACCCCTTACTGAGATATACGTTCACTATATCTCTCCTATCACTGCACATATAAACCTATCAGTCACCCCTATGGCAGGCCTTATCAATCCTGAAGGCAGGGTGCTTGGTTATATGTGAGAGGGTGCCAAGGCATGAGCTGAGCCCCTCTGCAGCCTTCGGAATCTATCCTCCGGAGTTGTCAGTAGTGCAGCCTGACCATATACTCTTAAGTGCATTATAACCCAATGGTACATGCTAACTTTGGACTGGCTGCACGCAAACATGTCGTGTTTGGTGTCAAACACCTTGGAATCATACCCCCACACCAGTAACTTGTGTGGGAGTATGATCCCACCCTTCTAGAGGGAGAGACATGACAGCACCGGTATACCCGGTATCAACTGAGCCCTGGCATCCCAAAATGGATGCTGCAGCCACAGACACGGGTCTGGCCTCCTGCTGCTGACCGAAACTCCAGAAGGGGAGGCCTGGACAATAGGTTTTCTGTCACAGGGAGGTGTAACCACCTCCCAGACAGGCTGATGTGTATTGGGGCTGGGTGGGTGCACTCTGAGAGTGCTTTGAAGTCCTGCACTGGGGGCACATTTGGTGTCCCTGTGCATAGTCCAGCTCAAACCGGTTCAGGGGCTTCCAGCCCCTGCTCTGGCGCGAAACTGGACAAAGGAAATGGGTGTAGCCATCCCTCTTTCCAAACCCTCCCATAGGTGGGTCCCTAGAGTTAGTCCAACCCCTTTCTTAGGTATAAGTAAGGAACCCCTGGCAACAGGAAGGTAGATATCCCTGGACAAAACTCTGTAGCTGAACCCTGGCACTTTGACGCTCTACTCAAGACTAGAGGACTGAAGAAATCTTCCTTGGGGTCAAGAAGTGACTCCCCTGCTTGGCAGGCACCAACAAAGCATTTGCTGGTCTGCATCTCCAAAGCTCCCGATGGACTCCGAAGTATCTGCATCCCAGGAAGAGGATTTCCAGACTTCTCAGAAGCTGACCGAGTCCCCAGCAAAGCTGAGACCCGCAGCCCTCGTGAGTGATGTGGAACCGGAACCCCTGGCCACCGTGCACATTTGCAAGTGCCTTGACTTCTCGACATCTCTTGAAGTCGTACTTTGGATTATGTGGAGCCCAAGCCCAGAGCATCTTTTACACCTAAGATTGTGGGCCTATACTCCACGAGTGTTCCTTGAGCCCGCTTCTTGCATTTCCGCTCGAGGCTCCTTCGTGATCCCTGGTCCGTCAACTGGTGGGTCCCTGTGAAGGCAACTCTGATTTTTGTTGGGCTCCCCTGGTTGCTCCAGATGTGCACTGACTCTCCACCATGTGGTGAGTCCCTCAGACCTTGCTGGTCTGCACTGAAGCATCTTTCTCCTTTCTGTGTGGGTTGCTGTTGCCAAGGCTTGTTGTGTTCAATCCGGGCACCAACACTGCAGCACTCGACATCCTTTATGGGACAGCTCGAATCCAGCTCCTGGTTGTCCTCGACTCCTCCTGGTCCTCGTGGCTGAAGAGTCAAGCTTCACCTTCTTCACCTGAAATCACCCGAAATCGGTGGTCATTCGTCTATCATGCCCCTGGTCACTGGCTAGTGACCCAGACTCTGTCCGCTCTGCTTTCAGGTTCGTCACATCTTTGATCCAGGCTTAGATCTCTTCGGGCACTTCGCATCTTTCCGGCAGCAGCACTTCTTCGCCAGCTTCCATTGAAAACGACAACGCGACCCAACACCATTTGACACCTATGCACCCGGATTCCCTGGGTGAGGTAACTCGAGTACTCTGGTGACCCTCGAACTTCCTAAGTCCAAAAGGGTTTGGTCCTAGTCCATCTCTAAGTGTCCCTAATCTTTAAAAATCTAACCGCGACTTTTCCCAGAGAAGCTAACGTGATCGCGGCTGTGTTCTCACACTGCACACCTTGGGTGGTTCCTTGGGGTCCCAGCGATTCTACAGGCTCTAGGCCTTGTGTCTAGTTAAGTCGTGGTTCTTATACCACTATTTTAGTATATGGTTTGGCTCGCCCCTAGGGCCTAACGTGTATTTGTGCTATTTTACTGTAATATTTGAAGTGTAACTTATGTTTTTTGACCTCTAGCATTCTAAAGAGACTAGCAGGATGTGTTTAGTAATAAATACATATATTTTATATATATACCTGGTGTGGTTGGCTTTCATTTAGCGATTCAAGAGATAATAGACTGGTAAAACAAGCTGCTTTACATTCCTTCAAGACTTAGCCTGAAGGCTGCTCTCCATAGCTACCACTAGGATAGCTTTCAATAAAGGTTGTCCTTAACCTATCATCAATAAGGGGTTGTTTGGACTGGTGCAAGGTGCCCACTATAATTAGTGTTAAGTTTCAATGGGGTGACCCAAATAAAACTACCAGACCTGGGTCTGTTTAGACAGTACAGTGAAGAATATGGCCATGGTAGAGATTGGTAATCAAGTTAAATAACAAAATGCCATTCACCACTAATTTTTGTGTATAATGCTCTAGTCATATTTAATTCCAAGTTTTGACAGGCATTAAATGCAAAATAGAATATGAAACATTCTGATGGCAACACAGTTGCTCCAAAGAATAATAGTAGTAGTAGTATTGTTTGACAGTGCTCTCATAGTAGAAGAAAAAGAAAGGTGTGGGATAGGAAGTGTTCGTTTAACTAGTGGACAGCATATACCAGGCCAACTTCTCACATTTGTGATAGAGGCGCACGAAGATTTCAAAACAGAGGTATTCTACTCATGGGTTATATCCCCAGCAGCCAATGCTGTGACAAAAACTTTTCATGATTACATGCATTATGACATTCCAGTGACCTACAATCCTTTTGAGGAGACTGAGATTCCGCTTACTTTCCAGGAACATATTTTCTGGATTAATGGCGCCCTACCCCACATAAAAACAAGAGCAAGGCTTAGTCCTTTAGGGATTCCAGGAGCAACATGGCTGATATTAGTGACCTATGCACCACATCCAGACATTGACACAATGCCACAGGATGAACTACTTGTTCAACACAAAGAGTTGATAAAACTCTACAGAAACAGGACACACTTTGTCTTGAGGACTCTAGCGGTCCAACCTACAGTAATTACACCTATTGCAGCTCCCACACAGAGCTCAGGTACTAAAATTACTCCACAAACATTACACACAGTAATGGACAAATTCCTTTCTGGGTAGCTCAGAAAATAACCCAGTTAGAAGCAGTATTCCCAAATACCACACCATCTGAAAAACACAGAATGTTAACAATCTGTTTGCCCATGGGGATTACACCACAGTTAGAGGATTGCACCTCTTGGGTACAGTCTTTGCTGATAAATATACTAGAACTCATTGTATTCCTTCATTAGAAGTAGTACCAGATGTATTAAGACAAATACAAAACGACTACGGAGCAGAACCTGCCCTGAACTTAGGGATGAAGTTGTTAAATAACTATGACCAGGTATCAGCCATAATACTAGCTAACATTAAAGGGGAAGCAGCACCAGTGGCAATCCGCCAAGGCCTAAGGGAGTTCTCTCCATTAGAACAGGAGAATGAACTACCCAAAATAATTGACACTGCGTAGGCAGAATTAGGCACGGATAGTTTGGGGGGGAAAGCTTTAAAACCTCAACTACAGGGAAGTCCTGAGAAGGACACTTTTAAACAGTCACCTACTTCTTCTAAAAAGAAGTGGGATAATAAAAAAGAAAACTCTAAAGAAAAGAGATCTCGGTCCCGAGGTAGGTCTCCTCAACAGGAGCTCTCTGAAAAGAGATACAACCTCAAGAATAGGGATAATATTAGGAAACCTGACAGGTATCAGGATACTGATACACATTCCTCTTGTTCCTTTCAGAGCTTGAAGAAAGGCTCCGGAAGAGAAGGACGGTCAGAACACAGAGAGGAGCGCACACAGTCCAGAGACAAGCAGCGCGCTCAATACCTTACTTCTAAAAAAGAAGATAAGCAAAATCCAAAACCTCAATTTAAGAAAAAGAAAGTTGCTGGTCTGAAAAGCAGGCATGCCCAGAATTCTGAGGACACAACTTCTGAACAGGGAATGGGCTCTGACGATGCTAGACAGTGCGGCAGAAGTAACAATAGCTCACCTGAACCTGAAGGAATTTCTGGTGACAGCGGAGTTGAATGATTACATCACAGTGGAAACACCAGACACTAGAGTGAGCGTCCCACATAAGCTATTTGAAATAACACTCCGGATGGAGGGGTACAAGCCCAGGAAAGTAAAAGGTCTTTTTTGGAAGAACTTATCATCTGGTTATGACATCCTGTTAGCAGAACAAGATTGGCCGCCTGCATTTGTAATAGAGTGCTCTAGGGAAGAAAGTGTAATTTTTCCTGCATTTTCCAACCATGTTCCCATTCACCTTAAACATACATATGCACTGGAGTGGGCAGTAGCCCAAACCCCGGCATTGTACAAAAATCACGCAGGGTGGGATGAGAACTCAACCTACCATGTGATCTCGTTAAAAGTTTCACCTAATGCTCAGAGGCAATACCCAATAAAGCAAGAAGCTAAAAAACAGGTCAGGGAGATCTTAGATCAACTTGATTACCAAGGGGTCATTGAAAAATAAACCTCTTCAATGAACAATCCTTTTTTTCCTGTAGCTAAACCTGACAATACATATCATCTAGTTTTAGATTACAGACATTTAAGCTCATGCACAAAGACATTTGCTGTCCAAAATGCACATAGTGCGGCATTAATGAATAACATTGTGCGCAAATAATACAAAACCACTCTTGATATCTCAAATGGATTTTTCTGCCAAAATATGGCGCTTGAAAGCAGGTATCTATCAGCCTTCAGTGCATTAGGGTCCCAACAACAATTTTGTCAACTCGCCCAAGGGTACAAAAATAGCCCCGGGGTATTTTCTGCAAGAGTAACAGAGTTACTTCAAAAATTTGATGAAGAAGCATTGTCCTATGTGGATGATATTTATCTGACAGACGACGACTTAGAGAGGCACTTGATCATGGTAAGCACCATTATTATGGGATTTGCCACAAAGGGATACAAATTCAACTTTAAAAAAAAATCGAAAAAAGGCCACCTCAATGTCCTATTTTTGGGATATGAGCTGTCAAGTGAAGGCAAAAGTCTGGCAGCTAATTTTTTAGAAAAGTGTGCGCTGCTCCAGCCTCCAAAATTATTGAAAAATTTACAATCAATACTAGGATTCCTAAATTTCGGCAGAACATACATTTTAGATTATGCACAAAGGATAAAACCTTTCTATGAATTAATCAAACCTCACTTTTCAGCCAGAGATTGGACACAAGAACATACCAATATTCTTCGTTTACTCCAGGAGACTAGATTGCTTCCAAACACTTACAAACACGCGTAAACGTTCGCCGCTTGGTGATCCGAATAATTGCGGGTCAAAGCGGGTACACTTATTTGACCTTCAATGAAGGAGAAACTGTACCAATCACATACAAATCACACCAGTACACAAATGCAGAAATGCGTTTCACTTCAACAGAAAATATTCTGACAGCCGTTCAGACTGCTGCAGCAAAAGAAAGAGCACTGGCTCAGGGGAAACGCATTATTGTCGTAACTCCGGTACCGGCTTTAGAAGCTGTTACAAAAGCCAGCATCCCAAATGCGAAGGCGTTACATCCAAGATGGATACAATGGGCTAATTCTCTTACTGCAACAGATGTTGAATACAGATTTGATCCAAGTTTAAAAACACAAGCATTCCTGCAATATGAACAAAAATATCCTCTACCAAATGAAATCTTGCCTCTTGACCAGTATGAATATATTATTTACACTGACGGATCTGCTCAGCCGGCGATAGCAAGTAAGCAGCATTATTTTTTGGCATGTGCTATCGTCAAAGGTTGCATGCGTGATGGCAAGTTCCATCGTAGCTACACAAAGACGCAATCTCTAGGAGACTGCACGGCTCAGTTGGCAGAATTAAAAGCACTGATACTGGCACTTGTAAATACGGATCACGAATTCCCCACACTGATCATGTGTGATTCTTTTTACTGTGTGGAGTCGTACAATGAGTACTTACAGCATTGGGAACAAAACGGGTTTAAGGATGCAAAAGGTGGCACAATTAAGCACAAAATGCTATGGGAACAGGTAGCAGAGTTGAAAACCGAGCTACCGAGGACTCATGTGATCCATACACTGAGTCATCAACGTGATGGAGTTCAGGTTGAAGGGAATTCATTGGCTTATGAAGCCACAAAGGGGGCTAATCTCACGGCTTCCGTAGCTGTGCTGCCTCATTCTAAAACGAGAATAGACGTAGATATAATGGTAGCTGTCATCACCTCACGCAAAGGCAGCACAGCAGCACCTAAAAAAATTCCACTCAAATACTCCTACAAGTTAGATGCACAAAATATTCCATGTGCTCAGATTCCTGGAGTGGGGATAGAGTAATACCAAATAGGGATCATAGGCAAGGTTTAATATTAGCTGCACACGAGGGCTTGGGCTCTGCGCACACAGGCGTTACAGTGACTATTTCTTTACTGAAACAGTGCTATTGGTGACCAGGGTTATCTAAGCAAACTAAAGACTATATCTTGAAATGTGACATCTGCCAGCAGATGAAAGGCTCCACCGTTACACGCCCGGCACAGACGCCATTAGTAAAATCTGACAAACCTCTCGCATGTGTGTATTTGGACCACTGCGGCCCCTTACAAACAGACAGGTTTACAGGTATATCATGGTGGCAGTGGATTCATGCTCGAGATTCCTATGGGTTTGGCCTCAGCGTTCTGCTGACGCTCGAACTGTTTTGCGTGTTTTTATCGGTACATACGCAGTTAGCGCGTTACACTCTGACCGCGGCCCTGCTTTTAGCTCAAAGAGGCCATGGAAGGAATGGGTGTAGCATTGCGGTTCTCATCTCCGTATCATCCTGAGGAAAATTCTGTTGTGGAGAAAAAAAAACGAGACTTAAAGCAATCTTTAACAGCTAGGGTATTAGGCAAGGGCAGTAGTTGGGTCACACACCTTTATGGGGTAGAGCGGACATTAAATACCCAGCCAAGAAGCTCTCTAGGGGGCGTCACTCCATATGAGGTCCTCTTTCGGACACGAATGTGGGTACCTGATCTTGATTGTGAAGGCGCAGTGGCGGATGAAAAAGCATTTGACATCCATGATCGTTTGGCTGTTTTACAGGATCTAAAAGAATCCAGGACAAAACAAAGCAATGTCAATCTAAAGCAGACCGCCACTGAGGAAGTCAAGGTAGTCACGGCAAGACCTGTCTGGATCCCAAAAGTCGGGGATCTGGTCAGAAAGAAAATTGCGGACAAAAAGGAATTTGGATCCTCTTACAGAAAACCTTTACCAATCCTTGCAGTACATGGAACAAGAACTGTGCTGCTCCCGCCTCTTGATGGAAAAAAGGAGAAAAGATTTGTCTTAATTGACCTAATCAAACCACACTATGTGGCCGATACTAAACAGTAGGCCTAGTGGGCTCCGATGTAGCAGACGTCCTCCTCTAGCTACAATCCAAGAAGTTCAAACCGAAAGACTCATCACGTTTGAAGAGCCATCTATAAGGAATGAAGGACTAAGCAACAATGCTATGGAACGTGTTCCACTTGAAGCAGACATTCAAATTGTAAATGAAAAACTGAATAATTCACAAGTTGCAATTAGACCTAATACAGACGTCTACATCAACATGCACCGTTAGGAGGAAAATAACATTTCAACTAATCCCAATGCAATTCCAACAATTGATCGAACTGCTTCTGGCTATTTCATTAACTTTGATACGTTTTCTCTGGATCCAAGCGCGACGGAAACGACGCCGGCCAAAACACTATTCAAGCAAGAATTAAAGAACTTTCTTCTCTTTCTTCAAAAGAATTACCTGGTATCACCTTGGATTGAACTCTGGGTAATTTCTGGGATAATGGTTTTTCTTTTATGGCTAGGTTTAGTATTGACTTTTAGTATGCTTATTAATGGACATTATCTTCAACAAGATTCCACAGCCCGAAAGGTCAACATCCTCCTGAAGCCACACACATCGTCACATCATGAACGAAGAGACTTGTCATCAGTGAACATTACAGCAGGTCCTATACCCGATGGCATAGTATGGGACAAGGTTGATTTCAACATTTTCGGCCCTACCGAACTTTTAAAAATTAATCATGTATTAAAATATCTTTGAGTGATATCATTACCTCCAGTACATTTTCCGATGATTGGGACACTGAAACAGTTAACAACATGTTGTCTGATTTAGAGAAAACCGCTGCATTTTCTAATAATGAAATGTTAGAGGGTTCTTCAGACTATGACAAATTGTACTGTTATCAACATTTTGGTCATCATTTCCTCCACAAATCCATTTCACCCAGGAATGTATTTGAGTACCATCAGTGGGAACATTGCCCAACACCACCAAAAGCTAGTTCACAAGTGTTTGTGCAGAAATTTGCATACTTTTCAGGATATAACACAACAGATCCAGCCTCCTTTTATTATAAGTTTGCACCAACATCAGCCCAGAAAATTATGTTGACAAACACCAAACAGATTTACTCTGCTTCCTTTTTGGCCCAATTGTCTGAACAAGAGTTCCACCTATGGGAAGACGAAATTGACTTAAAATCAATTTGGCGTTCAAGGAACTGGCAAGTCCAGGGTACAAAGGCACTATTTAGAGCATGCCTCATTCCACAGCAGATGATCTTTTTAAAAGATGCTGTGCAACAGACATCCTGTCTTGGGATAGCCAAGATAAAGGACCTGAACACTCCAAAGTTACCTACACCAACACAGGGGTGGCAGAATTATTCTACAAAGGAAGGGGCTACAGTTGATGACATACTACAGTACAATAGATCAGACCCATATTGGAAGGAGTGGGTGGTTTGGCCCTTAGACACAAACACGTCATAAACGGCCCTGAACATCACCAAGGGACTCAGTATGCATAGGCCAGATCCACGATATGTACAGAGAGAACAACCAGGGGCAGTGACATCCTATAGTTGTGGGAAGTTGTGCCTAGATTGGCTAGAAACCTCAACACTTACAGAAGTGAAACAACACTCATCTTTCCTCTCACAAGACATGGATCTTAGGGACTTTTTACTAGGACCTAGGAAATGACATCAAAAACGTTTCATATATGCAGGCATTTATGCTGCCTATAATGAAATCTGGAAGATTTCCCAACAAGAAGCCGCAGAGAGAATACGGGAAATAGACCGTATAAACGTAGAAAAACCTTTTGCTGTGGTGGATAATGGGTTAACTACTTTGACCTCCAGAGTATATTCATTGGGCAACATTGTATCTTCTGCTATTGACATACTGGAACAGGAGTTAGCCACATAACAACAAGGCCAATCACAGTTATGTTCTATTATATTATTGAGCTGTACACTAAAATCTTTGCGTGCAGGCCTTGTGCCTTGGCGTTTAATAAACAGTACGTCTTAGTTTTCAGAATACAATTTAACTGATACACAGATTGAAATGGCACAAAGGGGAGCTTAATATACAATGCTGCAAATTGAAAAACTGGACAGACTACCATTTACAGTAGCTGAATTACCATCAATTGAGTGGCTAATCCATGGCCAAATCCCTCTCCCGGTCACTACATTTCAGTTTCACTATTGCCTTGAGCAAAGGCAGGCAAACAGATCTGAAAAAATGGGTAAAAAATACATTAAAAAATTCTGGGATTTACCATATAGATTTCGATGTCGGAGTGGGGATCGAGAGTATTTCTAAGTGGTACCAACTGCAAGAACGCTTTGAGCGGTTCTCTCATATGACAAGATATTGTTTTGCACGGAGCCTCTAATGGTTCAGTTTCAAATCTTTCTTGCCACATGAAAGGAACACCAGCTGCCGTAATATCGCCAGTGTTTGAGTTGCTTTCGAATGGGAGTTACTTGATGCTGAACGATCAAGGTTGTTGTGGCATGCTTCCAGGCATTGCATATCTGGTCACCGTGAACACCAGGGTTACATACTGTATGCAAGTATTGTTTCCTCCAACAAATACAGTCAGGGAGGCTCTAGTATGGCCTTCACTGAATGTTTTGTTGATACGGTTTGATGCTTTGAGCAGAATGAAACTCATGCTTTTACAGAAAACCGTGCCACTGACCTCCGCTCGAGAAACCTTTGAACTTCAAGTTGCAAGGACCTCGACCAAGATACAGGCGCTAATTCAAACAAACTGCCCCCTACATTTCGTAGAAATGGTGGGACGTATATTTAATATGTCAGATACGAGTGGCATTATACACCATAGGGTCCGGATTCCTTAGTACTTTCCAGACTATCCTCGGAGTTATTCCTAACTTCATACACTCTGTGTTTGGAAGTATTTTCGGGGGTCTACCTCTGATACTGCTCGCTGTAGCTGGAATCCTGATTATCGTCAACCTGCTGCACAGTGGACGGACCATCCGCCAGCAAGATTGCGAAGTCTCTCCTGGAAAGACATTACCGTGAGCGCATGGTATAGCATCTCGATGCACCTCGCCTACGTGAACTAAGTGCTTCTTGGTTCTTATCCTTCAGACCGGTCTTTGAGGACTGTATCGTACCGGTCTTTCGATGCCTGTTCTGCAGAGGCAAATACGAGTTGGACATCTGTCTGACACCTCTGACGGAGACGCCAGCTGACTTAGACTAAAGACTGGAACCTTTGTGGTCCCATGCATGACTCTGTCCCCAGCGTATTCCCATTTTGACGCATGCCTTCCTTGAGGAACCGCAGGTGTCTTTCACGACTGAAATAAATTTCAGCTCCAACATGGACACCGAGGTTTTGAATTCGTTACCGGGAGCCTACACACCAGCTGTTGGCAGCGAGGAGTTTCATCTATGCACACTTGACGTGCTATGCGACGTATTGCAATGTTTTTCCCCTGCTATAGCAGGCAGTGATAATATTCTGTCTCCCAGCCAGGACATTTATTCTGAATCTGGCTCACCGTGTGCTGGGAACGAATATGGAACTTTTTCCTTCCATTTATATTTCTAAAATAACTTTTTCAAATTGACACTTTCTATCACGAAGTATGGCCTTCTAAGTACGCTTGCAGTAATTCAACTCGTGTGATCGAACTCGTTTAGAACTGTAATTTGCGTAACTTTATGACTATGTCGAACCTTACCAAAGAACATTTTTCCTAATTTTTTAAACTGTTTTTAATGATTTTTTAAACATTTTTAGAAACATTTTAAATGACTGCTTGATAATTTTATACACTGACACTGTTATGAAAATGTGTATCTCAGAATGTGTATTATTATTGTTAAGTATAAGGTGGAGTGGCTGTTCTATTTCATATCGGTACCCTAATATAAGTCCAGGGAACATCGTACACTTTCCCTACATGAGCTCCCGTTATTTCATATGAACGAGCCTTATAAGGTCATAACTCCAAATAAGGACAGAATTCCTTATAGGTACATCACGCCTTATAAGAACTGTAGCCTTTTATGGACTAAACCTTTCACCTAGTTCCATGCTGAGGGTGGGTTTTTCCCAACTGATATTGCGAAGACGTCATCCTTAGCACATATGAATAATTGATGAGTACACTCTCCAGGAGGCATACTTCACCTCTCCAATCGACGCACAAGGTTTAATCCCCAACATCATCCTCATACTGAACAATAGGTAACACACGTACATATACGGTATAAATACAGCATCTCTTGCTATCAGAAGGCAGGAGGGAACTGAGACTTCAAGACCCACACAATGACCAGAGACGCTGTAGCTCCGGCATGCCATCGCTCCAGCTGACAGTGGTCTGACGATCCCTTGAGGGGTGTCCAGCTCAAGTCCAGGACAAAGTCCCACACTCTCACTATTCAATTATAGGGGTTAGACTCAATCCTATCTGGATTCTTGGCTCATAGGCTATTAGGCTTAGGCTCTGTAGCACCTACTCACATGCTAGGTACACTTAGGTACATCTAGTTAGGCATCTTAGGAGTACTCATTTTATTTTTGATAAATGCATTTCATATTCATGTATATGTTTGTGACTATTGCAAAATGGTAGAATACTACTATTTTTATTCACTGTACTGCTGGTTCTATATCTCTGCTACAGTTACAGTTGTAACAGTGCACTTATTCTACATGAGAAGAACTACGGTACAATAAATTCTTATTGTAAAAACGCTTGACTGTTTCTTCTCTGTATCTCTCTGAGAGCAAAACAAGCAAGCACGAGTGACTGGGTGAAAAGTAGTATATTGTTTCTGGGGTTATTGTGTTCTGAGGTTGCCAAAAACTAATCTCTCTGATAGCAGGAGATTCTAGTGGCACTGCGAGCTAGCTAATGCAAACCATAGGCTAACATATGCCACCAGACCCACAGTATATGTTATCCGTAAACAGCGTAGGTCCTGCATGACAGGGTACTATTAGGACTACACTACAACACAAATCATTTCTTGTTACATTCGTCCAAAACCAATCTTTCCAATTGCCTGTGTTTGTGCATCTAGATTCCGAATCAAATTCCAACTCTACACATTTTCACATTATCTTTCCCTTACTTTCATACTCTTATTTTCCTTCACGGTAATCTCTTTGCCAAAGCAATAGTTCCCTTTCTGGTAGTATATGACCCTCAAATGCATAGAGATGACCACTGAATTTGTAAATCAGTCTTTTCAGCTGGGCTTTGCATATCAGTTCTCTGTACTACTCCTCTTTACCTGGTGGTATCTGACATTTCCATTGTCATTAAACACACAAGGTGGCTGTTGGTAAGGATGCTGCATTTCATCCATATCTGTGGTTTACAAGAGCTGGGATTTTGAAACGTTATGCAGTAGTACCTTAGAGGCGTCCAGCTGTATATCATGCCCCTCTCACTCTTTCCAGAAGTGGAGTCATGGAGGCCTGTGAGTCCCATTTTAAAAGCCCCAGGCCTGTTGCACAAGATGGGGTTGAGGTTGTTTTCCCAGACAGAGGAAGTGTAGAGATGTAGGAGGAGCCCAAGACAGTGAAGTGAGGGGAAATGAGACAAGGCTCCTATAGAAATTCGATTAGGTCCTCTTGAAGAGAGGGGCTCCTTACTAGTCTTCCTGTAGCGCTGCCACTCGGTTAGTGGTGGGGGTGAAGGGAAAAACATCAATATGTCCCTTTCCTGATCATTGCCTTTGTGGCTGTTCATAACCAGCTGAAAATATTTCACACCTATTTGTGCCTCTGCTGTGGGTGCTCCACGCTGGAGACTACTCTGCTGTATGCAGCATCACCCCACACAAAGGCAGTGTCTGCAGTACAGGGTAGAGACGCAATTCAAAATGGAAGCCACCCAAACCAGTTCTCCTGCCTGCACATTGTTGAGAAAATTTGTTTTTCACGGTTTTTAGAGAGGGTTCATGGAAAACAGAAGGACGCACTTTTTTACGTGTTTGAAGGCAGCACTAGCTTGCAGCTCTATCAAAAGCAATTTATGTATGGCTCTGAACCATGCTGTTATGGGATATTTATATAACACACAACTATAGCACGGTACTCCCTTAAAAAAACAAAAAGCTACATGTAATTCTACCTCTGCCCAAAGCAGGGGATTTAGCCCACTATAAACCAATGGTAAAATGATTAATTAGGATATGAATTTATTCTTGTGTGAATGGCGCTAGGATGCTCACAGCTGTGCTTGGGGGCTGTACTGATGGCATTTATTAATCTTATACTGCCAGCCATGTCCTAAAGTTTTAGCTTCACAATCCTAACCTACTCTTGGTGCCGAACTAGACAAATGCTAAATGGATCACAAAAATTACAATTCTGTTCAAACTAAATGCAAAATGGAAATTTCAACAGCTCTCTCCTGCCATTAGCCTATATCGGCAACAAGCAATTTTAATGTAAACAGCCGTGAATTAGGGCAGCTCCTGCAACTAGAGACTACAACAGTCCTCCTTTTTGTGCTGCACAGCATTACTGGGCTCTGTGAACGTCTTGTTACCCTAGCTTTATTTCTTCACTGTTTTTTGGTGTTTTTTTTGGCCCTGGTCTCTTTTTCTGATAATGTCATTGCCCAAAATTCCTCCTGCCCCGGGCTTAGGCTATAATCTCTAGCCTCTTTAAATTAAGTCAATAAAGGGGGGCACTACTAATAGGAAGAGCACTGGTCCACAAATTCCAAACAAACCGATGTGTTGTTGAAAAGAGTGTAGACCTCAATGAAAATACCCATTTGGTATAAAAAGCCCTCACTCGCCAACCTGGTTGGTGACATGCTTCATCATCGGGCTCCACTGGGATGACCGAATGTCATCCCAGTGTGCTACAACGCCAGGTTACTGCGGAGCGGGGTTCTTGTGTGGTGATAGTGAATTTAAAATATCCAATTAAGTCAAAAATAAAACTTTAATAATTTTGCTAATTGGAAAAGACTAAAAGGGAGTGAAGGTCAAAAAATAGAAGACCTGGTTCACTCCACGGCGGTCAACATGTTTCTGCCTCTATGAGTGTTCGTCAGGCTTTCTTCAGGACCAGAGTGGATGTGCGGAGCCCCGGTGGTATGAACGCGCTAAGGTTCACCCTACCGTGGACTGCTGTGTGAAAAATTATTTACAGTGAAAAAATCCGCCAAAATATCTTTATTATGGGGGAGAGGAACGAGTTTATTCTGACATTGAGAAAGACATACAAACAAAAAGACAAAACATAAGAAGAGTCATCAGTGTTTGTCGCAAACTCGTACTGTTATACTCAAGGGTTAAGAACAATGGTGCTCAGAGAACGAAGGAGTGCCACTAGGTCTACCTCAGGTGCCAAAATGGTGAAAAAATGTGCACCTAGGTGTATCCAAGTATCAGTGTAGGATACAGCCATTGGCTCGATATCCTATCGGATGTGACTAAAGTCATATATCGGAACGCGCGTGGAATATATGCGGCGTGCCACTCAAAGTACGGAGAAATAGGGAGGGCTAGGGAATGACTCAGCAGCCCCCGATGCTCAATATACAAGAATTTAGGTAACATCTTACAAAGAGGCCAATCCGTTTGATGCCTCAAGGATCCCGGGAGGGGGGTGGGAGCAAAATGGCACACCCTGCAAAAAGGAGAAGGGAGATAAAAAGAAAGAGAAAGAGGGCGGGTCACTACCTCGAATGGAGAAGTGCGATCCCGCTTACCTTCAGGGGCAGGGAGCAGTGTAAATAACTTACGCCCTTGCTGCTCAGCACCCGTGTGTCACCTATACAGCCTCTCGCTGCCGGGTCCGGATAGTAGAGATCCGTGACCGTGTTAAATGGTAGCGGCAGTTTCAGTCGATAATCTTTCAAGTATTTGCCCGGCGGTAATCGCCTCTCATACCACTCGATAATTTACCAATAAAAGAGGCAGGCGCCGGAGACTGGAAGGCAGGAAACAAAGTTTTATTCCGTCGGAGCAGAACACATCAGATCAGACAGCAAGGTATCGTCACGAGGTGCTCTAACTGCATCTCTGAGACCTGGTCTCTTATACACTGGTTTATTGCTTTATTACATATAGTATATTCTTGAGATTCCCTTGATGCCTGAAAGAACATCCCCTGAAGCCCCGGCTCAGATCCGATCCCACACATAGATACAGTAGAAGTTCCCACCCTACCCGCAGTGGGAGATGGCTATCGCGCAGCAGGGAATTCCGCTAATTCCCGGGGGTGTGTGCAGCCGGCCGGGTCTCAGAGGGTAGGGGCTTTGATCTACTGTAATCCCTTTGATGTGGGGTGTTTCCCTTACAGTAGGGGCAATAAACTGCATCCGCAGGGCTAGGTGATGGCCTGGGACTAGTTCAGACAATGGGGCGCAGAGGAAGGGGGTTATCAAAGGAGAGGCATGACCATGTATGGGTTGTCGGTCGGAAGTGGTTCCGTAGCAGGGTCGTGCAGAAGGAGAGGGTTTATGGCCTGTATGAGAGAGCGGGGGTGGCCGGCGCGCGGGGGAATGCTCGCAGCGCCAGGGGAAAGCGCTGGCGGTCGAGAGTGAGCGGGGAGAGAATGGGGTGCCTAAAATGGCAGCCGTGCGTTCGCTTGTGCGTGGTGCTGGGGAGGGGCAAGATGGCGCAGATAATGTTCAGTTTGCGAGCTAAATTTCCACAGTCCTCCCTTTTAACATATCTCGCCAGCTTGTCCGGCCAATATTCGCCTTTGTTAGCCTTTCAGTTACAGTATCGTCAATGTTCGTCACACATTTTAAAGATACAGAGTCGTTTTAGGGTAGGCAGGAGTAATCTGACACATTTGTACATTGTCTCATACAGTTTGATAAAGTAGGCGAGGAGGAAGTACATTCAAAGTTGCAGTATAGTTGTGTACATGGCTGGTGTTGTATGAATGTTACTATACAAAGTTACATTTTCTTAACTTCTCAGTGTACAGTCGGAAGTGATTGATGCAACATCATGAAAACTTGATAAGAAGATAGTTAATATAATAAGGTGGTTGGGAGAGGATTTTCAACTTTGACATGGGTTCTTCTTTCCAGTGTCCTTGTTTATAAAGAGCTATCACTGGTAAGCTCTCATTGTTGTTCTTCTTTCGTTGGCACTGTTGAGCACCGGCGGTGGAACTAAGGTCCAGCTCAAATCCGATTTCTTCACGTGGCAGGGTGTGACCACTCACTGTTCTTTGATCACAGTCCTGTTCCTTAACACAGTTCACCACAGGTACTTTTGAGACAGGGTGCCGGCCTTTTGTTCCTCGGTAGTAGGTCAAAGTCATAGTCCAAATGAAAGAGGAAGAGAGAATGGGGTGGCATGGGATCGGATCAAAAATGCGGACCAAGGAGAGCAGAATCTTTTCAGCACTGGGCCCATCAATCGGGCCCGACGGGTTAAGACTTCAGGCACGCTGGTCAGTGAGCAGGGGCCTCGATGTAGCCCTTCGCGCTCATCGTTCTGATAATGGTGCCTCGTCTCACACTCTTGTTGCTTCGTCGCTTCCCCCTTGGTCGATGTCATAGATGTTTTATGATCCGCAGCCAGACTGTGCGTCACATCCGACCCCTCTCTTCCGATGGCTGCAGGTTATCCTTGAATAGGTTATAAGAAACGAAAGTCTTAGAGATCTTGGCAGGGAAGACATTTACATACTTCATTCTCTCTCCCAACCACTGAGTAGTTGCGGAAATGCTCTTATCTGTTACTACATGATTGGTGCCTATTAACTCTGATGTTAATGTGCGTGTTACTAATCTATTAATTACTGCTGTGGTGCAGGGTTCTGTGGGTGTCCCTGTCCATCGTCTGGCCTTCTAGGTGTCGGTTTCTGCGCCTTATAATACAAGGTTTGGTAGTACCCGTAAGTGCGAGGTGCTACTGTCATGCGTTCATGAGTATCCTTTTCATACAGTAGGTGACCCTTTATTAGCTTAAAACAGGGCCATCAGTTGTTTCGTTCGGGATACTCTGAGACGGCTTAGTATAGGGCTGGAGTTATTTCTGGGAGAACAGGGTGCTTTAGACATTCTATTTCGGGCTAATTGGTCAGGAGTGATTCTGGGTGGTGGAGATGGTGTCCTTTAAGAACAAAAACCACTGACATATAGTCCCCGTGTCGAGGGTCAAATTGGGAGACATCAGTCGTTTTACCTGTCCTTTCTTTCTCAGCCGATTAGGCTTAACGTTTGCAGAAACGAGAGGTAGTAATCGTGGTAAAGTATGGTCGTTTTTGTTTCTGTCAATTTTGTTCGAACAACACCGTGTTCGGGCCAATTATACACTTACCAAAGAGGTGTATGTCGTTAATTTATTCAAGAAGAAGGAGGACAAGAAAGAGCCTTTTGCGAGGGAGGGGGAGAGAGAGAGAGAGAGAGAGAGAGACGTGTGCAGAGAGAGAGAGAGAGAGAGAGAGAGAGAGAGAGAGAGAGAGAGAGAGAGAGAGAGAGAGAGAGAGAGAGACGTGTGCATCAAGTAGGCTACTTTGGCGTACATACGACACAAAATAAGAGAGAGATGGGTAAGATAATAGGCCACTTGGTGCACACACAACATGGAGTAGCATGGGTCTGTTCCATATAAGAAAACACAAGCGGGGAAAAGACATAAATTCGGTGACCACGTACACACAAATGCCAGATAGGGTGTGACAGTACATGCATCAAGACGGAGACTCAGGGCTGCGTCGAGCACGGGGACTTCTCCTTTCCTGTCCTCTATTCCTATGTATGCTGCGTACCTTTAGCATTTTGTAGTTTATCTTATGGGTTGTCTGACCCTTTATTCTTCCTCCCTTTGATCGGTGGACGAGCACCTCAATCATACGATGACGCTCTCTTCAAGTGACCCGAACATGAAATGCATACACATTCATATCGTATAATCGTAGTACACACGCACAATCATATCATACAGTTTTTCATGTTCCCAATGGTGGTCTGTAATTTTACGCACTATCTCACAACGTTTGTCTATGTTTTCCCTGATATTGAACTTGGTTCGGTCCATGTCCACTCCACTCTTCAGTCGGAACTTCGTCGTGACCTATAGAGGGGAAAATAAGAGGGGAGGGGAGGGGAGGTGCAGTATTCAAAATACCCCAGCGCGCGCAGACACGAAAAGGTTCTACCTACCATGTACCAGGCTAGCCGCAGGGTTGGGTAATACCACGGACCCATTATTCTTTAGTTTGAGGCAAAGATGCTCTAGTTCATTCATCTTCTAAATTCGCGTTCCCTGGTCGTGCATGTATTTCTCAATTGGTCGTGTATTATGGTGCAGGATACCATACCTTGCATGCGACATATACCTTAAGTTATAGTTCATTATTGATTTGACAATTCTTGGAAAAAGGGCAGGCGTGATGGGTACAAATTCCGTTAAACAAAAAGATTTTTAGGCAAATTGTGTCTGTGTTATCTGTATGCTTTCGCTTAGGAGTAACAATCATTTATTTAAAAGAAAAAACTTTCAACAACCCAGATGATTAGTCATGACACTGATTTCGTAATTCCCTTTTAAGAAGCCCTTTATTTAAAACAATGTCAGTATGGAAGTACGGGCCTACAGCCGCCATAGACCGGCCACGGTGTGAGAGGCGTCGAGCAACATGAGCAACACTGGATTAACATAAAAATCGGTCCCCCTGTGGAAATGTGGATTTTCCTGATCAGTTATGTCCCCTATCTTGGACCCCAACGGTTCTATATGCATGTTACAAGTACATGTATGTTCCCTCCAGTTCCAGTTTCTAAGACGCAAACATATGTGTGTCTACCGTCGACATGTTCTCTGTCAGATCCGCCATCACAGGGTTGAATATTCGATTCCTAAGTATGAAAGGCCACCGACTTTATATGGCTAAGTTACTCCATTTTTACAGTTCAGGCAAGTAGGCCCGATTCTGTCCTCAAGCCTTTCCCTGCTCTCTGTCTCTGACAGCTTCAGCTTGAGCTCGCATCTGTATCCATGAACTTTGTCCTACTCCCTGTGCAGCTAACGGTGCCTGCCTCGGCCAGTTTTCGCCTGTCTGCCAAGAAGTTGTATTTCACCTTCGAATTATCTATTTTGCTCTCCAGCCGATGCATTCCTGTCCAGTGATTTAGGTAAACATTTCCTTTAGCTCACAAGCAAAGGACTCAGCCTTTCCGTCCTCCTGCAAGTGATTCATAGCCCTGTTGCCATGGAAAGTTTTCTATCCCTCGCATCTCATATAGACACTTAGACGCTTGTACACGCACACACAGTTAGTATAGAATAGCTTCTGTCCGAGAGTCTCTTCCTTGTGGATAACATAGTTCTTTAAACATAGGATGTTAGATATGATTTGGGATTAGGTTGACTTGACCCCCAGACTTCTCGTCTCCACATGTAGAGCTAAATGTCAAGTCCCCTTCACCCCCTAGTTGCACGTCAATTACACGTCATGCTGCCGCGCGCGCATCTATGCCAAGTATTATCTTATAGATCCACCTATGTCTGATAATTCTAACCAATCATGTTTCTTTTATTCCTTGTTACGCCTAGTTTCGATTATGTCACTGTTTTGTCACTTTTCTTATCAAATGTTACGCCTTCTACATTCGTTTCATTGTAATGTACTTATTATAAAAATACATGTCTATCAATAAATTATTGTACTTCACTTCCTGAACCCTCGTGGTGACGGAACCTGACGGCCGCGACTCGAGTCGGCCATTTTGAATGGAATAAAGCCCATTAGAAAACCTCTTATACCACGGATTCTGCCTCTTGTTATTTTGAGCTATTTTACTTTATTTAAGATCCCGTATGAAATTCAGTCCGGTATATTTTATTTACCACATAATGGCGCCCGAACAGGGACACTTTCTCATCTCACGCGCCGGCGGTGCGTTGCAGGCCCGGTCTCCTGCCACAGCTGGACGGACCATAAACGCGTACCAGCAGGATTTCCTGTAAGCTCCCTCCGGTCAAGCGGGGGCGACTGAGGCTGCGATCAACCCAGACGAGGCGGTGAGAAGTGCGAAGTATCCCGACCAGAGCCTAGCTGAGAGAGCAAGATCCGAGGTATACAGAGGCCCACCAGGTTTTCCGAAATCCCGACGTCCAGAGGGTCCGATGTCCGCGGTTATCGAGTCCTGTCCATTCTCTGAGGCCTTCCGTTTCAAGGAGCTACTCGGTGAGTACCATCGCCGGGGAGGCGTGTTGACGCGCACATAGGTTGTGCCGGTCAAGACGGATTTGGGTACACAAATCCGGTCTGCACTGTTTAGCAGTGTATATGTACTGTTTAGCAGTATATCAAGTATTCCGAAGTATTCAGTTATTGTCAAGAATTCAGCGTGGTGATTAGTTAGGCAGACTGTCATCATTGTCGATCATTGTTATAATGTTTAATGTTTAATGTTTAAAGTATTCAGAAATGTCTTGCATATTGTGGTATGAATGACTGTTCATTGTTCACTGTTCATTATTGTGTTTCTCGTATTAAGCAAGTTCAAGAGTAAGTATCAGATCAGTTGTCAATATGCCGCTCTTCTCGAAGTTAAGACAGATTACTACCAGAAAAGGGGTGCTTGAAGAAGCAGTTCCTATTCCTCCTAGGGACACCCCAGGGCATTTTATGTACCATAAACATGGCTTAGATGCCATATTGTTTCTTGATCTATGGGTAGATTATACCAAAGGATTACCGGAAAGTCAAAGGTGGCCCATAGCGGGAACCTGGGATGCAGAGTGCATCATGAAAGTGGAGGAAGAGTTATGGAAAAGAAAGGTCAGACAGTCACAGAAAGACGCTGTTGAGTTATGGCGTAAAGAATCTCATAGACGAACAGAAAAAGCACGTAGACAAGAAGAGAGGAGTAAAGAAAGTTCAAATAAAGTTCAAGAAAATCTATTAATTGAGGAAGGTATCCGAGTGAAATCAGAACAAGTGAATAGACAAAGAAATGCTCTTATGAATGGTATGTATCCCCTTCTAGCCGAAGGACTACCTAAGGCTGTTACAGAGATGCCAAAAGACTTGCCACCCCCATTATTTCCAATTAAGGTACATCCAAAGGGGCATCCCAGAACAGCAGAAGATGTTTTTCTTTCCTCATATCTAGACGATGCAGCTCCCGAGTATGCTAACGCCACACCACATAGACCGTCTGGCGGAGGGGTTCAACGTCAGGATCAGGTATCTGTCCCCGTGCAACAGCAAGTCCCGATACAAGCTTCGGCAAGCACATCTGTTTCCGCATCTGTCTCCGCAGTCGATCCTATAGGGGTATCGACACCCGTAGTTGCTGTGTCACGTTCAACGAATCCATTCACACCCGACGCCCCAGATGGGGCCACGGGAGGTGCTAGCAGTACCTTTACACCACCCAGAATAAATAAACTTGTTTTTCAAGAGTCAGCGCATTCACGTACACCTAAATTCGTAAATGAACGTACGCTTAAGGAACTCCTTGTAAATTGTAGATATGACCCAGTGGTTGGTAAAGAGGACGAAATGGTCCTGGCATCATTACGTATCAGGCGAGCCGCAGAGTATTTAGCGAGGTTACCAGGGATGACTACGCATCTAGATAACATATATCATTTTGTTCAAACAGGACGAGATCCAGGATGTATTAACAGAGCTATGGAATTCCAGAAAGTAGAGATACAGGGGGAACTGTTACGTTTCCTCATAAACTGTGTAATCAGAAATCAAGATCGTCCGGGGGTAGACCCGAATACAATGCTCATTCTTACAAGATGGAGTCAGAATATATCAGAAGGGAGACACGATAAGCAAAATTGTATAATAGCCATGTGCCGAAAAATACGTAAAGAAATAGAGCGTATTCATGAAGAAAGATTGGGAACAGACGAGTTTGAGCAAGATGAAGTGTCCGAATCAGGGAATTCCGCAAGACAGTCAGAGACCATAGCCTATGTAGGCAAAGGAAGATACTGTGAAAATACTAGATGTTTTTCTGATCCCACACACTCTGTATGTCCAAATAATAGCAGAACGTATCCGACGCCTGTAATAAATCTGAAATCTCCTGAACATTCGTTTCAAGCCGCAGATAAAATACTACGAGAACGAAGAGGTTACCACCTCCTCGATTCCATGGATGAGCAAGAATTAGCCAGATCAGCCGTTCACTGGATTGACAGCCCTGAAAATACGGCGATGAGACCGTAGCACACACGTTTTTTAACCTCAGTACAGATGAACAACGTTTAGCTGGAATATATATGATTCAGCAACTCCTCATATTATATAAGAGCCAACATGCTGACCCTGGTCCTTTACCTGATATATTAACGGAACTACTCACGAACAGATGGAGAGGTTCTAGTAACAAGCTAATTAAAGAGATATTAGTGTCACGTAAGCAGTATGCCCTTTTTGTAAGTCCGGATTCTCTCTCGCTGCCCCACAGAGAAAGAGCGCCGTACTATATGGATAGACAAAATCCCCTACGAGAAGTGCACCCAATAAAAGGCGAAGACAATGAGTTTCACCGTGTATTTGTTTACACACCCATATCAAAAATGGAATTATTAGAAATGAAAAAAGTAGTACCTAGTCATGACAAAGACCCAGCGGGTTTCCACCGAGAAATTAAAGACATGTTACTGATGGGAGAGTACACCTTTCCTGATATCATGACGATATTAAAGGTGCTTTTGCCTGCTGGCATATATGAAAAACTGAAAGAAAAAGAGTGGGAAGTGGGAGACCAAAAGATAGACTGGACAGCATTAGCAGAGGAAGAAAGGAGCCGAACTGCAGGTTCAGGGCTCGGGGATAAAGTTAAACTATTACCAGGTTTACTAGTACAGGTACTGCCACGTTTATTAACTACAAAAAAGGAAGATTGGGGTGCAATCACAGCCTGCAAACAAAAGCAAGATGAAGACACAAGCGATTATTATGCTCGTTTTGAAAAATGTTTTGGTATAAATAGTGGTATAAAAGCAAGTAGTGACTCATATCCACATTTATTTGTGACAAAATTGGTGGAAAATGCATTACCTCCAGTAAAGAATAGAATATTGAAATTCGAGAGTACCTGGCAAAGTAACACTCCGTCGCAAATGCTACAAATGTTACAGTATCATCACAATAGAATTAGGGATGAACAAGAACACGAGCATAGACGCATGAAGGATACAAAAATGAAAATGCTAGTTTCTCAGACAGTACCAGCAGATGGTCACAAAAAGGGTGTGACACATTCTGGTGATTCTGCAGTTCCTGTAAAAGGAACCTGCAATTACTGTAAACAACTAGGCCATTATGTACACGATTGTCCAGTCCTGAAACGTAATATAGCTACAGGTATTGCAAAAGAGAGACCACGATTAGTTAGACAAGATCAGAATGAACAAGGAGCTATGCAGCATGGACAGTCCATGCCAGTTCAGCAACAGTCCATGCCAGCCTCACAGCAACCCATACAGTTTGTGCCAGCTGCACCACCGTTGCCTGCTACTGCCACACAAACCACAACACGACAAATGTATCAGACTGCACAGTATGAATACCCTGAGTATCAGCGTTACGCATGAACCAGCCTAGAGAGGGAAGTTGACTTACCGCTTATCGAGATTCCGGTAGATCAAGAAGGACCTTATGTACATAGTGAATTATTAGGTCAAGATAGAAAATTCTTACTCGATACAGGGGCAAGTCGAACAACCATAAAACGTAGTGAAGTTCCAGGGGCACCCCTCTCAGGCTCTCAAAATGTTTCCCTTGGTTTTTCGGGAAAACCTATTGTTAATGAAGTATCACAGCCTCTACCACTTACGTTAGGACCTTTGACACGAACTACAGATTTATTGCTTACTAAATCATGCCCAGAAAATCTGTTAGGAATTAAGACTCTGAAAGCACTAGGAGCCATAATATGTTGTTCTCCGGAAGGAGTAAGGTTGTTTTTACGTGATTTTAAAGGTCACTATGTGTCCAGAGACATGGATCCCCGACTACAGACTTTACCAGTACATCTATGGGCACAAGGCCCTACGGATGTTGGCTGCATGAACATTACACCCTATCGAGTTACATTGAAAGCAGGAGTGGTACTACCACGAATGCGACAATACAAGTTACCGCATGATGCTGTAGTGGCTTTGTTGAAAATCATTGATGAGCTAATTGCCCAGGGAGTAGTTGTAGAAACAGACTCCAATGTATGTAATTCACCGATAATTCCGATTCTTAAACGAACTGATCCTACTGCTCCGCCAGTATACCGATTGGTTATTGATTTGCGTGAACTAAACAAGTGTATTGTACCACAATTCCCTGTGGTCCCTGATATATCATCATTGTTGACAGCAATTGATTCCGAAGCAACATTCTTTACTGTAATTGATCTCAAGAATGCCTTTTTCAGCGTCCCAATAGATCCGGAAAGCCAATACTTGTTCGGATTCAGTTTAAATGGGCGCAGCTTTAAATTCTCACGCGCTCCCCAAGGATTTACAGAAAGCCCCAGCATCTACAGCCAAGCACTGAAACGAGAACTTGACAGTATCCACATGCCAGTCAATACTGCACTGCTTCAATATGTCGATGATCTGCTGATCACCGCAAGAAACGAGCCAGAATGTGAAAAGGCTTCTCTGACAGTTTTACATTTCCTAGCCGACAAGGGGCACAAGGTGTCCCCTTCTAAGCTGCAATTCTGTGTTCAGCGAGTTATTTATCTTGGTCACTCGCTGTCCAAGGAGGGAAGGCAGCTTACACCAGATCGCATCCAGTTAATTGCTAACATGTCAATACCCCAGACACAGAAGGAGGTGCGGGCTTTCATAGGCCTCACTTCATATTGTAGGCAGTGGATCCCTCAGTACGCATTTCTAGCGAAACCACTTATTCAGTTAACCACACAGGAGGCAGCCACATCGACTGTTCTCCCTTGGACTCAGGAACATACACAAGCTTTTGAAAGCCTAAAGGAAGCTTTATGTCAAGCACCTGTTTTAGCAACACCATGTTATAGCAAACCTTTTACACTCTTTGTTACAGAACGCGAAGGTACTGCCTTGTCAGTACTCACTCAGGATCAAGCAGGATCATGCAAGCCATGTGCTTATTTTTCCAGTACATTAGATCCCGTAGCTCAGGCTTTGCCTGCATGCCTGAAATCAGTGGCAGCGACAGCTTTAGCAATCAGACAAAGCGATGCCATAGTATTAGGACACCCATTGACAGTTCAAGTACCACATGCAGTAGAGGTTCTTGTGAACCGAACACAAACACAACACTTGACCATAGCAAGACTTACCGGTTATGAACTGACATTGTTTCAACCACACATAGAGATCCGACGGTGTAATACATTGAATCCTGCTACACTATTACCTGTAATTGGAACAGACCCACTAGCTCATGATTGTGTTGAAATCATTGAAATAAAGACGAAACCTAGACAAGACTTGACAGACGTTCCATTGTTAGATCCAGACCTGACGTTGTATGTAGACGGATCATGCATGAGAGCAAGTACAGGAGATTTAGTGGCCGCGTATGCAGTCACAACAGACACTGAAGTTATTGAGACACATTGTATAGATACTCTGTCAGCCCAAGCAGCAGAACTTATTGCTCTAACGCAAGCCTGTATTCAAGCCACAAATAAGAAAGTTAATGTATACACTGACTCACGTTATGCATTCGGAGTTGTACACGACTTCGGCGTGCTGTGGCGAGAGAGAGGTTATTTAACGTCCCATGGTGCCCACATTCAGCACGGACCCCTCATTCATGCTTTGTTAGACGCAATACATCTACCCACTGCTATATCGATTATGAAATGTAAAGCACACACGAAGGTTACTGATACCATTTCTCAAGGCAATGATTTAGCTGACAGAACAGCTAAACAGACTGCTCAGAATCGCACATTAGACATGACAAAGCCAATAGTTCAGACACCAACACAGTGTATGACAATTAAGGATCCCGCACTTGACGTAATTGACATACAGACACATGCCACAGCAGAAGAAATAAAGAAGTGGACTGAACTAGGAGGGATCCAGACAGATCAAGGGTGGATGACGAAGGAGAAATCTGTATGGTTTCTCCCTGATTCCATGGTTCAAGCCATTATAGCTACAGTTCACAGTCCAGCACATTTAGGAGAAAAGGCTATGCTAGACAGCATTCAGCACATTTGGTTCAATAAACATTTACGAGCAGCAGCTAAACAAAAAGTTCGTACCTGTATGATATGTTGTCAGTTTAATCCAGGAAAGAGTGTTCCCGTAGAGCAGGGTGGATTTCAGCCTCCTGACCATCCTTTTGAAGTCCTCCAGATGGATTATATTCAGATGGAACGTTGTCGAGGATTCAAATATGTTCTCGTAGTTGTCTGCGCTCTCTCCCGTTGGACAGAGGCGTATCCCGTATCAGATTACACTGCCCCGACTACTGCCAAGCAGCTAGTTCGAGAATTCTTCCCACGGTACGGTTTACCACGTGTTGTATATTCAGATAACGGTCAGCCTTTCTCATCCGAATTAATGAAACATGTCTCACTCTTGTTGGGATATCAGTGGAAATTCCACTGTGTCCGACACCCCGAGGCAGCAGGTCTCGTAGAAAGACATAACCAGACACTGAAAATCAGACTGTCCAAAATATGTAGAGAGAAAGGTGTCGACTGGATAGTAGCATTACCAGTTGCACTCTTTTACATGAGAATGGTAGCACACTCTAGAACAGGGCTATCCCCGTATGAGGTGATCTTTGGTAGACCACCGAATATGTGGGGGACGCCTATACCACGCAAAATAACTGACATTGACTGTAACATGCTGACAGATTACTTGGCTTCCTTGATGTCTGCACTACAATCTTCTCGTTCACAGGTAGCTGCAGCCTTTCCCGACAACACTGAGGCGAAACCCCATGACGTTGTTCCGGGTAATCTTGTCTTTGTGAGAAATTTCGACAGGAAAAGTCAACTGGAGCCCAGGTGGAAAGCACCCAAGTTGGTCCTGTTGACCACAAGAACAGCCGTGAAGATCGAGGGACGCAAAGGGTGGATTCATTCAAGTCACGTCAAAAAATTTCATGGACTACCTTCAGATATAGACACTGTGCCCTGCACTCCCTCACAGACTGATTCAAAACTTCCTTTTGTTGAACAGAATGACTCTCAGTACTATAAATTAAAGCTTAGGCCCAAACAGTCGAGCAATTTGATTGTTTAAGTCCTCTCCAAGGTGAAGCGGTTGAATTGTCTCCGACATGTATCCCTTGGACCTGAGTAGAGAAAATACCCGAGAAATGTTGAAACGACAGGCGTATTGTAAATCACTGCGTAGCTACTGTATGAGGACATTATTAATTTTGTTTTTATTGAGTATTTTAGTAATTATTACGAGTGTGATTTTGCACATATATCATCCTATCTCTAGACATGTTTATAATGTTGCTGCAGAACATTCTTTTAGTGACCTACCGCCACATGAATTATCTTATAGACTTGCGCTGCGCAATAACACCTTCATTAGTATGTTACATCATTCCCATCAGACTAGTAATGCGACCAATTGTTGGGTGTGTGGCCGACTTCCTCCCTATCAGAATAACAAAGGAGTTCTGCCTTTCTTTCCACATCCATTCACACACAATGGCTCCTGTGGAGCATGGTTTAGTTTATTAAATTCCATAGACCCAGACACAGCAGTTTATCAACAACACTGGATATGGGGAAATCTGAATATAGTTTTATTCAAAGTCTGTCACCCTAATAAGGAGGGTCACCCCAGTAGAACAGGAACTGATTTAGAAAATGAAGTGTATAAATTAGGTAATTTTACGCCTAATCTTATGATTCTGAATGTCAAATCCGAAGTTGAACTAATTCTGCCCACTATGTCGGTATTTCCAGTTAAGGGTGAATTATGTGTAAGAAAAGTTGGTTCCATACATATGGGCCATAGCCAATGCGTTACTATAGTAGAATATAGTGATCAAGGTAAATCTTCATTTAGAGCTTCTCGCCATTCTTACTTTATATGTGGTCAGACGGCATATATGCGTCTGCCTCTAGATTGGGATGGTACCTGTTACATAGCATTCCTTTTGCCACCTGTTTTCCTAGCTCCCCCTGATTATTATCGAAATGTTCATTTAGTACACAATAGAGAGCAAAGAGATCTCCCAGTTGTCGATTATACTGAGACAGCATGGGACAAGTATGTAGATTTCAATAAAGGTATCTTTCCCTATATAGGTACTATATCAAATAGTAAGCTGATACGCAGACTCACCAAGACTCTTGAAGCTGTAGTAAACGAGACTATAGCCGCCCTAGGCAATCTGACAGAGGAACAATCAGTGATGAGAATTGTTGTTCTCCAGAATCGTCTTGTCCTTGACGTCATCCTGGCCGATAGGGGCGGAGCTTGCAGGGTCATCGGATCCAGCTGCTGCATATTCATACCAGAAAATTCGCCATCTGTATATAAAGCTATAACACGCCTTCATAAGATTGTAAGCCAGATACACGAGAATCCAGGCACTTGGACGTGGTCCGGGTGGTTTTGGAGTGTGATATCAGCCTGGGGATGGAGAGTTCTATCCTTCCTAGGTATTGGCCTTCTTATGCTCTTCAGTTGTTGTTTATGCCTACAATGTGGACCAGCGATTTGTGGTCTGTGTGCCACATCATGCATTCCACATCACAGGTCCCGTTCAGAATGCCAGAAGGAAGAAGAAATGATGCTCCATGAGCAAATCGATGGAATGATGAAGATTGATGTCTCGTGAAGGGCAAGAAGGGGACAAGGAGGGAATGTGGCAATGTGGATTTTCCTGATCAGTTATGTCCCCTATCTTGGACCCCAACGGTTCTATATGCATGTTACAAGTACATGTATGTTCCCTCCAGTTCCAGTTTCTAAGACGCAAACATATGTGTGTCTACCGTCGACATGTTCTCTGTCAGATCCGCCATCACAGGGTTGAATATTCGATTCCTAAGTATGAAAGGCCACCGACTTTATATGGCTAAGTTACTCCATTTTTACAGTTCAGGCAAGTAGGCCCGATTCTGTCCTCAAGCCTTTCCCTGCTCTCTGTCTCTGACAGCTTCAGCTTGAGCTCGCATCTGTATCCATGAACTTTGTCCTACTCCCTGTGCAGCTAACGGTGCCTGCCTCGGCCAGTTTTCGCCTGTCTGCCAAGAAGTTGTATTTCACCTTCGAATTATCTATTTTGCTCTCCAGCCGATGCATTCCTGTCCAGTGATTTAGGTAAACATTTCCTTTAGCTCACAAGCAAAGGACTCAGCCTTTCCGTCCTCCTGCAAGTGATTCATAGCCCTGTTGCCATGGAAAGTTTTCTATCCCTCGCATCTCATATAGACACTTAGACGCTTGTACACGCACACACAGTTAGTATAGAATAGATTCTGTCCGAGAGTCTCTTCCTTGTGGATAACATAGTTCTTTAAACATAGGATGTTAGATATGATTTGGGATTAGGTTGACTTGACCCCCAGACTTCTCGTCTCCACATGTAGAGCTAAATGTCAAGTCCCCTTCACCCCCTAGTTGCACGTCAATTACACGTCATGCTGCCGCGCGCGCATCTATGCCAAGTATTATCTTATAGATCCACCTATGTCTGATAATTCTAACCAATCATGTTTCTTTTATTCCTTGTTACGCCTAGTTTCGATTATGTCACTGTTTTGTCACTTTTCTTATCAAATGTTACGCCTTCTACATTCGTTTCATTGTAATGTACTTATTATAAAAATACATGTCTATCAATAAATTATTGTACTTCACTTCCTGAACCCTCGTGGTGACGGAACCTGACGGCCGCGACTCGAGTCGGCCATTTTGAATGGAATAAAGCCCATTAGAAAACCTCTTATACCACGGATTCTGCCTCTTGTTATTTTGAGCTATTTTACTTTATTTAAGATCCCGTATGAAATTCAGTCCGGTATATTTTATTTACCACACCCCCCCCCCTTTTTTTTTTTTTCCCACCATCATGTGTGTAAGCATCGCATATATATATATATATATCTCTCTTTTTTAACACAAATGTCACGTGACTGGAACGCCACAAGGAGTTGTAGGCCACTCCTACATCAGCGCCATCTTAGGGCGGGGTCGGGTCAGTGCACAGTCTAAGTCTTTCCATGAATTAGCAGTTGAACCAGAATTCCTTTCGGCAGTTCGAGAACTTTCGTTAGCGTCAACTTTGCGTTAGCATGGCGTCACTGCAACCTTGTAGCAATGCCACGGTTTGTTCTTAGGGCGGGGCAGCAGGCGGGTTCTTCCGCCGACGCTTTACTGTCTCACTGTATCAAGCGGAGGCAAGGTGGCTGCCGCCCGGGGGCAAAAAGAGCAATGGTGGTGGTTTTGTCCTTACCGGAAGTCCGCAGGAGTCGAACGTCAAATGACTCCAACCAATTCTGCAAGGCTGAGGGGAGCGTTCTGTCAAGGGTGGGGCCCATGCCCTAGCAAACAAGCTTTCGAGTCCAGAATTGTCTCACGG
Source organism: Triturus cristatus (assembly GCF_964204655.1). Taxonomy (NCBI): domain Eukaryota; kingdom Metazoa; phylum Chordata; class Amphibia; order Caudata; family Salamandridae; genus Triturus; species Triturus cristatus. The sequence goes on along the minus strand of NC_140587.1, from coordinate 313,318,868 downwards.
TGGGCCAGGCCTGGAACCGGAGGGGTCAACCGCCGGAGTTCAAGGGCAGCAGTAGCAGCAGCTCTTCGGTACAGTCACCGGAGAGGAGCCAGCAGCAGTAACAGCAGCAGTTCGGGTGGTGCTGCCACCGGGGTGATTCCAGTAGCAGTGACGACAGCAGTTTGGATGGTATCACCACCGGGGTGGGTCCCCGATTACCTTGCTGCGGGGGCCCACTCCTCACGTCGGGCGCTAGCGGCAGTCCTGGTGAACCCGGTGCTTGGGTGGTTGCCTGGCGGCCGCGTGCAGGGGTGCCGGCTCAGCCGAACGGCGAATGAAGTGGCAGGGCGCAACTCAGCTGGCCGACGTGTGAAAGGTGTGGTTTGGGGTGCCCTCATCTGCTGGCGAGCCTCCACCTGGGGAGGTGGGGGAGGTCCGTCCGCGTCGCTTCCCCCCGCCAGGGCACCCTCCGTTATTGAAGGAAGAAGTGACTGGGAAGATCCGCACAGCGTGCCAGGGTGAAATTCAGCAGGCCGATGAAAAAGATGGCTGGGTGCAGCTTAGCTGGCCGGTGAGTGAAAGACGGTTGGGTGCAGCTTAGCTGGTCGGCGAATTAAAGACGGTTGGGTGCAGCTAAGCTGGCCGGAGAGTTAAAGACGGTTGGGGTGCCCGGCGAGCCTCCACCTGGGGAGGTGGGGGAGGCCCGTCCGCGTCGCTTCCCCCCGCCAGGGCACCAGCCCTCATTAAAGAAAGAAGAAGAGAAAGCGGAAAGGGCCGCACAGCATGGCGGGCTCCGCCTTGGTGTTGCCAGAACTTCGGCGCTTCGTATAGCCTCCGGCCTATTCGCACAATCGCTCGCCACTGACGTCAATGGATTTTTGCATGGCTTTTATAGCCCAAAGTCAACTAAGAGGGACCGCCCAAAACAGGCCAATGTTGCAATTTCGAGGAAGGAGAGGCGAGGACGGTGTCACGTGGACGTTAAGGCTTTGGGATGGAGGTTGCAGCAGACTGTCATGTAAATAGTTGTTTTAAAACGTGTTTTAACCTGTTTACCCTGTTGGTGTGTTTGTTATATCCTATAAGTTATTAAAATGTTATAACTACATTACTTCGTTGGAGTGTTTGTACATATTTGTAGTTTGATGACGAGCACAAGGAGGTTACTGTGCAATCGGAAAATTAACATAGCCCAATTGTGCGCGATCTAGCCCTAGTTTGGTGACGTCGATGGTGGGTGTCAGCAGGCTTCCGTTTGTGCGGGATTTTGTCATGCTTATTGGGCGGGGTGGGCAGTAGGGCAGACATGTTTAGGTAGCGAGAGTAATGGAGTCGGGCTACCTCGCGGTCGTCTCGACCGTGAGCTTGACTCGTTCCCTTGGTTTCATATGTCCCACAAAGGGCTAACTCCTAGCGTTATTTTAGTTTTTGTAAGGTCAAAAAGGATCCTACCAGTGCCTTTACTATCTTGTCGATTCCTGTTCGTTCATCCTTAGTTAATCGATTCATTCTGGTGGACTCTTTCTTTCCTATCTCATGGTCGTCTAGCGTTGTAGTCGACGTTGGGTTCAGTACAAGAGGCTCAGCCGGCGCGGAGGCCGTGAGGGCCGAGGCCCCTGTACTGCTTTCGCTCGTGTTCGGGGGTTGTGGGTGTTGTACTACTGATTGGGAGGGTGCATACGGAGGGGGCATGTAAATGATCGGGGGACCTAACAGTAATTCGTCATTCGTTCGCTGCTTGGAGGACAACTCTGGGTAGAGCAAAGAAGGGGTCCTAACAGCGTACTGGCCTGAGGTTTCGGGCTCCTGTCTTAGTTTAGTTTCCCTTCTCTCCTTTATGTCTTCTTCTAACTTTCTAGCGGCAAGGTGAGCTGCCTTTCGTAATTCCTTTTCTGCTTTTACTTCTTCCCTCTTTTTCCGTTGCGTCGCTTCTTTGCGCCACATGCCAATACTGTCAAGCATAGTAGGCGTCGTCTTATTGCTACGCAGAGCTACTTCTAGCGCTTCTATCTGGCGGTCGTCGAAGGATCCCATCAGTGGCCACTGACTCTCGGGGTCCTTCTTGGTATATTTATGCCACAGCTTGCTATAAGCTACGGCGACTAGTCCATATTTAGTGAACATGTCCTTATTAGGGGTGCCTTCCAGTGGAGCCGGGTGGTTCACCTCTAATAAGCGGTCCGGGCAGAACCAACTACCAATCAGTGGGGAGAAGATAGGCATGACGGGTTTCAACGGGGACAAAAGTCAGCACTACCTATCTTTTCACTGCTTGCAAAGACTAGACAGAATATCTCTATTCCTCGTTATTTGTAAGCAGAGAATACCTCCAAAGAACCAATATCGAACAACTAGTGTTCGGACAATCAATCAATCAATCAATGGGGAGATAAAGATAGGCACAACGGGTTTCAACGGGGACAAAAGTCTGCGTTACCTACCCTTCACTATTTGCAAAGACTAGACAGAATATTCCTATTCTACGTTATTTGCAAACAGAGAATATCTCAAAAAGCACTATTCTTCAAAACAATCAATGTTCGGACAATCAATCAATGGGGAGATAAAGATAGGCACGACGGGTTTCAACGGGGACAAAAGTCTGCGTTACCTACCCTTCACTATCTGCAAAGAGAGAGAGAGTATTTCTACTCCTCCCCGTTTGTAGACAGCGAATATCTCAAAGAGAACAATCAATGAGCAATACTAGTATTCAAACAATCAATCAATTATTTCGCACTTTTGTCGTATTTCACGACCTTACCCGGACCGCGTGGACAGTTTCTCGTCTTCCGCCTCCAGCGCCCGATCGTCCTCTATTCTCCGTATTTGCCGCGGCACTCCTGATGGTTCCCAGTCAGGACCGTAGATCACTCGAGAGAGGTCTGCTCGGAACCAGTGAAGTTCGGATGATCGGCTGCCAGACGAGGGTCTATTGGGCAGGAGCTCTCCCGATCGTTGCAGTCGTTCACTCTGTCGTCGGGACCTCTCCCACTGGATCCACGTGTCGCTGATGGGCCCCACGTTTGGGACGCCAATTGTTAAATGGTAGCGGCAGTTTCAGTCGATAATCTTTCAAGTATTTGCCCGGCGGTAATCGCCTCTCATACCACTCGATAATTTACCAATAAAAGAGGCAGGCGCCGGAGACTGGAAGGCAGGAAACAAAGTTTTATTCCGTCGGAGCAGAACACATCAGATCAGACAGCAAGGTATCGTCACGAGGTGCTCTAACTGCATCTCTGAGACCTGGTCTCTTATACACTGGTTTATTGCTTTATTACATATAGTATATTCTTGAGATTCCCTTGATGCCTGAAAGAACATCCCCTGAAGCCCCGGCTCAGATCCGATCCCACACATAGATACAGTAGAAGGTCCCACCCTACCCGCAGTGGGAGATGGCTATCGCGCAGCAGGGAATTCCGCTAATTCCCGGGGGTGTGTGCAGCCGGCCGGGTCTCAGAGGGTAGGGGCTTTGATCTACTGTAATCCCTTTGATGTGGGGTGTTTCCCTTACAGTAGGGGCAATAAACTGCATCCGCAGGGCTAGGTGATGGCCTGGGACTAGTTCAGACAATGGGGCGCAGAGGAAGGGGGTTATCAAAGGAGAGGCATGACCATGTATGGGTTGTCGGTCGGAAGTGGTTCCGTAGCAGGGTCGCGCAGAAGGAGAGGGTTTATGGCCTGTATGAGAGAGCGGGGGTGGCCGGCGCGCGGGGGAATGCTCGCAGCGCCAGGGGAAAGCGCTGGCGGTCGAGAGTGAGCGGGGAGAGAGTGGGGTGCCTAAAATGGCAGCCGTGCGTTCGCTTGTGCGTGGTGCTGGGGAGGGGCAAGATGGCGCAGATAATGTTCAGTTTGCGAGCTAAATTTCCACAGTCGGAGGTACGTATAAGAAGAGATTCGAAGAGTCCCCGGTTGGGCTGACAGTGAAAGCTTAGACGGGATTGGGCAGAATCACCAAACTCCGTTGCTGATTGGATGTAAGGACATCCAATGGAAATGTAGAAAAGAAAGGAGTCGTTCCTAGTACTGAACGACGCGTAAAGTAGAAAAAAAGGGGGCACAATACTTTATTGACAGGCTCCGTGTTGGACACTCATTCGACCAAAACAATCCACACGTTGAGCGTGCAGGGGGACTTGTTGTTAAAAACCTGACCACATATTGGTAAAGGCAAAGTGCTGTGCATGTGTGCTGATATGGAGTGTTATGATGTTAGATCTGCTCGAAGCAATTAATCGGCAAACTAGCGTGTTCAAGTGGTGCCTAACTGATGCGTAAGCAAATAAAGGACAGGGGAAAGGAAAACATGCTGTTACCCCAGATGTCACAGATATAATATATGGTAATAATCTGAGCTATATTAACAAGCAGTGTATCAGAATAGCTGGGAACGCTTATTCGGCAAAATTGCTCAATAATAGCCGATGGGGTCTCCGGTCACATGAGTACGTAGAGTACAAAAGTAGACGCTGCGCCTCCAGTTGACCATAGGTAGATTATAAAATGTTAGTCCAAGGTACATTATCATTTAAGCCATGGAGGTTCGTACCCAGACGGTAAACCCATCTCTGCTCCTTTTCAAAGAGTGTCTTGGGGATGTTTCTGCCTGTCGATATCTCTTCAATAACAGTCCATTTTAAGTCATTAGTTGTGTGGTTGACGGATAGAAAATGTTCGCTCAGTTTAGTGGTAACACGTTTACACCTGACAGCCCTTCCCGGCTCCTTCTGTAACTATAAGCTCCATCCCCACAGTGAGGAAGAACCTCTACTTGCCCCCCCCCACGCCCCCCCCCTAAAATTCTTCCTCCTGAACTGTCACTCCCTTCCTAGGCACTCAACTGAACTTACATTCTGACTAGATGACCTCAAACCAGATGTCTTATTCCTGGTTACAAGAAGAAGTCGACCCAGTCATTATTCAAACCCTGCCACCTGGCTATTTAATACAAGGAGTGGACCGTAAGACAGGAAGAGGTGGAGGACTAGCCATAATATTTAAAGACAACTTTAGTTGCCGGTCCTCTACGGACGGGCCACCAGATTGCGAAAGCATGAACTTCTCCCTAGAATTCTCACCTACCTGCACTTTTTCCGGTCTACTGCTCTACCGAACCCATAGGTCAATTTCTCAATGCACTCCCCATACTTGTGGCCGATTTAGCTCTAACTCCAGCTAACTTCACAATACTGGGGGATCTTAACATCCATATGGATGACCACTCCAACCATCTGGCCAATGAGTTATCAACCAGCCTCTCGGCACTTTAAATCAAGCAGAAAGGCTTCGCCCCCACACATGACAAACGCCATCTCCTTGACCCGGTGATTAGTAATGATCAGAATCTCTTGGTTGGCACTCCCATCCCCCTCCCTTGGACTGATCACTCGCTAATTCCCCTGGTCTGGTTGACTCTGGCCCCCACTCCTCCTCAGAACACTACCTTGACTCTAGATAGGAAATGGTCGAATCTTTCTGCTAGCCAATGGACTGCTGTTCTTGACGCCACCAGACCCCATAGTGACCCTAACCCTGAGATGGCAAATAATTTTAATTCATGGATCCAAAGCTCATTGGACACTATTCTTCCCAAAAAACCCTCTCATAAGAGATTCAAGCAAAAATCGGCCCCATGGTTTTCTCCTAAATTAAGGGAGCTTAAACAGACCTGTAGGAAATTCGAAAGGAGATGGAGACAGAACTGTGCAGAAGAGAGGAAACGTGATTATAGAGAGGCAATTAGGAGCTATAAAGCAGAGATCAAAACTGCCCAAACAAACTTCTATGAGGAGAGGATCACTGCAGTCGCCAACTCTCCTAAAGAGATCTTTCGTATCGCTAAATCCCTTTCCACTATGCCACATAAACCTCCAAAAGAGGAGGAAGCCCAGATCGTTGGAACGATCTAGCAGAATACTTTAATCAAAAAATCCAGTTGATTTGCCGGCCTTTTCCTCCCCATCTGCCTGAGTCTACCGATCTCAGCACCAGAAGTTTACATTCTGAAACACAGTGCTCTCTAGGAGAATTTCCTTTGTTAGATGCAGACTCCCTGGATACCCTTATGTCTAGGGTAAACTCTGGCTCTCCCACGGACCGCGTGCCTCCACAGTACCTCTCAGTAGTATCTAATGCTATTCGCCCAGTCATCTTAGATGCTTTACACTCCTCCATCACCTCCGGCATAGTGCCCCTGGCACGGAAATGTGTACAGGTTAGAGCCCTTTTGAAAAAACCCAATCTAGACCACTCTAATATGGCCAACTACCGTCCCATCTCTCTCCTTCCTTGGCTGAGCAAGCAAATTGAGAGACATATACACTCCACGCTGGTTCAGCACCTGGAATCCAACAACCTGCTTCACGTCTCTCAAACAGGATTCCGCCCTCAGCTAGGGACCAAGACGGCCCCTCTGGCGGTAACAGAAGAGGCAAGAGGACTTCTGGACCAGGGCGGCTCAGCAGCTATCATCCTTCTAGATCTCAGTGCCACCTTCGACACTGTTGATCATAACATCCTGCTTGAGCGGCTAAAAAATTTGGGAGTGACAAATATGGCACTTACCTGGTTCCAGTCCTTCCTAAAAGATCGGTTCTTCCAAGTTTTTGAGGGAACTGCCACATTGAACCGATGGCCTCACAGCTGTGGGGTCCCACAGGGTTCATCCCTGAGCCCCACGCTTTTTAACACCTATATGACCCCATTGGCAGAGATAGTCCTTCCATTCGGCATAAAGATCATTACCTACGCAGATGATACCCAACTGGTGGTGGCACTAAACCACCCTGAGGGATCATCTTGTGCCTAGAGGCGGTAGCCGAATGGATGGATCACTCTCACCTCAAGCTAAATGGGGATAAGACCAAACTGATGTTCTTGGGCAAATCTCCATCACCCTCCTCGGCACTCATATGGCCGACCTGTCTTGGCCCCATGCCCACCCCAAAGCAGCAGGCATGTGGCTTGAGAGCTCCCTCTGTTTTAATCATCAAGCCACTAAGCTCTCTGCTACTTGTTTTGGCCTAAGGAGAATGCTCAGAAAAATTCTTCCCTTGCTCCCTTTCTAGGCAAGGAGGATTATGGTGCAGGCCCTCATACTGTCCCATATAACAGTACGAAATCCCTGGGTCTAAACTAGATACTAATCAAAAATGTGTTTCCAACTACATAACAAATAAAGAATCACAGAATCACAGAAACCACCACACCAGAAGTTGGGCATTTCCCTTTTAAGGACAAGATCCCTCACTCACCAAAAGTCTGAGTACTCAGCTGTCGCGGGTAAGATTTGCTATAACTTCAATTTTACAGAATCACATGATACACCAATGTGTGCAATCTGATTATTTTCACTGATTTGTATTATTATTTGTTTATTTTTAGGTACACTCATCCTTGTTATAAGTGCTGTACAGAGGACTGTGGTCATATACCTAATACGTATATCCTTTTTTCGTTGCACTGATTTATTTGTTTCTAGCAGCACCAGTTTGAGGTCCTGATGAAAGCCTCACCCACATGTGGGTATTGTGGCTGAAACATGTTGACCAATTCGTTGCTTCACCTTAGCGGTTATAAATCTACACCGCTGGTGCTTTGGTTTTAATCCTGGCAGTTGGTGCTTTAAAATAAATTTAGCATTGACACCTCCTAGCTAGTTTTATTTTCACTTCTTTTGCGCTGTGCCTTCACTCTTTATTAACCTCATTGCTCTTCATATGAGGATGTAGATTATCCTCGTTGTTACAAAACATCCCTGAGCTCCCCTCTCTCAGTGAGAGGGTTGTAGCCCTCAAAGGAACTAGGTTTTCTCTTTGAGAGTAGAGTCCCTATGATGAAGCATGTCACCTTTTGGTGAGTGAGGGATCTTGTCCTAAAAAGGGAAATGCCCAACTTCTGGTGTGGTGGTTTCTGTGATTCTGTTCTTCTTTATTTGTTATGTAGTTGGAAACACATTTTTGATTAGTATCTAGTTTAGATCCAGGGATTTTGTACTGTTATATGAGTTGAGATTGGGGAATAAATCACGGGTGATCTTTAAAATTCTCCTCAGGACCCTCTTGTTTGTAATCAGTGTTTGTTTGGGAGAGAACCTCATAATGTCCCGCCTGGATTACGGGATCGCATTGTATCTGGGTGCCTCTCAGTCCACAATCCAGAGACTACAAGTAATCCAAAATTGTGCGGCTCGCCAACTGCTCCAGATTCCCCGGAGACAAACAGCGAAACCTGCCTTGAGAAATCTTCACTGGCTGCCTATCCGGGCCAGGATACATTTCAAGGCTATGTGCCTGGCCCATAAAGCTACGTGGAAATCAGGCCCACCCATCATTCAGTCCTTGGTCACCCCTATCAACCCTCTAGGAGTCTTCGTTCCGGTTCCGCTTTTCTTGCCACTCCATTGAAAGCACGAAGATCCAGATGGGGTGGACGCTCTTTCTCCCTGAATGCCTCCAATCTATGGAATTTCCTCCCCCCTACTCTCGGAGGGGAAACTAACCTGTTGGTCTTTCGGAAACGTCTTAAAACACATCTCTTCATCACTTTACACTAGCAGGACATGCCTATCAGTCTCTCCGCTCCACAAGCGCAAGGAGGCCTCACGGTAGCTAAGCGCCATATAAATCCAATTTCATTCATTCATTCATTCACAATACTATTGGGTTTAATCACCTTCCTCAATTTTCACAGCATCTTGTGCTTTCTTCATTTTTTTTATTTACGATTCAAAAAAAGGTTGTCAGCTGTCTTGAAATGGTTAATGAAACTAAAATATAAAAAAACAAAATCCAAGATGATGGTCAGTGTGCCAGCACTGATGCACATGCATGGGGGGCCATTGTGAAATGCTTTTTTCATATGACAAAGATCATTCCAAAATGACCACCCACGCATGCATGAGTGCTGATACACCAGTGACCATCTTCGAATTGTTGTCATTAAAGACAAATACTCTAGGGTGACAGGCTGTGTGTGCGTAGGCATGCACGTATATGCTGACCCACTGTGGCCAGAGCTCAATTTGAACCAGCGGTTGCCAGTGGGTGCCACCAGCACTCATTTTTGAGGATCAGCACTTATTTTTCAGCGTCAGCAATGTACAGAGAGAAAGAGAAGGAAAAACATACAAAGTGAATAGACAGAGGAAGAGAAAGAGGGGGAAAACAGTCACAACAGAAGAAGCAGGAACCTGCAAGAGTGTAATAAAGAGGTAGGGAATGTCTGGTAGTGTATTAAAGAGGCATGAGGTGAATCTAGCACTATGCAGTCTTAGGGGCTGATTAAGAGTCTGGCGGTCCATGGACCGCCAGACTCGTGGTAGCGGTCGTCATAATAACGGGCTCATAATGTTAACTGTATGTCCCCCTTGAAGCAAAATGAAGACATTTTTATAAACAAAGTTGTTTTATGAACTTCAGGATTAGCATATATCATGTAATGGCTACACCAACTGAATATATATTTTTGACAGTTTCACGAAGCGGCTTTAGATTCATGTAAAGTGTCTTTAGACAAGCAGTATCTGTCCTCTTGAACAGATATTAACTACACATATGGGAAATAACAGTATGCATTTTATAACGCATATATCTGACCATTTCTTCCAATAATCAGACCATTTTCCGCTTCATTGGCTTCCAGTGAAACATAAAGTCTTTATTAGGCCGGGGTGAAAATTAATTTATGCCAGTGTAATCCACATAATATGGGGAATTTCGCATTACACTTGTTATGTGAAATTCCCCAAATTACGCTAATATGCTAGCTCGCCTAATTATGCCACTGTTAGCTGCAAAATTATAGGTTAGGAGATGGGAGCATAGTGAACAACCAGATTGCGAACAGATGTTGTTCATGATAATTGTGATTTTTGTGCTCTTTTTGTGCAAAATGCATCCTTGTGTCTAACATTGATGCAAAGGAGAATTTTGAACTAAAGGGTAGCACTAAATGATAGTTTTGCATTTCTCTTAATTAACACAATTTTGCATCATGGTGCATAAATTCCCCAAGAACTCTATTTTCACACACCCCTAGCTCTGTATCAACATCTTTGTTATTATGCATAGGGGTTTCCACTTGAAGATAGATTTTTAAAAGACAGTGCCATAAGCCCTGCAGCATTTAGTTCTTCCCCACTGTTCCATGATACCCACTACAAGCTCACACATGCGGATACCTGTTCTAAGTCTATTGGTGAAGTATTTTTTCTCCCACAGTTTAAATGTTACATTATTGTGATGTTGACACATGGACATGCAATTGTTATAAACTATGTTTATTCATGTTTAGATCTGCCATACGTAAACTAGATCTGCATTTTAAAATGGTTAATATAGGTTGCCATTTTGCTTGGTGACAGGCAAACACTTAATTTCTAGGGGAAGCTGGAGACCTAATTATTGAATGCAATATTCCTTTGCTTTCTTTATATTGTGAAATGCTTTCTTTGTTTTGTGATAATCATGGAATGCTTTAATAAGTAGTGCATTCACAAATAAATCTGCAGGTTACATATTGGCTCCAGTATCTCATCTTACTACAGATAAAGTAAGTTTGAAAGACGCTGAGAGAAGTTGTTTATTGTGAACAGTCTTCAGAAGATAATGAGCATATAATTGTTTCCTCTTTTTTTAACCTGATTGGACCATGTCATGAGAACTGTGTATAGGTGTAGCACATCTTACAATTGTGTGATTTAAGTTAATGCAGAGTAGACTGTCAGTCAGATTGGGGTTTGATGCAGTTTAGAGTAAAGTAGGAGCTTTAGAATTTTCTCTTAATGAGAGAACAGATTTTCTTTTACTTCCCTTTGAGGCAGCACCATATTTTGAATTGCATATTATTGAACTCATGCATTTGATCACTAAATTATACTAATTTGATTTTGCCTTTGATAAACTTTTGATCTTTAATAAACCTTTATGGCTTGAAAAGTAGTCATTCTCTGTCTTTCTTGTTGAGCCTAATGTGCTTCACATGTATTGAATGAATTGATTTGTTGACCAGCTTCTGTTGTAAACTTTGATTCATCCGATAGCACTTTATGAGCTCGGAAATTTGCACACAAAAAAGCGCAACACAACTACATGCATTTCAGAAAGGTACTCAAAACTTTCTTCTTTTGCTGATTTCACTCTTCCTAAACGTGCTCACCATTCAATATTGCATCCATGATGCTCTTTGAGTGTATGAGCAGTTTACAAAGGAATAAATCAATAAATCTGTTCCCTCGATGTACAGTTCATCTGACAACAACTTTCATTTTAGCTCAGGGCATGGTGCAAAATTTCTTTTTTCAGTTTAAAAGAATTTTATTAGGCAGAGGAAAATGAGAATGTAATACAGAATATCAGGTAAGGAGGGGAGAGAAGAGGGGAGAGGGGTGGAAAGGGAAGGAAGGGGATTGCAAAATACAACATGTCAGAGAGAGTTTACAACAAGATAAAATTTGTAAGAGAGAGTCTACAACAAAATAATAATCATGGGCATTTTAAAAGAAGCAAAGAAATTGCATCAATCATATCTAAACAACTAAGTACAGAAAAAGTAAAAACAAAACAGTATATTGAAAAATTATGGACGCTGGAAGGGTATCATGGGGGTTTAGGAACTTCTTGTTGAGCGGGCGATGGACGAGAGGAACGAGCAACACAATTATCTAAATATAACGTAATGGGGTGCCATAAGTCTGCACGTTTAGTTGCTAAGTGAACAGGAAAAACAAAAGCATTATCAAGTCTATGATTGTGACAGACATTGTACCACCACGCTTTGAAAGAAATATTGGACGTATTTTTCCAATTAACAGTAATCTGCTGAAAGGCAATGACAAATAGCAAATCAACAATACGAACATACATATCTACATTGTCCCAACTAGGGGATAAACTGCCCAAGAAAAGTTGACTGAGAGAAAAGGGAATACAAGTGTGGAAAATAACATTAACTTGAGCCCACACCTGTAGCCAAAAATCATGCACATGCTTACAAAGAAATAGCATGTGAAGTAATGTAGCATTAGGAGAGCCACACGACCAGCAGTTGTCTGAGGTACTGGGAAATCGCTTGTTTAGTGTAGAGGGAGTGTGAAGTAGTCTGTTGTAAATAAAAAATAAGGATTGTGTCAAGGAAGCTGCTCTAGAAGTTTTACGGAGTTTTGTCCAAATTTTGTCCCATAGAGATACCGGACAATTTATTCCGAGATCGATTTCCCACTGAGATTCAACCTTGGACTTAGGTCTGAGTAGCTCATGCGCATGAAGGTGTTTATAAATAAGGGGCGCTTTGGGAGTAGTACGCAAGATAGAGTGAAGTTGAGAAATAGGGATGTACGGAGCAGGAGAGGGAGGAGAAACCAAGAGTCGCTCATAAACCTCCAAAACCGCAGCCCTGAGTAGAAGATACTTGGAGAAAAAGGATAAAGGTAAATCAAAGGAAGAACGGAGATCAGGAAAAGAGAAGAAGGTGGAGCCAGAGAAGAGCTGCGAGATCCAAATCAATCCTCGGCTTCTCCAAGATTTCCAATAAAAGGGCTTACGACCAATTAAGAGATATTTATTATGCCAGATGGTAGAAGAAAGGAAATCAGCGACAGTCTTAGGGGGACCGGGGGCAGCAGACAGTAAAAGCTTAAGGGTATATTTATGAATAGAAGTAGGGAACAATGAGGGTTTACGGGAAAAAGCAAGATATTCTGCAAAAGAAAACGGAGAAAGGAGAGCGCGCTCAACCTTAATCCATAGAGGACAAGGAGAAGTGGGGTCTTGTAGCCAGAGGGAAGCTTGACGTAATAAAAAGGCCTTCTGATAAGCAGGGAAGTCAGGAAAGTTGACACCACCCTCAGAGGCAGGACGGATAAGTCTGGCAAGAGACATTCTGGGTTTTTTAGAGTTCCATAAAAATGAAGATAACGTTAAGTTAACCTTTTTAAAGAATTTCATTGGAATGGGTACAGGAATATTAGAAAGCGTATAAAGAATAATAGGGGAAATCATCATTTTAATAGTGTCGAGACGACCCCACCAGGACAGGTATAAGGGATGCCACCTTACAGTGAGATCAGCGATCTTTTGTGCGCATTTGTACATGCATAAAGAGACAGTGTCCGAAACAGAGGGGGTGATATATAAACCCAGATACTTGATATGGGAAGGACACCAAGTAAACTGAGAGTCACTGAATTCTTGTTTGAAAGTAAATGTGGTCAGGGGAAGGATCTCACATTTGTCATGGTTAAGTTTATACCCAGAAATAGAAGAATAATTTCGGACTTCATTCAGAAAAGCAGGAATAGATTCTGCAGGGTTAGAAAGAAAGAGTAAAATATCATCTGCATAAGCAGCAAGTTTAATGTGAGAATCTGCAATCTGGAAACCATGAATGGCAGGATTCTGACGCAATTTGGACAGAAACGGCTCTAAAGCAAGGTTAAAGAGAAAGGGGGACAAAGGGCAACCCTGGCGAACGCCTCGACCTAAATCAAAATAAGAGGAGATTTGACCATTCGCAAAGACAGCAGCTCTGGGATGAGAATATAACAGGGAAACTAAGGAGATAAATCTAGGGCCAAAACCAAACCAAGTAAGGGTGTGAAAGAGATAGCGCCATTCGACCCGATCAAACGCCTTTTCGGCGTCAAGGGCAATCGCAGCAAGTGAGTGTTGACAACGGGAGGACTTTGACAGGATGTTAAATAAAAGTCTAGTGTTGTCCGTAATATGTCGACCCTTGACAAACCCGAATTGTTCTTCGCCTAGAAGATCGGGGAGAAGGTGATCCAATCGGATCGCTAGCGCTTTAGCGAAAAGTTTGTAGTCAATATTGACTAAGGATATGGGCCTGTAGTTTTTGCAATATTTTACATCTTTCCCAGGCTTAGGTATTAGGCAAATGTGGGCATCCGAAAACGTCCCCGAGGAGGCGCCGCGAGCAATAAAAGTATGAAGAAGGGAATGGAGTCGTGGAATCAATAACTTAGAGAAATGGAGGTAAAATTCGACGGTAAAACCGTCAGGGCCAGGAGCCTTATTGGGTTTGAGATGTTGCAATGCAGTGAATAATTCCTTTTGTGTGACGTCAGATTCTAAAGAGGAAAGATCAGGGGGGAAATTGGGTAGTGTGTGAATGGTGGAAAAAAAATTAGCAAGGGAGCTGGGAGAGGATTGAGTTTCAGATGTGTACAAAGTCTTATAAAAACGTGAGAATTCAGCAAGAATATCAACATCCGTGTGTTTCAAGGTATCATCAGAGTCATATACGGATTCAATATTTAACTTATTATGTTTGATCTTCAAGTAATTAGCTAGGAGCTTTCCTGCTTTGTTCCTTCCCCCATAGAATTTAGCAGTAGACTTCAACAAGTACAGGGAGGCGTCCTCCGTAGACTTCTCATTAAATTTCATTTTTGCAGCAACAAGGGCATTCAAGCTGTCAACAGAGTGAGAGGTAAAATAGGCATGTTCCAATTTCTTAATGTCAGAAAGGAGCTGTTTGGTGAACCTACGTTCAGTCTTGCGTTTATCTGCAACGTAACGAAAATAAAGTCACGTGCAGCTGCTTTAAATGCATCCCAGATAATATGGTCAGGGAGGGCATCGTCTGTATTAATCAGAAAATATTCATCAAAAAAAAGAGGTAAAAGTGGTTGTAAACTTGGGATCGGCAAGGAGGGAATTGTTAAATCGCCATCTTCTAGGGACAGCAATTTTAGGGAGTATGTCAACACTTGTAAGAACAGGGGCATGATCAGAAAGCAGTATTGGGCCTATCTCAGAGTGTAGAAGTGATTGAGCGAGGTTGTGTGAGACAAAGATGTAGTCAAGTCGTGACTGGGAATGGTGACAGGGAGAATAAAAGGTGTACTCCCGTAGCTTTGGATTACAAAGGCGCCAGGAGTCTACTAGCTTATGCTGCGAAATAGCATGGCTAAACAACTTGTGAGGTCTGTTGGGAATGTGGGGAGCCATGGACGCCCTATCGATAAAGGGATCAAGAGGTTGATTACAATCCCCCGCCACAATAAAATTGTGGTCCACAAATTTGGTTAAAAGTGGAGAGAAATCAGCCCAAAAAGAAGGTTCACCCGTGGTTGGGCCATAGACATTGAGCAGAGAAATTGGAACACCTTTGAGTGATAGCTTGGCATAAACCCATCGACCAGAAGCATCCGATTCATGGGTAAGGACCTGAAAGGGGAGAGACTTGCGACACAGGATTGCCACACCATTTCGCTTGCCATCACCCTGTGAGTAAAATAGTTCACCCACCCATCCACGTTTAAGCTTAACAGACTCTACATCAGTTAAATGAGTTTCTTGGAGGAATGCAATATCAACATTCAATTTGGCTAGGTGTGATAAAATCCGTTGACGCTTAATCGGAGAATTGATACCCTTCACATTCCATGACAATATATTCAATGACATAGCAGTAGCTTATTTACAAAAAAGATGGAAAACAGAACTAATGAAAGGAAAACCCATGAAAAGGAGAGAAGACAAAAAGAAAGAAGAAAAACCAGTAAAGACATGCTGAAATAAAGGAAAAGAGACAGATAATCGACAGTGTGAACAATAGCAAGAAAGAAAGAATAAAAGGCAACAGTATCAAAATTAGCCCAAAAAGCCAGGAATGAGGAAGAAGTTGAGAGAGAAGCGTGCCTAGAAGAACGAGAGATGCCACTCTTACAAACGCAAAAGATGTCAATCAAAGATAAGAGAATAAGATATAAACATGTGAGCAAAGATAGGAACAAGGAAAAAGGAAAGAGGGAGAAAGGAGAAAAGAAACAGGAACAGAGGAGGGATAGAGCGTATAAGTGAGAAACAAAAACGTGAGGAAAGGAGGAAAGAGAGAAGAAATAGACGTGGAAAAAGGAGGAACTATACGAAAGAAGGAAGAGGAAAAGAGGATACATAGACGTCGGGAAGATAGAAAAAAGACAAGATGATGCTAAGATCCAAGAAAATAGAAAATGAAATCCAGAGAAATCGGTAAGTAAGTTTAAATGAGAGAGAAGAGAGAAAAATCAAAAAATATAATGAAAACAAATGAAAATAGACCGAGGGAGCCAATAAGCGGTGAAGATAAAGAAGAAAAGAATGAAGAGTGAGGAAAAAGATCGCATAAAGAGTACTGACACCAATACACCTGAAGGTATGAGAAAAGGAATCAAAATAAGGGAAAATAAAACAAGAACAAACGTGACATAAAAAGAATGAGGAATACTCACAGGGGGTGGTTGAGGAAAGGTATGATCAGGAACAGACAAGGGTATACGTGGATGCAGGGAGAGGGAGGTAGGGCCAACTGGAGAAGGCAGGACACTCAGGGTCAGGGGGACGTCCAACCAGAGATACAGGACGGAACGCATAACATAGATCTGTGGGAGAAAAAGGGGAACAGGGTTAAATGTCAACAAATGATAAGAGCATGAGATAAGGAACGAATAGGACAAATCGAAGAAATCTAACAGCAATAAAAAAAAAATTAAAAAAAAATACTACCATGAAGAACAAGCCCTCATCAAGAGAATAAACATAATGAACCAACGGGGTTAGAGAAATTAAGACAACAAGTATAAAAAACTGGAGCATCAGTATAAGAATTCAGAAAAAAGTCATGTTGGAAGGGAAGAGGAAGGATCAGAAAGCTCCATATCAGCCTGGCCGCAGGAATTCAGGTAACTTCGAAGTCGTGCAGGCTGTTCATAGGTCGTAGTCTTATTATTGTGGGTGACTTTGAATAAGCAAGGATGAAAAAGGCCATATCTGGCGCCAATGGAACAAAGGTCAGGTCGCATGTCCAAGAAGGCCTTACGGCGGTTTGCAGTTGCTTTGGCGTAATCCTGCGCGAAGAACAAGTTGGAGCCCGACCAGGTGATGCGAGGAGAGGCTCTGGCCGCAGATAGAACTTTCAGCAGATCAGTGTATTCCAAAAAATACATTATTACACCTCTAGGCTTCACTGACGAGGAAAGAGAGGAGGGAGCTCGTCCAAGCCTGTGAGCTCGCTGGATATTGAGAGGGGTATCGTCAGGTAGATGCAGAATCTTCGGAAGAAAAGATTTGAAAAAAGTAATGGGATTGTTTCCCTCGCAGCCCTCCACAAGGCCATAAAGGCGAAGATTGTTGCGTCTATTTCGGTTTTCCAAGTCTTCCACCTGCTTCTGAAGAGAAGAAATTTGCGCATGCATAAATGTGACCTTGGCTGCAGAATCTTGAAGAGAAGAGACGTTACGCTCCACCGATGACACTCGTCCATCCGGGTCCAGTTGTCCGTGAGAACCTGCAGCTTAGCGTTGGTCTCTTCCATGAAGGGGCGCAAGGCCCGTATCTCTTCAAGGATTAGTTCCATCGAAATGGCCGCAGAGGACTTGGGAGGCGAAGGTGGGTCTTTTTTTAAGCGCTTAGGTGTCGTCTTAACTGAAGGCTGTGAGGAGGAATCTATGTTCAGCGACATCTCGTTACTGGGAGAAAGCTGAGAAGCTTCCAGATGAGCCAGTTACGTAAAAAGCTTAGAGTTTTTGATGTAATTGTGCTTTTGGGTCTTGCCGGAGCTTTCGGCCATAGATGCGACTGCAAAATGTAGGTAAAAACCACCAAACTGAGTGTAAAGGCAAATATAGTGCAAGGTCCAAAGCACACGAAGTATGAAAAAGAGCAGCAGGGAGATTTGATGTGAAGAGGTGCCAATCCAGATAAGCAGTTCTATCAAAAAGCCAGGAAACGCAGATAGAGAGCACAAAATGGCCGTCAGATATGAGGAGAGTAAAAAAGGAAAGAAAATTGAGTCCAAAAGACAGTTGTGCCAAAAATTAATTAAAATAGTCACCCATCAATGTTAATTCACTCCATGTGGTTTGCTCGGGGTGTTGAAGGCATGCTCCGTTGAGTGCACAGTAGACGAGCTGCTGAAGGGAGCCACTCGCGAGAGAAACAAAATGGCGGTCGCGGCCGATGCAGAGTAAAATGCCGATAAAATGCGGTGCAGGTGTGTTCCAACGATGAGGAGGGTCTCAAAGTAGTCCAGAGACCTTCCGACGAAGCAGGCTCCCCTTCATGACTCGCAACATATGTGCGAACCGCCCGTAATCTCCGGTACGAACGGAGCCCTCACGCTAACGCCGCCATCTCCTCGGGCGCCTAGCCACGCCCCCTGGTGCAAAATTTCTTAACAATGCAATTAGAGTCATCACGACTCGATGCAATGAATGAACTGAAGCGGAGTTCATCCAAAACTTTGATCTTGGTGGCATGACATAACTAACCTGTAGACCTCAATCAGGGGCGGAGCTATCTATGGTGTAGCACGTGCAGTGACACCAGGACTCAGAGGCCCAGTGGCCCACTAAATCCTGGTTGGACCCATTTTCCTTGTTTGCACTAGGGACCAATACATCCTTGCACACTGGTCCCTATTGTATGGCCGCACAGTCTTGAGTAATTCCGGATTCCTGCTTCAATAGTGAAGAATCTAGATATTTTTTTGATCAAGATGTGTTTCCAAATTTCGAGCGACAATGGTGGTCAGAACTGGCTTTTTCCAAATGCAGCCACGTTGGCTTCTGCTTTCGTACACTGTAATTCGTGGAAAAATAAGTGCCGGGCCCTTGTCAGGAGGCAACTGCAGCTTGAACCAACCATTGCCTCTGTCAATGCTGCCAGCGACAGTATCAACACAACTACTAACTAGTACACTCCTTCAAGTGAGGCAGTTCAGACTATTCCAGCCACCCAAAGTTGTAAGAATGGCTTGGGGGCAGGTATTAGTCACTTTTGAGGTATATTGAATTGACAAACAACTGTTGTTGTGCTCAACTCTAAATTAAACAAACAGTACCACCATGTGGCAGACAATCATAAGCACCGGTGTTGACAATTCAGTGCCAGAGCCATGCACCGGAAACTGCAGACTCAAATCAAGCAACTGACCATGCCCAGTCCTTGCATTCATATTGTTACAAATCTACTAATTCAATGTGTGATCTCTCAAATACTTGGGCCAAAATACTGCGCCACGTTTAATCTAAGGGGCATCTGGAAGGGAAGGGATCTTCGATCATAGACAGGTTTCTTTTACAGCATGTTGAATTAAATAAAGATCAACTACCCACAGAGACCTAACGACAGAGGATTATCTAACACCATCAGAGACCTCCACTCTCTACCTTTAGCTGCTCCAAAGAATCTCGAATACTCGTATAGTCATGCTAACAAACGTGTCCTTGACAGGTTGGCGTTCAATTAAGGAACACACGGCCTTACAATATGGAGTCAGAAAATTCCTTAAAAGTCAAGATTTTACGAAATTACCTTCAGTGACAGAGTCAGCTTTAAACTTGAATTGTCCTTATCGTGCTGATTGCCTCTCTCAATTTTCACGGTATCACGTGCCTACATTATTTTTTGTTTTAGCAGTCGAAAAAGGTAGGTCTCTTGACTCCTATAGTGCCAAGAGAGCAACACGAGAATGGGCACTTAATTAACATAACATAGTATAACAATAATGTTTTGTCAGAAGATACTCCTAAAATCATTTTAAAAATTCTAAGGTGAAGTCTGCTGATCTGGAAACTGGATGTCAGTGTACTTAATAAAAGGATTGGACATGTGCTTAGATTATATGTACTGTCAAGTTGCAAAGGCATGTTATAGTATGTAGCAACAAGAGAGGATCTGTACTTAAATAGAATTTCCACAGAAAAAAGGTTTTCCCAAATTTTTACATTAATACATCGCTCCATTAATACATGGCTCCTGCCTTTTACACAGCAAACGTTTCACTTGTAAATGCGAATAAAATGTACTTGCTTAAATTAATGTTCACACATAGTCCAACTGTGTGAAATTGGGTGGTTGGTTGAGTGGGGTGAAACCCTTACTCAGGCAACAGCCACGATCCCCGTTAGGCTGAATCACTAAAAGTTACTGAATTAATCGGTGATTAACTGTCTGGTAGCTTGGCGTAAAATCAGTCAGGCTTAGCTTAGAGGCAATGTGTAAAGTATTTATGTAGCACACAAACAGTAATAATGTTAAAACAGCGCAAGAAAAAATCCCACACCAATTTAGAAAAATATAGTACATTTTAATAAATTATATGACACCAAAGCAACAAAAATCTAATCAATAGAACTGTCTCTCTTTTGGAAGTTGAAAATCTCCAGCGGGATGAAGCTGAAGGATGTAGCCCACGAGGGCTCACGAGACTGGATACCCCTTCTGCAAGAAGATGCTGAACACGTCTTTTTGCTGAGGAGAGGAATGTAGCAGGAGCTGCCATGAATTCAGGCCGACTGCCGATGTGCCACGGGAGGACTGGCGAGCAGGTAGGTCTTGGTCTCCTCTTGGTTCTCAGAGAACTTTTTGGGATTTGAACTCTCAGAGCACCATTACCACAGCTTCCACGGGTTCAGGTGTTACGTAAGCTATGACTTTGGCATAGCTCTACAAGGTGTGTTTTCCCACCCACAGGAGTGGGGTGGAACTTGGTTCAATGCACCAATGATGAATGTGAAAGATAGGTTATTGTACCTCAATGGAACACTACTCAATGTTTTTTTGAAATAGAGGTATCGCTTTTGGGTTACAAACAATCCCTATGAAGGGGCCGGGCACTATGGAAAAGGCAAACACACCTCTTTGTTATTCACAGTATCACACACTCACTGCATTAAGAAGAATGAACACTTTTAAGTAAAAGTATTTATTACTACAGACACAATCTGTTGTTCAGTACATCTAACTCAACTTCACAGAAAATTCTAAAAAAAGTTAGAAGGCATGTTATAAACAACGAGAATAAAAGGAACATTTCTAACTTGGTTAAAATGTCATCTGAAACACCCTAATGCCTACTTTTATGCACTACATTGACAGAACATGGAAGACAAAAAGCAACTTATATTCTAGAGTTTCTTAGAGAGAAGAAGTGCACTGCATACCTTGTTAACAGCAAAAGCTGTCTTTATCAGTGGTGGTATGAAGACAGTGTTACTTGTGAAGGACCAACACATGCTGCGGTAGTGGTCTTGTCTTACTCCGGCACTCAGCTTTATCGGCTTCAGGCGAGATGTAGCATCTGCAAAGTGTTATGATCTCGTGTATGCTCATGTATTCCATGTTGGAACAGACGCGTGCCGAGAACGTTGTGGGGCTTTGAAAGAATGCGGGCGGGGGGTTGGCAGTTTGCTGGATGTCCTGGGCGAAGCAGCAGCTTGGGCTGTTGGTGGTGCTATGGATTAAACTACGTCTTTGACTTATTCCTGGTCTCCCTGCATCTTCTTAACACTGGCGACGATTGATGTCGGGAGCACCACCAACGTTGTAAGAACCCACGGATTGGTTATTGAAGAAACCACGGATTTTCGAAGTTTGGCTGATTTCGAGTTTGTGAACGGACTTTTCTCCCAACACCCGTTCGATCATTTCTCGATTGGATTTATGGTCTAAAAGCCTGTTGGGGGTGTGTCACGCTCAAGTTTTGACTTTTGGGTCGTGGTGCAGACTGTGGATGGCGTAAGGAAAAAAATAATAGAAGAAGAATTTTGGCAGTTTCTCTCGCATTGCTGTGGCTTGTCGGAGGTACTACGGGTCATCTGTGATTCACATTTAGTCACTCTTACCTTCATAACTTCATGGTGCTCGAGCGCAGTGTTTCCCTGCGTGCGCAGCGCTGGAAGCTTCGCTGACTCGTTTTGGAATCTTCGTTGACTCGTCCTTCGTCTCTACGCCTCACACGCCTCTACGCATCACATGTCACATGGTCTCCGTGACGAGCTCCGTTTTGCTAGTCGTAACCTTGGTTACACAGGAAGCTTACTACGGTGCGCAATAAGGATCAATTTGAAACGCTGTTTCTTCGTGTCGAATGGTGATTTCAATTCAATTTTTACGGAAATTGTGTTTAAGGTACTGTTAGTCAATTTTGTTTTATTTTTTTTCTCCTGTATTCTGCCTTAAAAAATGTCGTCGACCTCAATGAGCCAACCACCTGCATTTTTGTGTGAAAAGGGTGAGCCATTACTTCCTTGGAAGCGGTGGAAAAACCTTTTTGATTCGTATTTGGTGGCAATTGGGGGGGAAAGATTCTCGGCCATTCGAAAACAGGCTATTCTCCTACATAATTTGGGAGTGGAAGGGCGGAATATTTATGATAGTATTGATGAACTTCCGGTTGGGGATGGATCTGGTGAACCATCTGATGTATATGAAATGTCTATGAAGATGCTTGAGAACTACTTTGGGCCACGCATCAATGTCGTTTTGGAGCGTCATAAGTTCTTTATGAGAGTTCAAGAATCTAAAGAGAAAGTGGGGAACTATGTCGCGTCCTTAAAGACTTTAGCCAGAACTTGTGATTTTGGGGATTTGACTGAATCGCTGATTCGTGATCAGTTAGTTAGATGTACAAATAGTAACAGAGTTCAAGAGAAACTCCTCTCAAAGAATCCGTCACTTCGTGAAGCAATTGCAATTGTAGAAGGCATGGAAAACACCTCAGGTTGGGTAAAAGAAATGAAAGAGCACAAGACATCCACTGATTGTACTCTTACTCCCAGCAGCATTCATGAGGTTACATCTTTGGTTCAACAACCAGTTGTTGGGGACAATGTTGGCAAAGTTGCTCAAGCTCCTAAACCTAAATTTCAAATTGACCGTAACAAGATCAAATGTTATCGTTGTGGGAGTTCAAATCACTCTGCAAATTTTCAGAATTGTTATGCAAAAGCTGCAACTTGCTTAAAATGTGGTATGAAAGGCCATTACGCTAGAGTTTGTAAGTCTCTTGGCAAAGTCCATTGTATTGAAAATGATGAACCTGTTGCATCAGGTTCTACGATGGTTGTTTCCAATGTTAGAAGTGATGGTATCGTTGATGCTGATCCCATATTTATGCCTGAGTGTGATGTTGTGATTGGGGGGCAAAGTTTTGTGGTGTTAGCTGATTCGGGTTCTCCCTTTACAATGATTGGTGAGGAAAATTGGTACAAAACCTTTCCTGATATCACGTTGCTTGACCCTGATATCAATCCCGTTAGCTATGGGGGGTCACGTATAATTGTTTTTGGTTACACAATTATG
Organism: Triturus cristatus; assembly: GCF_964204655.1. NCBI lineage: Eukaryota > Metazoa > Chordata > Amphibia > Caudata > Salamandridae > Triturus > Triturus cristatus. Next base: position 313,295,796 of record NC_140587.1, on the reverse strand, counting down.
GGTATATTTTTCAAGGGGCGTGAGACCATTGGGAAAATCTATGTGGCACAAAGGGGTGATAATCTGTTGGGATGGAGGCACCAGAGGGATTTGGGTATTATACTGAATCCCAATGCTCTTAGAGCTGCGGATCAAGTCATGCTTATTGACTGCATTCCTAACTCCAACAAGTTCTTTGAGGAATTTCCCCAAGTTTTTACTGATGAGTTAGGTCTTTTGAAAGGTTTTGAACATCGTATCATCTTGAAACAAAATGCTATACCATGTGTGCACAAGGTTCGGAAAGTACCGAACATGATGATGAGTCCTTTAAAGAAAGAGTTGGACAGGCTTTTGGGTTTGAAGGTTATTGAGGAAATTGAATCTTCTGAATGGTTGGCTCCGGTTGTTTTGGCTCCCAAGGATTCTGGGAAGAGCATTCGTATGTGTGTGGACCTCAGAAGTCTGAACAAATGGATATGGGTGGACCGCCAACCGTTACCCAACATTAACGAGTCTTTGTCTATGCTGAGTGGTGCCAAGGTTTTTTCTGTTTTAGACTTGTCATCAGCATATCATCAAGTACCTCTTCATGCTGACTCTAAGCATCTGACATCTTTTGTGACGCCTTTAGGTGCTTTTAGATATGTCAGGATGCCTTTTGGGTTGGCATCGGCTGCGGCCTGTTTCCAACGTATTATGAAGTTGGTTATTGGTGATATGCCAAATGTCATCTTTTTCCAGGATGATATCCTGGTTTATGGAAGGGATGATTCACAACATGACATTACTTTAAGAAGGGTTTTGTTGAAATTGGCGTGTAAGGGTCTCACAGTTAACAAACTGAAGTGCAGAATTGGGGTGTCTTCAGTCACATATCTGGGACATGTAATTTCTGGGGAGGGCATCCAACCAAAGTTGCAGTTAGCTAGAAGCATTGTGGAAGCTCCAACCCCAATGGATAAAGAGCAGGTTAGATCCTTTTTGGGTTTGGCGGAATTTTATGCTAAATTTGTTAGGGGTTTTGCTTCAGTTGTTGAGCCAATAAGGAATTTACTTAAGAAAGGAACACAATTTGAGTGGAATGATGCCTGTGAGATTGCTTTTGGTATTGTTAAACGCTCCATCAGTCAGTTGCCTAGTTTGGGTCATTTTGACGCTAAAAAAAAAACTATTCTTACCACTGATGCGAGTTTGGCTGGGTTGGGTGCTGTACTATCTCAAGTAGAGAATGGTGTAGACAAGGTTGTTGCTTTTGCGTCTCGGGCGTTAAAAAAGGCTGAACAGCAATACTCGTGCATTGAGAGGGAGGCGCTTGCAATAGTTTGGGCGGTTAAACATTTCAAATTTTACCTTTGGGGTATTCCCTTTATTGTAAGATCAGATCATCGTCCTCTAGTGCAAGTTTTTTCGTGTATGGAGAGTGACAGGTTGACCCCTAGATTAAAACGTTGGAGTGAGGGGTTGGAGGAATTTAACTTCCAAGTGCAGTATCTACCTGGGTCCTCGAATGTGACTGCTGACTGTCTGTCGAGGTTGCCAATTGAAGAACATGAAGACTATGTGGATGTTGAACAGTTTTCTGTTTCTTGGGTTAGGGAATCTTCCATTTCCCATGAAGAATGGAGTCAGGCTATTTCTGAAGATCCCTTGTTTCCTTGTATTAAGGATTTTATTATCAAAGGCTGGCCGGCTAATTGCAAGGATGTAGATTCTGAGCTTAGTCCTTTTTGGTCTGTTAAGGATGAGTTAACCATTGCACATGGAGGGGTGTTGAGAGGTAGTAGGTTTATTCCTCCTTTATCATTAAGACCAAAATTGATAAACTTAGCTCACGAGGGACATCTTGGTAGGAGTCTCACTAAGGCTCGGCTTAGGGAGAGATATTGGTGGCCATTAATGGATCATCAGGTGGAGATTGTAGTTAAAGAGTGTCATTTGTGTGCGTCAAATAATAAATCCAAAGTGGTCAATTGTGCTCCTTTGTCTCCGGTGGAGGTTCCTAGTCAGCCGTGGACAAAGTTAGGTTTAGATCTAATGGGACCATTTGATTTACTGGCGCCGTCTGAGAGATTTGTTATTCTCTTGGTTGATTATACATCCAAATGGGTGTCTACAAGGTGTGTGAGTAATGTCAACACAAAAGTTATTGTAGAATTTCTCAAAGACGAATTTGCTGGGGAAGGTGTTCCGAAGTATTTAATCACGGATAATGGTCTACAATTTGTTTCGTCTGAGATGGAAGAATTTTTGAATGATTTTGGTGTTGTTCACCTGAAAACAGCTCTCTATTCTCCCCAGGCCAATGGTTTGGCTGAGCGCATGAATCGTGTTGTCAAGGGTTGTGTGCAAACAGCTTTGGACACGAAAATTCCTCTTAAGAATGTGTTGCGTGATACATGGTGGGCCCATCGTACCACGGTGAACCAGGTTATGTGTAATTCACCTTTCTTTCTTCTGAGGGGCAGACATGCAAGGTCAAAGTTGAATCCGACTTGGTTTCCTTTGCATGAACAAATTCCTTTGGATGGGAAGAAGGTGGAATCCAGGGTCCGTTCTTACCAGATGGGGTATAAAGAAAGATTTGATAACAAGAACGCTGTTAAGTCTAAGTCATGGTGTGTGGGGGAGTGGGTGTTAGTTAAAAAACCCAGGTTTACGAGGAAGGGTATGTCAGAGTTTATGGGTCCATTTTTGATTTCTTCCATACATAAGAATGTGGTTACAATGCAAGGTGGTTGTAAGTGGAACATGTCTAGGCTTGTGAAATACTTGGGGTTGGATCCTTCTTTGGAGTCAGGTTCTGGTGTTGTTCCAGCTTCGGATCAAACCAGTTTCTCTGCTTCTTCAAGTGGGGATAACTCTCCTGGTATTTCAGTGGTTCCTGATCTGGTGCATTCCAGGGAACCTTCTGGAAGGTTGCGTCGCATTCCTGCAAAGCTTAATGATTTTTATCTGAACACCTGTTGAAGGTTTTTTGTGTTTTATTTTGCTTTTGTTTTTGTTATCATCTGTTCTTTCTATTGTTATGTAAAGGGGATGTGTTATGATCTCGTGTATGCTCATGTATTCCATGTTGGAACAGACGCGTGCCGAGAACGTTGTGGGGCTTTGAAAGAATGCGGGCGGGGGGTTGGCAGTTTGCTGGATGTCCTGGGCGAAGCAGCAGCTTGGGCTGTTGGTGGTGCTATGGATTAAACTACGTCTTTGACTTATTCCTGGTCTCCCTGCATCTTCTTAACACAAAGCTTGCAGGCAGTCGGTGAGACGTTCTCTGGCAGAATCTCATTCGATAATCTGAGCTTAGTACCTCTCCTGAAAGTTGTCAAGTGGCAGTCGTTATATACTAAATTTGATCAAAATTGGATTTTCTAACATAACTTTAGGAATGTCTGACATAGATTATGTGCATTAGGTGTCCCCCCCAGATGCTTCATTAAGAATATACAAGTGAAAAGGACGTAAATTACGACTACACTATTTTGGCTTTATGTCTGTACGTGTTCTTATTTAACCTTGCATGGTGAAAAGTAGACACTTGACCTAGAGGAATGTTGCATCAGGTGTTGCATTTATGTCATTAGTCGAATTACTTGACTCTTTCACAGTTCTAAAAAATATAAGGTAAGATGAGGGTGAGTGGTCAATCGCAGCAAGAAGACGGACACAAATTATAATCGCTCAGACCAAGTGACCCACGATCCGGCATCATCCACTGCCGTCTTAGCCGACTCTGCATAGGCTGCCGAGTAGTATGAAGCGGAGGACGTGAGGCATGCATTGAAGTGTTTTTGAGGCTGAAGGCAGGTTGAAGGTGATGAAACATGGCGCATTAGTTTATAGCAGCAAGGCCAGCGGGCCTGCATGGTGAGTGGAAGGGGTGGGCCCTGCAGGGTGGCAGTGCTCGTAGCAGTGGCCTGCTCTGACCTTCAGCCATGACTCCTACTTTTTGAGGGGACTAAATCGTGGGGGGCTCCCCCACAACACACCCTGGTCAGGATCTGATAGGCTGCTCCAACCACACTGGTGAGCTGTGACACCTAAGGAACCACTGGGATGACTGGAGGTGGACAACTGAGAAGGTGGAGAATCTTCAGCGGAAGAATACCACAGGTGGCAGCACACCTCACTGCATGCATGAAGGCCAGGGAATTGCTCCTGGCATGCACACTTTCCCCCAGGTACTGTGTGCTGCTTCTTAGGAGCCAGCCTGGTGGGGAGGGGGGACATCATTTTGGCTGGTGAGAGGGCCAGTGGAGAGTGGACTTGGGTTTAAAACGTCCACACCTGATGGAGGTGTCCATGGCTTGTGGCCTGTTTGATTTCCCCCAATTGTGGCCTGGTTCAGTTAGGAAGAGCCATTGGTGTGTGGGAGCCTGCACCCCTCCCTTGTGGCTTGATTCTTGGAGGTGGAGATGGTGCTGGACTGCTCTTTCCCCTCATGGCCGACTAAGCCATATAGAGGCCCAAGGGAAGAGGCAGGTCCCTGAGGAACGGGCAGGGCAGAGTGCTCCAGCGGGCCAGGAGCAGATGGTGGACCTTAAAAGGTGTTAGTGAGCATTGGATACCTACTTGCTGGATGCTCCAGACCAGTTGCACGATTACAGATATAAAGCAACTGCTGGTCTTTCCCCTCATGGTACGTGTCCCCATCTTCACAAGCCCAGAGGTGAGAATGGCACAACCCTAGCATAGCAACAACAGTACCTGCTTGACAGGTATTGTATGCCTGTGCAGGACTCATTGGGGGATAACAAGCGACAGGACTTCCAGCAGCCTGGACTGCTGGAAGTCCTGTTGCTTGTTATCCCCCAATGCTGCCCTTGTGACCAATCCCAGAGTTAAGTCCAGAAGACAGGCGGGTCCATAGGTGGCAGAAGCTAACAGCACTGATGTGATTAGTCCCCTTGTCTGCCTTGCCGGAACCTCTGCAGGTCGAGAGGAGCCACTTTGTGGAGGACGATGCACGCGGGTTCCGAATGGGGCAATGGGGGATGGGGCTCTCACCCTGTGGGGTGCCCAGATGCTGGGGCCCACAATCCAGATGGCATGGTGGCATTGCAGGAGCAGGCCGGATGGCAGAGTTAGTGGATGCCAAGTTGGACAAAATCCTAGCCACCATCGGGGAGACCAGGCACGACTGCAGGGGCAGAAGTGATGCTTTGGAGGTGGAACTAGGCCTGCTATGAGATGACCAGAGGCTGGAGTCATGCAGGCTGAAAGCTCACTGGACAATCTTGGTCTCACTGTATCAGCGCTAGAAGTGAAGGTAAAGAGCCTCATGGCTAAAGTCCAGAAACTTGAAAGCAGGGCGGAAGATTCTGAGGGGTGTTCGTGCCGTAACAATATCCGTATTGTTGTCTTTCTTGAGGGTGCTGAGAGCTCGAACCCTGTGGCATTCTTTGAAACGTGGCTGGCACAAACAGTAGCGCCCATGGAGATTTTACCTCATTACCTGTGCCTGCAAGGAAACCACAGCCGGGGACAACCCTTAGGCTGGTTGTGACCAAATTGCTGACCTACAGAGATAAAGAAACCATACAACGAGCAGCGTGCACCGCAGTCCCTATCGTGCAAGAGAATGCACTCATATTTCTATTCCCAGATTACATCCTGGCCCCTGGATGTACAATGGAGGCCTCATTCCTGGGAGTGAAGAAAAAACTAGTATCTGTTGGCCTGACCTACTCATTGTAATTCCCAACCAAGCTGAAGGTCATGGTGAATAGATCCAGCTACTTCTTCACTGAGCCTGCGGATGCCCGGGATTGGGTAGAACAATGGTGATACAAATCTTCAGTTCTGAATATGCTGACATCATGGCCGCAGCCGAACATGACACAATGGGGGTCGGAGACGCAGGAATCATGGAGGTGGAGATGCGGGAGGCTCTGGCGCCCCAGCCCATGCTCAAGAGGAACAGAGGCAGGTACTGTCAACGGTTAGTAACTTATGGTCAGAGAGACACTACCTGTCAGACCAGACCCCTGATGAAACACTTTCTGGGGCACACTTCAGCGCAGCGCATCAGTGGGGAGTGCTGCTGCAGATGTCTTGCCGGAGGTCTCGCTGCATACTGCAGATAATATGGTTTGAACTCACTAAAGGTGATTTGCAGAGGGGGCTTGTATGGGGGGTCACCTGCCAATCCCGCTAGAACATGGGTGTATGTGGCTGTCTGCCCAACTTATGATAGGACTGAGGACATACACGGCTGCCCAAGCCCCAAAACCTGACTGTCACCTGTGCATGATTTGACTGAGCAATGGACCCAGTGGAACTCTCCTAAGTGACTCTTAGGGTCAGATTTAGATCTCAGCGGATGAGTTACTCCATCAAAACAGTGATCCCATCCGCCGAAATATAAATCCTATAGGATACAATAGGATTTATATTTCAGCTCTCACCAATGCTTCATGAGGCATTACTGGTCTCACTCCTGAAGCCTGGTAGGGACCACACATGGCGTCATACCGACACCTGTCCGTGCTCAGAGCAGACTACAAAATACTCATCAAGATCATTGCAGTGAGGCTGCTGGTGCATCTCATCATCTGACAAATCTGGAGCAGAATAGTTTTATGCGGGGAAGATCCACCACACTTAACAAAAGTGGGCTCTGCTGAGTGCTAGAGATGGCACCCACCCAATGTCCTTAATGCATAGTGTTGGACCGAGAGAAAGCATTCATTAGCGTTGATTGGGGATGTATGTCCTTGATCCTAGCGGCTATGGGGATAGATGGCAAGTTGCAGAGACTCAGAAGACTCTCCTATTCAGATCCCACAGCTCAGGGGAAGATGGGCAATGTGTTTCAGCCCCTTTTCCTGTGGACAGTGGGATGCCCCAGGGGTCTCCTCTCTTCCCCATTCACAGTGGAGCCTCTGGCACAGAGGCTCAGATAGCAGGGCCAGGCATGGGGCATACCAGTACAGAAGGTGTCCCAAGTCATCTTCTTTTATGCGGACAATGTTTTAATATATGTTTGGGACATACGTGAGATAACGAACATATTGTCAGAGTTCCGGGTTGCCTCAGGGCTGGGGATGAACTGGTCAAAGACTTGCCTGTTCCTGACACATCAGAAGTGCCCGCTGCAATTATTTGTAGGGGACACTCAACACCTCCGCATCGATTTGCACACCTACTGATATTTGGGTATCAATATTTACCATACCTTCTGGGACCTTATAGATGACAATCGTACGAAAGTCATTGCCTCCCTCTGTCCCCAGTTAGCGTTCTACAGCACACTCCACTCTTAGTGCAAGGCAGGGTGTCACTGTTGAAAAAGTGATACTGCCCCGCTTGTTGTACTATTTCTATATTCTCCCATGAGCACACCTCAGAGTACCTTTCGCACCCTGCATGCCATGTTGGGGTGCTTCCTGTTGAGTTAGACTCCTAAAAGCACTGTGGAATATGCATCTGCCAGTGGAGAAAGGTGGCCTTCGGGCACCAAACTTTGAACATTATTACCTAGCAGCACAGTTGCAGTGGCCTGCTCACTGGATTGCGGGCGGTATGTGGAGGAACTTGGTATGCCCTCTGTGGTCCGTGCATAGCAGTTAGTTTGGGAGGCCTTCTTACTACAAGGGATGATCCCTCAGGGGGCCAATGGCTTAATGCGCTTGGATCATTGCAGCTTTTATGAGATTCTGCCCCTTATGCCAAATATGCCTCAATACACAACTGGAATTCGGTTAGGATCTATCTGACAGTTTAAGGACTTGATCGGAGAGAAAGGTTGATGATTTGAGAGGCAGCCGGCCTGGGAAATCTGGGTGATTTGTGTCATGATGGTGTACTAATCCCCTTTGACCAAATGAGAGACAACAATGATCTCCCAGCAGGACATTTCCTAGCTCGTGGCTGAACTGGGCCGGCTATGGCAAATTGTTGACACAGAACCTAATCAGCACCCGCTCTTATACAGTTTGCACACTATGGGCGAAGGGCTGATAACATGGCTAACATAAGCCCTCTCACACACTTTACAGGACCCCTTATTGACAGTCCGCAGGAGTTGGGCGAGAAATATAGGTCAGGAATTGACACAGAAGGAATGGGATAGGGCACTCCTCCACCCACACACAATTTCCCACAATGCTACATTTCAATACATACAACACAACATTCTACACAGGGTGAAAAGCCACAGAATATTTGGCTCTGCGTCAACTTGTTTGTGGTGTAAAGAGCCTGACGCTGACATGGCACTATGTTCTGGAACTGTCCCGTGGCACGGGACAGTTACGTGACCTGTGACACGAGGTGACAAATACACTAGCTCACATAACGCACCAAAATGATCCCAACATCATGGCGAGTGGCATCTTGGGGCTATTTACATGCAGGATTTCATTTCTTTTTTTTTTTGAAAAACCTTTATTGGGCGCGATCAAATCTTACACAGCTCGTCACCTACAACCTGATGGAACAGGCCGGGAGCGGTAGTGCAGTAGAATGAGTAGTAGACAGTGCATGACGATGAACAATAATTTAACACAGCTTGTACGCCTACAACCCTGAAGGGCCGGCAGCGAGTAAAAGCAGTTACTGCACAGAAATGCAAGGACATGTTGTGACAAAACGGTGCAAAGTCGGCAGTGAGTAGTTGAGGTTTCATTTATCTATAATAAGCAACTTAGAAGCCACAGAAACATCAAACTTCAATTCCCTCCCAGGGTGTGTCCAACGCACCCAACATGTGGCGGAAGGGACTGAGCGGTGCAGGGCCGCTGTCCAGCAAGGCGCACTGGAGAATGGAATAGGCGCACAAAGTGGCACACCGCAGCCCCGTATAGCCAGGTCAGTCGCGCTGGGGGGGGGGGGGGGGAGTAATGTGAGCGAGTCAGGGAGCTAGAGCATAGTGTCGCCATCTAGAACGCCATAGCGCACGGGTCCTTGAAGAAACAGGATCTCATTGGTTAGGGGGGGGGCAGGGGAAGCAAAAAGGCCTCCGGTCATCCATACCGAGCATCCGATTCGGTGCGCGCAGACACAGCCGAAAGCGCTCAACAAGGCAGGGTAGGGTGGGGGGGATTGAGCGCGAAGTGTGGTGCAAGGGGAGAGTGCAAGCGGGGGCAAGGTGATGCATCAGCCCGGACCGTCCGCGGGGGGAGACCCAGGCCCGCGCGGGGTAAGCAGCGCTTCTCCCTCCAGGTCCTCCCCAAGCTCCCCCCCACCGTCAGCCGAGGCCTGAGAGCGCAGAAGATATGTCGTGAGTGGTCCCCATAGGTCTTTGGGACGGGATCGGTGTGGCAGCAGGTCAGCATAGTTGTGTAGATGATCCTGCCAGGTCGTCATCGTGGCCATACATGCAGGATTTCAGGAAGTGCTGCAAACTATGTCATAGGCCAGGCAATGCTGATGGTCTGTAGATTGATTGCCATGCACTGGAAGGCTCAAACACTGCCCAGGTTGGGAAAATGGCGGGCGGCAACACTTAAATGGGACAGGGACAAAACTGTGTTGCTGTAGAGGGAGGAGGTGCAAGGACTGCATAAGACACCCATAGCAGCCGACGGGGAGATCTTGTTAGGGGACTTGCAGGCGTCCCAGGAGGAACTCCCTGCAAAAGTGTGAGGTGTTTACCCTGTTGGCAAAGAGTACCATGTTGCAGAGTACCAATCCTCCCTGCTCATATTAGCTCATTCAGGTGACAGCATGCAAAGTGTACAGAGGTTGTGGAGTGCAGCGTCATGGGAGCTGTCCTTTCCCGTCAGCAGGGGTGGGCATGTGGGCCGATGTGCTCTGAGACATGAGGGACCAAATCCTCACCTTTAGTTCCTCATGAATAAGACTGCTACTGATGTGGCTTATTGTATAATACATTCTACAATTATTACTCAATTAACTAGTAGCTCAGGATAAACATGGAGAAGTATAACATATGTACAGTGATTATGGTGGGATCAAAATGTCTTGACATGTGTAAATGGTCAGAGCCACTGATCTGTAAATTGTTTGGAGAATGCTATCAGTCAATCAGTCAGTAATAACTTTATTCAATACTTTTCAGTAACATAAAAGTATACAGATATATAAAAAACAAAAATAGTCATAAACGTTCACCTCCGGAATGATAAAACAGAGTTCGCACACAATAATTTACATATATACAAGGGGAGTTCATTAAATCACAAGACATTTAAATTATAATTCTCTAAAATTAATGTTTATAGAATTCATTATAACAATATCATCATATAGTGGTCTTACAGGAATATGCTTCCACCCACAGGTTTTCCTTATTTTCAGTACATGCCATAAATATAAGGTCCTTCCACAACACACAAGTTCATTAAATCACCAAAACTTTCAGTTATTACGGACATCTTGGTAAATAATTTTCTAAAATGTATCTTTATAAAATGCCATATTGCAATAAAATCAAATGATAGCCGTGCACACTTCTCCTTTGCTTAGGGAGCTTCCACCCGCAGGTTTTTCCTTATTTTCAATACTTGCCTTAGATATGAGGTCATTGCACAACACACGAATGGAATATTTGATTGCTGTAAAAACAAAAGAGCTGGTCTGCACTGTGTAAAATTATATGTTTTATATCGAGGCAATAAAAATCTTTTTCTAGGGATTTCACAATATGGGCAGAAAAATACAATGTGCGTATTAGTTATATGCGAAACACTGTCACTGTGATTTTTCTGCCAAGGAATGGCATCCACTGGGAAATCCCACCATCAGAGGCAACATATTTGCCCAGAAATGGGTCAGAATAAACCTTTGCTGATCATTTTGTACCAGGGTCAGGTAAGATTTAAAGCCCTCCTGGTGAGTCATCATAATGTATAGAAAAACAGATAGTTTAGCTCTTTCCCTCATCCATCTCTTCCCCTTGTCCTTATTCTGAAAGCAATATTTCAGCTTATCCTTGGCTAACATTCTGCAGGAGTATGGTTTATTGAACATATCCGCCAAGCCAATCTCTTGACATAGAGATTTTACCTGTCTCAGCTAAGGGATCTCCATCGCATGATCTAGGTTCATGGTGTCCCCAAGGATTAATTTATTAAGCCCAATTTCCTCTCGGGACCAGATTGAATGCCAAAGCATGATCGGAGCCACCTTTACCCTATCAGATACGTATGAGATTCTTAGTTCAAACGGAACTATGTAATTTGGGCAGCTTGGCGGAAGAGATAAAATATGTTTAAGAAACATGAAATAAGGGCCTCATTACAATGGCGGAGGGACCGCCACTGACATGCTGTCGGTGGTGGTCCATCCGCCATCGCAATGCAGTTTTCCCCCAGCCATATTATGATGGCAGTGGGAAGCGTGGCGGTCGGAAAAACTGACCGCCATGGTCCAAACGGACGAATCAAATCCGACCGCCCATTGGACCAACTGCTAATTCATGCATTGCAGGGGTGCCTGCCAGGCACCGCCGTAGGGATTACGATATCCCTTTACCCCGGTCATTCTGCGGCGGTCAACCCGCTGCAAAACAGCGGTCGGAAACAGATTTGGGGGCCCGTAGCGTGCCTCTCTTATTCCCTGGGGCATGGACATGGACCCTGGGGGGGCACCTATGGTGCCCCCCGCATTGATCCCTGTACCATTTGGCAGGCACCGCACAGTGCCTGCCATGTAGTGAAGGGATATGTCTGCACCCTATTTTTTGTATTGCGGCGGGGGCTGCGGACTGCATCCCCACCACAATACAAAATATAGGTAATGCAACCGCCACTGTGGGGGTCGCATCATAAATCGGATGGTAGGTAGGCCGCCTCATAGATTACCGGTCCCAAATCCGATACGGTGGCGGATGGACTGACGTCTGTCCGCCATCGTAAAGACCCCTTAAGTCTTAAACCTTATGAATAGTGTCAGCCATTCCGCAGCCCCCACACCATATGAGGCCACTGCCATAGTCTTACTCGTATATATGGTGAGGAGTTCCCTTAGTGCTTTAAACCCCAGCTTCTTTATAAAAGAAACTATCCAGTTAATGGATTTATCCATTTGTTCACATCTATTCGCTATCATGGGGGGCTAAGAGTTTTTACTATTGAAGAGTATTCCCTAAGTAACAGAAAGAAGGTGATTCACTCAGTTTGTGCCCTTCCACATAAAAGGAAGGCTTTTCCCTGGATTTGGCACCATAGGTCATAATATACGTCTTGATGTCATTTACTTTCAGGTCCAGACCAGACATGAAGGCAATATAATCGTGAATTAGGCCCTGCAACCCCTCCCATTTCTAGCAATTGGTACCACATCATCTGCATAAAGTAAAATTGGGAAGGGGTGCAAACCTATCATCACTATGTCCCTAGCAGCTATAATTAATGCTATCATATCTCAAAGATGGTTCAAAAGAAAAGATTAATTCAGACAACATCTGCATCAAATTGCAGACATGACAATGATACTGCATAAATCAAGAAAGATGGCGACTTCCATTGTATAAGATTTAGAAGATGCTTCCAAACCCATATCGCCCACCTGTCTACAATAATGGCCCTATATTTAGCGACAGGCAACTACCATTAGCTGTAGATTTTTATGGGTGGAATACTATAGGCCCAAGATATAACCCCCTAACACATAGGAGAATGGATCATCTCAAACCCTTTACACCCTTAGATACCACCAACAGGTTTGAGGTGTTTAGTGGCCTGGAAGACTGCGATTGATGCCATCGAGCCACGGGGAAGGAGGAGAAGGAATTCCGTGGTGATATAGGGGGAGACACGGGTGGACGAACGGGGGAAAAAGGTTCAATAGTTACTAATACACCCAATGGATACAATGTTACATGTAGTTCTGGGGGCAGTACATGTAATTTTGCCCAGCTTCACTGTAATTTTTATGCTTTTACCCCGGCCAATGGAAGTACAAGCCTGACCTTATTATCTGTAGATCCCGTGCCAGGGGAATTAACCCATGTCCACACCTTATCCCCACCATCCACTGAGGCTGTTAGTTCAATGGAACGGGGATATAAGATGGCGAGCTGGAATATTGCTGGATGGAATAACAAGTTAGAATGTCTAGGATGGTCAGAATTTATAACCCAATTTGATATCCTGTGTCTCCAGGAGACTTGGGCGGCCGAAGATGTCTATCTTGACGGGTATGTTGCCTATAATTGCCATGCCCAACCATCCAACATGGGGAGAGCCAGCGGTGGAATGGTGATACTGCTTTCTGTGAGGCTACCGGTTCGAGTAAAAATCTACCGGACAGTCGGTCTACACTCTCAGTTGTTGTGGTTACAAAATAGGAATGGGCGAAATGTTTTAGTTATAAATCACTACAATAATGCCTTTAACCACTCAAATACAGATATGGTTGATGAACTTGAAGCGGAGGTGGAAAGACTATATGGGTGCAGTGATGTGCATTTTGATATTTTGTGGGGCGGAGATTTTAACATTTACATGTGCCCATTTGGTGGCAATAGGGTGTGTGGGCATGGGGATGACGTGGGGGAAGATCAGACCCACTTTATGCATTCGGCCTATGGGGATTCCCTTAACACTTTTATGCTTAAAATGGATTTATGTATTATGTTACCTAGGGTAGACAGTGAGGGTAATCCGGTACCAACCTTTATTGGTAGGAACTGTGCCACGGTTATCGATTACCTCATTGTCTCCACCAGTATTACAGCTCTGTGTTCCTTACCTGTAATAGTAGATCCGGCCCTAAGTGATCATAACTGTTTAACAATGTATCTTTCTTTGTGGGGGGACAAAGAAAAGGCGTTACATGGTGAAGTGACAGATATAGTCCCACATAGACCTAATGGCCCTAGAATTAAATGGGGTAGGCAAAACGAGGAACAATTACTTTGTACTATCGTGTCTGCCTGTATTGACGAGGTGGAATGCTGTCTTGAACCCGGAAAGAATAATGTTGATATTCTAGTTAGTTTCGACATTATTAATAAAAATGTTGCTGAAATTTTAACTGGAAGAAAAAAAAAGGGCCCTATGATTAATGGGGGATGGTTTAACAGAGAATGCACCAAATCCTTACAAAGACTCAAAGCTGCTCTCAAGGGAAAACCCAGAGATAAGGAAGCAGTTAATACCCTCAGAAGGGAATACACAATTCATCTGAGGGATAGGAAACAGGAATTAAGGGAAGAGGCTTGGAACAATTTGACCAAGGCAGTGGACCTTAAGGATACCAAGCTTTTCTGGTCCACTGTAAATAGTCCCTTCCTCCAAAATGAAGAAGTCCCGGTAATGTCAGCCCAGGTATCTGAGGAACAATGGGTGGCTCATTTTACTAGTATTTTTAACCCCGAAGGACTAGCTGTTGGGGGGGATAGTGAAACCATGGCTTTAACCCCCATACCTCTCAATATCACAGTCCTAGAGGTAGATGCAGCCATTCGGGCTAGTAAGGGGGGAAAGGCGCCGGGCCCGGACGGGGTACCCGTTGACCTTTATAAAGCCGAGATTTCCATTTGGAGCCCATTGTTAACAAAGGTTTTTAATGCAGCTGCGACGATTGCGGCTCCACAGACCTGGGGGGAATCAATTATTATTCCGGTATATAAAAAAGGGGAGAGGAGTGAGGCAAAAAACTATCGCCCGATCTCCCTCCTTACTGCTTCCCTAAAAATTATGAGTAGAGTATTATTGAGTCGTCTGGAGGAATGGGTGGAAGATAAAGGGATCCTTGCAGATTCACAGTATGGATTTCGCAAGGGGTTGGGCACTATAGAACAGTGCATTAACCTAGACCTTATTATATGTAAATATACACGAGCCAAACAAGGCTCGTTGTTTCTTTGTTTTGCCGATCTGTCCAGTGCCTTCGACTTGGTTGACCATGGTCTTCTGTGGTCAACCTTGTTGGACATGGGTGCCCCTCAAGATATTATTTATTTCCTGGCCCAACTTTATAGGAATCTGACAGCCAAGATACGATACGGGCAATCGGGGGAATGCACCCCCAGTGTTAAAATAGGATCCGGTATTAGGCAGGGATGCGTCCTTGCACCTCTCCTTTTCTCCCTTTTTATTAACGCAATTGAGTCGGAACTACGGTCCACAAGTGCAGATGCACCGACTGCTGGTGGCTTATCCATCCCAATTTTGCTTTATGCGGATGACGCGGTTCTGCTCTCACAAACCCCCTTAGGGTTGCAAAAACTAATGAATAAATTTGCAGATTTTATTAAGGGGAGAAAATTAAAAATTAATAATTCAAAAACTTTTATAATGCCCTGTGGGAAGAAAATTAAGAACCTAAGGCCCTTTACAGTTATGGACCAAACCATAACAGTGGTGGACAAATTTTGTTATTTGGGTATCACTTTTAATAGTGGGGGGATGTGGACCTCCGAAATGATAAATGTAAGAGCCAAAATGGCCAAGTGCTCTTTTGGCTTATTTAGGTTTGCATCCAAACTAGGCTCAAGACGGATACTAGACATGTTGTATTTATATCGACATAAATGTGTTGCTCTGGCCCTATATGGTTCAGGAGTGTGGGGCCATTGTAATAACAACATGCTCCAGGTAGAGGAGAACAAATTTATTAAAAAACTCCTTTGTTTGCCATCTTCTTCCTCAACAAAGTTGATCCATCAAGAGTCTGGTTTAGAACATCTATCTGACTTGATCAGACTAAGACCCCTGTTAGTATGGAGATCTATTTGGTCGAAGGAACAGACTGGCTTTACAAGAAAGATAATCTCCGATTGTCTTCACTTGGATAAATGTTCCCGCATCCCGTGGCTTAACTATATTATCCGAACATTTGATGTTCTTTTTAATTTTAGGGTTGGTGATAACCCTTCTTGTGTTTTAGATATCACGAAGACTGAGATTAAACATGAATTTTTGAGGGTTAGCATGATGAAGCGTAACGCAGCTACTGTCCAGTTCTCCTCACATGTCTTTTATGACAAATATAATAAGGAAGAAATGGGGCCTCCAGGATACCTTAAATTGGTTACTATTCGTTCCCACCAATTTGTGTTGACACGACTCCGGATGGGGACTGTTCATTTGCTTGTTGCGTATCCTGTAATGAAGACTTATACTACCGCCCCCTGTCCGTGTGACGGGACTACTAAACAAAGTACGGAGCATTTTTTATTGTTATGCCCTCTTTATCTCCATCTTCGAAAAGTATACCTGAAACCGCTTTTTAAAAAATATAATGTATTTAATATTGTTTCAGCCATGGGGCTTTTATTTGGACTCAATTCACAGGACATCTGCTATTTTACTGCTGTATATATTTTAAAATCGATATGTCTGAGGAAAAGCACCATTTTCATGACATGTGATTAATCTAAAATTTGCTGAATCCTCATGTTTTTTATACCTATGTATGTATGTACTTTTATGATCATTAATTTATGATCGAATAAAGTTTTTGAATTGAATTGACTATCTCCATTATCTAAGATGGAGTTGGGGCCTACATAATAATGTAGACAGAGATTAAGGGCTTTACTTCTCAGGACTGTAGAAGCACCACTTGGAGGGTCAGGACTTACGCAGGGCAGAGGTGTGGGTTCCAGATGGTTGGAGACTTTTCTGTCCCTGAATCTCTGATCAGGAGCCAGCCAACTAGTCCTTCGAACCAGTTCTTGAAGACCTGGGTTCAAGGTGAATGGCAGGGTTAAGCAGCAGGGCAGACCTCTGAGGCCCAGAGTAGGCTTCAGTTAATAGAGCAATAAAGCAGTCCTTCTGAAGTACACAGCAGGCCACAGCAGTAGCTCTTTCGAGAATCCTTTCTCAGGCCCAGGAGTGCACTGAAGAGTGGGTCTGACGGTCCTATTTTTATACCTGGAGTAACCTTTGAAGTAGAAGAAGTTTTTAGAAGTTCCTGTTTCAAACGTGCTTGGAAGTTCCTGCCTCCCTGCACTGACCCCAATCTGTCTGTAGGCAGAAAAGGCTTGCATGAAGTTCTTTGTGAGAAGGCAGGGCACACCCTATTGACTTGTAAGTGGGGGTGTGCCCAGTCCACCTCTATCCTTGCTGAGATGGCCCATCCAGGCACTTAATCCCTCTATTGTGTGGCTGTATGGGAGGAATAAACAAAAAACAACTGCCAACTACACCCAGTCATGTGACCCAGGAACAGGCTGTAGGCACTGTATAGGTAAGACAGGAACATGCCAATTTTCTAAAAGTGGCATTTTGAAAATTGTGACTTAAAATCCGACTTTACCATCAAAGAAGATTTTAAATGACAATTTCTCAGACACCAAACATGATTTTTCTACCTGCTTCCAATCAAAAGTTAAAGACACACAATTGATGGACGTAATGTAGAATAAATTAAAGCATTCACCCCCAGGCAAGAGATCTGGAAGTTCGATCTGGGCTGTTCCCATTGGGCGCAGGGTCAAGACTGATTTGCATATGGCTGGGTTCAAACTGGAATGGCATGGGGAGCAAAAACCAATGAATTTAGGCCCATATCTCTGTACTGGGGTGAATGTATGACATTGTTCAGCATTCTGTCCATCAATTGTTCTTTTTGCGTTTGTCAACCCGATTGGGACGGGTATGCCCATACGTGGGTCCCGTGCTCTCCATGCCACTGGAGTCCAACTATCCAAGCTGATGAGGGGTGAAACCCCAAAACCGGTTCTAGGATGCTTGTTTCCAGTCCAGGGAGGACCTGGCCTGACAGTTTGGTCTGGATTGTTCCCATTGGGCACAGGGTCAAGACTGATTTGCCTATGTCTGGGTTCAAACAGGAATGGCATGGGGAGCAAAAAAACAATGGAGTTAGACCCAGATCTCTGCACTGGGGTGAATGTATGCCGTGCTGCATTCTGTCCATCAATCATTCTTTTTGCATCCAATCAAAAGTTAGCACTTAATAAATATAATAATGTAACCCCAAACTTTCCTAAGGGACTGGGAGGCCTTACAGTCGTGAAAAATGAATTTGGGAGTTTCTCACTACCATGATTTGTAAAACTTAAATATACATGCCCAACTTTTGAATTACAGTGTTCCCTGCCCCATGGGTTGTCTAGGGCTGACCTTAGGGGTGACATATGTAATACAAGCATTTGCATTGCAATTGGTCTCGTCTTTGGGACCTTAAGTATTTAGCCAAGCAGCACATTATGCTGGGTGTTGTAATATCTACCATTGTTTAACATGGAGGCTTCAACACAAATAGGCTCAATATTGCATTATACAATGATTATGATAATATTTACAAAACAGTTGCAGCGGCTGTTAGAGTGGAAGTGTCCTAGTTAAGCATATCACCACTTAAGGCCTGTAATTTTAAATTTATGCCAGCAGCCGACATTTGAATCAAGTTAGTTTCAAATGCCGTAGTGCTTGAGTGATTTTTCTATGCACACAATACTAAAACAATTAAATTCATCAGAAGGGCACTCGTATGAAGATGAGCACACACAAATCTGGACGATGAATGCAACACACAGATGATGGACTCCTATAGCGAAGAGTAATAAGAACACTGTCCAGTCAAGACATCTT
This sequence comes from Triturus cristatus, assembly GCF_964204655.1. Classification (NCBI taxonomy): domain Eukaryota; kingdom Metazoa; phylum Chordata; class Amphibia; order Caudata; family Salamandridae; genus Triturus; species Triturus cristatus. The sequence continues at coordinate 313,277,344 of NC_140587.1, read as the reverse complement.
TGCCTGACACAATCTCTACATACCACTCTGTCATACAAAGGGTGGGATCTAATGAAGAGTACCAGTGGTTATAGAAATGGAAGATGTCCTCATGGTGACTTTGTCAAATACACTACCTAGCCATGCTAAAAACGGTTATTAAAAGTACAGCTGAAAAGGTAAAAAAGAACAACAGTGGCCATTCACTCAATAACAGCAAGGGTTGAGAGAAAATACAAACCACAATAACTCCACCTACATCAAGGACCATTGCTGCCAGGATCTAGGGAAGTGCAGACTGCAAGCAAATGAATGGCCACTCAGTGGGCCCCCAAATGATAAAGTAAAGGAGTGATGCAGGAGGAAAGTGAGTAGCTATGTGCACAGATTTTAATAGAAGGATTTCTTTGTTCCAACACACCTCAGTAGATATGACAGGCACCAATGTGTGAAAAAGAGGCTCTGTTACAACCTTTGTCAGACACTAATAGAAAAGAGATGGTGGTTGAAGAAAAGATTATCTTGAATGCAGATTTTTACTGTGCCTTGGATGCTGCGGATACTGCTTGCCGACAGGTTAGTACCAGCATAATGCTACAGAGGCATGCTTGGCTCAGTCTCTGGCTTCAGATATGCAGTCTTGTAACACCATGTTAAATCTGCCATATGATGGGGAGCATTTAGTTGGTCAATAACAAGATTACCTGCAGGAAAAGAGAACGAGAAAGACGGATGAAGGGGTAATGGTGAAACTATATTGTCAGTGACTCTGTATCAGTACGATAGGCCTGACACAGTGCATGTGAGCAGTGCATTTTCTGTGGCACTGGAATTCCGACAACAGCACTATCAAAGGTAAATACTACCAGTTTCTGATGAGTGTGGTTGACCAGTTCACCCCTGTGTCTCAGGAAAAAAATATAGTGGAATCATCCCATTCATAGGGCGCCCAAAACTGCTAAAATAAAATTTAAATTGGCACCAAGAGCAAAAAACACATGTCACCACACATGATTGCAACTTTATTATTCTGTCTGTAACTCACATGTAAGGACTTGTGCCTGCTGCAAAATTCTGTCCAAAGCCATGTAATGCACCTATTCCACATATTCTCACCTCCAACCCAAAACGGTGGGACGGAGCGGAAAGAAAACAAGCATTGGCATAGCCAATAGGTCTCGCTTTTGGGACCTTCTAAGTATTTAGTTATGCAGCACAATATCCTTGGTGCAACCACATCAACTGTTGCGTGGCTAAACACTTATAAGGTCCCGAAGGTGAGACCTATTGGCTATGCCAATGTTTGGTGTGGTTGTGTGTGTGGTTGTGTGTGTGGTTGTGTGTGTGGTTGTGTGTGTGTGTGGTTGTGTGTGTGTGTGGTTGTGTGTGTGTGCGGTTTTGGGTGCGGTTGTGGGTATGTGTTTATGTGTGTGGTTGTGTGTGTGTGTGTGTGGTTGCGTGTGTGATTGCATGTGTGGTTGCATGTGTGGTTGCATGTGTGGTTGCATGTGTGGTTGCACATGTGGTTGCATGTGTGGTTGTGTGTAGGTGTATGTGGTTGTGTGTATGGTTGTGGTTGTGTGTGGTTGTGTGTGGTTGTGGTTGTGTGTGGGTGCTGTTGTGGGTGCAGGTGTGTGTGGTTGGGTGTGGTTGTGTGTGTGTGGTTGTGTGTGTGTGTGTGGTTGTGTGTGTGTGGTTGTGTGTGTGGTTGTGTGTGTGGTTGTGTGTGTGGTTGTGTGTGGTTGTGGGTGTGTGTGGTTGTAGGTGTGGTGGTGTGGGTGTGGTGGTGTGGGTGTGGTTGTGTGGGTGTGGTTGTGTGGGTGTGGTTGTGTGGGTGTGGGTGTGGTTGTGTGGTTGTCTGTGGTTGTGTGTGCTTGTGTGTATGGTTGTGGGTGTGCTTGTGGGTGTGCTTGTGGGTGTGGTTGTGTGTGTATGGTTGTGGGTGTGCTTGTGTGGGGTTGTGTGTGGTGTTGTGTGTGGTTGTGTGGTTGTGGTTATTTGTGTGGTTGTGTGTGTGGTTGGGTGTGTGTGGTTGGGTGTGTGTGGTTGGTGTGTGTGGGTGGTGTGTGTGGGTGGTGTGTGTGGTTGTGTGTGTGTGGTTGTGTGTGTGTGGTTGTGTGTGTGTGGTTGTGTGTGGTTGTGTGTGTGACAGTAATACTAAAAGCATCTCAAAATAAAGGAACACAAACATCGAGTTTGTGGAAAGAGAAAGCACACAAGTCAAACGGGCGCAGCAAAGCATTAACACAACAGCAAGACAAACAAGATCACTTAGCGAAGACTGAGTGCTGATAATGGATACACACAGCCCATCATCTTAAGAGTTCAATTGCAGCCAATGTGCACTCAAACCTGCCCCCTCCTTGTGAGTTGCACCCCATATTTCATGAGGTGTAACTGCTGCACCCACCATAGCGCTTTGAGATCTAAAGCGCTACATAGGTTTAATCGATTAACCAGTCACCAACATGCTGTGCTTTTAAAGAGAATGTGCCAAAAGTTTCCAGCTTCCTCATCATGTCCTCATGAAAGCGCCAACGAAAGGACTCCCTGAATGGTGCAACGGACATGAAACAGCCGCTGCGATCAGAAATAAACCCTGTGAACATTGTCCAGTTCCACAGTAACATTTCCTTAATGTACTTTAAGTCACAAAACAGTAATACTAAAAGCATCTCAAAATAAAGGAACACAAATATCGAGTTTGTGGAAAGAGAAAGCACATTGTAAGTCAAATGGGCGCAGCAAAGCATTAACACAACAACATGTTCTTTGATGTTTGATGTTCTTTGAATGAAAACATCAAAGGGGCGCCACGAAAGTGATCGAGGGCGAAAGTGAAAGTGATCGCGGGAGCTTAATGAGCATGACAAGGTTTGCCAGCCTCTGCTCCTAAGCGCGCGCCCGCGCACATGAACTGTAGCTCTAGGCTGGCCATGGTAGCATTTTTTGAGCCCTCACAAAAAGTCTCGCCAGACCAGCGCATGCGCTGGGTCAGGCGAGATCTAAAAACCTTGAAAAATGAGTGCTCGACAAGATAGAACTTTTGTGTTTGACAGAGAAAAAATTATTTTCTATTACCTCAAGCATTTAATATTGAAGTTATTGCCCAGCGGGTTTAGTGTCTGGATTACTCTTCGAATCTGCATGTTTTATATCAGCCTTTTCCAAATGCTTCCAGAACAAGATCGGACACAGCTACGCTGAAAGGAGGGCTGGTTCTCTGCTCTCCCATTCCAACAGCACAGTAGAGGCAGGATACAGCAGCATCGGAGCTTACATTCCATACCGACTCCCAGCCTGCAGCGCCAGCGCAACATAGCAGTGCAGCCAGCCGGCTGCCCTTTCCTCCAAGGAATTGCATTGTTCCTGCCGCAGAGCACCCTCAACCTACTTTGCTGGGGCACACAGCAGGAGCACAAAGCTCTGGCACCGGCAGCCATTACGCCACTCTGGAAGGAGTGCTGGTTCTTTGCTCTCGTTATCCAATAGCATCTGCACAGTAGAGGCAAGCTATGGCAGCATTGAACAGGCCCTGCACCCTCCTGGTTCCACCGGCAGAAGGATGGTGACATTTTACTAACTATCCTACAACTTTTTGGCCCATGTTCCCGAGGAGAGGGGAGTCATGGCACCGGCGCTGGGCCCTGCGCCTCCTGCGCATACGTGGTAAGTAGGTTACAGCTTAGCTAACAAAAGCGATTGGTTACTAAAGATCATGTGTGGTCCTGGACCAGCAGCAGAGTAAAATAAAAGTTGTGTGCGTAATTGCTTATGAAAGAGGGTGTGCGGTCTGAACCGACACCGGAGTAAAATACAAATTATACGTGTTATTACTTATAAAAGAGAGTACGCTGACCAGCAGCGGAGTAAAATAAAAGTTATTATGTGATGGCCCGTGAAGCAGGCCCTGTGATCATGAAATAAATGCCGCAGTGTACTAGAAACAGGAGCACACATAGTGTAACACAAGTAGTAAATAAAACAAGTAATTCCCAAAGGAACACATACACACCCATAGCATAAGGAAACTGTAGTTGGTCGGCGCTCCTGAGCGAGAAACGGAACTGATGTATTGGGAGCACCAACCAATGAGGAGCCAGCAAGGGAGAGGGCTACAGGAGTAAACCAATGGCAAGCTGCAGTTGGGATTACACTCCGAAAAGTGATTACATCAGGTCTTTCAGACAGCACATGCGCGCTGCCGAGGCTCCACCTCAAAAAGGAAATTTTATCTTTGCAAAGGGGTTATGTTATCAAGCAAAATTGGTAGTTTAAAACTGCTAAAAGGGCCACAATGGCATGCCCGAGATATGTTTTAAGGGGTTATTTAAGTAACATTTAATTTACCCGCTGTGGGTATATGGCATACCACTTTACTAGGGACCTATAAATACATTAAATATACCAATCAGGTGTAAGCCAGTTCTGCCTTATTCTGGCGAATACACACAAGCACATTAGCACTGGTTAGCAGTGATAAAGGCACAGAGTGCTAAGGCCAATTCAGCATAAATAGAAGAGATAAAGGGGAAACGTTTAGGGGAAGACCACCCTAAGGCTGACAGGTCTAACATTAATATACATTCTTTAACAATCTGATCAAAAATGCGTATAGTTTCCGATTGTTTAAAAATAGGCCAATTTGCTCTAATTTATTTTTTTGTTTTTTTTCTGATATTTAAAAGCATATTTCAAAAAGAAGGATCATATTTGTCAGTTCGTATTTAAATTCTCCAGGGCTGATTCACAAATGCTTGGGCATGTGCATGGTACATGACCTTTGGGTATTCACATACATGTTCCAAGATGTTAATCTAAAGTTTACATACTTGTACAAGTATTTCCGTTTGGTATGAGAATGTCCCCTTCATGGCCTGAATGTCCTTAATGTTCCCCAACCCTGAGTGACTTGCATGCATGTGAAAGTGGGATCCTGATTTTTTATTGGCCCAACCAGCACACTAGTCAAGTCAAGTAAAAATAAGCTTTATTCGAACTCATAAAGTGGATCATACAAGCAACAAAATAAATCCATAACAAAGTTTAAAAACCAATATAGAAGTTAAAACAAGATTAAAATGCTAAAAGTTAAGATACTACGGAGCACAAGTACAATCATCAGTTACACAATCAATTTCAATTTACCGCTGCTTCCTGCAGTTAATGACGGCCAACAGAAATAGAGATATTACAGCACATATGTAAATATTCAGTAACATTTGCAGGTACATAAAAGCAGGTCGGCATTGCACAACACCCAGCTGCAATAGCAAAGGTTTAATATATTTCTTCCTCAACCCAGTGAAATGTTTACAGAAAAAGACAGTGTAAATGGTGCTCTGCGAGGATATATCATCACAAGTGCATTTCCCCAGGTCAGATGACCAGTTATTAATGGTGGGGAAATAAAAAGACGAAGCACCTCAGGTAAGGAAAAGTAACTTCTTTATTTAGCCAGCAGGAGCGGCACAGCCTCCATCTCTTTTCTCCCTCTGCCAACCGCCCACTCACACATTCCAGAACCCCATCAACACTAAACTCGAGCACATGCACAAGACTATGACCTAACACATCTTCCTTCCATACAATGACAAATATTTAAAACCAAACTGCAAAAATTAACATTTGCAAAACATAGTATGGTAAGCAAAATTGGAAGTTGCAATATAGAACAACAGAGCAAAGAATTGATAAAGTTAAAACGGAGTGTACACTGATAATGTTACAGTGTCACTACATAGGAAATCTTCAACATGGCAACATGTCAAGATACATTACAAATCTTCAGCATGTCAGCATGGAAAATGTAAAGTAAATTACTGCATGATGTAGTCTCAGAATTGTGAAGGCAACTTAGAAATTCCGGAGGAGGAAGCACGGTGAACCTCATGAGCCAAAGACCCCTGAGACTCATGAGCCAGAGACCCCCGAGACCTATCTTCTCCGGACATATTGGTATGACGAGACTTAGGAACCAAGATCTTACTCTTGTTCCACCATCTGCCATCATCCAATTTTACAGCACCTTTATTGGATTTCACTACAGTCTTGAGTTCAGAGAATTTAGACTCTCCCTTGTGAAGAATCCTGGGGTATTTTACTCTCACTCGGTCACCAATACATACTCTAAGCTCTTTGGTCCCAGATTGAATATATTTGTTCTGAGCTTCAACCCTCTTGCTAACTACCTCCTTTATTTTTTCTTCAGGCAGTCTAAAGTCACCCATCCACCTCCTCAACATTTTGGAAGAGGGAATGCGTCCTCTCAGCAAAATGAAAGGAGAAATTGCGGTATCAGCATTGGCCGTGGTGCACACTGTCCACAGTAAATTCTTCAACTCTTTCTTGCAATTCAAACCACTGGCCTTTGGCAGTTGTACACTGTCCTTGATCACCCTATTGAACCTCTCTACAAGACCATTACACCTAGGGTGATAAAGTGAAGTTCTAGAGTGTTTTATGCCCATGAAATTCATAAACTCTTTAAATTGTGTAGAAGTAAACTGGCAGCCATTGTCGGAAAGTATCTCATCAGCAATTCTTTCCCTAGCAAACAAAGATTCCAGGAACTCTATGACACAAACAGCCATGGGTGACTTCACAAACTTAACCTCAGGCCAACGACTGTAGAAGTCAACAAAGACAATGCCATACACAGAAACACCATTTGCAGACAAGGACATGGAACCTATGATGTCAATAGCAAACTTGGACCCAGCTTTAGCGGTCACCTCAATAGCTTATATAGGACCGGGTATGGTCACTTGTGATTTATCACTGATAGCACATGGCATGCAATCCCTCACAAAGTGTTCTACCTCCCGATCTAAACCAGGCCACCAGAAGTTCTCCCTGATTCTTCTTTTCATGGCACGCATGCCAATGTGACCCTCGTGAGCTAATGTAAGAACTTTGTTACGCATGGCCCCAGGAACCACAAGCAAAGATGTTCAATACAATAATCCATTGACAATGGACAACTCATCAAAAACATGCTTGAATTTACTGAACGAGTCGTCCCTTGAGTAACTTCCAGACCAACCTACATGCACCATGTTCATGACTTCCTTGATTTCCTCATCCGTCTCATAAGCACTCCTCCACTCTTGTTCTGTCAAACGTCATTAGAATTGCACACAGTATGACAGATCATCTCAGTATCAACATCTTTTTCATCGTCCACCCAACTTGTTTCATCATAACTAGGTAACCTAGAAAGGCAGTCTGCCAACAGATTTTTCTTGCCGGGAACGTATTCAACCACAAAATTGTGTTCCAACAGTCTATATTGCCACTTGGCAATAATGGTGGTGGCCTTGCTACCACCTTTTGTGGTGAAAAGATGAACTAAAGGCTTGTGATCCACCCTTACAGTGAATTTTGAACCCCACAAATAATGTTTGAAATGGACACCTCTGGATGAAACGACTATTACTTCATCCTTTCCCTCTCTGTGCTGCATAAGCACAGCACCCAAACCTCTCTGACTGGAATCAGTCATGATAATGGTATGATCTTTGGTATCAAAAGGTTTTAAGGGAATAGCATGTGCAATCTCTTTTAATTAGATTGAACTCTTCCGTACATTCATTTTTCCACTTGAACACAGAATGGTTTTGGAGGAGACCCCTCATGTGGTAAGTTTTAGTGGCGCAATCAGGCACAAATCTAGCATAAAACTCAATGAGTCCCATGAGGGATCTCAGTTGATCCCTGTCCTCAGAAGTGCTGACATTCTGTATTGCTTGGACTAAACTAGACTTGGGCTCCACCCCCTCAGCAGACAATTGGTAACCCAAATACTCTACCATGGGCCTATTCAATTTGCATTTGCCGCGGCTCAGGGTGACTCCTTGTCTAAAATTGACAATACAGAATGCAACCTTTCATTGTGTTGTTCTTGGCTGGTGCCAAAAACCAAAACGTGATCCCGAAAGGACATCACCCCAGACATACCCTTGAACATGCTCTCAACAATTCTTTGAAATACTGCGGAAGTGGAAGCAAGTCCAAAGGGCATGCGTTTGAACTGGAACAAACCATCAGGGGTGATAAAGGCTGTGTAATGCCTAGAATCAGGGTGAAAATCGATTTGGCGATAGCCAGAAGTCATGTCCAATAAACTAAACCACTTTCCACCCTTGAGAATGGATGTCATTTCAACAATATTAGGTAATAGATGTTGGTCTACCCATATGTAAAGAGTACCATTGGACTTCTTGGCTAGAACAATCAGGGAAAGCCAATCTGAATACTCAATGGGTTCAATTACATCGCTGGCACATAGCTTATCCAATTCTTTCTTCAATTTGTAACGTAAAACCAAAGGTATCCTACGAACCTTATGTACAACAGGTTCTGCCCCATCCACAAATCTTATTTTGTGCTTAAACCCCTTGAACAGACCTAAATCTCTTTTGAAAACTTCAGGATACTTGGTCTCCCAAGATTTTTCTTTGATTGTTTGGATACAGACACATTCTTTTTTTAATATGACTTGGTCAGGGTTGTTGGGATCAAGTATGATCCCTAGATTCCCTTAATCTTTCACCCCAAAGAATGTATATCTTCTTTGGCAACATAGATTATTCCTTGGGGCTTACTGTCCTTGAAGCATAGATCAGCATTGAATTCACCTACAACATCAATGGCTTTTCCCCCATAACCAATTGGCTTAATGGTGGAAAATCTCAAAGCAAAGCCTTGATTTTTTATTACATCTTGCCAGACCTTTTCACTTATTAATGTAAAAGGAGAACCAGAGTATGCCAAAACTTTAACATCCACACCATTAATGTTCACAATGCACAAACAACGCTTAATTCCTTGTGGTGTGGTACTACATGTGCTCACGGCGTGTGACTCCCCAACGATGGAGATCTGTTCTTCACTTGACGACGACTCTCCTTCTTTGCAAAGTTCCAGGTTGAAGACTTTTATTGAGGGTCCTGCATTAAATGGTCTTTTTCCAGTGGATCTGCAAACTCTTGCGAAATGCAATTTTTTAAACACATGCGCAGGTTACGTCCAAGTCAGGACACATTTCGGCATTACCAAGATGGGATGAACTGCCACAACGGTAACACTCCCAATGTTTGTAAGTAGGTTTTGAAAAGGATCTCTCATTTCCATTGCGCTTTTCTTGATGCAGTTTATCCTTTGGTCTTTTGTATGTACTCTTGACAGCTAACATTCCATCAAAATGAGTTTTAGAATCAGAAATCGTTATTTGTTCTAAATACGCTGTAGTGTTTTCTATCCTTGTTGCACTTCAAAAGCTTTTTGCAAAGTAAGATCAGGTTTGGATAGTAAAGCTTCTTGAACTTTTTTACGATTAGTTTTCTCCACCAATTGATCTCTTATCATTTCTTCTTCAAATGTTTTATATTCGCAAGAAACAGCCAACATTCGTAGTGTGCCAACATAAGTAGCTGCTGATTCTCCAGGTAATTGTGCTCTTTTGTAAAATGTATGCCTCTCTAACGTAACATTTTTGCATGCTTTAAATCTTGTGTCGAAGGACTCGATGGCAGTGGAATAGTCATCCTCCACACCATCACCTTCACCTTCAGTTAATAAGACAACCACCTTAGGAATGTGTTTGAGAATGCTGCGACCTTCTGAGCCCAAACAGTGTCTTAAAATTGTGCACTTCTTTTTATGTGTAAAATAATCGCCCTCAAGAGCATCAAGGTATGCCTCGAAACCTTCCTTCCACCTTTCCCAGTCCGTTTCTGGAGATATTGGATTGGGCATTGTTGGACTTGGCCCTTTTTGCAGGGTCATCCCTGAACTTTTTGGCTTCCTCCTATATTTTTTCTGACCTGTTGGCTGTTTTATGACTCTGGGCACTTTATCACTGCTGATCAGTGCTAAAGTGCATATGCTCTCCCTATTGTAAATTGATGTATGGATTAGTGATTCCATGATTGACTGGTTTGGTTTACTTCTCAGACTCTAGTACAGTGCACTGAGTGTGCCCAGGGCTTGTAAACCAAATGCTGCTAGTGGGCTTGCAGCACTGGTTGTGCCACCCACAGATGCAGCCTGTTAAAATGTGTCTAAGGCTTGCCATTGCAGAGCCTGTGTGCAGTCTGGTACCACCGTGCTGACTGGGCAAGTGCACCCACTTGCCAGTCCCTAAACCTTCCCTTTTCTTCATATCAGACACCCCTATGCTAGGCCCATGGGCAGGGTGCATTGTAATTATAAGGTAGGCCATGCCCTGGTGTGTGTAGCATGTTCTAATAGTGAATTACAGCCATTTTTGTTTTTCACTATTGCAAGGCTAAGTGTTCCCCATAGGCCAGAATGGGCAGTTTGATTATTACATCTTATAATCCTAACTGACTCAGGGAACATGGTAGAAATTCGAGTTTAGTATGCCTGAACTCAGAATGATAAAATACATCTTTAGTGAAGTTGGTTTTAACATTCTGTGTTTGAAAATACCACTTTTAGAAAGTAGGTATTTTCTTGTCCAACCATCCAAACCTGGCTCTGCTAGGTTGTGTATTCCTTGTCTGGAGTTTGAGTGACAGGGGCTGGGGAAATTCCAGGAGACAGGGTGAGTCAGCACAGGGCTGAATAGAGAGATCTGCATCTAGATGGGTGGGAAGAGTTGCACCTGGGACCTGAATAGGGCTGTGCCTTCCCTCCACAATGCTGGCTCCACCTCCTGTGGTGTGTCTGATGTCTCTGCCCTGCACTCTGAAAGGAAAGAAGGAGTCTTGTCAACAAAGTGCTCCAGGACTGACCAGAACTGGTTTGGACTAGGCAAAGGCCTCTCTGCCTCTAGAGACCAAAGAGAAACTGGGTATAAGTATTGGGACCCAAACCCAAGAATTTTAGATCACTTTTGGAAACAAGAAGAAAACTTTGCTGAGGAGCGGAACCATGAGAGACTGAGGAGAGACTATCCCTAAGCTTGAGGGACTGACCTGCAGTGGTTGCCTGACTGCCAAAGAAAGGAGAAAGGACTTTGTGTGCACTTTATTCAACTTGTGAAGGACCTCCTAGGGCTTGGAAAAGAGCTTGCCTCCTGCTGAAGTCTCAGGGACAACAGACTTCACCCACCAGCTCCCCAAGAGTTCTTTGTGAGTGCCTGCTGTATTGCGAGGCTTTCTGAGGGACTGCATGTCGCAAGGAGCTGGAAGTGCGACTCACGAACGAGTAGCGTGTCGCCGAACTGCCGCTTCACAACACGAAGCACCTTGCATCGCCGGAGAAGAGGATCGACATCGCAGCAGACGCCACCACATCACCGGGAAGCGCCATCTTTGTTTCTTTGCACCAGATCTTCAACGCATCACCGTCCTTGCAACACTTTTGTTGTCTTGCGTTATGCATCTTAAGGTACACTGAATTCTGAGTGTCGCATTTACCATCTTAAGAGAACTAAGCTAATTCTACCACTTTAAAGTACAGTATTGTGGATTTTTGTCGTTTATGGTCTTGTGATAATTCTATATAAAGAATACTTATTTTTTATATAAAACTTTTGTGCTGTCCATCTGTAGTGTTGTCACTTGATTACTGTATGTGTTCACAAATGCTTTACACACTGCCTCTGAGATAAGCCTGTCTGCTCATGCCAAGCTACCAAGGGGGTGAGCAGGGGTATTTAAGGAGACCCTGACTAGATGCAAGGGTCCCTATTTGTCACAGGTACCTACCTATGCCAACTAGAGACCCCCAAATCTAACATTGGTGGTCAGTGGTGAGGATTTGTGAACGCAGCAGGTGGAAATATAGATTGTTACATATTTGAAAAAATGAAGAGCATAAATACAAAATAGACAGAAGATGAAATTGGACTGGAATAAGTTTGGCAAAGTAAATTTAGCACACTGGAGAAAGATAGTTTGTGTTAATGTCACTATGACCTTCGTATAAGTACTCCAGAAATTGCAATTACTAAATTTTGATGAAGAAGAGAATAAAAATGTGTCCGCTTTGTTGAAGTATAAGTTTCTTTTCTCATGTGCATTTCCTTTCATAAAGAAGAAACACATGTTTTGAGCAAGTGTGTGTATCACTGATGTGGTTTTAAACTGGTGTGTATATCACCATTGAAATTGAAGTGTGTGTGTCACTGGCAGAGCTGAACGGAGAATGCCTGGTTCTAAAATGGCTGCCGATGTGCGTGCCGTTAGTGAGGATCAGGCAAAGTCAGGCACTCTGAAATGGCTGCCGTGACAACAGCTGCTCGAGGCAGAGGCTCGCAACAAAAACCAAAGTACCGCTGGAATCGGGGGCAGGTCCTGTGATGCGCTAGGCAAAGCGCTCACAAAGAGGAGTATGGCGAGACCTGCCCTTGACAGTGTGGCTGTGAGGTCACAATGAGGAAAGTTTGTCAGTCATAAAAGGACATGAAACAGGATCCAGAAACGGTGTGTAGAACACACGTGTGACTCCTGCTGGCAGCAGCTCATCGCCAATGAAAAGACAAAGCTCCGCAGGTAAGGAAAAGTAACTTCTTTATTTAGCCAGAAGGAGTGGCACTGCCTCCAACTCTTTTCTCCCTCTGCCAACCGCCCACGAGACCATGACCCAACAGGAAACTAATTAGGTGATGACAAATATCCAAGCGAAACCGGGTCAACACAAACCTGTGGCGCATATTGCACACATTGGCTAAATAAAATTGCATGTGGTAGCTAGTCAGGATCATTTGGTTCCTCAAGACAAAAGGTTTCATAATATCAGATGTTAGTCTGGAATCCTCTAATAGTGATAAACATTTCATTTTGAGTACTTTTGTTTGAACGGATACCAAACTCTTGGGATGGTCGAAATATTCAGGATGACCAATATCTGCCCAAAAATTGTGCACAAATTTAAGCCAGGGGATTTTAAGAGCCAACGTGAATCTAAGGCAATCAACAATAATACATTGGTTAAGTGTAGCTTGTTCCGATGACCAGATTTTATGCCATAGTAACATTGGCTGAATCCTAATCAAGTCTGCTATATAAGGGGCTCTTAATTCTGTGTGACAGACATTAATTGGACTGCTTTTCGGAACGGCAAGAAGATTCCTAAAAAATGCATTTTTTCCAATTGAAGGCTATCCATTTGCCCATATCCCCAAAGTTCAGACCCATACATGGCAGTGGGTCTGCATTTGGCCTTGTACATGGTCACCAATTCGCTCGGATGTTTAATTCCTTGTTTTCCAGCAATGTGCAACAGGGCCCTTGTTGTTTTAACAAAATGGAGTTGCCTATTGCCATTTCCCAGTTTGACTAAATACAATTCCCAGATAAGAAAAAGAGGCTGTGAACTGGATTTTTGTGCCCTCAATAAAAATATCACGACAACAAGAGGCCCTATTCCCGATTTTCATTGCAAAGGTTTTACTAATGTTCATTTTTAGGCCGTGATTCTGCATGGAATTAGCAAATTCGAAGACTAGGCGCTGGAGACCAAGGGGAGCGCGAGCCATTAAAACAGCACCATTGGCATAAAAAAGTGTCGGAATTGGACAATGACCCACTTGAGTAAATCTACGCAATCACTTTCCAAAGTGTTGCCTACGCTGTTGACATAGAGATTGAACAAGAAGGGGGCAAGTACGCAGCCTTGTCGTACCCCTCTTCTTATATTAAATGGCTGGGTACAATTACCATTAAGGACGTAACGTACTATACCCCGACCTAAGGCATACAAATCTCTAATGAAGGTTATGATGGTTATGTCAACTCCCATGCTAGCCATATTAGACCATAATTTCTCGTGAACCATAAAATCAAAAGCGGAAGACAAATCTACAAAAACTAAAAACAGATTTCCTTCCTTAATGTGCGTGTATTTGCCAATGAGTTTCAGTTTATTTTATTTGCATAGTTAATTAAAACCATTGGAATACAACAATAGTTCCAATTTAAAACCCAGATATACATATAAAAGAATTCACAAGGTATATGTCTTATATAATTCTTTACATCTATGTTGCAATCAACAAGTGTAAAACAAGGTTCCCAACCAAGTTATTTTTGGATTTGCAAAATCGTTTGAAGGTACCTAGTTCCAGTACATACTTCCCTTCACTACTTTTATCGGAAATCAGTAAAAGTGCAAAGAGGTGCTATAAACTTCAATAAAGTGCTTTGAGCCAAGGCAGACTAAATGGTAGGGAGCATCTACTGCAAATCTTCGTATCAAGCTTTCACTTTTTCCAGACAACTAAAATAGTTAATAGCTATTATGCTAGCATTTTTTTTCCGCATAGCCTCAGCACCTTTACAAGACGGCGGTTCAGTCATGGGTCGTTAGGTGCAACATACTTAGTTCCAGCCCATATTACCCATCAATACTTATGCCAGAGTTCAGAGAAGTGCTTTGGATTTGTATAAAGTGCATTAGTGGCACTTATACACACGTCATTTTTTTCCTTTTTTAACGTATCGTTTGCTCTCTCTTGTATTTTGTTCGCTCCTGATACTTGCACAAAGGCCACTATTGCCTCATGGAACGTAACGTTTGATTTTGTAACATGCTCACTTGTAATTTTTCTTCTTATGTATCATTACTGCTCCTATTGTGAAGCGCTCTGACACCTTCGGGTAAAGTCTGCGCTATATAAAAACGCATTAAATAAATAAATAAAAATAAATAGAGTAAATGGAAGGGAGCAATCAATTTGAACCTCCATCTTGGACTTACGACGTGTGCTAGATGACTAAAGATAATTAGTGACTACTGTACTGGCATTTTCTTTTCGCATGACCTCAAGACCTTTACTAAACAGCAATTCAGTTTTGGATCATCTGGTGCAAAGCATGCCAGCACTGCTTGTCTCCTGGTGTCTGGACCCTTCGCTGATTGAAGTGGCGTTTTATTAGTTTGCCAATGAGAATGTCCAGGTTAATGGCCTGTTCTGTAGTCCCTAACCCAGACCTGAAATCATACTGCAGGTCCGAGAGGATGTTATTAGACTCTGCCCAGTCCTGCAATCGGCCTAAAAGAATGCGCCCAGCCACCTTCACTAAAGAGTCTATAAGAGAGATTGGCCTGTATTGTGCTGGGCTATTACGGTGGCCCTTCTTGAATAGAGGGACAATAAGAGACTCAGGCCAGGTTTGCAAGAAACCTTTGTCCCGGCAGGCGCTGAAGAGCAAGGTAAGAATGGGGCCCCGAAGTTCAATGTTGAACTTAAACAAGTCAATACGGATCCCATCAGGGCCCGGGGCTTTACCACCCTTGCTTGTCTTCAGTGCCACAACTACTTCGTCCAAGGTAAATTCCGGATATTTCTTTTTATTTGGTGATACAGTAATAGCGGGCGCACTAGAAGAGGATGCAGTGGGCAAGGGAGTCACAATGTCATTCTTAGAAGAATATACATTTGTAAAATGGGATAGCCAAGCACCCTCAGTTATGGCTATCGCAGCTCGAGGGCAATCCGCAGTCAAAAGAAGGAGAATTAATAATTTGCCAGAACATGATATTGTCATTAGACAAACTGGCTTCAAGTAATTGATTCCAGGTGTCCTCCTTTAAGCATTCATTTCGTTGATTGATGGTCGATTCATATGCAAGTCTGCATTTCCGGACCTCCTGGACCTGTCTCGGTTTTTGGCAAAGGCATTTTGAAGTTTCTATGGGTTTTAGTACATGCCGAATCAAACCAGCCAGAATGACCCGCCCTAGCTTTGCTCTGGGTAATGTAGAGCCCTTCACCAATGCCCTTTTTTATACGGTCAAATGCTTGTATAAACTCATGCGCCTCCGTATTCTCATCTAGGCACAGTTCAAAAGCCTCCCTCTCTTTCTGAATTAGTTTTACTAACAAATTGGATGGATTCACAAGGGACCATCTCAGTGCATACCCGTTACAATGGGAAATATCAATATTCTCCAAAGTAGTGACTCTGTGTACGTCCCCCCTCTGCGTAAAAAGGTTGGTATTCAAAGCTACGCTTTGGGGAAAATGACCACTAATAGCAATGTCGTGGATGGAAAATCCTAGAACCAACTCAGAATAGCGCTGGGTAACTAGTAAGAAATCTATAACGCTATTCTCACCTCTGCCATTATAGGTGCATCTCGCTGTAACTGGAGTACTAGTAAGCTCATTACAAAAGGACAGATTGTGTTTAAAAAGTAAATCATTTAAGGTGTCCCCACATTCTCAATGAGAAAAGTGAGTGATATCACTGAAGTCATGCCACAAAATGTATTAGATGGATGCGTGCAGGAGCGTATGTTAAAATCTCCACCCCATAAGATAATTGAGTTATTGCAGTCAATGGGGAAAGCTATCTCCAATTCATGATCTAAGCGATGAAGAACTGTAATAATTTCCCAAGTACAGGCATTATTATAACAGTTTACAATAGCCAGGGAGGAATGTGCAGAAATTTGAAGAGTAACAATTTGATAAAAACACACTAGTAGCAATCACATTACTTTTCAGAGGCGTCAGCATATTTGATACATAAATACACAAGCCCCCTTTAGGTCGCTGTTAGAAATGGGGGTCTCTAGTTGGCAATGGTTTGCACCTTTGTTCAAATAGAGACCCTTGCTTCTAGTCAGGGAAAGGGGGATACAGTCCTAAAATAACGCCGGCTCACCCCCCTGCTAGCTTGGCATGAGCAGACAGGCTTATCTCAGAGGCAGTGTGTAAAGTGTTTGTGAACACATACAGTAGCACAATGTAAACACTACAAATGGAAACCACACCAGTTTAGAAAAATAAGTAACTTTATCTAAACATGACCAAACGACAAATACAATACAGTATTAAAAATAAGACTTTCAATTGGTAGAAATAGTTCAGTTCAATGCAAGTTGTAAATGAGACACTTTTCCAACAAAGTACCTTAGATGCACAAACAAAAGGGTCGCAGGGAAGGTGATGCGTCGGTTCCTTACTTCGGGGGAGGTGATGCGTCAGTTTCTTACTGGGTTCCGGTTACGATGTGACAAGATGGCGCTGCAATGCGATGATCTGGTGCGATGCGACAAAATGGGGACTTGATGCGATGCGCCGATCCGGTACAATGCGTGTACATTTGCAGCCGCACGGCAGGTGCTGAGAGGGTCTTCTCGGTGATGCGTCGGGACACGGTGTGGATGCGGCACGCTTCTTCCTGGTTGTTTGGCGAGACTTCGGAACCAAGTGCGGATGTGGCACGCTTCTTCCCCGTGACTCGGTGATGCGCCAGAAATCGGTGCGGATGCGACATGCTACTTCTCGTTGCATTGATCTTTCAGCTGCCAGCGACAAACAGTCTCGAGAGGTTCTAAACAGCAGGAGGGATAGAATTCCCAGCAAGGAAATTTAGGGGAGCTGGTGGTGAAGACTTTGTGTCCCTGAGACTTCAGACAGGATGCAAGCTCAGTGTCAAGCCCTTGGAGATCTTTTTCTTCAAGCAGGTGACAAAGCAAACAGCAAAGTCCTTCTTCTCCTTTCCTTGGCAGCAAGCAGCCACTGCAGGCGAACCCCAGACAGCAAACAGCACAGGGGCAGTAATCCTCCTCAGCTTATCCAGCTCTTCTCCTTGGCAAAGGTTCCTCTTGATTTCCCAGAAGTGATCTAAAGGTCTGGGGTCTGGGTCCCCCTTTATATACACACAAATTCTTTGTTCTCCGAAGGCAGAGAGTGTCTGTACCCAGCCAAAACCAGTTCTGTCCTCACTGGTGCAGCTTCCTGGCAGGAGGTGGAGACAGCATTGTTGCAGACAGACCTGGCCCAGGCAGGTGACAGGAAATCTCCTCCCCCTACTCTAAATTCAACCCAGGTCCCATTCAGCCCAGCCTCATCAGACTGCCAGAGCCGCAGCCCTCTCCCCAGCTCATGTCACTCACAAGCCAGACATGCAATACACAAACCTAGCAGAAGCATACTGGATGGTTAGGGTAAGAAAATACCCACTGCCTAAAAGTGGTATTTTCAAACACAGAATGTAAAAATCACCCTCACTAAAAGATGTACTTTAACATTCTGAGTTCAGGCATACTAAACTTTATTTTACTATCTTGTTCCTAGGGCCAGTTATGTTTATAAGATGCTATAAACTAACTTCCACACACATCAGGGCATGTCCTACCTTTCAAATACAATGCACCCTGCCCACAGGTGTACCTTTGGCCTACCTTAGGGGTGACTAACATGTAGAAAAGGGAAGGTTTAGGGACTGGCAAGTGTTAACCGTCAGGCTTCTTGTACTCTTTCCCTACTTAATAATAATCAAGGAACTACTATTCCCAGGATGCACTGTGATGGCTATCACATTGTATGCTTTCCATGCTGCACTAGTATAGGTCAGGTGACCTTTCACAGCATATAGGCAGCCAGCTCCCGTTATCAGGTGCTTGACTTTCTTCCTCGCTAGGACCACGCCCTTTTCCTGCCTGTTCGTGTGTTGGTATACTTTCCCTCCTGCTCTGAGCTGCTGCTGTGTGTTGTGCATTTTTCACGCCATAGAAGAATTCCTGCTGTTTAAACTTTCATTCCTGCATTGCCCCCTCATTCAGCCAGAACGTGCTGACATTCACCCTTTAATTTAGCGCAAGGACGCGCAAGAATCTGCCTCCCCTTTTGCAATTCCCCTCCGCCTGGACGCGAGGCATTTCACCCTTCAATTAGCGTGAGGACGCAATGGAACTTGCCTTCCTTTTTTGCTTTCAGCCTCTGCCCAGACTCGAGGCATTTCACCCTTCGATAACCTTCTAGAGCGCGAGATCGCGTTACATCTTGTTTTCCCTTTGTTTTTTTTTTAATACGCGCTATCGAGCACGTTAGCTACAAATTCACTGTCAGCCTTATTACCTGCAGTCAAATTCATTCTGAGTACAGCCCGAGACGCGTCGCTGTTCATAACCAATTTTTTTATTTTATTTTTATCCTCTCAGAATTCTGTCTGCCATAGCCATCCAGCTAACCACTTAGACTGTTGGGGACTTTCATATTTCAATCCACTGGATGTTGGTTGGCTTTATTATTTCCTCGTGGACTTATGGACTGATCGCTTTTGGCTTAACCACTAACGAAGTAATTTGCATACCATCTCTGAAAGTGTGTGTGCAAGGAAGGACTTGTATTGTATAAATAAATTCTTGTAACGCGCAAGTCTGCCACCCAACGGGTATCCTGGCGCTCTGAGACACAACAACAAGGGACAATACAGAGGCTGCTAGCAAGGAGTCAGGGTTGGTGCCATACTATTCCTGACGAAAGAGCCAGGTCTTTAAAATCCTCCTAAAACCCAGCAATGTTTTAGCCTGGCGCAGTTCTAGAGGCATCTGATTCCACAGACGAGCTGCCGTCGTGCTGAAAGCCCTACCTCCCATCCTGGCACGCTTTACTCTAGTAACTACTGCCAGGCTCTGGCTAGAGGAGCGGAGGGACCTTGTTGGTTGGTACCAAGAAAAGCTATCTCGCAGAGGCAGGGGGCCAAGGTTGTGTAAGGCCTTATGAACCATAACTAGCGACTTAAACTCAATCCTCCTCCTAACCGGGAGCCAATGGAGGTCCTTTAGTGCCAGCGTGACCGATGATTCACGCCGCCTTCTGAGAGCCAGTTTTGCTGCCATCGACTGAACTCTTTGTAATCCCTGTACAATGAAAAGGGGAGCACCCAAGTACAGAGAATTACAATAGTCCAGTCTACTCAGGATCACACTCTGGACCACCAGAGACCTAGTCTCATCAGGGAGGAGCGGGAGGATTTGGTGAAGAGCTCTCAGCAAAACGATACAGGAGCCAATAGTTTTATTGGCCTGGGATTGCAACTGGAGGTCATTGTCCATCATGACCCCCAGGTTGCGGACTGATTTTACTGCAATTATGGGAGGGTCCTCCGGCCATAGTCGGAACTCGGACAGAGGAAATTTGGAAATTTTAGCTGCGCCGCAGTGTAGGAGCTCCGTTTTCCCGGCATTCAACTGGAGTGAATTGATCTTCAGCCAATCAGAAACCTTCCTCATGCAAACCTGGAACGAGTTTAAGGAGACTGCCTGCTCTCCTTCCAGGGGGAACATCAGTTGTATATCGTCCGCATAATTAACTACCTCGATCCCATGAGATTTTATCAGGGGGATCAGAGGTCCCAAGTATGCATTAAAGAGGATTGGGCTGATGGCTGAGCCCTGAGGTACTCCATGGTGAACCGGGAACCAAGGAGAGACGAAAGGTGTCAGGGTCACTGCCTGTTGACGATTAGTCAAATAGGACTTCAGCCATTTCAGAGCCCCGCCCGTAATCCCTAGTCCTTCCAGTCTTGCCAGTAGCACTGAGTGGCTAACTGTGTCGAAACCGGCCGACATGTCCAGCAGCACCAGAACTGAGGAGCTGCCGCCGTCGGCCCGCTTTCATATCTGCTTTTGCCCCTTTTATTTTGGAGAGACCTGTTTAAATCTTCATGCTGGCACTGGCCAAGTGAGTATGGGGAAGCATATAATTTGAATCCTTACACATCCTGGTTATGTGTCCTTTCTATAACCTTTGCCTCTTCTGTTTGTCTCTCTCATGCAGGAAAGTCCGACCTACTGCTCCTCCTTCCTCCTTATTGAAAGAAGTCCTGGTGGTCCTTTCTGGTCTCTTCACTCCCTGGGGGTATAAGTCTACTTTCGGTGTGCCTAGCTGGCTAGAGGTGACTATACCCTACAAGAGTGAAAAGGCATTTTCTTCATTCCCATGGATATTGGTTCATCTGGCCTAGGACAAGAAATCCCGACAGCAAGTGTGTGCACTGGCCAAGTCGACATGGCAGTCCTAGACTGCACACAGGCTCTGCAATGGCAGGCCTGAGTCACATTTTTCAGGCTGCTTCTGTGTGTGGCACAATCAGTGCTGTAAGTTCACCAGCAGCATTTGATTTACAGGCCCTGGGAACAAATGGTGCACTGTATTAGGGTCTGGCTAGTAAATCAAATAACCAATCATGGAGTCACTAATCCATAACAACAATTTACACAGGGAGCACTTGCACTTTGGCATTGATCAGCAGTGGCAAAGTGCCCAAAGCATCTAGACCAGCAAAAACATAGCAAAAACACAGGAGGCAACAGCAAAAAAATGGAAGGGAACCCCACGCCAATGGTGCCAGGTCTAACAGGCGCCCACTGTTAGACTAAACGGCTGGGCAGTAATATGTTTTGAAGCCAGTTAGATGTATTGGGTCCAGTGACCAGGTTTCCTGTAGGCATAAGATGTGGAACTTAGTTGTAAAGTCAGACCACTCAATTGTAGTACTTTTGTTGCGTAGGCCAGCGACATTCCAATGCAAAACTGTATTGGCTGTTGCGGGAGGCTTAACAACGGAGGAGGCTGCCCTTAGGGAAATAGGGTCAACAGTGATGCACGACTTGGGAGACACAGCAGTACAAAGCTTGGCAGACACAAAGACCTCTTCAGTGTCCGAACAGGGAACACATGCAAACTTTTAAGGAATAGCCACTCTGTTTACCCTTGTTTGGATTGTCGGGAACTCTCAGTCAGTCCACGCTACATAGAGTGGAGAGGCATTCAAACCAATTAAATGTTTCGATTGGTGGGTATTGAGGAGTGGGAAGATGTACCGGATGGTGTGAGCGGGCTACTGATAGCAGTGTAGGAAAAGGGGCTGGAGGCTGGTAGAACAATCCAAGGGGTAGAACAGCAATCTGCTTTGTGGTAGGAGATGGTAAGCAGGCTCTCTCAAAAATTAGTTTCACTAAATTAGGGGATGTAAACGAGACCACCACACAACCTCCCTCCAAAGTTTTATTTCCCATGCCCACCCATTTGACTCTCCTGGTCATTTTCAAATCAGCAAAAAGTACCCCTCCAAGCCCTAGCCTGGCATTCAACCAATTTAAGGATTTATTCCGAAGAGACGCCCATGATTTGTATGTTGAACTCGAAACACTGGGGAGATTGGATAGAATTACCACATAGGGTGTGGCTGCAGGCGGAAGCTCCAGGAAGTCCATTTTAGAGGTGGGAAAAACACGTGATGTCTCAAGAATTACATGATTAGAGAATGTGGAATTAAGATTATTAAGTGATGTAGAAAGGAGGTTACTAGGAACTAGTCAAGGTGCTAAAGACAGCGGGGCGAAGTTGGAACTGTGCCCTAATGGATTAATTGTATCCCCTGCCGTCACTAAAGATGTAGAAGAAGAATGATGAAGACGCATTTTAGACAGAGAGGCACTATTCGTGTCCCCTGCCCTCATTAAAACTGTGGAAAGAGGGTGATGGATACCTTGTGAAGTTTGCGCAGGCTCCTAAGAAGGGAGGTGTAGAATTGGAGCCGTATTTGGAGCTGTGTTTTCCCTGGCATGAGGGGGATATGCTGATGCTGTCTGATTCATTCCCAGTGAATCTAAGCGGGATAGCACATTCCTCTCAAACCCTTGTAGTTGCTCCGCAAGAGAGCTAAGTGTAGCCCTAACTGAATCGGAGAGGGACTGTACTAGGACGGCCAGTGTTTTAATGGATCTTGTAATCGAGGATTGCTTTTGAGACGGTAATTTCCTAGGAAGATTGCCTCACCCACCCGCTCCCCCAGTCACAGAAGGAATTGCATTGCATTGTATTGTATTGAAAGCTTATATAGCGCGAACTGTCACCCTACGGGTGTCCTGGCGTTTAGACTTGGAATCTGAGTAACAACGGTTGATGGAGTTGTGAAACGTTTTCTGGGTGGTTGGGTGTCTTGTAGGACGATAGTGGGGGGTTTTGTAATGCACATCTCTGGCTCCTTGCCTTCCCGCAGCCCATTTACTAAAAAGCTGCCAGGGATAACAGTAGGAGTTGCGGCTGGTGCAGTTGGAATTGAACCAGGGATGTTATTGGTGCAATTGGATAAAGATTCCTCCACACTTATAATCTGTTTTTCCTGCACCACCATTGCACCCGGGATGTAGTTCAAGATAGAAGAAGATGGCCGGGTTTCACTTGGTGATTTAGCAGCCGCCCCGGGTGTTTCCTTTTTACCATGGCCAGTTTAATCAAGAAGGCCCCGAGGGGTATGATCACATAAATACGCAAGCCTTTTAAAATGTAAATAAATGTCTACTTTACGATAAGAATAAATATAGTTTAGGAAATTAGGCAACAAAACCGCTGCCGGTCCCCAGATTTCAGGCTCAAAAGTCAAATGCCACAGAGTCCATTTAAACAGTTCTATAAACAGACTGAAAAGTCAAAGAGAGAGAGAACCGAACTTAGCTGCAGGCTGGGCGCACACAAATTGCTTCAAGTCCCTAGGTCCCTAGGTCAAGTAAATGAGCCAAGGGGGGTGGCCCTGCCTCTTCCTGTCATTCAGCGTGGGATGACTCATCCCTCCTGGGAGTGTGTGTCGCACAGGATTCTGGGGCTTGATGTCTCCCCAACAGTTGCAGCAGCAAGATAGCGTCCCGTGCCGCGGTACTGGTTAGCGCTATTTAAGCGCGAGATGGCTCCTTCCTCCTCTGTGTGTGTGGCGCATAGGATTCTGGGGCTTGAAGTCCCCCCAACAGCAGCAGCAGCAAGACAGCATCCCCTTCCGCTGTACTTTTGGCGCTACTAACGTGCAAGATGGCTCCTTCCTCCTGGTAGTGTGTGGCACACAGGATTCTGGGGCTTGAAGTCCCCCCAACAGTAGGATCAGCAGCAAGACAGCACACTAATTTAGCATGTAATTCAGAGATCCAGAACCTGTTTTGTGACCTGGAGAGGTGCACCGCGTATATTCTCTTTACTGTAATTTGACTGCTGTCCATATCCTGGATTGTTGACATGAAGCGGTTGTGGCAGCATATAGATTTTATGTGGATTAATGATACTGTATGGACTTCTTCTCTTTCAGGGCGAGTTCAGCCTATGGCCTCACTCGTGTAAAGTTCCGCATGGAATTGACACCCAGATTCCTGTGCTGACATGCCATATGCTTGCCAACTGCGTCCATGTAAGATGTGGATGCTACCAAGACTCGTTGATGTGGGGAGAGTCCAGCAACAGAGGGATCTATTTTGGATAGCTCCTGGCTTGACAAAGCACAAGATAGAAAATGGGATACTTCCCCAGACAGT
The DNA here is from genome assembly GCF_964204655.1 of Triturus cristatus. Classification (NCBI taxonomy): domain Eukaryota; kingdom Metazoa; phylum Chordata; class Amphibia; order Caudata; family Salamandridae; genus Triturus; species Triturus cristatus. The sequence goes on along the minus strand of NC_140587.1, from coordinate 313,253,353 downwards.
AGAATATTATTGCCTGTACTCTTGGAGCTGAAGAAAGGACACCCAGGAACTAAAGTGAGGAACAATGGAGTATGGGCTACTCTTAGAAGTCACATGAGGACCTTTTAGCGGGAGATTGCTGACTAGTCTTTCCTGATCACTTCCACTTGGTGGATGGTGGAGGAGGTGAGTTAGCAGAGCTTGTTGTTAAGGGTGTGAAATTCACTAGTCAGGGACTGGCTCTTTCCTTGGTTGATATGTCAGTAAGGCTGATGACAGCCAGTTGTAGAGTCTTCAAACTTCATTGTGTTCATATTTTGGAGTACTCCAGCTTGAAGCAAGCATCAGCACTATCTACTGTGAGAACCACCGCCTTGCAAAAAGGCTCTGTCTGCACTGCAGCCAGAAAATAAAATTTGAAAGGGACCCACCTCAAAATGATTTCAGGACTTTAGACAGTGAATCAACATACCCTGCCTGGAAAATGAGTATAAAGGTGTGATCCAAACTAGTCAAACGTTTTCCAGTTCAGAGTCTTTGAAAAGATGTTGTGATCTAGAGATGTGTCTCCATGACAGCTATTCTCTTAGGGCTGAGATGACATCACTTGAAGTCTGCATAACTTGCTGAGAAGCACTGGGTATGCCTCGCACTTAGAAACCTGCCTCCAAGCTCAATGAAGGAAGGAGAGTGCCTGACACTGCAGGAGTAGTAGACTGTCCAGGAGGAGAAGCCTAGACTTGTTCCCGGTGTGGACTTGAATTAGGAATAAACACGTACCGCCCTGAGCTGTCAGGGATCACCTGGCCTCCCTGCATGGTTTACTCGCTCTCTTCTAGTCCTCTGCTGAGGCTGCACTCTCTAGCTTACAAATCTGAGAAGAGCCATGATATAATCTTACAAGACCCCCACATGATGTGCACTGTCCAAAAGTGTTTTTTAAAATTATTTTCATGACAGTGAAGAAAGAAAGTACATATTAGCAAGATGTACAGAAGTACCATAAATTAGCACGATTAGATGTGGACTGATGATAAATTAGAAGAAATATAACAAACATATTAATGGATTGTTAGCAAATGGCCTTAAGGGCCTCATGTGCAAAGATTCCATTAAAAAATCATTATGCGTGCCAACACAGCACATGCCGTTATGACGCCTGACATCCCAAGTGGCATCACAGGAAGTGACCTCACTGGAAGACTCTGCATTAGGATGAGTAGCGCTATAACAGAAAGAAAAAAGTGCTATTTATATTGTTTTTATGTAAATATTAGGACAGATAAACCAATCTTACATTCTTACAGTGTGTGCACTTATAAACAGGGACTGAATAAAAGTAAAAAAAGCATGCATCTCTGAAGTATCTGTGAAAAGATAACAAGCTGTGTGCTTTTGTTTCCTCTCCTGTGCATTTGCATTTAAGTGAGAGGTTCCAGGACGCCTCCAGTCTGATACTTGATCAAAAGGAGGCCTGATGGCCCCTTAACTTCTGCCTTTATCTTTGGCACAGCGGGAGGTGAAAAAAAAACCCCAGCTGCCTGCACGTTGCTGCTGAGAATGAAAAGCAGACAACGTGCAGGAGCTGCTTAACGTGTCCGATGTCTGAAAATTACACTAGGATAAGTTCAACATATTTCTGTGGGGCCCAACTTCATGGCATGGTGGACAGCATCCACCCTGTGAAAAAGTTGGGTGGACGCAGTGTACCTGCATGTACCCCCGACTCATGCCCTTCTCTCACCTCTTTCAGTATGCTGTTGTTTCATGTGATCAGAGACTTTTGGCCCCGCTCATTGGTCCAGACAGTTAGTAGCACTTGTACCGGATTCCCTGCAAGTTTCAGATCGATCCATTAGGCAGGATTTCATTTACTCGGTTATACCACTGGCACTTGGTGTCGAAACCTGTACACTCAAAACCAACACGCGGTGTACGTTTGCCTTGGTGAATCAGTCCCATTGTATTTGAGATCAGTATCTTTTTTCTTGAAATACACATTTTAAAACGCCACAAACACACACACGCGCACGCACGCACACACGCACACACACACACACAATAATATGATACACTCACTTGAAAGTACATAAACACACTACCGGGACCGGTCCTCTTAACGCACCGGTCCTCACAAAGAGAGTGTTTGGTTATGTGACTGCCAGGGTTTAGCCACACTATGAGGACCGATCCGGTCATACATACATACAAGCATACATACACACACACACATACTTCATTCCAAGCACCAGGGGCCGTATTACACATGACTGCACCCGCGCTAGTTGTGCTGTGCGCCAGAGTATGTTTGTATTTATGTGCGTTTCCGTCTGTGCGTGCTAATACAATATGCGGACAGACGCAAACGCACATAAACACAGAGCTCAAAGTCTGTCCCAACCAGTGGTCGAAGTGGGCGGGAACGGCAAGGCACGGCGTGCCCCTACTTCTTTAATTCTATAGAGTCCGTTCCCCTACTTTTTTATTTTGAACATGCGTCCCGGAACGTAAGAAATATCCAAGGCCTGCAGAGAAGGCTCATCATTAGTGGCTGTTCGGGGACGGGCGGGAAACAGGGAAGGAAAAGGTCTCGTCTCTTGCTTCCTGCCCAGACGAGACAAGGAAGGTGTCCGCTTCTGCTCAGTCGCTGGCAGCTGCCCCCCCACCCACCCTCTTTCTTACTCTTATTCCCTCTCGGTCTGTCTCTAACTCCTCCTCACTTATCGAAAACCATGACTCAAGAAATGGGTCTCACCCCCTCTTTCTTCCTGTCGTTCATTTGTTCCCGTGTGAAATGGATGCAAAAAAGAAAAACACTTTTGCTGGAAATGGCGTTTTGACATTTTTCTATTCCAAAGTGCAGCCTCGGAAATAAAAGGTTCAAAATATGAAAAATCAATAAATAAAGCAAGACGGAGTGTTCTTAAAGTGGCCGAATCGGTTTTATTCAAACCCCAAAAACATTAGCGTCACTTTACCAAGTTTGCCAGTGAAGCCCTGTTTCCCCCGTGGGAAAGTGCGCCAAACCTGGAGGTACTGCAATACCTGGTTGATGGGTGGATTGGAAAACAAAATGTGTAGGGCGGCTTTGTGTTCACAAATGTGGTCTTTTTAAACCATACTGCTTACGTTTTCTAAGCATATGGACATTGAAATGGGTCCTTTCTGGGCCTGTAGTTTTCAGGCAAAAATACTCGTTGATTTCTGCATAATGACTGTAAAAGCGTTAAGTTCACCATGTTGTTCCTGCTTACATTTCACATGCTTTATTTAATCTTTCATTCCCTATGAGTGTTTGCTTTTTCCAGGATGTTGTTACTTTTTCCTCTAGGCAGCATATTGCTCTTGCCTAATGCGTAATTTGAATTGAGTCGCATCCGGTTGTTTATAGCAGGTCAAATTGGATTGTAGTTGAAGGCAGTGTGAATTTCTCTCAGTGAGGCACTATGGTGTTCAGTGAGGGAGCGGATGTAGCACTGGGGGCAGAGCTGCCGAATTTAGAACTGAGGAACCAGGTTCAGTCTTCATGAGCAGTCCCCCAGACCACTCTCCTGAGGGAGTACATTCCCATGCTAGACCTTAGAAGGCCCAGAAAAACCGTAAAAGCCCTGGTGTCTTAGCACCAGCAGGTGGACCCTAGCAGTGGCAAGTGTGGGTTCACCTTGAAGGGTTGCCCACCACAATCCATACTAAAGTTCATCTCCAGTCTTGTGGGCAGGCCTACGAAGTAGCAGACCCTAGAGCAACAGTGACTCTGTCACTGAGGTCACAGGACCCCTGAGAGGAGCTGTCTCCAGGGCGGTGCGACCGGTGTGACTGCAACGGGTGCTGACTTTGAGTGGGGGAGTTGTAAATTATGGTTTTAAAAGCACTTGCTGCCTCCTTCCTGGCCTACAGCAATTTTCAGCAATAATAAAAATGTCATGATAACTCCGGTGAATAAACTTCTTCCTAGAGCGAGATCGGAGTTTTGTCTAGTGGAAGTTTTGACTCATGGAAAGATAGCGCAGAGGGTTAATGTGCCTGCTGCAAAGAAAATGTACCATGCCCATCACAAAGTGCACATATTGTAAATAGGTCAGTGGGTCACTGCTTTTGTCAGTAAGACCCTTTTGCTACTTGCAGTTTATAAGTTAAAATCCTAACAAAGAACAGTGAGCTATTAACTTTCATCTAAGAGCTGCATACAAACTGCAAGGTATAAACTAGAGCTTTATGTTTTTTTCCCCTAAGCCTTTAATTATCCTAATGTTGCAAAAAAAATTCATTTGGATAGAAATCAATTCTGATTATTGAAGAGACCCCCCAATCATGGTATTAGGTTTTAAATTCTGAGTTTGTGTTTCTCCAGATCAATCACTATTAAACTATACTGCCTACTAATATGGTTGTCAGGTGACTTCTACACCTTGTAGTCCTTTGTCTTGTGTAACATTTCCTATACAGTGATTTACACACGTAAAATTGATTGTCTCTGTGTATATTGCTGACGACTAACTCCATGGCTCGGAAAACAAATGGCTTGTGCTTCCACTTTTAAGCATATTTGGGACATTCTGTGATTAGAAACATATCCCACTTTGTGAATTTATTTTAATGTCAATAACCCATGTTAATTGTTAAATAATCATGTGTATCCATTGGTTGAATTAAATAACTTAATAAGCTGTATCTGGTCAGTGAAAGGCCAAACAAATACTAAACATTGGGATGTTTTGCGCATCCTGGCCACACATCTAACTCCGCCCACTGACCCCATCCTCGGGTTATTCCCGCCCTCTGATTCTCCGCCCACAGTTCCCCTACTTTTTTCCCCCACTTCGACCACTGGTGCCAACATCACAGCGCATTATAAACCGATCATCTGTAATTCCATCAGGCGCATACTCTGGCGCACAGCGACATCTAGTGCCGGCACAGTCGTGTGTTATACGGCCCCAGATGCTTCTTCACCCATTGACATCCATCACCCGCCTTTTATAACAAAACCTCCATGAAGAAGCTCGATTTGCATTTATCGGCCACTTTTCTGACACCTCCAGTGCATATACACCGAAAGTCCTGAAAAGTGAGCTTTTAAAAAAGGCCTTCAATTAAGTGTTACACCTACATGGGAGGTAACAAACACATCGCGGTTCATTCTGCGTATCCGCCTGGAAGTCAAGTTTCAGGATCCAGAACTTGATGCGTGTATGTCATTCTTTCCACTGCTGAGAAGTGGCCTCGGTGATTTGTAGCGCTTTAAATAATCTTAAATCTGCAAGTACATTCTCAGTTCCATGCTGAATGAATGTATGTACATGTGTAATGTTCACATCTAGCGTACAAGGCACACGCGAAAATCTCAGTTAGGCACATCACAGGCCTGCTGTGAACCAGGCACACTGGACTCATTGGTACATCAGATCTCTTCCAAGTATGAAGATGTTTGAAGCCCGGATGTTGCTTTGTTGGCCGAGCCTCTATCCCTTTAAACGTCCCATCATATATTCTATTTGGCGCTTCACAGCTGAGAAGTGAGAGCAAGGATGTTGCTGCCACAGTTTTAGGTGAGTGTTGACTATTTGTGGTATAAATTAACAAACGAAAAATACTTGTAAAAGCACCCTGGCGCTTCCAAGCTGCATCTGGAGTGTCAGAGAAGGGTTAGTGTTACTTGGAAATGGCGGACGGCTGAACCCAGGTACTCGGTATTGTGTTCGCCAACATGCTTTGAAGAGGAAAGAGAGAAAAAGCCTTTGATGTCACGATGATGTATGCTCACTACACCGGCGACTACTTTATCATGACAGCATGAAAGACCCTTCGAAACACAAAGCTGTCAATTGTTATTAGTTCAGTATGTGGGACTGTGTTAATACCGTCAAGGTGAATGCGAAGTGTCTGCACGTAATGAAATACGGTTCATGATAAAATGTTACGGAGCTGCCAGTAGGGGGCAGTGTGCTTCCACTGTTTGAGGATGCGCGTCGCTCACAAGGAATCGGCTTCAATGTTTTTTATTCCAAATGCACTTTTCAAAAAGTTTCACATTGTTATAATAGTAATGAAACGCGTAATTTACATCTTTTTCACAACGCTAAGAAAATAAATTTAATTCGTTCGCGCAACAATTTAAGTTATAACATACTAATTATCAGACCCCATTCTGCACACGGGGCAGAGAAGTAGAGAACTGGGGCAAAAACCAGGGTGGTGATGTCGTTTGCCACTCCGGTGCTGGGTTCGTCCTAATATGGCTCAAGAAAGTGGGCCAACTGAGTACAACCCCCTCAGCATTTATGATTTGACTCTCGGGATAGCGAGGGAGAACCACCTATGCTTCGCAGGAAGGTAGCATGGAGGAAAGAGTTCAGAACGTAACAATCAACCAAAAGACACATGAAGTATTGTCCAGTCAAGTGATAGTCTTTTTTTTGTAAAACAAAAGTACTTTAGTCGGACAGCATTACTGAATAGCAAACAATCAAGCGGTACTTGTATAGCACTGCTTCTCAGCTGAGAGGGTATCCAGGCGCTATGCTCCAATGTCAGTCGAAGAGCCAGGTCTGAGTACCTTCCTGAAGTGGGTCAGTGAGGGTGAAGTATGGAGATGCAGGTGGAGGGAAAGGGCGCTGCAGGACTTGGCGGCGCGGTGGGAGAAGGAGCGTCCTCCGGTGCGGCAGCTTCGGATGGCTGGTATCTGTGCTACATGAGTGGAGCGGAGGTTCCTGGGCGGTAGATGGAAGTTCAGGCAGTGGTTCATGTAGGCGAGTCCTTGGTTGTGGAAGGCTTTGTAGGCGTAGGTCGGGAGCTTAAAATGACAACTCTTCTGTATGGGGCGCTAGTGGAGGTCTTTCGGGTGCTATGTGATGTGGGTCCTCTTTGGCAGCATCAGGATAAGTCTTGCTGCTGCGTTCTGTATCATGTGGAGTCTTCTCATGAGGTAGTTGGTGTCACCTGCATAGAGTGCATTGCTTTTGTCCAGTCTGTTGGTGATGAGTGCCTGTTTCACAGTTTTCCTGTTGCCGATGGGGAGCCACTTGAAGATATTGGGGAGCTTGCTGAGAGTGTGGAAGCAAGCTGAGGAGACAGCGTTGACCTGGCATTTCATGGAGAGTTTGCAGTCCATGATGATTCCGAGGTTACGGGTGTGGTCTTTTGGAGTGGGAGCGGATAGGAATTCTGATGGCCACCAGGAGTTCTTGAAGAGAGAGGTGTGTCTGCCAAAGATCAGTACTTCAGTTTTGTCCGTGTTGAGCTTCAGGAAATTGTTCTTTATCCAGGCTGAGGCATTCTTCATATAGTTGTGGAAGTTGGTCTTCGTAGTGGTGGGGTCTGCTGAGAGTGAGAGGATGAGCTGGTGGTCATAGGCATAGGAGACTATGTTGATGTTGTGGGTTCTGATGATGTCCACAAGTGGTGTCATGTAGATGTTGAAGAGGGTTGGACTGAGGGAAGAACCTTGAGGGATGTCGCCGATGGTGCACTTGGGTTGAGAGGTGAAGGGAGGGAGACTTATTCTTTGGGTGCGCCCCGTGAGAAAGGATGACATACATTTGAGCACGTCGTCTGTGATTCCGATCTGTCGCATTGATCGATGAGTTTTGTGGGAGATGGTGTCGAAGGCTGCGAAGAGGTCGAGCATCGTCAGGGTGGCTGATTCTCCTCTGTCGAGTAGGGTGCAGATGTAATCTTTTGCGGTGATCAGGGCTGTCTCGGTGCTGGAGGAGCTGCACTACTGCATCGCTGGCAGAAGCCAGGAGGTGACTTTCAGCAAGGGGGAGCTGGAATGGACCTGTATAGCTTAAGTAGGGGACTGTAATACAGGGTTAAAATTCAGAGCAAGGCTAGGCGCTACTTATAGAAATTGTGTTTTTGGTTGACTGGCGCTGTCACGTTTGGTCAAACAGCAACCGCAATGCTAGTCTGAGTAAGGGACAGGCCACCCTAAATTAACTGTTGCTCACCTTCTGGTAAGTTGGTACAGAGCAGTCAGGCTTAACTTAGAGGCATTGCGTAAAGTGTTTGTGAAACACTTTAAGCACTAAAACAGTGAAAGCACAAACACAAAAAGATACCACACCAGGTTAGAAAAATAGAATTTTGATTAATAAATAAAACAAGACCAAAACAACAAAAATCCAATTATTAGAACTTGTGATATGAATATTAGAAAAATAAACTGTAAAAAAGCACTTAGAAGCAATAAGCACTTATTTGGGATATCCTGTCGTGCTGGATTGGGACAAAGGCAAAAGTTGAGGCCGACTGAGATTGAGCGCGTGCCAGATACAAGATCCCAGTGAGGCCTGCTGAACAAAAGTACCTCAATCCTGGTTTTGTTGACGAACATGTGAGGTGCAGCTGAGCGATGCGTCAGTGTTCCCAAGCAGTAGGTGGGATGCATCGATTTTCTCCATGCAACAGAGGGGATGCATCGGTTCTGAAGGCGATGCACCAGTTCTGAGATGTGGTGGTTCTGAAGGCGATGCGCAGGTTCCAAGACGCAGCGGTTCTAAAGGCGATGCACCATGTTTCTCCATGCAGTAGAGGTGATGAGTCGATCTTCTTCACACAGTGGTGGTGATGCATTGGTTCCAAAGGTGATGTGCTTGTTCCGAGGGAGATGTGCCGGTCCCGTTCCCACAACAGCAGTAATGCGTTGATTCTGTTCTTGAAGAAGAAGATACATCGGTTTCGCTGACGCAAACACCTCAGGCCTAATTCCAAGGGTCCATGACTGAGGTGGCACTACTTTGCAGGACAGACTCACAGTTTGCAGAGTCCAGGCGTAGGAACAGGATGGTAGGAAGTCTGTTATGTCCCTGAGACTTCAGATCAGGAGGCCAGACAGCTAGCCCTTAGAGTCAGTCTGGGTTCAAGTGTTGAATGCCCAGTCCATCTCTCCCAGGGAAGGTGGAGCAGCAGGCAGCAGGGCAACACAGCAAAGCTGGAGTCCAACAAACAGCAGTCCAGCAAAGTGGCAGTCCTTCCAGCAGCACAGCAATTCTTCTTCCTGGCATAGTGGTCACAGGTCCTGAAGTCATGCTGACAGAGATTCAGTACTTATACCCAGTTGGGCCTTTAAAGTGGGGGAGACTTCAAAAACAGGGTTTTGAAGTGGACAGAAGTCCTAGATCCTGTCCTGGCTCCAGACCTACTATACTAGGGTATGCAGCCCTTTCTGTGAGGACAGAACACAACCTATTCAGGTGAAAGTGAAGCTGGGTCCAGCTCCTCCCTTCCATTCTCCAAGGATGGCCCTTCAAGTCACACCTAAGCTCCCATTGTGTGTGGCTTTTTAGGGCAAATGCACAGAGCCCCGCTGTCACCCACTACAGACTGAGCAGAGACAGGCAGGAGACACTAAATGGCAAAAGGAAGAAAATACTAACTTTCTAAAAGGGACATTTTCAGAATTACAATTTAAAATCTCACTTTACCATAAGTCAGAGGCCTTCAAACTGTGGGGTGCGGCCCCTGGGGGCCGTGGCTGCATTACCTGTGGGGGGCGCAAATGTCTCAACAAGTACTTGTAAATTAAGATGACCTAGAAGAGCAACTTGGCACGCTTCCAGCCTGTCTTCATTTACATGCAGTCCTTGACGTGGTTAAAAAAACATACACGGGGAAGCTCATCAATTTAACAAATACATTTCCATCCGATTTGCTTCACTTGCATCTCTTTTTCATTTAAGGCTTTTCTATTAGTTTACATGCAGGTAATTGGAAGTTAAAAAACAAGACACATACAGCATATTTTGTTCCTTTTAGCCACATGGAGGCAGGGTTCAAAATGGAGCTAAAAGAACAAAATATTCTTCAAGTGTTTTGTTTTTCACTTTTAGTTAATTGCGTACAAAATAATGCAGATAAACAAAAAAGAAACACGAGGTCAGCTAATGGGATAGAAATACATTATTTTACATTATGAAATTTAATTTAGGTAATGTGATTACTGCAGATGTGAGGAATAGTGACTTGTGTATTTATAGTGCTACAAGGTATCAGACTGGAGCAGAAAGCACTGAGAATATGCATGTCATTGTTTTAAAATTGTATTATGCACAGTATGAGGTAGACTGCGGCAAAATGATTTGGTGTTTTAAGATAAAATAAGTGCTTTCAACATTTATATTTTGGTAATAGGTAAACTATACCTTGTGCAAACATTTGTCTATTAAAAATACATTTTCTAGATTTCAGTTTATTAATATCCTGACATTAAGTATCAAAAAGAATAACTAATTGTACCCATGAAGCCTTAGGTGACTCCATCAATTAAAGCTTAAACTTGCTTCTAAGCAACATTTACATGATTAACCAATTTCACACATGGACATTCTTTCAGATAGCAGGCACCCTGGTGAGAATGCCCGTGTTGTCCTTAGCTCTGTGTCCCTCTCTGAGCTTCAAAGCACAGGAGCACTCCTCCCCACCACAACCTGCCCTCTCTTCACTTTTACGTAGGGGCACTTCAAGGGCCACAATACCTGTTCAAGGATGGTTGTTTTTTTTTAATGAAAAGAAGTATGGGAACTACTTTTGTAAAATTTAAAAAAGCATGGGGGTCCCCATTGATCCCATACACTTCGACTCTGTTTACATACACATGTCCTTCAAAGTTAGTTGAGTGGGTGACAGGGAGGAGGCCAGTAGGGTCACATTCAGAAAGAGCACCTGATCGCCTGGACCCCTTGGGCCTCATAGTAACAGTCCAGGAGAATGAGGAAAGTAGTGAGATCCTTGGCTAGCATCAAAGAAATAGCCCAGAGGAAGTTGCACTCTATGGGAGGGGTTCTAGATTACAAATGCTAGAGACATCTTCCTCTGAGAGATACCTTGAGGAAGGTGGGCATTTTTCTTTTAAAGGGCTTTTTAGTGTAGCAGGTGCACTTGCATTGGTACCAAGACTCACAACACCACAATTACGAGGCTAGTGCTTTTGGTCAATTTCTGTTCGTTATATTTATACTTTTATAAATCTCACATATAGCGTGGATTATGAGCTCACCTCTGCCCCTCCCACTCTCCCCATTCTTGACATAGATTTTTGGAGGGGGTGCCAACTTCAAAACATTTTGCTTAGGGGGCTCAGAGCAGAAAAGTTTGAAGACCTCTGCCATAAGCTGTGATTTTTAGTTGCGATTCCAGAGACACTAGACATGGCGGTCTTATCTCTTCCCAGTTGGAAATTACTAATAAAATATAATAAGGTAATACCATGTTAGCCTATGGGAGAGATAGGCCTTGCAATTGTAAAAAAAAAACGACTTTGGGAGTTCACTACCAAGACATGTAAACTTGAAAAGTACATGTCCTCCCTTTTAAATACATTGCACTCTGCCCTCTGGGCTACACTGGGCCTACCCCAGGGGTGACAAATGTATACAAAGGGAAGGTTTGGGCCTGACAAAAGGGCTGTTTTGCCAGGACAACATGGCAGTGTAAACTGCACACTCTGCAATGGCAGGCCTGAGACATGGTTGCAGGGCTACGTAAGCACAATCGGTGCTGCAGTGAGTGGCCCAGTCAGTGCTGCATGCTCACTTGTAGCATTTAATTTAAAGGACCTGGGTACAAGGGATACCACTTTACCAGGGACTTATAAGTAAATTAAATACGCCAAGTGGGGATGAATCAATATTACAATGTTTAAGGGAGAGAGAACAAGCACTTTAGTGCTGGTTAGCAGTGGTAAAGTGCACAGAGTCCTAAAGGTAGCAAAAATGAGGTCAGAAAAACGGAGGGAGGCAGGCAGGCAAAAAGTGCCTACCCCTTGCCTACAGAGTTCTCCAGCATTTTTGATTTCTGGTATCTAATCAAGGATGCAGTGCTGGCTATCTACGAGCTGTCACTCAATCACCCCCAAAGCAGAAGTGCTCCAAGAGTTCAGTTTGTTTTTCCTTCAGTGAGATAGTAGCAAGTAAAACATTTTAGTTCATGTAGCCTCCTTCCGCCTGTGTCTCAGTCTTTCATTCACACATGCTCTGCAGCCTGGCACTTAACTTTTTGGCAGCTGGTGTATTAGGGGCACTGACACATGTGGAGGTCTTTTTCCAGCACCGACTTTGGAGCTGTGACAGTAGTGTCTCTGGGGAGTTGGAGATTTTGATGATCTCAATATGGTGGCCTCCTCTGGTAGATTCTCATCTTCAGCAGTTGCAGCTTCTCTAGGCCAGAGGCTGGAAGGATGCTGGTTCAGCAAGTGCAGCCTCTGTGTTGATCCCTCCATCACAGATGGTCTTGGCAGTTGTGGCCGTTGAACCGCAAAAGGTGAGCACTTCAGTGTTTCACGAGCACAGTGTTTCAGGAGCAGTGTCGGCACAAATATTCCAGCTGTGGTGGACTGACAGGTTTGCTCAGTGGTCGTTCTTTGTAGAAGGCTTGATGCAGTCAACAATGAGGGTTGTTTATGCAGACTGGGGGATACTTTCCACACATTGGTCACTCCTGACTTCCTCCCTGGCCATCACTCACACTTTCTGCCTGTTCCCCCACTAGGAACATTCTGGGCTTTTCCACCTGGGCAGTCTCTCCTCCTGGAGGGCCAGGCACATTCCTTCTCTGTCTCAGCAAGCAGACATACATGCATCTAGGCTTTTAGGCAGCCCATCAACTCCTCCAGTAAATAGTGCAGACTTCCAGTGATGTCTCCTCACTACTAGGAGACAGGCTGTTAGGCAGACACCATCCCTACACACATATAACTCCTTTGAGTAATCTGTGACACACTCCCTTCCTTGCCTATAAAGAACTTGGAACTGGAACCTAGAGTGGTGGTATGGATCCCACTTTCATACACATATTCTAGACAGAGGATATAGATCCATTGTATGAGGTTTCAGAACCATTTTTGTTGATTCTCTTCCAAATGTTATTTTCAGACTGCTTTCCAGACAAAGCCATTGTGGAAAGCGCTTCTTCTCACAGTAGGTAGCAATAGGTTTGGCTCCCTATACAAAATACAAAATGTGGGGAAAATGAAATGTGAGTTCTCTGCACCTGGCTGCATTCAGCCTTACTGATGCAGTAATAAGGGACAGACAAAAGGGCTAGAAACTTCCTCACTTTGCTGTGGAACACCTTGCCAACCTTGCTAAAAAAAGAGTCCAGCCTGTTAAAATTTAGAAAAGGCCTAAAAATCTGGCTGTTTAAGGCATAATTTTCACGCTCAGTCCGTCTTGATCTGTATGTGTTAATGGCAGCGCTTAGACAACCTAGGGTATTTATCGCGTTTTATAAATTCTTCTTCCTCATCATCATCATCATCATCACTTTGAACAACTAATGGCCCCACTCATGCCAACTATCAAAATATAAAATTGAGGAAGAACTAATCAGCAGCCCTTTGCTAACAAGGTTGTAATAGAATTTCTAAAGGGCATGTTGTCTCCTCTTCTTCACTTTATTTTTTGGGTCTTTGTCCTCCAAACACAGGAATAAAGGGAATACACTTCTTCTGAGGGAAGCTGTCATCAGCCTACATATTGTACCATGCTATGCAGTGCTTAATTTGAGTCATGGGTTGTAGGTGGGGCCCACTAATATATTGTTTTGGACGGGAGTAGGACTTATTTGTATTCTTCAGAGAGAGGCAGAAAAGATGAAATGAAGAAGGCAGATAAAGACAGAAAAACAGCTACATAGGGGAAAAACAGTGATGAAAATGACTCTGAAGAGTTAGATAAGGGGCAAGGAGCGTATGTTGGTGGATGAAAGAGGTATGAAAGAGGTATGATGTGAAATCATGCTATACTGCCTTGGTATTCTGCTACCTCAACCTCAACATTTGGCAGCAGCGCTGCTGGGATTTTGACAAACATTTTGGAAACAGCACTTCTTCTTGAACAAACTAAGCATTGATGCTAAGCCAGGGCTATCCAAAATGGATCCCCGTTGTCCTAGTACTTAGAACACACAGAGTCCTTCTGTCATACATGTGCTACACATGCGCTGCAAACACACATGTGCTCAACATGGCCACGGGATGTCAATGCAAAGTTTTGGGTTTCACTTCACAGCAGAACTTTACACGAGTGGGGTCAGTAGAATACACAATGACATAGAAAAAAGTTCTGATCATACAATAGATTTAAAAACAGAACAGTACCTACAACCACCACTTCATGTGATACACTCAGAGCATGTTCAGTAGTTCACTGCTTACTATAAGGGCCGTTATGGTGCACTCTGAGGTGAGAAGACAGGTCCTGTAACTTGCATATCAGGGACAGGTCTAGGTCCCTGTAAACACTTTATTAGCATGGCACAGTGGTAAATATAAAAGGCAGGGTAATTGCTTCACTTGCACTGAGGCCTTGAGGGCAGTAGCACACTCACATTTACCATGCAGAGGAAATTCCTGTCCCAGCACTAATTCTGTATAGTATAGGATGAAGGGCTGACAGACCAGGTAAGGTATATTTTCAGGTGATTGGTTTGCTGTTCAGATCTAAATGTTACCTGTTTTCTAAGTGACGTCAGTGGTACAACTTGTCTTAACCCGTTGGGTGCCATTGACAAAAAGGTTCTGTCCCCAGACACAGTGCTCGTGCTCTGAGGGTGGAACCGTTCTATCCTAGCACCAACCCATGGTGGAAGCACTGGTGTTTCCCCCTGGGGCACCCCTCAAAACCCCACCACCAGGTAGCTGCCACTCCCAACCTCCCCTTGCACTGTCGTCAAGTGCAGCCGGGGAAGCAAATGGCTTCCAGTGTGTCCAGGGAGAGGACGTCTTTATGGTAAGCCCTTCTCCCAATGGGGAGGGGTGGTTCTTGGAGGAATACAGAAGCGTGGGAAAGGTCTTTCCATAAAGCTGGGCTGGAGGTATGTGTGTGCACTGGCTTTTGGCCTGGGAGTTTTGCTAGCTGTGTGTGTCAACCGGCTGGCAATGTGTGTGGCTGGAATTTGGGTGGTGATGGTCAGACATAGGGTTTTATTGTGTTAGCTGTTTTATTTCTTTGCATCATTTGAGAGTGTAATGTTTTATTTCTCCTTTTTATTCTAGTGCAAAGCTTTTGATTTCCTGTTCTGCGACACCTGCTTGCGGTTTCGGCACTGGGAGATCTGCAATTTGTGTGGTTCCATGTGTAAGGTAAGAAAATGTTTTTGTACTGTTTACTGTAAATGAGTATCATTTCCCTGCATGAATGTGATTTTTTTAAATGTTGTAATAATAGCAGCATATTTAGCTTATGTTTTATTGTGTGTGAAATTCTCCTTGGATTTATGGATGATGTGTATTGTGTTGTCTTGTGTGTAATTTTCTTTTGTTCTTTCTTTCTAGGGGGATATCGTTGGTGAGTCTAGCTGTCTCAGACTACCAGTAGTTTTTCTTTTCATTTGATAAAGCCATACTTTGTTTCTTACTTATTTTACACAGTGTTGGGTATTGTTGACTTAATTGTCAATTTGCTTTTCTGAGGAAGGATTATGGCTAGCCACAGGATTACTGTTCTGCAGGTTGTTGATATGCTTTTTGAGTCTTCCTCTGACTAACCCTGGGTGGACAACTACGCTACGCTCGCGTAGTTTGTGCTACGTCACGCTACGCGAATTGCACGTAGCACAGTGCAAAATCGCATAGCGTAGTTGGCATTTTTTGCTCGCTCACGGTCCTCAACGTCAAGTTGGCGACCGCGAGCGAGCAAAATGACATCCCGGCGAGACTTTTTCCTCGTTCGTGATCAGCAACATCAAGTTGCCGATCGCGAGTGTGGAAAATAAACCTCCCGGAGTGATTCTCAACGCGGGGAGGTCAGGTTTCTCATTGCGAGTGGTCGCGTAGGCTCGAGACCGCCCGCTATGAGAAACTACCAGTCCGCGTTGAGAGAGCTGCTGCTCGAGTAAAAATCTACTAGAGCGGCAGAAAACGACCGCTTGCACTGTGCAAGATGCCGTTTGCAATGATTGCACAGTGCAGACAAGCATCCGGCACTCTGCAATCATCGCGAACAGCGTACTATGCAGTTTGCGCAGTGCTACGCATATCTCACGTAGTGCGAAGTGCACTTCGCGTAGCTACACGTAGCGCTACTACGCGAACTACGCCCAGGGTTACCTCTGACCATGATTAGGAGTCTAACTCTGTATCTGAGGGAGAGGAGAAAGGCCATGATTCTGGCAGCAAATTTTCTGTGTAAGAGAAATCATCTGATGAAGAAGCCAATCTCAGTGTGGAGGAAGTGCCACTTTTCGAGGAGGACAGTGATGTGCCAATACCGCAGCAAGAGGTATCTGGATTGCAGCCTGGGGCTGAAAGGCTTCCCATTGGAAAAGCTGAACTCTGAATTGCCCCAAACATGTTGCAGCCAGCGTTGCCTGCCTTTAGTGGTGTCGCAGGGTGTACAGTGAATACTGAAAACGTTTTGCCTATAAATTCCTTTCAGTTCTTTACAGATGATGCAATTTTGGATGATATTGTTTTACCAGACTAATTTGTATGCTGAACACTATTTGTGCCAGACTTAAGACCCACTCTAGAGCCACCCGGTGGACTCCCAAGAATCTGGATGAATTGAAAATATGTTTGGGTTTAACTTTTTGGATGGGCTTGATAAGGAAGCCGTTGCTGTCTTCAAATTGTTCCACTAGTCCCTAGATGGCAACGGCTATATTTCCTGCAACCATGATTCATGATTGTTTTTCGCTTCTTCTTCGGATGTGGCATTTTGTTGATGATGCTTCAGCATGACATGAGATCACCCTGATTGCAACCGTCTTTTTAAAGATTTGGCCTGCCCTTAATCACTTTGTAGATTGATTTTCAGAGATCTGTATTTCAGGGAGAGAAATAGCTGTGGACGAGTCTTTGGTCCTGTTCAGGGGCCATTTGGTTTTTAGGCAGTACATTCCTAGCAAGAGGGCATGTTATATAATTCAGAATTATATGCTGTCTGAGAGTAGTACTAGATAGGTCTATAATTTCAGGGTGTACACTGGTAGGAATTTCAGTATTGACCCCCCTGGTTGTTTATCCACTTTCAGAGTTAGTGAGAAAATTGTGTGGGAACTTGGTAGAGGTTTTTGTAGCAAAGGTCACCATTTATATGCAGATAACCTCTACACTGGTATGCAATTGTTCAGATAATTATTCAAAGTGGACACTGTTGTTTGTAGTACAATCTGCTCTAACCGTAAAGGTTACCCAAAAGAGCTTGTTTAAAAAAATTGAGAATGGACAGTGCAGTGCCTTGCATAGTGATGAACGTCTAGCTGTGAAATTTTCTGACAAGAGATATGTCTACATGCTGACTACCATCCATGATGAAAGCATTTCGCCTGTGACTGTTTGGGGTCCAGTTGCTGAACTGCGCAAACCTGTGTGCATTTTAGACTGCAATAAGCACATGGGTGGTATGGATAGAGTAGATCAGAGGCTGGAACCCTACACTGCTCTTCGTAAGGCTCCTTTTAGCATTCTTCAATGCTTTTGTTATATTCAAGGATTGTTCTCCAGAGTCGAAGATGACATTTGTTCAGTTTCAACAGTCTGTGATAGGCAGCCTTGTTGTAGTGAAACAGGCAAGAGTTCCTAAAGTTGCAGCAGTTGAGGCTGTGGCTAGATTGAAATATTGCCACTTTCTTGATCACATTTTTCCCATGCTTAAAAAGACTTTGCTAGTAAGAAATGTAGAGTTTGTGCCCGAAGAGGTATGCCGAATGAGGGTTGTATGTACTGCCCCGATTGTCCTAACCCTGGGCTGTGTGCACCCACATGTTTTAAATTGTACCACACATAATGGCGATTTAGGGTGCAATGGTGAGCATAAAATTAAACTGACTGGTCTGTATTGTTTTATATTTTTTGTTCACACTTCACGGTTGGCATTAGTGTGATGTGTGTATTTAGAGGTGTTGTGTTTGTAGTTATAGTTTTTTATTTACTTCCAATTGGTTTGTGTTTTCTTTTTTTTTTTTTTTTAAACATAATTTTATTATTTTACCAAGTTTGCACAGTTCTTACAGTGGCGTGACATTACATAATAACTCTTACATATAACTTGCACTGTAAAATAGCTTCTTGTCCGCTTCCCATAGCTGTTCCCGGCTCCTGCAATTGTCTACCATAATGCACGATTCGGCAAATACTATATATCCACAACAATAATAACATTCCCTCCCCCCTCCCCTGTCTCCCTGGGTCCTTGCATTTCTCTCCTCATCCTGTTCAGTCTGTATCTAGCCGCTTCCCTCATCATACACATTACTCATTTCTTACCGCTTTGTGCCGGTCTGCCCGTGTCTCGGTCTCATCCACTACCCTGCGTGTTGTCGTTTGTGGCAGGATAATCTACATCTAAAGCTCGCCCCGCTTCCAGCATAGCATCCCATTCTATTGTGTTTTCTTTTTTGTTAATAATAAATGTGATGGTGTGTGTGGACTGATGTTTGGCTGGTGGTGTGCGTGAACAGGCGTTTGGCTGGTGGTGTGTGTGGACTGGCACTTGGCTGGCAGTGTGCATGGACTGGCATTTGGCTGGTGGACTGGCATTTGGCTGGCGGTGTGCATGGACTGGCACTTGGCTGGCGGTGTGCGTGGACTGCCGCTTGGCAGATGGAGTGTGTAAGATGGCTCTTGGCTGGCGGTGTGTGAGATGGCATTTGGCTGGCAGTTTGTGTGTGTGTGTGGTGACCTGCTGCTGGTCACTAAACACACTGCTAGCCAAAAGCCAGTGCAGAAACGCCATCAGCCGGTAGGATTGCTTTGTCATTCATGTGGGCGTATGAAAGTGATGGGCCCTTGAATGGCGCTGTCTGTTGATGTGAGTGTTGTAATGTGCTGGGCCCGCATCTGGCAGTGTGAATGGTAGTGTGTCTTTGTCACGTATGAAAGGTGTGTGAATGGCCTGTAAGGCGGTTGGTAGCTTTTCACTGCTTTATAGCTCATGAGCTGTGAGTCATTGGTTCAATTTTTTACCTTTCAATTATGAACAGTGCATTTCATTTTTGTGAAATCTCTTGTTAATAAAATTTTATGTTCTGAATCTTCACTCACCCTTGTGCCAAATCCAACCAGTATGTGTGTGCACTTGAGGAATAGATTGTTGTGAAGTAATATTTGTCTTTTCTGCCTTTCTCTGCCAGGGTGTACATTGTCTATAGGGAAAATCTGCCAACTATAGATATTTTTTATAAACTAGACACCTAGGGGTGTACAGGGTGGTGTGCCTCTTGAGGATCCCAAGTTTTCTTACCCTCAATGCCCTGCAAACCTCAAAATGTGACTAATATCACACATTTTCCTTGCATTATTGTGCCATATTCACCCAGAGTTTCCCCAGTTCTCCCGATAAAAATGCTACCTCACTTGTGTGGGTGGGCCAATTGCTCGTGATAGGGAAGGGCCAAAACATATTGCAGAAACATCAAAACTATCTATCACAAAATGATTTGGGTTTTCAAGGGGGTCACCTGCTTTTTGGTACCGGGCTGAGCGGCCATCTAGGGAAACCTACCAAACCCAGACATTTCTGTAAACTAGACTCCTGGGTAGTCCAGTAATGTGTGGCTTGCGTGGATCCCTCCAACATTTTCTTACTGAGAATCCCTTGCAAACCTCAAATTTAGCTCAAAAATCAAATTTTCCTCATATTTCTCTCTGGGATCACAACACCAGCACACATTTCCTACCACTGGGCGTTCCCCATGGTCTCCAGATAAAAATTATACCACACTTGTGTAGGTGCCTAAAGCAGAGTCAGCCTAAAAACGTTTTACAAAATTGCACTTATGAACACGCTATGATACTCCCTCAATTTCTACTAATTTTTGGCCGTTCCCTTTTGCAGGCACTTGACCCACCCAAACAAGTGAGGTATAATTTTTCTCGGTAGACCAAGGGAAACACTGGAAGGTAGGAAATTTGTGCAAAAACAACTATGTACTGAATTGAAATGAGTTTATTAATCAAACCCTCAGCAGTCTTGTGAGGCACACCCGATGTCTCTCTCCAGTTCATGACAGACCCCCAGCCTCTTGAGCACTTAGCAGCAGGATTAAACATACAAACAGTGTTGTGGGAGGGATTGGAGGCCTAATCTGCTGCTGCACTACTGAGCGGTAGCAAACACTTTAGTTTTTTTACGGAACCTGGACAGTGGCATAACAATAGCCCCCGCAGACCCCACGGTGCGGGTGGGTCCCCTGAGCTCCAAGGGACCCCTTCCTGCACTGTGCATGGGTGGCAGCTGAGACCGCCTGACTGTGTTTGAAGTGTGAGGGGGCCCCTATATGTACTTTTTGGGGGCCCCGTGCAAAACCAGGTTGTTTTGTGATAGATAATTTTGATGCCTCCACAATATGTTTTGTCCGTTTCCTGTTTCGGGGACTAGGTCTACCCACACAAGTAATGTACCATTTTTACTGAAAGGCTTGAGGGAATGCCGGGTGGATGGAAATTTCTGGCTCTTTGCTGATTCCAGAAATTTCCATCACTAAAATGTGAGGAAAGGTGTCTTTTTTATGTCAAAGTTTATGGTTTGCAAGGCTTTCTGGATGACAAAACGTAATGAGAGCCACTCAAGTCAGCCCACACTGGATACCCCTAGATGTCTTGTTTTAAAAAATGTACAGATTTTTTAGGCTTCCCTAGATGCTGGCTGAGCTTGGGCCCAAATTCCACAGCTAGGCACATTGCAAAAAAGGGGTCAGTTTTCAGTGGAAAAATGTGATGTGTCCATGTTGCGTTTTGGGACGTCCCTATCGGGGGTACCAGGCCTACCCACACAAGTGAGGTACCATTTTTATCGGGAGACTTGGGGGAATGCTAGATGGAAGGAAGTTTGGTTAGGTTTCCTTGATATCTATTTTTCACTCTTTATATTTTACCAAATAAATTACTGTATACCCAGTACACAATGAAGAACCATTGCACGTTGCAGCTCTTTTTTGGGGCACTTTCTCCCAATATTTATGTCCCAGTAAAGCATGTGAGATAAACTGCTCCATTTGAAGGGAAAGTTAAATCTGAATCGGTGCAAAAACTGCTATGTTCTGAATTGAAATGAGTTTAGTAATCAGGCCCCCAAGCAGTCTTGTGAGGCACGCCTGATGTCTCTCTGCAGTTCATGACAGACCCCACGATGCTCGGGCACTTAGCAGCAGGGTTAAACAAACAAATGGTGTTGTGGGAGGGAATTGAGGCCTAATTTGCTGCTGCACTACTGAGCGAGAACAAACACTTTTTTTTTTTTTTGCAGCATCCGGGCAAAGGCCTGCAATAGTCCCTGTGGTGCAGGAGGGGCCCCCTGAGATCCAGGGGGCCCCCTCCGGCACTGTGCATGGGCGGTGGCTAAGTCCTCCTGACTGGGTCTGGAGAGTGGGGTGGCCCTCTATGTACTTTGCAGGGGGGCACCCTCAAGTTTCGTTAGGCCACTGCACTGGGGCATTTCATTGCGGCCATTATGCTCCTTTTCCAAATTTGCAGTAAAATTGTGACTCGCGAAAAGCTGGGGAATCTGCCTTTGGAACTAATATGTGACAGTGTCCAGCCTGGATAGTTTTAGATGGCACCTGCCAGCTTCTATTTACCAGTCATGGTTGTACTGGTATGGGCATAGATGTGGACATGGATGTTCAATATTTGATTAATATTTGTGTGCAGCGTCAATAACATTGCGCTGTAGTTGAATGTGAGCCTCTATGAGCCACCTCTCCCCTATTTTACTTTATTTCCATTTTCCTTCTGTACACGACATTTTAGTTTTGCTCCTGGATGTTTTTATGAGATGCAGGCCACGCACACCATTATGGCTCAACTAGTAGAATTGGTGCCATGCCAGCATGGTTTGGGATGTCAGCCATGTGATGGGAGAAGTATTTTGCTTGTGCCACCAAGTTGTGCTTTGTGGGGACTGCTTTCTGTAGGCACATGCAGAGTGACTATACCATGATGCCTTTCTTGGCGCCTGTGACGAGTCCAGCAGCTGCATGTAATATAGCTCTGAGAGTTTGGAAAGGCCTGCTTGCACTGTGGTACCTCCGTAGGAATGAGAGCTCGTATTGTGTTTTTGAAGTCTGAGTGAGGGATCAAAGGCTTTAGTTTTATGTGTAGGTGTAATTGATAGGAGAACAAAAGACGTCCAGACTCCCCTGGGCACCCTGGGGCACTAAGCAAACGTGCTCTGAGCAAACTGTGCAAAACATGAAAATACTAAAACATAGGAAGATATATAAGACTTTTTATCACATTTAAAAATATTCCAATGCATTTGTCGAAAGACAGTTCATTTTTCATAAAGCAAGCATGCCAACAGACCCGATTCAGGCTGGAGACTCCCGATGTAAAGCCAAAAATACCTTTAATTTAGCTTTCTCCTGTCTGGAATCAGCCCTACTTCAAATGCAAGTCAATGTGAAAGATACATTCCCCCCATTAGTATTTTACAATACTCCTCTTTGTGCTGTCCCAATGTTGGCCTGTATGATAAATTTACAGAAAGGTCACCTACAAAAGCCCACGGGCAGATTTTCAAGCCCCTTGCGTGACTTTTGCGCCGCCATTGCGTGACGCAACAGCGGCATAAATGTTACAGCCCATTTACAATGTGACGCTTCTAGGGAGATGCGTCACGTTGTAAAGCCCTGCGTCACATTATACCTGTGTCAGGTATAATGTATGCAGGGTGGGCGTTACCATGCAAAAAGCTATGTGAAACTGACGCTGTGAAATCTTCACTGCGTCACTCTACAACTTCACTGCGTCAAACTCCCTATGCCTGCTCAGACCAGGCGTAAGGAATCACGCAGGGCTTTTTAAGTGGGACTCACCTATCTATTGTGGTGCATTGATGGAGTTGCGTCAATTTCATGAGCAGCTCCAGCAATGCGTCATTTTTGCGCCAACAGATGCGCCAGAATTTCTGATGCATCTGTTAATCCTGCACCATGGAGCACTGTATTGTAAATACAGCGCATCCATAATGGCACCAGGACATTCGGCTCTGACGCAAGGAAACTGACGCATCGATTTAGATGCCTCAGGTCCTTGTAAATCTGCCCCCACAAGTCTCATTGATTGTTAGGACTTTCTTTCGTTGTTCATAATTGAATATTAAATAAGTCACCAATCCTTATTTGTTTTCTTAAATTGTATTGTGTTTAAGTTGAGTATACAACAACAACAAATTAACCCCTTCAGCGCGGCGGGAATTCCCCCGCGGTGCTGAAGGGTTCGAGCGCGGGCGGGGCCATGACGGAACGGTTCCGTCATGAGCACAGCTCAACCGATGCTCATGACGGAACCGTTCCGTCATGAGCATGGAAGGGGTTAAATAAAGTTATCACAGAGAAACAAAGAGGCGACAACTTACACTTATAATTGCCAATACTGCTCAATGTTCACAGTAATTCACAATAATTCAGTTGGGACACTCGGCACTCAAGAGAACAGTGTTTAGATGTCTAAGACTGAGAACAAAGAAAATATGTTTTAGTAATATCCATGCATCTTAAAGCGGCCCAGCACTGTTTGTTGTGAATCTGCATGGGTAGGATATTGTTCAGAAGCAATTATTTGCAGATGTGTATCACCGAATATAAACCTAAAAAGGAGGGGGCCAGAAGGACCAGTGGGGGTGAATCAAAATAATGTGAAGAGAGATGAGTCTACACTATTTGTCGATGCGTTTCGGTGGTAAAGGATAGCCACAACCACCTTATTCAAGGCACAGGATTTGAAATCTTACACAAACCTATACCTATGTAGGTTTTCTTATAAAGCTGTCTTATTGTTATTAAAAACAAACTTAAAAACAAAACATTCAACAAAAAAATTACAAACATGTATAAAACATATTTTGCACAGAAAGCACAAGCTCGTCTATTATGTCCCCACTATTCGTTCTACACCATGTATCTACTAGTTGACGTTTTAAAGTACAACCAGTTTACGCAGACATAAACTATGTCACTTCCCATCATCATATTAAGCTCTCACTGGTTCAAAGATTTCCACCATGCTAGGCACATTGCTCCAATTTGAAAAATCTGCCACTTCACTTTAAAGATATCAAACTACCATATAGTAGGAGTTGTAGAACTTTCTATGAAAAATTAGGGATGTGTATTATCTCTGAGGACTTATTATAAACATTATAGATCCAATGCTGCATTTCAACTGATACATATTACTACCACTGATCTGGAAACCTAAAACACATAGACGACCCTAAGTAAGACTCACTGTTGTGTTATTCCATGTTATTCAAAACACTCTTTGGGCGCTCTACTTTAGCTTCAAAGTGAAGCACCTCTCAAAGGGGACATTTAGTGTTCCAGTATTAGTTTCTACAAACTGGGCCACATTAGAAGTGGCCTAGGAGGGCCTGAGGGAGTTTGGGGGCCTTGTGGCCTCCCTCCATAAAAAAAGAAATATATATAAGAGGCACAGCCCCGGGGGATGGGGTCCCCGGGGCTAATACTAGGCCACGCAGCCCCCCCTCCTAGCGTTAAAATTAAAAAAATTGTTTAAAAATTATGGCCATGCCCCGGGGGATGTGTTCCCCGGGGCCAAAATTGGCCTCGGGAGGGGGGCCACATGGCCCCTTTCCCGTTTGCTTGTTTTTTTTTATAAAAAGGGGCAAGGCCCTGGGGGATGGGGTCCCCAGGGCCCAAAAAAAGGAAAGAGGAGGGGGCCACACAGACCCCCTTCTTAAAAAAATATATATATAAAAAAAAGCCGCATCTCAGCTGGGCCCCACCCCCTCCCTGCAGCACTCAGCAAACGCACCAACTATCCCACCAGGTACCTCCAGTATGCGCCAGGGAGCTGTGTTGCAGAGAGGTGTTCAGAGGCCACGCCCCTTTTTACACCTCTCTGCAACACAGCTCTGTGGCGCTTACTGGAGGTATCTGTTGGGCTAGTTAGACCCCAAGGACCCTCAGGATTCAAGGGGACTTAATCCCCCAACTTAAAACGTGCCATGGGGTGTGTTTGCACAGTGGTGAAGGGAGGGGGCGGGGCCTGAGGTAACATGTGTGCAAACACACCCTGTGGCTCGTTTTAAGTTGGGGAATGAATTCCTCTTCAATCCTGAGGGTCCCTGGGGGCAAACTAGCCCACCAGGTACCTCCAGTAAGCGCCACTGTGCTGCGTTGCAGAGAGGTGCCCCAGGCCATGCCCCTTTTTACACCTCTCTGCAATGCAGCTCTGTGGCGCTTACTGGAGATACATGGCGGGCTAGTTGGACTCCAGGGACCCTCAGGATTGAAGAGGAATTAATCCCCCAACTTAAAACGCGCCATGGGGCGCCTTTGCATTTGCACAGTGGTAAAGGGAGGGGGTGGGGCCTGAGGTGACATGTGTGCAAACACGCCCTGTGGCGTGTTTTAAGTTGGAGAATTAATTCCCCTTTAATCCTGAGGGCCCCTGGGGGCCACGTAGCCTACTAGGTACCTCCAGTAAGCATCACAGGGCTGCATTGCAGAGAGGTGGCCCAGGCCACGCCCCTTTTTGCACCTCTCTGCAATACAGCTCTGTGGCGCTTACTGGAGATACATGGCAGGCTAGTTAGACCCCAGGGACCCTCAGGATTGAAGAGGAATGAATCCCCCAACTTAAAACACACCATGGGGCGCATTTGCAAAGTGGCAAAGGGAGGGGACGGGGCCTGAGGTGACATGTGTGCAAACACGCCCTGTTGTGCGTTTTAAGTTTGGGAATTAATTACCCTTCAATCCTGAGGGCCCCTGGGGGCCAACTAGCCCACCAGGTACCTCCAGTAAGCACCACAGAGCTGCGTAGCAGAGAGGTGGTCCAGGCCATGCCCCTTTTTATACCTCTCTGCTACGCAGCTCTGTGGCGCTTATTGGAGGTACCTGGTGGGCTAGTTGGACCCCAGGGACCCTCAGGATTCAAGGGGACTTAATCCCCCAACTTAAAACGTGCCATGGGGCATGTTTACACAGTGGTAAAGGGAGGGGGCAGGGCCTGAGGTGACATGTGCAAACACGCCCTGTGGCACGTTTTAAGTTGGGGAATTAATTTCCCTTCAATCCTGAGGGCCCCTGAGGGCCAAGTAGCCTACCAGGTACCTCCAGTAAGCGTCACA
Source organism: Triturus cristatus (assembly GCF_964204655.1). Classification (NCBI taxonomy): domain Eukaryota; kingdom Metazoa; phylum Chordata; class Amphibia; order Caudata; family Salamandridae; genus Triturus; species Triturus cristatus. The sequence goes on along the minus strand of NC_140587.1, from coordinate 313,227,338 downwards.
GGCCTGCGCTGCAGAGAGGTGGTCCAGGCCACACCCCTTTTTTCACCTCTCTGCAATGCAGCCCTGTGGTGCTTACTGGAGGTACCTGGGGGGCTAGTTGTACCCCAGGGACCCTCAGGATTCAAGGGGACTTAATCCCCCAACTTAACAACGTGCCAGGGGGTGTGTTTGCAGAGTGGTGGAGAAAGGGGGCATGGCCTTTGTCTACCTCTCACCAATCCCACTGCGTGGGGCTTACTGGAGGTAAAAGGTAGGCTAGTTGGCCCCTAAAGGACCCCCAGAATTGAAGGGGACTTCATTCCCCATCCAAGAGCGTGCCAGGGAGTGCATTTGTAGAGTGGTGGGTGGGCAAAGTGGGCGTGGCCTGGCATGAGTACTCACCAATGCAGCTGTGTGGGACTGACTGGAGGTAATAGTTTGGGAAGTTGGCCCCAAGGATGTCCTTGGGGGCCAACTACCCCTCTTGTTACCTCCAGTAAGTCCCACACAGTGGGATTGCTAAGTCGTCTTCGGAGGCCATGGCCCCCTTTCTCTACCACTCTGCAAATGTGCCTCGTGGGACACTATGGGATGGGGGATGAAGTCCTTACTCCTGAGGGAGTTTGGGGGCCAAGAATCCCTGCTGGTACCTCCTGTAAGTCCTACGCAGCGGAATTCCTGAGCGTTGGTTGGACGCCCAGCACCCTTTCTCCACCACTCCGCAAATGCGACTACTAGTTAAAGTAGCATATTTCTACACCTCTGACTAAGAGGTAGTTTTAATCACCCTGCCCTATTATGTACTAGGGCCTTACAGAGGAGGTCATGCTAATTTACAGGGGTGCCCCGAAGCATCGTGTTCCCTTGTGTATGTAGGTGTTTTTCACTGTATTCTAAGTGTCTTTTAGCATAGCACTGGCTCTAGGCCTGATTAGTCAGAGTCAGTTACCACCAGTACCCGTCTGAAAAAGTTGTGGGCACATGATGATTTTGCAAGAAGGCCTCTTTCTGCTCCTCTGTTGGTTCTTTCTGCACATGTCTTGCTTCTTCCTGCACTTTTCTTCATCTTTGTGGACTTCTGTTGCTTCTTTCTGCATTTCTTTTGCTTCTTTTTGTGCGTTTTCTCTTCTTTCTTCACATGTCCCACCTCTGTAGGCTTAGTTAGAAACTAGCATTTGAAAAACCTTTGAAATTCACTGAAACAACCATAGGTTTCAGGGACGTTATAGTTAGAAATTGGCATTTAAAAAACTTTTGAAATTCACTGAAAAAGCCATAGGTTTCAGGCACGTTATAGTTAGAAATTCGCATTTAAAAAACCTTAGAAATTCACTGAAAAAACATAGGTTTTAGGGAAAGTTATAGTTAGTTGGACATTTCACTTGTACAAAACCCGTGAAATTCCCTCGTTATGGTTAGTTCAGCTAACTATAACTTGCGCCCCCGCAATGCACTGCTGATGACGTAACATATTACATCATTCATGACATGGTCAGTGACATCACTGATGACATCACAGATGACATCTCAAATGACATCACTGATGACATCATCCATGCGATAATTTCATGCATCTTCTCACACCCTAATATAACTTTAGATACACCCACTCTAAATTACAGACTGCCATTCTCAAAACCATAGACACTCCAACACCAATAACTACATACCCACTCACTGATTCTTAGGTCTACACACACATCCACTCACTCACCCGTACAGTCACTCAGGACTATCATATGCACTCATACACCTATATAGACACTCACACACCACCACTCATCCATAGAGGTACTCACACACCTGGTCAGTCATGCAAATAATTAATCACACTCCCATTTATTCACCTATACAGTTATACACACACTGGCTCACTTACTCATACAAATAGTAGCACATTCTTACGCTCTTATACAATCACTGATGCAAGCAAACACTCATCCATGCAGCCACTCTCACAATCACACACTCTCACTTATAGCCATTTATATATTCTAACACACATATATACTGCCTTTCATATATGTAGTTAGTCACACATATACCACTGAGATATACATTCACTCACTAACACACCCATACACACACTCACCCACCCATACAGTCCATCACAGATGCACACTTCAAACTATGCACCCAGTGAATCACCCACTTACACATCTATGCACAGAGTCACACACACCCCACCCACACAAACACTCAGGCACCCATACAGATACTCAGACAACCAATCAATAACTCATATAGACACTTATGTAGTTATTCCAAAACCCATGCAGCCGCTTGCACACCAACAGACAGACGGATACAGATATTCACACAGTTTAGTCACTAACCCATGCATTCAGTAAGATATGTTTAATCACTCACTTATAGAGTCAGTCACGCACCTAGTAAAACATCCATTCAGACACTTATACACCCACTCATTCTTCAATATGCCTTTCCCTATATATATTAAACATATTTAAACTTTACAGAAGCACAGTCACTGGATAATGTCATCAGTGATGTCATCAGTGATGTCATTTGATATGTCATCAGTGATGTGATCAGTGATGTCACTGACCATGTCATGAGTGATGTAATATGTTACGTCATCAGCAGTGCATTGCGGGGGCGCGAGTTATAGTTAGCCGGGGGAATTTCACGGGTTTTGTACGAGTGAAATGTCCAACTAACTATAACTTTCCCTAAAACCTATGGTTTTTTCAGTGAATTTCTAAGTTTTTTTTTAAATGATAATTTCTAACTATAACGTGCCTGAAACCTATGTTTTTCAGTGAATATATATATATATATATATATATATATATATATATATATATATATATATATATATTCACTGAAAAAACCATAGGTTTCAGGGGTGTTATAGTTAGCTGGACTTTTCACTTGTACAAAACCATTGAAATTCCCCCATTATAGTTAGTTCAGCTAACTATAACTCGCGCGCCCGCAATGCACTGCTGATGACGTCACATATTACATCACTCATGACATGGTCAGTGACATCACTCATGACATCACTGATGACATCTCAAATGACATCACTGATGACATCACTGATGACATCATCCAGTGAATGTGTGTTTTTCTGAAAATTAAATATGTTTTATATATGTATATCTCAAGGTCGATGGAAGAATAAATGGGTATATAAGTGTCTAAATGGATGATTTGTTTTTGAAAAATTGATTGTGTAACTGACTGATTAAGTGTATCATAGTGAATACATGGCTTAGTGAGTAATGTTTAAATATGTAAATATCTGTATCAGTCTCTCATTTTGTGTATAAGTGGCTGCATGGGTTGGTGAGTAGCTACATGGGTGTCTATATAGGTTATTAGTTGGTTTTTTGAGTATCAGTCTGAGTGTCTGCATGGTTCGGTGGGAGGTATTACGTAGTGCATAGGTGCATGAATGAGTGACTCACTGTTTGTATGTGTTGAACACAGCATGTGTGCAGGACTGTATGGGTGGATGAGTGTGTGTATGGGTGTGTTAGTGAGTGAATGACTGTCTCAATAGTGTCTTTATGAGTAACTACATATGTTTTAAACTAGTATATGTGACTATTGGTGTATATATGTGAGTATAAGTGAGAGTGAGAGATTGAAAGAGTTCCTGTATGAATAAGTATGTGTTTCTATAAGTGATTGTTTAAAAGACTAAGTATGTGTAAGTTTCCGTAGAAGTAATTGTGGTGGTGTGTGTATAACTGTATATGCAAGTAAATGTATGTTTGATTCTTTATTAGCATGAGTGACTATGTGTGTGAGTAACTCTATGGATGAGTGGCATTGTGTAACAGGATGTATAGGTGTATGAGTACATATGATGAGTGAGTACATGTATGAGTGACTGTATAGGACTGTTGGTGAATGAGTGGATGTGTATGTGGATCTTAGAATTACTGAAGAGGTTGTTGTAAATGGTATTGGTATGTCCATTGTTTTGAAAATTTTAGTCTCTATTTTTGAATGTGTGTATCAAAGGTTATATTAGGGTGAGAGGAGGTCTGCCACTCTATCACAATGATGATGTCATCAGTGATGTCATCAGTGATGTCATTTGAGATGTCATCAGTGATGTCATGAGTGATGTCACTGACCATGTCATGAGTGATGTAATATGTGACGTCATCAGCAGTGCATTGCGGGCGCGCGAGTTATAGTTAGCTGAAATAACTATAACGGGGGAATTTCAATGGTTTTGTACAAGTGAAAAGTCCAGCTAACTATAACACCCCTGAAACCTATGGTTTTTTCAGTGAATTTCTGAGGTTTTTTAAATGCTAATTCCTAACTATAACGTGCCTGAAACCTATGTTTTTTTCTGTGAATTTCAAAGGTTTTTTAAATGCTAATTTCTAACTATGCCTACAGAGATAGGACATGTGAAGAAAGAAGAAAAAATGCACAGAAAGAAACAAAAGAAGTGCAGAAAGAAGCAACAGAAGTCCTCAAAGACGAAGAAAAGTGCAGGAAGAAGGATAACGTGCAGAAAGAACAAAAAGAAGAGCAGAAAGAAGCCTTGTTGCAAAATCATCCTGTACCCTCAACTTTTTCAGACGGATACTGGTGGTAACTGAGTCTGACTAACCAGTCCTAGAGCCAGTGCTATGTTAAAAGACACTTCGAATACAGTGAAAACACCTACATACACTAGGGAACATTATGCGTTGGGGTCCCCCTGTGATTAGCATGACCTCCTCTGTAAGCCCCTAGTATATAATAGGGCATGGGGATTAAAACTACCTCTTAAAACAGGCCACAGGGCGTTTTTGCACACGTTAACTCAGGCCCCGTCCCCTCCCTTCACCACTGTGTAAACACGCCCTGTGTCCGTTTTTAGTTGGGAGATTAAATTCATTTGAATCCTGAGGGTCCCTAGGGTCCAACTAGCCCACTAGGTACCTCCAGTAAGTGCCACAGAGCTGCGTTGCAGAGAGGTGTAAAAAGTGGCACGGCCTGGACCACCTCTCTGCAATGCAGCTCAGTGGCGCTTACTGGAAGCACTTGGTGGGCTAGTTAGCCCCCAGGGGCCCTCAGTATTGAAGGGAAATTATATCCCCAATTTAAAACGTGCCATAGTGCGTGTTTGCACACGTCACCTCAGGCCCCGTCCCCTCCCTTCACCACTGTGTAAACGCGCCCTGTGGCTGTTCTAAGTTGAGAGATTAAGTCCCCTTGAATCCTAAGGGTCCCTAGGGTCAAACTAGACCACTAGGTACCTCCAGTAAGCGCCACAGAGCTGCGTTGCAGAGAGGTGTAAAAAGGGGCTTGGCCTCAGAACACCTGTCTGCAGCGCAGCTCCCTGGCGCATACTGGAGATGCCTGTTGGGGGCGCGTTTGCAGAATGCTGCACGGAGGGGGCATGGCCTCCGGCACGATGCCAGTCTTTTATTTATTTTAATTTTTTAAGAAGGGGGCTCTGTGGTTCCCCTTCCTATTCTAATTTATTGGCCCTGATGACCCCATCCCCCAGAGCCTGTCTCCTAATTATATTTTTTTGACCCCAATCCCCAGGGCCGGCCACTGTTTTTTATTATTTAAAAAAAATATATATTTATAGACACACCTAGGACATGCTGGACAAACGGTACGTACCTATCACCATGACGATTTGCGTGAAATTCATTAAAAGGCGACTATGCATATAATGAATCCACGTGGAATGTATTTACACCACTAGTGAAGCTCTGACATGTCTGATGCCCTACCGTGCCTAATCCCGGTAGACACCCTTGTTGTTTATTTATACAAACATGGGTAACTATTGACGGGCACATTTAATACACATGCACACCAAGCCATTCAAAGGGGATTCGACAAAAATTCAACTAACACTATGCAAGAAACCCCCCTCACGGTTAATAAAACACACATCCACTGCCGGATGTGTAATACTTTTTATTTTACTCTCTGGAAAGGGGACGAACATCACTTGAGACTCACAGCGCGCTCCTGACAGAGCCCAATGCTGTGTTACACCCACCATTACCTGCCGAGTGGCACAGACCTCTGTGTTGTATTCCACTAGCTAGTGCATATGCTATGACACTCTCTAGCCCATGTGCACTGTAACACCACCCCGTGAATATTTCATGCCACACTTGTCTTCGCACGGGTTATATTGCCCCATCTAACGTGCCTTCCTCGATGCCTATGTTATAACGCACAGTGCTATGCCATACATATTACAATCTGGGATCCATATCTATGTCACAGTGCATATGCAACGTTACACTCCCCAGCACATATTTTATATTACAACTTTAGAGACTAGTGAGGTTACACAACACTGCCCTGTGCATATTACACTCCAAGGCGCATATCGCATAGCACGCGCTAGTGCCTGTGCTATCTCGCGCTCTCCAATGAATCTGTCATTGCGCACAATGTATTGCATATTATATTTCACGCCCGGTTCATCTTATATCACACTTTTTGGTGCATAGTTTATACCATACACTATATCTAGTTTTCATTTTCAATCGTGCTCTCAGGACTATGTTCTATATAACACTGTGTTCACCTACCCTTTTCACGGGCATTACATTTTGCGATAGGGGTGGAGGGTCAGGGGGTGTTTCTGCCAAGTGAGCCCGGAGTCACAGTCACAAACGTCCTCTTCTTCCTGAATAAAAGTGAGATTATGCTGCATACTTGTTCATATTTTAAGTAGTTCGCACAGACACAATGTTTTAAAAACATTAAAGTTCCTAATACCCGCCTTCTCTGAACAGTTAGCTTGCTGCCCCATCCCCCTCCTCCCTATCCTCTGTTGTGTGAATCCATGGACTAGCCTCCTCCCTCCTGCCATGCATGGTCTGATGTGCTGCCACTGCCCTCAATTTAGTATGATGTACCAGTCCACTCCTCCTGCCCTCCATTGCCCAATTCTATGCCCCATCATTGACCTCCTGCTTAAACTCTGTGCTTAGCTTGCTGCCCCTATTCTCCTTCCCCCTGCCCTCTGATGTCTTTGTGCATGCCCCTGCTCCATCCTTTTTGCCCACCATGTTCCATGGACCTGTCACTCCTATCTACTCTGAGTGTTCTGTTGAGCTGCCACTCCCCTCCCACCTGCCTAGCATTGTCAGATGACTGTAACCTGTCCCTGCCACCTCCACCCTGCCTGTCCACATGCCATGCCCCTATCCTCTTCCTCCTGTCCTACATGGTCCATTGTACTGCCACACCCTTCTGCCCTCCCTGGTCTGTTGTGCTGCAACTGCTCCTCCTGCCTGCCCCGTGTGGTCTGTTGTGAGGCCCCTTCCACTGAACTTTCTTGTCTGTGCACAGGTCCTGACCCTCCCTTCTATCCTCCATCGTCCTTTGTGCATGCCCCTGAACCCTCCTTCTTGCCCATCATAGCCATTGTGCTGCCACTAACCCTCCCACTTGCCATGCATGGTCTTCTGTGCTGCCATGGCCCCTCCCACCTTCCCTGTGTGGTCAGTTAGCTGCCCCTGACCCCCTCCCACCTTCCCTCCATGGTCTGTGTGTATGCCATCACAGTCTCACTGTTGCTCTTCATGGTGTGTCTTGCTTCTAGTGCCCATCCTGCCTGACCTCCATGGCTATCTTGCTGCTCCTGCCCTGCCCCCTTGCCCCCAGCCCTCTGTTTACATGTGCAGACCCCTACTCCCTCCCTCCTGGCTTGTCTGTTCCATTGTAATGCCCCTGATCCGTCCCTCCTGCCCTTTATGGTCTGTTATGCTGCAGCTTTCTCTCCTGTCTGTCCATTATGGTCAGCTAGCTACCATTGCCTCTTGCCCCTCTGTTCTCTGTTGTCCATGTGCATGGTCCTGTCCCCTCCCTCCTGTCTTTCTATGGATTGTTGTGCTGCACTCCCGTCCTGCATGCCCTGTGTGGTGTATTGTGCTGCTGCAAACCCTGATGCCTGCCCTGCAAGGTCAGTTTGGTGCACCTCTCCATGTCCCTCCTGTCCTCTGTTATCCAAGTCCATGCCCCTACCCCATTTCCTTCCATGATCCAATGTACCATACTTGCGAACATTTTGAACTTGGTAAGAGGGAGATTTTGAAAAAAAACTGGGGTATTGATTTTCCCCTTTGAGTTACATTGAAAAAGAGGAGATTGTAGACAGGAGACAGATCAAATAAAGCCCATTTGAGCTTAAAAACATTGGACGTTTCCTGGCTGAATCGGGTCTGTTGGCATGTATGGTTGTACTACCATTGCCTCTTCCTTCTGCCCACAATGGTCTATTACATTGCCACAGCCTCTCTTGCAAGTCCTGTATTGTTGGTTTGTTGCCCCTGCCCCCCTTTCCACTGCCCTCCATAGTCTGTTGTGCTTCCACGGCCCTTCCTGCCTGCTCAGTGTGGTTAAATTGTTGCCTTTGCACCCTCCTACCTGCCTTCAATTTTCAGAGTCCGTGCCCCTGGCCTCTGCCTCTCAACAGTATCCTAATGAACAACTAGATTGCTAACATTCTATATTTATTACAAAAGTGTGGAACGCCTGACATCATCTTGATGTAATCAAAACTGTAATACCTAGAGCATTTCCTTTAGAAATTACATATATGAGAGGGTCTTATTGGCATCAAAATTATGGTTAGTGCTCTAAAAGACTAAAATAAGGACATATTTTCTGAGTTTTCAAATAGCGACAAAGCACTTTTAAATTATTTGTTATCTTTATGTTTTTTTATCCAGTTGACCACTTGATTAAATGTTGCACTTAGGGGAGAGGATGTGGTGTTACTTCCAGAACTGCAGACTTTGCAACTGGGGAACCAGGTTGAAGTTTCTGTTTCAGCTCGACATTCTGTGATTCTGGTCAAATCACTTAGTCTCCCCATGTCTACAACCAAAATAAATTTGTTCTTGTGTGATGTAACCAATGCTCATGTAAAGCACTCCAATACCTGACAAGTCTGCACTGTATAACACTGCAAAAACACAAAATAATAAGTGTTTTGCACACTTCTGTCATTGGGCTATATTTGGGCTACATCTGGGTGATTTTGGGCTACATTTGGGCTCTTTTGTCTCCGGTGGCCATCTTGGGAGATTTATTTGTTATGAAGTTTCCTAATTTCCTCATGTACTGCAGTCTCCTCAGAAGGAAATGCTTTCAGTTTTTTACTTTGATTCCATCATGAAGGTATTCAGATATTTTACACGTTTGCCATAAATTCTGAATGTTAGCACTCTAGTTGCTCATTAGATCACTGTAGTAAAACTACTGTTCACCATGGAAGTCTGCTCCTGGTATTAAAAGTGCATGTTTCAGTCTGCATGTCAGAATTTTTTCATGAAATAGAAGAGGATTTGAGAAGTCACTCAAAATGTGTCCTCATTTTCTTTCTTCAGCATTAATCATAATTTCTATGGCAAAATGAACCCCCTCATTGTGTTCCTTTTTAAATTAAATGTTTTAAGAGTTACCAGTTTATTCCAATCAAGATGGCTTCAGGTGTGCCATACTTTTGTCATAATGAAGACAGTAAGCGCTCTAGTTGTTTTTAAGAACATTCTGGGACATTCTGTCATTGGGCTATACTTGGGCTACATCTGGGTGATATTTGGGCTACATTTGGGCTCTTTTGTCTCTGGTGGCCATCTTGGGAGACTTATTTGTTATGAAGTTTCCTAATTTCCTCATTTACTGCAGTCTCCTCAGTAGGAAATACTTTCAGTTTTTTACTTTGATTCCATCAAGAAGGCATTCAGATGTGTCACACATTTGCCATAAATTCAGAATGTTAGCACTCTTTTTGCTCATTAGATCACTGTAGTAAAGCTACTGCTCACCAGGGAAAACTGCTGCTGGTATTGAAAGTGCATGTTTCAGTCTGCATGTCAGAATTTTTTAATGAAATAGAAGAGGATTTGAGAAGTCACTCAAAATGTGCCCTAATTTTTCTTTCTGCAGCACTAATCATACTTTTTATGGAAAAATGAACCCCCTCATTTTGTTCCTTTTTAAATTAAATGTTTTAAGAGTTACCACTTTAATCCAAGCAAGATGTTAGCACTCTAGTAGTTCTTTGGAACACTCTGGGAAGCTGCAGTAGAACACAAAGGAATCAACTGACAATCTCTGCCCTTGTTGGATGTACATGTTTTACTGAGAATGTCAGACTTCATTCTCACATGACTGAGAAAGATAATGTGAATTTACAGAAAATAAGCTCTCAGTTTAGCTTATAGATCACCTTCCAAACCTCTGTGGTAAAAGCATGAGAAAATATTTTTCTCTCAATCATCATATCCCTGCAGAAGGCTTTTTCACATGGTGAAATCACCTTAGAACATACCACAATTCCTAAAATGAGTATGGTACCATCAACAAATGATTTATAATGTAACTAAAGTCTTAAAACCTTCTATTAACTGCAATGCTTTTTAATGAGGTGCTATCATGTATATTGGTCCCAAGATGGCTGCCAACACTTCTTGGATGAAGTGCTGACAGCCAATCAGATCTCAGGATGAGATGTGTGGTTAGGCTCCGCCCACATATATATATGCTTTTAAATGCTATTTTCTCAGGAAACACTGAACAGATTTACACCAGACCTGCAAAAGGCAATTCCTTGACCTTATGGCTACCTCTCTGCCAAATTTCACGTAATTCTGTTCAGCCGTTCGGGCTGTAGCTGCGACTAATGGTCCTATGGAAAAATGCATGGGGAAAACGTGTTTTGGGACCCCCCCTTTTTCTCGGCCCCCGCTTGACGAATCACCCCGAGACTTTCAGGGTAGGAGCTGAACGGAGCGCCCCATTAGTTTTGAAAATTTCGCGAGGATTCGTCAACCGGCGCCAAAGTTATTCAAAATAGAATTTTGAGATTTCCTATGGAAACTAGGTTGTAACTATAACTATCTACTGGCAACCGCCAGTAGATTTTATATATATATATATATATATATATATTCACTGAAAAAACCACAGGTTTCAGGGGTGTTATAGTTAGCTGGACTTTTCACTTGAACAAAACCATTGAAATTCCCCCGTTATAGTTAGTTCAGCTAACTATAACTCGCGCGCCCGCAATGCACTGCTGATGACGTCACATATTACATCACTCATGACATGGTCAGTGACATCACTCATGACATCACTGATGACATCTCAAATGACATCACTGATGACATCATCCAGTGAATGTGTGTTTTTCTGAAAATTAAATATGTTTTATATATGTATATCTCAAGGTCGATGGAAGAATAAATGGGTATATAAGTGTCTAAATGGATGATTTGTTTTTGAAAAATTGATTGTGTAACTGACTGATTAAGTGTATCATAGTGAATACATGGCTTAGTGAGTAATGTTTAAATATGTAAATATCTGTATCAGTCTCTCACTTTGTGTATAAGTGGCTGCATGGGTTGGTGAGTAGCTACATGGGTGTCTATATAGGTTATTAGTTGGTTTTTTGAGTATCAGTCTGAGTGTCTGCATGGTTCGGTGGGGGGTATTATGTAGTGCATAGGTGCATGAATGAGTGACTCACTGTTTGTATGTGTTGAAGACAGCATGTGTGCAGGACTGTATGGGTGGATGAGTGTGTGTATGGGTGTGTTAGTGAGTGAATGACTGTCTCAATAGTGTCTTTATGAGTTGCTACATATGTTTTAAACTAGTATATGTGACTATTGGTGTATATAAGTGAGTATATGTGAGAGTGAGAGATTGAAAGAGTTCCTGTATGAATAAGTATGTGTTTCTATAAGTGATTGTTTAAAAGACTAAGTATGTGTAAGTTTCCGTAGAAGTAAGTGTGGTGATGTGTTTATAACTGTATATGCAAGTAAATGTATGTTTGATTCTTTATTAGCATGAGTGACTATGTGTGTGAGTAACTCTATGGATGAGTGGCATTGTGTAACAGGATGTATAGGTGTATGAGTACATATGATGAGTGAGTACATGTATGAGTGACTGTATAGGACTGTTGGTGAATGAGTGGATGTGTATGTGGATCTTAGAATTACTGAAGAGGTTGTTGTAACTGATATTGGTATGTCCATTGTTTTGAAAATTTTAGTCTCTATTTTTGAATGTGTGTATCAAAGGTTATATTAGGGTGAGAGGAGGTCTGCCACTCTATCACAAGGATGATGTCATCAGTGATGTCATGAGTGATGTCACTGACCATGTCATGAGTGATGTAATATGTGACGTCATCAGCAGTGCATTGCGGGCGCGCGAGTTATAGTTAGCTGAACTAACTATAACGGGGGAATTTCAATGGTTTTGTTCAAGTGAAAAGTCCAGCTAACTATAACACCCCTGAAACCTGTGGTTTTTTCAGTGAATTTCTGAGGTTTTTTAAATGCTAATTCCTAACTATAACGTGCCTGAAACCTATGTTTTTTTCTGTGAATTTCAAAGGTTTTTTAAATGCTAATTTCTAACTATGCCTACAGAGATAGGACATGTGAAGAAAGAAGAAAAAATGCACAGAAAGAAAAAAAAGAAGTGCAGAAAGAAGCAACAGAAGTCCTCAAAGACGAAGAAAAGTGCAGGAAGAAGGATAACGTGCAGAAAGAACAAAAAGAAGAGCAGAAAGAAGCCTTGTTGCAAAATCATCCTGTACCCTCAACTTTCTCAGACGGATACTGGTGGTAACTGAGTCTGACTAACCAGTCCTAGAGCCAGTGCTATGTTAAAAGACACTTAGAATACAGTGAAAACACCTACATACACTAGGGAACATCATGCGTTGGGGTCCCCCTGTGATTAGCATGACCTCCTCTGTAAGCCCCTAGTATATAATAGGGCAGGGGGATTAAAACTACCTCTTAAAACAGGCCACAGGGTGTTTTTGCACACGTTAACTCAGGCCCCGTCCCCTCCCTTCACCACTGTGTAAACACGCCCTGTGTCCGTTTTTAGTTGGGAGATTAAGTTCATTTGAATCCTGAGGGTCCCTAGGGTCCAACTAGCCCACTAGGTACCTCCAGTAAGTGCCACAGAGCTGCGTTGCAGAGAGGTGTAAAAAGTGGCACGGCCTGGACCACCTCTCTGCAATGCAGCTCAGTGGCGCTTACTGGAAGCACTTGGTGGGCTAGTTAGCCCCCAGGGGCCCTCAGTATTGAAGGGAAATTATATCCCCAATTTAAAACGTGCCATAGTGCGTGTTTGCACACGTCACCTCAGGCCCCGTCCCCTCCCTTCACCACTGTGTAAACGCGCCCTGTGGCTGTTCTAAGTTGAGAGATTAAGTCCCCTTGAATCCTAAGGGTCCCTAGGGTCAAACTAGACCACTCGGTACCTCCAGTAAGCGCCACAGAACTGCGTTGCAGAGAGGTGTAAAAAGGGGCTTGGCCTCAGAACACCTGTCTGCAGCGCAGCTCCCTGGCGCATACTGGAGATGTCTGTTGGGCTAGTTGGCCCTCAGGGACCCTCAGCATTGAAGAGGAATTAATTCCCCAATTTACAATTCGCCAGGGGGCGCGTTTGCAGAGTGCTGCAAGGAGGGGGCGTGGCCTCCGGCACAATGCCAGTCTTTTATTTATTTTAATTTTTTAAGAAGGGGGGCTGTGTGGTTCCCCTTCTTATTCTAATTTATTGGCCCTGATGACCCCATCCCCCAGGGCCTGTCTCCTAATTATATTTTTTTGACCCCAATCCCCAGGGCCGGCCACTGTTTTTTATTATTTTTAAAAAATATATATTTATAGACACACCTAGGACATGCTGGACAAACCGTACGTACCTATCACCATGACGATTTGCGTGATATTCATTAAAAGGCGACTATGCATACAATGAATCCACGTGGAATGTATTTACACCACTAGTGAAGCTCTGACATGTCTGTTGCCCTACCGTGCCTAATCCCGGTAGACACCATTGTCGTTTATGTATACAAACATGGGTAGCTATTGACGGGCACATTTAATACACATGCACACCAAGCCATTCAAAGGGGATTCGACAAAAATTCGACCAAAACTATGCAAGAAACCCCCTCACGGTTAATAAAACACACATCCACTGCCGGATGTGTAATACTTTTTATTTTACTCTCTGGAAAGGGGACGAACATCACTTGAGAGTCACAGCGCGCTCCTGGCAGAGCCCAATGCTGTGTTACACCCACCATTGCCTGCTGAGTGCCACACACCTCTGTGTTGTATTCCACTAGCTAGTGCATATGCTATGACACTCTCTAGCCCATGTGCACTGTAACCACCCCGTGAATATGTCATGCCACACTTGTCTTCGCACGGATTATATTGCCCCATCTAACGTGCCTTCCTCGATGCCTATGTTATAACGCACAGTGCTATGCCATACATATTACAATCTGGGATCCATATCTTTGTCACAGTGCATATGCAACGTTACACTCCCCAGCACATATTTTATATTACAACTTTAGAGACTAGTTAGGTTACACAACACTGCCCTGTGCATATTACACTCCAAGGCGCATAACGCATAGCACGCGCTAGTGCCTGTGCTATCTCGCGCTCTCCAATGAATCTGTAATTGCGCACAATGTATTGCATATTATATTTCACACTCGGTTCATCTTATATCACACTTTTTGGTGCATAGTTTATACCATGCACTATATCTAGTTTTCATTTTGAATTGTGCTCTCAGGACTATGTTCTATAAAACACTGTGTTCACCTACCCTTTTCACGGGCATTACATTTTGCGATAGGGGGTGGAGGCTCAGGGGGTGTTTCTGCCAAGTGAGCCCGGAGTCACAGTCACAAACGTCCTATTCTTCCTGAATAAAAGTGAGATTATGCTGCATACTTGTTCATATTTTAAGTAGTTCGCACAGACACATGTTTTAAAAACAATAAAGTTCCTAATACCCGCCTTCTCTGAACAGTTAGCTTGCTGCCCCATCCCCCTCCTCCCTATCCTCTGTTGTGTGAATCCATGGACTAGCCTCCTCCCTCCTGCCATGCATGGTCTGATGTGCTGCCACTGCCCTCAATTTAGTATGATGTACCAGTCCACTCCTCCTGCCCTCCATTGCCCAATTCTATGCCCCATCATTGACCTCCTGCTTAAACTCTGTGCTTAGCTTGCTGCCCCTATTCTCCTTCCCCCTGCCCTCCGATGTCTTTGTGCATGCCCCATCCTTTTTGCCCACCATGTTCCATGGACCTGCCACTCCTATCTACTCTGAGTGTTCTGTTGAGCTGCCACTCCCCTCCCACCTGCCTAGCATTGTCAGATGACTGTAACCTGTCCCTGCCACCTCCACCCTGCCTGTCCACATGCCATGCCCCTATCCTCTTCCTCCTGTCCTACATGGTCCATTGTACTGCCACACCCTTCTGCCCTCCCTGGTCTGTTGTGCTGCAACTGCTCCTCCTGCCTGCCCCATGCTGTCTGTTGTGAGGCCCCTTCCCCTGAACTTTCTTGTCTGTGCACAGGTCCTGACCCTCCCTTCTATCCTCCATCGTCCTTTGTGCATGCCCCTGCACCCTCCTTCTTGCCCATCATAGCCATTGTGCTGCCACTAACCCTCCCAGTTGCCATGCATGTTCTTCTGTGCTGCCATGGCCCCTCCCACCTTCCCTGTGTGGTCAGTTAGCTGCCCCTGACCCCCTCCCACCTTCCCTCCATGGTCTGTGTGTATGCCATCACAGTCTCAGTGTTGCTGTTCATGGTGTGTCTTGCTTCTAGTGCCCATCCTGCCTGACCTCCATGGCTATCTTGCTGCTCCTGCCCTGCCCCCTTGCCCCCAGCCCTCTGTTTACATGTGCAGACCCCTACTCCCTCCCTCCTGGCTTGTCTGTTCCATTGTAATGCCCCTGATCCGTCCCTCCTGCCCTTTATGGTCTGTTACGCTGCAGCTTTCTCTCATGTCTGTCCATTATGGTCAGCTAGCTACCATTGCCTCTTGCCCCTCTGTTCTCTGCTGTCCATGTGCATGGTCCTGTTCCCTCCCTCTTGCTTTCTATGGATTGTTGTGCTGCACTCCCGTCCCGCATGCCCTGTGTGGTGTATTGTGCTGCTGCAAACCCTGATGCCTGCCCTGCAGGGTCAGTTTGGTGCACCTCTCCATGTCCCTCCTGTCCTCTGTTATCCAAGTCCATGTCCCTACCCCATTTCCTTCCATGATCCCATGTACCATACTTGTGAACATTTTGAACTTGGTAAGAGGGAGATTTTGAAAAAAAACTGGGGTATTGATTTTCCCCTTTGAGTTACATTGAAAAAGAGGAGATTGTAGACAGGAGACAGATCAAATAAAGCCCATTTGAGCTTAAAAACATTGGACGTTTCCTGGCTGAATCGGGTCTGTTGGCATGTATGGTTGTACTACCATTGCCTCTTCCTTCTGCCCACAATGGTCTATTACATTGCCACAGCCTCTCTTGCAAGTCCTGTATTGTTGGTTTGGTGCCCCTGCCCCCCTTTCCACTGCCCTCCATAGTCTGTTGTGCTGCCACGGCCCTTCCTGCCTGCTCAGTGTGGTTAAATTGTTGCCTTTGCACCCTTCTACCTGCCTACAATTTTCAGAGTCCGTGCCCCTGGCCTCTGCCTCTCAACAGTATCCTAATGAACAACTAGATTGCTAACATTCTATATTTATTACAAAAGTGTGGAACGCCTGACGTCATCTTGATCTAATCAAAACTGTAATACCTAGAGCATTTCCTTTAGAAATTACATATATGAGAGGGTCTTATTGGCATCAAAATTATGGTTAGTGCTCTAAAAGACTAAAATAAGGACATATTTTCTGAGTTTTCAAATAGCGACAAACCACTTTTAAATTCTTTGTTATCTTTATGTTTTTTATCCAGTTGACCACTTGATTAAATGTTGCACTTAGGGGAGAAGATGTGGTGTTACTTCCAGAACGTCAGACTTTGCAACTGGGGAACCAGGTTGGAATTTCTGCTTCAGCTCGTCATTCTGTGATTCTGGTCAAATCACTTAGTCTCCCCATGTCTACAACCAAAATGAATTTGTTCTTGTGTGATGTAACCAATGCTCATGTAAAGCACTCCAATACCTGACAAGTCTGCACTATATAACACTGCAAAAACACAAAATAATAAGTGTTTTGCACACTTCTGTCATTGGGCTATATTTGGGCTACATCTGGGTGATTTTGGGCTACATTTGGGCTCTTTTATCTCCGGTGGCCATCTTGGGAGATTTATTTGTTATTAAGTTTCCTAATTTCCTCATGTACTGCAGTCTCCTCAGTAGGAAATGCTTTCAGTTTTTTACTTTGATTCCATCATGAAGGTATTCAGATATGTCAGTCATTTGCCATAAATTCTGAATGTTAGCACTCTAGTTGCTCATTAGATCACTGTAGTAAAACTACTGTTCACCATGGAAGTCTGCTCCTGGTATTAAAAGTGCATGTTTCAGTCTGCATGTCAGAATTTTTTAATGAAATAGAAGAGGATTTGAGAAGTCACTCAAAATGTGCCCTCATTTCTTTCTTCAGCATTAATCATAATTTCTATGGCAAAATGAACCCCCTCATTGTGTTCCTTTTTAAATTAAATGTTTTAAGTGTTACCAGTTTATTCCAATCAAGATGGCTTCAGGTGTGCCATACATTTGTCATAATGAAGACAGTAAGCGCTCTAGTTGTTTTTAAGAACACTCTGGGACATTCTGTCATTGGGCTATACTTGGGCTACATCTGGGTGATATTTGGACTACATTTGGGCTCTTTTGTCTCTGGTGGCCATCTTAGGAGACTTATTTGTTATGAAGTTTCCTAATTTCTTAGGAGACTTATTTGTTATGAAGTTTCCTAATTTCTTAGGAGACTTATTTGTTATGAAGTTTCCTAATTTCCTCATTTACTGCAGTCTCCTCAGTAGGAAATACTTTCAGTTTTTTACTTTGATTCCATCAAGAAGGCATTCAGATGTGTCACACATTTGCCATAAATTCAGAATGTTAGCACTCTTTTTGCTCATTAGATCACTGTAGTAAAGCTACTGCTCACCAGGGAAAACTGCTGCTGGTATTGAAAGTGCATGTTTCAGTCTGCATGTCAGAATTTTTTAATGAAATAGAAGAGGATTTGAGAAGTCACTCAAAATGTGCCCTAATTTTTCTTTCTGCAGCACTAATCATACTTTTTATGGAAAAATGAACTCCTCATTTTGTTCCTTTTTAAATTAAATGTTTTAAGAGTTACCACTTTAATCCAAGCAAGATGGCTTCAGGTGTGCCATATGTTTATCATAAGTAGAACTGTTAGCGCTCTAGTTGTTCTTTGGAACACTCTGGGAAGCTGCAGTAGAACACAAAGGAATCAACTGACAGTCTCTGCCCTTGTTGGATGTACATGTTTTACTGAGAATGTCAGACTTCATTCTCACATGACTGAGAAAGATAATGTGAATTTACAGAAAATAAGCTCTCAGTTTAGCTTATAGATCACCTTCCAAAACTCTGTGGGAAAAGCATGAGAAAATATTTTTCTCTCAAGTATGATATCCCAGCAGAAGGCTTTTTCACATGGTGAAATCACCTTAGAACATACCACAATTCCTAAAATGAGTATGGTACCATCAACAAATGATTTATAATGTAACTAAAGTCTTAAAACCTTCTATTAACTGCAATGCTTTTTAATGAGGTGCTATCATGTATATTGGTCCCAAGATGGCTGCCAACACTTCTTGGATGAAGTGCTGACAGCCAATCAGATCTCAGGATGAGATGTGTGCTTAGGCTCCGCCCACATATATATATGATTTTACTTTTGATTTTCTCAGGAACTACTGAACAGATTGACACCAGACATGTAAAAGGCACTTCCCTGACCTGAGGACTACCTCTCTGCCAAATTTCAAGTAATTCTGTTCAGCCGTTCGGGCTGTACCTTGGACTAAAGGTCCCTATGGAAAATTGCATGGGGAAAACGTGTTT
This sequence comes from Triturus cristatus, assembly GCF_964204655.1. Taxonomy (NCBI): domain Eukaryota; kingdom Metazoa; phylum Chordata; class Amphibia; order Caudata; family Salamandridae; genus Triturus; species Triturus cristatus. Next base: position 313,208,475 of record NC_140587.1, on the reverse strand, counting down.
CGAGACCCCCCTTTTTTCTCAGCCCCCGCTTGATGAATCCCCCCGAGACTTTCAGGGTAGGAGCGGAGCGGAGCGCCCCACCTATTTTGAAAATTTCACGAGGATTCGTCAACCGGCGCCAAAGTTATTCCAAATAGAATGTTGCGGATTTCCTATGGAAACACGGTCCTAACTATAACTATCTACTGGCGACCGCCAGTAGATAATATATATATATATATACGTATATATATACTATAATTCACATGTCATATTGTAAACTGAATATCTACCATGTTCTGACGGAGGATGAACATGTCAAACAAGCCAAAAATATGTCCAGTATGTGTAGTTTTAGGTTCAGTGTTCTGTGTAATGTTATGAACATTTATTATGCTTGAAATAGAGGCAGGGCAGATGTGTAGGGGCAGGTTGCTCCAGGATTTGGAGCAAGGTAAGAGAAGGGACTCCTGCCCGATCTGATGCTGCCTATGCTTGGGATTTATCCAAGTAGGACTTCCGCTGAGCGGAGTTGTCTGGAAGGTTTCTGAAATCTGAGGCTGTTGTTGAGGTATGCTGGTTCAGTGTTGCGTAAGGCTCTGAACACCTATGTCAGGAGTTTGAAGAGAGCTTGCCTGTTGGTGAGGAGCCAGTGAAGCTCTTTGAGGTGCAGGGTGTGTGTGTGTGTGATGGGAGGTTGAGGGGGAGCCTGGCTGCTTTGTTCTGCATGGTTTTGGGTCATCTGGTTAGTAGAATGAGGGTGTAATTGAGTATCGGGTGAGTTTCGCACCAATGAGGTTGAGTCATTTGGTGAAGATGAAACAACAACATATGTATCTCTACCACCTTGACTCTCTGCCTTCTAGATAGGCAATATCCCTGTGAAAGCACACCTAACCTAAGCTTTTCCTATCCTGTTTCTATCTCTGTCTCCTTCAAAGTCCAGACTAATCCCCTATGCTTGCCAAGTGAACCTTAACTAACACCTTCCGTGGCAGCTACCTGAAGCTGAAGATGTGCTTTTTAGCGCTAACGCTGTGCTAAATTCAACCTCTTCCAATTTGCATAAGTGAGTTGTGGGGTGTCCAATGATGCCTCGAGGTCTAGATTCCCTGAACAGTGATCTACCTTTGTAACTAAGGTAAATATGCTGGGAAAGACTGTCCTAAGTTGCCTAAAGAGCACTTCAAAAACTGCTAAAGGCTTTAGGTGTTGCTGCACATGGTATTCTGTGACAACATGGGCTATGTTCAGTCCACTGTTATGTGCAGTGCGGTGACTGTAATGCACTTGTCATATTGGAGACAGAATCTCTACCTCCTTCTGACAGCAGATAAAGGTGCCAAGCAGCTCATAAGCAAGTCACAGATTTTCTCAACTAGAGGAAACACTTTGAAAGGCTGCTTGCCTAGTGAAGTAGTAGCCCAGGTATGAATCGATGCACAGTCAATGAAAGGTATATACTAGGACGACTTAACTTCAGTCAATTTCCCAATACTTCACTTTTGTATGGTACAACATTAAGCACGTTGGAAAACATAGGCTAGGCTAAAATAAGCAATGGGGACAGTAAAAGCAAGTTACTTTTTCCTTGCTTAGAGCAGATTGCATTGACAACATGGTTGAGTTGTTCTCACAGTTGTGGGAATGCAGTCGGTAAAGTGCCTATCCTGTAGCCTTGCCCCTTCCTCTACAGCAGATGAAGGTAAAATGAAAGTCAAGGAGAGACATTGGTTTTCCTGTGGTGGTCTGAAGGTAAACAACATGTACATTGTGTGTTGCCAACTGGATCAGGTGGTGTGAGGAAATGGAGTGTACTGTATTACGTGGTTGTGTTACCTTACTCTGCAATACACTCACCAACCCATTTAGGACCAGTAAGTTTAATTTATTAAACCATTTAAAGCATTGAAACAGCAGCAAAACAATTGAAGAAGAAAAACACGAGACACTCAAGAAATCCAACAGCAGTTTATAAAAATAAACTGTATTATTACATATTTTTAAACACCACAATGAAAAAAGATCCACCAGAGGGCTCCTGAGATATAGATTTTACAAGGTACAGTAATTATGCACCTTTACTCAACCGTGAACATGAATTGGCAAAATCAACAAATTTGACAATTAGAAACTTGTTGATCAAAAACCTTTGGCTAGTTTTATTGTGGTTGGTTAGAGTTACTTCGGGTGACCAACTCCTACAGGTGCACCAGCAAGACTTTTTTTTACCTCTGGCACACCCAAGATAGGCACACAAACAGTGCTGTAATCCCTTGGGTGACTTTCTAACATACATACCCTGGGGGACATATATAGGGACCTACAGGTAAGTTAGCCTATACCAATTGGGTACAACCAATGTAATGTTTTTGTTGTCTGGTTGAGGTCTGGTTAGCAGGCAAAAAAACAGCAGCATCAGTTCAAAAAGTTGGGATGATCATAAAAAAGAGGCATTTTTTCTTACAGGTGGATAAACAGATTCTTGTACCATGTGTGAGTTTTACGACTTATGGCTGAAGTACTTGGTCATTCTTATCAACTCCACCCATGTATTTGTTGTAATCAAGTATACAGGTGGACTTGTTAACTTTAACCAACTGACCCCGAAACGTGACCAGGGAAGCGCTCTCATCATGGATTGTAGGTAGCATATACTCATTTGGCCTGTCAGAATTTGCCTGTGAGCAGTTTGTAGGAACGCAACGCAGAGTTGTTGGTTTTTTGGAGCTTCTTATAAACAAGCTGCTGCAAAAATCCTATGCGACAACATTGAACAGTACCGACGCATACCGCAATGCCAGCTTTGTACAGCTCACTGAAAAGCTCCAATCCCATATAGAAGTTGTCTACATAATGGTTATAAACTGTATGAAGAAGTGGTTGGACAAGCGCCCATACAATTTTTGCTGTGACTCCTAGCATGGAAGGGCAACCTACAGAATTTAGAGAGGAGCCCTTCTCTTTATACACTCTCAAACTGTATGCGTAACCAGAACAGCTCTCACACATTTTGCAGCCATAACAAGCTCTTTTACTCGGTATGCACTGCCTGAAAGGCAGTCACTCTTTGCAAAGGATCAAGGACTCATCAATGGCTATATTCTTACCAGGAGTATAATTTTGTGGAAATCTGAAATCTTTTTTGTGAAAATCTGACAGACAAATGTTCCATGACAGGTGGACCTGTTCTGGTCTAGATGGTACCAGGGCAAGGCAGCAGATGTCAACTGATCTCTGCTCATGATGGTGCGAAGCTGGGTGTTACACAACCGTATGAGCAGACCAGTACGACTGTACAGTTGGTTTGAGCACTATCCCCATTTTGAGCATAAGGCCAAAGAAATTTCTTCAACCCCCTTAAGTGAAGTCATATTCCACAAGTGAGCCCTGAAATTAGGCCTAAGAGTGCCTCCATGCCCCTATAGAAAATGTTCCACATGCACATTTCTTTGGTACACAAATTCCTCAAGGACGTCAGCATCCAAAGAGAGATGGATGTAGTCAATAGGCACAACATTTGCTGCACCGACTTTACATCCAGTGTGTGCAGTGAACGGGGTAATTTGAAACAGCCCTAAATTGAAGGCTGCCAAGAGAGCACTCAGTCCATGCTTGCTGCCACACATGCCTGTCTACCCTGCTACTGTCTCTCCGCTGCACAGAGTTATACTTGCAAAGGGATATCATGACTGCTGTGACCATGTTCCTCAGAATCACTGTAAAACGAGTCACTGGATGAAACTCCGTCGGCTGAAAAATCACTTCCAGATTCTACTCCATCTTCTTTTCCCTCGAATGCTGTCTTAGTGTCTGATCCTGCCTCAGAGTTGTCCTCCATAGCTTGGGTTAGGGAATGGGCAGCAGTCATTCACTGAGGTGCCATCTCTGCTGAATGTCTAAAACCTTTTCCTTCTAAACACTTAGTCCTAAGCAGAGGTAGAAGTGGAGCAGACCCGCTTTTTTGTGTAACAGAGCGGGGGCCACAATATCAGGTGCAGGCCCCTCGGGAAACTACATCGTAGGAGCAGCGAGACCTGGAGCTTCCTCCTCTGCACCCCCTATGAGCGCCTGCAGCAGAAGCGGAGCTGCCGCTTCTGATGGTACAGCCCTGAACACACGGAACGTCGCTGACGCCCAGCCAGCAAGGAAACATCATCTAACCCCGAATACCATCCAAAGTGAGCCGCGCAGCTGCCCTAAAGAGGCTCCCCCGTCACAATGTAGTGAGAAGCAAAGTTTTTGGGGCGAGGCCGTGAGGAGTGGTGAGTGAAGCGCGCAGCGTGAAGAGCCGCACCTGGAGTGCGGCTGGAAACCAGAGCCTGCGGTGAGTGCTGGCGGGCCCGAGACTTAGCCCTGAGCTGACCACTCTGCCCCCAAACAGTGGCTTGAAGAGGGAGGAGACCCGGGGTGCGTAACCGGGGCTGACAGCTGGGTACAGCCAGGAATTGAGATGTGCGTGGCTGAGAAGGCCACCTAAGATTGGGAAACATTTCCAGCCGATTCTGTGAGTGGCTGGGGTTTAGCGAGTGAGGGGGGATAGACCTGCCAGTGAGCGGGTGCACATTGGACAATGAAGAGGTAAGCGGAGGCTCCCCACTGTTAGACACAATCACAGTGACCCTCCCACCGGTGATGGTGAGGCTGTGGGGGAGTCAGGGACACAGGAGGCACAAGACGGATGGGGGAAGGATCGTTTCCCGCCCCGCCTGACTCCAAAATGGCTGAAAATCGTGGCAGAGTTGCTTGAAGGTGGCTAAGCAAGGACTCTGCCTGTTCCTAATATGGCGCCCGGAGCGTGATTTCGTTGCTCACATCAGAGGTCTCCACAGCGCAAAGGTCTAGCAACAGGACTGGTTTTCCACCTTGTCCTGCGACAACCTCACTCTCACTGAGAGAATTGCACGGGGCATCAACCGAGTGCCCTACTACCCCGGTATTACACATTCTACACGCCTGACCTTAAGATGGCTGTCATGGCCTGGCCCCCTGCAAGCATTGCTATTGAGTGCATATCAACCCAACAGCAATTCTTAGCTTCTCTGTAACTCCGGGATTGGTGCTGCAAATTGGTCTATGACCCCCGGACGGAAACCTTGATCACGGTACCTTCCACGGAGCCGGAATCAACATGGCCCTTACCTGATGGAACTTTGATGGAACTTCTGATGAACCTTTGATGACCCCCCTGCGCAGATACTAAAACTGTTTGTACTCACCCCGATGCACGAGCAACCTTGGCTGATGCCCGGTGGAGCTGTCATATGCAGCTAAAGAGGAGTCTAGCCCTGGTTTCACCCCCTCGGCCGTAACCTACCCAGCCGGACATCTGACATTGTTTTCCTCGTTTTCCCCGTTATGTTTTCCTTCCCTCCCCCTCATCCTCCCCGTGACTCTTTGATTTAATTGATGTAACTATGTAACCAGTAACTCTAAGTATTACTTCAACATGCCACATATGCAATACCACAACATACTTTATGGGACAAATTACGACAAGTGGCGTAACGTAGTGTCGGGGGGATGGGCGGAAACCAAATCGAGGAGGCCTAATAAGATGCTCAATTTTGTCCACTTTTATTTAAGGCCACGCAAAACAAACAAAAAAAAATACGATTGGATTGGGCGAGTGGCTTTCTCTCTGCTTGTAGATAGGCTAAGAAAAAGGGGGGGTTCTTTTTATAGTTCTTGATTCTTGGTTATCCCGATGTTTATAACTTCTTTTTGCTTCTTTCTTCACAGGTCTTCACTGCAGTATCGACGTCCCCAGGTGGCTCGAGAAAAAAGGAAATGGTACGGTGAGTATGGGGTTTCTTTCCTAAAAAAAAACTAAAAGAAACAAAACGGGACAGGACTGCCTTCACCACACCCAAAGTGGATATCCTTGTCTTGAAGCAGAGAGGATTAGATAAATAGCTTCTGTCCGTTGTATTGTGTTTCAAATTAGGGACATCCTCAGACAGTGAGTATGCTATTCTATCCTTTGTCTTTATTCTTTCCCCTCTCCTTTTCCTCCTTTTCCTCTTCCTTATCTTCTACAGGTAGCTAGGGCGGTTAGTCACTTTCAACACTCGTGCTTTCTTCAGCTTTTTCTGTGACAAAGGCCCTCATGGATTTCTAAAACAAGACAAATTTCTCATGGCCTCAGACATAATTTTGCTACAGCTATGCCTCACTCAGTTATCGCGGTTGGGAGGGGTGATGAGGAAACAAAGGATCATAAAAAAACGAGAATACTATTCACATATATCGTTAATGAAGTTATCAGCCCCGCACAGTGAGGTAAGAAAAAAAAAACAAGCCAACCCTATGTGTTAGTGTACTGCTTTCTTGTTCCCCGCTGGACACTCCCAGAGTTGCGGCGGGATTTCTGGCTTTCCTGGGGCGTCCACCAGTGCTCTGTCCATACGTCAGGATCTTCGTCCTCGGGAAGTTGCTCCACAGGACCTGATTCAGGTGGCTCTGCCTCTTCGGAGTTCGGTTCCTCCTTTCCGGCCCCCGCAGTCCCGAACGCCATCTCTTCTCCTTGATCTTCCTTCTTTTTGCCACCTTCCCTTCTGGCGTCTTCCTCCTTCCGGTTCTCAAGTGCTTCCTGTGGGCCTTTCTTTTAGGGCTGGGCCAAGGCGGTGATTGGTCCTCTCGCCGGGTGTGACCCTCAGCAGCCTGCTCGGGAAAGGTGGAAGGGTTACCCTCCAGGCTTCCGCATTCCGGCATTCCAGACACCATGGTGTCTGGCCAGGCGGCGTCCAGTAAGCCCCGGAAACTGATTCCCGTCCCTCCCTCACATCTTTCTTCCTTAGCTTACCTACTTGTGGGATCAGGGTTTATGGGATGCCCCGACAGATAGTCCGCATTGACTTGTTCTTTGCCTTTTCTGTGTTGTGTAGTGAATCTATATGGTTGTAAGGCTAAGAACCAACGTAGGGCCCTGTCATTGTGTCCCCGGTTTCTCGATAACCACCCCAAGGGGGCATGATCAGTGAATAAGGTGAACTCCCTACCCTCGAAGTAATATCGTAATGCTTCAATAGCCCATTTGACGGTCAGGGCTTCTTTCTCTATTGTTGCATACTTACTTTCCCTAGGAAAAAGTTTGCTGCTGAGATATATATTACGGGTCTTTCCTGCCCCTGTGAGTCTTCCTGAGAGAGAACCGCCCCTAAGCCGTGGTCAGAAGAATCTGTTTGTAGGATAAAGGGTTTTTCATAGTCTGGACTCAAGAGCACCGGTTGACTGGTGAGAGCGTGCTTCAACTGGTCAAAGGCCTGCAGCAGTTTGGGGGTAGGGTGTTTCAGTTTTGTTTCTGTCTTCACATTTTGTTTTAGGAGGTTGGTTAAGGGAGTCGCCATTTCTGAAAAAGAGGGGATGAAGTGTCTGTAATACCCAAGGATTCCTAAAAAAGCTCTCAGTTCTCTTTTACTCCGTGGGAAGGGTATCTTGGATATGGCTGCCACTTTTTCTTCTTGTGGTTTAATTAGGCCGTCTCCCAAAAGATAGCCTAGGTATTTTACGGATTGGGCGGCAAGATGGCTCTTAGCGGTATTTATAGTGAGTCCGCCTTCTTTCAGGGCTCCAACCACAGCCTTTACATGCTGTAGGTGCTCGTCCCATGTATCGCTATAAATGATTATATCATCGATATAAGCAGCAGCATAAGCCCGATGGGGTTTTAAAAATGTGGTTAATAAGCCTTTGGAAAGTGGCTGGGGCTCCATGTAAGCCAAAAGGGAGTTTTCTTCATCTTGTTTCCTCAGGGGCACATGCCAGTAGCCTTTACAAAGGTCCAGCGTGCTAATATATCGGGCTTTCCCGAGCTGCTCTATCATTTCGTCTACTCGTGGCAGGGAATAGGCGTTGAACTGGGATATTTTATTAACTTCCCTGAAATCAATACAGAACCTTATAGTCCCATCTGGTTTAGGGACGATAACAACAGGAGAATTCCACTCGCTAGTGGATGGTTCAATGATGCCAAGTTCTAACATACGTTCCACCTCTTTTTCAATAGCTTCTTATCGGGCTACTGGTATTCGATATGGTCGCAATCTAACAACCTTTTTTGGATCTGTGGGTATTGCGTGTTTAATTAAGGTTGTTCTTCCTGGTAGATACAGGTGATTTTGGATTTCTTGTTGTTGTTGACTCGGCAAGTCCGAGTCTGTTCTTTCATGGAATAGGCACACCTCATTTCCTGCTACCCCCAACAACACTGGCTTTCCCCATCCCAATTCTTTAGCAAGTTGATATGGTAAATTTGGGTGTTTTTCTTATTGTGAGGATCTAGCTCTAAGCGATAGGTAATGAGGGTTACTTTGTCAATAACTCGAAACGGGCCTTGCCATTGTCCTAAGAGTTTGTGTTCAGAAGTAATCTTCATTACCAACACCCAATCTCCCGGTTCCAGGGTACACTCTTTAGCTTTTTTATCGTACTTCCTCTTTTGGGAAGCCTGGGCTTGTTCGAGATGGGTCTTGACTATGCTCCGAATTTTCTGAAGGTGTGTTTTTAAACCCAATACGTATTCAGGCAGCGACTTAGCGCCTTCGGGTTCTTCCTCCCATTCCTCCTTCACCATATCAAGCAAAGTGCAGGGTTGTCTCCCGTGTAATAGTTCGAAAGGAGAGTACCCGGTACTTTTCTACTGCTTACACCGTAAGGCAAACAAGGCCCAGGGCAACATGTCCTCTCGTTTTTGGGAAGTTTCTTAAGTGTAATTTTTAAAGTAGCATTATATCTTTCCACCATCCCATCAGTTTGGGGATGGTAGGCTGCAGTGCGCAGTTGCTTTATCCCCAACTGCTGGCAAATCTGTTTCATTAGACGGGAAACAAAGGGGTTCCCTGATCTGTTATTATCTTCTTTGGAACCCTACTCATGAGAATATATTTATCATGGCCTTAGCTATTTGGGTGGTGTTGGGTTGTCTTGGGGCTACAGCCTCTGGAAATCTGGAGGCGTAATCCACTAGAACTAGAATAAACCAACATCCACTACGATATGGAAGGAGGGGCCCTACTATGCCCATCCCTACTCGGGAAAATGGTTCTTCTATAACTGGTAAGGGTCTTAAAGGTACCTTAGAAGGGATTGTGCGGCTATTTCTTTGGCAAATGGGGCATTGTTTACAATATTTTCTGACATGGTAATACACCCCCGGCTAGTAGAAATTCTCCAGGATGGCTTTCTCAGTTTTCTCCCCTCCAAAGTGTCCTCCTAACAGGTGACTATGGGCGAGGAAAAGAACATGTTCCCTGTATTTTTGGGGGACTAACAACTGAAATGATTTGTCTTGTCCCCCCTTTCGATATAGCAGGCCCTTCTTCTCAATAAACTGGGGACCTACTTGATTGGGATTTTCCTGCACCACAGACCACTTCCAGGCTTCCTGCAGACGGGGTTCTTCCCTTTGAGTGGTGCGAAACCCTTGGTCATGCACCCATATTGAGGTGGGAGAAGAATTGGATAAGGCCACTTTGACCCATTCCCGTTTTTCTATCTTTTTTTTGTTTTCGGCTCGTTCGGTGTCTCTATTTGAAAGAAGGGGGCAGTCTTTCTCCATTCTTCCTATTCACTCCATTGTTCTTGGATGAGTTCCCCCATGTACGGAAAGTCGTTACCCAGCACAAGGGCTTCTGGTAACCTGGGAATTAGTCCTACTCTGAGGGTGACCGGGTCTACGGTGGCTCCTGGTTGTATCTGCACATTGGTTGTGGGGTACTGCTTCATGTCTCCATGTACACACTGGATATTTACATGTCCAGTAAGGGTCTGTACCCCGCCAGGAATAACCTGGGGCTGCAATACGCTTTGAAGACATCCATTGTCTAGCAGCGCTTGTCTAATTTCCCCATTAACCTTCACCTGTCTGTGATACGGGGGACCTTGGAATTCGGTTGGGGTACCTTCGGCCATGCACAGTGTGGGTTTGATCTTGCAGGTCCTGGCCGAACTCAGGCAACCTTACTGACTTTGTTAAGGAGTCAAAACTTCAAAATAAAAAGTAGGCCTATTGGATTTATCAAGGGTTGAGCATATTGATATAAATAAAGCATATTTATCATCTTTCTCCAAAAATCACCAATATTTTTAATCTAATTTATATATCTGTAATTCACACAATGCAATGTTTAATAATAGTGATTATTATGAAAATGTTTAATAAAGTTTTATTAAAAGACATGCCTGTGAGTGTTTCTTTTAACATAGTTCTTAATATTGCATGTTGTGGGCTGAAAATGTATAAAAGATAGACTCACAGAAATATTGGTTTTTTGACTAATAAAACATTTCTAAGTCTTTCTTTTAATATTTTTCAGTCAATAAAATGCAATTATAAAAACCCACAAAAGGGCTTTGCACTCCGGCTGAAGAGGATAGAGCTCCAGCTAGAAGAGGTTTAAAAACACATATGGTAAGTTCTCCTTCGGTCATGAATTTAATAACCCAGGAGGCGTACTGTTTTCTTTTTGATGTTGCTGGGGTGCAGCTACAATCCTTTCAGCACTCCACAATAACAGATAAATGCTTGGTGGTGCCCCTGCTCCTTGTAGAGACATCACCAATGTAAAAGTATAAATAGTCCTCATATGGCATTATGGTGCACTCCTTCACGGAGCAGTGAAGAATTAATGAGGGGCTTGTGCCTCTCATTTATTTTTAATTTTTCTAAAAACGTTTTTCGTTGTCCCCTTGCCCACCCAGGACACCTACATGTTTTATTTTATTAGGAGTCCACTGGAAGTGACTCACGGCTCCTGTGGCCCCAGCCTGCTCCCCTAACGACACATATAGCGCGTGCTGGCTGGAGCCGGCATATTTTTTAATACATGGCTGTCCTGGTGCCCACCAGAGGCACCCAAACCCCTTTTCTTTAAGATGGGTCATGGGGGGAGTGAGTACCAGGGCCTCATGGCCGCAACCGGCTCCCATTGTGGGAGCTGGCCATTATTTTTGCTATAGGTGGTTTCCTCTGTGCCCACTCAGGGTACCCACAATGTTGACGGTCGTTGGGGGTGCATGGGGAATCCCAGGGCCCCCGTGACCACAGCTGGCTCCCCTTGCAGGAGCTAGCCCTTGTTGCGCACCGTCAATGTAAAAAAATTAAATACCCCTCTCAGGGCATTGAGGGGCACTACTTCAGTGAGCAGTAAATAATAAACAAGTGTCTGGTGCTGTTCATTTATTATTAAGTTAAAAAAAAATTGTGAGTGACTGTTCCTGTGCCCACCCATGTTTTTAATTTTATTAGGGGTCCGTGTGGGGAGCCCCAGGGCCCCTCAGGCCAAGCTGGCTCCCCAGCCTGCACACTTAGTGTGTGCCGGCCAGAGCTGGTATATTTTTTCTGTTTGAAAAGCTTTATTCAAGAAAATGTCAATACAAAGATATCAGCAGAGGCTTAAGAAATAAGCAAATAGAAGCAAAATAACAGTAACAAGCTAATATCATATAGAAACGAGCAAAAGCATTTTATACAGTTTTAAGGAAAAAACGGAAAAAAGGGAAGGAAAGGAAAGGATAAGGAAATAAAAAAGGGGAAAAAGAGAAAATGCTGATAACATATTGGGAACATATATAAGTATGTCTGAAGAGTAAGTGCTGCAAGCAAAACAATAATCAAATACAACTTAGAAGAACAACTTTAACAATAAATAAATCATATACTGTGAATATAATAAAAGAAGAGGCAATTTCCTCAAGGTGGCTCAAAATTTTCCGAAGTGATACGTGATACATTCTTCCGGACCAGTATTTTTTATCATGGTGCCCACCAGGGACACCCACAACTCCTTTTTTTAGAGGACCCGTGAGGGGTGCCTCAGGGCCCCACAGCCCTACGGCTCCAGCCAGCTCCCATTGTGGGAGCTGGACATTTTTTGTTTTGTTATAGGTTGTTGCCCCGATGTGAACTTGGTGCACCCACAATGTAGAGGGTCATAGGCACTATGAGGGGAGTCTCAGGGCCCCTGTGGCCACAGCTGGCTCACCTTGCAGGAGCTGGCTACTTTTCTGCTATAGGTGGGCATCCCAGTACCCAGCCAAGCACCCACAATGTAGCGGGTCATTGTAGGCTATGAGTGGTCCAAGGGCCTCCGCAGCCCCAGCCAGCTCCCATTGTGGGAATAGGCCATTTATTTTGTAATAGGTTGGGGCACCCACAATGTAGACAGTCATTGGAGACCATGCGGGACCCCCACGGCCCCCCATGATCTGAGCCAACTCCACAGCCACCACCATACTAGGTGCTCCCACCCGGGCGTGAGCAGCATATTTTTACTACTCGACCACCCTCCACTTTTTGAAGAATTTTGGGCGCAACAGCAGCTCGGGGTGGGGTCTGCACACCCCCTCCTCTATTTTAACAATTTAGCACTGGGGGATGGGGACCCTGGCCCCCAATAGTTGTTCGGAGAGCTGGGCAGCATGTCTCCCTCCCCTTTAACTTCTATTCGGCTCCAGGAAATGGCGCCCCTAGAGTCCAAGAATTGCTCAAGGAAGGGTGGGCCCTCCTCATCCCCCCAAATACTTTTAAATGACGACCCTTGCCCACCCTAGGAGTCTAATAAATAAAATAAAAACAGCACCGGCCAGGGTTTTTTTTTGTTTGCCGTGACCCAGAAGGAGTCCAATGGGAGTCCCGCAGGATTGCAGGTAAAAACCACATTATTTTTCATTTTGGCCTCAAAGGAGAGGGGGTGCTACTGGGGCCATCACACAAGGGCTGGGGTGGCACTTTATCCCTACTACGCACCATTATATATTTAAAAAACAAACGTATGACAGAGGACTAAGTCCCCGAGTCCTGCAGTGGCTGCCGCAACATTTTCTTTCATGGTGCAGCCAGCCAATTAGGGCGCTCACTCCCTGAGGAGCGAGGAGGCCCAAGGGAAAATATAATTTTTTTTTTAACTTGAGCTCACAGGACTCTCACAAGAGTCCCTCAAAACTGCTCTCCAGATATCCAAATATTTTTGTACCTTAATTTCTCAAATATTATTGAACTGCTTCATCCAAATCAGAAAAGCATGCCTTCTGGACCAAGATTTAGCTTCCTGCTAAATTTGGTGTAATTCTGATCTGCAGTTATTGTGGTATCGCTTCCTAAAAAAGTCTATGGAAAATTAACTGAGAATTTGGGTTTTGGGACCCGCCCTTTTACTCTGCCCCCCTCTTCACAGATACCCCCGAACCTTTCCATGAAAAACTAGACAAAAAGGACCGTTTTTTGGAAAGGTTCGTGAAGGTTTGTCAAACAGCAGCAAAATTATTACCTAACCAAAAAAGCCATTTCCTATGGAAACGCATACCTAACTATACCATTGGCGACTGCTACTGGGTAATATATAACACATTTTATTTAAAAAACAACGAATCATGGTTAATTAATACACATATATATATATTTTTAAAAGCATGCATTGTAATGACGAGCATTGTAAGGGTACTTTACATTGTGGTACATTACTACGAGTTGTAGAGGTATGTGTTGTAATGAACATGTTGTAACGTATTGCAATGTAAAGAATTTCCTTGTAATGTCTGTGAAATAAGCACGTCGGTATCGTGGTAAGTTCTCAAAGGTTTATTCAGTTCATAGAAAACACTCCACCCGTGACATGAGCGCCCGCTCACATAGACGTCCAGACGGCAACTGACCTAATACCATCGGAACGCCCGTGAGCCGAACGCCATGCCCCGAGCCGTATTCAAAAGTACACCAATACATTATCCACATCACCTAGCAGCATCGCGCGCCTAACACTCTACCCGGCGCGCGATACTAAATGCCCCATACTACATCACCTTCCCCCTTTTACAAAACAAAGAAAGTAAAACATACAAAAACCAAATCTCTACAGTACAAATAACATTTCAAGCATCCCATTTTTCTTTCTAAAAAAAGTACTTGACAACTCATATCTAACACACATATTATTTAACAAAATCCATAAGTCTCCTGGGAATCCTAGAAACGCGTCCCCTAGAAGTATGGACACTGCTCATGCCCCCATAAGACTGCGTTGAACTCTTATACCCACTAGAACGCAAATCCTGCCCAATGGATCCCGAACCCGTGTCGTGAGAATTTTGAACAACATCAGACGGGGCACATGTACCAGACTGGGGCTTACTCGGCTCTAACCAATGCTCCCAGTGAAGTTCATCACCCTCGTTATCCTGTCTCTTCAACAAGATATTGGCTTGTACATCAGAAATCTTAACGAGCTGCCTTTTATTCCACCACCCTTTATTTCCCACAAAAGCGGCCCCCTTACTTACATTGCACACTCTTTCAGGTCTCAAAAACCTTGATTCCCCTTTCCTCACTCTATTTGGTTTCCTGATCAGGACCCAATCCCCCACAACTACATCTTCCGCTATAGGGTGTTCCCTTTTTTCAAAATTTTCCTTCATCAGTAACTGCTTAGAGTAAACCCTCTTTGCAACATCCTCAATATCTATCCTTTTTTCAACAGACCTTTCCTTTAACCAAGACGGAAACAGAGACGTGTGAGCTTCTCTACCTCTTAACAACGAAAAAGGTGAAACTCCGGTTGTACAGTGAGGAGAGGTATTATAGCTCCATAATTTTTCCACTAGAAATGCATTAACATCCAAACCTGCCGCCAGAGCAGTCTGAATGCCCTCTTTCAACCAATCCGTTGGAAGTTGGAGAATACAGTGCCACCCTAAGATGTTTCACATCAAGCTGTTTCAAAAATTCACACATTTTTTCCGACACAAAATGTGTACCATTGTCAGTGACAATAACCTTTGGGGCGCCCTCGATTGAAAAAATGTCCCTTAAAAACGTCAAAGTTGACTCCGTATCAGGAGACTCAATGAAACTATAGTACATCCATTTTGAAAAATAATCCACTGCCAATAAAATGAATTTTTTATCCTGATTAAGCACAGAATAGGGTCCAGAAAAATCCAGACCAATTTTTTCCCAAGGGGCACCCGGGAATTCAGTAGGATGGAGTGGGGTTTTCAACGTACGCCAATGTTTATCTGACAATAAGCACTCAGGGCAGTTGTCAATAGTAGATTTCACCTGTGCGTCAATTGCAGGCCACCAATAATGCTGCTTAATCTTCATAGCAGTTTTAGTGGACCCTAAATGACCAGCATGGGCATTATTAATAATCGTAGGACGCAAACCACACAGAGGAACAAACTTGTCACCCCGCAGAACAACCCCGTTTTCAACTGACAATTCACTTGCCACCTGGGCGAAAACCCTAAGATCTCCGACTAGATTTCTAGAGTCAGGCCATGTACTAGATGAATACTCAACCACCTTCCTAAGGGTTGCATCCGAGTCACACGCGTCTTTCCACGCACTCTCAGACAAAACCGAATCACACACCTGAATCGCATCCACCACCGCCACACATTCCACATCCTCCAACATCACATCATCTACATCATCCTTCTCCATAGACAGCCTAGACAAACAGTCCGCTCTAAAATTCTTCCCACCAGGGATATGTTTAACCGAAAAATTAAATTCCTGGACTTTGGAAACCAACCGCATCAACCTAGCTGACATGCTGGACGAATTGATATTGTTAAAAATATACACCAAAGGCTTATGGTCCGTAATCAATTCAAACTTCCGTCCCCAAATATACATTCTGAACTTATGAATGGCCCACGCACACGCTAGCGCTTCCCTCTCTATCGTGCTGTACAATCTTTCACACTGTTTCAACGACCGGGAAGCAAATGCCACAGTCTGTTCACGTCCGTTTACCCTCTGACTCAACACCGCTCCTAACCCGGACATACTGGCATCTACGGTTATAAGGGACACGCAATCGTCCCTAAAGGCAAACAAAGCCTGAGCAGATACAATCAGCTTTTTAACATTTTTAAACGCAGATTCCAAGTCATCGTTCCATTTGAAACTGCGCCCCTTTTTAAGCAACTCACGCATTGGCTCTACCGACTGCGCATAATTAGGCACAAACCTAGCGTAGTATTCTGCCAACCCCAGAAATGAACGCAAAGCGTCCTTGTCGCTTGGGGGTCTAGCTTCCTCAATTGCTCTAATCACAGAGAACTTGGGTTTAATCCCATTCTCAGATACCAAGTGTCCTAAATATTCCACCTCTTGTACCGCGAACTTGCATTTGTCTGCCCTTACAGTCATTTCTCTGGACTCAAGAACGGTCAGGACCTCCCTCAAAATTTTATCGTGCTCTACGCGAGACTTGGCATAAATTAAGATGTCATCCAAGTATGCCTGGACCCCCACAATCCCCCCGAACAGGGTATCCATTAACTTTTGAAACACGCTCCCTGCAGATGCCAACCCAAACGGAAGCCGAAGGAATTTATACGCCCCAAATGGTGTCACAAAGGTGGTAAGCTCTTGAGATTCCTCTGACAATGGCACTTGGTGGTACGCAGATCTAAGATCGATTAATGAAAACCACTTTGCGCCACCTAGATTCGCTAGTAACTCATGAATTCTGGGCAGCGGGTGGCAGTCCACCACAATATTCTTATTGAGGGTGCGCAAGTCAGCGCAAAGCCTAATCTCGCCCGATTTTTTCCGAGCGACCACGATGGGAGCCACCCACTGAGAAGAATCCGTCGGAGTTATAATATTCTGCTCACATAAGTTTTTCAGCATAAGTTTAAGGTCCTCACGAACGCTCATAGGTACCGAGCGAACCTTGTAGGAAACGGGTTGTGCCCCCGGAACAAGCTTAATGTGGTGCACCACCCCCTTAACTTTCCCCACTACCTCTCTAAAAACCAGTTTAAATTCCTTGAGCAACTCTTGTACCTCATTGTTACTATCTGTCTCTATCATTTTGATATCAGACATGGGCATCTTTCCCAATTTAATCGGGTTCTCATCACCCGGAACCAAATACAACCCCATTCGGGCTAAATCCTTCCACCCGATTAGGTTCTTGCCCTTTATTGCCACATAAATTTTTGTCATGGTTTCTCTACCTAGACATTTTACCGTGCCCGTGAAATACCCCAACATATCTATGTCCTTTTCCCCGAAGGCTTTGGGATGTACATCAGACGCAAGTAGTTCTTTGTTCTTCCAACATTCATAAAAAGTTGTGTCTCTCAAAGTTGTTATCGGCGACCCTGAATCCGCCATAACCTGTAATGAAACATTATCAATGTCCGCTGAACATAACGGACCTTTGATACAACACGTTCCACATTCTAAAGTTACAATAACATTGTTTAACGAACTTGTACACTCATCAACTTCAGACTGTAAGTACCGAATGTTAATTGGCTTCTTAACATTTCTGCAAACCCCTTGAAAATGGCCCACTTTTTTGCAAATTACACAACGCCTTGAGATTGCTGGACATCCTGGAAAATTACCGATGTGATTTCTAGATCCACACCTGTAACAAAATATGTTTTGTTTTTTCTGTACAAATTTTGTTCCCTTAGGCTTAACATTGACTAACGCTAAAGAACTTTCTTGATCAGGTTCAATCGAGTCCATAGCGTTGATACCTGGTTTTGCGTCAGCTTGCATAACCTTACTTGTGATTGTTGACCGTTCAATGCTAAGAGCCAGCTCAATAACCTCAGACAAAGGAGGATTTTTACAACTCAAAATCCTTTGTCTAATTTTATAAGATACACAATTAAAAACAAATTGATCCCTTATATAATCATCGGAAAGGGGACCGAAACCACAGGTGGTAGCCAAAACTCTAAGAGCGGAGACGTACTCCTCCACCTTTTCTTCCTCTTTTTGCTTACGAGCATAAAAGTTATGCCGCTCCAACATAATATTAGGCTCGTCATCAAATTGTTTTTTGAGTCTAGCGACAGCCTCCACATACACATTCCATCGGTTATCCCCAGACTGAGCGGCTGGTGGAGGAATAGGAACAATGCTATGGAAAATTCTCTGTGCCGCTTGACCCAGGCAACCAAAAAGTATAGCAAATTTTCGCGCGGGAGAATAACTGTCAGCATCTATGGCCACCAAATGGTTCTCGAAAAGTCTAAACCATTCCAACCAGATGATGGGCGGGCTACCAGGTTTGCTTAGAAAAGGTGGTGGTTGAGTAAAACTGAGGTTACTTTGTTGGTTGCTTGTAGACATTTTTTTTTTAAAAAAATAAATAAATAAATGTAAAGAAAAATAAATTTATGCCTCTCCAGTATTCTCAAACACGTTGAAAAATGAAAATAGTACAGTCTCCTTGAATGTGTGGTGGGTTTAAAGCAATATCACCAGTTATGACGTGTGTATCGTCGCAGACTGGTCCCGAAACACACAATATGACGTGTGTATCGTCGGAGTAAGAAAGAATCTTGAAAACGATATCAAAATGACGTGCGTGTCGTCGAATCTGACACACAGGCAGTAAATGGCCGGTTTCCCCTTTGTACCGGCCGAGTTGCAACCTTTTCAATCCCAATCCAAAATGGCGCCGCGCTAATCACGCGCTGACGTCACCCAGAGGGTATGAAGTCCGGCGAAAAGCTATGCGGATGCGTGGAGACTTCAATACTCCCACTTCGTCATGCGCGAGGAGCGCTCGAACACTTTACCTCTGTATGCCAGTACCTCCGTATGCCTGCACCTCACCACAGCAACCTTTGAAGAAACGGCAATGTCGAAGGCACAGCAGACGTCGAAATCGAGTGATGGCCGAGGTCTCAACGTTCCTCCAACTTCCGAAGTCGAGTTGAGTTTCTTGAAAAACGCCCTCAAAGTCTGCGTGGTCCGGCGGGTGGAGCAAATCCCAATCGTCGCCAGATGAAATAAGCACGTCGGTATCGTGGTAAGTTCTCAAAGGTTTATTCAGTTCATAGAAAACACTCCACCCGTGACATGAGCGCCCGCTCACATAGACGTCCAGACGGCAACTGACCTAATACCATCGGAACGCCCGTGAGCCGAACGCCATGCCCCGAGCCGTATTCAAAAGTACACCAATACATTATCCACATCACCTAGCAGCATCGCGCGCCTAACACTCTAACCGGCGCGCGATACTAAATGCCCCATACTACAGTCTGATATTCGTTTGGATTGTTGTGCTTTCATGACTGTATTGAGAGTGGAACCTGTATCGGTGTGAATTTAGAAAGTTGCTCATAGGGATGTGATTTAGTAGACGCGTGGCATGGTAAGGCAGCTTGGAAACTGGCCTGAGTGTTTGATGCTCTCTGGAATCTAGGTTTGATAAGTTGAAAATGCGACACATATTCTGGGTCCAATTTCAGGTATTTATTCAGCTCATCTTACAGACCACCAGCCCAGAGAACAGTTCAGCAAGAACTGACAACACACTTCAAAACTAAAGATCAGCACCAGGACAATGCATTGTGTAGTCATGATGACCATTGGAATGATGCTGTTGCTCAGCAACCATGACATAGGTAGGACTCCATTGCAGAGGTCCTGACACAGCACATGGGTACAGAGCATAGGCCATAACAGTTATTTGTCCTGTTTTTAGAGCAGATGGGGAAAAACCTTTGTCAAGTGATGCGATGCGTAGACTGCTGTGAGTATGAGAGGGGAGATGTTTTGCTTTTAGTTTTTTAGTAGAAATACAAATATTGGATTGTTGGCATGATAATAAATCGATGAAAGAGGAGATAATCTATCAAATGTCTTCGGTTTTAGGTTTATTGAAAGCAGACCTAGAGGGGACAGGCCTTTCATGAAAGATGGATTGGAAATGCATTTTAGGCTTCCTAGAAATATTCCCATTTCTTTTGATTATTTTTTGGAAGATGAAGTTGGTGATGTGGTTGACAGTTGTTGGCGACCTTGGGAGTCCTGTCGTAGTGATGGGGTTGGCACAATGTTTTATCATGTCAAAAAGAGTCTTTGGGTGGTCTGCGATTTCATTAATCTTTGTCGTGTAGAGTATGCTCTTCTGTTTGATTGAGGCTTTTGACGAGTTTCTTTGCTCTCTTTGTGCCAACATAGATTCTACAGATTTTTCTTTCCTTCCGACCTTTTCTAGTTTCTCGGTTTTAATTTAGCTGATATTGAGTTCTTTGGAATAGCTGTGGTGCTGTGGGTGTCTCTTTACTGGCGTTTCATTTTAATAGTGCTAGGTTGTTAAGTAATTGTGAAAGAGTCTGCCATGTTTATCAAATTTGCAGAGGCGGTTTTAATTTTCAGATCCTCTGATTGGTACCTGGCTTACGGGTATTTTCCAGATTTTAAGGGTTTTCATATGTCGAGGCCGTTTCATTCCAGCTATGTTTATCCAGAAATGTATCACAGAATGGTCAGAATAATCTAGTTCGAATTGGGTGTTTGACATATAGGGCCCGATTCACAGAATTAACTTAAGACAACATCCTAAACTTACTACTTTTGGTATTCACAGAATGCACTTACTACTTTTGGTATTCACAGAATGCACTTACTACTTTTGGTATTCACAGAATGGATTTACAACTACTAACTTTACATCTGCACTCGGGCTGGAATTTCCGGTCCGGAGGCGGAGCTTACGGCCCAGAGGTGGGACTTCTGGCCCGGAGCCGGAACTCCGGCCCGAGTGCGGATGTAAAGTTAGTAGTCATAAATCCATTCTGTGAATACCAAAAGTAGTAAGTGCATTCTGTGAATACCAAAAGTAGTAAGTTTAGGATTTTGTCTTAAGTTATTTTTGTGAATCGGGCCCATAAGGTTTCTGTTCACTTTTGAGTGCTGTTTACGAGATTGACTGTATTTGATCATTGGGTGCATATATCTTTTAGATGTATAGTAGGCAGATTTTTCAGAATAATCCATGGGCTATTCAGGTCACTACGAAATATATTGTTAGCGTGATCAGCTTCCAATAGTGTAATTAGTTCCTCGAGATCTTTAAATAATGTTTGGTTGTGGTCGAGGGGGAGGACTTTGTGAAAACTGCCTGCCTGCATCACTGTGTAATGATCATATTGAGATTGAGATTGATAGGACTTGTAGGAGGGGAAAAAGTGGGGCTCTAACGTGCAACATTTCCAACAGTTCTTGTGAATGACTGTGATGCCATATCCATTTTTCTTTTCTGTATTTGCAGATGATTGAGGCTTGTGATGGTAGCATCATATTGAAGGTGATGGTTGATGTGCCATTGAACAGGTTTCCGTTGTGAAGAATATGCCTGAGTCATGGCAGATTAGTAAGCCAGAGGTTTAAAAAGCATTGTCCTTTGCAGATATTGCTCTAAGTAGTGCACATTTTAACGTTGTATCTGTATTGTTTGGTAGTAAGATTAGTTTGTGCTACTTTAGATATGGGTTTCTCTATGTATTCTTTGTCATGTTGCCTAGTGTGTTTTAAATCATCTGGTTGATTGAGAATTGATATGGATGAAATAGAAGGTTTTACAGAAGCACACTTCAAAGAAATGTTTTTGAGGCGATCATCCATGATGTTATCAATGATGTCATTTGACATGTCATACGTGATGCAACATGTGAGATCTTAAGCAGTGCATGGTGGGGGGGCTCAAGTTATAGTTAACTCACTGAACTTTAAGAGGTGAAGTTCAGTGTTTGTTTAAGCTTATTTGTTAACTCCTTTCAACACCTAAACATAACGCTACTTTAACTTTGTTTTTTTCAGTGAATTTGTAGGATTTGTACATAACCTAAGATCTTATTACCACACCTAACTATAATGTCACTTGAACCATTGTTTTTTTTCAGTGAATTTGAGCATATTTAGTCAAAACTCCCACTATGCATAGCCTTTAGACATTCACAACAGGGTGTTGGCCCAGGCCCACCTCCTGCTGGTAGCGAACCCACCACAGCCTTCCCTCTGTGGTCAGCTTGCTGCTCCTGCTCCCCTCCAACTTGCCCTCCATTCTCCATCTGCATGCCCTCCCCCCATCCTGTCTTCTGTGCTCAGCTTGCTCCCCCACCTCCCTTCTGCCTGCCCTCCATTCACAATATGCATATCCCTGCCCCACCCCCAGACCTCTGTGGACAGCTTGCTGCCCCTGCCGCCTACCTTATGTGTCTAGGTGGAAACCTATGCTCCTGCCCCCTCTCCTTACTCTTCGTTCTGTGCGTGCGTGCCCTGACCCCACCCTTCTGCCTTCTATGTTTTGTTGGTCTGCCCCTGTAGGCCATTCCTCCATGGTCAGCTTCTGCCCCTCCTCTGTTCACTCTGTTGTTTTGGTCTGTGCCCTACCCCCTTCCTCCTGCCCTACATGGTGTTTTGTGCTGCCACTGCCCTCTCACCTAAACTGAGTAGCTAGATTGCTGCACCTGCCCTGCTCCATATGCACTGTGTTGGCCCTATGCATGCCCCTGCCATCTTCCTCTCACCCTCCATGGTTCATTGGCTGCCACTGCCCCTCCTGCCCGACCTGTGTCGTCCGTTGTACTACCACTAGTTCAAGCATTCATAACATCTTCTTTTATGTGTTTGATTGCCAGTAGTATGCTCGGAAACCTGAGACTAGCTTTTCAAGCCTACTACTGCCAATGTTCCAAAAAGTAGTACATGTGCACCCATTCAAGATATGCTGCTATGGGTGCATATTAACTACCTTTTGTGGTAAACCTGTCACTATATACATTGAAGAGCAGATGCAAAAATTGAACAAATTAAAACTCTAAGTAAAATGAGACGAACAAGAAACACCCACACAGACATAGAAGACCTGACTCAGGGTCCCCAGACACAACTACCAAACCAAGAATGCATTTGAGGGGTGTCACACCCCAAACATCCCTGCTTAAGCTATAGAACTCATGACTACAGGCAAGTACAGCACAACAGCCTGGATTTTCCTGGCCTGGTATAATTTATTTTAAATGTAATTTCACTGTAGTCACTCTTCTTCATCTCTGCTACAAGAAGCCTTGATGCTAAATTAATCAAATTGGTGCATGTGGCCAGGGCTCAATGTTCTATTACTTGTCTTTTACAAATTATTTTACCAAGTGGCTGATGGCCCCATGTACCTAGCCTAAGCCGCAAATAGAGTAGGGTGCACAGACAAAATAATCAGGTGAGGCGAGCCAGAGCTGAGCCATGAGTCGGGCTTGGTCTAGGGCCAGATGTACCACCCTAAATTGCATGCGCAAATGGGTTTGCGACCCGTTTGCGGATGCAAAATGTTACAGGACCATGTACAATTCCTAATTAGTGAGTCGCAATTTATTTGTGACTCGCTAATTAGGAGTTGTGAGTCCCTATTAGGAAGGGGCATGCCAAGGGCGTCCCTTCCTAATAGCGAGTCTCTACCCTATGTAAGAATGTTTTGCGACCGCCCTCTTCAAGAGGGTGGTAATGGAGTCGGAAATGTGAAGGGATTACCAGGGGACCCCTTCCCCTTTGTGACTGGCTCCAAAAATATTTTTTAAGGGATGGCAGTGGTCCCAGGGACCACTACCTGCCCTTAAAAAATGAAACATTTTTTCCTCTTTAAATGCATCCCGTTTTCCTTTAAGGAAAACGGAAAGCATTTTTTTTTATAAAAAACTGCTTTATTGAACAGCAGTTCCAGACATGGAGGTCTGCTGAGCCCAGCAGCAAATTGCGAGTGGCTCATTAATATTCATGAGCCTCTCATTTTGCGACCCCATTGGGAATCACTAATAGTGTCTCTGACACTGTTGTACATTTGCTATTGCGACGCGCAAATTGCAATTCGCAAAAGCAAATGGTCGTACATCTGGACCTATGAGTCTGTGTATGAGCCAAGAAAACATTTGGCTGGTATATTGTCCAACAAACATTAAACTGATAAGAACAGATACTACACTTGATCTTAGCCAAAAGGCCGAGAAGCGATTGTCCAACAAACATAATGTAAAAATATGATACAATCTCTTCAAATTCAAAAAAGTGTTTATTTCTCTTTCATGCAAAATATTTTATCTTAGTATAACAGATTATACTACTGCATAGTCAGAAATGTATTAAGTGATCGTTTTTAGAAACATTCATAGGTCATCCCCCAATGACAATGCCATTAGTGAACTAGGAGGAAAGTCAGTAGTCATGTAAACCCTAAACATGGTCTAGATTCTTATTATAGATGGGGCAACATTATAGCCTACTATATCGAATATAAGAAGTGCTTGTGCAGTGACAATCCTGAATTCAAGTGTTTTAAAGTGCACTCATATGTAACAATAAAGAAATAAAGGCTCTGAAATAAAATATTTGTCGAGGATCATACAATCTGGACAAGCACAGAAGCTGGTTACCTGGTATCACATTTTGAATTTCAGAAACTAGACTCTTCTTTATTGCTCTCTTGTTTACACTGTTTTGTCTGTCATTTGTTGCTAACAAAGAGAAATACAACACAGAGATAACAGATCCGAATCAGGGACCCCATTCTCAGCTGCCAAGGCAAGAATGCATTTATTGTTAGGGAGTCACGCCTCAAATACTTTCCCTGAAGCTATGTCCCTAAACTAGAGCACTAACATTCTGTATTTATGACAAAGTGTGGCAGTATAATTTTCACTCATTTCTGAGGTTCTGTAGCGATCCAAACCCGTGTGTTCGGTATCATAGTACTGACACGATTTTGGTACCAGTGAACCGTAAATGATCCATTTAGTATGTGACAGTGTTTTCGCTGTGCTACGAGCATGGATTCACTGAGAAATAGGGCATTCTGTTGTAAATTCATGGCATCCATCTTAGATACGGCATCCATTTTGTTTCTTGCCCTCACATAGTCAATGGACAAGCAATGACCCTGGCTGAATCACCTTGTTAAGGACACGTAAGCTTTAGTCCAAGGAAGCTGATGCTGCGTGACTAAGCAGAAGCTACCTCCCTTGCCTGAGGCCAATCATGCTATACTGGTTCTTGTGTTCATTGGCCTGATCACGATTAGGAGGCCGAGGACAGTAGCCATGCCCGTTTATGACCCACAAGCATCTCTTATCCTACTTATCAATCTTTCACACCTGGCTCCGCTCCTCTCCTTCTGGGCTTTTACTATGGGGAGGATACAATTTTTATGATGGGGAGGATCGGTCGAAGAATGGAAAACTGACATGAAGACTTGATCGAACACTGGAGACTTACAAATAATTATCGTTTGGTATATGTTTATTGTTTGTTTGGGATACCGGGCTAGGCATGAAAGATATTTTTGCAATGCTGCCTGAGGACACATTTGGTGTATTTAAGGAGTGACCCACTTTATACAATTCGAACAGTCTCCTAGATTCTGCCTTTGTGTGGTTCCTACGACTTCTGTGTCCCTGCAGTAAATAAACCTTGGTCTCTCTGACGCCACCATCGAAAAGCCTGTGTCTCTGTTTATTTGTGCACCAAGGCAGGAAGGAACTCAGGGGTCTTTTGGGTGTTGTTTCCCTGACACCTCTGGACTCTAGGAAAGTCCAGAACCTCAATTGGCGCCGAATGTGGGGCGACGTCAACCGGTACCGGTCCAAAGCCTGAAGATTTCGAGGAGCTTCGTGTGAAGATTCCGGAGGGGGGTACCCCGCTTCATCGATCCCTGTATGTCGTAAAAGTGGCCCGACGATCTCTTCCACGAGGGTTCCCGCTCCCAGACGGCTACAGAGGACCGCTGCCCTGACTGTCACCCTGTCTTGGACCCGAGGTGCAGACCTTAGTACGGCGAGACGTAGGCGGGTTCTCCTTGGTGACGTCTTCGACATTTCAGTTAAGTATTAAGTGGGTCGCGCCCAGTTTGATTGCTCTTAGTTGCTCTTGTAAGGATTTATCACTGGTTGCTCTTGTTCGGATAATCCTTTTGCTCTCTGGGTACGTTTGTTTTGGATTTGTAGATTATCATTGGTTGCTCTTGTTAAGATAATCTTTGGTTTGGTATTGGTTCATTTGGTAGGCCTAAGTTCTTTGCGCATTTTGGTTAGAATTTGTCTTTAGTTTGTAATGGCTAGCCGTAGTAATTGTTTCCTGTCCTGGTTGAGTTGCAACAGGGATTCCCGGTTGGAGGACTCGTGTCCGGTTCCTCCGATCGGAACTCCTACATATGAGCTCTATTGTAAACATGGTGTGGGTCCTATCACTTATAATGGAGTGTGGGTTCGTTACACCAGGAAAGATGGTGTCCTTAGTTGGCCACCACATGGTAGCTTTGAAACTAAAATTCTAGACAATCTAGAAGTGATGTTGTTTAAAAAGAAAGCCCGGCCGGCAATGTTCGATTCTTTTCGCTTTTGGCGTAAAGAAGCTAGACAGAGAGAAATTAGAAAAATGAAGAAGGAACAGAAAGAGAAAGGGTTGACTTTAATGCAGTCTGCTAGGCAGTTGCATGTCAACGAAACTGAAAAAGCAATAGAGGTAGCGAATAGAGAACATAATTTGGCGATTGACAAGTGCTACCCTGCCTTGCCATCGTGTCCTGCTAAGCCAATAGAGGACTGTGAAAAGGATCCCCTGTTGTCTTACCTATTGAGATCACCTCCACCGTATGCACAGGGTATTACAGCACCACAGTTACCACCTGTTGTGCAACCGGCTGCTGGTCAGCCTGGAATAGTTGTCCCTTTTCCTTTGATTCAAGCTCCTATTCTTCCTGTGGTTAATGTTCCTTCGGCACCCCCTCTACCTGGGTTGCCTATTCCGCCTTTGCCTGACGTTTCGCAAACTGCTTTACCTACTACTTCTACCCTTACAATTTCATCTGCTCCAGCTTCCTTGTCCCCGAACTCTGTAAACATTCTGACTACGCTTTCTGTTCGTCGGAAAATAACCGACTCTGTAACTAATATCTTAACTCCTCTCTACAGGTCTTTAATTAAGACACCCGTTTCTGACTCTACACAGAGACGTAGTCAGCTTCCTGGTCCCTAGGAACGAGGAATATTAGATTCGACAGCTCTTAGGTGGATGTCGAAAGCTGCGAAATATGATGCACGAAGAGTGTTGGATACATTTATGCAATGGAATGAACCAACTCAGCGTTATGTCTTTGACGTGATGTGTTCCCTTTTGCGTGAGGAATGGGATGATGATGACTTCTATTCCGTTCCCGCTGACTTGATACATATTCAGAGAAGGTTCGCTACAGGAATGGTAATAGGTTCGGAAGTAAAGGAAGCAATAGAACTGATTCTAGCATACAGGTCTGATTCTCCTCTTCGAGCACCAAGGGACTCTGATGGTTCTCCGATTACTAGGAAGAAGCGAGGTCAGTATCCGATGAGGGAAGTTCCGCCGATATGGCGCGATGCAGTTCAAGCTGATGCGGCTAATAATATTTTAGCTGCTCCAGCACATTTCCATAGAGTGTGGATACACATCCCTTGGAAGCGGGCCGAGGTATTAGCAGTAAAACAGGCGTTGTCGGACCCGCGTAAGAATCCTGCTGGGTATTATAAAGAGTTAACTCAGACAGTTCAAGCATGCGTCATGAATTTGGCAGACATCGAAATGCTATTTGGCAATGTAGTGCCACAGCCTATATGGGCCAAAATTCGCCATGAGAATCACCAAGTTGCTTTAGGAGGTGATTGGCCAGCTATTGTAGCGGCAGATGCACAACAAGTTGGTGGTGCTAAACCTGAGCCTCTGATTGCCGCTTTGCCTGGCAGAATAATCAATTTGATGAAAACGCTGATGCCAGCGTTACGGGTCAACTGGGATAAATTATCAGCATGCAAGCAAAAGAAGGACGAAAGCGTCTCTGATTTCTTCACTAGATTTGAAGAGACCTTCGTAGACCACAGTGGGCAAGATATGAGTACTGAGGGAGGTCAGAGGTTGTTTGTCGACAAGTTTGTGTTTAATTTATTGCCTGAGCTTAGTAACAAGTTGAAGGATTCTGAGAGTGCATGGGCGGTGTCGACGACAGCACAGATACTCGCAACTGCTCAGTATTATGAAAATAGAGAAAAAGAAGAGAAGGAAAAGTCAGAAAAGAAGACAAAAGACTTGAAAACTAAAGTTCTTTTGCAACAGGCGTATCCGCCTCGCTCGAATCAGTCAGATTCACAGCAACGACCCCAGTTTCAGCAACAGCCACAATTCCAGCAAGGGATGTCCCAAAGATTTGACTATGGTTTTCCCCGACAACAGTTAGCATGGAATCAGTGTGCCTATTGTAAAAAGGAGGGTCACTATAAGAATGTGTGTCCAGTTCTGCACTCACAAACTAGTGGTGTCCCAGCTCAGAGAGGTCGTGGTGGGTTTATGCAAGCTCTTAGAGGTAGAGGACGTGGTACTATGCCTCCACAGACTGATCGCCCATCTAATTATTTCGATCAGCGAAATGTACAATCTACACAATCAGGTAGATCTCCCCAATACCATGGTGAGGATTATTGTGAAGGTAGTGAAGAAGTTCAGCAAAGTGAGTACTAGGACAGCCACAGGCAGAGAGAGGGAGTAGTATTGGTTCCAGTTGATCAGAGTGGACCTTATGTCGCAGTAGCTACATCAGGCGTGATTGAACCGTTTCTGTTGGATACTGGTGCAGCAAAAAGTTCAATTATGCACGCGAAACTCCCTGGCGCACCTTTGTCTGGCTCAACGATCATTTCAGTAGGTTTTTCAGGCGCCCCTGTTCACAACCCTGTTTCTGGTCCTTTGTCAATTTCTGTTGGGCCATGTCAACTAGAAGCACCCCTTATTCTGACGACCGGTTGTAATGAGAATCTGCTTGGTTTAGATCTGTTGAAACGCCTGCATGCGACATTGTACTGTTCTCCTTCGGGAGTACAGCTGACGTTGGGTAAGAGAGTCATCTCTCCAATGTATTTGTCGATGGATAAGCTCCCACCGGAGCTGCGTTCTCTCCCTGATAATCTTTGGGCGACTGGTCCTAATGATGTAGGTCTTCTGGAAATTCCCCCTTATGGGGTGAGTCTGAAGGCAAATGTTAGATTCCCACGAATCCCACAGTATCGGATTTCAAATGAAGGTGAACGTGCGCTTTTACTGATCGTGCAAGATTTGATACAGAAAGATGTGATAGAAGAAACTAGAGGAAATGTCTGCAATAGTCCTGCTCTGCCGATTTTGAAACGCACTGACCCTTCCAAACCTCCAATCTACAGATTTGTGATTGACCTCAGAGAGGTTAATAAAATAGTGGTTCCACAGTTTCCTGTGGTCCCAGATATCACTGCATTATTGACGTTGATTCCTGCCTCAGCTACATGGTTTACAGTGATCGACTTGAAGAATGCCTTTTTCAGCATTCCGATAGCCGAGGAAAGTAGGGATATTTTTGGTTTCTCCTTAGGTGGTCGTAGTTTCAGATTCAAGCGCGCCCCACAAGGTTATTGTGAAAGCCCTTCAATTTACAGCCAAGCATTAAAAAGTCAATTAGATGCTTTTGTACTTCCACCTGGTGCTGCTCTGATCCAATATGTAGATGATCTTTTAGTGGCTGCTGACGACAAGGAAACTTGCAAAATAGCTACAATTTCTTTGCTGCGTCATTTATCAGACTTACATCACAAGGTTTCACCTTCTAAACTACAATATTGTTGCCAAGAAGTGACCTACTTAGGTCATCTTTTGTCAAAGGAGGGAAGAAGGTTCACCCCAGAGAGAATCAAAGCAATTTCACAGATGACTGTACCAAGCACACAGAGAGAAGTGCGTGCGTTTTTGGGTATTACATCATATTGCAGACAATGGATCCCAAATTTTTCTCTCATGGCAAAACCATTGGTGGCTCTGACTGGAAAAGGTGTCCCGAGTCCTTTGCCATGGTCTGATGAATGTCAACAGAGCTTCTCGGAATTGCGTGATGCGTTGTGCTCAGCTCCTGTGTTAGGTACTCCTGACTACAGTAAGCCGTTTACACTATATGTCCATGAAAGAGAGGGTTGTGCGTTGAGTGTCTTGACGCAACAATTTGGTGACAAGCAGCGACCTTGTGCGTATTTCTCATCCACATTAGATCCGGTAGCCAGAGCGTTGCCAAGTTGTTTGAGAGCTACAGCAGCAGCTGCAGTGTCTATTCGATAGTCTGCTGGATTGGTCATGAACAACATGTTAGTAGTCATGGTTCCACATGCTGTGGATACACTCATGAATCAAACGAAAACTCAGCACCTCACCAGTGCTAGACTATCAGGCTATGAGCTGACACTTTTGGCAAGTCACATTCAGATCAAGCGATGCAGCATATTGAATCCAGCAACGCTGTTGCCGACTACTCAGGAGTCGAGTGATTCAGAGCCCCATGACTGTTGTTTTAGAACTGAGGAAGAGACAAAAGGTAGGATTGATTTAAAAGATACTCCGTTACTAGATCCAGATGGTACTTTGTATGTCGATGGATCGTGTTTCAAGCTACAGACTGGTGATGTGACGGCTGCGTATGCAGTTACGACTTTGAGTAAGGTTGTCGAGACTGCAAGAGTGAGTCAGAATTCTGCCCAAGCTGCAGAATTAATTGCATTGACAAGAGCGTGTATTTTAGCTGAGGGAAAGAGAGTGAATGTGTTTACTGACAGCCAGTATGCCTTCGGCGTAGCACATAGTTTTGGTCGCTTGTGGAAAGAAAGAGGTTTTCTCACGTCCCATGGGACTAAGATCCAACATGGACAGTTAGTCAATGACCTGTTGGAATCTCTGACCTTACCGAATGAAGTTGCGATTGTGAAATGCAGTGCACACCGGAAGATTACGGATGATGTTGGCTGTGGGAATGCATTTGCTGATGAGGTCGCCAAAGGGACGGCCAAGAACATGATGAGCCGAATGTACGTTGCAATGTCTGCAAGATGGATTGCTGAATCAGGAATGTGTGAGAATACGATTGAAAGTGTGAAGGCAATCCAGAATGAAGCAACTGAAAATGAGAAGAATGCATGGAAGGAGAAAACGGGTAAAATGGATTCGAGTGGATGTTGGATTGATTTGTCTGAGCATCAGCGTTGGATGCTACCTGATGCGTATGCACTTGCGGTAGTCACTATGGCGCATGGAGCGGCGCACATCAGTTCGAAAGGGATCTGTAAGATGTTAGCTCCAGTATGGAAGAACGATGGAATTACTAAGTGCGCGGAGAGAGTGGTGAAAAATTGCATGGTATGCCTGATGCATAATCCTGGCAAGGGAACCCCAACCCCAGCTGGTCACTTTGCTCCCCCTTCTTGTCCCTTTGAAGTGATTCAGTTGGACTTTATCCACATGGACAGATGTAATAATCTCAAATATGTCCTAGTGGTAGTCTGTGCTTTTTCAAGATGGATTGAAGCGTATCCATTAAAGGATAGCACTGCTATGTCCACTGCCAAAATCCTCCTCAAAGAGTACTTCCCCAGGTATGGTATGCCACGGATTGTATGGTCCGACAATGGAAGTGAGTTCGTAGGGAAAGTTATGCAGAGTGTGTGTACGGGTTTGGGAATTAAGCAAAAATTCCATAGTGCGAATCACCCACAGTCAGCAGGTTTGGTTGAGGGGTACAATGGTACCTTGAAGCTAAAACTTGCTAAAATCCAAGCTTCCACTGGTTTATCTTGGCCAGACGCACTGCCTTTGGCTTTATTGTCCACCAGAGCGACTGTACACTCTCGAGTAGGGCTTAGCCCATATGAGATTGTGTTTGGTCGCCCTGCTAATGTCTGGGGAGTCCCTAGGCCCAAGGAGTTCAAACAGATCGAATATCCAATGTTGATTGATTACCTTTTTGACCTGACTGCTAAATTGAGTCTTATTCACCAACAGGTATTTGAATCCTTGCCTAAGCTGCCAGAGAGTCCAGGTCACACATTGAAACCCGGTGATCTGGTTGTGGTGCGGAACTTTGGACGGACCCGGAACCTCCAGCCAAGATTCGTGGGTCCCTTTCAGGTGCTCCTGGCCACAAGAACTGCTGTACGCCTGGCTGGCAGGAAAAATTGGGTGCACGCTACCCATACGAAGCGTGTGCCTCTCCCACTCCCCTACGACAACTGGGTTAGACAGGGATTTGGTGTATCTGAGACAGAACCTGTTCCTAGGCTTATCCCGTTCAGTGATGCAGAGTACATGACGGACAAACGATCTGAAACACAGAACTCTGATACTGCACCAGGAACTGTTCCTTTGAACCCTGAACAGAGTGTTGTACAAAGTGAACATTTGCCACCTGTGGATTTGAACATTACTGCACCTTCAGATCAGCTGTTTCAAGATCAGACAAGGCCCGGAAAGTACAGATATAACCTACGTTCCCATTCCATGAACCAATAACATTGCATAATCACCTTTCCGTGTGAAAACTGTTTTGATCTTATCACATTGCATCTAGTCAGGAAGTTTGCTCTATAATTTTTTTGTCCTTTTGTTTTTGTTGTTCTCTCGCCTTGCCATCTGGGTTGCCGTAGGGTCGTAACGTGTGCCTCGTTTTAACTTGCAGGGGGCCAGACACAAGGTCGGTCTCTTCTGTTTATTTTGGGAACTCCCAGGGTAAACAGAGGCAATTTTTCAACAGGTACAAACCATCCGTTGAGAACGGTTGTAGAAGATGGAGCTTCCTGAACTGCGACGAGCTAACGTCATAAATGTTCGTAAGACAAAACTGTATAACATTTTGCATAGCAAATGTTTCATGATGCAATGCGCTCTGACCTTTCTGATTGTTTTAATAACTTTGGTAGGCGGAATCGTTTTTGGTATCCAATTGATTTTTGCACCTGTCACATCTACAGTGCCTCCCCATGTTTCTGTTTCTCCGACTGTTGTTTCTCTTCATTCTTTTCACCCTTTTCCTGCACACGAGCAAGCTCGACGCTCTGAGTTTATAAATAACACTTTTATTCAGCTCTTGCACCAACACCAACTAGTAGTAAATACAACGAACTGCTGGGTGTGTGGTCTGATACCACATACCATGAACAAGGGTATCCCCTATCTGGTTCTGCCCTTTAGTTATAATGGATCATTTTGGGCATTTCAGACCATGTTCGCCTATGCTCTAGAGACCTATTCTCCACGACCTCCGCGTTCCACTAGGTATAACTCTGCTAATAGAGCCTTGGTAAAGGGAATTACTGACATGGTTAGAGATGTCAAAACCACTCCGTTTATTCCCAAGGATGAGTTACGAGTTTATATGGGTTGGAATGCTACGGAGTATGGCATTAGTTTGGGTGAAAACAAGCGTAAAAGCTTGACTCCGATTTGGGTCGTACCCCACCAAGGTCAGGTCTGTTTACAAGGGAATGGGAGGAATCCGAGAGCTCGACTAGGGAAGAGTGACTGTACTGAAACGTACGTTTTTCCATCACAGTCTTCCCCTGCATTCTTAGCTGCTAAGGGTACCTATTTTGTCGGCAAAGACAGAGCATATACATGGCTGCCTGCTGACTTTTCAGGCTCATGTTATATTGCCCGACTATTACCTCCGACATACACTGCTGCACCGGATTATCACAAGACTAGAGTTGTGAGAGGTGTCTTCGACAAGGAAGATACAGCTGGCCAAGAAGCAGGAGACTTTTTCAAAGGTTTCCTTCCGTTCTGGGGGCCCATGGCCAATAGTAGGAACTTGCGTCAACTAACACGGGTAGTTGAATCCACCATTACTGAAACTGCTGGTGCCCTTAGTAACCTGACAGCTGAGCTTCAAGCGGATCGCCTCATGACGTTGCAGAACCGTATGGTCCTTGACGTATTACTTGCAAATCAAGGTGGAGTATGTAAGATGATCCAATCGAGTTGCTGTGTCTTTATCCCAAATAATGCGCCAACAGTATATGAGGCCATTTCTAATTTACACAAGATCACTGACTCTATTCATGTAGACAAAGGTGATTGGTCACGGATGGGATGGTTCTGGAATGTGTTATCTGCGTGGGGATGGAAGGTTCTGATAGTCATTGGTGTTTTGTTGATATTTTTATTCTCATGCTGTCACATCGTTCAGTGTGGTCCTGCCTTATGTGGCCTTTGTGCTGCAACATGCGTAAGAAGACCACCTGTTTTAGGAGATACGCCACGGGATAGAATAATGCTCCAACAACATATCAGTGACCTGATGAATATAGAGATGGATTCTGACTAGAGTAAGTTATTGCCTATGTAAGGGCAAAAGGACGGTCTGAGGTTCTGTAGCGATCCGAACCCGTGTGTTCGGTATCGTAGTACTGACACGATTTGGGTACCAGTGAACCGTAAATGATCCATTTAGTATGTGACAGTGTTTTCGCTGTGCTACGAGCATGGATTCACTGAGAAATAGGGCATTCTGTTGTAAATTCATGGCATCCATCTTAGATACGGCATCCATTTTGTTTCTTGCCCTCACATAGTCAATGGACAAGCAATGACCCTGGCTGAATCACCTTGTTAAGGACACGTAAGCTTTAGTCCAAGGAAGCTGATGCTGCGTGACTAGGCAGAAGCTACCTCCCTTGCCTGAGGCCAATCATGCTATACTGGTTCTTGTGTTCGTTAGCCTGATCATGATTAGGAGGCCGAGGACAGTAGCCATGCCCGTTTATGACCCACAAGCATCTCTTATCCTACTTATCAATCTTTCACACCTGGCTCCGCTCCTCTCCTTCTGGGCTTTTACTATGGGGAGGATACAATTTTTATGATGGGGAGGATCGGTCGAAGAATGGAAAACTGACATGAAGACTTGATCGAACACTGGAGACTTACAAATAATTATCGTTTGGTATATGTTTATTGTTTGTTTGGGATACCGGGCTAGGCATGAAAGATATTTTTGCAATGCTGCCTGAGGACACATTTGGTGTATTTAAGGAGCGACCCACTTTATACAATTCGAACAGTCTCCTAGATTCTGCCTTTGTGTGGTTCCTACGACTTCTGTGTCCCTGCAGTAAATAACCTTGGTCTCTCTGACGCCACCATCGAGAAGCCCGTGTCTCTGTTTATTTGTGCACCAAGGCAGGAAGGAACTCAGGGGTCTTTTGGGTGTTGTTTCCCTGACACCTCTGGACTCTAGGAAAGTCCAGAACCTCATTTCATCCACATGATACATGCAAGGGAAAACTAGAGTAAATTAACACATTTCCACACAATTATGTTGGAGGTTAAAATAGGCAGTTTTGCCACAAACATTGCGAGCCCCCTGCTCACAAGAACATCCTTCTTACAGAGATATCGACACACTCCACCACAGAGTTTCTGAACTAACCCTTAGCATCCACAACTCCATTTAGGATCTGCAGAACCTTCTGCACCTCACCAAACTCTCCTTCTCGAATCACAAGCTCTCGCAGAACCTGACTCCCCCTTCCTCTGAGCCCCTCCTTCGCCCTCTACCGCTATCCCTGAGACACTTGCGCCCTCGCAAGAACCCTTCCTACCTCTCAGAGGACGAAACTAAGGCCCTCCTCCTTACCTACAAACCTGCCCCTGCTACGCCCAGCCCTCTAGACCTCACGGAGGAAGAAGTTGTAGACCTCATTAGGTACGAGTCGACCCTGATAACCCCTCGCCCTTCAGACCTGAGCGACCAACCCCAACAGATTAGCTACCCTCCGCGACAGACGAGTGACCACTAGCAACCTAGCGCCAGTACCCATCTCTGCCACTACTCACGACACGCACTCCGACCCCCCTCTGTACGGCCTCCTAATAAATTGCCGCTCAGCAGTTAAACATGCCTCTGATATCGCCGATCTCATTCTGAGCCTAAAATTGGACTTAGTGATCTTGACCGAATCTTGGCTCAATTAATCTGCATCCCCAACCTCTAGACCTCCTAGTCCCGTCCAATTACAACATCGTAAGGCTTGACAAACAATCCCAAAAAAAAGAGGGTGGCATTGCCTGCATCTACCGTTCTAACCACCTTGTTACCGAACTTCTTGCTGATCCCACGGACTCTTGCGAATACCTTGCACTCTCCATATGCAACAACACCACCCAACTGTGTAGACTGCACAACTTTTACCACCCCCCAGGCATGAATGACACCTTCACCGACCTCCTCATGGAAATCATCACAACCAAAACTTCCTCCAACTTTAATGACATTTTCCTTGGTAACTTCAACTTACACTGGAATGACCCTCAGGTCAAAGCCATCAGAGACTTCTTGGCCGACCAAAACCTTATCCAAGGGGCGACACGCTGGTAGGTAGAGCAGTGTGCGACCAATTGGACTTTGTTATTATTCAGGCTCCTTGAGCCGGTGGAGCTTACGAGCTCATGGTTACACACCTGCGCGCTACGAGAGGTACTTTACCTGAGAACACTTATTTTAGCAGCCTACACAGCAACCCTACACACTCACCTACTCCCTGCTGACGAGAGGCAACTACCTCGAAACACGTGTCCAGGGATGGCTAACGCTACACTTACTTGCACTCATGACTCGGGCATAGGCGTACCCGCCGACGCTGATTTCAGGGACCACAATTCTTTGGGGCGACACGCTGGTAGGTAGAGCAGTGTGCGACCAATTGGACTTTTGTTATTATTCAGGCTCCTTGAGCCGGTGGAGCTGACGAGCTCATGGTTACGCACCTGCGTGCTACGAGAGGTACTTTACCTGAGAACACTTATTTTAGCAGCCTACACAGCAACCCTACACACTCACCTACTCCCTGCTGACGAGAGGCAACTACCTCGAAACACATGTCCAGGGATGGCTAACGCTACACTTACTTGCGCTCATGACTCGGGCATAGGCGTACCCGCCGACGCTGACTTCAGGGACCACAATTCTTTGGGGCGACACGCTGGTAGGTAGAGCAGTGTGCGACCAATTGGACTTTTGTTATTATTCAGGCTCCTTGAGCCGGTGGAGCTGACGAGCTCATGGTTACACACCTGCGCGCTACGAGAGGTACTTTACCTGAGAACACTTATTTTAGCAGCCTACACAGCAACCCTACACACTCACCTACTCCCTGCTGACGAGTGGCAACTACCTCGAAACACATGTCCAGGGATGGCTAACGCTACACTTACTTGCACTCATGACTCGGGCATAGGCGTACCCGCCGAGGCTGACTTCAGGGACCACAATTCTTTGGGGCGACACGCTGGTAGGTAGAGAAGTGTGCGACCAATTGGACTTTTGTTATTATTCAGGCTCCTTGAGCCGGTGGAGCTGACGAGCTCATGGTTACGCACCTGCGCGCTACGAGAGGTACTTTACCTGAGAACACTTATTTTAGCAGCCTACACAGGAACCCTACACACTCACCTACTCCCTGCTGACGAAAGGCAACTACCTCGAAACACGTGTCCAGGGATGGCTAACGCTACACTTACTTGCACTCATGACTCGGGCATAGGCGTACCTGCCGACGCTGACTTCAGGGACCACAATGCTTTGGGGCGACACGCTGGTAGGTAGAGCAGTGTGTGACCAATTGGACTTTTGTTATTATTCAGGCTCCTTGAGCCGGTGGAGCTGACGAGCTCATGGTTACGCACCTGCGCGCTACGAGAGGTACTTTACCTGAGAACACTTATTTTAGCAGCCTACACAGCAACCCTACACACTCATCTACTCCCTGCTGACGAGAGGCAACTACCTCGAAACACGTGTCGAGGGATGGCTAACGCTACACTTACTTGCACTCATGACTCGGGCATAGGCGTACCCGCCGACGCTGACTTCAGGGACCACAATTCTTTGGGGCGACACGCTGGTAGGTAGAGCAGTGTGCGACCAATTGGACTTTTGTTATTATTCAGGCTCCTTGAGCTGGTGGAGCTGACGAGCTCATGGTTACGCACCTGCGCGCTACGAGAGGTACTTTACCTGAGAACACTTATTTTAGCAGCCTACACAGCAACCCTACACACTCACCTACTCCCTGCTGACGAGAGGCAACTACCTCGAAACACGTGTCGAGGGATGGCTAACGCTACACTTACTTGCACTCATGACTCGGGCATAGGCGTACCCGCCGACGCTGACTTCAGGGACCACAATTCTTTGGGGCGACACGCTGGTAGGTAGAGCAGTGTGCGACCAATTGGACTTTTGTTATTATTCAGGCTCCTTGAGCCAGTGGAGCTGACGAGCTCATGGTTACGCACCTGCGCGCTACGAGAGGTACTTTACCTGAGAACACTTATTTTAGAAGCCTACACAGCAACCCTACACACTCACCTACTCCCTGCTGACGAGAGGCAACTGCCTCGAAACACGTGTCCAGGGAAGGCTAATGCTACACTTACTTGCACTCATGACTCGGGCATAGGCGCACCCGCCGACGCTGACTTCAGGGACCACAATTCTTTGGGGCGACACGCTGGTAGGTAGAGCAGTGTGCGACCAATTGGACTTTGTTTTTAAATCTTATCGAAGCCTGCTCACTCCCAACACACTCGAAAGGCACAACTCTAGACTGGATCATCGCTAAGGCATCAGCGGTCAAACTCATCTCTATAGACCCCTGTGACTGTCTGACCACCACGCTATCACCTTCCTCCTGCCGGGCTCCAACAAGACCTGGACACCACAATCCGTGATTCCCAAACGTTGGGTTAGAGACACCAAGAACCTTGATCACGAGAAACTGTCTGTCCGCTGCGAGACTGACCTCCCCCCTCCCCTCATCTCAAGAGGCTTAACAACCTAACCGATCATTATACCTCAACTATGTCCAACATTTTCGATGACCTTGCTCCTCTAAAACTAAATAGAATCCGGATCAAAGACAGAAACCCCTGGTTCAACGGATCCCTCAACAATGTGAGGAGATCCCTCCGGCAGACAGAACGTAACTGGAAACAGCACCCGTCGGCAGCTAATCTAAAACTTCTCCGCCAGGCCAGAAATGCTTACAACAGGAAAATCCTTAACTCAAAAAAATATTTTTTCAGAAAAGAACTGGAGAACGTCAAGAACAGACCTCGCAAGCTTTTTAATTTGGTCAAACACCAATCCAACAAACTGGCTAGAACCTCCAAAGAAAACCCTAAATTGCTAATACCATGCGAGGAATTTTCCTCCTTCTTCTGTGACAAAGTCACGGCCTTAGGAAACAAACTTAATTCCGCAACGCACTCTCAAATACCGACTCTACCACGTCTCTCCACGCTGCCCTCCCAGTCTTCTCCTAAAAATCTAGCGCACTGGTCCAACTTTAAGTCAATGATGAACACTCTATCTCGAAAATCCTATCCTCCTTAAACCCGAACAATCACTACAATGATCCTCTCCAACTGCCTAGCCGCTGTCTCGCAAGCGATCATCCCCTGTTGTACTTTAATATTCGGGACCGCGTAGGGGACAGGGCCCTACCCCTGTCTATCCTGGTATTGGCGAACCGCAAATGGTTAATGCGGTATATACAAGTGCTCTATATAACGTTCTAGCTATTAATGCACTGTGTACACGTTGTTTTACGTTACTTCGCGGGTTCCATTTTGGAAGCGGTGGCCATCTTGTCATTGCCCTCACATAGGCTATAATGGAGCAAATACGGGCCTCACAGTACATGTGCTTTCCTTTGACTTCTCTGTGACCTGGGCAGCTGGCTCTGCTGCCCCAGGTCAAACTGGTCTCACGAGCTCCCCTTCCTCCGTCCACCTGTGATTAGCATCAGGGCTTGACCCATCATAAAACCCTTTCATTCTACACGAACCCCCGGCTAATCTCTTTCACACCTGACTGTTCCTGCTTTATGACTTGTTTCTATCAACAGGAGCTGCCCGTGTTTTATTGGGGCCCATTGATATCTAATGTGGGATCTGAACCTTACTGTGTAAATCATTGTGGGCTGGCTTAACTGGAATGTGGGATGGTCATCATGACTCTGCCTTTTTCTTTGAAATGTACACTTGTTTATTACCGTATCATAAAACCTAGGAATGTATGCTTGAGGCAGGAAAAAGCGTATTTAAGATAAAGTCCGTTTCTATGATTTTCAGCAGTCTCCTGAGAACATACACGCTGTTGTACTTCTAGGATACCTGTAATTGGTCTGCAGCCAATAAACGATCTTTGACTTCACCCAGAAGACTCTGTGTTTCTGTAGGTCCGGAACAGGGTGAACCCAGAAGTCATAGGGTGTGTGTCCCTGCACCGCTGGGTCTAAAATACCCAGTACTTCAGTTTGGCGCCCATCGTGGGGCGATTTCAGCGGTACCAGTCCAAGCCAGAGGTTCGTGAGGAGCTTCGTGTGGAAATTCCGGAGGAAGGCCGCCACTTCATCGACCCCTGCATGTCGACGTGGTCCGAAAGTCTTTTCTGCGAGGTTCTCCGCGTCCCGACGGCTACGAAGGACTGCTGCCCTGATTAATCGACCTGTTTTGGACCCTTGACGAGTTTTGAGAGAGCGAAACAATCGAGAGAGTCTTCTGGTGACGCCATCGATCAGCAATATTCAGTTAAGTATAAGTGGAGCGTCTCCCATTTGTTTTGGTATCCCTCAGGATCGTTTTGATTTGGGAATTTGGAGTTTGCAAACGCCAAAGCCAGAGGACTCGTGTATTCACGAGACTATCGTAATCGATTATCTTTTGACGTTTAGATCTAGACTAGTGAGCGAAGATGCCTGGTTCTAGAATATTTGGTAGATTGTTCTGTTTGGGTTGTGGAAGAGATTTCCAGCTAGAGGAATCATGTCCGGTTCCTCCGGTTGGAACTCCAACTTATGAGCTCTATGTAAAACATGGCGTAGGCCCCATTGCATATAACGAAGTATGGATCCACTACACCAGAAAAGACGGTGTTTTAAAATGGCCCCAAAATGGTAGTTTCGATACCGATATTTTAGATAATTTGGAAATTAAATTGTTTAAAAAGAAAGCCCGGCCGGCGATGTTTGATTCTTTCCGCTTATGGCGAAAGGAAGCCAAACAGAAGGAAATTAAGCTAGCGAAAAAGAATAAAAGAGAGAGAGGTATGACAGTAATGCAAGCAGCTGTACAATTTAAAGACAATGAGGAGGAACAGATGAATGAGCAATTGCACAGACAGCGTAAGTTAGGGATCGACAAATGTTACCCAGCTTTACCACACTCCAAGCAGAATGAGTCCAAAGAAAAGGAGAAAGATCCCCTGATGTCGCATTTGTTGAGTTCGCCACCCCCGTATGCTCAAAATGCCACGGCACCTCCCCAGCTTGTGAATATGCCACCTCCAGTTAATATACTGCAAGCCTTGCCGCTACCGCCAGCTGCTGCGCAGCCGGCTCTTATCCATATAGCAAAGCCCTCTCAAGGGCCGCCAGTTGTGTTTCCAACTGCCCCCGCACTTCCTGCGACTTTGTCTAATTCAGCAGCTGCCTCCCCTGACACTCTTCCTTGCACCACTCCAGTACCTGTTTCTGCATCCTCTTTTCTCCCCTCTGTTTTTCCCCCTGTTTTTGCCTCAGCTTCTCCTTCAGCGCGACAGCGCTTAGCTAATGTGGTTACTACGTTAATGTCGCCTCTCTTTGAGTCATCCAGTGCGACTCCTGGTTTACAGCGTAAGCAATTGCGTAGTCAGTTGCCTAACCCCGATGAGAAAAAGGTAATAGATCGCATGGCGCGTAGGTGGATTGTTTTCCCTTCACTGTATGATGTGGAATCAGTTGTCAACGTTTTCCATCAGTGGGATGCCCCGAAACAGAGATATGTCTTTGAGAAAATGTGCGAAATTCTCTGTGAAGAATTGGAGGATAGTGGTAAAGACCCGAGCCCGCAGGAGTTGTGTAGAGTGAGGTTTGATTTTGGGACTGGTATAATTGTGGATCGCGAGGTGGATAAAGCAGTTGCGGTTGTATTGTCCTTCAGGAATGATGATTGTCAACAGTCGTTGTTTGAACCTGATGTCCCTGTGGGAAAGAGGGTAAAAGCACGCCAATATCCGATGCGTGAGGTTCCCCCAGTTTGGAGACCCGCTGATCCAAATGCTAATCCACCTGTCGTAGCACATTTCCAGCGTATTTGGGTACATGTTCCATGGAAAAGATCTGAGGTGTTAGCACTCAAGCAGACATTGCCTGATCCCCGTAAAAACCCTACTGGTTATTATGAGGAGTTGTCACAAACTGCAGAATCTTGTGTAATGAATCTGGCTGACGTAGATATGCTGTTTGGGAATGTGGTTCCACAGCCTTTGTGGGGGTCCATACGTAATACGGATCATGCTGCAGAACTAGGGGATACGTGGGCTAACATTATTGCCGCTGATGCTAGTCAAACTGGTGGCGCGAAACCTGAGCCTTTAATAGCAGAACTGCCTGGTAGAATCATCACGTATATGAAGACAATAATGCCCGCGATGCGCGTAAATTGGGACAAGCTATCTGCATGCAAGCAGAAGAAAGATGAGACAGTGTCAGACTCTTTACCAGGTTTGAAGAAACGTTTATTGACCACAGTGGGCAAGATATGAGTACTGAGGGTGGCCAACGGTTATTTGTGGATAAGTTTGTGCAGAATTTACTTCCTGACCTGTGTAAAAAGTTAAAAGATTCAGAAAGTTCTTGGGCTGTTTCCTCTTCAGCGCAGATACTGGCTACTGCACAGTATTATGAAAACAGAGATAAAGACGAGAAAGATAGAACAGAAAAGAAAACGAAGGAATTAAAGACAAAGGTCCTTTTACAGCAGGCCTATCCGCCACGTGGAGGTCAGAATAATTATAGGCAACCCCAAGGTGTCTATCACCAACCCCAACAATTTCAGAACAATCAGCAAATGAACGGGTATTATCAACCACGTGTCCCTGTAGGTCCCAACCAATGTTCATACTGCAAAGAGGAAGGACATTTTAAATATAGTTGCCCTAAATTAATGCAGCGGAACGGTAATGCGTATGGCGCAAGAGGTAGGGGTGGTCAGCAAGCTCCTAGAGGCAGAGGGCGTGGAAATGTTCCACAGAATGCGCGTCCTCTACCGCCTCAAAATACCATCAATAGTTTTGACCAGCAAGCTAACACAACTAGTAATACAGCTCAGTATTACAATAATGATTATTATGCGGAGGACGGCGATGCAGAAAATAATGGTTACTAGGACAGCCATAGACAGAGAGAGGGAGTTGTTTCAGTGCCAGTGGATCAGAGTGGACCGTATGTTGAGGTGACTACAGCAAATGTAATGGAGCCCTTTCTGCTAGACACTGGTGCTGCAAAGAGTTCAATCATGCATTCAAGACTCCCTGGCGCACCTTTGTCTGGCGATACAAATGTTTCAGTAGGTTTTTCTGGCGCCCCAGTTAGGAACCCGATTTCTAGTCCCATGTCACTTTCTATTGGGCCTTGCAAGCTGAAAGCACCCCTGATTCTGACAACAGGTTGTGGTGAGAATTTGCTAGGATTGGATTTGTTGAAAAGATTGCATGCTACCCTGTATTGTTCACCGTCAGGACTACAACTTACATTAGGTAGGAAAGTGATTTCCCCGATGTACTTGTCTAAAAATACAATGCCGCCGGAATTGTCATCCCTTCCGGATGTCCTTTGGGCTACTGGTCCCAATGATGTGGGCCTCTTGGAGATACCGCCATACGTGGTAACTTTAAAGGCTAATGTCAGACTGCCACGTATTCCTCAGTATAAGATCTCTAATGAAGGCCAGAAAGCATTGTTAGACATTGTCGGCGACTTGATTAATAAGGGTGTATTTGAAGAGACAAGAGGCAACGTTTGCAATAGTCCGATTTTACCTGTCTTAAAACGAACGGACCCTTCACAACCACCTGTTTACAGATTTGTGATTGACCTTAGAGAGGTTAATAAGATTGTTGTGCCACAGTTTCTAGTTGTCCCTGATATAACTGCCTTGTTAACGATGATTCCAGCCTCTGCTGCATGGTTTTCAGTGATCAATTTAAAGAATGCTTTCTTTAGCATCCCAATTGCAGAAGAGAGCAGAGACATTTTTGGCTTTAGTCTGGGAGGCCGAAGCTTCCGCTTCAAACGCGCTCCCCAGGGCTACTGTGAGAGTCCATCCATATACAGTCAAGCTTTGAAAGCGCAGCTTGATGCACTTGTTTTACCTAGTGGCGCTATTCTGATTCAATACGTGGACGATTTACTAATCGCCGCGGATACTGAAAAGATCTGCAAAGAAGCCACATTGTTATTGTTGCGCCATTTATCTGCTTTCCATCATAAAGTGTC
Source organism: Triturus cristatus (assembly GCF_964204655.1). Lineage (NCBI taxonomy): Eukaryota > Metazoa > Chordata > Amphibia > Caudata > Salamandridae > Triturus > Triturus cristatus. Next base: position 313,164,555 of record NC_140587.1, on the reverse strand, counting down.
TCTCTCAAAGCTGCAATATTGTCGACAAGAAGTGACCTACTTAGGTCATCTCTTATCGAAGGAGGGAAGGAAACTGACCCCAGAAAGAATTCAAGCCATTGCACAGTTGAGTGTGCCAAGAACGCAGAGAGAAGTGCGTGCTTTCTTGGGCATTACCTCATACTGTAGGCACTGGATCCCAAATTTTTCCTTGTTGGCAAAACCTTTGTTAGCCTTAACATGCAAAGACACACCGAATCCTATCCCATGGTCTGAAGAGTGCCAGAAAAGTTTTGTGGAATTGCGCAATGCATTGTGTTCAGCTCCTGTGTTGGGTATCCCTGACTACAGTAAGCCTTTTACATTGTATGTTCACGAGAAAGATGGATGTGCGTTGTCAGTGTTAACACAGCCTTTTGGCGACAGACCGCGCCCGTGCGCATATTTTTCATCAACCTTGGACCCTGTAGCGAGGGCATTGCCAAGCTGTCTGAGAGCGACAGCTGCTGCAGCTATGTCTATCCGACAATTTGCTGGTTTGGTAATGGACAACACATTGATCGTTATGGTTCCACATGCTGTAGACACATTATTAAATAGGACCAAGACACAACACTTGACTAGTGCGCGATTATCAGGCTATGAGCTCACACTGTTAGCAAATCACATACACATAAAGAGATGCAATACGCTGAATCCAGCTACGTTATTGCCAATTCCAACAAAACTAGATGAGATTGAGCAACATGACTGTCTGTTCAGAACAGAAGAAGAGACGAAAGGGAGAGTAGATTTAAAAGATACTCCCCTGGCTGAGTGTGATGGTACTCTATGGGTGGATGGTTTGTGTTTCAAGCTCCCTAATGGTGATACGACTGCTGCATATGCTATCACGACTTTACACACGGTTGTGGAAACTGCACGAGTGCCACATAATTCGGCCCAAGCAGCAGAATTAATCGTCCTCACAAGAGCATGCGTGTTGTCTGAAGGAATGAGAGTGAATACTTACACAGATAGCCAGTACGCCTTCGGCGTGGCTCATAATTTTGGGCGTTTGTGGAAAGAGCGTGGGTTCCTGACGTCGCATGGAGCTAAAATTCAGAATGGCAAGTTGGTGAATGATCTCCTTGAGTCACTGACCCTACCGTTGCAAGTTGCGATCATGAAATGCAGTGCGCACAGGAAAATCACAGATGATGTTGGACGTGGGAATGCGTTTGCTGATGAGATCGCAAAAGAAACAGCACAGAATGTAAAGACTAGAATGTATGTTGCAGGCCCCGCAAGATGGGTCAATGATGCTGGGATGTGTGAAAACACGATAGAGAGTGTAAAGTCGCTTCAAGCTGAAGCCACAGAGAAAGAGTTAATCAAGTGGAGAGAAAGTATGGGTAAGTTGGATGAGAATGGTTGTTGGATTGATCTGACAGAACATAGGCGATGGTTGTTACCTGACGCATATGTGCTTCCAGTAGTTACAATGGCACATGGAATGGCACATATCAGTACGAAAGGAATTTGTAAGTTGTTGGCTCCAGTATGGCAGAATGCTGGAATTCCCAAGTGTGCAGAGAATGTGGTCAAGAATTGCATGGTATGCTTAAAGTACAACCCTGGTAGGGGAACCCCAACTCCAGCTGGTCACTTTGCACCCCCATCATGTCCATTCGAAGTTTTGCAGCTGGACTTTATTCACATGGAAAGATGCAACAACCTGAAATATGTGTTGGTGGTTGTTTGTGCTTTCTCGAAATGGATAGAGGCCTATCCTCTAAAGGATAACACTGCCCTATCCACAGCCAAAGCCCTTGTGAAAGAATTCTTCCCTAGGTTTGGGATGCCAAGAATGGTGTGGTGTGATAATGGAAGTGAGTTTGTGGGTAAAGTGATGAAGAATGTATGTGAAGGTTTAGGCATCAAGCAAAAGTTCCACGCTGCAAATCACCCCCAATCAGCTGGATTAGTAGAACGCTACAATGGAGCCTTAAAGCTCAAGCTGGCCAAAATCCAGGCAAGCACCGGTCTTAAATGGCCTGACGCCCTGCCTCTAGCACTCCTGTCCACCAGAATAACCGTACACTCACGAGTGGGACTTAGTCCCTTTGAAGTGGTTTTTGGCCCCCCGGCCAACGTATGGGGTGTACCTAGGCCTACGAAATTTAGTGAGATTGAGCATCCAGTACTACTCGATTACCTGTATGATTTGACTGTTAAACTGCGTGTTTTGCACCAACAGGTACATGATACTCTTCCTCAAGCTTCTGAAACTCCTGGACACCCTATCAACCCTGGTACGTGGGTGCTGGTCCGAAATTTCCAGCGCAAGAGCAACGACGAGCCTCGCTGGATCGGCCCTCACCTTGTGCTTTTATCAACAAGATCAGCGGTGCGAGTAAAGGGGAAGAAACACTGGATCCATGGCACCCACTGCAAAGTAGTCCCCTTGCCTCTGCCATACGACCAGTGGGTCCAGGAGGGTATCGCCGACTCTGAGACAGACACTGTACCTCGTTTTGTACCATTCAGTGATGCACGCATAAAAGGCACAGTTTCAGACCAAGAGAGTGACAATATTCTGCAAGAAGCTGTGCCACTGTCAAATCGACTGGACACCACAGAGCCTGAACTTTTGTTCCAAGACCAAACAGCACCTGGCCGTCTCCTCTATAATTTGAGACCAAGGCCCATGGACAAATAAAGATTTCCTTACCATTTCCTTTTTGACATTTTAGCTCTCCCATCTGAAGGACCTTCTTGATTTTTGTTTTTCGAACCACCATCCGGGTTCAGCCGCAGGGTCGCGGTGCCAAGACTTTGGGGTACAGGCCGAAGACGTTAGGTCAACGGTTCTGGTTGGTCCCTAGACCCCTGGACTGACAGGCGTACTCCTTAGCAGAAGAAACTCATCCGCCGCGAGCGGCCCGATTAGAGGATGGAGTTTTTTAAGATGGAGAGACCCGTTGAGGAAATGAACTTTAAAGCAAGGATGTGTAGAATTGTAAAAAGTAAATGTTTCGTATTTTTGTGCCTATTTACACTGTGTAGTATAATAATGTTCATCGTAGGATTTGTGTTTTTCTCCTCTCAAAAGACCATTGCGCCCACTGTACAGCCTATACCTCTTTCTACTGCCTCCTCTCACTCTTTTCACCCTCTGCCTGAGCACGAACAGACCAGACGATCAGAGTTTGTAAATAACTCGTTTATCCAGCTCTTGCACCAGCACCAACTAGTAATGAATACCACCAATTGCTGGGTCTGTGGGTTAATGCCACATACCATTAACAAGGGTATTCCCTATTTGGTGCTGCCATTTAGTTACAATGGATCGTCATGGGCATTCCAGACCATGTTCCTCTATGCTCTAGATGCTTACTCCCCGCGACAACCGCGTTCCATCAGACCTGGTACAAATAATAAAGCCTTAGTGAGAGGAATTGCCGATATGAGTAGGGATATTGATGCATACTCATCCATTCCCAAAGAAGAGCTGAGAGCTTATGTAGGGTGGAACGCGACGGGGTATAGTATTAGTCTGGGTGAAAGACAGCGAAAAATCTCATCCCCAATCTGGGTCGTACCCCACATAGGTCGGTTCTGCTTACAAGGTAATGGTCAGAATCCTAGAGCTCAACTGGGAAGAAGTGACTGTACTGAAACGTACACTTTCCCGTCACAGTTTTCCCCTGCGTTTTTGGCTGCCAAGGGCACATATTTCATCTGCAATGACCGAGCATATACATGGCTGCCCCTGATTTCTCGGGCACATGTTATATTGCGAACTTGCTACCGCCAACATTCACTGCTGCCGCTGACTATCACAAGACCAGAGTTGTGAGAGGTGTGATTAGTAAGGAGGATACTGCCGGTCAGGAAGCGGGAGACTTCTTCTTGGGTTTCCTGCCGTTTTAGGGACCTATGGTGAATAGTAGGAACCTGAGACAACTGACACGTGTGGTTGAATCCACTGTTAATGTAACGGCTGGTGCCCTTGGTAATCTGACCGCTGAGCTCCAAGCGGATCACCTTATGACTTTGCAGAACCGCATGGTTCTAGACGTTATTCTTGCAGACCGCGGTGGGGTATGTAAGGTTATCCAATCTAGTTGTTGCATTTTCATACCAGATAACGCTCCAACAGTCTATCAAGCCATCTCCAAACTCCATAAAATATCTGAATCCATACACGTGGATAAAGGAGATTGGTCACTGGTGGGGTGGTTCTGGGAATTGATATCTGCCTGGGGTTGGAAAGTTCTGATGGTCATTGGAATGATCTTAGCCATTCTTTTCCTGTTCTGTCTGTGCATACAGTGTGCTCCTGCGATATGTGGCCTCTGTGCTACCTTATGTGTAAGGAAACCTGTATCGAGGGACGAGCTAAGTGATAGGATGATGCTACAGCAACATCTCCATGACTTCGTGAACATTGACCTAGACTCGGATTAAGATGAGTATAGTGATTGCCTATGTAAGGGCAAAAGGAGGGTCTGTCGTACTTTAATATTCGGGACCGCGTAGGGGACAGGGCCCTACCCCTGTCTATCCTGGTATTGGCGAACCGCAAATGGTTAATGCGGTATATACAAGTGCTCTATATAACGTTCTAGCTATTAATGCACTGTGTACACGTTGTTTTACGTTACTTCGCGGGTTCCATTTTGGAAGCGGTGGCCATCTTGTCATTGCCCTCACATAGGCTATAATGGAGCAAATACGGGCCTCACAGTACATGTGCTTTCCTTTGACTTTTCTGTGACCTGGGCAGCTGGCTCTGCTGCCCCAGGTCAAACTGGTCTCACGAGCTCCCCTTCCTCCGTCCACCTGTGATTAGCATCAGGGCTTGACCCATCATAAAACCCTTTCATTCTACACGAGCCCCCGGCTAATCTCTTTCACACCTGACTGTTCCTGCTTTATGACTTGTTTCTATCAACAGGAGCTGCCCGTGTTTTATTGGGGCCCATTGATATCTAATGTGGGATCTGAACCTTACTCTGTAAATCATTGTGGGCTGGCTTAACTGGAATGTGGGATGGTCATCATGACTCTGCCTTTTTCTTTGAAATGTACACTTGTTTATTACCGTATCATAAAACCTAGGAATGTATGCTTGAGGCAGGAAAAAGCGTATTTAAGATAAAGTCCGTTTCTATGATTTTCAGCAGTCTCCTGAGAACATACACGCTGTTGTACTTCTAGGATACCTGTAATTGGTCTGCAGCCAATAAACGATCTTTGACTTCACCCAGAAGACTCTGTGTTTCTGTAGGTCCGGAACAGGGTGAACCCAGAAGTCATAGGGTGTGTGTCCCTGCACCGCTGGGTCTAAAATACCCAGTACTTCACCCCTCTTGGACTGGTATAATCAATGCATCCCTCCTACAGGGTTCCATACCTGATTCGCTTAAAGCAGGCCAAGTTGTCCCCATCTTATAAAAACCTACGCTCGATCCCGCTTCCCCGGACAACTATAGACCAATATCTAACAGCAGTTGAACCAACACTTCACCAACTTCCACCTACTTGATGACTTCCAATCCGGGTTCAGACCTGGACACAGCACGGAAACCATCCTCCTCCACATCGTGGATGATGCCTTCCATGCCCTTGACCAAGGCAAAACCTGTCTCCTAATCCTCCTGGACCTATCCTCAGCCTTCAATACGGTTAACCACGAAACTCTCTTTGAACACCTCAAATTCAGGATGGGACTGGACGGCACCGTTATTGAATGGTTTAGGTCCTTCCTCCAGAATCGCTCACAGAGAATCCTAATCAACCGTAACTTATCCTCTCCCTGACCGATTACAGTTGGTCAAAATTGGATCTTTATTTAGAAAAATATAAGCCTCCATGAATATCGCCCATACACAGCACATAAGCTTTGTATCTTCTAGGGATGCATATTTTTTTACAAACTTCTGTTTTCTAATTCCTTCTAACTCTTCTCCTCCTCTCTTACTATACTCTCCTTCTCTGTGGCCCACTCTCTAAAGTTCCCATTTTGTATTACAGATGTCTTCATCTGATAAAAACTTGTTCTGTGCAGTGTATTACCACATAAAGCTCTTGCTAATATAATTGTATTTGTATGCATTGGACTTCTCCATTAAAACTGTGTTGGAATAAGCATAATCATTCGAACTGTTACCAAAATTGAGCAGTAACTTTGCTTGCAAACTGTAATGCTTCTTCTAAGAAACTTTTCTAAGGCAAAATAAAAATCTAACTACTCATTTTTTTTTTGATAAACAAATTTTTATTGTGTTTTGCGGCATAAAGAACAGTATCAAGAATGAGATACAGCAGTGCATTGAACAAGGCATCAGTAACTGCATTCGGACAAGCATCAATAAACCATTGCAAAGACCCTCCCACCCTCCCCCATCCTCCGTCCCCACCCCCTGCGCCCCCACCTTTCAAATCATGCCCCCCAGCCATTTCCCCCATATCTTGCGGAATTTTTTGGGGCAGCCCCGTGCAGCACACAACGACCGCTCCTGGGCCGCACACCAATCCACCCCTCTACTCCAGGTAGCCACTCTGGGCGGGCCCGGTTGTGACCATACTGCCGCTATGTCTCTCTTAGCCACCATAAGGGCAGTGGTGAGGAAGTACTTTTCGTTACGGGACCCGTCGATCCCGTCCATGATGCCCAGCAGGGCCATTCTAGGCTCATGGGGAACCTCCCAACCCAAGACCTCCGCTAGCTCAGTTTCAATCGCTGCCCAGTAATCGTCTAGACGGGAACAAGACCACACCATGTGGAAAAAATCTGCCGGAGCCACCCCACAACGGGTGCAGGAGGCGTCCACACGGAGGCCCGCCCGGCACAGGCGGTCCGGAGTCAGATAGGCGGTGTGGAGGTAGTAGATTTGGATGAGCCGCAGCCTAGCGGAGGTGGTAAGCGACCGAGGGCCCATAAGGGCGTCCCTCCAGTCCGCCTCATCCAGGGGTCCCACCCAGGCCTCCCATCGCTGTTTGAGCCCGCTCCAGTCCACCGGGGAATTGTTAATCAGGGATTTGTAAATGCGGGATATACCCCCCTTTCCCAGATATCCCAGCATCACCTGAGCTTCAGGTGGGCTATGGGGAGGCAGTCTGGAGTCTAGAGGGACGTGAGCCCGGACCGCGTGGCGCAGTTGAAGGTAGCGGGAGGGACGCAGCGAGAAGCGGGTCTGAAGCTCTTGGAAGGAACACATGCGGCTCCCACGCCATAAATCGCCCAGACAGGAGATACCAAGAAGATCCCACTGCCGAAAGCCCGCCAATCCCACCACCTCCCGCAGCCAGGTCCCGTGCCAAAGCGGAGTGAGTTGTGTGGACGTCCCCGACCATCTAGTGTGCCGCAGTGCCGCGCGCCACGCGAGGAAGGGAGCCCGCACGACGTCGGGGAGTGATAGGGGGACCGTTGAGCCATAGAGCATGTTTTGGATGGAGGAGAACCCAAGGCTTTGCACCTCGAGACGATAAGCCGGGTCGCCCCAGCCTCCCGAGAACCAGTCATGGATCACCAGTAACTGGGTGGCCAGATAGTAAAGATATAGATTGGTCATGCTCAGGCCGCCATCATAGGAGGGGACTCTGCATCGATCCAAGGCCAGCCGAGGCCTACCGCCGCCCCAAAGGAATTTGGTCACCATTTTATCCAGGTCTCGGAACCACGGGCGCGGAAAAGGGCATGGAGTATTTTGTAGTATGTAAAGAAATTTGGGGAGGATCATCATCTTGTAGAGAGCGACTCTTCCTAGCGGATTCAATGGGAGGGACTGCCACCGGAGCATGTCTGACCTGGTTTTGTTGACTACCGGAGCCACATTAAGGGCCCAGCAGAGTTCCGGAAGGAGGGTGACCCAAATCCCCAGGTATTTAAAGGAGAGTCTCCGGAGGGGAATGTCCGACTGCCAGTCGAAACATTCCCGCGACGGGTGTAGCGGGACTAGGACGGATTTTTTGGGGTTCAGGTGAAGACCCGACGCTTGGCCAAATCGATGGAGGATCCGACGGACCCGGGGTCCCGAGGTCGCTGGGTCCGAGAGATAGAGGAGGACGTCGTCCGCGTATAGGGCGATCTTGTCGGGGGCTACATCTGGCCATTCCCATCCTCGAAGAACGGGATCCGCGCGAATCAGCACCGCCAGGGGTTCCATCGCCAGAGCGAAAAGGAGGGGCGAGAGTGGACAACCCTGGCGCGTCCCCCGGCCTATGGGAAACGGGCGAGAAAGTGCCCCATTGACCAACACACGGGCCCGCGGGTGCGCATAGAGGACCATTACCATGGCTCGGAACCGGGGACCGAAGCCCATACGCTCCAGGACCTCACCCAAGTACGCCCATCCCACGGAATCAAAGGCTTTTTCAAAGTCGACCAAGAGGAGGGCCAGATAGGGGGAAAGGCGGCCGCGGTGCGCCATCGCGAGGTGGAGGCGCCGTAGACAGTGTCTGGTCCCCCGCTCCGGCATAAAGCCACATTGGTCCGGATGGACCAGGGAGGCGAGCGATGGGCGTAACCGCTGTGCCAGGACCGTGGCATAGATTTTGAGTTCTGTGTTAATAAGGGATATCGGCCGGTAGTCGGAACAGGACCGCGAGGGAGGCTGTGTCTTGGGGAGTGCAACTATGGTTGCTGTATCCGTTTCGGGCCGGAACGAGCCCGTCTCCACCAGGGCCGCAAAGAGGTCCCGAAGCCTCGGGGCCAGTGTCTCCCGGTAGTGAGCGTAATATTCCTGGGGGAACCCGTCGGGTCCCGGGGTCTTCCCGGGTGCCAGGCGGCCGATCGCCTCTTCAATCTCCTGCAGCTCGATCGGCGAATCCAGGGTCTCAGAAATCTCAGGCTGCAGCCGCGCTAGTGTCGCCCCGTTTGTTCCCAGTAACTCATTCAGGGAGAGCGTGGACGGTCGGAGACGGTACAGCCGGGAGTAGTAGTCAGCGAATGCCTGGGCTATTGCCACTGAGACCGTGTGGACGCCACCTGCAGGGTACGCGATGGCTGGGATGATCCTGCCCGCCCAGGGATAGGTCGCCAGGCGGTGGAGAAGAGTGCCGTTTTTGTCTCCCCAACCGTACACCCGGGCCACCGAGGAGCGCCATAGGATCTTCGCCGCTTCCAGGGAGTGCAGGCGAATCTCTTCCCGCAGGAAGGCCAAGCGACGAGACCGTGTGGCATCGTCTAAGTTTCCCAGACTACGCTCCAGTTCTAAGGCTTGGGCCTCACAGTCCGCGAGCTTCTGGGATTGAGCCCGTCGTTGACGTTGCAGGTGCCCTTTAGCGGCGCCCCGAACAGTCGCCTTGCCGGCCTCCCAGAGGACGGCGGGGGAGACGACAGATCCCTCATTATGAGATTAGTAGTCGGCTATCTCGCCCCCGACCGCCCTCCGAAAAGCCTTGTCGTGAAGGAACCAAGCGTTCAGGCGCCATATCGGACGGGCAGAGGGGGGGGGGGGACCGAGAGCGAGGAGCACCGGCGAGTGGTCCGAAAGGCCCCTCGGAAGAATGCGTGCGTCCCGCACCCCCGCGCAGTCGGTAGAGGGCACAAAGATGAGGTCGATCCGGGCGTGGGAGTGATGGGCCGCCGACGTGTGGGTGTATTGGCGCATCTGCGGGTGCCAGATCCTCCAGACATCGCAGAGGCCCTGGGATTCCGCCCAAGAGGAGAGTTGTTTTGCGCGGGCGACGCGGGTCAAAGAGACCGGACCCGTCGAGTCCATGTGGGGCGAGTAGACAGCGTTAAAGTCCCCGCCGAGTATCAGGGCACCTGCAGGAAGTGTCGGGAGGATAGCCGCTGCGTGGGAAAGGGCCGACGGCAGGAGGGACGGCGCCGCGTAGAGGGACATCAGGGTAAGGGGTCGGCCCTCCAGAGTGCCACACACTACCAGTAGCATACCCCGGGGGTCCAAAAGCACCCGAGTCAGGACAAAGGGAAAGGACTTGCGAAGCAATATGGCCACCCCCCGGGATCCCCGAGCAAAACCTGAGTGCCATACCCTGTCATAACCGTAACGGCCAAGGAAGGGGCAGTTGTTACCCAACAAGTGAGTCTCCTGGAGGAGGAGTACATCGATCTCTGCCCGTTGTGCATATTTGAGGACCGCCATGCGTTTGAAACGATCCAGGAGGCCATTGACGTTCCAGGAAAGTATGCGCATGGCGGCCCTAGGGACAGGTGGGTCAGCCATAGTCAAGGGTAGAAGAATGGGCCAGTGGAGGCGCGTCTGAGCAGGTTCCCAGAGAGGAAGGACAGCGGAGCGTCGGGTGAGAGAGCAGGATAGACAGTACATGATACCTTAGCACAACAGATAAGAGGGAGTCACCCCCCACCAACAAAATCTCCCCAACGAGGAAGAAGCACCCCCAAACCAACCCCAACCCCCCACCCCCCGCCCTATACTTCAAAAACGGAAGCATCTGTCGCCCGAACCAAATGGAAGAACCACCAAACTAAAACGCTTGGGCTTGAGCGCTAGTGGACCCCTGATACATCAAAAGTCAAGCCTGATTTACCTGCCCTGGCCTAGAGCAACACTGACAACGGGATGTTCCACCCCCGCCCAGGCATCTCCCACCCCCCCCACCCCAAAGGTAAGCAAAGAAAGTCAAATGGTAGGGCTGCGAGAGAGGTCCGAAGTGTCCACCAACTCGACCGGGTGGGTTGCAGGGCCTGTAAGCCGAGGTGACGCGGCCCGCTGCCCATCCGCCACGGGACTGGTGTGTGCGGCTGAGGAGGCCGATGAGGTTCTCGATCTCTGGCTTGGCCGGCCCCCAGAGCGCGTGGTGATCGCCTCCCCCGTTGTGCGCTCCCGGGGCAATGTCCGATGCCGCCGACGGGTCTTCGATGTCCGGGGTCTCCCCCGTCTCCCCCGTGGACCCCGAGGCGATCCGCGCCCAGAGCGCTGCAAGGGGTGCTCCTCCGCCAACCAGGTCCAGGCCGCCCGCGGTGTATCGAAGAAGAGAGTCTTTTGCTGGAAGACGACCCGAAGGCGGGCCGGGAATTGGAGCTGGTATTGGAGTCCCAGGGAGCGCAGCTTTTGTTTCACTTCAGTGTAGGAGCGGCGCAGCTCCTGGACTTCGCGGGTGTAGTCCGGGAAGACCATGATTTTGTGGTTCTGATAATGGAGGGCATCCATGCGCCGGGCTTCACGGAGAATGGCATCTCGGTCACGGAAGTTCAAGAGCTTGAGGATGAACGGCCGGGGTGGAGCCCCTGGGGGCCTGGGGGCCAGGGAGCGGTGGGCTCTCTCCACCACGAACGAAGCCGACAGGCTGTCCGCCGGCATCCAGGATCGGAACCAGCGCTCCATGAAGTCGTCCGCCCGGCCCGATTCAACTCCCTCCGGGAAACCCACTAAGCGCAGGTTGCTGCGTCGAGCGCGGTTTTCTGCATCTTCGACCCGGCGGTGCAACTCCTTAGAGTGGGTGGTCAGCTCCCGAACCTGGTCTTGCAGATGGCGGATGTCGTCCTCGGCCGTGGATATCCGGGACTCGGCTTCCGAAATGCGGGCGGTAGCGTTCCTTAGATCTTGCCGGAGAAGAGCGACGTCCACTTTGACCTCACCCACCATGCCCTCGAGCGAGGCGCGGGACGAGTTGATGGCCTGCAGGATGGCAGCCAGGTCTGCAGCAGGGGCCGGGGCCTGTTCGCCCGTGGGGCCGGGCCCCTTGTCGGAGGTTGTGAATTTGTCCATCCTGGTTTGGGTGGCCCCGGACGCCGGCTTGGCGGCTCTGTCCTTACCCATTTCTGGGCCGTCCGTCAGCGAAGGAGGGCAGCTAGCCGGTGATACACCTGCGGGACGGCAACGGGCCGCCGGGCCGCCGCGGGACCAACAGGAGGCCCGTCCGGTAGGACCACCGGCCGGGAACGGCTGGGTAGCACCAGCCTCAGCGGTCAAGCCCCGCCGGGCATCTCAGCAAAGCGGGGTCCAGCAATGTAGGTCTCAGTTCCAGGCCCCCGGCCGCCACTCGGGGGCCCCCCAGCCGGCCGTCGCAGGGCCGCAACCTCCGGCGCAACCCAGGTCTCCAAGGGAACAGTTAGCCGGGTCTCCCCTCAGTCCCCAGGAGGGGCAAGGTGTCACTCGTCAGGGTCCGCAGCCGGGAGTCCAAGCGATGGAGGGGGGGGGAAGAGGGGGGGGGACAGCACGTACACCCCCCCCGGCCGCCGGTATGCGGCCCGAATCAGCGAGGGCCCCCCCGTACCCGGAGTCCGCAGCCGGTCTGGGGTCGATGGAGCCGGTTCCGCGCCGCTACCAGGAGGAGAGGGGAGGGAGAAGGGGGGGAGCCAGGGGCCCGGGCCCCCCGGCCGCCGACACACGGCCCGATGGGGGGGGCTCCCCCGGACAGCCAACCCCACAGTTGCCCCGATGAAGCGGTCGCGGCCAGCCCCACTCACCGCCTGATTCGCCGCTCTGCGCCACGCGGGGGGGTCCGATCCAGCACCCCCGGGGCTCCGGACGGTGTCAGCGAAGCAGGGCAGCACCGGGCCAGTGCCAGCAGCACCCGCGGCAGCCCCGCGGCCACCGCGTCCCTCAGTCCAGCAGTTTCAGGCCTGCACCCCTCGTGGGCGCCGCGGGCTAAATTTTTCAGCGTGGCCGCGCCGCGGTTCCACAGCCGCCACTTCACGCCGTCGGTCTGGTTCCGCGACGGCTAGGGAGGCTCCCAGAGCCCGCAGCGCCCCAAGATTCGGTGCGGGGCGGCAGGGCAGCTTCGCGGACCCCCGCACTCCGAGGGAGCCGGCCAGGGCAGTCCAGTAGAGGAGTCAGCCGGATTTGCGGGGACCGATGCCGGGAGCCTTAGTGAAAGGCGGCCATGCCGGTCAAGCGCCACCTAGCGCCCCCCTAACTACTCATTTTAAGGTACAAAATCAAACTTCATCTACTTCAAATGATCAGGTTATAGATTCTGTTTATATCTTCTGTACTAGTTCAAGAAACTCTACGATCGTCTACTGAATACCTATGGCACAAAACAAAGAGGCTCTAAGTATGAATCCTGTGCAAGATTAAATAGGGAAATTTGAATTTTCAAAATCTTAGTTTCAAAAGTCAGTTTAGCAGTTTATTGAAAAGCTATACACCATTGATCCTTTCAAGTTGATTCATAACAACTCATGTTCATGGACCTTCTTCAAATATAAATTGACAATCTGTTAATTTGATTACTTCCAAAACTGACTCTGTGTCAGATAAATATGACCATTTAGGAGCTGTGTCCTTTTTATTTGGAACTCTTACTCTTGTTGATCTTTTAGCTACTTGCTGTTTACCTTATCAGTACAGTCTTGTTCTGTATGGTGGGGCTTTTTCCCAAATGTTTCTTGTCTTTGAACTTTCTTAAACACTCTTTCTCCCTCTCACTTTCCCTGGTCATTTTTGTTCTTGATAGACTTTCACCTTTTCATTTTTAGATCCTCTTCTGACACCTGCTGGACTTCTATCTTCACTTGCCATATGAACATTGCTGCTTTTACTTGAATGTTCAACCTCAAACTCTGATTTCAAGGTTCTTGTCCTTGGTTTTCATTCTCATTATTAGCTTGTTATTCTTGTTGTTCTTGATTTTAAACCAGAACTTGATTTTGATCCCTCTTGGAATCCATGCAGTAAATTCGTACTTGATACAGTGAATCGGTGGGTATGGTCACCCCCATTCATCTGCAGTCGTCAGCCTCTTAATGTGAGATGCGTGGATCCACTGCAGCAAGCCTACACATTTCACAACAGTGTTATCCACAAGGATCACTTGCTTGCTTCTTTACCATCACACAATCGCTAGACTGGAGTTTATGATATACAGCTTGTTTTGGTGAAGGTGTTGACACAGAGCAAACCACATCAGCCAGGCTTAAAGAAGTCAAAAACAATGTCATCACTTATAGTCAAAAGTGGAAGCTGAAGGGATACAAGTAATTTTCAGTGCTCTCCCCATTAACGCGTCATGAGGAGATAGTTCTATCTTTCTATTTGGAGTATTCCTGACACTCATTAGCCCCAGAGGAAGAGCACGTGGCAATTTCAGTGATGTTGAGACACACACCTTAGCTAGCTTGAACTTTCTCCACTACACCTGATACTTCTGGTGTGTAGCTACAATGGGACTTCTGCTCAGCATGTAAAGCTGTGCAAAGCAATTTTATGGTCCAACTTTAGAAGTGCGTACACTTATCTGCTTCTAAAGATTTTGGCATGCCGAATCAAATATCTCAATAATAGTTTAGCTATTTTTTAAACTGTTGCATTGCCTTGTGGGATAGGCCTGGAACCTCTCGAGAAAAAGCACACAATCACCAAATTATATCTCAAATTATTGTGAACAGACATCTTGATAAAATCAATTTGGAGTTACCACTTCTCAATATTCTTACATAACAATAGACGCTGGCCTACTTTGAGGATGCACTCTTGATGGTTCCTCAGTAGGCCAAATCATAGTTGCTTTACATTCAGCCCATAAATCCTTGAGGACAATTGTTTGAAATAATGTATTCAAATCTACCGGAAGCACCTTTGAAATTGTGACTAATCTCTCTACTTCCTTATAATAATTATCTGGTTCTTCCTTAAGCTATGGAAATATTGTTGTAAACGCAAGCAGAGCAGAGTTGTGATCTGAATTATTATTAGGTACTATCAGGAACAACTCTGATGAGTGTATATTTGTTGTGAGCAGTGTTCTAAGTGAGTCTGGATATTATCAGAGTAGGAGTTCTTTAAAATAGCTTTTTATGATCAGAGTTCTAAATAACACTGGGCTTTGAAACATAACTCTGGTTAAAGCTGTGTATCATCAAGAATAGAGTTCTCAGAGACCTCGTGGTATTGTTAGGAGCTGATGCCTGCATAATTTCAAATATTATCAGGGAATACAGTTCTGATTGACTCTAACACAATAACATTCTGAGTGAGTCTGCACATCAATACTAGACCTATGAGTTTATCAGTGTGTCATTAATACTAGAGATTTTGGTGGCTCTGCATTATAAGGATCACATTTCAAAATCAAGGTTTTCTACATATTAAATCTATAGTTTCAACAAAAAATGCCTGTATATCATTACATTTTCCTGTTGCAGAACATTGCTAATTTTATGACACTACTTAAAAGAATTTGAATATCAACTCCAAGCCTATAAAATAACTGAAATTGCTAGCAGGTAGAAAGATGCCCTGATGTTTTTTTTGTGCACCTACCCTATACAACAAACCTATTTCAGCAAAAAGCTATGATGATGAGTGTATTACAAAAGTAATTATATGTGATACCATGTATGCTGTTATACAAAAAATAATAAAATGGTCACCCAGGGTTAAAAATCAACAAGCAATGGTTCTGATTGATATACTAATTTAAGGAGATGTGTTTTCTGTGCTGTGAGGAACTATTAGATCAATTCATGATGAGTTCACAATTTGTCGACACACAAAGGGGAGAGGTGGAGGAAAAGCCACTGCAAACCATCCACAATTAATTAATCAGAAAATCACAACAGAGTCAGATGGCAAAATGGGGTAGACCTACTTGGGACTATGCCAGGAATACTGTCCAATTGGGTACTGGGGATACCAGCAGTTGGGACACGGTGCACAATTAGGTGCACAGTACACAACTTGGTATCCCCTACGTTAGGGATAAACGACCTGGTGCCAAGGTAGAAATGACTTTGACACAACTGCTTTTTACACTCCAGTCACTGACGTTAAGTGGGTAGTTTGATAGAGATCCCCTGGCCCTGAAAATTGCCCACGACCTGTATTGGCTAGAAGTAGGGCAGAAACATTTTGGTGCATAGCGGATGGTGGGGCCATTATACCTAAACTCCATCTCATCATTTTTTTAGTTGTGCCGGAGGTGCCCATTAATAAAGGTGATAACCTGGTTTTACCTCCATGTATTTTTAAAGTGACCTGGATCCCTTCTTGTCCAGAAATATTTTATGTAAGAACTCCCTCTACCTTGAGGCTGAGTCCCCCCTGGTGGTACCATCTTGCCAGGGTGGGGAGAGGGCACTGATGAAGCATGCCACAAATAGTGGTTGAGCCTTTGTTAGACCTGGCTTTTCTAGCGGGTTTATCCCAGACTTTTTGGCCTCCTGTTTTGGACAATGTTTTTGTTAGTTTTATGACTCTGAGCACTTTACCACTACCGATCAGTGCTAAAGTGCATATGTTTTCCCTGTAAATTATGACTATGGATTGGTAGTTCCATGATTGGCTTGTTTGACTTACTACTAAGTCCCTAGTACATTGCACGGTGTGTGACCAGGGCCTGTAAGTCAAATGCTGCTAGTGGGCCTGCAGCACTGTTTGTGCCACCTACATGAGCAGCCTGTAAATATAACTCAGACCTGCCACTGCAGTGTCTGTGCGCAGTTTGGTACTGCCATGTCGTCTTGGCCAGTGCACCCACTTGCCAGGCCCTAACCTTCCCTTTTCTGACATGTAATACACCCCTAAGGTAGTCCCAAGGTAGCCCCATGGGCAGGGTGCAGTGTATGTAAAAGGTGGCACATGTATTGAGGTGTGTGACATGTCCTGATAGTGAAATACAGTGTATTTCGTTTTTCACTATTGAAAGGCTATCTGTCCCAAAAGATAGAATGGGAGTTTATTTATAACATCTTATAAATATAACAAGGGACAAGGTAGAAAGATGGTGAACTCAGGGTATGTAAAGATGCATCTTTTAGAAAGTGGGTATTTTAGTGCTTAGCCATCCAGTGTGCCTCTTCCAGGTTTGTGTATTGACTGTCTGGCTTTGAAGTGACAGAGGCTGGGGATGTGCATTCTTTCAGACAGCCACTGGGGGGAGGTTGATGTGTGTCCTGCTTTTCCTGAACGAGTCAGGGCTGGGCTGAATAGACCTGGGCTGCATTTAGAGTAGGGGGAGGAGATTTTCTTGCACTTGAATAGGCCTGGTCTGCCTTACACAATGCTGTCTCCAACTCCTGCTGGTAAGCTGCACCAGAGAGGACAGAACTGGGTTTGACTAAGAACAGAGCCTCTCTGATACCCAAGAACAAAGAGAAATTTACTAAAAAGTTGGGGGGCTGACCCTTAAACTTCTGGTTTCAAGAGGAACCTATGCCCAGGAGAAGAAATGGAGAAACTGAAGGAGAAGTACTGCCACTTTGCAGTGTGCTGTCTAGGGTTGGCCTACAGTGGCCGTTTCTACCAAGGAAAGGACAAAGACTTTGTTGTGTGCTGAGTCCCCTGCTTGAGGAAGATCTCCAAGGGCTTGAAGTAGAGCTTACCTGTTTTGAAGTCTCAAGGATGAAAAAACTTCACCTCTAGCTCCCCTGAACTTCCTTGCTGGGAGTTCTGATCTATCAAGAGGTGCCTGTTGCTGTTTTGGGCCTCTGGAGGTTGTTCCTGCTGTTAGGAGCTGTAAAAGTAACGCATTGATGAGAATCGTGACGCATCCGCCCACGTTTCAAATGCAGCGCCTGCCCACGGCTGTTGAAATCGCTGCACACTGCATCGAGTGCACCAATCTACAAAGTCCGAGATCACAGTACTGATTCTGATGCAGGCCCAGCTATGCGGCTGCAAGAACCAATGCATTGTGGGACCGTGGCTGGAGAAACCAACGCAGCGCCATTGCCACCGCCCCATCAAAAACGAACTCATCTCCGATCCTCACGTATCGCAACTGGCCGCCAAGTCTACATCAACGCTGGGGCCACAGTAAGAAACCGATGCATCATATCCCCTGCGTGGCAGTTAGGAACCGACGCATCACCTCCCCGTAGTAAGGAACCATCACATGAATTTCCCTGCGCGTAAAGAACCAACAAACCTTCACTGCGGCTGTTTTTGTTTATGATTTTGACGCATCCAAAGTACTTTGTGTTGAAAGTGTCGCATCTATAGTTTGCTATGGACAGAACTGTTTCTACCTTTTAAAAGTTATATTTTTATTACTGTGCCGTGGATTTTTGTTGTTTTGGCCTTGTTTGGTTTAGATAAAGATTATTTATATTTCGAAACTGGTTTGGTGTCCATTTGTAGTGTTTTCACTGGATTACTGTATGTGTGCACAAATGCTTTACACACTGCCTCTGAGATAGGCCTGTCTGTTTGTGCCAAGCTACCATGGAGCTGAGCAGGGGTTACTTTAGAAGTGTAGCCCCCTTCCCTGACTAGGGTCCCTATTTGGACAAAGGTGCAAACCATTGCCAACTAGAGACCCCCATTTTTAACAGCCTTCCAATAAAATTGGTATCTCGTAAGGGAAATCCCCAGTACCCAATTGGGCAGCAGTCCTGACATAGAACTAAATAGGTCTACCCCGTTTGGCCTTCACACTCTGTTGTGATTTTCTGAGTTCACAATGTGGGCATTATCAAGATTAGAAATGGTTTTTAGAACAGAGCTTTGAGTGAGTCTAGCTATGTAGAGTAGAACACTGACTGCATCTGTATTGTGCATCTTGGATTTCGAGAGGGCACACACATTCATGATGGCACACTTTTAGATCTACCTTTAAAGGAGAGCATTGTCCTGTTAATTGTACAAAGTGATTAGGATTTGGGGGCACATGCATCAATCATTTTTGCCTTCGCAAAGGCCCGTTTGTAAATGCAAAAAATGCTTTTCAGATGTAGCAAACCCCAATTTGCGATTTGGTAACCTGTTACCGAATCGCAAAATGGGTTTACGATTCGGTATTTGGAAGGGGCGTGTTTAGGGTGTCCCTTCCAAATACTGAATCCTAACAGTATACATGAATGTTTTGTGACAGTGAATGCGGTCGCAAAACATTTGCATATTACCACCTCCTGCTAGTAGGTGGCAAACCATACGCAAATGGGAATGGGTCCCCAAGGGACCCGTTCCCCTTTGTGAATGGTTGTAAAAGCATTTAAAAGAGAAGACACTGGTCCCATGAACAACTGCCTGTTCTTAAAAAATGAAAAGAAAACGTTTTATTTAACTTTTTGTAAAGAGTATCATTTTCCTTTAAGGAAAACAGGCTGCTTTACAAAAAGAAAATATTGCTTTATTTAAAAGCAATCATGGACATGGTGGTCTGATGACCTCAGCAGGCCACCATCCCCGTGATTTTTAGGGGTTGCAAATTGCGATATACCTCATTAATATTAATGAGGTAGAGTGATTTGCGACCCCTTAGGAAACACAATCTGAAACTCTTTGAGTTTCATGCATTGTAAACTGCGATTCCGTAATTGCGATTTTCAGGAATTCGCAATTAGGAATTCTCAATTTACAATTTTGATGCATGGAGCCCTTGATTCCTAACTTAATAGGACTAAGTTAATTCCCCAAAGATTGTTCCTGCTGGGATACAGAGGTCCTCAGATGTAGAAAATGCTCTTGGTCCATTACCATAGTGTATTCATGTTTTCTGGGAAATGAGCCTTAAAATGTCTATTGTGTCTTATGTTTTCAAAAGTGTCAATGGGATAGTCCACAAGGATTTGTCAACTCTTCGATGGAATGAGTTTGACTTTTTCTACATTTGCCTTTTTGGTAATGCCACTATTGTCAAACATGGGCAGTCTTCACCAATATCAACCTTGTTTACATCATCTTTAATAACCGAGAAACAGGACTGTAAGCACCTCAGGTGTAAGTGTTAATTACTCTACTCTCCAAGGCAAAGAGTTGTACCATCATGGCCTGCTAAAATACAAAAGCATCTGTCTAGCTATAGTAGAATTCTATGGGGACAAAATCAAATTTACAGACAACAGAACCAAATAATTAAATAGTCAAAGCTCTTAGCTCTCTGGACATCCTGACCTCCACCTGCTACCCCTACCACATAATGTGTGATAATTTGTGTTTTTTCAGGAAAAAAATCACCATGTTTTTATATACCTTGGACAACCAATTTACCCCAGGTTTTAAGTGCTTCCCCCACTAGATGTTGATGGTGTTTCTACAGGGTAAAAATCCATTAACTCAAGTTCGTTCTTTGAACTATGCCCAACTCAAGCTCTGTGTGGATATGATAGCACTGGTGAATACCGAAGTATTCAATCTTTCCTTAGCCACAGAAAAGCTGACTCAAGAGTGGAAAAAGGTCCTTGTCCTACACTTTTTGAAAATCAATCCAGTGCTTTGTAAAAATTCTTGAAATGCATGAACTTTGTAGCAAACATGGAAAAGCGGATCTCTTAAATCCTCTTCAGTCCAGTTTCAGAAGGGTTCCAGCACAAATTCAGTGGTGACCAGTGTCTTAGACAACATACATATTTGCCTTGACTCAGGGATAGCAAAATTCAATCCTAGTTGATTTGTTGTCAGTGTTTGATGCTGTCTCCCACAAAATACCTCTATCCTTATTATGTAAGCTGATGTGAGAGAGCGCACTTTAGACCTTGTTGGTACATTTTTTGTCATGCCAATACCAAGCTATCTTCATGCATCATTTAGACAAATCTCTTGTGGTGTCCCCTAAGATTTGCCACTTAAACCTACCGTGTTCAATCTATGTATCTCTCCCTTTCAACTATTTGCTCCTATTGATTTTTTCATTCTAAAGTAGAAGACACCCAACTCAGTTTGAGGTTGGATGGTGATCTGTTAATGTTTCAATCTCAATTTAGGTCCTTCATGTCGGTCATAGCACACTAGGTGAACTTGGGCACACTTGGGCTGAACCTTTCCACAACTGAAATACTAGATTCTGGTAACCCAGCTTCCTGGAATCACTTGTGGTGGTCTGAAGATCTGCCTACCCCACTGTCTCCTGTTTCTTCCACTGGAAGCAGATAACTTTTGACACCTCACTATCTCTCTGCCAACATATTCCCAAAACAGTCTTTACATGTTTCGGTCCACTAAATCCTCTCAAAAATATGTTCCCTTTCATCTCAGAATCTTATAGAAAAACTGTGATTCAAGCTTCCATTGGATCCACCCTCAATTATTGCAACACATTACTCTTAGGTCTCCCTAAACTGCAGACATTTCACCTGAAAATTGTCGAAAATGCTGCTTCTGGTGCAGTAAATGTTGTCCTTTATCTCCTCACCTCAAAATCCTCAATTGGCTACCTTTTGGAAAGTGGTATCTTTTTAAAGCTCTCCACCACTGAGCTTTGACAAATGCAAGCCTAGATTATTTCAGTACAGAATTTTACCTGTTATGGCCCTCATATGCCCTACAGAGTGCATCAGTCAAGCAGTTGACCATCTCTTGCCTGAGGTGTCAGGTACTCAGAAAGCTGAGGATTTAGTAACCTTACTTGCAAGCCATGGAATGCCTAATCACATCAACTGTGGCACCCAACTCCTTATTTCAAATGTAGAAAACTACTGAAAATATATAGATTTTCCTTGTGAGATAGTATCACTTTAACTTTAAAGCCTCTTCTTAGGCTTTCTTATGAGGTTCTCGCACCAGGACACCCAAAAGGGTGATTGCCTCACTCTATAAAAGTATATCTTTCATTCATTGTTCAAAACTCCAATGATTGTAGTGGGGCAGTACCACGACCAGCACTTTTATCCTCTTTTTTGGCTATAATTGTACGTTTGCAGCCCAATTGCCCTCTTTAGCCTTTGCCAGGAATTCACAAAGGGATTCCTGGCATGAATAAATGCAATTAGAATTGCAGATTTTTCTGCCACAATTGTGCAGAAATTTGCATTCCAAGGCATGGTTTACTTTGGAAGTTTGGAAATTTAGACCAAGATATACATTTCGGGCATTCCCAAACTGATCTGACCTCTTTCAACCCTATAAATTTGTATAGCTATTATCCAGCCATCTATTCCTGGATGGGATGGACAATGGGTGACTCTAGATTTGCTGTGTAGGGTAGTGCTTTGTCAATGAGGAAAAATATGCATTTGCACAAGAGGGTCAATATTTATTTATTTATTTATGCGTTTTTATATAGCACAAACTTTACCCAAAGGTGTCGAAGCACTTTACAATAGAACCAGTTACATTATATAAGGACTTCAGAGTACATATATTACATAAAAGATTCAAACAGATAAATTCTAAATTCACATAAGAATGGTAGTAAGTATATAAGTCTACTACAGATACTAGTGGTTATAATTACATATATACAAGTTGCAAAGTCACTCAAGATTACATTTTAAGAAAAGTTGAAGCGATTAGGGTGGGATAAATATAAATGACACATTTACACAGCATGATCTTCTCGCCATTGCTGGGGTTCCTGCTTTCAGCACAGCCTTCAGGGTGTTGTTGCACTCACAGGCGGTGATCTTGGGCCTGGAGGGAACCCTGAGATTGTGATGGACAGATGTCTTCTACGCTTCTTGGGATAGTGGCTTACCCGCTGGGCCCTAGCACACTTCAGTGGCCGTCAGCCCTCCTCAAAATAGCTGCGTCGGGCAGCAGGTTGACCCTGCACCTTCGGCTGCCTCAGCCCTCCATATGTGTGCCACAACATCCGCGGCCACACCCAAGGCCGCATCACAGGATCTGCCTCATTCTCAGCAGTCGCAGACCCCGCGACTGGCGGAGTGGCAAAGGATGCTTCCCCAGAGCTGGCCCAAGTCCACAGGGGCCCGCGCTCCGGATCAGGAGAGCACTGGGAAGCAGCTTCGGCCGAGGATCAGGGAGGGCTCAGCCTCCTCCACATGGCACCCCCGCGACCCGGGCTGCAGCCCATCCACCAGGCCTGAGCAGAAAAGACCGGCCAATGGTCTTTCTCCATGCAGACACGTCCGGGTATCAGGCGACCCAGTCTCCTCTCCCTCATCTGGTCTAGGCCTACTGCCGGCAGGCTGCAACATCTACGCCCACTCCCAAGGTCACAAAATGGGACCTGCAGCTCTGCCAATCAAACAGTCCTCTGATTAGAATGATTTGATTGGGGTTGCTGCAAAATGTTGCTGGTATAAAAAGAATTCCAGTGAGCAACAACTGCGCCAATACACCTTAGTAAGGATGGGTAGTGTTAGGTTTTTAAGGAATTGCTTTGTTTTGCTTCTGACAGATTGCCTCATGCAGCATTCCAGTGGAAGGTAAAGCGGGCTGCCATTTCTTGACTTACTTTCCCAATCAGCAGACAGTTGTTTTACATTGCACAAACGTGCCTGCCAATGGTGACCGCGTGCTGAATTCTATGCTTTGCAGAACTCTGCACAGATGAGTAGATCACATCAAACATGTCTCATGACATTCTCAGTAATACACTTAGAAGCTTCTGCTGGAGCAGCTTTCAAAGGTACTACTGAAAATGTTTGTGAATAGGAAAAAAATATAAAACTGTGTTGAGGTGGACATGTAAGCCTACATATATATCCATTTACGGTTTATTTAAACTGGAAGGTAGCTAGGCCCAATGCTCCAGTATGAACTTGGGCTCTATGAACACTTTACAAGTCATCTGCATTCTTCTATTCTTGCACCTACCGTCAGTATAACATATATTTAGGTTGTCAAACTTTGCATTTGGCGATGCAAAGGCTTGTAGCTGACCTGAAAAGGAGCATCGAAAATCTTCCTACAAAACCTTTTGAAGGCAACAGTGATAACTTAAAACTTCACACTTAAGCACATTTTTTAACGTAGCATCAAATAAGATTTGCAATGTCAGGTGTGGAATCACATTTTGGTTGCTGCCCAGTTCGTTATAATTCCTGTTTTGTGTGTAGGAAATGTTGAGATATTTATTTCAGCTTTTGATCGGATAAAACCTGTAAAACGCTAAGATTTAAAATGAACATAGAGCATAACATGGCACCAATAGCACGGGGTTTGCTACAGGCTCAACTGAGCATCAATCAATGTGTACACGGCCAGCTTGCTAACAGAAGGTAAATGTTAGAGATTCTTAAAAAGCAAAATACACTATAAACAATTGTTACTAATTTGGCCAAACTAAATTTTGTGATATAACTGCACTAAAATGTAGCCAACTAATGGCTTATGGTTTGAAAAAGACCAAATGACAATATTTACCACTTGTAGTAAATTTAAATTCATAGATTCTTTTTTTTTTTTTATTGGTCTTTATTTCGATCATACTGATCATAAAAGACACACAAAATATTTACAATAATACAATAAATGATCTTTGAATAAAAACAAGATCTCTAAAATGAGCAATTAAAATACATCATAGTGGTTCATAGTAGCAAAAAGATAAAAGACATGTTAAAACAATCAATTAAAAAAGGCATACTTCATTACAAAAGATATATCTATTTAGCATGCTAGGCTAACATCAGTATTCATTTTCAAATTTCAATTCATTCGTGCCTCATACTTGAAGAGAACCCAATAAAAACTACAGCATGCAGATGAATAGCTGAGCAACAAGCAATGGCTTAAAACTAAGCGATAGCAGCTATTACTGTTAATGAATTTGACCAAATTCTCCATATCCAGCTTAAAACTTTTGCAATGGCTATCACAAGGGACTCTTGATTACTGGTCTTCAATATTCTTAGGGCAATTGCACATGACCTAGTACCCAGTCAGTCAGTCAAAATCACTTTATTTGATTATTCAAAATAATAAAAGCATATTAAAATACCCAACACGTACAAAACATATAACACTCAAAATTCATCATTAATAAAATACAGCTCTAAAAATTCATCAGTGAAATATAAAATACATAATATAAAGGGAGAATCCATTATACAGAGAAATGAGTAATTACAATTTAATTTCTTTTTCTCCTTGCTCTAACTGCTGCAACTATAAAATTAGCGATATTAAACATTTCCCAAGGGCTATTCAACATCTGTAGATATGTTAAGGCTGGTCTACCCTGCACAAAGCCTTTATCTTTTAAAATGGGAAAAATAAAACACTTCCGAATCTGCACGTAGTGGTCACAAAACATTACGAAATGCAGAGTATCTTGCCTCAAAAAACTATCACAAGACGAAGGTCCCAGATCCTCTGACTTGTTTCAGCCCAAGGGTTCGGTACCCAAGTTACGACATATTGGTTTTAGCCATCTGCTTCGTGGAAAAGTATAAGCCAAATATACAAATAGAATGTGAGGTAGCGTTTCATCCTGATCTAAACAGAGTGCACATTTGCTATCTGAGGTCTGTTTCCATTTGGCAGTAAGGGATTTAATTGGCAGGGTGCCCACTCAGAACTAATAAAAAAGTTTCCTATCGCTTGGTCTAGTGACATAGTCCCAAAAGTTTTCAAACATAGGCTCTGGCTTGTATTCCAAAAAAGTATTGGTCAGTATGTGATTACTGGCGATAGCACGATTTTTTCTCTAGACATGGTCCAATATGCCTTCTCATATGCTTTTTTGGAGGGAAACTTGTTACCAACCGGATCTTCCCATAAGTGAGTCATGCCCATATTCACCAGGGAGCATTTTATCTTTTGGAGCCAGGTGATCTTATGAGATGTATCAGCGTCTCTTGACGTCTTTGTAAATTTTAATTCATACATTCAGTCTTCGATGTCTCCACCCCCCGAACCAAGGGCATAAAGATAAGTGTTCATTTGGGTATGAGTCTATAGTCAGAAATGGGAAGTCAAGAAAGTGTAGACTTACACTCAAGTGAAAAAGTAAATTTACACATAAGTAAATCTACACATCTAAATTTACAATACTGAAAATGCCCCAGGTTCTTGATTTGAGATGGGGTGCCCAAAGCAACTTAATAAACACAGTCAAGTTAGGTCGCAACACTGTTCAATATGAAACTTTGTTTACTTCCTTCTAGATGCTGCAAAAGCATTAGGCAATTGTCCAGAGAAATGCATATTGAGTTCAAGCAGTACCAGCAATATGAAAGTTAAGAAAATAAGCAAATAAACTGCCTAAACTGATATAGAAACATTACAAAGTTCAAATGGAGGTCAATGTTCATGATGACTGGCAGCTAAGCATTATTTCGGCAGACCCTGATGCAGTAGGAACCAGTTTAGACCAGTGCGGAGTTTTGTAGATTTTATGGCTAGATTAGATATAAGTTCTAATTAAAAAAATCTTTTATAATGGCTTGTGGGCCGAATAAGTATCTCCTAAATTCCGTTATCATAGACAACCAAAGTTTACAACACACTTTTCCATATTTGGGGCTGGTATTCGCAGCTAATGGTTCCTGGGTTGACCACGTGGTGCATAGCAGGAATGAGTTTTCTAAAGCCATCAATTCAATCTTTGGTCTCCCTCAGCCAAAAAGGACAGGGGTAGTTTTAGCTATTAGGAAATTTTTTAAATCCCAATGTATTCCGACAGCAACATATGGTGCAGAGGTCTGGGCTTCACAAAGAGTAACAGCATTCAGTGCAAAGAAAATAGATTCTGTCGAAATCTTTTTGGCGCACCGATCTCTGCATCACAATATGTTTGCCATAGCGAATTGAAATTGTTTTTCGTTGAATATTATATAAAGGCTCGCTCAGCCATATTCTGGTTATCAATTTGGAAAAACCCAGCAGCGGCCCTCACCGGAGAGATAATAGTAGATTGTCTCAAGTGTGAGAAGGGGAGGGAAAAACCATGGCTTGCCATAGTGAGGGAGAGTTTGAGTAGTGTGAAATGTGTAGAGTTCTTTATAAATCCAACTGACTTAGATGGTATGAATTAAAAAGACCTTCGGGAGGCCCAATATGCACATTATAGCAAAGCAAGACATGAAAGGGAGGCCCAGAAAACAACCGTTGTCAGGTGTATGTCTATTGAGGATGCCTTCCATATGCCATCTAGTCATCTAGTTTTAAAACCAATAGGTCGCTGGGAGAGAGGACTCCTTTTTTGTTTAAGTGCTGGCACAGTAAAATTCCTACTCTGCTTCCCCTTGGGGTATAACGCTAATTTAGATCCCTTGCCATGCCCTTGTGACGGCCAGAGTGAATAAACAATGCTTCATTTTCTATTCTTTTGTAACTTTTACTCTAAATATGCAAAGTGGCTTTTGATACCATTTTTTAATTAAATTCTCCTATCCACCTTGAAGCAGCTTACATGAAAATCCTCAAACTGGAAGAGGATGAATTAACTTTTCATGTTGGCTCCTTTTTGAAAGTTGCAGTACATGCTCGTAATACAATGTGCACTTTATGAAGGATGTGCTTAATGATTCTATATTTATATATAATATTTATATTGTAATTACAATTAATGTGAAATATATGGATACTTTTTATAGACCGTTTTCTTAACCTCTCATTATGATTAAGTACAGGCACAAACCAAAGGGCACCAATTGGGAAATTGATTTTATGATGTTTGAATATGAACTGGTTTTATCTCACTGTTTTTATGATCAATACGATTTGAGTACTATTATGCTGCTTTGTGAATTGTGCTTTTATGGATATATTTGTATCCGAATAAAGATTTTTGAAATTGAGAAAAAATGAATGTCTGAATTAGACTCAGAGGAAAAAAATGCATGGGATTTGAAATTCGCCTCTCTTTGGATGTTGCACTTTCCAAGTGCCTGCTAAGAGTTTAATATCCAGGTTGATGGATACCACACATGGACTAAGTTGTCTACACAACCAAACTACTCCCCAAAGAGGTTAACCTTCTATGACTTTTCTATGAAGACCAATTTCTTTTCAGAGGTCTCCCCCAATTTTCATAGTTTCTGCTTTGAGTTGCTCGATAGCATCTTACAATAGCTGGACACACTAGCCTTCTAACCGTTTCAGTGCCATAAGCTACCTCTTATTAAACCTTGCTCCTCTTCTTCCACAGACAAAGGCCATGAATACTTTTTGAATTCTGCACAAGACTTTCGGGGACACTTCTACTGGTAGAGTCTGAAAAAGTACAGAAGATGTGGGAGCATTATAATATTCACTAGCACTATATAGGCTAGTCAAGATATGCCTAGACTTTTCCACCTACTCAGACCTCTTTCTCCTTCTTCAATGAGGACAGGGCATTTTTCTTTGTATGGCATCTAGACCGAGCTAGTAAGCGTGATTCTTAGATAGCTCAACTCCTTTTGTTCCAAATGAATGCCCACAAGCACCTGAATTTCTTCCTTATCCATTAACCTAATATTAATGACTAGCATTTCAGATTTTCTTGTGTTCATTTTAAAACTTGACACTTTTCAAAAAGTTAAAAATCAACCAATTGAGATGGAAATTATATTTTAGTTTCCCTCAGGATCAAAATTACATCTTCAGCAAATAAGCTGATCTTTTATTCCTCAACTCCCAGTGCTATCCGTGCTATATTTTTATGCTATAAATTTGATTACCCTTACACTTATACTGCCCCTAAATACTGCCTTGATGGCACCCGACATTTCCATTATTGAGCTGTCTGCTAGGTCATTGAGCTCAAAGTATACCTTGCGCTTGTCAAGTATTTCTGCTATAACCACCAGGTCTTTACTCAATGCATAATTCAACCTCCATCTTCTCCATTTTGGAAGCAGAGTTCCCAAACTCATTTTCCCAGTTACAGGGGCATGATCTTACATTGAAATATTACTTTTTTTGGTACTTACCACATCCTTCACTACTTCGCTGAGATAAAAATGTAATCCCTATGTGTGTAGGATCTCTGAGCATGTGAGAATAAAGAGTGTGTGTGAATCATCCAGTGTTAAATATTTGTATATTTGTGAACCATTCCCAATGTGTAGTATGCATTTAAACACTGGATTTCAGAGGGTGAACCTTACCCAGTTCAGCTGTAATTTGTAACCTGTTGCTAAGTATTCTGCTTGTTTAGTGAGACCTGTTCATTCACATACCATAATATATCTTATTCTGTTCCAGCACCTCTGGATGATATTAGCATAGAAGGTGCTGAGTAATTAATCATGAGGTGGGCTAGTGCTTTGGTGTTAAGGTAATACAACGCTTATTTTTCTAGTGCTCTGATTTGCTGGTGAAATTATGCAATTGCTCACGCCCCAATGAATTCGCAGAAATGTTGGTGTTGTATTCAAGAATTGCGTATAAAAACAACTTTGGGGGTGAGCAAGAAGACTTTCCTTTTCTGCCAGGGAATATGTCTGATTCTTTCCTGGTTTTGCTGTCCATTTAGGGCATGGAATATTCTCTAATTTTTACATTCTCTGTATACCTCTGCAGTTAAGAGCCTTCGTGGCATTGACTATGTACTCCTTATTTTTGTAATTCTGTTATAAAGCCCTTTACTGGTAATGGACCTAGAACTCAGTTATTAAGTGGGCCCAAATTAATGAATGAATTGTATTTTACCTGATTTTGGAGTTTGAGAGGTGCCTTAACACGGGGACACATTGACACATAAAATTGAGGTTTAACACCATCTTCGATCCAGTAAATTGTGGGAAATCTGATTAAGGTACATTTTGGGGTGTATCAATTTTGGGGTTCCCATTTGTTCCTGCACCAACACATATCCAACCACACAAGTTCCTCTAATTTATATTTTGCTCATTTAAAGATCACTTCAGCCATCTGGGATACCTAATTGATTTGTCAGTATCTCCCGTCACTCCATGGCAAAACTCCCCTGTTATTTATCTACCCTCTGCTTCCTTACTCAACATTTCCAGAAAGCTTCACACATATGATAAGCAGAATGCTTGCAAATAGTCTAAACCACTGGGAATCACTCTAGGTAGCATTCCAACCCATCATTTTTCATCCTCTGTGCCACTGTACCACAGAGATCTGCCCGTATGCAAGTAAGTCAAATAAGTACTGACCCTGCTGTAGGAAAGTGGGTTTCAGTTGCAGTAACCCTTCCACTTTATGACAGATTTCTGATGCTCTTTGACTTCATGTGCCCTGGGTCCCTGCCAATCAGGTTCCCATCGCATGTGTTCTTTGTCAAAACTGTACCTTTGTACCCCCCCCCCCAATTGGCACCTCTCTGGCCACATGTAAGTCCCTTGTAAAAGGTGCCATGGGTACCAAGGGCATTGTGATCAGGGAAGGCCTCTAAGGGCTGCAGCACATGTTGTGCCACCCTTAGAGGACCTGTACCTTAACACACACACACTGCCATTGCATGCTGCACGTTTTGGTGCAGAGAAAACTGAAGCGTCGACATGGCACACATACCTGTGTGCCATGCCTGCAACCCACTGCCTACGGAATGAGTACGTCACCCTTCTAGCTTGGTGCACCATACCACAGGTGAGGGTGCAGTTGCATGAGCACTGCACCCCTAGAGTGTCTAAGTCCATTCTTAGACACTGTAAGTGCAGTAAAGTCATAAAGAGAATATGATCTGGGAGTTTGTCATTACGAACTCCACAGCACCATAATGGCTTTGCTGAATTGTGGGAAGTTTGGTAGCAAACCTCTCAGCATAATAAACCCACACTGATGCCAGTGTGGGATTTATTATAAAATACACTCGAAGGGCATCTTAGAGATGCCCCCTGGAAAACAACCAGCCACTGGTGGGTTCTCTCACTGGTAGACAGCAGCCTGCACCAAAAGACAAGTTTCTGGACCCCTGTGGTGGGAGCCTTTGCTCGCTAGGCCCAGAAAAAAGCCTTTACTGTGCGGAGGTGTTCACCCCTCCCCCAGGTCAGGATGAGCCATCTGTGGCAGGGTGACTTCAAAGGCCTTGCCACCTTGGCAACGCGACTCCCAACCTCTCCTGTTATCAGGAGCAGGCCCCTTCCTGTCTCACCCCGTATTCAGCAGGAAGACCGGCGTTAAAGATTAGAACAGTCCAGAAGGTGTGACCACCTCTGCCAACCTCACCCCTCAGGTGGGGGAGGCGAGGTGAAGCCCACTCTTCAGTGCCCACCATCTTACAGATGATAGGCACTTGCCAATCAGGGTTAGGGACTGTGCCATCTCCCCCACATGGGGTGAGCACACCAAGGATGTAGTCACCTATGGTAAGTAGCCCATGGGCTACTACCGTGAGACCCCTAAAATGCCCCCTTAATACAGTATTTAGGAGGCAGCCCTGAACCAGAAGGCAGATTACTGCAACCTATGAAGAAGAAGGACGGAAGAAGTCGCACAGCGGAGGAGACTACAGAGAAGAACTGACTTGGCCCCAACCCTACGGGCCAGTCTGCAGTTTCCAGAGATCCTGCGGCAGAAGTCGACTTGCCCTGCAGCCAGTGACCTCCAGAACCCCTGGGAGGACTGACTGCCTTCAACAAAGATCAGACCTCCTGCAAACAGCAGCTCTGTTCAAAAGAAACTACAAAGAAAAGATCAGTAAACCTGATGCCTGGAACACCACTGCACCCGTTGCCTATGGCCAGAGTTTAAGTGGCCCACTAATCTAAGTGAGGTCCCCCAGCACTCCAGAGTCCAAGTCCACCACGGGTTGACCCCTCCAAGACTCTCCGACGTTGCCTGCAGCATCTGCCTGGTAAAGTGAAATCCGACCCCAAAAGGCATCCCTGCATCCGGCCGCTCTGCGCCCTGGAGAAGAGGACCTAAGGCGCACCTACGTCTCAGAGCCCTCCGACTTACCTGCCCAGCTGTTGGTTCCTCCCAGAAGACTTCCTGGACTGAGCATGCAGCCAAAATCCAAAACAGGCAATCTCCATAGGACTGCATTGGGCTCCCAACCCCTCTTAAGCACCCTGCACCCGGCCGCCCATGCACCGCTGGTGGTGTGGATTTGGTGCTTACCTGGGACCCCATTTGCTCTGAGTTTAACCCTGGGAGCTTGGCTCCCGAGACCGAGTGGCCAGACCGTGGGCACCCCTCAAACGAGGTGCCCCCAAGCCCCATTGGCTAACATTGGCATCCCACACTCTACACCCAGCCACCCTAGTGCCGCTGGTGGTGCAATTTGAGTGCCTACCTGAACATCGGGGCACGTTGGTTTTAACACCCAAACGCTATTCTAGCAGGTCTACTTACCTGCAAACTGATAACCTTCTTTTTCCCATAGGAACCAATGTTACTAGTTTTGTTCCTAAAAATGTTGTGCTGAACTGTTGTTTTTTAATGAAAGAAAAGTAACTATGCTTTAACTTAAAAATTGTCATACTCACCTGTACGTAACAAAGTCTAGTGCATTATATCTCGCCATATTAGCCCAAGTACTCAAAGTAACTGAAATGTACTCCAAGAGTAATCAAAAGTAATCTTTCTGTATTTTTAACTGTTTTAAAAGTACTACAAACCTTTAAACAATTCAAATACAATCCACAATTGCATTACTGTGTACAGCCTTGCACTCAAAAGTATTTCTTACTTGCCTGTGCTAAGTCCTGCTTGGTTCTACAAAATAAAACCTAAGTATACGTTTTTATACTTACCTAATTGGTCTGTGATAGAAATGGGGGTCTCTAGTTGGCAATGGCTTG
This sequence comes from Triturus cristatus, assembly GCF_964204655.1. Classification (NCBI taxonomy): domain Eukaryota; kingdom Metazoa; phylum Chordata; class Amphibia; order Caudata; family Salamandridae; genus Triturus; species Triturus cristatus. The sequence continues at coordinate 313,132,388 of NC_140587.1, read as the reverse complement.
CACCTTTGTCCAACTAGGGACCCTTCTTCCTAGTCAGGGTAAGGGAGATACACTTCTAAAATATCCCCTGTTCATCCCCATGGTACCTAGGCACGAGTGCACAGGCTTATCTCAAAGGCAGTGTGTGAAGCATTTGTGCACACATACAGTAATACAGAGAAAACTCTACAAATGGACACCACACCAGTTTAGAAAAATAAGTAATCTTTATCTAAACCAAACAAGACCAAAACAAAAAAAAACAACATGCAATAGTCAAAATGTGATTGTTAGAAGGTAAAAATAGGTCTGTCCATAGCAAACTATAGAAGCGACACTGTCAACACAAATTACCTTGGATGCATCAAAATCATAAACAAAAACAGCCGCAGGGGAGGTGATGTATCGGTTCCTTACTGAAGGGGAGGTGATGTGTCAGTTTCTTACTGCGGCCCCAGCGTTCGTGTAGACTTGGCACCCTGGTGAGATGCATGGGTATCGGGGATGCTTTGGTTCTGGATGTGGCAGCAATGGCGCTGCATTTGTGTCTCCAGCCGCGGTCCCACAATGCGTTAGTTCTTGCAGCCGCACTGCAGGGCCTGCATCGAAATCGGTGTTGTGATCACAGACTTCGGAGATTGGTGCACAGGATTCAGCATGTGCCGATTTCTCCAGCCGCGGGCAGGTGCTGCATCAGTGAATCCTAAGATAGCACTGACACCCTAACTGATGGGCAAATTGTTTTAGTCCATCTGTCTATAAAACTTTATCCGTTCTTGAATCACCAGTATGAATGAGGAATTTGAGAAATTGGTATACGTCAATGAGACAATGGGGGTTATTAGGATGGCCACCCTTGCGGTGCTGTGACCGGCCGCCAGACGTGCAGCGGTCCCACACCGCCGATTAGGATACGACTGCCACCCTGGTGGTCGCATTCCCCAATTTTGACATTGCAGCGGGTGCTGCTGTGAGCAGGACCCACCGCAATGCCAAATTGGCATGTTGTGCATTGCCATGCACAAGGTGGCAGGCACCTCACGGTGCCTGCCACCTTGTGCATGGCAATGTAGGGGGGTACCATAGATACCCCCCAAGTGCAGCCCCCCATACCCCAGAAGGCCCGCGACGGGCCCCCAAAGCAATTCCCGGCCAGCCTTTCCATGGAGGCAGCGCTGGCATGGAAAGGCTTTCAAAAGCACACATCCTAATATGTATGGCGGTGCCTGGTAGGCACTGCCACCATATTAGGCCCCAGCTCAGCCCGGCCGGCAATTGGAACGAGTGCCGACCGGAGGAAAAGCGGCGGACGCGCTTTGCGTCCGCCGCGTTACCCCCCTGCCATTGTAATATGGCGGGGGGTAAATCCGGTGGAAATGGTGGGCAGATCGCCACCGCCTGGCCGGCAATGGCGATCCGCCCACCATCCTAATCACCCCCTAAATGTGTCAACAGCTATTGAGCTCTTTATATGTGATTATGCCATTTTTAAGTAGTAGTAATTATGCTTTATATTTTTCACCAATAGATTACTGTTGTCATAAAATTAGAGTCCTGAAAAAGGTGGTCCTATCTAGTTTTATCCACCGAAACACAGCGTCGACAACTCTGTGGTTTAGGTTATTTCACCTGTACATATGGCTAGCCCTCTGCCAGACAATATTGTGCTTTTTTTAATGTGTTATTAATGATTTAATGTGTTTTTGTTCTATGTACATTTATATATAAATTGTGCCTGTATATATACTGAAAAATTACTCTCATTAATACCAAAATGTATTTAGGCTGTGTTTTATTAAAATAAGCACTGTTTTTAACATTTTTTATATTTTTACACTTCTACTATAATAATAAAACAAGTCATTATTACATATAATTGGGGTTCAGTGGTTTAGTCGTGTGTGGTAGAGGTGTAAATAGGCGAGTGCCTTGCTTGTAAGGAAACACAGTGTCACGTGGGGGATACTACCTTGAGTCGTTTGTAATCTGACCCTGTCCCCTATGGTTCAATCAATCAATCAGGCATTTGTTAAGCGCGACTACTCACCCGTAGGGGTCTCAAGGCACTGGGGGGGGGGGGTGGGGTTAGTAGGCTCCAGTCCATCAAGGGGGGGGGGGTCTGTCGAAGAGCCAGGTTTTGAGGTTTCTTGCAAAGATAGGGAGCGATGTTGTCTGTCTGAGGTGGAGCGGCTGCGAGGAAGGAGAAGGAGCAGCCTCCCGATCTGGTCTTTCTGGTGCAGGGGACAACAGCATAGGAGAGCTGGGCAGATCGTAGGGTCCTCTGGGGTGCGTGGAATTTGAGTGGGCTGTTCAGGTATGCTGGTCCGGTGTCGTGGAAGGCTTTGTGGGCGTGGGTTTGGCGTGAACGTTTGGAAGGGTACCTCTCACACTTTTGTAGAGATAGTGTATACAGAGCCAGCAATAGTCTAAACCACTGTGCCACTGAACACAGAGACCCGCTCTTATTCAAATAAGTACTGACCCTGCTCCTTATGGGAACAATCCATCCTGAACAGCCAGGCGAGGCCCCCTCTAAGTATCACAAAGTGACCACTCCTAGTTTCAGTTCTAAGGAATGAGTTATTTTTACATTCATACTTCACTCCTCAGTATTAGGATGGAACCAGTGGCGGATGATAGGAAATGGGGGGTGGCGGGCGGAGGGGGGTTTGAGAACAACAAAAATGTATATATTTTTAAATCACTTACCACTTCTGTGGTCTCCCCACTGTCATCTCTCCGCTTCTCTTCCTGACTCCGAGTCCGGAAGAAGGAAGCACACAGTCTCCCCTAAGCCAATCACAACGCTGCTGTCACCATGACAGCAGCATGGAGATTGGTCTGAGCGATATTGTTCGGCGCTCAGAAGGGGGACTATGAGCCTGTGCATGTTCCTCACCAGGATGTGCATTACAGCCTGGCGGGGAACATGCACAGTGTGCCTGACTGTTTGGCCCGCTCAAGACGGAAGGTCAAAAGATCATGGACACTTAGAGTGTGCCCCTCACTCCTCCCCCCGTTCATCCCAGCCCTTCCTGCCCTAACCTAGCCCCATAGCTACAAAAAATAAAAATGATAAAAACACTGTTATTCACATTTTATTTTTATTTTTCCACTGTGGATGGAACTGGAATGTCTCCTGAGCTGTGAGGGGTCACACGGCCTCCCTCCATGGTTCACATGACAAAGTGCACAAGGTGACAACTACGCGCTAATAGACATATGATATCCCAGCAGTGACCCAAGGGACTTGTTCTGCAGCTGCTCTGACAAGATGTGAAGCAGGACACCATATTGGAGAACCGATTGTTGCCAATGTGTTTTTCTTTACTTTTAGCTCACTACAGTAGTGTGGCAACAGTAACTATTGTGATAGAACAGTATACTTGGGCTATGGTACATTTTATTCTCTATTGGGGCCAAATACTACTTATGTCTGGTTCATTAACACATCAATACCATGCAGAACGTCTATTTCTTATGTAAGGAGCAGCCACACACATTATTTCTTAAAACCTTCACTGTTACTGATACCTCACACACCTCACAGGGCATTCTTTCATCAAATACAATTTGATGGCTCTTCTATTCAACAAATAATGGCTGTAAGGCAATGGCTCTGTAGCCAATGGTGTCAATACAACTTCTAATTATGAGTGGCCCAGAAAATGGGAAGGTGCACTTTCCTTCCCCCAAGCCACTGATACTGGGGCTACTGATGAATCTATTGTCTGAGAACATTCACCCTATTATGGACTGTATGCGAAGGGTCCATTAAGAAATGAAGAAATACTGGGGGAACCAAGAATACTGCGCCTGATTTCCCATGAAAATTCCAAATTCTGAAACAAAGATTCACCCAGGGATTTCACTCACTTTCAGCCAGCAAAATCCCTGGGTGAAACTTGTAGGGTCTGCAGATTTAGAGTGGGTCTTGTATTTCTAGTGAGGCTGCTAACAGGAACTATCAGCCCCATTGGAATAACATCCTAACTCGTAAGGAGGGCCAAAGTGGCTTAGTCATTAATATTAGTTATTTTGGAGGATTTGCTCACTTGTATCCTATTTTGTTTTTACTTTTTGCACGCTTTTCTAGAGAGAGATCAGAGAGCCATAATCTCAAACCTCATATAGTTGGTCTTGATAGAGACTATTCTGTTTTCTTAGGTATTGATGCAGTAGTGACATCAGTTTGGGGGATTCTTTTATAATCACAACTTTTAACTTTGTCTCCTAGTTATGATTGTTGATTCCAGAGTCTGATGGTATGCTTCCAAGCTTTTCTTTGTGAGAATACATTGATTTTAAGTTTAACCAGACTATTATAAGAGTAAATGTTGATACGGAGTGTTTCATGATTTCACGTGCGGATGGAGTTATGGGCCGTCATCTGATGTTGTTCTATAAAACATCCTTCAAATTGTACATTTCATAGTTTTAAAATTAAATAATCTGTTCGTGCCATTTACTCCTAAAGTTTGCAGTGTCATCATCAACATAGGAGTTATCATTGAAGTAGTTAGTAGTTGTGGCACTGGCCGTCACTTGACCCATCAGGGCACCATGCACATGAGGTGTAGGGCAATCAGTGTCTCTGAGAATATACATTAGATTTTTTTTCCGGGATCTCTTTCAGAACATTTTACCAAATTGTTTTTAATTGAATTTACAATTGTGGGGTGAAATAAGAATGTTGGTATGATTGCTGATATGATTGGGATAGCATGATTGGGTTAACTTATTACTTTTGTGAATGTATTACTTTTGTGATCATTAATAAAATATACTTTGTACTTGCTTGATAAAAATAGTAATTGTTGGTTCTTTCTTACAATGCAATTGTATTATTCCTGTTGCCTTAAGTCTTTACATTGAATCTCATTCACAGACATTTCAAACAGTGCATGCCAAATCACTCCACTTAGACTAGTGCAGGGCCGGCTTATGCGCTGGCGGTGCCCCCGGTGTGACAATCATTTTTGGGGCCCCCACACCCCATGACCACCTCCTCGGATTCTCTCACTAGCACCGGGCAAAAGTGCCCCCATCTCTCAATCATACGTTATTGCTAAACGCAGTGCCGCCACTGGAGTTCAGCGCCACCCCTTCCCCCCGGGGTTCACTGATGGAATATCGATCCCAAAATATCCCCATACACAAATATTGAGTCATAAATATCGATGTCAAAAATATCGACATCCTATATTTATAATGGTAAGTATACAAATATTGAAAAATAAATATCGATGTAAAAAATATAGATGTACAAAATATCTATTTTTTTATATATACAAAAAATAATGTTAAATATATTAAATAATAAAATTTACTTTAAAAACATTATTTGGATTTAATATACATTTTAACAAATATAAGAAATAAATGTAATTTAAAAAAGTAAACATACATATATACAATGTAATATTTATTATAAAACTATTACTAAACTATTAATTTATTATTATTTTTAAATGTTATAAATATATAACTATTTACAAATATACATATATATATATATATATATATATATATACACCAAAAGACTTCCACGCAGCTTACAGCGAGAAAACAAGCCCTCCAGTCGGACATCGGGTAAATGTATTTATTTCTCCAACAGGCAAAGCATTACCGGTTTCGACCCTCACGTGGGTCTTCATCATATGCAAATACGAGGGGCAGTCACATCAAGGTTTAAATACACTTGAGTCTTAAAAAGTGAAGAAGGACTACGGGTGCTATTTACAATATAACCACGTTTTATACATATCCAAAAACAGGGTCGTTTTATTCATAGTACTCTTAAAATGCTGTGGCTAATGCCCTACATTGTATAATGTTCGAGTTGCACCCTGATTCGAAATTCTGTATTTGTTCGGACTACAATGTCCATCATGCATTGTTTGTATGTTTACAAGCTCCGTAATGTCCCTCTTACAAATATATATATATACACACACCTATAACATAAAATCTAATAAACAATAACATTATATTATAAATTAAAACATTAAAATATTTAATGGTCTTTAAACTTAAATTTTGCACTCTATTGAGTGCAACATTAGAGAAAGTGTGGATAGCAAAGTGGTAAAAAAACTATTCCCATCCAGTGAGTGCACCAGTAGGGAAAATGTTGGACAGCGAAGGGGTAAAAATACTATTCCCACTCCCCTGAGTGCAACAGTAGGGAAAGTGTTGGATAGCGGAGTGGCAAGAATTACTATTTCCACTCCAGTGAGTGCAATTGTAGGGAAAATGTTAGTAGGGGAGGGGTAAAAATTACTATTCCCACTCCAGTCAGTGCAAAATTAGTGAAAGTGTTGGATCGCGGAGGGGTAAAAATTACTATTCCCACTCCAGTGAGTGCAACAGTAGGGAAAGTGCTGGATAGCGGAGGGGTAAAAATGTACTATTCCCACTCCAGTGACTACAACTACAGGGAAAATGTCGGATAGCGGAGGAGTAAAAATTACTATTCCCACTCCAGTAAGTGCAACAGTAGGGAATGTGTTGGATAGCGGAGGGGTAATATTTAATATTCCCACTCCAGTGAGTGGAAATGTAGGGAAAATATTGAATAGCGCAGGGATAACAATTACTATTTCCACTCCAGTGAGTGCAACAGTAGGGAATGTGTTGGATAGCGGAGGGGTAAAAATTACTATTTCCATTGGAGTCAGTTCAAAATTAAAAACAAACAAAATACCAACTACAACACAAAAGATTTTAAAAAACAAAAAAGGAGAACATATATTAAAATATTAAACATTTTCAAAAGATAGAAACTTATTATAATGTTAAAAAGATCTAACAAATACCTAGAAAGCTTTTTTTAATTGAAAATGATTTACAAACAAATAACTATTTTTATTAGAAACTATTTAAAATCAAAAACATTAATTATTACATAAATGTAATCTTTTTGATTTCCTATCCTATAACACCACACAATTCACTGCACACATTTAAATTTTTTTTTTAATTTACTTCCATAATTAACATAACTAATTATCTATTAAAGAAATATTAGTAATTAAAAATAAATTAAAACTGATAAAAATTAATTTACTCCCCGAACATTGTCCCCCATAAAACCAAAACCCACACAGAAAATAGAAATAAACAATTACCATAAATATTTTTGAATTGATGAATTAATATTAATGATCATCTAATTATTAATTAATTAAACATAAATTACTTTCAACCCTCTACCCAATATTTCCAACCTGCCATTTGTGTATGTTGACATTTAAAAGTCGATATTCTGTCTGTGTCCCTTCCACAGGGCAGCACCCGGTGAGGCTGCACCAGTCGCACTGCCTTAAAGCCAGCCCTGGACTAGTGGGCAGGCAGTTTGCCTGGTAGAGTTACAGAAATGGAAACAGGAAGTGGTGCTGAAGGGAAGGGTTGTGGTCACTGTGCCTGTCATTGATCTTCTGCATTTCTGCTTCGTGGCCTCAGGCTGGAGATCAGGAGGAAAGATGGTCTGCGGGGTTTGCAGTGGGCTTCAGGGGATGGGAAAGAGGGGGCAAGGAATTCAGCAGAGAAATGTCTGTGGAGGGACCGCGGCAGGTGGCTGACAATTCGGGGTACGCAGAGTATCGAGATTTGCAACCTCAGAGTAAGCAGTCTTGTCTGTGTATATGGCCGGTTATTCTTGGCTGCTGGTGTGCTAACTGCCTGTACCTATTCCTACATGCTTTGTAATTTATAAGTAATTCAATAAATTAGGAAGAGCATCCCCTGAGCACCTATTTTTCAGGGGCTGTAGGCGACTCTTCACATATCCGTACGGAAAACGTTTCCCATTTAAAGGAAAAAAGATAAATGCGTTATTTAGGGTACTGCCGGCAGTCGCCGCTCTCCCAAGGTCCCTAAAGGTCATTGGCTCTGCCTTCCTGACAGAAGACTGCCCGCCATAGTTAGAGACCCTGGCCAGGCAGGAATCTTGCTGCCGCCACTGGAACTGCTGCTGCGGCTGCTCCTCGAAGACCGTCAAACTTTCACGAGCCGGTGCATGTTTAATGTGTCGGATGCCAGCGTTTTCCGTTTTTCAAGGGCAAACTCCCAAAGCCCCTAAGCAATGTGTCTGCCAATGCGTTGCATTCAGTCACAGGTAGGTGCATGGAGTGAGGCTCCACCAAATAAAGCAGGGAGACCTATGCGCTGACAGCCTTTCATTGCGGCGGGGCCATCACTGATATCGGATTGGTAAGGGGGCACTCGGGCAATGAGCGAAGGGCCGGCATCGGAGTTGCAGCTGTGTGCCGTTTTTTTGCCCTGGGTGGTTGTTGGTTTCGGCTGTGTCTGTGCTGTTCAGCTGGCCAGTGGCGGCTTTCCGAAGGCAGAGGTTTATGTCAGCGGGGGCTCTGTTGTTGTAAACTAAACACTTCCCTCGACTCTTAATCCAGCGGTCAAACCACACGTTTACCGCCAATTTACGACAGGGCTCTCACTCAGACGAACTATAATGAGGCGCGCTGCATATTTGATCCAACTCTACCACTGGGGATGCGATGCTTTTAGGATAATCTGCATTTTTTGGGTTAGGGCAGACAAGCCCATGCCACTTGTACATGGTTGACTGCCGGTAGTAGGCTGCGCCTCTCATGCTGCACCCACACGTTGTGTTTCGCACCCACGCGGTTCAATCCATCAATCTCACACAGTCTCTCCTGGGAGACCCCTAATGTCATCTATTTATGCACAGTCCATCACTCCAGGAAGGCTTCCATTTCCAATGAGATTTATTTCAGCCAAAGTTTCTTTTGCATGAATTTATCACCCAACATCCCACCACTGCGGGGAGAATATATTTGCCAAACAAACAAAATTACAATATTTTATAAGCTTCAGTGAGAGTCACTTGGGTTTTCCCGTATAGAAAGCGTCAGGCCGTTTTTCTATCACCATGCCTGTCCGATGCTCACTGCAGAGGCGGATAAATGACCTCCTGAAACCATAGTTTCTATGTGGTATGTGATGGAGTTTGAACATTTCCAATGTAGCATCTGGTAGCATCATGGCGCGGGTATCCGCTGGGAAATAAACCACCAATCATATTTAGTCCTTTGGCTAGCTCATAGGCTGTTGATAATACCGTTCTACTCTCTGCTACTTCTTTCGAGTCCCCCCTAAACCATGAGCTTTTAATCACGCTCCAGGAGAGTGTGTGCTTTTGATTTTAGCTGTCATGATTCACTCCTGCATTCCGAATCTATCATAATAGATGCTATTTTAAATGAGTTATGGGTCTGGCTCTAAACAAGACAGGCACCTAGGAGCTTTTGTGATATAATGTAGTTGCCCTCGAGTCACGTGATATGCTAATCAGATAATGCAACAAATGAAAACATATACAGTCAAACAGCAACCAGTGCCAGGCATGTATGACCTGCCTTTTATAGTCATATATGGTCCTCCTTACGTGATGGCTGGTAACAGATAACATCAGGTCAATATCCTCACACCTGCTACCATCCATCACAGGTTTTGGACGCGGAAATATATACGGCTCCTGGAAATATAAGGCTCTCTACCACATATGATTGCGGGCCCTTTTCCATACACATTTTCTACCTGATGTTAGCAAGTGGAATATGTGTGTTGAAAAGCTTGGGTTATTTCTGGTGTGTTCCTAATTTCTCGAATGGAGGACGTTCTCTTGGTAGGAGCTCGCGTGATTTGTGGGTGTGTACCAGTGCCATATTTGCATATAATCATATTGTTCAGTCTCATCTAAGTGGAACCGTTGGTTGCAGGGCTCAAACAAGAGAACCTTTGACCTCTGGGGCATGTGTGAGGTGATAACGCAATTACCTCATTTTCATTTATCAAATGGCTCCAATGCCTGTGTGAAGGATATTTTTTATAATGTGTGAGGTATGCGAGGCAGGGAAGGGTGTACAGTTGGAGTTTGTAGCTAAAGTGTCCCAGTATGCAGTTTTTGTGGGTGTGTTTATTTGGGGGTTTGGTGGCCTGTCTGCTTTTGATTAACCTATCAAATCCCAAATGGCGCACCCCGTCACCACTCTGTCCATATGTGGCCAGTGTTTGCGCGTTTCCCTGAGAGACCATTGAGCAATCACTCGCAGCTTGTGGCTGCACAGTAGGTCACACACCCTGGAAGAGCCAGGCCTCCTTTTGAGGTAAAATCTCTCCCTTTTACCCTGCCAAATAAATGCCACCACCATTTGTCTCATGCTAGTAAAATATTCTCTCCAGATTAGGACTAAGAGTACTTGAAACATGTGCAATTACCCTGTAAGAATATTCATCTTTATAGCATTAATTATGCCCAACCAGGAGAGATATCACTGTGACCACCTTCGACAGTGATTGCTCGATGCACTTAGCAAAGTAAGGAAATTACTTTTTTATAAGTCCTCTGGGTTCCAAGTTCTCTGGACTCCCAAATACATAATTAGTTTATTTGTCCCAATAAATGGTGTTTGCAGGGATAAGGTATCAATCTCGGTGTGGGAGGGGGTGATGTTTGAGTGCTGTAATGTTACTAAGTCTTATGTTGTATTTTCGCTATGGAGGTATGTGGCAAAGTTAGAGAAAGCAAAAGATCATCTGCATGTAATGAAAATTGTGTTCCATCTGTCCGAATGGATTGTGTCCTATCCCCATATCCGCTCTTATTTTACAGCTAGTAGCTAGATACTAAGAACAACAGGAAGAGAGGGCAGCCCTGTCTTGTGCTTCTGCTAATAGCAATCTGCCATGGGGATTTGTAACTGGCCATCACCAATGAGATACAAGCTGGATCGAGCCTAATTCTTAGTAAGATTTGGCCATAAAGTTTCAGCGCTCTGTCCATCATCTACTTGTGTTTGCTGGATTGCCCTAAGTTGGCAGGGTATGCCCAGACATGGGTCCCTTACTCACTTTGCCACTGGATTCAAGCTAGCCTGGCTGATGAGGGGTGTTAACACAAAACCAATCTCAGGATGCTTGTTTCCAGTCCAGGGAAGACCTGGCTTGGCAGTTTGGACTGGACCGTTCCCATGAGGCACAGGGTCAAGACTGAGTTGCATATGGCTGGGTCTGAACTATGGTGGTGAAGTGAGCTAAAGAACGATGATGGATGCAACCCAGATCTGTGACTGGGGGTGAGTGTCTGAAAAGTTTCAGTGCTCTGTCCTTTATCTCCTTGTGATGGCTTTGTTTGCCCTAAGTTGGCAGGATATGCCCAGGCGTGGGTCCCTTGCTCACTTTGCCACTGGATTCAAGCTATCCTGGCTGATGAGGGGTGTTACCCCGAAACCGGTTGCAGGATGCTTGATTCTGGTCCAGGGAAGACCTGGCTTGGCATTTCCATCTGGACTGTTCCCATGAGGCATATGGTTAAGACTGATTTGCATATGGCTGGGTCTGAACTGGGGTAGCCACGTGAGCTAAAGAACGATGATGGCTTCAACCCAGATTGGTGACTGGGGGTGAGTGTCTGAAGGGTTTCAGTGCTCCATCCATCATCTCCTTGTGTTTGTTTTGACCATAAAGGACCAGTCCACGTGTTTGAAAGGTTTTTTGGGGTTGGACAACATCATGACAGTGGCTATTTGTTTTTCTTTTTTAAAAAGGCAGCCAGCCGTGGTGTTTGGGACGATACCGGTCAAATATCCCAATCTTATAATTCTCTTATGCCCACTCCCTGAGTTCTGACTGCCCACAAAACTCAATCCTTGGTTAATGCTTTGACAATATTAGGAGGGCAACCTAATTTCCTTGTTCACGTAGAACGTTCCAATTCAAATTGCATGTAACTGTAATCACTCTTTTGTTTTAAATTACTTTCCATATCCCAGCCAACACATGTTTTCCCTTATAGGGACACCATCAGGGCAATATGATTTAACCTCCTTCTCAAAATTCATCTTTTCCATTCATTTCCCGTTGTCTGGGCTCCTTTTGAGCAGTCTTTCGGCATGTGTGTCCTAGTCCTATCTGACCGATTTGTCTGTATTTTTTTTCCTTACTTTTTCTACCAGGTTGAACCATCCTCCTCAGATTGTTGTGGGTTTGTTTGTCTATCCTTCATGAATCCAAACTAGCCCAGTTGCATCATGGTTGGAAGCCAGAGCTTCATCCTGGTTGCCAGTATCTTAGTGTAGAGGTTATATCGATGTAAAGCAATGCTATGGGCCTGTAAGAGGTATCTTAGCCAGGCTTTGGAATCAAGGTTACATGTGCATTACCCATTTTATGGGATAGACTTCCTCCCTTTGCTAGTTTATCAAGTAGTGCGGAAAGGTGGGTTGTTAATATCAATATGTACTCCTTATAGATGTTGGTTGTAAAGCCATCTGGGTATGCGGTTTGTGCACCTTAAGGGATTTGATTGCTAGCCAATCTTTCTCCTCAGCGATAGGAGAATTAAAGCATATAGTTGATTGTACATGAATCTAGGGAGGTCTATTGATTCTAGGTAATTTGCCTGAGTCTGACAGGCATTCCTGTTTGTATAGAGTTTAACACAAAATGTAAAAGGCTTCTAGTTTCTCATTGTTTTCTAAAGTGTGGCCTGAAGGGAGTCTAATGTTGCATATTTCATTGCTTTCAGTTTTCTGCCTCATTTCAATCAATCAATCAGGGGCTTGTATAGCGCGGCTACTCACCCGTGAGGGCCTCAATGCACGGGGGCTGCTGGTCCTTGTGAGTGTAGGATCATTCGAAGAGCCAGGTCTTGAAGTCCTTCTTGAACTGGGTCAGCGACGCGAATTGCCTGAGGTGGAGGGGCAAGGTGTTCCAGGTCTTGGCAGTGAGGTAGGAGAAGGATCTTCCTCCGGTTCTGGTCTTGTGGATCCTGGGGACAGAGGCTAGGGCAAGTTGGGTGGAATGCGAGGCGGTGGTTCAGGTATGCTGGTCCTTCATCGTGGAGAGCTTTGTAGGCATGTGAGAGGAGCTTGGAGGTGATTATCTTATCGTCTGGGAGCCAGTTGAGTTGTCGGAGGTGTTGTGTGATGTGGCTGTGGCGAGGGATGTCAAGGTCCTGTCTGGCTGCTGCATTTTGGATGTTCTGTAGTTTCTTGAGCTGTTTCTGGGTGACGCTGGTGTAGAGTGAGTTGCCATAGTTGATTAGCTAGAAGTGTACTATATCTTTCACTTGGTCATATGTATTTCCTTTTTAGGTCTAATAGGGCTATATCTTCCTTATTAATTAACCTGCTATTTAATTTCCTTCTTAGTGAAATTAATTTGCCTTAATTTTACACCAATTTAACTTTTGTCTCTAAGAGGGTTTGCTCTTTGTCTTTCAAGCGTTTCATGGTGGCTAGCATCCCAATACATTTCTCCTTAAAACAGCTTTGAAAGCATCCTACATACAAGCTTGTCTCTATCTCCCCAGTTTGGGTGGAGAATCTGTTGAAAATATCCTAGGGTTAAGTCTGCAGTTCCACTTTTAGTACCTATCCCTCTGCAATGCAGGGTGGAATATCCATCACTTTTGTGATGGCTGCTTGCAATCCCATTATCTGACTGTTTCGCAGTGGGAGGGTCAACTATGGATGAAAAAAGCATAATTCTCCCTAAGATATAGTTGATTCTAGAGCAGGTTTTGTGGGAGAAGAAAGTATGATCTATTTGGTGTGGGTGTTGTTCTTGTCATGAGTCTTGCAAACTCAAATTGTGCATTGTTTCAGCTGCCTTTGTGGAGTTATATGATCTTTCTTTGCTATCGTCCCAGACTGAACTAACATCTCCTGCTAAAGCCATATCCCACACCGCAAACTCCACTATTATTTTATAAGATGAAGAAGCTATCACAGCCTTTGTTCAGGGGCATGTACTGTGGCAATTGTAAACTTACCTACCTACCTAACTTATTGGTCTTGAAATTTGCGGGTTTAAAGCATAGTGCTATGTGGAAAAATATTTCAACATCAATGTATTGTTTTAGCCGAGAAATGATATTCTAATGGGAATAGTTTGTGGTTATAGCACTGTTCAACTTGTTTACACAAAGAGATAAATTCATGCAGTTCCTCCAATATAAACTGACATCATTTAGTTATTTTGCTTGGTGAGTTGGGCCATTTAGCAATAAATCAAGGAATTCTAAAGCCAAGATTTTCAAACCTGAGACACTACACAGCGCAGTACCCAAAGTTGCTGTGTTTCATGATAGGAAAAGAGCAGCAAAGTGCCTTATCTTATGCATAAAAACACATGGGTGGTTGCCTGGGAATCCACATGTACCACCAATGTTTCAAACCCTTGACCATGGCTGGCTTTAGGGCAGTGCAACTGGTACAGCTGCACTGGACGCTGATCTGGAGGGGGAGCAGTGATCTTGGGTGGGGGGGTGCTGTATTTAACAATAACTTACAATTTAAATGCACCTGCTGTATAGTTCCTTGTGCGTTTAGCTTTCAGGCACCAATACAAATGTTAAGATAACTCTTGTGATCAATGTTGCTGATAGAGAGAGAGATCAGAGTTTTCTCTAGTGGTAGTTTTGACTCCCCATAAAGTAGAGCAGAGGGTTAACGTGCCTGCTGCAAAGAACAGATCTGTATTTTATGTGGATTGCTGAGTGGATTAGTAAAACCAGCCTTTACCAGCACTTTAAAACAAACAAAATGCATGTGAGAGAGGGGTTATGGAGTGACGAGGAGCACTTTTGCTGGGTGGTGTGAGGTAATCTGAGGAGGAGGTCATGGGGGTGGGGCGGGGCACCAAAATCGACTGCTGCATCAGGCACGATCAGCGCTGAAGTCGGCCCTGCCCTTGACACAGGGTAATGCAAAGCAGTCACCCAGGTTGTCATTGCAACATTGCTCAACATTGTCATTCGCTTGGATTTTTAGGCCTAGAAAGTGGGACGCTTCTAGCATGTCAGAGAGGTGATTTTCTTTTTTTTGTCAGTAGTCAAAAGTGATTCCAAATGGATACATCCATTAATATTTGATATGTTCAGCATGGAGCTTTACCGTCATTGGTCAAAACTGTTGGCAGCGCATAAGGGTAGCTGGTGCTCTGTCTTGATACAGGGAACACAAAGCATTTTGGAAGAAGACCAAGTCCTTGTTCTACACTGCCAAGAGAACTGCTTGATTTAGACTTACTCAGGGGACTCTCTCTATCTGAACTTCTGAATGGTTTTCCCCAATCACGGTCAAAAAGAGTATGGTCATTAAAACTTTCAAGTTAGTGCCTTTGGCACCTTTGGCTAGGCATAACATCCTCAAGTTCTTTTTTCCAGGTCATCACATTTAATGGTTGCACTTAATGCTTGGGACCTCAAAATCGTTAAGTTGCTTTCAGCTTCGCTTAATTTCTTCCTTATTATTCTCTTTTTTCTTCCACGTCTAGTGTTCTGGCACCTACTGATCCTCCATCTTGTCTGAACAAGTCAATCTTTGTCCTTAGCTCTGTTTTCATAATTATCATATTTTGGAGCATGTATGCTTTTATCTCATTTCTCAGGTCCTTTTTACATAGATCGAACTGGACATCAGGTCTTCGTTGGTGATCGTCGTGCTGACATCCTTGGTGGTTAAACTTGAGACTGCAGATACATGCGAAAGGCCTGTATTGCTTTGGATTTGCTTTATAGAGGAGGAAAAATAGCTGAGCACCCTTCTTTGGCCTTGTGTTTTAGGTAGTATAGAGTGGCTCGCTGGTAGCAGTGCAGACTTTCTATATGCATTGAGGTGACTGCTAACCTTAATATAAGCTGTAGGTTGCTTATTCCTTATTTAACCTTCTTTGAAATTCTGATGTAGAAATACCCTGCTGTACAGTTCTTGGGAGATTTGACTGTTCTAAAGGTATGCTTCACTGTTCAGATTTGACTGCACTTAAGGTCTCCTAAAATACTGTAAGTAAGTTATTAGGAGGCACATCTGCTGGATAAGCTTCCATTTTTTTTGGTGAAGTGTGGGCTTTCCACATTTAGATTTTTCAATTCATGTATGGATGACTTACTGTAGCAACTAGGGCTCTGCTCAGTTGGTCCCCTGGATGTTTCGCTTTCGATTACCCAGTTTTCCACTTTAAAGTCTCAGGGCCCGATTCACAGAACTAATTTAAGACAAAATCCTAAACTTACTACCATGTTGGTATTCACAGAAGGCACTTACTCATTTTGATATTCACAGAAGTTAGGAGTCCTAGCTTTAGGACTCCTAAATGCCTTCTGTGAATACCGAAAGTCTTAAAATTAGGATTTTTCTCAGTTTAGGAGTAGTAAAGTTAGGACTCCTAACTTTAGGACTCCTAAATGCCTTCTGTGAATACCGAAAGTATTAAAAGTTGGATTTTTCTCAGTTTAGGAGTAGTAAAGTTAGGACTCCTAACTTTACTACTCCTAAACTGAGAAAAATCCCAATTTTAAGACTTTCGGTATTCACAGAAGGCATTTAGGAGTCCTAAAGTTAGGACTCCTAACTTCTGTGAATACCGAAAGTATTAAAATTAGGATTTTTCTCAGTTTAGGAGTAGTACAGTTAGGACTCCTAACTTTAGGACTCCTAAATGCCTTCTGTGAATACCGAAAGTCTTAAAATTAGGATTTTTCTCAGTTTAGGAGTAGTAAAGTTAGGAGTCCTAACTTTAGGACTCCTAAATGCCTTCTGTGAACACCTAAAGTCGTAAAGTTAGGAGTTTTCTCAGTTTAGGAGTAGTAAAGTTAGGAGTCCTAACTTTACTACTCCTAAACTGAGAAAAATCCCAATTTTAAGACTTTTGGTATTCACAGAAGGCATTTAGGAGTCCTAAAGTTAGGACTCCTAACTTCTGTGAATACCGAAATGAGTAAGTGCCCTCTGTGAATACCAAAATGGTAGTAAGTTTAGGATTTTGTCTTAAGTTAGTTCTGTGAATCGGGCCCTCACTATCTGTGTCTCATTCATTGTAAATTCACAGGAATTGAACTGGGAGCGGTAACTGCCAGTGTCCATCTTTTGAGGTAATGTCGCTACTGCGAAGATAGGGTAAGAGGCTCTGAGCAGGTTACAGGTGAACTTGAGCACACTCGTGTGCTCATGTGTACGAGCTGCGTGTCTGAGACTGCTGTCTTGCATGGACTGGTATTTGTGCAATGATAGCCTATTGCTGAAGGGACTATTCAGGGATTTCAGGGCTAGGGATTGATCTGGTGTAAGCCTTATAATGTGAACAGGCAATCATACTCTAGGTCGGTAGTGCTTACAGAAGGTCTGTGGTGCTTACACTGTATTACAGTGTTTTTGACAAAGTCTGCCATGAAGTACAGTTTAACTCCACTTAGGCGTACAGGGTCCAGCGAGCTACCAATCCGGGTTTGAACATACACCTGAATGTAGATTTACTGTTCCCAAACACCCTATATACCCTTAGTCCGAATTTTAAGTTTAATTATATTTCCATGGTTCATCTCAGAAGCAGGTTCCAGGCCTTTGTTTGCCCAACTGGGCCAAGTTCATTACTGTTCTCCGCAGCAGAGGGATCATAGGACCCCCCCACACAATAGATCAATTAATAGTGCTTAGCCCAGTTCCTTGGAACCGAAGGGGAGGACATCTGTATGAGTGGCGTAGCTAGAGGGGGAGGGGCATTCCACCCCGGACAGCAATTTGTTTGAGGGTGGCACTTCACTTACATCGCCTCCCCACTCTTACATGCATGCTCCGGCCAACACTGGGCAAACTGCGGGACCGCTCCTGGTGGCAAAAGCCCTAGCCACACCACTTTTTTGTTTTACAGAGTTTTATATAGCGCGAACTTGACCCAAATCGGTTATCAGAGCACTGTACATAGCACCAGTTTACATGAGGACATATTAATTTTTGTTAGGCACGGGGAGATTAAGTGATTTGCCCAGAATCAAAGGATGTTCAGCGTTGCCGAGACTCCTACCCAGCTCCCCAGATTCGAGGTCGACCGCTCCTCGCCGTTAGGCCAACTCCTCTCACCACAGATCTGTATCTGTTAATTAGCTCATCACACTGCACCTGGGTCAGCCAGCCTACTGGAACAATGGAGGAGAGCCAGATCTCTAGACCCAAAACAGGAAGGACTTGTCTTTGAACTTTTGGTGGAAAGGTATCAGGCACCTGTGTCAGCTGGGGGCAGAGCTGAAGCTCTTGCCATATTGGATTGTCCCAGAATTTTGTGCAGAAGGTTTGGGACAGGGGTGGATGATGATGTGGCATTTTAGGATTGGCCAGGGGTGCCTAGCTTTTATAACTTTCCACCCCCACAGGGGCATTTTGCCCCTAAGCAAAGTGGAGATAGATAAGAAGACATTGGACCTGAGAACGATGACCGTGAAAGAATGGTCAGATGGAAAAAGAAGCCACCTGATGCCCTGAAAGTATAGACTTTTATACTTTGACTCCAGCTGACCCCCAGGACTACGATGGGTCTCTCTAGGCCCAATGGCCCTGCCCCCCATATCCACCCCCAGAACAATTGGGGGAATGGGCCTACCTGGAAGGTTCCACTGCACTCTCTGTGGACTGACACTTGACTTCGCTGACACATAGATGCACATCACAACGTCAGGAGGCTCGGGGACCTGGGGAGTCCAGCAGGGAGGGTGTTTGGCTGGCAGGCTTTGGAAAGTGCCCTCTAAGCAAGACAGCACCAAGAGCATAGGCAAAGGACAGGGAGCCAGAAAATCCAGCTTCCAGTTAAATGCCTCTTTGAAGGCAAGCAAACGTAAAAAGAAAGCTTCTGGTAGTTGGGGATGGCCACTAGGTGCGAATTGAGCCAAAGATGATGAAGATCTGCCCCATGGGGTCAGAGAAACTGTCCTGTGTAGTCTGGCCCCAGGGCGGAAACTGAAAGAAGGCAAAGTGCTTAGCAATTCATGGCAAAGTTTAAAAAACATAACCACTGGGTGGACCAGGGCTTGGACCAGCATTGAAACTAATAATTCATTGGGGGTGCAGTGATGTGGGCGGCCCCCTCCCAAAATCATTCTTGCCTGGTGCCTCCATCACTTTGGGGCCTGCACAAACACAGCGTATCTCGGGGACCCTATCCTCTGGGACTGAAAGGAACCATATGCCAGGACCATTGCCCACCCCATGCCTATTTCTGGGGTTATGGGGCGCGCAGGAGTCTCATCACCCTGCCCACAATGAGCAGAAAGAAAGATGCTGGCTCCTGCTCCTCACTGTATGCCAGTATCTGGGTGCCCAATGGTGCTATCTGGGTGCCCAATGGGCACGGGCACCAAAAAATGTAAAAAAGGAAAATGAAGCGCCAGGCTGCTAAAAAAACAAAGAACTGAGAGTGGGCAAGTTGCTTATGAAATATTCACTGCTCTGCTAAGGAGCACCCAATAATCCCCCATAACGGGATCCAATCTACCTATTGGCCTCACTCTGGTTCCCCAACAAATGTAGGGACACTAACAATGATTTGAATATGTGTTTGGGGGCTGCTTGGAGTGCAGCAGCCGCCCAGAATGTTTTATTAAAATATCACCCTAAGTCTCCTGTGTTATTGAAATATGACCCCCCCAAGGATAGGTTAAGCATTGCTTTAGAGCACTTCTGGACCTGGTGCTTTTGGCCTTTGGGACTGGAGTGTTGGGACCTCCCTGTGGTGGGTCCTAAGGCTGCATGTTGTGGATTAATTAAAGTAAAAGAAAGATTCAGAAACACTTGTTTGATTTCGAATGCTTCATTGATCTGAACAATATAGGAAATGTAATGTTTACCATTATATTGAAAGGTATTGAATATTGATACTGTCCCAATTAATTATAATGGTATTTCAATGTTAAATCTGGCATGTTGTTACTTTTACTGAAGTGTTAATACCATAACAAAACAGTAAGGTTGCTTTATTTATAACGACCCCCCTTATATTGTGTTGTTGCATCTGGTATGGGGGTTACTGTGGTTATAGGGTTCAGAACCACTGGAAATATTATTTGATATGATGGTGTCACCAAAGATATTTCCATCTACTTGATGTACAGATTTGTAATTTGGGTAGTATTTAATAAGGTGTGTGTGTAACAAAAACCACGTTCCTTCTTTAAAGAAAAAGCACTAACTGGACAGTGATTTATTAAGACTTGTTGTTGCGTACCACTGAGTTTGGGGTACCAGCCCACACCACCATCCCTGAGTAGCCTTGGACTGCTCTCCTTTGCTACCTTGAGATAGTCAAGTAATACAATGGGGTTCTTGGTTCCCATTAAAAAGACCATTATGGACTTATTACTTGTGAAGGACTCATATCCATTGCAAATAATAACCCAATTTCTTACACACGTTATAGTTCACTATACTTGATATTCTTGCTCTGCCTGGCACCTTGTAAAGGTGGCAATCCATAAGGGTTCCATGGGTGCAATATTGCTATCCAAGTCCGTTAGTGCCAGTGCGCCAACTATTCAGCGACTTGTCCAGTATCAACTTCCTTGTGTAACACCTGGGTCAGGGCACACTGTGAGAATTCAGACATACCTCCTGGACTGTACCACTGTTCAACTATTGTTCACAATAGTTTCTTTTAACCCCTACCTCTGCAGCTTTTCTTCCTAGTTAGAAGATTATTCCTTAAGTGTGTCTTTGGGATGTTGTTTAGATATCCAGTTATTAGCCCCTTGCATCTTAGGTCATGCCTCTATAAAATCAAGAACTGAATGTAGTCTCTTCATGTTTTGGCTTCATCACTGCTTTAAGGGTGACGCTATTTCAGGCTCCTTCCAGTTGTGGCCCAATCTCATTTCTTCAGGAAAGTCACTGTTTTGTTTATGAAGTGAGGGGGCCATCCTTTGTTTCTTCCCTTGGGCTCACATCTCTCAGTCATTGGGTCTGGTCATGCTGGACTACCACACTTGCATTCCTCCACCACCCACACATTAATTAAGGCCATCATTCTTAACTCGCCAATTCCTTTTCTCCTCTTTCAGCTGAGGTACATTGCCTCCCATTTTATTAGTACTTTGCAGGCATTAGGTCTGCTGGATTGCCACCTCTCCGCAAGGCTCACATCCAGTTGGACTCACTGCGGAGTAAATGCCACCACCCTTGCAGGTCCTCGCGGTTGGAGCTGCCTCCCTGTTTAAGGGCACATTGCTCTAGTCTGAGCTTGGCACAGGATGATACAGGTCTTGCTAGACTCCCCTTACTCTCCGGTGCTTCCTGTTGTGCACCTGGATTGGTTTGTATGGCACCTGTTCTTCTTAGGCAGAGAACTGATGGTTCACGTCCTTTCGGCAATGTTATCAACCACGCTCCACGAGGGCATAGTTTTTAAATATATTTTGTGACACTTTTTTCTATATTAGGCACTCTGCTTTGTGGACTTATAACGTGCACATTTAGAGTGACCAGGGCCTTTCAAGAAAAGTTAAATAGACCAATGGGGTAAAAACACTTTTTCTAATACCATTTTAAATTCAGACCACATGCACTGAGACATTGAATAACAGTGTCTCTGGGCACAGAGTCAGTCCTAATGCCAGCAAAAACTTAGTGTCTAGTAAAAGGAGAGAAAGCCAGTCTAATGATGCAGAAATGGCACATTTGCTACATATAGATAGATATTCTATATGTCTCCAGCTGAGGCAGTCATGCCAGCACACGTTTGTTACAAATGCAAATACCTCTCAAGGGTTTATTTCCAGTAATGATTCCAGTAAACGGTATTGATTGACTCTCTTGCCATCGCCTAATCATTTAGAATTGGAAGCATTCCGCAAGCAGTTAGCAGTCACTTCTATGAAAGCTTTCGGTTCTCTCTTACGATGGCTAAACGCATGAAAAGAACGTTGGAGAATGTTTCTTGCTCCTAATCCACTCAGGAGAGTGATGGCAGCTCAGTGAGATCTGTCACTAGGGCAGCATGCCTCAAACTTCCCTCCCCCACCCAATTAGCACCTCTTGAACCTTTAAATCACTAGAATAGGCATGTATTGACCTGTTGTGATCTAATGTTTGCTCCAGATAGCTGTAACACCAGTGTCACTGCCGGAGGTACTGGGTCACTGCTTTGTTCACCAACATAACCACAGGATTTGTCAGATTCCTTTGAGACTAGGGCCATCTATTTTGCCTAAAGCCTTTGCTTAGAATAGAATGTGGTCCTGCCAGTGTGCATTATCACCCCAGTCTATTCAGAAAGTAGTGATTTGCATGGACTACATATCAAGTGACACCCTTATTGGGGTGTGCCAAGTTGAGAAGTTCTACTTTCAGGTGAGTAAGTAGGCCATTGAAAATTCTCCGACGCACATGAAGTTCGTCAGAAAGTTTGCAAGTGGGGCTTTCAAAACAAAATTACCACTGTTGATTTTACTCTGCATACATTTCATGCTCACCAAAAAGACAATCTTTTTTAGTTTTATTGGAAACCGATAACTTTTTTATGCTTTATGCTTCGCAAATGGTGCTGGATGCCCCGCTATCATTTTTTCTGTTTCCCTGTTATCCGACTCCTTCATGTACTATTTTTCGTATCTTTTAATTTTTTGCCTTTGTTTTACCACCCAGGCCCAATCAACAGGTTTAGAAAAGCAAATATGGCGGCACTACTTTATTTTGACTCCAAATACCTTCCCCTGATGCTAGGCACGGGCAACTCTCTCTCTGAAGAGGGCTCAATGGGGCCAGGTGAAGGCGGGCACGCACCTGGTGGACACAGCATCAAGAAAGCATCTAATAGGCAGATATTGCGGACGAAGAGGGGTCCTCCATGGAAACAATTGGCAAGTGACAGATGTTTTCATTTAACATAGAAGACATACTACTTTTTAGATAGCACACTCTGCTAATTCCGTGTGGCCTAGAATTAGCGTTTTGGGTTTTCAGGGGCAAAGAGTAGACTGCATGTACAATCTGAGACCGAGGAGAATGTCAGCAATGATTCTTAAGAGGAAGAACTTGACATTATAAAATACTAAGGGTCCGATTCACAGAACTAACTTAAGACAAAATCCTAAACTTACTACCATTTTGGTATTCACAGAAGGCACTTGCTCATTTTGGTATTCACAGAAGGCACTTACTCATTTCGGTATTCACAGAAGTTAGGAGTCCTAACTTTAGGACTCCTAAATGCCTTCTGTGAATACCGAAAGTCTTAAAGTTAGGATTTTTCTCAGTTTATGAGTAGTGAAGTTAGGACTCCTAACTTTAGGACTCCTAAATGCCTTCTGTGAATACCGAAAGTCTTATAGTTGGGTTTTTCTCAGTTTAGGAGTAGTAAAGTTAGGAGTCCTAACTCTAGGACTCCTAAATGCCTTCTGTGAATACCGAAAGTCTTATAGTTGGGTTTTTCTCAGTTTAGGAGTAGTGAAGTTAGGACTCCTAAATGCCTTCTGTGAATACCAAAAGTCTTAAATTTAGGATTTTCCTCAGTTTAGGAGTCCTAAAGTTATGAGTCCTAACTTTACTACTCCTAAACTGAGAAAAATCCTAACTTTAAGACTTTTGGTATTCACAGAAGGCATTTAGGAGTCCTAAAGTTAGGACTCCTAACGTCTGTGAATACGGAAATGAGTAAGTGCCTTCTGTGAATACCAAAATGAGTAAGTGCCTTCTGTGAATACCAAAATGGTAGTAAGTTTAGGATTTTGTCTTAAGTTAGTTCTGTGAATCGGGCCCATAGAGACAGATTTTCAAAGAAGTCCCACAATGCAGCGCAGCAGCCAAAAATGCTGCGTTGCGTGACAGGAAGGGAGCAGGAGAGAGCCATATCTACAGCGATATGTCTCCCTACTCCCCTCTCCCTAGCGCTGGCACTGATTTCAGCTGTGTGAGCCACGCACACCTTACCACCATAGCGCTAAGGTTTTTGTCTGAGTCTAGCATAGGGTTGTACCGGAAAGCAACCCTTCCTGTACAAAATACTATGCATAGACAAGTTCAAACACTTTTCCCACTTTGTATGTGTGCGGCACAGTGCAGCACGCATGCAAAACTAGGAAAAGAAAGGAGAAATTAAACATTTCTCCTCTTGCTGCCTGCTTTCAGATGGCATTAACTTTTGGCGCGAAACCCTGTCCACAATTGTTTGTAGATAGGGTTTTGCATCAGAAGGCATGAGTGGTTGCATGGAAATGCCCATGCACCACCCATGTAACGCCCCTTGACGTTAATTAACGCAAAGCAATGCGTCGCGCTGCTTTGTATTACTTGTAGGGTACTTTGCAATGCAAAAAAAGTTTTGCGCTGGAAAGTAAATTGGCAAAAACATTTTATGACGGTTGGCGTCACTTTTGTGACGCTAACTCAGAGAAAAATGTTTGAAAATCTACCCCTAAGATTGCCTGTGTTTTAAAAATAAATTAGGATTGTCCTGGCTCCAAGACAACACACTTTAAGGAGACAGTGTGATTATTCACAAAGGTTGGCGAGTGATTTTTTAAATGTATTACATTTATGTTGAATATAATATGCTCTTAAAATATATGGTTGTTTAAAGAACAGACACCTCCATTAAATGGTACTAATTTGTTGGGAAATAAGAACACATCAGAACTTGACGTGACTAGAGGCATTTTAATGGATTTTTAAATATGTACTCTGATAAATATGGACTTTTCATCTTTAGAGAATAACTCATATGTGCTGTCATTTTGAAATGGTTTTCTCGAGGCGAGAATATATTGCTGAAGCTATGAATATGATTAAGTGTTATCGATAATTAACTTCATGCCTTATTAAGCGATAAGGATTTCACTAAATACACGCTGAGCTTTAGAGGCTTGGGGTGGTTGTAAATGATTGGTTTGTGATCACATATTACCAATACTTCATATTCCAAACAAATTGCATGAAGTGTTCTAAACCCCAAACAGGCACTAGGATTTCCTCCTCCAGTACAGAATATCTCTCTTCTGCAGGCGATAACGCTTTTGATGTGTAGGCTATAGTTATTTTCGTTCCATCCTATGTCTTCTGAGACAATTCTACTCCAATTACATTGCAGCTTTCATCTGTAGTGAGATACATTTTAATGCTCAATCAAATTCCTGTAAAGATTACGCTGCACAAATTAATTTGGTGAAGTTCAGATTGGGTGAACCCAATCCTCATAAACTGCGCTGTATTCTTTAGTAGCTCAATTTAAATGTTTTCTCAGCAAAGTTTATGTATTATGAATAAAACTCCACAAGCCCTAAAAGGACCTTCATTTATCCTTATTTGTCGATGCAGAAGCATGCTTTACTGTACTCAACAATACTTCCTTAGGTTTGGTTACTTCATGACCCAAATAGTTTATGAATGCAAAACAAATATACATTTTGCAGTTTCACCTGTTAGGCCAAATTCCTCCAACTACTTTTTTGTGGGAGTTTTATGTAGTGCGCACTTGACCTGAAGGTATCAGAGTGCTTTACATGAGCACCAGTTGCATTACAGACAGACACATTTAGGGGCATATTATCAAGAAACGGCATTAAAATTATTGCCGCTTTAGCGGCAGAAAACGGCCGCTAAAGAGGCGATAATGGGCTTGATAATATGCCGCAGAGAATTCCAATAGAAGCACATGTTCACACCGGAACATGGGCTTCTATGGGAATTCACAAGCGGCGATAATTTTAACGCCGTTTCCTGATAATATGCCCCATATTTTGTTAGGCACGGGGAGATAAAGAGATTTGCCCAGAATCACAGGATGTTGAGCGCCCCTTGCCAAGACTCAAACTCGGTTTCACAGCTTCAAGGTCGACCGCTGAAGCCATTAGGCTACATCCTCTCCTCATTCTTCAGAACATTTCTCTCATCGTGCTCCTGTTTGTTGCCACCCATCACTAAGATGTCGCCTTGCGAAACAAACTTCCATCAAACCCGTTAAATAAGGTTGTCAACTTTTGCAAAATGGCAGCATCAAAGCTAATCCAAATGGCATTCTTACAAATCTACAAATGTCTCATTAGTGTCATTCATTTAGTTAATTCTTTACTGTCAGGATGTAAGCATACCTAATGGTAAGCAGAGGATAAATCAACAGAAGAGAACATTCCCTTGAGCATGGTCAATGTTTTGTTTATTTTATGTAGGGAAAATGTGAGGAAAGTGCCTTATTATATGGTGTGGTTGTGCTACCTCATTGTGTAATAAAGTCACAACTTCATATCAAGTAAGTCAGTATGTAAAACCTTAGCTCAGTCAAGGGGAGCTCTGTCGCAGAGCAATTAGACTTTATCAAAAATACAAGTGTAAAGCATTATGGAGTGCCCAAACATTTGAATAAGAAGAAAACGCAAGACAATAAAAATTAGACACTAATTTATAAAAATTGGATGTATGTGTATCCTTACATACACACCTCAGCAACAGAAATCCACTGGAGGCTTCTCAAGATATGAATTTTTAAAGAAACAATAAATTACAGCTTTTCACTTAGCACAATAAATCATTGTAATATACTGTTACTCATGGATTATGGTAGCCACAGTAAGTAACTTGATAGCAGTTATAAGGGCACTCTTGTGGTAACCAACTCCAGTGGCAGGGAGCCATTCATAGGGTCCAATAAGGCCCAGCTGAACAGTTACCTTGCAAGAAAAACACTCTCAAGTCCATTTC
The DNA here is from genome assembly GCF_964204655.1 of Triturus cristatus. Classification (NCBI taxonomy): domain Eukaryota; kingdom Metazoa; phylum Chordata; class Amphibia; order Caudata; family Salamandridae; genus Triturus; species Triturus cristatus. Next base: position 313,105,911 of record NC_140587.1, on the reverse strand, counting down.
CAGGGTATATGGGTAAACCGCCATGGGAGTCAACGAAGAGGTCCTGATGCAAGGGATACAGGATGCTGAAGAACCTCAGGATGCTGAGCCAGTGACAAGGGTCTTTCTGTGGCCAACCCTTGGTCCACAAACATGAAGGGTTGACTTTGGCCTCAAAGGTCGATGTCCCATGAAGTCCTGGTGAAGTGCAGCACAAAAAAGTTGCCACTGGTCTACTAGTTTCCGGTTACAGCAAAACCAATAATTTGGTCCAGGATGCCCAACATTACCCTGACTCTTTTGTGTCCAGCAGACTTGGGTACAGCTTTTGTGTCATTAACAGTCTCCAGTGTTGCACCTTGATGTCTAGGCTTTTTGGTGCTGGGCTCTGAGAGGACCAGGCTTCTCAGCTTTTATGGACCTTTGACTGTACCAGGGAGTCGGACAACTGATTCTTGGAGTCACTTTCTCTGTTCGGGCCTCAGGATGACTTTTCTTCAAGCGTGACATCACAGGCATAGTCCTTGCTTTGCATGCCTTAGAAGCAGCAGGTGCAGTCCAGTATTTGGTGCAGACTCTCCTTACTGGGTCCAAGGAACAGCAGAGCTGGACTTCTTTGTTCCTCTCTTCAGTCCAGAGGTGAACTGAGGTCTGGGTGCCATGGGTGCCACATTTATGACTAGTTCTTGCCATTGGCAATGTGACAACTACTAGTGTGGCCACTAGGTGCCCTCCCGGTTAGTGAGAACTTCCTGGGAAGTGTGGAATCTAGCTGTCCCAGAATGCTTTTTGCTGTCCAACATGGCAGAACATATCTATTGTGTGAGGAGCTCCCTAACCCCACCAAGAGGTGTTACTACCCTTGGGCTACACCCCCCCGGAAAAAAGCAGTTTGGCAAAGGCTTCTCCCTCTCTGTGCATGATGCAAGCCTGTCTGCTAAAACAAAAGAGCAGCCCCTCTTTTGTGTGACTACCACTTGCTCCTCAAAGGCGGATTTCCCTTTGAAGCTTGCTTTTTGGGCTTAGACCCTGTTTGACCAACCTGCCAGGAGGAGTTCACACCTCTTCCATTGCCAGGCACTCTGTGTTCCTAACTGAGAGTTGTTCACACCTACTCCTAGGAGAGCAGAAGGCTGTCTTGAGGGCATTAGCTTATGTGCAACAGTAAACAGTCTCTGGAAACTTTGGGCAACAAAGTGGCAATTTTCTAAAGTTGCCATTTGTGCAAAAGTTACATTAAATTCAACTTGGCCACTAAATCGAGTTTAATGTAATGATTTGTTTCCAACCTTTAAGTATCATATTTAGTAGTCCCATTCAGAAGCTAGCACTGCTGAGTTGTCAGCATGTAACTCTGGACTCACCAATAGGGCTACGTGCCTTTCCACAGTAAAACCTACAATGCAGTTTTTTTACTGTCAGGATATGAAAAAGTCAATAAAAACATGTCCATGTTTTTAACATAATGCGCACTGCTTACAGGACTCACTACGCCTGCCTAGGGGGTGACATAAATATTAAAAAGGACGCCTTGGGCTTTTCCATACCATTAAATAGAAAAGTTGAGTTAGCAGGTTAAAAACGTCTCTGGCAGCTTGATTTGATGGACTGGGAGTCATGCTTTGCTTGTCACACTTGTGGTGCAATACATGCTGCACTCCATGAGGGACACTTTAACTTACAAGGCCTGGGTAATCCCGGTAATATATACTAGGGACTTATTGGTACGTTCACTTATGCCATTTGCAGGTGAGCCAATTAGACATATCTCTTTTTAAGGACCAGAACACTTGCACTGAGGCCTGTTTGGCAGGATTCAGTGCACCTCCAGGGTTGCAAACGTAGCAGCATTAGTCCAAATACTTGGAGGTGATCATGCAATAAGAGGCATTTCCTTACAGGAAACTCCTCAACAACAGTATTATAATTGAGGTCCCTTAAGTCCACGCACAAATGAATCTTGCCTTAGATGTTTGGCCTCGACAAATGGTGAGATCCACTCTGCCTCCTCTACCTGTTTCATTATTACAGTGCTTTTTGAAAGGTTTTTAAATTCTTGGTTTACTTCATTTCCTACAACCATTGTTAAAGTCATCATTTTGTAAACTCTAGTCTTTGTATGTTTAAGGCAACAGTTTTAGAAAAAAAAAAAACTAATGCTTTAATCTTTCCTGAAAATCCTTCTGACATCCTTCTTTCCATGTCAAATCTCTCTCGCCAAATACCAACACTTGGTACTCACTGTTAGGGTCCAATATTATGCCATGTGGACTTTGGTAAATTCACCCCAACCCACAAGGTCCATCTTTAGCCACATATAGTTTACCCACACCCTTCCTGTTCTTAAATTTAAAGAACCTTACCCTGAATCCAACTATACGTACAGGTTCACCATTGGCTATATATCTGGTGAAAACATTATTTCCTAATTTTTCAGCATTTTGTTTCCCAGACATCTTCCTCAGCAGTTGTGAACGGGGATCAAAAAACAGCCATAATCCTTATGTTAAACTTCACCTAAAATATTGGTTTATATTTTGAATCCATATTTATAGCACAAATTTCATTCTTGCATACAATATCATTCACACTTACCACACATTCATTCACAACATTCCTTCCTTCTTCTGACTTGGAAGATCCTAATGTAAGATCTGCATTTGAATCAGTAGCCATTTTAATTTATTCCCCATTAGGTTTCCTAAATGGCCTGACATAATGTCTCCCAGCACCACATGTGGAGTATTTCTGATTGATTGCTAGGCAATTCTCACTAAATTCAAGATGATCTAGACTTCTACATCTCTGACAACTTTTTGATTTAAGATTTATTCCTGCTATAACCCTCCTCTTTATTTGTATTCCTTTTATTTTCTCTTAGGTGTGGCGGTAATAGATTTTTGTATTTAGAATTTCTCTTTTGTTCTCTTTTGTTTACCCCTGCTAACTGTATCTTTAGAATCAGTGGAATGAGTTAACACACATCAGATAACTCAGTCTTGCATACCACACCTAGTACATCATTAAGCTGTGAGCCACCATGCTGCCACTATCTTTCTTGAAGAGATTCATGATTGACATGCATTATTATTTGATCCCTAATTAATTCATCATGAACACCAAACCTACAGGGAATTGTTAATTTCCTAATTGATAACACATAATCATCAATTGGTTCTGTTTTACCTTTTTTGCTACTGAAATAATGTAATCTGTCAGTTACAATACACACACCATGAATAACAGTCATCTAAATCAGCTAAAATGTTAGTAGCCCCCCACACCACCACCACCAGAAGCTGGTCTTATTTTCTTTTCAATTCTAATGCACTCTTTAGGGCCATTTGGGCCCAACAAATGTAAAAGATCTTCTTTTTCCTTTCTTGTGTAAGTTCCTCATCCTCAATAGTTTCCATGCAGTGTAAAAAATGTTCCTTCCTTTCATGCCTTTATTGGAAGCATCTCGTGATGTCACAACAAAGGTTGTGGGACACACATATTATCTTAAATTACTCCTGTCACCAAGAAATGTATTACGCAAAGTGCCCAGAGTAAATATAAAACAAATGCAGTAAAGTCTGGTACAGTACTCCGGTTTCCAAAAACTAATAGTCTGAAGAGATCCCTGTTCAGAATTAACAGAGTACACAGTGTGATTGAACCTCACAGAATATTGACGTGGACAGCAAAGAATCGCTTTTAAACCATGATGCCTTGGTAATATTTTTCATATGGTGATTGATAGCAATTTGATGCATTCACCAAAATGACAGAATTAAGCTCGCGTTTCTAGCAGCTGCATATAATTTATTGTAGCTTCGTAATTACTCTAAAAATGTACGCCTGCATGGGTGATGCTGCATGCGATGAGCTGTCAAGGATAGGATAGGCTTACAAGTGCAGCTAGTGCGCTCCCTGTTTGAAGACTAACAGTATGGTGTGTGCTCTGCTACAGCTGCTGCAGTGGAATAACTTACCTCCCTCACACACCAATGGTGCATGAGGGCGCCTTAGAGCCAATACTGGCTCTGTTGATGCTTTAATAATAAATTGGTTGTTGAATGCACCATTGTTTCCTACATTTTCTTGTGGGAGAGCCTCCCAAAGCCCCTTTTGTAGTGGTCAGGTTCACTCACTGCACTTGGTGTGCACTGTATGGAGACTGGTCTGAAAACATTTGCCAGGGCTGCTTTCGGTTTCCAGTCTGGCCCTGGCAGGAGCCTTGTACTGCGAAATAAAACCAACCATTTAAAAGTTAGTCATGGAGATGCAGCACTAACCTTCCTGTTTTTTGCAAATTCTTTCAATATAAAATACAAAAATCCTTAGTAATTTGAGTATTTGTTTTGTGTGCACACGTGTGTTTGTTTTCGAATTACTGTTTTAATGTTTGAAATTTAAATCATGCAAATTGATTGGGGGGTCCCTGGCTTCCAGTGGTAACTCAATGGGGGTCCTCAGGTGTCAAAAGTTTGGGAACCACTGCTAACAGACTTCACCAACCAGCTGCTACTTTTGGTGGTTTACAGCAACATTACGAGTGCATTATAGCCCAATGCACTTGAAACAAGCTTAGCTGGACGTTATTATCATCACATTTGTGACCCAGTACTCGTCGCCAAACTCTATATCAGGCTCCCAGTGTTTCATTTTTAGGTCTCGCCTATGCATGCGCTGCATAGGAAAAAGACCTTTATCCATCGCTACACTTTTGCAGGTAGAAACGTGCATGCGTTGCATTGCTTCCAATGGCAACGCGTGCACGTTTGGCGATTCCCTTGCGGAAACGAGCAGAGGCGCCATATGTTGGCAATTATCGCGCCGTGCTGCTCGCTCCCACAAGGGAAACCGGTGCAGGCCCCCTCCTCTCTCTCCTCCCCCTGCTGTTTTTTTTTGCAATGACGCACAGTTCTATCTTAGCCGTGCACATAGGACATTTCTTGACTGACATGATTTGATTGTGCCAATACAGAAGCAACTGCATTAAAAACTCGGGCGCCCGTTCTTGTGTTCCTCATTAACAACCGGCTCAAAAAGCTGCCAACACCATATTGCCGAAATATATTGGTAATTCCTTATGTTCTCTATAGCATGATGCAACCGAATCTCTGAGCGATATCTACGTTGCTTTCACGAGTGGGTATAATGTGCATATAACGTGTGAACAGATATTTTCCACATGATACCTTTCTCATGCCATTAAGACAGGGCAGCTGATTTGTTCATCACGGAACACCTCTGCCTTCACAAGGACATTTTCACATGCTTCAGGAACTGATGCTCTTTTAGTCGCTGGCCAGACACACAAGTACCATGGTTTTTTCTACAAATAAGTTATTATCAGAGTGGATTTCTGATGACAATCCTTATGGGTGGGTTCCTTCGTCCATAGTTCCTTTCCTGTTTTTAATTGATGAATCTAACACTGACCACAACATTATTTAGTTCATCCGAATACTATGTTTTTGCTTTTTCCTCTCTTAATCTATGCACCGTGGTGACGATTGCATAGGCAGCACTCGACGCGAGAAAAAAGCACGCATAGAATATCAGTATTAACAACCACATTTAAAGCCCTAAAAAAAAATACATACAGTACAGCAAACAGACACTGACAAGGGCAGACATGTGGATGACTGAAGTGACTACTAGTAAAATCTCTGCCTGAGAAACCTATATACCTTTCTTTACTAGTGATTATGCTGAACAGTTGTCTACATCATATTCACCAAATATATATCCTTGGAAAAACTCATCGGTGTAATTTTACCCGAACGAAACATGTCAGCTGGGTCACTTTTAATTCATCTAAACAGGAACAGAACTCTTCCTTCACTATTTACTCGATGGGATGTTAATACTTTTTAAACAAGCATTGGCATAACCAATAGGTCTCGCCTTTGGGACCTTATAAGTGTTTAACCATGCAACAGTTAATGTTGTTGCACCAAGGATATTGTGCTGCATAACTAAATACTTATAAGGTCCCAAAAGCGAGACCTATTGGCTATGCCAATGCTTGTTCTACTGGTTTGCATTGTTTTCTTTTTGTTTCTATCATGTTTCTGTTGTATGCCATCAGAAAAGGAAGTAATGAGGTGTGTAAGAGTGAGGCAATGATTTGTCTGCTTGCCGTTAGACCAGATGATCCAGTCGCTTTGGAGGGAATTATGTTGGGCTATGAAGAGCAGTGGTCACCCCTATGGAAATCATTTGGTTGGCTTTATCTTTTGTTTCATGCTACTGGGGCTTTCTGCCATTTCAGTGCATACGCTTCCTTAAATGCTTGAGCACAATCTGCAAACAAAGAATTTCTCCTTTTTCGTTGCTTGTAAACATAACCAGCTGAAGTTAGCCATTCGTCCAGATATATGAGTGAATAGATGAATAAAACCCTATGCAAAAATCTCTTCAGTTACACCTGCAAACTGCAGAATTTTAAAAGACAGAAAATAAGTAGCAGTGCATGTAAAGTTATATTTACACATAGTTCAATGCACTGCAGGTTGAATTAAAGGAAAGTTCTGTAAAAGCTGTGGTGGTGAACTTCTGCTTCCTTATGTCTTTAATTATAGTTATTATTTTATATGATTGTGTTACATACAGCACCTCTCAAACCCTTCTATTAACCACAGGCGCATTGCAGCGTATAGTGGTAGCAACGGAACTGTCATCAATCAGGGTGTAACATAATGCTAATATACTTTACCCAGTGTACTCTGGTCCATCTCCAGTAGATAGAGATCACTATCAGTAGATTCATCATCAGGCATCCCCCCGCATCCCCGGAAGTTTGTTGTAGAGTGACTCCCAAATCTCCAGATCTGCTTGCATCTGTTCATACACATCAGAGATACGGTTCCTCAGCCAATGACCACTCCAAAACGTCTCGAACCCACATGTCCACTGTGAGAGCCTTAACTCTCATCCCAGCAGCGGCAACCTGCCTCATAGCGATCACTAGAGCCAACTTCAAGAAGCGATATGCCAGTTTTTTAGTCTAACCAGCATGACTAACCAGAAAGCCCCTACCAACACACAGTTGTGTGCCAAATGCATAATATCAGCTTCTGCAAAATTACAACGGGGACAGGCAGATGATCGGGCCAAATTGAACCTTTGCGTTCTCGCAGGTGTTAGGTACGTGCAATGTAAAAAATGTAAGTGAATCGACTTAAAGTGGGCATTGCCAGAATAAGAGTTTGATAGCGCACAGAACCTGGCCCAATCAACGTCCAAAAAAGGGGCCCAACATCCTCCTTCCAAGCCTGCCAAACCCATAGGTGCCCGTCCACTATGACCGCCTGCATCACCCAACCCAACTTCTACAGTGTACCCAGCACAGTCGAATATATCTGCGCCACCAGGAAGACTAACCCGATCTACTTGACTATCTCTGCCATACCTGCGTAAATGCAAGAATTGTCCAGAACCCAGTCCAAACTGAGAATGTGCATCCTCAAAACAGATAAAAATATTATTCAGATACAAATCTCCACCCAGCTCACAGCCTCCATCATGCCAAGCCTAGAACACCATGGCCCTCCAGCTGGCGAAACTGGGCCAACACCCAGAACGGCATTTTCCTACAAAAGAGGGCCATCTCAATCACTACTACGACCACTCTCTACCATATAGCAGCCGTCTGACGCACAATGTGAGAGACACCAGATGGCACACACAAATCCACCACCAACATTTCCAGGAGCTTACCCTCTTCCACCATTCTCATCAGTAATGTTTTTCTCCCAGCTGTCCCTCTCGACCATCCATTGGGCTGTGTTCTGCATGTGAGATGCATAATAATAATATTACAGGCTGGGCACCCCAAGCCCACCAGTCCTCATACTCCCTCATAAATGCCATACAAGCCACTCTACTCTGCTTTACTGCCCATAAGAGTGAGGTGAGGAATACATTCACCCTTCCAAAAACTCTGGCCCTTAAGGGGCACAACAAGTTCTGGATGGTGTATGTCAGACTCCAATTTACTGAAGGCTACTACACAGGAACAGAGATGCTAGTTCCCAAATCCACCCCGACAGCAACCCAGAGCTTAGTGTAACAAGTCTCTAGAGTGGCTATCTTGGGGGGAAGGGGGAAAAGTGGATAAAATAACAAAAGAGAGAAGAGACTGTTCTGCTGGTTTCTTCAGTAGTCCGTCCTGCACACTTCTATTGCTGAAGAAGTAACCTGTAGACAAGAGTTCATGTTATCATAGACCATTTTGACCTTAGACCTCTCTTAATCTCTTTAACCCGGTTTCCTCACTACCTTACCGTACTATTTCCAGAACTCAGCTCCTCTTCTTTTTCTTTTTATTCTTTCCTGTGTGTGCTCTCGTTCTTTAACTGTATTCTTCGTCTGCAATTAGAAATAACAGCTAAAGCTAATGCTTATCTTCCTCATGTAATTCTTCTCCCTGCGTATCTTACTTACTTCTCTATTTTCTTTCTATTCTCTTCTATGTTTTATCATCCTTGCTTTCTGCCTTAATTTGCAGTTCGTTTTCTTTGAGCACACCTGCAATATATTTACATTCATAGGTTTAGACTTCTACTCTCTTTTTGACTGGGTATTATTAATGTTCAATTTTGTATTCTACTTACTGTGGTTAGGGTCTTTTCCTATTGGTAATTAATCATCTGTGTATTTGGTATTTCTCTTCTTATGCTTTTCGTTGGGGTCTTATTACTCTCAGCTTCTAAGCCCCTGTCTGACGTTTTCTTCCTGTGGTAAGTATTGTTTGTTTATTTTAACTATTTACAGGTAGCTCAAGTGTACTAGCGTGTAAGGCTAACCACTTCTTCGTTTATTCTGGTCTTGCCGACTCTGCACATGACCTCTATGACGGAATACTAAAACTGCCTTCTTCACAGTAGTTTCTTATTACTTATATAGTTCTCAATATTTTTACTTCAATTCTCTGACGTGACAAAATATACGCTTGATAACTTAGCTTCGTTTTCTGTTTCTTTCTTCAGATGCTCCGGGTGGCGCTGCTTCCTCTCTCTCTCTCTCTCGAAGCCGTACGAAAGCCTCACAAAAACAGAGAATTGTCGTTCTCCTCATATCTCACTTAACTTCCTTGAATTCGGCTACCACCTCAGTATCAGCTGACTTCCGAATGCTCTTCAGTCCTGATAAACGATAAGCCCTCAAAAACTACACTTTGACTCTTTTGTTTGCGTGCTCTGAGGCGCGCTCCTGACTCTCTGGAATTCTTGGTGAAGTGCGCAGTTCACAAGCCGCGCGAGCCTCACCTGGGATTCCAGCGCGTTCTCTGCTGAACACTAGAACGCTAACAGCCACTCGGTTCAGGTGGCTTTTTTAGGCGCCATTTCCGAGTCAGCTTCACCCAAGTATCTTCCATTGCACAGGGTGCGTAAACTTTGGGTTTTCGACGCGCAATTAACCCTATCTGTAATCTTGGAGTCCTGACAGTGTACAAATATTGAGGCAGAAGCACCATCCTGGACACTGCGATTCTGCCCATGAGATACAACGGTAGAGTATTCCAAAACCGTACCGAAGCATGCAGAGAGTCAAGAACTCGCTCAACATTATACCGCAATTGCCTTTCCTTAGTATGTGCCACCATCACCCCCAAGTATTAGAAACTATTGAGTTCCCACCTCAACCCCAGATCAGGGAGCTGCTCCTCGGCGACCCCCACTAACGCCACTAACGCCTCCATAAGGAACAGCAATGACTTTTTTCTGTTAATTCTGAGACCAGACACGTCCCCAAAGACATCCAAGAGCTGTAAACACAGCCAAAGACTCCCTTGGGGCACGCAGATAAAACAGAGCATCGTCAGCATAAAGCAGGGGTCTTCAAACTGTGGGGCGAGACCCCCAGGGGGGCCGTGGAGTGATGCAAAGGGGGTCGCGTCTTCCCAGTCACACTTCTGCCCAGGCCTTCAGCCCCCTCCCCACCTCTTCCCCCGTCCTGTGTCTCAGCTCGGGCTGCTGCAGTGAAACTAGAGCTGCTGGGGGCTCAGCTGGGCAGTGTCTGGAGTCTTATCTCCTGCACCCCCGTGTTTTTCACAGGTCTTTAAAGACCATTTGCATTTTTACATGCCTTTGCAAACTGGTTACAGAGGCTTAGGTTTCTTTCCTGGTTCCAGTACTCCCTGGGTCCCCACTCAGCCTATTCCTTACATTTGTATTTTACATTTACTGCTGTAGTGTGAGAATGCATTTCAAGGAAAGGAATACAAAGTAGGCTTGCCAAAAGAAAAATGCTTGCCGTGTTTTGTTTAAAGAGCCTGCAAAGATCTCCTCTTGGTACTAAATAGACTTAAAAATAAAAAAGTATGTATGCATTCGTTATGTGACTTTTCTGTCTTTGTTCTCTTTAATTATCAGTCATGGATATTGAGGCAGCCCTAGAACACAATTAAAAGTGCTTTCTATTTATATTTGCTGTTGGAAGTATGCACAGATAAGTGCTGAAAATACCGCTTTAGGCGACTGCTTTTTTTTGTACTGACTGGGCCATCAAAATAAACTGCTGGCAACCCTAACCATAGGACTGGAAGTTTGTTACAGGATCAGCACATTATTTCCTTCACCCTCGATCCCCGATTAATGCCGCAATAGTTTAACTTAGATCTTAAACTCTACGCTGCCGTCAATAACATGCTGAGTTACTTCATGGGTCCGGGAATGCACCCTGCATTCAGAAAACTCATTCCTTATTCTCGCCCTTCATTTTCACGCTCACCCTGCACCCAGAGCGATCACAATGCACTCACACTGATCACAATGCACTCACACTGATCACCATGCACTCGCACCATTCACCCGCTCAACTTGCACTCACAGTGATCACTCTGCACTCACAATGCACTTGTGCTGCTCACCCTTTACCTCAACCTGCAGTCATACAAGTACACTACTCATCCTGCACTCATGTGACACTTCACTCACCTGTCCCCCTCACTACTCAATATGCAACTCACTCAAACAAGCCCATCAGTAATCATACATTCATCCCATTCTGAACTTGCATCCGCACCCAAATTCATACTCCACCTCACTCACTCTGCAGTCACTCCTCTTGTCCTACTCTCACTGTTGCATCGCTCACCGTGCACTCACATGGGCACTCTTGTCACCCACACAGTGCAGAGAGTCAATGTGCCTGCTACAAAGAATATGTACCATGCAGATCCCAGAAATGAGTGTGAGTAAACTATTAGTAGTGCTATAAAAAATGAAAGGTTTGTCAGAAAGGTGCTATAGAGAGATGCGGTGCAGAGTTGGTGGGGCATCAAAAAAGACTGATGCACCGGGTGCGACCAGCGTTCGGACCAGCCCTGACTGGGAGTGTTAGCCCCCCCCCCCCACTGAAGTTCTGGTCTAGTGGCTCCCCTGCTTCTGCCTATTATTTACATTTGTAGTGCACTACTGTTACAAAAAGATGTCCTGGGGCTAATGACCATCTACTGCCTGAAAGCAAATGAGAAACACACAGAAGGAGAAGGAGAACCAGCCAAATGGGGTAACCTACAGAGCATAGAGAAAGGTTTTTATATCTTCCTAAAGGATAATAGATTCTTGGTGGAGCGAAGCAAAGGAGGGTGCACGTTCCATAACTGCGCGGCCTGCACCAAACCGCGAGACAGACAATTCATGCCTTCTTGAATTAGGGAACAATAAGCAGAGTGGCACCTGCCGAGAGGAGCATACGGTCCGACCCGTATGCTTGGTGATGAGAGGATGAGAGAGGGCAGCAAGGGAGTGAGAGAATCTGATTGAAGAGGTCAGGGATGAGTAGAAATGTGAATTGCCGAAGAGGAGTGTGGACACACAAGAAGTGAGTGTGATCCAAAGGTGAGGGCTTCTGTTAGAACAAAGGGGAGATGTGAAAGAGGAATGGGGGGACTGCAGAGGTGTAAGATACAAATAGACAAAAATTTGAATGGAGAGACGAGGTGAATGAGAAGTGCTGAGGGGCACGGGAGGTGACCGGGCCAGAGAGGCCATGAGATAAATGTGAGAGGCTGTTAGAGATGAGGGCAGTGAAAAGACAAAATGGCAAGAGGTGATTAAAGGTGAAGTGAGAGGTTGAATGGGGAGAATGCAGAAGTTGTAAAAAGGGGTGAAAGAAAATGGCCTGCAAAGTGAGAGAGGGATCCGGGGTTAGGAAAGGAGAGAGGGATGGAAGGGAGGGGGTGAGAGGAAAGCTGCATGGGTAAACTGCTTAACTCTGCACAAGACCCCCAGGGTTTTTAAGGGACCCCTGCTTCTCCCGTCCAGGGTCAGGTGAGCTTCTAATGTAGCAGCACGTATTCCTGCAGAGTGGAAGGGCCTTCACAAAGGTTGACTTGAAATCTTTGATGATAATTGCTGTATTTTGGTTATAAATGGGTACTAATTGGGTGAAATCATTCCTCAGTGTTACTGTGTGTAACAAATGTCAAAATAATGAAGCAATGCTATCCCAAAATACGCTGCATCACATAACCTCATTTACATTTTCATCCCACGCGATTTAGTCAACAGGTTTAGACATTTTTGTCAGGAGGGGGTCCTTACGCCTCAAAATGTTGACAGGGGGGTCTCGGCATCCAAAAGTTTGAAGACCTCTGGCATAAAGTGATATAACATGCCTATTCTGCCCTAGTTGAATTCCCCAGCCATGTAAACATGATGGACCAGGATAGCCTGCGGCCCCATTGCAAAGGCAAGCAAGAGGGGCGACTGTGAACAACTCTGTCTGGTTCCACGCTCGGCTCGGACCCGAGCACCTGGGTTAGTATAAAATAGTCATATCCAGGCCCGAAACCGAGGGCTGAACCCCACAGCATGCATCACCCCCAAAAGATACCCCCAGTCTGCCGAATGAAAGGCCTTCTCAAAATTAATGGAGGCCAATTAATTTCTCCTGGTCGCCTTCCACCCCATGCAGCACATGCTCCAACCGCTGCAAATTCATGGTCGTACTGTAGCCGGGAATAAAGCTGCATTGATCAGCATACACCAGACCAATCATGGTCTGTGCGTGGACAAATGGTTGATAGCTTACATACGATCTTTACATCGGATTTGATCATTGTGAGGGGGTGATATGACTCCAGGTCCGACCTATGCCCACCCAGTTTAGGCATCATACAGATGACCCTCTCGTATGCTAGGCTGGAGCACCCCGACTCCCAAGATCATCTCAAGCAGTTTTTGAGTCGACGCCTGAGAAAAACTTTGATAAAATTCAGCAGGCAACCCATCCCCTCCTGGAGCTTTTTTTTTAGGTAAAATTTGTAGAGCCGCCATCAGCTCGGCCAGAATGAAATCCGCTTCAAGCTCTTCCAACATCGCCTTCCCCAAACTGGTAATGTCTAGGTGTGCCAGATAAGCATGTACCCGATCCAACGTACTATGAGTGGCCCCACAATAAACCCCCTCCAGGCGGCATTGAAAGGTTGTCAAAACCGCCTCCCGCTTTGCTGCTACTACGCCAATCTCATCTGTCAGGTGAAGCACTGGAGGATTTATCACCCTCACGGTGCAGGTGCTGCCGGTACTGGGTACATGTGTATGTGTCTAGTCTGTCCCATTTCTCGGCAATGCTCCACCGAGCCCTCAGTTTGTCCCCCTGACACTCTAGGCTAGGCAAGCCTTGACCACCTCTCCTCCAAGCATTGACCCTGCAATGACGCCATTTGCTCTCCTCCAAGCATTGACCCCTCATTATGACTTTCATGGCTACCCAGTCATTGAAATGGGACCTGCTGTGCCCCAATTAGTCTTCATACAATCTGTCAGTGCTTGTAACAGTGTATCTCTACCAACATCAGCGCATCCACCAGGAATCTCCATAAACATGCCAGTACCCTTGACCACCCCAAAGCCAATTCACACATGACTGGCGAGTGATCTGATAAGAAGAAAGGTAGGTGTGTTACCTGCGGCAAATACCCTGGCGGTACGCCCATCAGCAGAATCTGTCCAATCTTTTGTACATGTTATGCGTGGGTGAGTGGCAGGCAAAAACCGTGTAACGGCTGGTGAGCCCTCCAGGCATCCCAGAGCCTCAAGTTACCCATCACCTCACACACTGCCATAGTAATCCATGGCTTTGTGTCAAGCCTCAGAGGCAGCCAATCTGCCTCGCCATCTAAAATACATTTGTAGTTCCTCAACTATTACAGTGGTTCATCAAGGTCTGACCCAAGTGTTTCCTGAATCTCGAAGAAGAACTGGGGAGTGGCTACATTGGGATTCATATGCATTAACAAAGGATATAGCCTTCCCATCCAGTTGTCCATGGAAGAAGAGATACCTCCCTTCTACATCTGCCTTTCTGTAGGTGGACACGAAGGGGGTCCCTTCGGCTACCCATACTAACACCCCCTAGAATGGGTCGAATACAAAGTGTGATACACCTATCCCTTCCTTTTCTTCCACACCCTCTTAACCTTCACATGTAAGGAAGTGCCTCTTTTTTCATGGTTAGCCCCCAATTTTTACCTGATGTGATTTTGAACTGTAAGTGCACTGGGTTCCTGCTAACCAGGTCCCCAGTGCCAGATCTCTTTCCCAAAACACTGTACCATGATTGGCACAACTTCAGTGAACACTGTAAATCTCTAGTAGGTGGTATCCCTGTTACCTAGGGTATTGGTACTAAAGAGGGCCCTCTGGAGCTGCAGCACTGGTTGTATCACCCCAGGGCCCCCTCACCAAGTCTCTGCACCCTGCCATTGCAGGCTGAGTGTCTTGGTGCAGGAAGATCTGCAGAGTCAACATGGCACACAGCCCTGTGTGCCATGCCAACCATACAATGCATAAGATATAGGTAATTCACCATTACTACCGGCATTTAGCCCTAAGGCAGGGTGCACTGTATCCTATGTGTAGGCATATCAGCATGCGCAGCTATACCCCTACAATGTCCAGTCCATTCTGTGATGTTGTATGTGAACAGGGAAGCCATAAAGAGTACGTGGGCTGGATACTTGTCAACATGAGTTTCCTAGCTCCATGATGCTTCACTGATTTCTAAGATGTTTTGTACCAAACATCTTGCCTTAATAAATCCTCACTGATGCCAGTGTTGGATTTACACATGAGACCCTTTTAGAGGACCCCTGAAACAAAACACTAGTGGGGTCTCTGGCTGGTTTTCCCCAGCCTGCCACCATCAGACATATTTCTGACCTCATGGGTTGAGAGCCAGCATTCTCAGAGGACAGAAATATTACCTGCTCTGGGTTGGGGTGTTTCACACCACCTACAGGACAGGATGGCCTTCCCGGCTAGAAGCTTCAAAGGCAATGCTGCCTTTGAAATCCAGCCAGGAACCCCCGGATAGTGGGAGAGGCCAAGCTCCCTTTCCTGCCCCACTTTTGGTGGGAGGAAAGGTGGGAAAATTAGTTAGATGAGGAGGATGGTCCCCCTTCTGTCTACAACACCCGTAGGGCATGGTAGGTGAGGTTAAATCCTCTCCTGAAATTCCATAATCTTGAGATGGCAAGAAAACTTCCAACCAGGGCTAGGAAGTGGTCATTAAAGGTGTAGGCACCCAAAAGGTCTCCCCATGTAATGCCCCTAAATTCAATATTCATCAGATAAAAGAAGACCAGGACAAAGATGATCCACTGCAAAAGAACTGAAGCCCTGCTGCAGAAAAAAAAGGTGCTAAACCTTGCCAGTTGCTCCAAGGACTCAACAATCGCTGCCTGCTGTGTCGTCCTGAACCTGCAAGACAACCAGTCATCAATCCTGTAAAGTCCGGTTTGTCGACTTGCTGCTCCCTGATGACCTCGATGCAGCACCAAAGGAAGAAGCTTCATAGGGTCAGATTTGCCTCTCCACCAAGTTGGAGGCCCCAGGACCTACCGGAGCCACGATGTACCAATACGCAGGTTGCTGGGCCCCCAAAGGTAAAAACCCAAAAGATGAGTACACTCCAGACTCTCAAACCACCAGAAGCAAGCACCTGTCTAGGGACATCGATACACCTGAGGCCCACTTCCTGAGCGGTCCAGCTGTCCCGAGACCAGCTCTCCAAGTTGGCTGCTCCTGATCGTGAGGACCCTAAAGGCGCACAACGCCCGGCTTACCTGTTTGCTATGCACCTGGCCCCACCAGCTCCAGCATCGACTAACCAGCTCTGCTCCCATGATCCCCAGGCCCTTGCCACCTCCTTCTTCTAAGGAGACCCACCTGACCAACCTGTAAGCCCACATGTGCAGTGCATTTTCAAGTGCCCTCCTTCGTCTTTGTGCACCAGGCCATCAGCAATCTGCTCCAGCCCAAACCAGAATGCTCCCGAACTTCTCCTGCTGGAACTTTGGGCCTGGTTCTGACATCAACCTAAAACGAGAAGGTGAACCTTGTGAAAGCATATTTTACATGCGTAATTTTACATGCGTTTGTACTCTGTTACCCCATTGATTGCTATGGTGCGTAATTGCACACAAAAAAGATATATTTTGAAAACTTTGAAAAATCGTAACTCTGAAAATACTTACCTTAGAACTGTGTTCTTCATCTTAAAAAATAAAGAAAAATTGACTTTATTTTTGCAAATTGGTCTCAGAATTTTTCTTGAGTGTGTGTCTCATTTATTACCTCTGTGAGTACTACAAATGCTTAGCACTGCCCTCTAGTAAGCCTAACTGTTTGC
This sequence comes from Triturus cristatus, assembly GCF_964204655.1. Taxonomy (NCBI): domain Eukaryota; kingdom Metazoa; phylum Chordata; class Amphibia; order Caudata; family Salamandridae; genus Triturus; species Triturus cristatus. The sequence goes on along the minus strand of NC_140587.1, from coordinate 313,089,294 downwards.
CCACACTACCAGAAAAAGAGCATTAGAATAATCTGCCTTTACTTCTGTGTACCATTTGGGGATTCTCTAAACTCTCTGCACATTGTTCTTCTTTTTAGTACCCTATATAGAGAGCCAGTTTCCTACACCAGATCATTGCGATGTGCCACCTAGAGACAGGTGAAATTCACTTTGTGATGTTTCAAGAAGGATAATACCCCGTACCGTTTGACACATGTACCCAGGCATTGGAAATTCTAGGTTAGCATCTTAAATTCAGCACTTGTGAATGCCAAACATCAGTGAGACCTTACCCTGCATATGGTGAAAATCCGACAATGCTGCAAAAAGAAACAATCTAAAACCACAGAACAATTCCCTCTACCCCGGGACAAACATAGTGTAACCATCTTCCTATGTAAGTCCACCTTACATGTACCAGGACAACACGTAAACTCTGACCTCTCTAACAAGGGCACACCAACTCCAACCCCTCTCCACCCCTCCAGCACCGTCTAGTGCATGGGCCACTAAAAATGTCAGAGATCTTGCAAGCAGGAAGGAGTTACACTGATCCAGTGAATGATCTGGACTGGTACACACTCACAGCCTGGACCCCTACGTATCACTGCAATCCCTTCCCCCACAATAGATTATCATGAGCAGGAACAGTTAGTGCCTCTTCCAGGACCTGCATCAGTTAGGTGATCTTAGGACCAAGGTTCTGCTATCCAACCACTCCACCCACTGTTCGGTCAGCCAAGGGGCAGAGTCTTTCCCAGGACCCCTTGCAACCACCCCACCTCCCATGCCGCTCAAGAGACATCTGTTAACATGAAAAAGGCTCTACACATGAGCCACTATGCAGTATAATTAGTTTCTCTGACTAAATTAGCATGGGTAGACTGAGTGCCTGGCACAAAGATATCCAAGGCAGGCTCAGGCAGACCTGACTGAGTCAACTGCGAGGCTCCTGACTTAGACACCTGCATGGTTTCATCGTCTTCTATTGTAACCCTATGCAAGTCTGATCCATTCTCCCCCAGATCTCCCCCTTATGAAATGACCCCTCCAAGCACCATGCTTCAGGATCAATCCAGAACGGCCCCTACTCTCAAAGCTCTGAGCTTTTCCCACATTTCCAACTAATCCCAGACCACCTCCAGCTGCTCAAAAAATTGTGGCTTCCCACTAACAGGACCTTTAGTTTGGAAGGATAAAGTAGCATATATCGCAGGTTCATAGCACGCAAATTCTGCTTCACTTCCAGGAATGATTTTCGCTGTTCTTTGAATCTCCTAGTTTAGTCCGGGAAGGTTGCAGTTGTTTGGTTATCATATTTTGTTTCGGTTTGTTCCCTAGCAGCGCAGAGAATGCAGTTCCTGTCTCTATAATTCAAACCTTTCGCTATAAAGACCCAAGGGGGAGCCCTTGAACCTCAATTACGCAGATGTATGAAAGACCCTGTGGTCTCAACCTCTGTCACACCCATTGTTATAGAAAGCTTTAAGCCGAGGTCACCTCCACTCACTCTGGAAAGCCCAACAGACTAATGCTACTGCGGTGGGATAGGCCGTCCTCATCCTCCACTTTAGCCTCTAAATCCCCAATGACCGTGGTCATTCTGGACAACTCTTGTTTAGAGCTGCCACCTCATTCTGGAGTGTTTCAATATTGCCCTCTGCAGTTGTCACTTTCTCTGCCACTTTACGTAAATCTGCTCAGAGCAAATTAACATCAATGGTCACTGTCTCAATCTTATGCTCCAGGGCTGTACACAACCTGTGAATAGCTGCTAGATCAGTACGAGATGGCTCCCCTTCACGCTCTGGGGAAGTGGTGTCCGAGTCTGCTCCCCCTATCTGAAAAGCCATTGATTTAGTCAGTTCAAAAATCAAAGTTTCAGCACTACACAGATGTGTCACACCCTTTTTTATTTCACCACAAATGTGCCACAGCATTATTCAGTACGGTGCGAAGTACTTTTGTATTGGTGTACAGAACCTGATTTCCAGAATTCTCAGAATATTTGGGATTTGAGGCAGCAATCCAAATGTTCATCTGCCAATTCTTCAGATTGCAAGACCCACACAAGCCAGCAAATGGCCCCACTTCCCTGTGTGATTTTGCCGGTGGAAAATGAGGTAGAGGGTAGGAAAGCGAGACAGACAAAACACAGGAGTTGTCTTGGCTCCTCGTTGATAGTGAATTCCCAGGAGCGCTTACTGATTCTGTAAGGGTGTATCCCAAAGAATCTGCCTGGCATCAAGTGTAAGAAGTTACTGGCTCGGTGGTGTGAGCAAATGCAATAGAGGATGTGGTTCATGGAATGGATGGGGACTATCATACACATTAATAACAATGATTAATAGGAAAGCATGAATACAAGTAAACTGGCTCTGGAGAAATCAGACTCTCACTATCTCAAGCAATCTCACCTGATACTCCACTGCTCCGAATCTCAAAATGTACCCTCGAATCTGGCTTTAGGACCAGGAAGCATCAATCTCACACAGTGCGTCTCACCACCAATGACAGCTCATAGGGAAGCAGAATGGACTCAAACAGAACATTACAAGACTGCAAGGTAAATGGGAACTGGGGAAATGGGAGGAAAGTGGTAAAGTGTAAGGATGCCAAACTGTGACTGCAGCGGGAATCAAACAACCAATGAATCGTCTGTTGTTTCCTGCTGCCTCTACTTAAACTGTCCCAGTATTGGTAATCTCCTCCTGGCCAGTAGCGGCTCCTAGAGGGGCGGGGGAGGAGCAGAATGGGTGGTAGTAAACTACAGCATGCGGCCGAACAGAGGTAAGTAAACAAATAAATAAATAAAACGAATTTCATTGTGCATGTTAGGATCTACAGAGCTCCTCGGGATCCGGGTGGCGAAGAATAGAGTTCCACCTCCAGATCGCCTCGGACTCCAACCAGTAGGTTACAGAGCCCAGAGGGGATCAGGCGAGGGACAGGGAAAGGGGAAGGGTCAGCCTGGAATTGATCCTGAAACGAGAAAACAATATAACAACCAAACAATATATACCAACAGTCTACTCTCTGTTAGTCTCGCTAACGCCAGTGCTACCACACCTGTACTCACAGTCTACTCTCTGTGAGTCTCGCCATGAAATATGCACCACCATACATGTATAATACAGTCTGCTCTCTGTGAGCCTCGCCATCAAATAAGCACCGCCATACATGTATAATACAGTCTACTCTCTGTGAGTCTCGCTATAAGAAGAACCCCTCAACCCGTTTTCTACAGTTTGTTTCTCTGGGGTCTCGCTGGATCGAAATGATACTTAGTTTGCCTAAACACAGTTCCCTAGTATTCCTACACTAGGTCTCTCCCTTCCTCCCTAGATGGGTAATAGTCCTGAGTCTGTTCCCGGGGTGTTCGGCTTCCGCGGTGTAACCACCGTCGCCGGGAGTTCCTACGTTGTAGCGCTCCTTCCCCTGGGATATCAACGCGCTATGAATGCTCCTATTAGCCGCTTTCCCTGCAAATGTTTAAGCCAAGTCTCGAGCTGGAAATTCAAGTCCTGCCACCACTCGCACCGTCGTGCGTAATATCCAATGAGTTTGCCTCCCCCTCGTAATTACACACCGCCCTGCTGGGATACTAACAGGCGCGGCTGTGCTTCTTTAATGGGTTTCGGTCCTCGGAAAAGACGGGTCTTGAGATCCGCCCGGAGGGCGCTCCCTCGGTATCTCAGCCGAGATAACGATTCTCTCACCTTCTTTCCCTTCCGATGACTTGGAGGTCTGTAAAATACTCTCCCCGCCTGGTCGCCAAGCTCCGAGGGACGGGGAAGAGTTCTCCGAGGTCTTTCCTTCGGATGCGCTGTTCCGTGCCTGCTTCGCCGTGAACGCCGAGCTCCAACCAACGAACAGGTTATTTCTTTGAATTCAAAATAACGCACGCCTCCTTACGTGTGTGACGGCCTTATGTAGCCGCCCACTTCCTGGTTCTAGGGTTGTTGGGACGTGTAGTCCTGAGACGCTAGGTAGGCGCCTTGGAACCTGAAACCTCACAGTGCGTGCTGCATTGCCAAATGCGATGCAGCGCGCGCAATGAAAGTTTGATTTTTTTGTTGATAAATAAGGTATATGGCTCTTTGCTGAGTTGTTAGAGTTTTTCATTTCCAAACCGTTTCTTTTTCATTAAGCTCATCCATCTATTCACGCGGCGGTGACTTAGCCCTCGTCAACCCATGAATGTCCTTTCCTTGCTATTACCCGTGATGACACCGTGAATAATGGTTGTTTGTCACATTACCATCTATTTGGAAGTCGGGGTGTCACCCTCCTCTCATCATTATTGGTTCTACATTATATTTTGGATTTAATGGTGGATTAACCATACAAGTGGATTGGGACTATAAAGAATGTATTATAAATTGCACATGATTCTGGAGTAAAGATTTATATACTATCTGTTTTTCTGGCTCTATTTAACAGGGGTAATAAAGAGTGGTATAGGACTACGCTCTAACCCTGTGAAGCATAGTGGAGTCTAGAAAGGGTAAGTTAATATCCAAGACACTCACGTATATTCCTGCGATTGTATGTTCACTAAAGCGTATTTCTTTAGTAGGGTGTGTTGTATGTCATATGAATGGTTTCTTCTATGTTTACCACAATACAGCCATAACGAAGCGATTGGTATTCCCACATCGACGTGACTCTCTTTACTGAAGCCTCTCAATCTACAGGTGTTTTTCTTTTTTGTTACAGGTATAAGAGGTTCCACACCCAATCCATTGTTTGTCTATGTATGCATTATGTAGAGATTAAGGAGGTGTTTATTGTTGTCATTGTCGTTTCAGGTCTCCCTCCCTGCTGTTCCCATCCTTTCCATCCCTCACTTGATCCACCCACTGACCCGTGCCATTACAGCTAATAAGGCTTGGGTATTTCAAGAGGCGGACCATTTTTAGCAACAAACCGATCCTGAGGACAGATCAATCTGACAGAATTTCCGACCCACGAATTATTGTCCTCCCGGTCGGGTTGTGCAGGAATGGACACTCTGTAAGATGTTCTAACTGTCCTTGCCAATGTGCAGGCTGAGTTAGCTACCTCACGCCAGGAAGTGGCAGATTTGAAAGCCAGGGTGGAAGGTATGTAAAGAAACCCATTTAACGTAGGTGTCCCGGCGGCGTTGTCTACTAATGTAGTAGTTTCCATTCACCCCAGAGCGGTTTCATGGGGAATCAGGTAAGGTACAAGTGTTCTTAACGCAGATCATGCTCCACTTTTCTTGTAAGCAAAGTCCTTCCCCACTAACCAGGCCAGAGTAGTCTTTCTTATCTCATATCTAGCCGGAGATGCTGCACAGTGGGCAGTGCCTTTGGTGAATAGAGACGATACCCTACTACATGATTGGGAGGCATTTAGAACTGAATTCTTGAAGGTATTTGATAGATGCGCTGAATCCTTTACAGCTGATAGGGAGTTATTGGAGTTGAGGCAGGGGAATAAGGACCTGTTAGTATATCTGAACACATTCAGGAGATTAGTGGTGGAAACAAAGTGGCCAGAGGCTAAACAAGCGTCCCTTTTCCATCAGGGGCCGCGGGACGAGCTTAAAGATGTTATCGCTCAGATCGACCCACAACCAGCAACCTTTGAAGATTTGATTAGCCTTGCACTGCATCTAGATCATAGACTCAGTGAGCGAAAAGGAGAACAAAAAAGGAAGGAGAGAAGTGTACCTTTCTTGGTACGTCAGAGAACCACTGAGTCAAACAACGTTTCAGGATCTGAACCAATGGATAATGGAACTATACGAGTGGCATTAACTCCGGCGGAGAAAGACTTCCGTCGTAAACAATGCCTTTGCTTACATTGTGGCAAGAAAGGCCATTTCGTCAAGGAATGCCCCGTGAAACCCAAGACTAACCGGTTTCGTAGCAGTAGAATGGCAACTGCCACCATGGATACTGCTCAGGAAAACTAGCTGACTCAAGGAAAAATGAAGGGGTTTCTTGGAGCCATGCAAATCTCCCTTCCTTACGTAACAATGACCCATCTACACAGGAACATTTGTTTATTGACTTACTGCTACTTATACAATCGGAGTGGACACAAGCCTTAGCCATAATAGATTATGGAGCCACAGGCATGTTCATGGATATAGGAGAAGCAAAACGTATAGGCATATGCCTAGTGCCAAAGGATAAGCCAGAAGAGGTCTATGCTGTAGACGGTAGGAAATTAGACACAGGACCTATAAACCAAAACTCAGAGATCATAAAACGTTTAACATCATACAAGCTCCGCAATATGGAATCATCCTAGGATTGGTTGCGTAAACAAAGTCCTGAAATCAATTGGATGACCAATACAGTGCACATGAATTCTCCCTACTGTTTGGAGCATTGCCTAAACGTACCAGACGGACCTGCTATGGCTCTGGCCTTTGGGATGTGTATAGCCACTGCAGCTGAAAAGGACATCCAACTACCCGCAGCCTACCAGGAATATGTAGAAGTGTTTAACATTGTCCAGGCGGAAGAACTACCACCCCATAGACAATACGACTGTCAAATTGACCTTGTTCCTGGGGCAGTAGTACCTAGTGGGAGAATGTATTCCTTGACGGAGCCAGAGAATATCCACCTCAGAGCCTAGCTGGACAAATACTTGGAACTAGGATTTATCAGTCCCTCTAAATCTCCTGCGGCTTCTCTGCTTTTCTTTATACCAAAGGCTAACGGCGAGCTCCGCGCCTGCATTGACTTCAGAGCTTTGAACGCTATCACGGTGAAGAACCAATACCCCTTACCGCTAATCCCTGTATTACTTGAACAAGTAAAAAAGGCTAAGATATACACCAAACTAAACCTCAAGGGAGCCTATCATCTGGTTCGCATAAGGAATGGCGACGAGTGGAAGATGGCATTTAAAACCCGGTATGGATTGTTTGAATAGCTAGTAATGCCATTCGGGTTATGAAACGCACCCACGGCGTTCCAACACTTCTTGAACGATGTTATTCTTATATATTCAGAGAATGAGAACACACACATTCAACATCTGGAATCCGTACTACAGATCCTGCGGAAACACCACCTGTTCTGCAAACTAAGCAAATGCGAATTCTACGTTCGTACAGTGGAATTCCTGGGGGTCATGCTGACTCCCTCCGGACAGCAAATGGCGGAAAGAAAGATCACAGCTGTAAAGGACTGGCCTCCTCCCCAGAACGTTCGGGATGTTCAGTGCTTCATTGGTTTCACAAATTTCTATAGTCGATTCATAAACCAGTTCTCCAAACTGGTCGCACCCATTACACAACTGCTGAGAAAAGCACAGAAGTTCGAATGGAATAAAGAGGCCCACAACGCATTCCTGCATTGAAAATAGCCTTTGTAACCGCCCCTATCCTGACGCACCCTGATCCAGAAAAACCATACTTTGTGTAGGCTGATGCCTCAGACATGGCGTTGGGAGCTGTGTTATCTCAAAGACACTCTTCCACAGGACAACTCCATCTAGTGGCATACATGTTGAGAAAACTGAATGAAGCAGAAAGGCATAACAACATAGCGGAAAAATAACTATTAGCCATCAAGTATGCCTTCATGGAGTGGAAACACTTTCTAATGTGAGCCAAGCTTGTGGTTACGGTATATACCGACCACCGAAACTTACAATTTATGACAGCCGCTAGACACTTAACCTCTTGTCAACTCAGATGAATGTTGTTCTTCTCAGAATATCATTTCATTATCACCTACCGGCCTGGCTCTGAGAATCGAAAAGCAGATGCCCTCACTAGGCAGTCGTCTTCCACAGACCCAGACATTAAACTGGAACAATCAATCATCGACCCCACAAAGGTCCTGTGTGTGGTACAACCAGATACTTTCCTTAAGGAAGTATTCAGGGGAGTTAACACTTTCTCATGGAGAACCTGGTTGAAGAGCCACACAGAATGGCAGATAAAGAATGGTTTCCCACTGAACAAAAAACGTCTTTTAGTACCTACTGAGAAACTGAGGAAAGAAGTATACCGCTGGTGTCATGAATCACCCAGTTGAGGTTCTGTAGCGATCCGAACCCGTGAATTCGGTATCGTAGTACTGACACGATTTTGGTACCAATGAACCGCAAATGATCCATTACATGCATAACAGTGTTTTCGCTACGCAACTAGCATGAATTCACTGAGAAATAGGGCATTCTGTTGTAAAGTCATGGCATCCATTTTAGTTACGGCATCCATTTTGTTTCTTGCCCTCACATAGTCAATGAACGGCCGATGACCCCGGCAGAGTCACCTTGTTAAGGACACGTAAGACCGAGCCCCGAGAAAGGCTGACGCTACATGACTAGGCAGAATCAAGCTGCCTCCCCTGCCTGAGGCCAGTCCTGCTATACTGGTTCTCGTGTCCGTTGTCCTGACTGAAAGGCCGAAGACGGTAGCCATGCCCGTTTATGATCCATAAACACCTCTTATCCTACTTTTCAATCCTTTGCACCTGGCTCTGCTCCTCTCCTTCTGGGCTTTTACAATGGGGAGGTTACGATTTTTATGATGGGGAGGTTCGGACAAAGAATGGAAAACTGTCAAGAGAATCTGATCGAATACCGAAATCCTACGACTAATTATTGTTTGATGTCTATTTACTGTTTGTTTGGGATACCGGGTTGGGCATGAGAAATATTCGTGTAATGTAGCCTAAAGACATTTCGCGTGTATTTAAAGAACAACCCACTTAATGCAATTTGAACAGTCTCGTAGATTCTGCCTCTGTGTGGTTCCTATGACTTCTGTGTCCCTGCAGTAAATAAACCTTGGTCTTTGACGCCACCATCGAGAAGCCCGTGTCTCTGTTTATTTGTGCACCGAGACAGGAGGAACTCAGGGGTCTTTGGGTGTTGTTTCCCCTGACACCTCTGGACTCTTAAAAGTCCAGAACCTCACAGTGCAGGACATCATGGGGTAGGAAAAACTGTGGATCGCATAAACAGACCGTTCTGGTGGCCGTCTCTCCAGGTCGACATTAAAGACTGGATAAAAACATGTGAAATATGTGCAAAAATGAAGACAAACCCCCTATGCCCACAGGGTTTATTGCAACCTCTCCCAACTCCAAATGGGCCTTGGGAAAACATTTAATTAGACTTTGTTGTTGGACTACCGACAGATAAAGGGTGTACTGTGATTCTGGTAGTTGTCAACTTCTTAACGAAGATGGGACACTCTGTGGCATGCAAGAAGGGTCTATCAGCGGGCCAGTTAGCTCACTTACTAATGAGGCATGTGGTTTGCTTACATGGTTTACCAAGTACCATTGTATCAGACATGGGTTCTCAGTTCATGGCCCAGTTCTAGAGAGTGTGGTGTTCGCCTCTACATATAAACACGGCCTTGCCTACGAGTTTCCACCCACAAATGGATGAGCAGACAGAGCGTCTCAACCAGATGCTGAAAGAGTAGTTGCGATACTATGTTGATAACAGTACGGAGGAGTGGGTGGATTATCTTTGGCTAGCTGAAATAGCCTATAACAACGCCACACACAGTTCCACTCATACCTCTCCTTTCTACTGTACCTATGGACCCCATCTGCGATTTCTTCCCTTTATCCATCCAATTGACAACTCCAAGTTACCAGAAGTCACAAAGAGGGTGGCCCATATCTGGGAAACACTGGTGAAAACACAAGAGTACTTGAAGGCAACAAAAAGCAAGTACAAGGCCACAGTGGATAAACACAGACAACCTGGGCCATTGTACAGAAAGGGGGACACAGTATGGTTATCCGCCAAAAATATACGCTTTAGAATACACAGCGTGTTTAACCCCAGATACATTGTACCATACGCCATTAGTAAATGCATCAATCCAGAGACCATGAGGCTGAACCTGCCGTTACACCTACAGATTCACCCCGTCTTTCATGTCTCTTTGTTAAAGCCTTCCTACACACCAGTAAGAAAACTGCCGCCACCTCTCCTAGTCAACAATAACGCAGAATATGAAGTGCGGGGTATCATAGACTCCAAACTGCGTGCCCGCAGACTATGGTATCTGGTGGCCTGGAAAGGTTACGACCCTGAAGAGAATTCATGTGAGCTGGCATCTGGTGTTCATCCACCGAGATTGGTATCTTCCTTTCACAGACGCTACCCGTGGAAACCAGGCCCCCTAGCGCGCTCTCGTTAGGGAGGGGATGTACTGTTATGTGTGCTGTGCTTCGAGCGCGCTGGTGTAGCCTTGCCACTATCCATATATTGTACTGTGTTCTTCTGTTCATAATACAGCGCTCATACTGCCGGAAGTACCAAAAAAACTACTGTTCCCATGAGGCTGTGCATTACGTACGACGCCGTGAGCACCACCCATAAGGAGGAAGCGGTGCTCGCTTCGGCATCGGAAATTCTTCGTCCTCGCAGAGTTGGCGTCCAGAGTTCTGGAGAGATCTGGTAAGGGTGCGCTGCACCGACCCTCACTATTCCTGTGGTTATTTCTTGTGACCGAATACCTTCCATCCTCTGTTGGTGAGCGTCTTGCTCGTGCGAAGGAAGGCTCGTTTTTCATTTCCAAACTGGTTCTATTTCACGTTAAGCTCATCCATCTATTCACGTGGTGGTGACTTAGCCCACGTCACCACGTAAATATCCTTTCCTTGCTATTACCTGTGATGATGCCTTGAATAATGGTTGTTTGTGACATTACCATCTATTTGGAAGTCGGGGTGTCACCCCTCCCCTCATCATTATTGGTTCTACATTATGTTTTGGATTTAATGGTGGATTAACCATTCAAGTGGATCGGGCCTCTAAAGAATGTATTATAAGCTGCACATGAGTCTGGAGTAAAGATTTACGTACTATCTGTTCTTCTGGCTCTATTAAACAGGGGTAACATGGAGTGGTATAGAACTACGCTCTATTCCTGTGAAGCACAGTGGAGTCTAGAAAGGGTAGGTTAATATCCAAGACACTCACGTATATATTCCTGAGATTGTGTGTTCACTAAAGCGTGTTTCTTTAGTAGGGTGTGTCGTATGTCATATGAATGGTTTCTACTATGTTTCCCACATTACAGCCATAACGAAGTGATTGGTATTACCACATCGACGTCACTCTATTTACTGAAGCCTCTAAATCTACAGGGGTCTTTCTTTTTTGTTACAAATATAAGAGGTTCCACACCCAATCCATTGTTTGTCTATGTATGCATTATGTGGAGATGATTAAGGAGGTGTTTATTGTTGTCATTGTCGTTTTAGGTCTCCCTCCCTGCTGTTCCCATCCTTTCCTTCCCTCACTTGATCCACCCACTGACCTGTGCCATTACGGCTATTAAGGCTTGGGTATATCAAGAGGCGGACCATTCTTAGCAACAAACCGATCCTGAGGACAGACCGATCTGACACTGACCTACAGAAGCACAAGTAAATAGTCTGCAATTAATATTTACCTGTCAGGTAAGGATTATGATTTCTAGGCAAAAAAAATGCATTTTATTGAGCCAGCAATGCCCTTAATTATTTAAGTGGAAGTTCTCATTCTACCCAGGCACCTGCCTAACTGAGTGACTGTTGGCTCTGGGCATCACTAGTAGGGGTGGGCGAAATGGAGATTTTTTTTTTTGTACACAGGTTGCACGTAAAGTGAAATCTGCCTTTTAGGCAAATTTTACGTGGGCAGTCAGTCACCTGTGCCCTTGCCTTCAAAACCACTCATAATAAAATCTCACTTTGCTAGTCATACATTTTCTATTGTCACAATCCAGTTTCCAAGTTCCCCCTACATATTTTCTCCTTAAACCAATTGTCCCTTGAATCAAATTTACACAAACAGCAGAAGTATAAGAAAAACAAATATAACACGAAATGCATAAAACTCAATAACCAAGATTTACACAAGAATGTGCATGCATAGTAAAAATGTTGGACCGCCCTTGTCACAAGATACCAGAAATAAATTACTACAGTAGTGATGTAATTGCCTTTTGTGCATGAGTAATCATGTAACAAGAATCTAATAAGAAAATTAGAGCTAGCCAGCTTCCTCATAAGTAATATAATTAAGAGGCAGTTTTAAAATGACCTTTGCACCTAATAATAGATATTTATACTCTCTATAAATCAGTAAATAGATGAGTTTCCTCAACAAAATCCTCAGTAGGAGGGCAGCCACAAATAACAAAGGAACTCACATTGCTAGAAGTAGACCTTCAATTCTTATTGGATTCATCTACTTATAATAGACGTAAGCTGGGCACAATATTGCTGTAAGACATTTTTGCTTTTTAATTCCCTAATATTAATTTTTTTCTAGTTTAACATTTTAAATGAATGTAATGTAATAATACTTTATTGTATGATTATTTAAAATCTTTTACAAAAGCGGCAGAAGTGCGAGTTAAAAACATAAAATCTGATTAAGACAGCGTGTTTGAAGTGCAACAATACTATACAGTAACTAAAAACAGTCCGTTTAGTAGCCGCGTATGCAGAATTTGACATGGGGGTGTGCAAAGTTCAAGTGTCGGTGGTGCTGAGGCGTAGTTTATTCAGCTGACTCTTCTCTAGCTGATCGTATGAGCATCCCAGCAGCCGCATAAAACTTTCCAATTAATGCCAACTCCATCGGGACTGTGGTGGTGTAGATATGCCTTAAGGCCTCCTTGCAAGATCTAACGCTGTGATGTATAAGCATGGTTCTTAAATACAAGCGCCTTGGAGAAAGCAAAGCTGGGCAACAACAAATAACATGCTCCGCAGATTCTGTGTGATATTGACACAGGCAACAGCCGGAGCCACATGAGGACCAGTTTTTCGAGTGGGCTCTATAGTCGTGTATTGGCAAGGTTAAGAGCCTAACTCTCATGACATTTTGTAGGGCTTGCCTTCCAAGGCCGGCTTTTAAGTAGGGCTGGCATGTGGTACTTTCATGTGAGTTAACAAGGCCTTCTGCGCCCAGGACCAATCTGATCCGTTCAAGGTCTTGTTGCCTCGAGATGTTCTTGCCACACTTTTTTTAGCAGGATCTTTACTCTACACTTTGTTAATTCTATGTCTGTAGAAGGTTCGATTGATGGTCCCAGTGTTTGTTTGGCAATCAAGAGATACCTCGCCCAGCGACTGTTGTTGTCTGTAAAGACCACCTGTAGCGCTGCCCTGATTGAGCCCGGGCATGCATTGATCACGTTGTGTTGGAGTTTGACATTCAATGTCCATTGTTGTAATATTGAACTCTAATCGGATCAGTGAACGCCTGGTCCTGTAGGGGTGCTTGAAAATTTTTCTACACGCCATTGTGTGTAGACCCTCCAATTTTTTAGTCAGCAGACCAGGGAACACAAGGTGGCCATAACTGAGTGTTGGCATTAGCTTGGCTTGCATAACTCATCGGATCCCCTCCGTCGAGTGGCTTACAAGCTTGTGGTGTAGTTTGCACAAGCCATATGTTAGCTAAGCTGCTTTTGCCTCCAGTGCTTTAACCTGCAGGACAGGTCTGCAGGTGTCTGTAAATTGTACTCCTAGATAGGTGTACTTGTTACAGGTAACATGCTCAGTCTAGATAATGAAACAGCCTCAATTAAACGTATCAAATGGGGGCCTATAAGCCGGACAAAGTATATTAAATGGAAGCAGAACACATGCATAAATGGCCCACAGACCTGTTGGGCAGAAATCATGATCTCGCTATTCAATGCATTAACTTCAGGAAAGCAATCTACTCATAATAATAAACATACGCAATTGGGGAAATTTAACTACATGGACAATCAAATCTTCTTTCAGAGCAAAAAGAGCTGCCGCTTAGCAGAATCAAAGCATAGGAAGGAAAAGTCTATCCAAACGGAAAGACAATTGAAGATAGCAAGAAAAAAACACAACAAATTTGCTTGGCAACTAAAACAATCCAGCATAGAGGAAAAATGGAGAATCATTTATACATTACTAGCACCCAACAAAAGCAAGGAATTTTGGAGATATATTAATGGCCTACATGGTGGCCATCCCATTCACAATGCTGTGCCTGCAAACAAATGGGCTGCTCACGCCACCAACCTATACGTCGACCAAAAAACACCCAGGGAAAGCATTGTCAATGGTAGAAGACCACCAACATGAGGAGAACAATGCGCTGGATCCACATCAAACAGAAAGGGAAATATTAACTATCCTCCAGGACATCAGGAAGGATGGGGCGCCAGGGCCCAACGGGTTGCCTGGGCATATCTTTAAGGAAGATCGTGAATACTGGGCACCCCAAATTCAAACCTTATTCAATCATTGTTACAATTTTTCTGTTGTTCCGGATTCATGGAAAGGTTCCATCCTACATCCCATTTACAACAAGCATTTGCAATGCAATAGGTCTCGCATTTGCGAGAGTTTGAGCTATTGGCATTGTAAATGACAATGCCTTTTATTTATGTATTGGTTTTTAAAACATCAATAAAAGGAATTGTCATTTACAAGGCCAATAGCTTAAACTCTCGCAAATGCGAGACCTAGTGCATTGCAAATGCTTGTTTTTAATATGCTACAGTTATCCATACAAAGATCCTGGAAAAACAGATCAGTTAAATACCCTGGAAGCTTGCGAACCAGAGCGACGAGCTCTGTGAAAACTGAATGCCAACAATTACCTCTCAGCCAGCGAGGAGAGGGCTTGGAGCAGCCTTTACCCAAACTACTTTAACCTCAGAGGGGCAGGAAATGCACGAGTTCACTCAGCAGACGAAAAGCAGAGCAAAGGAATGTACAGGAGCAAGAAATAAAATCTAGAGTCCGTGAAACAGAAAACGAATAAGCGATAGACCACGAATTATTTCTACCTGCTGAAAGGTGCAGAGGCGTGTACACACTTCAACTATGCTTGAGGGCTCCCCCATATATCCAGTGTCTAGTGATCATGGTGGGTTATTAGTGATGGAGTATGTGAGGCGTTAAGGTGGTGCGACACACAACTCAACTAAATAACACTATTTACAACACCACGCCCATATCTATTATACCTCAGACTGCCACAAACCCAACTACAACAGGGCAGCTGGTTTTAACCCAATGAGCACTGAGCAGATCTACCAACTTAGAAGATGTGAAAGCAAATCAATGAGGCCTTCTACACTCACCTCTCACATGCCATAATATGTATCTACGGTACAATCAATAAAACAGAACCACCAAGCAGAAAGGCGTCTCACAGCACAAAACCATACCCACAAAGCTACAGGCGGAACCAGGCTCCGGTCTGCGATCAAACCTCAGGAGTATTTGGAGAGTCATCCCCAGGCGGACGAAAGCACTAGGAAGCCATGCTAGAGGAAAAACCGCACCTGGATGCGGCAAAAAAGCAAGCAAGAACAAAATGCAATTTTAAGTAACAGATGAATAAAAACGAGCGTACCATATGTTGGTAGCTGGTCTTGGGCCAGCCCTGCATGCACATTTTTCAAATGTCAATAGTACAATATAATCTAGGACTTTTTACTTTTGAAAAAGTAAACTTTTGGTGGGATTACTCTATAGAATAATTGTGTCTATATGCGTACACTCGGGTTCAAAGGAAAAAACATCGACTGAACATTAAGGTTATCGAATCCAAGAAATAGTGGTGCTATTGACACACAATATTTTGAGCAAACCGTGGGTTGTACTCGCAAGGGCTGTGCTTTGTACACAGCTTACTGACAATGCCTCAATCAGTTCTACATCCATATGGTCAAGCCCCTGCGCATATTACTAATCACCCCCATGAGCACACAGTGTGCACCAGATAAATAGTCTAGGATCCCTAAAACAAGTGTTGTGTAATGTAATTTCGAAAGAGCCCCTCCAACCCGAGATACCTTTATTTTAGCAGCATCGTCCCCTACTAGGTAGAATGGTGGCCTTTCAGTGCCTTGAATAACTAGGTGCTTATGCAGAGTTCAAATCCTACATACATCGTGGTATAATGTATACAGCCTGCAGTACAACTGGCAATCTAGATTTTGAATGAACAACCAACTGTTCACTAATCTACTGAGCAATAAATAAAGTTACTCGAGTGAAACTCGATACAGAACGGCTCTAAAAATACCTTAGCAATGACACCTGGACTATCCTTTCATATGCTGTCCAGCTCCCTTCCCCAAGACCTCAATAACATTACAAATGCACTTTAAATGCATTTAAGTGCAGGCACTGGACCCACCACAGTGTTTTCTGGCAATGAACATGTTTCCCTTTTAAATGCGGGATTAACCCGAGGCAAGAGCAAAACTGTCGGTCAGAAAAAAGTCACCACAGTCACGGCGCCCACTCAAAGCACTTTAAATCCTCTTTTTAGGAGGTTTTGAAACACCGAATCACAGCTGTGACAAAGCACAGAAGTATAGCACTTATATAGATACAAAAAACGCAACAGTTGTAGCTTTGGAAACTCAAGCTTTCGTCTACAATTCATTCAGTGAATGTTCTAGATTACTTTTAGAACGATCAGTTGGTTGTGCATTCGAAAAAAAAAAGCTTCAGTTATGTATGTCTCACATTTTTTACAAATTTTCAAAACCACGATGGTACTCGGTAAATTAGAAAGGTTATCAAGTATTTATATGACCTTCGATCAAGCTCTATGGATGGCTTCATTCATGACAAACAGCAGACTTTGTTATTAGTATGATGCAGGCCCAGTCCCAGTGTTGGAATGGAGTCGCGTTGTTCCTCTTACCACATTTTTAGAACATATGAGGTCAAGTTAGGGCGTCAGGATATGTGTTTGGTTCCTAAATAGGGATCTTAACTCTCAGATGACTTCTCCACCACAGGAACTTTTAAATACATTCCATTTTAATTTCAAGAACGGCGTTACCTTAAAATACGATGCCTAATGGGGGGGGGGGCAGAATTTGTATTCACCCGCTTGCTAACCTCGTTTTTACAGCTGTAACAATATTGCGAGCAGTACGGGGCATCTGTGGCTGACGGGGCCAGTCTCTGCGGTGAACCGGAGTCTGTCTAAGAAAGAGTCTCTCTGACCGACAGGAGGTGAGACATGAAAGGGAAGACAGGTCAGGGTGAGAGGAAGAGCGAACGCGTGGACAGAAAAGGGAGGAGCGAAGGAAAGAGGTACGGGAGGAAGAGGTAAACTTAATGCATTCAAAAGAGAGGAGGGGACATAGCGCAGGGAGAGGTGACAAGGAGATAAAACATGAAAAGAGATGGCAGGCAGGTGAGAGAGAAGAAAGAGGACAATGGGGGAAGGGACATTGCAAAGTAACATAGGGAAGAAAAGAGAAGTAGTAACGGGAAAGAGGGTGTGATAGAGAGCGAGTGAGACAGGAGAGAGACAGCAGAGAGATAACAGGAGAGGAGAAGTGAAGCGAACAAGGTCTGTCAAGTGCTATCACAAGCAGGAAGTGGAGCTCATCACTTACAGAAGAGAATGGCAGTCCCCTAGGGGACAGTCAACTGTTTGAAAATGTGTGTAGGTATGGATACTTAAAAAGCATGCTCCTACCAAGAAAGCAGCAAACAGTTAGGAAGCCTCATTATACGATTCATGATCGTTTACAAGAAGCTGAATATTGGAGCATTCTTTGAGACACAAGAGCCGGTTGCAGAAGCCATTTTGTTTGTCTTTTCCACAGGAAAAGATTGACTGCTGAGACACAAAGCTTCGCCCTCCCTATCTGGGCCCTTCCCTAAAAAAGGTCCTTCCACGGTTGCCAGTGCTTAATTTGTGCCTGCGTTTTCGGGTGCTTGGCACTGGCATTTATTGCTAAACACAAGCACTTATTTAAGAAAGTCTACCACATGGTGATGCAGTCGGTCTATATTTAAGTAGTGTTCATCAATAAAGTACTGGGGTTGCTAAGGGAGTTCTAAACTCCACCAGCCTAAATGCCCCACATTCTCCGAAATCACTCCTCTTCCCTCTCACAGTGAATCATTTCTCCAGGCTGGAAGGTCTGGTGCCATGTGCAATTTCCCCACGTCTATTTAGATTAGAACAAAGACAGCACTTTGTTCCTCCAGAACATGTACCAGAAAGAAGCCCAGAACGAGTCTGCAGTGACACAGTCACATTTATGTCAGTGTCTGCCTAGCACCTATCTGATAAAAGGCATACCCGCTCTTTTAGACCTAAAATAATTATTCTTATACCTATTTTTAGAATATGGGAGCAACATGACATTTACTTTCTACAAGGCAAGAAATTATTTTTCAGGCCTATAATTTTCCATAACACTGATATTTGTTAAAAAAACATGTTCAGTAGAATAAACAACGTGAAGGAACAGACACATAAAAGAGCGGTCGTTTTTCCTCAAGTACAAAACGAAGCACTGTGAAACTTCTTTAACGTAAAACTAGTTTGTGCATTAAGGGCAATTTCAGTTGCCAAATACAGGGTGCGAGTGTCCCGAGCTTTGTCTTCCAGAATTAAATAGGCGTGCGTACAGTTTGCTGTGACGAACACATGATTCGTTATCTAACCTCTTTCTAAAAAAAAAACACACACACACACACACGCACGCACACGCACACACAACCAGAAAAGCTTACAGAGTCCACTGAAGGAGCTGAAATTAAACACATTCCCGTTATGGCTAGCAATGCAATCTTTTCAGACAACACACTGAGAAAGGCAAACAAGAGGCAAAATAACCTTTAAACTACAAACACAAAAGGCACGAGACATGAAATATCGCTGTTTCCATGTGAAATCCAAACAGGGTTTCATAGCTTCTGAGGCACTTCATTTAAATCTGCACAGAAGTGCTTCCGACTAAAAACAAGTACTGGCAAAAGCAACAAATAGGCCTGGCATTCACAGCTAGCTTTTTGTCATAGTTAATTTTTGTTTTGTCATGGTTTTTGTCAACCTGTATTTTATAGGGAAGCTGCCAGGCCAAGTCACTACAAATGAACTTTGGCTGCAACATTTAAACAAGCTTTGGCAACGCGGCCGCGAAACTGACGCGGCCGCGAAAGTGAAAGTGATCGCAATTGCGATTACGATCGCGTGCAACGGAGGGCGCGCGTGCACGTTCACGTGCACTGTAGCTTTAGGCCACGGCAGCACTTTGAAAAAGCCTGTTTACAAAATGTCTCGGCCAGATCAGCGCAAGCGCTGAATCAGGCGAGACCTAAAAAGGGGTACGCATCAGATCCAGGGATCTATAGATTGATTGAACTACTGGACGTGGAAGGAAAGGCATTTGCAAAAAGGCTCTTGAAAGAACTAGAGACATGGATCACGAAAAAACAAGTAATCCCGCATTACCAGACTGGCTTTCGGCCGAATTCGTCGACTATGGATAACGCCATTGCACTTTCATATCTGGCAACGAAGGCAACTGGACCCGTCTCCCCTCCACTATATGCATGTTTTGTGGACTATAGCGCCGCCTTTCATGGAGTCGATCGAAACATCCTGTGGGCAAAATTGGATAAGTGGGGCATACCACGGAAACTGCTTGCGGCTATCCTATCACTCTATACCGGCACGTGGGTGCGAGTAAAGCTCACTAGCATATGCGCAACTGCTAGGATCTTCACAAACAAGGGGTTAAAACAGGGATGTGTGATCGCCCCCACCCTGTTTAATTTATACACTGCTGATCTGGGAGAAGCACTGTTAAAAACTAACATCTTTCCCCGAAAAATGGGCCACCTCAGACTGCCAATTATGCAGTATGCAGATGATCTCGTACTGTTGGATTACAAAAAAATTGGCATGAAAAGGGCATTAGAGACGCTACATAACTACAACATGGAAAACAAGCTTGTAGCCAATGCATCTAAGACCAAAGTGCTGATATTTGGTCACAAGCCAAAAAAACAAATACTGGCATGGCAGCTGGGTCCTGTAAAGATAAGCACGACTAACAAGCACACCTATCTAGGAGTACAATTTAACATTTTAAATGAGTGCTATGTAATCAGTGGATTATGTATTTCCTCCTATATCCAAGCCAATGAGAAATGATTTGTCAATAGGAGTGCAGCGAAGATTGGCGGTCTTATATGTAACGAGCTTTACACCTCATCAAAAGGAACAAGCACCTGAGACGCTCATGCTTGATTACCCCAGTGTTCAAAACGATGCTGGTATAATGTCATTCATTTAATAACTCCTTGTTGTATAAATGGTCTATCAGACCAAACCCAATTAAACCACAAGCGTACCAGATAATCTTGCACATTAGGTACATAAACAACTTCCCCTTCCTGTTAAGCACTATCACCATATAGTAATCTTTATAAAATTGCCTATTTTGTAGTAAAATATGCCCCTTTGTAAAACCAAATTTCTCAAGATACATCCCAGAAGGAAACAGAGATTGATATTTCCGGACAGCATTTTCATGTCTCTGCACTAGGAAAAATTGGCTAAAAAAATGGATTCTTTCAAATGTGTTTCTTTGATTCAGAGTAAAAATAATTATAGTTTCTGTGAAGGATGGAGCGAGGTGGCCAAGGTCCAGGGCTTCATCAATCATATCTGATGAAGTGTCCAACATTTAAACACAATAATATTATCCGAAACTGCTTCAAAACTTTTATCTTTGTGGACCACCATGAACGGAATTATGATATTAATTTTCAAGTTTTTCTCTTACATCAGATAATTTTGACAAATGCTGATAATTTTAACATGCTGTCACCTCTTCAACTGATAGTGTTCATGTACTTTCATAGGGAGTTCCTGGGTAAGTTAAGGGTTCTTTGCACTTGAATTCATCACAGGATACACTTTAGCTATAACGCTTCTTGATCTTGTTGCCTGTCCTTTGCTTAATCCTGCATGGAGATGAGTAGATTATTTGGCTATATTACCCAAGTATATACCTAGCAAATCGAATCAGTTCTGTTCAAGAGGTTCCCATAAATTTGGTCAGTATTTCATTGTCCTAACATGATTATGGGCCTGATTTCAAGTTTGGCAGACGGAGTAGTTTATCAGGGTGGCAGAGTACATAATGTCCACCAACCTGACGGACTGGCATTTGCCAAATTTAGAGATCACTGCAGGCCCATTGGGAATCTCTGTACGTTGATAGGTACTGACATCATGGTGGCTCCTGTCAAGGTGCAAAGAGTTTGATGAGCATCCAACAAACTTTACCAAAGTTTTTGCTTTTCAAAAACAAACTACCAAAATGGGAGTTTGTTTTGCTGAAAAACAAACAGCTAATTATCCCCACACTCAGGTTTTGTCCCTTGGGTGTAGGAGCCCCATCATTTATTTTTTTCAGACCCTTGCTTCCAGGTTTTATCTGGCTGTTACATACAGAAAAAAGGACATCAAAACATCCTCCCTAAATAGGGCGGGCAGTGTAATGCCTGCTCTGTTACGGCATTGGAGGAAGCCTTCCATTGATGGAACCAATAGGGGCTTCTTTGACTGAAAGCTGGTGGTCCTCCCAACTGTAAATAGGACTGCCCGTCAGTTTGGTCGACAAAGTGCTATGTCACATTTGTGATGGAGTACCATCTCCATCAAACTCTAAATCTGCCTGGGTATTTTTTGTCTGCTTTTCTGCTGTAGTAACAGTCTTTTGTCCTGTTTATTATTATTGACTGTCCTGCCACTGATGCATCACACTTCAAGTCTTAATTATTACCTTGATTACAATTAAAACCTCATTACGTTGTCTTCTCCTAACTGTCTTAACCATCCAAGGTGTTGCTGGCCTGAGTACAAATCTATATTCTGCCCTACTCCCTCCTCACTCCAACCCCATCGATTCTGGCTTGATCCATAATGCAGGATTATGCATCATATTTGTCCTGAACATCCACAAGCTTCTTGAGTGAACTATTACGGCCTGCCCTTAGGAAGGGTCGTAGGATAAGCTAGGGAAGAGGGTCAGAGGATGAGCTACGGAAGAGAGGACTCTTTGTAAGAAGGATTACAGCATGTAACTTGAGGGCTCCGAGTAACAAGAATTAGAGCATGCAACTATTTTTTTATCTGTCACCATCTCCTTTATCTGTCAATGTCTATAACATCCGAGGATTCACCAAAGTGTCCACTTAATCTTGGTGAGTACAACAGTATTATAAAATGATTAGTAGAAGTCTGCTTTATACTGCAACATCGGAAAACTATTTCTTTACATGACCAACTTGGAATCACTTTACACAACTACCGATTTCCAAATGGTGGACAGTACCAATGTCTGATTAGTGACTCACATGTAAAGTTGATAATGGCAAGAACAATTTGAGTAGGAAGGGTATGTGATTGCGCTGCACACATCTTCATCATCATCAAAAACCTTTATTTTGGTCATTGCAACCATAAAAGTGCAAATTCATAGAGTACATGAATCCAATATTAAATACCTGACAAAGGTTCATTAAATACAACACATCGATTACCAATTGATTTGCATCGGCCAATTATGAGATGTTAAAAACAACAGTTAAAAGAATAAAAAATGTAGTGTCCAAAACTTATACCCCAATTAAATTACGCAGAAAAACACACCATAAAATCACAATGGTAAGAATGATCAGTTTGTGGGGATAAAAAAACATAAAATTATTGTCTAAAACATAGGCTAAAAAAATGATTAAAAAAATTAGGACGTGCGCGCTATTGCATCTTTAATGCATACCTCCTAATGATCCACATTTACTAAGAAACTTGGCAACTGCGCAAGCAGCTGAAGGCCTGGAATCGGATTTCAGAATGCGCAGCACTTCTTAGTGACTACGAGTTCCCAGTAACCTGCAGATAGGGGCTAGCCATTTATTTCTAGGGAAGTTATACAGAGGGCAAGCAAAGAAAATATGGCTAATTGTCTCTACAGTGAGAGGGCAACCAGGACAGCACTGTGTTGCAGAGGAGGGCCGATGCCAAGCTGCAGTAAAGGAGTTCACAAAAAGGAAGCCAAATCTAAATTGGATATAAATCTTCCTGTCCTATGGGATTGTGATAACCTCCTTGTATTGTTCATAGGCGCTTACTTTTTGAATTCCATAAATACTAAGGTGAGTCGGCCCCCGACTAGTTGAGTAACAGCGGTCTGCGCCACCCAGTTCTTCAATTGTCAGACTTAGTTGACTTAGCCTAAAAAGCTAAATCCTTCTGTCTGATCAGGCCTGGACCACTGGGAATAGCTCAACTCTTGCTACCCCATAGACTTTTGCTGCTGTCTTTTGTATTCAAAGACTAAGAGGGTCATTAGGATGGCGGAAAATGGGACCGCCCGCCATCAGTGTTGGGGTCCCGTTGCAGACATTAGGATGCGCCCGCCACACTGGGGGGCGCATCCTGCATACTTGCCATTGCGGCGGGCGGTGCTCTCAGCACCGCCCGCCACAATGCCAAGAAGGCATGTCATGCACTTCCATGCACAACATGGCAGGCACCGTGCGGTGCCTGCCAAGTTGTGCATGGAACTGCAGGAGGGTACCATAGGTACCCACCATGTGCACCCCCCACCCCCCAGGATCCCTGGGGGCCCGCTATGGGCCCCCAATGGCAAAAACCGCCTGCCTGCATAATAATATGGATGGCAGTGTCTACCAGACACCGCCACCATATAAAATGCTTTTCCACCTGGTAGGCAATCGGGCAGATTGCTTACTGGCGGAAAAGCGGCCGACGGTCTTCCCGTCCGCCGGGGTCCCCCCCGCCATGGTAATGTGACGGGGGAAATTTGCAGCGGGCGGAGGTTTTTGGCGGGCAGATCCGCCTGTTATCCTAATGGACCCCCAAGTCATGGTAGGTGGTTTCAATCCATCACGTGGTACCCAACCATAAACATGTTGCTGCACTTTTTAATTGACTCCCACATCAACACATAATGCACCATGCCATCCGATGTATGCAACCCATCACTGAATTGTCAATCAATTAATCATAAGGAACTTTATTCGATTTAAACACAGTAAATCATAAAAGTAGCTAAAAACAAAGCATTCACAATAAAAACGGGCCTAAAATATCACCAAACATGTCACCTATCAGAATGAAAGACCCCAGCTAAAAAACCCTGATAAATAAAAGCATTCCTTAACATTAGATATAAATTACAAATATAATACAAGCTGGGCGAAATTGATTACAATCCATATTTATAAAAAGAGGGCGGATATTTACGTTGTAATATACTTGTGGCATATAAAACGTATGCGTAAAGTGCTGATTGAACTGGCCATACCACAAGAACAGATTGGCAGTTCAGAGAGTCTATGCCATCCTACTAACAACTGGGGGAACCAAATTCAAAATTGACATATCTATAGTCAGATACATTTCTATATCACTCATAGATTTAACCATAATATAGTGCACCCCAGATTTTTTAGCCATCAAACTATTATATCTTGATTCACGTTCTTTATTCCGAAACACCTTCCTAACCCGCGCCACATCTAGCATAGAGATTTGCTCAGGGTTAGAGAAGAATTTTGGAATACCGATTTCATCTAGGGTACTTTTGACATGATGAATTCACGAAATATGATGACTATATTCCAATGCCAATCAATCTTTGAAGATCAATCTGTTTTGGTCTAGTTCTACAAATATTCATCCATAATAGTATGGGGCAAACTTTAATAAGATTCGTAATAAAATCTGCCCCTAATTCTGCATGGACTATCTCCATTGGAACACTCTGTGGGAATCTCAAATTTGTATTTTCAGCTACTTGGATAAGGTGACGGGATTTAAATCCCCAAACTTCTGACCCAAGAGAAACTGATGGGACACATTTTCCTCTATAAAGATCTAAAATAGATTTTATATGAACATGACCCAAATGTCTTGCAAAGGCCTCAATATTATGAGCAACCCTATTAAAGAACTGCATATGGGTCCTTAATAGAGGGTCCCAGTTCAATAAGCAATCCATGCAAATAACCAGGTAACAGAATGAATTTGTATTATCCATAATATGGTCATCAATTTAAAAACGTCTTTGTTTTAACATGTTTAGGGCATATCACCATAACATAAGATTAATACAGGAATACATGAATAATACAGCTAACTCTAAATGAAATAACACAATCCAGGCTCTAGGGACAGAAAAAATGCATTCAATAGTACTATACACCGCAGAACCTTAGTCACAAAGTGAAAACTGGAATTACTGCCATGAAGATTAGAACCTTATTAGAGAGCTTCTTTAAAAGCATTGCTTCCAGAGGTTTAAAAAATGCCCCTTGAGAATATTTAATACTAGTATGAAACCCAAGGTGAGAAAAGGGCCTTGTTCAGTGATGTCAGTGGTATAAACCCCTTGAATAACCACATTATTAAATTCTCTGCATTCTTAATCTATTGAGGGTTGACAAAACGTTAAACTCCCACTATATTATGTTCATACCTCATCCGTCACATTGACTTAACCACTATCCCACAAGATAGACTTAAGTAAGTATAATAGTTGAATACATGAGTTAGTAGGGTTACTTATGTGATGTGGAGGTAAAAAGTATGCTTATCATGACATAGAAGTAAGTGATGTACTGGCTGTGACATAACTGCAAGCTGATATTACTGATCTCAATATAGCGACATGCAACTGTCAAAACACACTAATTGCAACCACTCCAAAGAGAATGTTGCCATTGAAAAATCTTTTCAACAATCCTGAAGATAAAAGTAAAATAGAGGGAATGCATAATGCTGGCTTTGAGGCCATGCATATGTTAAAAGACATATCTCGTATGCCTACAAATCCAGAGCCTGTGTATGAAATCGAGGAACTACGGCTTCTCAATTCATGATCATATACAGGAATGTCCAAATTCTTGACCTGAATAAGCAAATATTTGTGGAGGAATGTGTGTAACCTGACTGTGAATAACCTGTACATAAGCCAAAGACATGTATGTGAGATCGATCTCTGCTCATAGCAAAATGTGTGCCTCCAGGTCAGATATATCCTGCACTTGGTCCCCCTTGCTGCTCATATAGGATTTGATTACAATGCTGCCTATTTGAATGAGGACTGCCACTTCCTGAATATGTTCTGCAAACAGCAATGGAGTTGATGCATAACCTCAACTCTTTCCACTTGCATTATTTAAAAAGATCTTCCCAAGGACACTAACTCTGTCTCTATGAGAACAACCAAAGATGTAATGTGGCACTTAATCCTAGGTCACTTGCAGTTTTGGGAGCTGGAGGATCGAACTGAACCTAGTTTTCCAGTGTTCACAGTTGGGGGCCCAGATGGAGTGTTTTTTGGCATCATGAAGCACATTGAGGTCTACTTATCAGAGTGCAGAATTCATTATCTCTGATAAGATAGGACAAATTGAACAAGAGGCTTCATTTGGAATTGTGCTCAGTACCCATGAACCCTGATTCTGTCTTAGCTCCCTGAACAAGCTGCCATGGTCTTCTTGGTTCTTCTCTACCAAGGGTTTAGTGATGACACAATTTATTTACAACAGGTATCGGCATATAAAATATTGTAAAAAATGAAAAAATTCAAGGAAGTTGTGTTTTTTTATATTTTCTGTTTATACAAGTTTTGTACCACACTGCCATGTCATATTTCTGCTATTCAGAGCACTAGTTACTGATGGAAAGCTATCCACTGTGTTAGTAATTTAATTTAGGAATAATCTACTGTGTCCTAACATCAGGCTAATATTTGTAAGTCATTGTTTGTTTCGGGAATGGGGGATAACAGAGCTGGGGGTTGGAGTGGTTTAGTGTTTCTTACAGCTCTGTTAGTTGACTCCCATATTTCAACCGATGTAGTTGATGAGCTGTTACAGAACATCTCACTCTTCTTTGTATCAGAGTACATTAATGGTGATCTTCCATTTAATATTAGACCTTCACCTTCTGACATCATTACTGTTGTTGCTATTTCCTTGAGAATATCACTAGTCCTGGTATTATGGACATATACATTATGGATACATACTGTATGAGAAATGTTTCCTGCTCTACAAAGTAAATTTTGCTCTCTTACATTAGATTCCAATTATTCAATTTTTATAATAATAGCCTCTTTCTAGAAGAAACAAAAACATGTTCCTTAAAATCTGTATGGTAATCCAAGAAGAAGTAGAGGCAGTTATCTTGGTAGTAAAAGTTTACTCCATATAAAAGCTCTAGCCACAGCTCCAACTCCAACAGTGTCCCAACACCAACTGTCCCTGTAACATTCCACTAACCATACATCAACAACTGGTAGAATCTAGATAGTTGCACATTCCACTGCTCTTCCCCAAGATACCACGCAACTCTTTTTCATTGCCAAACATAAAACAAATTACAACCCAAAAATAACATAATAGTGTACACTAAGCAATGCATTAATACATGACAAAATCTTTGAATCTTTTAGCACTCACCCAGTTTCTATTCCATCCTCTTTGTTGCTTCTGCTCGGTTTCTTTCACAATTTCACCACCCAATTTGTCACCAAGTCCATGTGTGACCTTCACAACTCTATTCAAGTTCCAAATATGCCCATCTTCTGTTTTCACAGCATTTTTAAATGCTTTGATGACCTTGAGAGGCTTGCTGTACTTGGAATACAACTCATGAATGAAACGTATACCGCCTTGACTGCTTTCCTCTTGTCTGTATTACTTATCCATTCATACAATTTTCTCTTCACTCTACTCGTCATCTCCTTCTCTTCGACACACACAGCCATCCCCTTACCTTCCTTTGTCCAAGATGTTGGCAACATGGAATTAGCCCTCCTCCCTTTGAACAATTCAAAAAGAGTTCTGCCAGCGGTTCCATGAGGAGTCAGTCTCTACACTTCCAACCACTTCATAAGTTCCTTTTATCCAGTCTTTTCCAGTACTTTTTGCTAACTGTATAGCCTCTTTAATCACTCAATGTAGTCTTTCCACTGTGCCATTAGTTTCTGGGTGATAAAGAGTAGACATTGTATGTCTAATGCCTCTCTTTTTAAGGAGATTGTGTCAGAAAAAAACAGCCACTCTCTCAGAGCTGACTTCACTCACTGCCTTCACTTCTGCCCATTTTGAATACAAATCTACTAGCACAATGATGATCATTCCTTGTGCCACCCCACGCAAAGGTCCCATTCTATAAACAGCAATCTCCATCCCATGCTGTCTTGGTAAGTTCTCAAATGGGTTGTTCTCTGGTCTTATATACCGTGTCACTCAGACAACATTTCATGCACTCCCTCACCTCGTGCTCTAATTCCTTTTCCATTGCTGGCCACCAATAACTCAAATGTAATAGCTCCTTAGTTCTGGGAATACCTTGGTGACCTTCATGAGCCATGCAAACCAATTTTTTCTGTATCAACTGAGAAGGAATTAACCGTGTTCCTCTGAAGACTATGCCTTCATCCAATCACAACGCATCCTTAATACTCCAAAAAGGTTTTACCTCTTTATCCATCAAACATTTCCCTCCCCAACCTTTTTACATCTTCATCATCCCATTTTGCAGCACCCTATATTCACCAACTTCTCTCTTCCACTCTTCCCTTTCCACAGCTCCTTCACTCACAACACACACCTTTTCATCATCTATTTCCTCATCACCTTCCATATCA
The DNA here is from genome assembly GCF_964204655.1 of Triturus cristatus. Taxonomy (NCBI): domain Eukaryota; kingdom Metazoa; phylum Chordata; class Amphibia; order Caudata; family Salamandridae; genus Triturus; species Triturus cristatus. The sequence goes on along the minus strand of NC_140587.1, from coordinate 313,060,811 downwards.
CTTAAATTTATCATTCTAGACATGCAAACCACAACTACATTGCTTTTCTTAGGCACATTAATAACCTGAAAATCAAATTCTTGTAGTGCCATTATCCACTTTGCAATTCTGCTAGATTTATTGGCCACTCCTTTTTCATGAAAACATACCTTAATGGCTTATGGTCCATTCTTACTTTAATCTCCTTGACTCATATAAAGTTTTTCAATTTTTTTTACTGCCCAGAAAACCGCGAGTGCTTCCCTTTATATAATTGAGTACATGATCTCAGCTGTTTTAAGTGCATGTGAAATAAAAGTTGCAGTACTCTCAACTTCAGCACATCTCTGAAAGAAAGTCACACCTAGTCCTTTCATGCATTCATCTTTACATATCACATATTTCAAATAGTGTACATCCTGTAGTTCTTCTTTCAACTACATAAATGAATCCCCACACTACTTGTCCCACTTTAATTCAACATTCTTTCTTAACAAGCTCCTCATCACAAACGTCTTTTCTGAAAACTTCTCTAATTTACTATGGTACTCCACTAATCAAAAAAAGGATGCTATTTCTTGTTATGTGGCACAGGTCTCAATCTAATGCTTTGCACAAGCTCCTGTTTGGTTCTCAATGCTTTCCTAGACAATGTGCGACCAAGAAAGTCAAGTTGATCTCTATGAAATTTACATTTATCAACTTTGAGAGTTAAACTATTATCCCATAATCTTCCCAAAATGTTACAAACTCTTAATCATGTTCTTCTAGAGTGTCCCCAAAAATTAAAATATCATCCTGGTACACTTTCACCACTGACAAATCTCCCAACATTGATCTTTGGAAAATGGAGGCTGTAGAGACTAAGTCAAACGGCATCCTTCTGAATCTACAATTACCATTAATCGTAACAATTGCAGTGAGATCCATGGAATCCTCATGCAACCTAATTTGGTGATATGCATAGGCTACGTCTAGTGTGGAAAATCATCCTGCATCACCCAGGATACACACATTCAGCCTCATGCATCAAGCCAAAATCCAGTCGGTAAAATACCGATTCCTTATTAGCTCCCGGTAGCGAGTCCCAAATCCCCAATCCCAATGCATCAACCCAAAACGTGAGCAAATAACGAATCGCTAAATAAATATCCGCTAACATACCGAATCGGTAATACCAAAAATGCTAAGTTACCGAATCGCTAAATACCGAATTAGCAGTTACCGAAATCACTATTAGCTCCCGGAAAGTGCCAATAGCAAATAACGAATCGCACCCCAATGCAACAAAACTCGCTAATAACGAAAATGCCTAAAATCGCTATTTTGCCAGAGCTAAATAAGGGGAATCAAAACCTGGAGGTAAAGTTACAAAAAAAAAAAAAAAAAAATGCTAAAAATTTTCCTACATGTGCAAATGATTGAGGCAATCACTAATCCCTTAAAGGTGGCCCAGGAGACCCTGTTGGCTCCCACAAAATGGCTGCCCTCTACGTGCTTGCTAGGAGGATGCGGATCAATGCAGCAGGACAGCGCAGGAGAAGGGTCCAGGAGCGAGTTTTCAGACTGCGCATAACCTTGCTCGGGCAGAATGAGGACGAGGTGTACCAGAAGTATCGCCTCAATCGCGCTATGATCATGCGCCTGATTGCAGACCTGGAACCATTGCTGCAGCACCAGACACACCGGACAAATGCAATCCCTGCGCACGTTCAGGTCCTATGCAGCCTGCACCTACTGGCCTCAGGGAGTTTCCAGGGTGTAATTGCGGTGGCCGGAGGTGTTTCGCAAAGCGCACTGTCACGCTTCTTCAGGAAATTCCTAGATGCCATGCTGACAATGCTCCACACACACATCAGCTTCCCCACAACCCCACAGCAGTTGGACCGCACCAAACAGGCTTTCTACCAGGTGGCACAATTCCCACATGTGATTGGATGCATCGACTGCACGCATATCCCCATTTGCCCTCCAGCTGCAAATGAGTACATATTCCGGAACCGCAAGTCATACCACTCGATCAACGTGCAGGTTGTGTGCGATGCCAAGAACATCATAACGGACCTAGTGGCACAATTCCCGGGGAGCACACACGACTCATACATCTTCCGCAACAGTGGAATGCACAGGCGACTCATCAACGGAGAATTTGGAGAGGGACTCCTGCTAGGTACGTAGAAATACGCTTCCCCACACCAACACCACACATGTATGTACATCACCAATGCTAAGTCTATGCTTCTATCCTCTAGGTGACAGTGCCTACGCCCTGCGGGAATACTTACTCACCCCATACTTAAATCCAGCAACCCCGCAGGAACATCGCTACAACGCTGCACACATCAGCACGAGGAATGTGATAGAGAGGACTTTTGGGATTCTCAAGAGCCGCTTCCGTATCCTCCACAAGACTGGCGGCGCCATGTTATACCAACCAGAAACATGCTGTCGGATAATTGCTGTATGTGCAATGCTGCACAACATTGCCACCAGAAGGGGGATACCAATAGAGGTGGACAGGGATGGCGACCACCGGGCTGACCAACCACCCGCCCAACGACGACAGGCACACATCCCAAACACAGCAGAGGGCCATAGGAGGCGGACATATATTATGCAACATAATTTTTGAAACATGGGGAAATGAGACATTACAAGTTGGTTTGGGGTGCAACTGTTTAATGCACAGTAGCACTGAGGATTGTGCAACAAAACAAGCATTGTAAATCATGCTCCAATTGCATCATTGTAAATAAAAGGTGCCTTAAAGTCACGCCTGTGCATACACAGTGATTGGATGGCCATGGTTGCCCCACCATGGTCCTGCATGCATGTCCAACTGTCTAGTGGCGCGTCCCACGTACCCCAAGCCTCCGCTCAGGTGTATCCAATGCCTCACCACGGCCTGTCCCCGCGGAGGCACGCGAACTGCAGCGCCTGGTGCTGGCCTCTGCAAGTGACACGCTGCTGACACTGGAGGCAGCCTCACTTGTGTCATCCCCTCCCAATACAGCAGCACTGCATGTGCTGCTCTGAAGGTGTTCCACAGCAGTGGTGATGTGTCCTAGTGACTTTGCGACATCCCCGCAGAAGTGCCCAAGGTCCACCTGCAGGGCGACTGAGCGGCGTGCCAACACAGCGGTGCTGTTGCTGTGCCGTGTGATGGCCTTGGTAGCGGCGGAGGTACGCAACATTTGCTGCCGGTGACTCCTCTTCTGGCACTCATGGCCCTCCCTCGTGGCACGGGTGAGCTCATGTACCTCCTCCCTGAGCTGAGCATTGCCCTCTGCAACCGCTGTGGTCATGTCCCTGACCGCCTTGATCATGTCCGTGACTGCTGCAGTCATGGCGCGCATCTCCCTAGCAAGGCACACAATATTGCAGCTAATGTTAGCCACATGTCGCCCCTGCATGCGCTGTGTACGCAGCATCCTCTCCTCAATTGCAGAGGTTGTTGGGACATCCTGTTCGGCTGAGGAGACGGAACTGCGACGAGCCCTGTGCCGCCGTGCGCGTCTAGCACCTCCAGGTGGTGCATCAGGTGGTGTGTATGTGCTCTGCCTGGGTGCCAATTGCGAGGTGGTTGTTCCCATCTCCTGCAAGGGCGCAACTTGGGACCTGCGCCTCTGCGCTATTGAGGCTGTAGTAGCTGCAGCCTGTTTGGCTGGTGCCGTTGCTTGTGGCGCTGGTGCAGGTGCCGTAGCTTGTGGCGCTGGTGGAGGTGCCGTAGCTAGTGGCGCTGGTGGAGGTGGTGCTGTTGGGGTGGCAGGTGTTGGCGATGCATGCGCGTCCTGCGCTGTCTCCTGGTCTGACTCGACGGGTGTTTCCGATATGACCAGCTGGCTGCTGTCGTCCGAATCCCCAGGTGATGCATCTGTGTGTGAAACAGTGCATGGTTAGTGGGATAATTACAACTACAAGTGTTGTACACATTAATCTCCCTCTGTGGTCCACTACATGAACAGTCTCCATCCATGTTCAACTGATGTGGTGTATGGGCATTGGATTTACGCCTGTACATGCACACTGGGCTGACTAGACTACAACTCCCAAGATGCACTGGTGTCATGTGTTAAGCTGTCTGTGCCAGAGCTGCAGACACACTGAGATCGGGCTGGGGGCATGGAAATAGATTTACGCAATGCTGGGTGTGGGCACATGCATGCATCTTACCTTGGGCACTTGTGGCTGCGCCGGACGTGTCCATCTGGGTCACCCCCACGACGGCTTCCCGCTCTATCGTCCCTTCCACAAGGTCCTCCAGGGCTGTGTTGGCTGGTGCTGTGGATGCTCCGCCTCCAGTCCTGCTCGCCTCCCGGAGCCTTTCCGCAATCCTCTCTTTGGCACGCTTCCGCAGGTCGTACCACCTTTTTTTGAGGTCGTCGATGCTGCGGGTCGTGACGCCAACAGCATTCACCCTCTCATGGATGCGCAGCCATATGCGCCGCTTCTCCTGCTCAGGCACCTTGAGGGACAGCTTGCCAAAGAGGCGGTCGTGTTTGCTGGAGACCCCCTCGATTAGGTACTCGAGCTCCCTGTCTGAAAATTTACGCTTTCGTTTGCGTGCAGTCTCTGCGCTGGATGGCACTTCCTGCGCCATGATGTTTGTGGCTTTGGATTTGCAGAGTCGGTGTGGCCTCACTCTGCACAGGCAGTCCTCCTTCCCAGCTCCTGTCTGCTCCTCTGTCGAGGCAATGTGGGTGGGGCAGCAGTATTTCCTGGTTGGTGATGTCATCTGCACGTTCCCGGAGCGACGCGGCAAATTGCGATTTCGCTAATACCGATTCGGTAATAGCTAACTCGGTATTACCGAACTCGCTATTAGCTAATTCGGTATTACCGAACTCGCTATTTGCTAGGGAGAGTTTGCGTGCCCCGCTATGTAGGAATCGGTAAATTTAGCGATTTTTAAGGAATCGCTAAATTTTACCGAATCTGTTGATGCATGCCATTTACCGATTCCTTAATGGCGATTCCTTAATTTTCGCTATTAAGGAATCGGTATTCGTTTGGTTGATGCATAGGCCCCCAAGTCATTAATCCCAAGCAAAGGAAATCTGTCTACTACTACAGCCTTGTTCAAACCCCACAAATCTGCACACAATCTGATATCTCGGCTCTGTTTCCATGCTAACACCACTGGAGACAACCTTTCCGTTCCGTCCAACCTTTTCAATCACTCCCACTGCTTCTTAGTTGCACAATTCTTTGAAAACCGCTTCCTTAACCTTAAATGGAACCTTCTTCATCCTGCTCACCACAGGACTAGAACCTTCTCTGCTTTTAATTTAGTGTACATATCCCTTAAGACAACCTAATGAATCAGTGAAAACTTGCTTACTGAACTCACGCGTCGATGACTTGTGAGTGATGGCGACTGCTGAGAGCTGCAGCACGGGAGCCTGCTCGTGCTTACTAAACAGCAAAACACACTTTTTGACTTTTCACTTTCCTGAACATTATGATGTTTGACCACTTTCAAATCCACATCATCTCTCGATCTAATAGGTGGGTCAGAATTGGGATCCAGCATGGTTCCTAAATCGTGTTGATTGAACCAGCTAATCAGTGCATCACCTTTAGCTGCTACAAAAATCTTGCCTGCAGCCAATCTTCCAAAGTGTTCCAACACGCCCTCAAAATATGCCACCAACTTTATGGGCTCACCCCAGTAACCAGTCAGTCTTATGTTTTGTTTAAACAGTTGTACTTTGTTCTTAATCTTATTCTGAAATACGTCTTGTGAAATGATTGTCAGTTGTGCTCCCAAGTCAAGCAACATCTTTACTTTTTGCTCTTGTACCATCAAAAAATTATGAGGTTCATCACCTTGTTTAACAGTCACTAGTAGTATTCTTTTTTAAAATTTCTCCTTATCAGCCATTATTTCATTCACTTTCCCATTACTGTTCTTACTCCTACAACACTTACTCATGTGTCTCTTCTGTAAGCATACATGACAAGTTATCTTCCACCCTGGACATTTCTTGTCATTAGCTATGTGTCCTACTCCCCCAAATTGAAAATAACATTTCCCTTTGAACTGCTTAATTTTGATTTTACCTTTTAAAAACTTCTCATCAGGTTCTTTCACCTCCGTGCGTGTCTTATTTATTGCAGATACTGCACTGTTGGTTCCACTTTCAGTAGAATTTTTTTTAATTACTTCCACACATGCTTGGCTATGTTCTAATCATTTAGCTACATTTATGATTTCTGTCAATGATAGATCATCATGTGACCAGCATTCTTCCCTGGCATTATCATTAATACATCTCAGCATGAATTGATTGCTTATCCGATCATCCACAGTATTTCCAAACTTACACAACAAATTTAACTTTCTTAGTGCTGTAACATATTCTTCAACTGTCTCCCCTTTCACTTGCATACATTACCCAAAATGAAATCTTTCAAAAATTGATAAAACCTTGGGTAAAAAGTGACCATTCAACTTTTTTAAACATACTTCAAATTCATTCAAACCATCAATTTCTTCACCTGACAATTCTAGAAGATGTACTGCAAAGGTTTATTGCCAGAGTCTCAGGGAAAGTTGTTTTGGAGACCCTCAACCACACGTTCACAGTTGGTGATGTATATTATCTCCACTAGTGTGGCTCGTTGGATAGTGTCATCATTGGGTCTATCATTTGAGTATCCCATTCTCCAAGTGATGTAATATCCTCCACCAGGAGGGAGACTGTCTGGATGTTGACAGCAGTGTGTTATTACAATTATCTCCTATTCTGTGAATGAGAATTCATTGAGATAGGAAATATAGGCCATGAACTGTCGCGAAACCAGAAGTATGGCCGCTGTAGGAGCTAAAAAACTTACCGGAACCTTGGATGATTTTATCAACCGCACTCATGCGTTAATTGACGAGGGTATAACATTAATGGATAGGAGAGTGTCCCAAGACCTGGCCATGGCCAAACGATCCTCCTTGGGCCCTATTGCACAGGCACAGACACCCAACACTGATTCTCGGACAGATATACAGGCCCTAGTACATAGCACTAGAGAGATCGGGGATCTTGATGCCTCAAACACTTTACAGGACCTGGAGGCTTCTCCTAACCTTCATCTCCTATCAGAATGTGGAGTGCAACAAAGTGAGTCAAATACCTCTAACAATATATCCGTTACAAAAGAAAGGGGTCGGACAGAAGGGGCTATCCCTAAGCAAATTCGTAAGACCAATAAACCATCCATTCATAAAGGAAAGAAGGGTCGAATTCCCCCTAACCTACCTAACATGGATAAATTGCCAGTAGTTTTACCCAGTTCCACAGGGGGACCGCATGTTATTAAGAGTGGTTTACCCTTGAGCCTTCCAGACGACACTATTATCGATCAAAGTCTGGAGGAAATTCTGGAGTTGACCGGGGAAGTTGGTAATCCAGTAAAATCTCTATTACAGGAGGGCTATGGTTCAAGCATGAATAACACCACTATTTTTAATATGTTAAAAGTATTGCTGGAACCCATAGAGGCTAGACTACGCTGCCTGGAAACTGTCCTAAAAAACATACATAAGGACATAAGTGCCTCTAGTTTTACCTTGAATAACAAAATTGCCCAGGTTACTATTCCATCGAAAACGGCCAATAAGCCTTTGGTGGCTGTTAACAGATCGCTGGAGACTATAAAAGTGGCCCCCAAGAATCCCAGTAACACTCCAAACCAGGTTGACACCTCAACAAAGGCCCCCATAACTGACCAATCTCAGAAAACAGATCAATCTCAGATAACAACTAAAATCAATCCAACCGCTCAGGCCACATTAAGTGATCGCTTATCACAGCCTTTAAATCTTGATGCACCCGACAGAGCCAAGGGCATGGCCCGTAGAAACATTCACCTTCCCCCTGATGCCTGCCCCTACGTGATTATTCTCACTGGTGTTACTGAAATCCCTCCATCAGAAGTAGAATCGTATCAGGCTCTTAAAAATAAAGTATGTTACTGGCTATCCAAAAACTATCCCCTCCCGCCAAACATACCGTGCAATATTCTAATGATTGAGAGAGCTCCGTGGGTGGGAGGCAACAGAAAAAACTTACAAGGGGACTGCGTAGTGGTCACTTTCGAGAATACTGAGGTTGTAGATTTTATTTGTAGTAGTGGATCCCCCAGATTCCAGACGAGTACGGTGGCTGCTAGACCTCTTTCTTATTTTTATCTCCCACAAAATCAAGCTGACAATCGATGGAGCTGGTTAAAAGGACCATATGACAGTAAATTCAGACAGAGACTTAATCCCCCCTGGGAGATACAATCCCGTGGGTGGGAGGAGGGGTGGGATGCGGGATGGAACCGGGTAAGGAGCAGAAGAGGTAGACCGCGTCAAGGCGGCCCTCTTGTTGGTCCACATTACAGCCAACCTTATCATTACCAACAGCTTACAAATAGTCTAGATAATCCCTTGCACTTTCCAATAGCCAATCGCTTTGAATGCCTGTCAACCACAGATTGGGTTGACTGACAAACACAGGGCTCGGCATGTGGACGGAGTTACCTGATTATCCCTACTCAACCAGGCAAGGTTGTTGCGACGGAGGACTTGACTAAATCAAACCTTTCTCCTACGCCTGATAAAGACCCAGTGGAGGGCGATCGCCGGGGTGCGCTTACCCCTCCTATCGCAGATTCACCATATTGTAAATTTCTCACCTGGAACGTGGCGGGTTTAAATGTAAAGGCTCTAGACCCCATTTGGCAAGGGTTTGTAAAACAATACGACGTCCTGGCAATCCAAGAAACATGGGACACCACTACAAGTTTTTCATTGGATGGCTTCTGTAGTTTTTCTACTCCTGCAGCCCCAGGAGCAAGAGGGAGAGCAAAGGGTGGCCTACTCACACTATGTTCTCTGGACTTAGTGGGGGTTTTTAAAAAATTAGATTCCGCACCCAGGAACACGTTAGTTGTGGAGTGGACTTTATCTGACTCTAAAATCTTCCTGCTTATTAATTTTTATAATTCCAAGGAGGTTTCTTATACGAATGAGCATTTGACCTCCTTGTTAGACTTCCTGTCAGTCTATAGACGAGATTGCAGTTCCGCCCCAGAGATGGTAATCCTGGGTGATTTTAACATCCATCCTTGTGAGGGAGACTGTTTTAACGATAGATATGGGGGTTTACCGACCGAGGGCATTCCCCATTTTGAACATACAAATGAGGGTGAGTGCCTCGAGACTTTCCTTGCGAACTTAAACCTATTTGAAATTGAGCAGGGCAAAAATGAACCCAGAGCCCCAACTTTTATAGGGAGAGACGCCAACACTGTCATAGACTATATTTTTGTATCATCCGGGGTCCTGTCAAAGGCATGTGAGTATAGGGTTGTTACTGCTAGCTTCAGTGATCATTATCCTGTCCTCTTAATGCTGGACCTAGACTGTTTCCGGATTAGTAGATTGACAAGTGTGGCAGCTCCAAATGTCTTGACGACTAAGGACCAGGGAAGGCGTCTTAATTGGGGGATGATTGTCCCTGAGCAATTCTTCCAAACATTAGCCCAAGAGTCGGAGGCTAACTTGGCAGTGTGCTTAGATCCAACAGCCCTTGGCTCTGACGTTGTGGCTGCGTATGAGGAAATATGTACAAGGATCTCTAAGAACTTGGAGCCAAGGCCAGGTGCACTAAGGAACAAGAAGATTTATAAATGGTTTAACAAGGATTGCTCGCTAAAACACAGTGCCTTGTTGAAAGCATTAAAACACAAACCCAGAAACAGGCCCTTAGTGACTAACCTAAGGAAGGAATACAAAATTGCAGTCACCAATCGCAAAACCCAAATAAAGGAGGAAGCTTGGGATAGTTTACTATCCATTGATGTTTTGAGAGATAGCAAAAAGTTTTGGGCCATGGTGAACCAGCCTTTTTTTTTCGAGGATGGGAAAACGGATATGGACTGTGTGATCGAAGATGATAGATGGCTAGGCCATTTTAAACAGATTTATGAATCCACAGCATTAACTTCACCAGTCAGTGCCCATGTTACACCTCACCTGGTTATGGAGTTTAATACCACCGAGGTTGAGAGGGCGATTAAAGACACAAGTAAACACAAGGCCCCGGGACCTGATGGGGTCCCCGCAGATCTCTACATCCAGTATCCGCAATTTTGGTCAAAAATATTAACCAATGTTTTTAATGCGATACCTGCAGCTGGCTTTCCTTCCTCCTGGTCTACCTCTATTATTGTGCCCATTTTCAAGAAAGGGAATAGGGGGGACCCTGCCTGTTACAGGCCAATCTCCCTGTTGGACTCTGCCGTTAAGATCTTGGGCAGAGTCATCTTGCAAAGAATGGGGATTGGCTAGTGGAGAGCGGGACCCTCTCGGAACTACAGTATGGTTTCAGAGCACATAGAGGGACTATGGACCAATGTTTAAACCTCCACCTTATTATTAGTAAATATACCGTGGCGAAGGGGGGGCTTCTTTATTTGGGATTTATGGACTTATCTTCTGCTTTTGATTTGGTAAACCGTTCAAAACTGTGGATTATTTTGCGAGACTTGGGTTTGGACAGCACTTTGGTCAATTTTTTGCACGATCTCCACCAAAATTTGTCCGCCTCGGTTAGGGTAACAAGGGAAGGAAGATGCACGGCGAAGTTTAGATCAGGGAGAGGGGTCAGACAAGGCTGCATTCTGGCCCCTCTCCTCTTCACACTGTATATTAACTCCTTGGGGAAATCCCTGAACTCAGCTACCTTGGACATACCGCGTATGGGGGGCTACCTATTCCGGTCCTCCTATACGCGGATGACGCAGTTCTTATAGCTCGGACTGGTACGGGCCTGCAAAGATTATTAGATCATTTTGGTGGTTTCATGGAAGCCTTGGACCTAAAGATCAACACTGCTAAATCTCATGTTATGGTTACAGGTTCACGGAGGTTAGGTCCTTCAGCTGTAACAATTCTCCAATTTCGAGGGTACCCTTTTTTTGTTACTTAGGAGTCACTTTTGATGAGAAAGGAACTTGGGGTGCCCAACTGAAATTAAAGGAGAATGGAGTAAGCAGATCCACCACAGCTCTTATGCATTTTGCTAAAAGATTGGGTTCGAGACCCATGGAAGCCATGACTCGTATTTATAGAGCCAAATGTGTGGCAATTGCATCTTATGGGGCAGATATTTGGGGCTACGTTTCAGCCCCAGGCATCCAAATCGTAGAAAACAACTTTATACGAGCCTTGTTATCACTCCCGAAATCATCTCCCACATATTCAATCCATAACGAAATAGGCTTGGGATATGTCACTGATCTCTTAAAAATGTCCCCACTGTTATGTTGGATTAAAACTTGGACAAATGAGGAGATCACATTGAACCACTGCATTCTCAAAGATTGTATGACTTTGGATAATGCAGATAGCATACCGTGGCTAGCGTATGTTAGAGCGGCATGCGCTAGGCTAGGGCGCCCGGACATGTACTCTTTTCCACAGAATCTTAAGAAAGAGGATGTAAGGTGGGTCAAGCAGCACTTTCGAAATATATTGGAAGCGGAGAGGGAAACGGTTGAGCTTTGTAAACCAATGGTAAGATCATTTTACCAACTTTCGTCGTCTTTGGCCATGGAACCTTATTTAAAATATGTTACCAAACCATATCATCGTTTCCTACTTATAAGGTTCAGGTTCAACCTGATACATTTTGTGCTTGGCTCGTATACAAAGTGGGGCATCCCAGAAGATTCCCCACCTTGCACCTGCGATTTCTTTTCTACACAGGATACTCTGCACCTAGTTATGCTTTGTGAACATTATTTGGTGGCCCGTAAAAAATTTCTTTTCCCTATCCTGAAAGACTTAAACTTTGCTCAGGTACGGCCGGCTCTATTATATTTACAGATGTTGAACTCGGTACAGGTCACATATGGTGTAGCTTGTTTTCTGGTAGCAGCCGCTAGACAAAACAAAACCAGTCTGGCCCCAAAAATCAACCACCAAACCTGACACTTGCAAATATGGTACTCCTTATATCTCTAACATGTTTCTTTTATTTAGGATTTGCAATCACTTTTAAATCTGTTTTATTGAATTTTAACCTTGTTTTATGTACTTTGTATTGCTTTTATGGTTTTTAGTAACCGAATAAAGTTCTTTGACTGACTGACTGAGAAAAGATAATCAGAATAGGGATAAGATTAACAAGCATTTGCAATGCAATAGGTCTCGCAATTATAAGAGTTTGAGCTATTGGCATTGTAAAATTACAATTCCTTTTATTTATGTTTTGGTCTTAAAACAAACAAAAGGCATTGTCATTTACAATGTCAGTAGCATAAACTCGCATAAAAGCAGTGTGGGGAGTGCAGCAGTGTGCGGCGTGCAGCATTGTGCGGCGTGCAGCAGATGTGGGCAGTGTGCGGCGTGCAGCAGTGTGCGGCGGGCAGCAGTGTGCGGCGGGCAGCAGTGTGTGGCGTGCAGCGTCATGCAGCAGTGTGTGGCTTGCAGCAGTGTGTGGCGTGCTGCAGTGTGTGGCGTGCTGCAGTGTGTGGCGTGCAGCAGTGTGCGGCGTGCAGTAGTGTGCGGCGTGCAGCAGTGTGCGGCATGCAGCAGTGTGCGGCGTGCAGCAGTGTGAGACGTGCAGCAGTGTGAGACGTGCAGCGGCATGCAGCAGTGTGTGGCGTGCAGCAGTGTGTGGCGTGCTGCAGTGTGTGGCCTGCAGCAGTGTTTCGTTTAGCGGTGTGCAGCATTGTGCGGCATGCAGCAGTGTGTGGCGTGCAGCAGTGTGTGGCGTGCAGCAGTGTGTGGCGTGCAGCGGCATGCAGCAGTGTGTGGCGTGCAGAAGTGTGTGGCGTGCATCAGTGTGTGGCGTGCAGCAGTGTGTGGCGTGCAGCAGTGTGTGGCGTGCAGCAGTGTGTGGCGTGCAGCGGCATGCAGCAGTGTGTGGCGTGCAGCAGTGTGTGGCATGCAGCAGTGTGTGGCGTGCATCAGTGTGTGGCATGTAGCAGTGTCACGGTTGCAGCAGTGTGCGGCGTGCAGCAGTATGTGGCATGCAGCAGTGTGTGGCGTGCAGCAGTGTGTGGCGTGCAGCAGTGTGTGGCGTGCAGCAGTGTGTGGTGGCATGCAGCAGTGTGTGGCGGCATGCAGCAGTGTGTGGCGGCATGCAGCAGTGTGTGGCGGCATGCAGCAGTGTGTGGCATGCAGCAGTGTGTGGCGGCATGCAGCAGTGTGTGGCATGCAGCAGTGTGTGGCGTGCAGCAGTGTGTGGCGTGCAGCAGTGTGTGGCGTGCAGCAGTGTGTGGCGTGCAGCAGTGTGTGGCGTGTAGCAGTGTTACGCGTGCATCAGTGTGTGGCGTGCAGCAGTGTGTGGCGTGCAGCGGCATGCACCAGTGTGTGGCGTGCATCAGTGTGTGGCATGTAGCAGTTTTGGCCTTTAAACAACATGTCCTCCCCATTTGTAGGGTTTCTGTGCTCTGTGTTAGGCAGGCTAACCATTCAAACCTGTTCTGTAAATCTTCAACATGATAAAAGCCCCGGCACCTCTTTGGTTACAAATTAAGCACTAGGAAAGTGGCTGTAGCCAAGACACTATTGAATTTTAGTTTATATGCTCTGTGTTACGCAAACTAAATAAAGACATATACAGTGTAAAGCTGCTGCCTCATCAAAACACCGGCACTTCCTTTGTTACAAATTAAGCACTAGGAGGGTGGCTTTAGCTACGTGTTTGCAGCTACACACAAATAAAAATAATAACGTAGCTCCACTTTAGGTCATATTTATGTTTGTGTCTATAGAAATATCAACTAATTTGTCCACAATCACAGGCTATTAAGCATATTCAGACATTAAAACCTGGTTTCAAAACTCGTAGGTTAGCAGTAGTGGCCTTTAAAGAACATCCCCTCCCCATTTTTCCGGTTTGTGTGCTCTGTGTAAGGCAGGCTAAACAAAACAACATGCTGTGTAAAGTTGCCACCTAATCAGAGCCCCGGCACCTCCTCTGTTACAAATTAAGCACTGGGAAAGTGGCTGTAGCCAAGCCACTATTAAATTACAGTTTATGTCCTCTGTGTTACGCACAATAAAAAAAAAGTATGGCGTGCAGCAGTGTGTGGCGTGCATCAGTGTGTGGCATGTAGCAGTGTCACGGTTGCAGCAGTGTGCGGTGTGCAGCAGTGTGTGGCGTGCAGCAGTGTGTGGCGTGCAGCAGTGTGTGGCGGCATGCAGCAGTGTGTGGCGTGCAGCAGTGTGTGGCGTGCAGCAGTGTGTGGCGTGCAGCAGTGTGTGGCATGCAGTAGTGTGTGGCGTGCAGCAGTGTGTGGCGTGCAGCAGTGTGTGGCGTGCAGCAGTGTGTGGCGTGCAGCAGTGTGTGGCGTGCAGCAGTGTGTGGCATGTAGCAGTGTCACGGTTGCAGCAGTGTGCGGTGTGCAGCAGTGTGTGGCGTGCAGCAGTGTGTGGCGTGCAGCAGTGTGTGGCGGCATGCAGCAGTGTGTGGCGTGCAGCAGTGTGTGGCGTGCAGCAGTGTGTGGCGTGCAGCAGTGTGTGGCGTGCAGCAGTGTGTGGCATGCAGTAGTGTGTGGCGTGCAGCAGTGTGTGTCGTGCAGCAGTGTGTGGCGTGTAGCAGTGTTACGCGTGCAGCAGTGTGTGGCGTGCAGCAGTGTGTGGTGTGCAGCGGCATGCAACAGTGTGTGGCGTGCAGCAGTGTGTGGCGTGCATCAGTGTGTGGCATGTAGCAGTTTTGGCCTTTAAACAACATGTCCTCCCCATTTGTAGGGTTTCTGTGCTCTGTGTTAGGCAGGCTAACCATTCAAACATGCTCTGTAAAGCTTCAACATGATAAAAGCCCCGGCACCTCTTTGGTTACAAATTAAGCACTAGGAAAGTGGCTGTAGCCAAGACACTATTGAATTTTTGTTTATATGCTCTGTGTTACGCAAACTAAATAAAGACATATACAGTGTAAAGCTGCTGCCTCATCAAAACACCGGCACTTCCTTTGTTACAAATTAAGCACTAGGAGGGTGGCTGTAGCTACGTGTTTGCAGCTACACACAAATAAAATAATAACGTAGCTCCACTTTAGGTCATATTTATGTTTGTGTCTATAGAAATATCAACTAATTTGTCCACAATCACAGGCTATTAAGCATATTCAGACATTAAAACCTGGTTTCAAAACTCGTAAGTTAGCAGTAGTGGCCTTTAAAGAACATCCCCTCCCCATTTTTCCGGTTTGTGTGCTCTGTGTTAGGCAGGCTAAATAAAACAACATGCTGTGTAAAGTTGCCACCTAATCAGAGCCCCGGCACCTCTTCTGTTACAAATTAAGCACTGGGAAAGTGGCTGTAGCCAAGCCACTATTAAATTTCAGTTTATGTCCTCTGTGTTACGCAAAATTAAAAAAAAGTATAAAGTGTAAAGCTTCTGCCTCATTAAAACACCAGCACTTATTTGTTACAAATTAAGCACTAGGTGGGCGGCTGTAGCTACGTGTTTACAGCTACACACAACAAGTAACATGATACCTACAACAAGTTAGGACTATTGGCTTTGTCAATCGTTGTTAGTTGCATAAGATAAATTAGCAGTAACTGTGGCTTGTATATAATATTGAAAAAGCATCCACTTGAAGCCCTAGTGACACCACGACAATGTTACTGCTCCTGAGTTACAAAAAGAGGCACAAGAATCCAGAGCAGACATGGCGAGTAAGTTGGCTGAAGAGGTGGGGGTGGCAAATGGTGTTCACGGGCGCTTTGATGTCCTCAGTGGCCGCGCGGCTCACTGAAAACATCAAAGCGCCCTCGAAATGTAAGTGATCGGCTGTGTGACAGGCGAAAGTGAAAGACGAGTGCTTTCAGGCTGCCATATGGTGCGCGCGCCCGGCACACATGCACAGTAGTTGGCGGCCTGAAAGCACTCGTTTGCACTTCCAAAAGTGCTTACTATAAGTCTCGCCAGAGCAGCGCTAAAGCGCTGTCTCAGGCGAGACCTAAAAATAGGTTGGTGTTCTGTGGGTAAGCTACTGGTTCAAAACACCTAGTGGTCAGGTCGAAATGTTTTGGCCGGGAACTGCCCATATGGGTCCATGGCCTTCATCAAGACCGAGAGTATGGAAGACCTAGAGTTTATGGCAATACATGGCTAGTGCAGGTAAGTATATTAATTCACTTGTCTTTATCAATGAGCACACTTTGCTCAAGACGGATCATTGTTGTAGGCGCAGTCTTTGGCCCATAACTAGAAGAAAACCATGAAAAATAATAATAACAATAAAGTCAGTATAATACCATACCAGGTTGATTCCCAACTCACCCAGTGGGACACTAATGTCACTAGTGGGGTAGTATATAGATGCTCTATGGCATATGTAAGTATCAAAGAGAAGATAAACCATTTACTCCTAGCAGAAAGACACTAATGTGAACCTCTTTTTTTAAAACAGACACTTGTTCAGTGTGATCATATGGTGGTATCAATGTTAATGAAAACGATATGCCCCTAAGCTGGTCTAATTGTGGAAGGTTGATATAGGACAACACTTGTATAGATCAAAGGCTATAAGGTAAAGCAGGGGTTGTTACCTTTAGAGAGAGTTCAAATTACCCCATGGGATTGGAGAGGACGTAGGACAAAATGCTTTTGTCTAAAGGTAAAATGAAGGGCCAAAGGTTAAGGTAAACAACATAGACAGCAATACTCGATAACCAGAGGTCTACGTTTCCCTCACGTCGCATAGAGCCATCCTGCGCAATGCTGCTGCGTGTCTCTCTTGCCCTGAATATTAATAGTAGTGCGGGAGAGCGTGTTTTATACTTTAGCTGAGTGGCCTTAATTAGGACAGCAGTTGCACACTGACAATATAAGTATCAGGTGGAAATGATGAATAATTCCAGGTGGAAGCTACTTCTTATGCTTCTAATCAAGCGCTCTGGGAAATCGTCATACTGCGTATGCAAGTGCCACAATATAGCCCAGAACAGCTCCGATCATTTCATGTCACCAAAAGGAGGCATGGAGATAGTAAAGACACTTCATGGCTGGCTGTTTTATGATACAGTTTCAAGTGTATATATTCAAACAGTTCAATGAGTTTTCAAAAATACTTTGTGAATGCGTTTCAAAAAATATTTTGAAAAATATTTTCAAAAAGGGGCGTGCTCGTCCAACACCTATGCATGTGTAACTGCCACGGTATGGCACGAACAATGTCGATACTATACAGGTTGTGCGTCCCTAAGGGGAGTAGTCAAAAGACTTCATAGCAAGTTTTATAAAGATTTATAGAATGTAACTATAAATGTATATTAATACTCCTATGTTAAATATATAGTTGCTGAAGATTGTGTGTCGATCAAAGTTTTGTGAAAGCATCCCAAATGGTTAGAGCACAGAGGAGCTGTTCTATTTGCAGTGATTATAAACAACAATTGTCCCTAGTCATAGGAAGAATAAAGTTAGCAATAAATAAGGACCCAATCAGTACTTATAATAAGAAAGACTTGTCCAGCCGGACAGAGGTCATGAATTTTACTGATATACAAAAGTCAACAAAAATTAAGAAGATTAATAAAGTGGGACACAAGCCTGCGTCCAGTACATACATTAAGTCAAAGAAAAAGGAAAAAAGGAGGTTCAGGCATGAACACATAGTTTGCTTATAGGTATCATCAATAATTGAGAAACAAACATTTTAAACAACACCCTTATGTGTCAAAATCTTGTTTTTAACATATCGGGTATTTGTGAGTGTCGACGGCGTTTCGATCCTACTGAAAGAATGCAAGGATCATCATCAGGACAAGGAACAATAATGCCTGTACGATACAACCTGAATAACCTTAAGGAGAAGTGGAAGGAAGAGGGAGAAGGTATTTAAAACCATAAAGGACTCGGGGGACATGTCTTAATTTGGTGACAACACAAGGCCCACAATTCATTATTTGTACCATGTGCTCGTTATAATACTCAGGTGAAAGGAAGAGCATAAGCATGACACATCATAACTTCAAATGGAAAGTGAGGCAATAAGGAGTGGTATTGACACTCGAATTAATGTGGAAAGATGCAAGTTGCTGGCAACCAATAACATTTGAGAGTGAAAATAAGAGAGTAAAAAGGGCATCACGAGATAGAGAAGGCGTGCAATCACGAATATAAAACGTTGTAAGGAAGATGTGCAATCACGAGATAGAAAGGGTGGTACGGCAGGCGCGCAATCACTGATCTGCCATGGCGTGTGCATTCAAATACATGCGGTACCGGGTGACAGTTTTCTAAATTGGTGCTCGTGGTGGCCTTAGAGCGAGAACGCTATATAACGTGAAACGGAATAAATTGGAAAAACATGTGAGGATCGAAAACTTACCGCAGCCGCGGTAAATTCAGAGACGATTTCTGCAATAGAAGGGTGGGGAACCGAATGAGTGGAAAGTGGCGGGGTGATCAGAACCAATGTGCTAGCCCCGAGGATAAAAAACTTACTTGGAATTGTAAAGAAAGGACGTAGCCGAGGGCTAGGGTATTGTGATATTTTCTAGGTCTTGGCTCGCAGTGTAAAGGTCCGTGGACCTTAATTGAGGTTCCTATGGAATAGGACGGAGGAGGACAGGGTTAGGGAATAATTAATAGTAGTGAGGAAGGAGGCAAGCATGTGTGAGCAGGCAGGACACTTACCAAGGTGATTACGATACTGGACCAAACCGACGATGCGGGAGCAGGAAACCGACAATGGGACTGCTAACGGGAACCAGGGAGCATGCGTGTATAAACCGCGTGGAAGAGGGCCGGGCTACGGCTGGTTCAAGGAAAGAGTGAAAGGACTTAATTAGAATAGAGAACGGGCGGCCATCTTGAAGTAGTGAGTGATGATTGGAAAGAGGTTAGCGGGCGTATGAGGAAAAAAGTAAAAGAATTGTGTGACAGGATTACAATTAAAGAATTGTAGTGAGCACGTAGTACAAACCAAGGGATGACAGTATCCCATTAGGACAGAAGGAGAAACCACATAATTACTTAATATGTACATAATGATGGATAGATCAATTGATCTACAGTTACCACGTTTTTACAGGAAAATTAATTCAAAATCAGGTGACGGTAGTCCAATCCTCAAGTCGATTAAGCCCCGTGTTCAGGCTATCAGTTTTAAGGATCCATTTCAGCTCTTCTTTACTTAGAATTTTGACAATGTCGCCGCCCCTCGGTGGTAGTTTCACGACAGAAATCACAGTCCAACGTAGTTGGTCCTCAGAATGGTTCTTTTCAAGAAAATGTTCAACCAAGGGGGCAGTGAGAATTTTGCAGCGAATTCTGCTCCTATGTTGTGAGATACGCAAGCGGATCTTTTGCGTGGTTTGACCAACATAGATCTTGTCGCATGGACAAAAAATAGCATAGATTACATTAGTAGAATTACAGTTGGTAAAGAATTTTAATTCATTTCTAATGTCACCAAAAGCAAATGTTTTACATTCAATAGTCAATGGACATACAGCACAATTGCCACATTTAGCATGACCAGTTAATGGAGGAAGCGACCAGAGTTCATTCAAATTGTTCATATTGGTAGTTACAGGAAGAGCTGCACGGACCAAATGGTCTTTGATGTTTTTGTTCTTCTTGAATGCAAATAAAGGTCGATCAAGACCGAGAGTACCTGCATTCAAGATGGGCCAATTTCGTAGAATGGTTTTACGAATAGCACTCGAGATTGTGGAAAATGTTGTGACACAGACTAGTCGATTGGACTCCTGTTTGGTTTTAGGTTCTAAAAGAGATTCACGGGGATTGTACCAAGCGCGTTTCATAGAATTGCGCACTAGTCTGCGTGGGTAGCCTCTTTTGAGCAGTTTTTGACAAAGTACTTTGGCTTCATAAAAGTAATCTGTTTTTAGGAAGCAGTTTCTTCGAATTCTCAGGAATTGTGAGAATGGCAAGGAATCTCTAAGAGCACGAGGGTGGCTGCTATCATAACTAAGTAAAGTATTGCGTTCAGTGGACTTACGGAAAAGGCTAGTTATAAGATAGCCATCCGTATGTTTAATTGTCAAGTCAAGAAAGGGAATTGATTCTTTGTCGTGTGACATGGTAAAATTAAGTCCACCGCAGTTATTGTTTAGCCAGTGCAGGAAAGGCGCAAGTAAGTTATCATTGCCCTGCCAAATCATGAATATATCGTCTATGTATCTTTTCCACTTATAGATGCATGACGAGAAGGGGTTGTCTGTGGTGAGTATATGTCCCATTTCCAATGTGTCCATGTAGAGAATGGCCAGGTTAGGTGCAAAAATTGCACCCATGGAAGTACCTTTGACCTGTTGAAAGAACTGCTGTTCAAAGGTGAAAAAGTTCCTGGTGAGGCATACTTCCAATAGTTGCAATATAAAGTTAGTCGGAACGGCATGGGGGCGAGGTCTCTGGTTAAGAATAGTTTCAATGACGAGTAATGAATCCCTTTGAGGTATATTAGTGTAAAGGGATTCAACGTCCAAAGTACATAGGGTATTGGAATCTGGATCATAAGGAAGATTCTCTACCATGTTTATCATTGCCATGCTGTCGATACTATACAGGTTGTGCGTCCCTAAGGGGAGTAGTCAAAAGACTTCATAGCAAGTTTTATAAAGATTTATAGAATGTAACTATAAATGTATATTAATACTCCTATGTTAAATATATAGTTGCTGAAGATTGTGTGTCGATCAAAGTTTTGTGAAAGCATCCCAAATGGTTAGAGCACAGAGGAGCTGTTCTATTTGCAGTGTCACACAAGACTAGCTTTACGTGTCACTGTGAAAGTATTGATCGCAGTGTATCGCTGAAGCTTTTAGTCTAGTCAAAACCAATGTGTACCAACACGAACTGTCCCTGTAACATTTCACTGACCATACATCAACAACTACTACAATCTACATAGTTCCACATTCCACTGTTCTTTCCCCAGATACCACACTCTGGCCTTTTTTCTCAATGCTACACGGCCCCTGAGCACAATAACAAGGCTGAATCATGTCTGGAGTTGTTTGTGTTCTGATTTAATGGGTAAGCAGACTAGCAGTTTGGGCTGAACTGCTATTTGGGGGCATGACAAAGGCTGATTCGCCCACAGTTGGCCCTCTTCGGAAATGACACAGATTGATTGACTGCATCTGCAAAGTGTCTGAAGGGATAGCTTAATGATGCAAGGGTTAAATGATCTAAAATATTAGAATGGAGAGCGCCAAAAGTAATCAGTAGTAATTTTGATTAATGTAATCATTTCCATTCTTTGCTTCTTCCTCTCTCAACAAGTCGCCCTATCTCATTTTGACACATCTTGCTCAAGTTTAGAAACTAGACCAAAAATATCATATTATATTTATTTAGTCTACTTATATACTGAACTAGCACCTTTTGGCATTAGTCGCTTTACATTTAACAAGGAACCATATATTTGAATACGGCGAGCCGTCACACGCTTTTCAAGTGTATGGTGGTGCTCATGTTCAGAACTCAACAATATCGAGCAGTGCAAGAATGGATTGTCCATCTCAGTGTTTACTTTGATAAAGAAAATTACTTTAGTGCACACAGAGAAACAGAGTATGAGTACTCCTTTTTAGTAAGTTCTGCTCTCAGTTCGCTCAGCAAGTGCTATTTTTCACCACTACGGAATCACTCAGATCATCTTGAGTGGCAGGAAAAAAGACTCTCATTTTTATTGCTGAGGGAGGGGGTCTGTGCTTAGTATCAGCTCGGTGTGTTATTCACCAGAGTAAACTTCACTCTTAAAGAACATTCATGCTTATGAGTTTTATTTACGAATTTAGTGTTGACAATGGCACAGTCCACCCAGACACACTTTGTTGATGCAGTCGTACAGTTCACTCAGGCCCACCTGATTGCTGAAGCAACACAGTCCACTTGGGCACAATTGATAGATACAGTGCTACAATTTCCAACAGGACAGCAGAGGTGTTTCTTGGAAGGCACAAGTCAGAAATCTCAATCATTAAATGTTCATGTGCCCACTCATGGAGTTCTGACTACTAGCAGCGCTCCATCTTTAGAACATTTCTTCAATTGTAGGAGAGCAACCAATTTTCTTTGTTCGCATTGAACTTTTCAATTTAGTCTGCTTGTAACTCAAGTCACTCTTTCGATTTAACTTTGTTAGAAAGAGTCCTATGCTGCCGTTGTCCTCAGAGGCCCTGCTTCAGATCTAGTGGCATGATCCACTACTATCAAGATAGCCCTGTTTCCTGAGGCTGTCATACGATTTAGGGGTCTGACAATGCCATCCTCACCCTTTCAAAAAGTGTCCCACCCACTGGCAGCGGATTACGTTGGACATTAGGCTTCACAGGTTGTGCAAGAGTGACTGAACTATTTCCCTTTCTCAGCAATTATGGCCCAGTATAAGTGGTTAAATAACCGCTCCAATGCCCTCACTTACCCAGGAACCCAGCTACGGGTATGTCATGTGCCAAGTATGAGTGCTATAGCACTGGGGGACTATCAGCCTCATGCTGGCCCAGGCTTAGGTTTCGTTTAGTTTTCGTGGCCTTGCTGTACAGGACACCATCCTCTCAGTAGATCCTTTGGGTCCCACCAGTATCCCCTTACTCCCTGCGCCCCCCTGCGCTCTCTTTGTGCCAGGCAGAACTTCTCTTGAGAGGGTCATCCTGCCCCCAGTTGATCTGAGAGTTCTGGCAGATCTCCCAGGACAGTTTCCTTTTTCCCCTTAGGCTCTGGGACTTTCCCCTCTCAGTCAGACCCTCTCTGGGCAATGAAAACTGTTGGTTCCATCCTTCTATGCTCCCCTTCCCTTGTTCTTGACTGCAGGGACCTGGACCTTGGTTCCAGACTCCAGGCTGTGTTGACTCTCCTTATGTGCTGTCTGCACCCTTTTTGCCACATATATCCATTCAGAGAGACCCCGCATGAGATTTCAGGGCCGGCTTTAGGGTATAGCGACTGGTGCGGCCGCACTGGGAGCTGACCAGGGGAAGGGGCGCTGACATCAGGGAAGGGACGCTAAGTTTAGCAATAACGTACGATTTAAAATCACCTGCAGCAGAGATCCTTGTGGGTTCAGTTTTCAGGCAGCATTAAAAATATCAAGATAACTCTAGTAAATAATGTTCCTGCTAGAGAGAGAGAGAGAGAGAGAGAGAGAGAGAAATCAGAGTTTTGTCTAGTGCCAGTTTTGACTCTCCATAAAGTAGCGCAGAGGGTTAATTTGCCCGCTGCAGAGAACGCGTAATGTGATTACTGCTTTTGTCACAGAGATCATTTTGTTAGTTTATAAGATACAACCCTAATATAGAACAGTGACTATTACGATCTGTCATCAAAGAGCTGTAGGCAAGCGGCATAAAATAGGCTAGGACGTTCTGTTTTTCCCCCCAGTCATCATTATCTATTCCTAATGTTGCTGAAAGTGATTCGTTTGGTTAAATATACCTTCTTCTTATTACTAAAGTCAGCCTTTACCCATGCTTTAAAACAAATGAAACGTATGTGAGAGAGGGCATGTGGAGAGATGCACTTTTGCCTGGTGGTCATGAGGGAATAGGAGTGGGTGGTCATGGGGAAGTGCTGCCAAAAATGATTGTTGCACTTATCGCCACCAGCGCTAAAGCTGGCCCTGCATTTCCAGATCAGTGCCTAACAGACACATGGCAGGGTTTACAGCTACAAAAGTACAAACACACACAAATCCTTAACAGCAGCAACAAAGAACAAAGCGTTCCTATTGGATTGATCGACTTCTAATGGACATAGACGAGATACACTATTGCAGTAAGAAATGTTTGCTTTTTAATTCCCTAATATTCATTTTAACTATGTTGATATTTATGACGGGTGGTATGGAATCAGTAGGTTATGTATTTATTCCTATATTGAGACCAATGAGAAATGAATTGTCAGTGAGAGTACATAGAAGAACGGCAGGTTTAAATATAACCCGCTTTGTGCCTCATTATAAGGAACAAGCAGCTGTGTCCAATATTCACAACGATGCTGGCCAGGGCGTTTCTAGGTGTTTTGCCGCCCTAGGCGAGAATTGAAAAATGCCGCCCCCTCCCTTTTACCCGTTTCAATGTCCATTGCTTAAATCCTTACAAAACATAAGTAGAATAGTTTAAAAAGACAACATCCCTGAACAAAGAGCAGCAGTACACATTTTATAAACGAAAATAAGGAACAGAGCTGATAAGGGTCACATTAAAAGTTTTCCACTCCAGTCATCAACCAGGTATTGCAGAATCTCCAGGAATGGTGCAATTCCACACCCGGGGAAAACAATGCTGTTCAAAGAATGACGGGAAAAAGAAAGTAGCGCTTCACTGGCAAACTCTGTAAAGTGGCGCTAATGTGTCTGGGTGAGAATAAAACCAATCTGGCCACTTTAATGCTTTATTTTGTTATTTATTTTTCGTATTTTGCACCTATATTTTCTCTTGGCCCCGAGGCTGCACTTTGAAACAGAGAAATGTAAGAAAAAGAGGATATTTCCAACAAAAGTGTTTCTTCCATCTTTGGATCCATTTCACAGGGGCACGAATGAAGGAAAGTAGAGGAATCAGAGGGTAAAGACGTTTATTGAAGCTGGGATCGGGTGTTTTATTCGCTAAGAGGCGGGTCTGTGAAAGATTCGGAGAGAGAAATGTGATGAACTACATCTGAAGTGTGGTGAACACACCCGTTAGCTACATTAACCGCACAACCAGAGATGTTCCCGTGGCCTGTGGAGGAAAGAGCGGCAATGTGGAGGGAACTTTCGATGTCCCAGCAGTGCGGTTACAGGAACCTAGAGTCTGTTCAACTGAGGGTATTTCTTTGTCAATGGCACCCATAGTATTCATTGGATAGTTCGATATTGAAGAACTGGGCTTACCTTGTGCCTTAGATGTCGGTAACTAGCGCTTCCTTATTGTGAGTGTTGAGAGAGAAGCAAAGGGCAAAGAGGCCTAGCCTTGTCCGGCCGCAGAAGGGCCTGCTTTTGGCTTGTTTTTAACCCAGGCACCTGCCTGGGCGCGTCACGCGCTTACAGAGCCTGGCGCACTAAACTGTGCTTGCCGGTCATTTGAGCCTTCCCGCTGGGCACGTACTGACAGCTAGAGGCTGTAGTTCGTGAAGCGGCCCCTTTTGAGAAGCAAGTTCGGCAGGAAAAGGTTGAAGCATGGTTTTCAGCAAGTGAGTAGCTGAGAGAGAGAGACAGAAAGGAAGGGAATAAGAGGAAGAAAGAGAGGGGGGCAGCTGACAGCGGCAGAGCAGGAAAAGTGGGCATTTCAACCACTGATCTTACCTTAATACACCTGCTGGGCACCTAGGGACTCCCACGCGCAACAGAAGCAGGCTGCATGGTTGGCCAACCAGTCCTTGCCTTGATGTTCCTGACTCTGCCTCTCTCGAGCTCCAGATGACAGCCCTCCGGGTCTACTGCGTGGGAGTGCGCGCCCGCGCCAAGGCAAATGCAGGGATTCAAAAGTGGAGAAAAAAAACGATGACAGGCCTGCCCCTTGTGAGAACATTGGTCCATTCTTTCTGGGGGCAGGCCAGAAACAAGAAACAGGACCGTCATAAGTAGCGAGTTCGCGCTATTAATGATTGATGGCCCTGGTGGGTGCCACGGAAACCGCGTATTTTGTGCACACAATGGCAAATGTCCCAACTTCCTTTTGCCACCCTAGCCCTTTTGCCGCTCTATGCGGCTGCCTAGTCTTGCCTAATGGTAGAAACGGCCCTGATGCTGGCATAATTTCATACATTTAATAAACCCCTTGTTGTATAAATGCTCTTTCAGGCCTATCCAAATAAAATCTCGAGTACCAGCTAATTCTGCATATTCAGTACATGAACGAATTCCCTTCCTGTTAAGCACAATCACCATATAGTAATTGTTATACAATTTGCAAATTAAATAGTAAGATATACACCATTGTAAGACCACATTTCCCAAGATGCATCCCAAAAGAAAACCGGGATTGATATCTCCGGACTGCATTTTCGTCCCTCTCCCCAAGGGACATTTAGCTCTATAAATTGGATTCTTTCATATGTGTTTATTTGATTCAGAATCAAAATAATTATCGCTTCTGTGAAGAAAGGAGTGAGGTGGCCAAGATTTAGGGCTTCATCAATCATGTGAGCTGAAGGTTCCAACATTTAAACACAATAATATTATTGAATACTGCATCCAAACTTTGAGGTCTATAGATCTTCATCAATGGAATGATTACATTCATTTTATCGTTTTTCTCTTTCAGTTGGACCATTTACACATCTGTTTTCCATCAGATCATTTTGGCAAATGCTGATTCTTTTGGCATGGTGTAACTTCTTTAACTGATGATGTTCATGTACATTCATAGGGAGCTTCTGTGTGAGTGAAGGGTTCATTGCACATGAATTCATTACAGGATACACCTTGGCTGAAAACGTTCCTGATCCTCCTGCCTGTCTTCTGCTTAATCCTGCCTGGACATGAGTAGATTATTCTTTTATGTTACTCAAGTATATCATTCCCACAGAGGGTCGGCTTTGGCGCTGACGGTGCCCGGTGCAAGTGTCAGTTGGCGCCCACAATGACCTCCTTCTCCATAGATTCCCTCAATGCCACCCTCCAAGGATGCCCCTTCTCTCTCCATAGCCTCTCCCTCACATGTATTTAATTTATTTTATAGTGCTACTCAAACCAATGTAGAGCACTTCACCTCACACACAGAGGCAATAAATCACAGCAGTGTGTAAACCCCTGTATAGGACATGCTACATTAGACACCAAAGACTACAAGCTGTAGGAATCACACGTCATCCATACTGGTACACATTATATGCTAAGGGTGCTTGGTCTGGAAAAAACACAAACTCGGAGTTTAGAAAGTAACACAGAGGTTGGCTCTGGCTTTACTAATAAGAATGTATTTCTACTCAAACAACCCCTTTTTGAGCACCCTGACAATAATGAAAGACTGGAAAACCACATCAGGCTCTAAACCTACGAAGGGCAGTTTGCATGAAGCGCATTGAGGCTAGTTCATAGCTCACTGTACAATATTAGAAGGATTGTAACTAATGAACTGCAAGTAACAAAAGTATCTTTGTGGTAAAAGCAGAAACCCACTGAGCTATCTACATAAAATATAATTCTGTGATCTGCATGTTACACATGCTTTGCAGCAAGTATGTTAACCTTTTGCACTACTGTGTGATGTGTCAAAGGCAATTAGATAAAACCAGGATCTCTCTGGCAGGTGCACTGAGCACCAGCGTTATCTTGACATGTTTATTATTGCCTGAAAATTACTGGGCACACAAAGAACTCCGAAGCAGGTGCTTATAAACCCAAAAGCTATTTCAGAATGCAGCACCCCCTGAGCTTGCGCCTGGTGTGATGGCACCAGTTGCCCCGCCTTAAGACCGGCAATATTAGCACATACAATCAGTGGCGTCCAAGAGGATCCTGTCAATTTGGGCAGTTTTGCTTTTACCAAAGGTTTTTTTCCCGAAAACAAACTCCCAAAGTGGGAATCAAATCAAATAAATAGTGACCACCCAAACCCGGAGAGGTTTTTGCATGGATGTAGGTGTCATTATTTGTTTTTAATGTCCCTCGCCGCCATTAACTTGACAGTTACATTCAGAAAAAACAGGATTTCACACCATCCACCCTTAATAGGGCGGGCAGTGTAATTCCTACTCTGTTGGGGCTTCGGAGGATGCTTCCAATTGATGCCAACAAAGGCTCGGTCAGCTGATAGCTGGTTGTCCTCCTAACTCAAAAACAACGGGCAGACCATAAAAAACCGGGTGGGTACCCCATCCACCAAACTCTAAATCTGCCCGGGTATTTGTATCTGCTTTTCTCGTGTGGTAACATGCTTTTGTCCTATTTACTATTATCGCCTATTCTGCCACTGGTGCATCAGTCACACTTTATACCTTGTTTACAATGTAATCCTGACTACATTGTCTTCTAATTGTCTTAACTGTCGTAGGTGCTGCTAAACTGCAGACAAACCTATACCCCCTAAACAGTTCTTCCCTCTGTCCTGCTCCCGCCTCTGTCCTGACCCTCCTTACAGCCTCATCCCCCCAGGCTGGATCCATAATGCAGGGGCTGCCTTTTTGGTTGCCCTGTACATTCACAAGCTTCAGGAGTCAACTATTCCAACCTATCCCAAGAATGGTTGGAGAATGAGTCAGGGAAGAGAGGACTGTGTGTAACAAGGATTACAGCATGCAACTGGAGCTTTTCTTCCTCACCATTTCCCCTCTCTCGCACTGTGTATAGCATCCGGGGATGCAATGAAGTATCCTTTTAATCTTGGTGATTACAACTTTATCACAAAATGATTAACAAGGCGCCTGCCTTATACTGTTACATCTTATTTGCATCACCAACTGGAAACCACTTTACACTGCTACCAATTTCAAAATGGTGGATCTTACCAATGTTTGGTTAGTGACTCACACGTAAGTTGATATTGGTTCAAAAAGTGTTGAGTAGGAAGCACATGTGGCTGCCCTGTAAACATCTTCAATTGGCACACAAAGATGTCTCAGCCTAGAAAGCTGAATTCCTTCTATCTGCTCAGGCCCGGCTTACTGGGTGTAACTCTGGCTACCAACTAGGCCTTCACTGCTCTCTTTCTTATTCAGAGACCTAAAGCTGTGGTTGGTGGGGCCTAAAGATCATCATATTGCTTCACTTTGTTGATTGACTCACACCTCAGTACATAATGCATCATGACATCTGATGTATACAAACCATCATTGAATTGAGAAGAAGCTGGTGGGTGGAATACAGGAGTAACACAACTATCTCTAAATGAAAAACATGATCCAGGCTCTGGGGACAGAAAAAATGCATTTCAATAGTACTATAAACCTCAGCCCCTTAGGCACAGAGTGCAAATTGGAATTACTGCCTCGAAGATTAGAACTTTATTAAAGACCGTCTTTTAAAAGCACTTCTCCCAGAACGTTTGCTTGAGAATATTTAATACTAATATGAAACCCAAGGTGAGAAAATCACCTTGTTCAGTGATGTCAGTGGTACAAACACCTTGAATAACACATTATTAAATCCTCTCAGCGTTGTTGACCTATCCAGGAATGACAAAGCGGTATACCCCCACTATATTTCCTTAATCTCTCATCTACCACTCACCACATTGACTTAACCACAGTATCACAAGATAGATGTACATTGTATCATAGTTGAATGCAATAGTTAATAGGGTTAGTTAGGTGATGCAGAGGTGCAAATCTGTTTTTCGTGACAAAGTAGTGATAGGCGACGCGCTGGCTGCAATCATTGCAGGCTGATCTTGCTGACCTCAATATAGTGTCACACAACTGTCAAAAGACACTTCTTGCAACCACTGCAAAGATGATGTTGCTATTGCAAAATCTTTCCAGAGCCTAGTTAGGAGCAGATACACATTTGTAGGAGTAGTACACAACACTGGCTGAAACCATCTCTCTGAATACCATGGCTGATGGAGTCCAAGTGATTTGACCAGGGGCAGCCATAACCTTCTGACCTAGAAAGTGACCCCAACCAATACCTGTATATTCTTTTTCTGATATTTTATATGATCTTGAAGATACAACTAAAATGGAAGGAATGTGTAAAGCTGGCCATGTGTATGTTAAAAGATATGACCCCAATGCCTACAAATCCAGAGCCCCTGTATAAAGTCATGGAAGAACTGCTTCTCCCTGCATGATCATACAAGGGACGTCCACATGCTTGACCTGCATAAGCAAACATCCTTGGAGGAATGTGTGTAACCTGCCTGTGAATCATCTGTACATAAGCCAAAGACATGTATGTGATATTTCTCTCTGCTCATAACAAAATGTGTGCCTCCATATTGGTTACAGCCCGCACCTGATTTCCCTAGCTGGATTTGATTACAATGCCGCCTATTTGATTTAGGACTGCCACTTCCTGAATCTATTCTGCTCAACTCTTTCCAGTTGCCTTATTTAAAAGCTCTTCCCATGTACACTGACTTTGTGAAAATCAGGCATTCAAAGTGATACTATATCCCAGGCCACCTGCAGCTC
Organism: Triturus cristatus; assembly: GCF_964204655.1. Lineage (NCBI taxonomy): Eukaryota > Metazoa > Chordata > Amphibia > Caudata > Salamandridae > Triturus > Triturus cristatus. The sequence goes on along the minus strand of NC_140587.1, from coordinate 313,030,789 downwards.
TGGGAGCTGGAGGATCCAACTCAACCTAGTTTTCCAATGTTCACATAGGTGGAGTATTTTTTGGCATCATGGAGCGCACTGAGGTTTGTCAGAGTGCGGAATTCCTGATCTCTGCTATAACAGGATGTTTTGAACTAGAGGATTCCTGTGGAATTGCGCTCAGGAACCATGAACACGGATCCTGTCGTATATATATATTAACAAGTCGCCATGGCCTCATTGGTTCAGCTCTGCAAAGGGTTTAATGATGACACCATTTTTTTTACACCAGGTCTCTGCATACAAAATATTGTGAAAAATTAAATATTTGAGAATTTGTGTTTTATATTTATTTCTTTTTATACGTTTTGAAACACACTGACACCCCCCTTCTGCTATTTCAAAGTGCTAGTTACAGATGGAAAACTGCCTACAGTGCTAGTACATTCCTTTCACGAATAACCTTCTGTGTCCTAATATCAGTTTAATTTTTATAAGCTTTTGTTTGTTTTGAGAAGGGGGATAACAGAGCTGGGGGATGGGTGGGGGTGTTCTAAAGTGTCTTACAACTCTATTCTTTGATTTTCATATTTCAACCAAGTAGTGGCTCAAATATTACACAATGTCTGTCCCACTCTTCTTTGTAACAGACTATAGTAATGATGATCACCTGCTTAATATTAGACCCTCACCTTCTGACATCGTTACATTACTGTTGCAGGTATATCCCTGAGAACATCACTAGTTTTGATATTATGGGCATAGAAATTATAAATACGTAATGTATGTTAGACCTGTCACCCCAAACATTTTTGCCCTCACCCCCCCTGTTTCTGCTGATCTCATTTTTGTTGTGCTTAGGACTCTGTGCACTTTACCCCTGCAAACTAGTTCTAAATTCCTTGTGCTCCTGTCTTTAAACATGGTAAAATTGGCTTGCCCCAATTGATATATTTAATTTACTTATAAGTCCTTAGTCAAGCGGTGCTACCTGTACCTATGGCCTTTAAATTAAATGCTACTAGTGAGCTTGCAGCATGTATTGTTCCACACACTTAAATAGCCTTTTTTAGCATGCCTCAAGCCTGCAATTTCAGCCTGTGTGTGCAGTTTTAAACTGCCATTTTCATATGCCAAGAGAAACATCTTGCCAGACCCCAAACTTCCCCTTTTAATAAATATATGTCACCCCTAAGGTAGGCTCTACTCAGCCCTGAGGGCAGGGTGCAGTGTATTTAAAAAGTGGGGCAAGAACTTTTAAGTTTTACATGTCTTGGTAGTGTAAACCTCCTCAATGCGTTTTTCACTACTGCAAGGCATACCGATCCCATAGGTTAACATTGGGATACCTTATTACATTTATAAGTGATAGTTTTCAAACTTTCAATTAGGAGTGGGAAGACAAGTCCAGTTTGGTGACTAAAGAATTGTTATTAAAAGATCTCTTTAAAGGTAAAGTCAGATTTTGTGGCAAGATAGGAGGCTAGCATTATGCAATAAACCTTTATTGCCACATCAAGGAGCAACTATATAAGTATTCCAAACAGAACTTTACAACCCCACAATAGAATAGAACACTCAGTCCACTAAAAGCTCCTTGTCAGACATTTTCTTCCTCTTTTGTTGCTGCTTCTGGCAGATAAGTACATGTATTTTACTGTTTGTGTTATAAAGTATGATAATATGGTAATTGTTTTATTATTTTGTTTGGTCTACTTAGTATGAGTGTGCGTGTAATCTGAATTTATGGAAACTTTGAGGCCCATTAGTATGTGGGGCAGATCGCCATGGCCCGCATGGCGGTGGCGATCCGCCCAACATATTCCCCCGCCCGCATGCAACTTTCCCCCGCCACATTACCATGGCGGGGGGGACCCCAGCGGACGGAAAGACCGTCTGCCGGTTTTCCGCCCGGTCGATGAGTCGACCGGCACAAAATCTGTTAATATGGTGGCGGTGTCCGTTAAACACCGCCATCCATATTAGATTACATGCGGAGACATGCCTTTCCGAGGCGGCAACGCAGCCACGGAAAGGCATGCGGGTCTCAACATTGGGGGCCCGTAGCGGGCCCCCAGGGATTCTGGTGGGTGGGGCAGTGGGGGTTCAATGTGTTTGTCACCCAGGTACCATAGGTGGCTCTTTTTTCGTTTGCTGTTGATTGTCATGGTTCTAGTTTTGTTTAGGTTTATTGAAAGGCTGTTCTCTTCTACGTAGACCTGCAGACCATTGAGAAGATTTTGCAAGCCAACTGCCGTATGGCTAAGTAGGACTACGTAGTCCGCGTAAAGTAGATTGCACAATGCAGTGCCCCCTATTCTAGGCGCGTGAGAATTAGAGAAGTTCAATGTCTGTGTTAAATCTGCCATGAATAAATTGAATAGGATGGGGGCCAGCACGCAGCCCTGTTTCAGTCCTTTCGTTGTCTTAACTTTTCTTGAGAGGTGGGACCCTGAGCCTAATTTAACCTGTACCCAGGTATCGGTATTTAAAAGCATTATCATTGATAAAAGGGTATTTGGAATCCCCCATCTGGCTAGCTTGGTCCACAATTTGGACCTCACCACATTGTTGAATGCGGCGCTGAAGTCGATGAAACAGACATGCAGCTGTGTTTTCCTCAGTTTTGTCGCATCCGTTATTAATTATATTGCCATGATATTGGATATCGTGCCGGAGATTTTTTGGAATCCTGTCTGGTTTAGCGGAATTATTTCATTATTTTCAGCCCAAGTTGTCAGTTCCACCAGCAGTGTTACCGCAAAGTATTTGGCCTCATTATCAATCAGTGCAACTAACCGATAATTGGCTGTCAGGAGTTTACTACCGCTTTTATGAATTGGAATGATCATTGAACCTTTCCACGAGTCTGGGATTATGCCCAGTCGTCTTACTTCCAGGAATAGTGGATGGAATATGTCTGCCCAATCTTCCGGCCTTTCTTTAAACACTGCTGGTGGAATACCATTTGGGCCTGGCACTCCTTCCTTTCTTCCCCTCCTGATTTGTTTCCTAATTGTTAGTTGATCGGTGGCGGGTGGCCTTTCCTCTTCATGGTGTCTTGAGTCAGAAAAATTCAGAGTGACATTTGCGCTGGAGCTGCTAACGGCAGCAGAGCTGTCAGGGAAGTAGTTGTTACCTCTTTCCCTTTTCCTATGTTGGTATTTTGTGTGTCCATGGCTGCTTTGCTCTGCTCCAGTGTCGGCTGATAAATGCTTTGACTATTAAGGTGGGAGTTTAGATAGCTTGCCCAAGTCTCCTCAAGTATGTAGGAAGTGAGTCCCCCCCGATGCGGGTGTATGATAGTGTTTACTGTTTTCCAAAAACGATCACTGGCGTTGTGCTTTATATTGTGGAGGAATTTTGCCCAGAAAACCTGTTTGTTGTTGTTGTTAATTTTCCATTTCAGCCTCTTTAGTTGAGTTCTTTGTAGCCGCAGGGATAAAAGGAGCATTGTGTTACCTGGTTCATGGCGTAGAGATCTTATGGAGCCGTTTATCAATCTCTTAATTGCCTTTATATGTGTTCTTTGGTCCTTAGTTAGCTTTTTCTCTTGTATCTGCGCCGGAACGCTCCTTGTTTTTGTGACTGTTGCCTTCAAGTTGCTGAGGTTAGTTGTGAAGCATTCCCAGGTTTGTATCAGGTTCTTTCCGAGCGGTTGAGCGAATAGAAGCTTGATTGCAGTGTCTGTTAGGGACTCTATGCTTTCTGTTGTAAACTTGATCCTCTTATAATTCGTTGTGTAGCTTGAGCCTAGGTATGGGGCAGGATGAATACTAATCGCATCAGTTGCTGCTAGAGTGATCTCTTGTGGACGGTGATCACTGTCCCCTATGTCTCCCATTTAAAAGCCTGTTACGTATTGAAACAACGAGAGGCTGACAAACGTGTAATCTAAGAGCGACCTTGTAATTTCAGTGTGATAGCTTGCCACTGGGGGGTATCACTGTCATTTCTTCCATTGAGGGCCCTAAGATTTAGGTGTTCTAGTTCTTCCAGCAAGAGTCTGTTTATCCTGTTTGGCCTCCCATGCATAGAGGAACCCTGTGTTGGTAAATTGTAATTTAACGATTGAAGGGAGACTTCCTTTGCTTCGGATGAGCCCATTAGGTATAAGTTCATGTCCCCCGATAGAATTAAATTTGGGGTTTCGGCGGTGCCTAAGTAGGAAGTTATTTGATCTATTATCTTTGCTGAATCCACTGCTGTTCATTTTGGGTGGATACATGCGTTAAACAGTGTTACTTCGTTTTGTACCCCTGCCAAGTAAAGAGTACGTTTGACTACTAAAGCTACATCTGATTCCAGGCCAATTATCACTGCTGTTGTTATGGATGTTGTTGAAATATAGGTTGCCAGCTCCCCAGAAGAATGTCCCATTTTGCTGCCCTTGACGGCAGGTCGGTCAAAGCAGAGGAACCCATGTATAAATAGTGGTTCCATGAGCCAAGTTTCCTGTAGTATAATGATATCAAAGTTATTAAGATATTGCAGGAATTCAGGGTCTTGGATTTTTGACTCTATGCCGTTTACGTTCCATGAACAGAGTCGTATCGCTAGTTCCTTTTGTCTGTTGTTACTGAGATCTGTATAATTGTTATGTCATTGAGTTGCTGTCTCAAGGGTTATGGTTCTTGTGATTGGTTCAGCATACCAGGAGTTGCCTCCACGTGGCATATCCGCCCTTGGAGATCCGTATTGTGTGCCTTGGATGAAAGCCCTGCTTGGCGTTGAGTGGCCAAGTGCCCCTCTTAGTACAGAGGTTGAGGGCCTTGAGCATTGTTTGGTGCCTGGCCTTGGGCTCAGGTTTAGCAGTGGTGCTGGATAGGCTGGAGGTTGGTAGGGGCTGATTTGGATGCCCCAGTTTTTAAAGGTAAGATGGTGCTTTAATACTCTCTGCGCTGTTGTGGTAGTTTTCCATAGTGCCCTTGTTGTTTCTGGGTTGGCTGGGTTATCTGCAGTAAGAAACTCAATTGCAAGTAGATCTGTTGTATTCAGGTCTGCTAGAGTGGGTACGGCCCGGAGTAATTTTAAAACGTTACCTTGATTCATCAGATCGTGGCGACCTTTTGTAATATACTCTGGTTTGAGCAATATGTATCTCGGGGCCAGTGACAGATCATTTGGGGGAAAGGTTATGGTTTCGAGTTGCCCCGTCCAATTAGCGACGGTATTTTGATGTGTTGGCCAGTGAGGCTCATTTTGATCTGATTGCTCAACTGTACGAATGGCATTGGAATCTTTTTTCATGTTTATTGTTGGAGATGAGTTTCCTAGTTGGCTCTGTTGATGCCAAGGAAGAGAAGCCTGAGGTAGTTGGTCCGGGGCTATCCTCTGTTGGTTCCCCTCCGTTAAGGATGCCACTCTCTGAGTTGTGCAAATCGTTCTCGTTATAATTTCGTCTTTTCCCGCTGGGTGGATGGAAAGAAGTTGCCCAGTTTCCTGCCAGGTATGCTCCTGGTTACTATCCTTTACTAAGGCCTTGGTGTTATGGTGGTCAGCAAGCCCAGCTTGCCGTTTTGGATTAGAGCTGGTGGTTTGTAGGAGAGGATCAGGGGCTGGACTGTTGACGACTTTGTTCCTTTCTGGCCCTGGGGCCACCTCATCTTGCTTTAAAGGTCATTCGTCTGTTCCTGTTGGAGGCCCTCCAAGGTTATGGAAACAAGAGGGTGCTGCTATGACTTGAAGACTTTTCATGTGAGTCATATTATTTTGCATATCGCCCACTTTTGGAGCAGTGGTTGAATTGAAATGTTGGTTACTGAAAATTGGGTAAGTAGCTGCTTGATTGAGCAGAGATGCCTTCTGATTGCGGCCTTTTCTTTTCAACAGACGGCGTTGTTTGGCATTTGTTTTTGTCTCGGTTAAAGTAACTGAAGCTGTCTTTAGAAGGTCTCCGCTGCTGCCAGTGGTGCCCACACTTTGTTGTGGGTCGATTTTGGTATTTTTGCAGAACAGTTTTAAGTTGCTTTCCGCTGTCGGGAGTGCGGTTAAATTTTCTGCGGGACAGCTAGCACTGGCAGTGAAGGTTGATCTATTCTTCAATTCATTAAGCGTGGTGGAAAGCATTGACAGAAGGGTTTCCAGCTTATCCACAATCTGGCTGCACCTGCATTGAAGGTATGACTATTTTTGTGCCCTTCTTATAAGTGTATTGAGTTCCCCCAGTTTTTCATCGATCCCTGATGTAAATACTGCTAGAGTGTTTAATAATGAGAGCTGTATGTCCATCTTGTCTGATTGATATTGGAGCGCCTCTACTGACAATTGCATGGTTTTTAGGAGGGAGGCCCAGGGACTACCATCCTGCTGGTTTGTGACTCCCCGCTCCTTTGGGTCCACTTCCTTCTTTCCCCGCAAAGGCTGATTGTCCAATGAAGGCGGGTGCAGATGCTTCGTCTTCTCCTTAGGAGAACCCGTCTGTTGGACTGGGGAGTATGCTGCCAGCATATCCTCCCATTCCTGTGTTCCCAAGTAGGATAAGGCAGCCCTACCTTCATCCAGCTTTGGAGATTTTAAGTTGGCTGGCGGGGGTTTCAACTTGTGGCTAACCTGGATGAGGGAGCTAAGGTCACCCTTAGTTGTGTTAATCATATCGCCGTTAGATATGTTTGAATTCTGAGATCCAGTGGTGAATCCTTTGGAGGCCCATGAAGGATGTTGTTTGATCGGCGTAGCTTCAGCGCTAGGTGCCTCTAGCCCGGGCTGCTTGCTCCTGTTGGTCTGTTGACTATCTTCCTTTGCCGGAGATTGGGCTCCTCTTTTGAGGATCTTTAATGCTTGCACATTCTGTGGTGCTCCTGATGTTGTGATTTGAGTTAATGCATTTAGTAAGTTAGCTGCTGTTGTTGAATTCTGGGCCTCTGCTTGCAGAGATTTCAGAGGTCCTAATAAGCCTAATGATGAACCAGGATAAGATTGGATTGATCCAGGAGGTGTCAAGTCTCCTATGGACTGCATATTTGGTGGCTTATGTTGCGCCTTGTGGCTGGCTGAAGGATTGATTGGAGAGAGTTCCGCTATTATGTAATTCTTAAAATTACTCTGTGGTGTTTTGTTCTGTGAAGCTTCATTTATGCATTCTGCTAATGGTGGTGTGGTTATGCATATAGATGAAGATGAGGGAATAGTTGGGGATGTTGTAGAGATCCCCGTAGTATTTGTCATAGCTTGAGTATGTACTTGTGCTATAATTTGCTGTTTCCACTGGGTTTGGTGAACTGGGGTTGGTACCAATACTGATGCTTGGACTGGTAGCAGTGGGGACTGGAGGCCTTTCAGTGTGGCATTGCTTGAGTAAAGGTCGGCCCCAATATCTTTTATGAAATTGAATTTTGTGTAGATTTTTGGTTGAACTAGGGGGACTTTGGGATTTCCTCTCGGTGACCCACCAACAATTGGATCACCGTCTGTCAAAATTAATGCCGGTTCATCACTGTTCTATAGAGGGGCCTGGCTTGCCCTTTCTTCTCCGCCCTGCCGTCTTGGGGCAGCCGATCTCCTGTACTCGGCCTGACCTCATGACGTGCGGCAGCTCCCTGGTCGAGCTAGGTGGGGGCAGGAGGTGCAGATGAGGTGTGCAATGCAGGTGCTTGTGCTTAATGCTTAGTGCTGCCCTTTCTTCTGCTTTATCATCTGTCAACAACCAACTCTCCCCCTATACTCTACTTCCTCCTGAAGGACAACTCTTTAGGGGAATACAGGATTGGTCAAATTCAATGCTAGTCCTCAATTGACAGAATCAATAGAGGGGAAAGGAAAAAAGGGACTTATTTCAATTAGGTCCAGCATACATGCCCAATAAACTATATAAACAATATTGGTATGCAGTTCCTATTAAAAAGACGACAGGTTGTAACCGAGAAATGGAATATACTGAAACACAGGAGAAGGATCTCCTTATAGGAAAAAGGCCCTCACACACTCAACAAGTAGGTGTCTTGCTTCATCAACGGGTCTGCTCCTACTCCTGTGTTTCAGTATATTCCATTTCTCGGTTACAACCTGTCGTCTTTTTAATAGGAACTGCATACCAATATTGTTTATATAGTCCTCCAATGACCTCAGTTGACTTGTTGTTCACAACCTGCCAGCCCACCCATTGCTACCCACTGCTGTCTCTGCTGCCCGATGGATAGCACGGTTCCTGCCTCCGCCGTGAAGATGGCTTATCACGGCTTTGTGCAGCCTTGTGCCACTGCGGGGGGGAGGTCTGCTGTCACTGTCGGCCTCTTGCAGACACCTACTCCTACTAAGGTGTCTTCCTTATGTCCACTGATAGGATGCCAGGCTGGCTGGCTCAATGAAGGCTGGCTCAGTACCGGTGCTGCAGATGGGGGAGGGGAGCTGCCGTGGGTGCCAGAGGAGCGGAGGAAAAGCGGAGCAGTGAGCAAGTGAGGAGTGGGGAACCGGGAGCGTGGAACAGAAGAGAACAGAAGGAAAAGCTGAATCTGGAGTCCTGGGGACCCGGCCCTTGGGAGGAGGTAAGCTTATCCTCTCCTCACCTGAACCGCATCTGCCGCGCACTCGCTCCACGGTCCCGCTGCTCCTGTCTGACACTGTAGTTAGTTCTAGCTGATGCGGCCACATCTGCCACAGCTCACACTCTCGCTTCTCACCTCGCTCCCGCTGCCGCTGTTTGCCTCCGAGATTAGTCTTTGGATCGCGGGCCGTAGACCTCCGGCGTCTTGTGGCATCTTGTGGTCAGCTCCCGGTCAACTCCTGTCAGTTTATGTAGGTCTGAGGTTTTTTACGCTGCGAGTCACGAGTTGTTGTGTTGCTGTGAGTCGCTGAGTAGCTGAGCCGGTCAATCGAGCTGAGTCCGCTCTGCTCAGCTCACCGCTCACCGCTACTCCGCTGCACTGCTACTCCGCTTTGCTTCGCTTCCCACTTCCGCTTTCCGCTTCACTGATGGAAAAAGGAAGGCTTTAGTTAACGATGAAGAGGAGTATTATTCCATCTCGGAAGGCGAGGAGCGATCTATAAGGGGTCCTGGTGGTAAATGTATGAGGAAGACAAAAATATGGGGGCCCACATGATATGAGAGGAGTCCCAAGCGGCTCAAAAAGAATGAATGTCCTGAGCAACATACAGGATGGGCAGGTTAACCCTGTCAATGAAAATGAAGAATTAGATGAGTACATCTTAGACTTTGATTATAAGGATTTGTTTGATAAGGACTTTGATGGCAGTTCTAAAACCAGAGACAATTTGAATGGTTTAGTAATGGATCCTTAGGGGAAAAACTTTTTGACCCTAAGGAGATTAGATATCATTGGGGTTAAGATTGGTGGCCCCTGACACATTTGGAAATTACATTAGGAACTGAATTCGTAGACCTCTGGAGAAGGAGGAACATAGATTGATGAGAGCGGAGTGTTCTCACCCCATGATTGATGACAAGGAGACTATGACACCTAATTTGGATAATGAGTTGATAACTTATCTTTTTAAATTGGGAAGAGATCCTAGGAAAGAGAGATCTCTAAAACAGTGTGAAGATAAACTATTGAACGTGCTAGGTCCATTAGACAGCATTTTCGATTTGGTGGAAGAATCCTATGTTAAGAGTTCTAATATGGATATAAATTTATTGAGAGGTTGGTGTCAATGCGCAGTATGTTTTCTGGGTAATGCAAATGCTGCATTATTTTCAGAAAGAAGGAAGGTAGTTCTGTAATGTATAAATCCTAAGTTGGCGGATTTGGCAAAAAAGGAAAGTAGCGAGGAGGCTAAAGGTTTCCTATTCGGAGAGGGAATGGTAAAGAGTTTGAGTAAATATGTTCAAACTTTTACTGCGTTGGATAAGGCACATTATTCAATGAGGAAAGTTTTTTCTGGCCAAAGTAATTTAAATGGCAGGGCCGGGAGAAGAGGGCAATTTCTCGGCCGTGCTTTCTATAAGTCTCAATTTGCAGGGAGATTTTCCTTTAGAGGATCACAAGGTACGAACATTGGAAGTATTTACCTTCTACCTTCAAAGAGGAAGATGTTCCAGAGCAAGAGCATCTCTTGGAAGAAGTCAGTCATCATCGTCAGGAACAGGTGAGTACGAAGAAAGTCATTGGTTTTGTCCACACAAAAGTGGCAGGAAGATTGAGGTTTCATATAGAGAACTGGAGAAAGATCACAAGGGATGCATGGGTGCGCTCTACTATTGCAGGATACTAAATGGAGTTCAATACAATGTCTTCTCAGGTTCAAGGGAGCTAGAGTTCAAGGGAGAGGTAATGGAAATGATTGCGAGCGAGATGGCATCTATGCTTGAAAAGGGTGCAATAAAAGAGATTTGCGAAGTGTAGGTAGGTTATGTAAGCACTTTGTTTGTAGTAGAAAAGAAGTACAAAGGGCGGTGTCCTGTAATGAAGCTAAAGAATTTGAATGTTTTTATAATCTACAGACACTTCAAGATGGAAGGCATCAATCTTGTCAGGAATGTTTTGTTGGAAGGAGATTGTCTAATAAAGTTAGATCTAAAGGATGCTTATTTCTCTATACCAATTGCAGAAGACAGTCAAAAGTTTCTACAATTCCAGTGGAAGGGTCAGTTGTTTCAGTTTCTGTGCCTATCCTTTGGTTTAGCCTCAGCCCCTTGGTGTTTCACCAAGGTAATGAGAGCGGTGGTAGGTTTCTTCAAGAAAGGGGTGTTCGTCTTTTGATTTATCTGGACGACATTTTGATTATGAATCAATGCAGGAATCATCTAGTTTCTCAGAGGGACATGGTGAGGAACTTTTTGTAATCCTTGGGTTTCGTGATGAATATAAACAAATCGATTTTGATTCCATGTCAAGATTAAGCCTGGGCGAAGCACTACGCTACACTCGCGTAGTTTGCGAAGTTTGCGCTACTTTGCACTACGCGAACTGCACGTAGCACAGTGCGAACACGCATAGCGTAGTGTTGCGTAGTGCTGCGGTCATTTTTTGCTTGCTTGCGGTCCTCAACGTCAAGTTGGCGACCGCGAGCAAGCAAAATGACATCCCGGCGAGACTTTTTCCTTGTTCGCGATCAGCAACTTCAAGTTGGCGATCGCGAGCATGGAAAATAAACCTCCCGGTGAGATTCCCAACGCGAGGAGGTCAGGTTTCTCATTGCGAGTGGTCGCGTATGCTCGCGACCGCTCGCGATGAGAAACTACCAGTTCGCGTTGAGAAAGCTGAAGCTCGAGTAAAAATCTACTCGAGCAGCAGAAAACTACAGCTCGCACTGTGCAAGATGCCATTTTCAATGATTGCACAGTGCCGGTTGCTTGTCCGCACTGTGCAATCATTGAAAACGACATCTGGCACAGTGCGAACCAGGTACTACGCAGTTCGCGAAGTGCTACGCGTAGCTCGTGTAGTGCGAACTTCACTTTGCGTAGCTTCGCGAAGTGCTACTTCGTGAACTACGCCCAGGCCTAGTCAAGATCTGGAATTTTTGGGATTTGTGGTCGACACAGTGAAGGGTCAACTTTTATTACCAGAGAAAAAAATTATGAAAATAACAAAAGAGGTAAGGTTTGCCTTGAGGAACGGTTCAGTAAGATTGAGGCAAATAACAAGGTTATTGGGCCTGTTTTCTTCTTCTATACAGGCTGTGTTTCCATGTCCTCTCCATTACAGAGCCTTGCAGAGGATGAAAAGATGGGAACTTGCGAAGGGTCATTGGTATGGAGACATGGTGGAGATTTCTAGGGAAGCACAAAAGCAATTGGAATGGTGGTTAGAAAATTTGCATGCGTGGAATGGAAGAGCGATTTTTGTAAAAAAAACGGATTTTGTTTTGGAAACAGACACTAGCAATTTAGGATGGGGTGCGTTGTGTTCAGATCAGGAGACAGGTGGTTTCTGGAATTTGAAAGAAAGAATCATATCAATCATTTAGAGATGAGAGCAGGTTATTTTGCTTTGCAGAGTTTCAAGTCGCATTTTCAAGGAACATCATTTTTGTTGAGGATGGACAATATAACAGCTGTGACTTATATAAACAGAACGGAACATAGCGGTAGTCTGTTGGCCGGATTCGTCACAGAGGCTTCTCGATTGTGAGACGGGCGTCTGCATTTAATGGGGGGCGCTTTTAAGTGATTATTCACGGAAGAAATTTAGTGTAAGAAGATCCTTCCCCGCTTTAAGAAGACAGGCGAGTGAGACTATAAGTCCACCGCTTGAGTGAATTATTTCTTAGTGAATCTATATTGTGGAAGATTCCGATTATAATGAGAAAACATATAAACCAATCAGATATACTCTGATACAGTAAATTATAGTTTGGATAAATTCCCTCTTTCAATTTACCAACCACATACTGGATCTTACACGGACATTGTATGCTTTTTATTGTCCCCAGAAATACAGTCCTGAAGAGACCCCGTATCTAGAGTGGGTCGAAACGTCGTCGACAACATATAAAAGAGACAGCTTTGACTAAATCATTGTTAATTGTAATAAGTCTGTCCTTGTATAATTTTCCAATAACCTTTTTAAGTCTTTTTTTACTCTGTCACACAATATTACTGCAATGGGTTATGGTTTTTTCACTTGGGGTCACAAATCACTATAAATGTTAAGAATATATTAAGTCTTTTGTAGATGTATTTTTGATAAGAAGTCTGTGATATAAACAATCGCAGATTAAATTATACCAACCGCGGCTGAGGTTAGGTATATCCAAAAAGGAAAAAGGTTTTGGGTGGGCTCACTATGAATGTTATTTATAATTGACATTGTGTTCTTCAAAAAGCCATATTTGAAATATATGGTTGTGATTAATTCAGAGCGGCTATTGAAGTCGCAAACTATGAATCATTGCTTATAAATGAGTTCCTTGTGAATATTGTTTAGTGCTTTATATAAACAGGTCAGGAGGAAGCAGATCGAAGAAACTAATGGGAATTGCAAAGGAGATGTGGGAGTTTTGTCTGGAACACAAGATTGGTTTGGTTGTTCAGTATTTACCAGGGAAAGAGAAATGGATAGCAGACTGGAATTCAAGAAACTTGATAGATTTCAGCGATTGGATGTTGAACAAGGATGTGTTCCATTTGATCCAGGAATGGTGGATTCTATGGACATAGATCTGTTTGCTTCCAGGCAGACACATCAATTGGAAGCATATTACAGGTGGAGACCGGATCCGGGTGCGTTAGCAGTTGTTGCTTTCACCCAGGACTTGTTGAGAAGGAAAGGTTATGCCTTTCCACAGTTTGCAATGATACAGAGAGTTCTGGTCCAGGGAAGGAGGCAGAAGTGTCAGTTGGTGTTGGTGACACCTTTTTGAACATCACAAGCTTGGTTCCCGTCTATTCTGGAAATGGTGATAGAAATCCCTTATTTGATACTGTGTTGCAAGGGGTGGAAGGAGAAGAGCATTCTTTGGTAGAGGAGAATTCGATTAACTTTCTAGTTTGGAGGATATCAGGAATTCAGGGAGATTCAATGATCTTTCGGGAACAGCTTCAGAGTTGCTCAATGAGTCTTGGGCATCAGGAACACATAATAGATACAAAAGTGCTTGGAATGTCTGGTTTTGTTGGTGCATTGCAAGGGATTTGGATCCCGATGAAGTTGATGAGGTGTAGATAGCAAACTTTTTTGCAGAACTGTTTCAAAAAGGACTGATGTACAGAACAGTAAATTGTTATAGGTTAGCAATTGCAGCTGGTCATTCTCTGGTTATTGGTGTTTCTGTTGGTTGGAGTCCTTTGATTTGTAGGGTCATGAAAGGTATTAGGTTAAGGAGACCTCCAGTTTCTAGGTATGAGTCTGTTTGGGATGTTAATGTGGTGTTAAATCTTTTTGAGTCTTGGCCAGGGAATAGATATTTGTCTTTGATGAAGCTTTCTTGGAAATTAGCAACTCTGTTGTGTTTAATCTCAATTAAATGAGTGTTGGATGTAAAGGCTTTGGAGGTAAGTAGATGATTTTTTAAACCTGATGGGGTTCATTTTGATATATGGAAAAGGAAAAAAACCATGTTGTAGTCTGTTTTCTATCCAAGTTTTGAAAATAAATTCAAAATTGTGCGTTGTTAAATGTTTACAGGAATAAGAAGCTAGAGTGGAAGAGTACAGGTGTCATAGAGTGGAGCAACTTTTGATTTCATATGTTAAACCTTTGAAAGGGGTTTCTTCTGCAACGATAGCAAGATGGGTGAAGTCAGTTTTGAAAGAAGCAGGACTGAATCTTTCAAATTTTAAAGCACCTTCTGTAAGAAGTGCTATGGTTAGCAAAGCTTATTTGAATGGTGCAAGGTTGGAGTAATGCGGATATATTTAGGAGATTTTATTTTAGACCCTTAGAGCATGTTTCCAACAGGGTGTTGCAAAGCTTTGAACATGCATAATGCTAGCCTCCTGTCTTGCCATAAAATGTCGATTCTCAGAGGTTGCACTGCATAGAGAATCGTGATTTTATTAAAGACAAGGAGGCTAGCATTAATGGGTGTGGCAAGTGAAAGTATGTTAATATGTGAAACGTTTGTAATTTATTAATCTTTTAAATAAGTACAATTTGCCTAGGACTGTTTGCTTGGAATTGAAGATTTATTTATTAGTGATTGGTTGTTTTATTATTTCTTTCAGAAATTTGAGTTGGGATTTTGTTGCAAAGGATAAGAAAGGGGAAGAAGAAGTGAGAACAAAAGAGGAAGAAAATGGCTGACAAAGAGCATTTATTGGACTGAGTGTTTTATTGTTGGGTTGTAAAGTTCTGTTTGAAATACTTTTAAGGTTTCAGCTGGAAGTGGCAGTAAAGGTTTAATATATATTACTAGCCTCCTTGTCTTTAATAAAATCACGATTCTCTATGCAGTGCAACCTCTACGAATCAATATTTTTAATCACAATTCTGAATATGACACTTTGAGAACATTAGCATTTTCTTGTTCTAAACATTTGGTGTCAGTTGCCTGTACCTGAGCCACATGACTAGGTGTGTTGGCAGTTGGTCTTTGTGTATTGCTCCTAGACATTGAGACAAAGAAGAGCTAGGTGTTAATAGGATGGGCCACTCTGAGTTAATGAGTGGGAGGAACTGTCATCTACCACACTTTCACATCACAAAGGCCCTGCCTAGGCACTTTCATAAAGGGTTTGACACTAGTCTATTGTGATCCCAGACAATCTGGGGCCAGGGCAGAAATGTTGGAAGTTCCAAGCAGTTTGGGGGGGGGGGTGGGTGGACATTTGTTTTAAGCTTCTCCTACTTCAAAGTGGACATCATGTATAAATATTGAACCTCAGAACCCCAACTCTTCAGTATACATCTGGATTTATGGAAGACTCAGAAGAAGGACTGCTGTGCTACTCTGCTGCAAGAAAGTCTGCTGCCCTGCTGTCTTGCCTTATTGCCCTGCTACCCCTCCTGCCTGAGGAAGGATTGGAGTTGCATCTTTAACCCAGGATGAAGGTGCTCTGCCAGCCCAGCTGTGGACCCAGCAGAAACCACACATTGGAGCCACAGAGCAATGCATTGCCGACCAGAAACTGTGCATCGCTTTGCCTCACAAAAAACAGCAGCAGTACCACTACATGGTATGCCTCTGGTGCAACACACTCTCGATGCAGGACTTCGCATTGCAAGTCCCTCATCAACAGCATCCTCAACGATGTTTCAGGAATTCACATCGCAAAGCCACACAGCTTCTCGGTAACCAGCTGATGTGCAACCCCTTTCATCACATAGCTACCCATTGCAAGCCCCTCATCAATGTCATCCTTGATGATGATCCAGGACCTCCAATTGGAGCTTTGCTGTTCCTCGGAATCGCCACTGTGCTATGCATCCTCGACGCGGGACTCCACATTGCTCCACAACCAGGATTTAAGGTATTCTTGTTCAGCTGGCCTAACTGTGTCCCTGAAGCCAGCCTGTGGTCCATTGCAGTTTGCCTGAACTTGTGACTTTGTCCTGGTTCCACGCAAACAGATATCCACAGTTGGTGCTTTGTGCTCTTTGGTGCTATTTTTCATTTGAATCTTTAAAATTGCATTCCTTAAGTTCTACTGATTGGATTTTTCACGTTTTGGTCTTAAATTATTTATTATATATTTTATTTCTATTTTTCTAAATTAGTGTAGGATTTTTATTGTATTGTGTTTTCACTTTAATACCGTTTGAGCATCTTAATGAGGATGATCCTGAAGAGGGGGAGCTTGATTTAGGAGTGGAGGAAACCCTGGCTGTGGAACTCTCAGAGGAGGGAAGCCATCTCTCCACTGAGAGATAGAGTTAAGTGTGAGTGCAGGGAGCAGTGTGTCCTCCAGGAACTTGTCTCCAGAGGAGCTAGTGGACAGGAAAGCAGAAAGAGAGTTAAGGTTCCAAATGACAAAGCTTAAAAAAGAAGAAAGGAAGGCTAAGAGGGCCTTGGGAGAAAATAAATGGCTGCTGAAGCATGAGAGGAGCCTAAACAAACTGGAGATTAAATCTAAACAAGCCTCAGAGTCCAGCAGCAATGGTGGCAGCTTACTTGCAGTGTCTGAAGGTACAGATTTGGTGCCCAACTATGTGGTAGGAGATGATATCGAAAAATAGTTTGCTGCATATGAGGTAGCTCTGAGGGTACACAAGATCCCAGAGGAGTACTGGTGGGTAGCTTTTGGAAGAATATGTCTGCAGTGAGGAGGGACACATTATTCACACTAGTGGCAGACCAAGTATGCCACCATGAAAGACATCCTTGTTGTTAAATTTGGGCTGATCCCTGAGAAGTAACATCAGATGTTCAGGAACAGCCACAAACTTCCAAACCAATCTTGGGTAGATTTACTGGATTACTCCAGTAAGGGTTGAATTTCTGTGTGAGGTGCAGCAAAGTTAATGACTAGAATGGGCTGTAAAACCAAATTTTGAGGGAGCACCTGCTCAATATTTGTTTTTACAGAGTTGTACAAGAACCTGGTGGATAGCAAGTTGACTGATTCCAGGAAGCTTGAGGGGGAGGTGGATCTGTGGGTCAGTAACAGGGTGTCCACGATGACATCTTCCAGAAGAAGGTTGGAGGAGATAAAAACAAAAAGAGTCATCACAAGGCCCCCAAACTAGTTCATAGGGGAAGGGTCCTGTTCCAAATCTGGCTGCCAAAAGAGAGTTTTTGTGGACAAAAATACTGGCACGTTTGTCCCCAAGTGCTATAAGTACTACCAGCATGGGCACATCGAGGGAGATGCTAAGTGCTCTAAGAGAGCACAGCCCTCAGTGGTGGGCAGTCTCAGTGGTCGGCCAGTGTAGCGCCTGGGGGAGAAGATGGTGTCAGGAATTCTGGTGAGCAGCTGAGGTTAATAAGTGTCCCAGCTTGATGGCGAGATTGTACCTAAGGCCCACATGCCTGGAAATACTTCCAAGGATAGGAAGTAGGTCACTATCAATGGGTGGAGGATGGAAGCTCTGAGAGACACAGCTGCCAGTAAGAGTACTGTCAGGTGTCATCTGGTGTCCTCAGAGCTTGTGATACCTGATATATTTCACAAGTTTGCAGTAGCAGGCAGCCATGAGGCTCTGGTTCCCTTTGAGTGGGATCTCAGGGTCTCAGGTTCTCTTAAGGTCGCTCCGAACCCTGCCATGCCTGTGGATTGTTTGCTAGGAAATGACTTTGAGCAAATTCCCTGGACGGAAGTGATAATAGGCTTACCGTGTGTCTGCTGTTTAAACTCTTCCAGCTAAGGGTGGAGGGTCGACATGGCTGCTCTCAGGACCCTCCTGGAATGTGGTGTCATGTGCAGAAAATGTGGCTGGGAGGACAAACTAAGAGTTGGTAGGACCTTAATGCAGGATTGGTAAAGAAGGTCAATCAAACGCTTGCAGCAAAGCTTCCGCTGCTAAATGTGGACACCCAGTGCACTGCAGTGTTAAAGGATGTCTGTCCAATATGGGCCCGCACTGCTCTGATCACCTGGCTTTCAGGACATTCATAACACTGAAACTAGCTTTGGATGACCCCCTCACAAATAATTTTCACAACTTCAACAACTCTAATGGACTTCGTAAACACATAAGCTCCTGTAGAGCGTGTTAATCCAGAACTGTGGTGCATTTATATGGTTTATTTTCAGAAAATGTTTGTTCTAAAAATGTTATTTGTTTTGCCTTGATGTTCTGTGGGTGAAATGTATGGAAAAGTATGTTTATGATATTTCTTGTTTCTTTTGTGTATGACTATTTGAAACAAAAAAACAAAGCATACGTGTTCATGACTAATGAATAGAAAGAATAAATGGTGATCACATCTATTGAGTAGTGGGATCACAAAGAAAACTAAGAGCACAATCAGTATTGGCACTTGTTTGTTGTTGCATTCTCAATGGCCTAGCCTTACTGACTTGAATTGGCCTAATCTCCATTGTTGATGGTCCACTTTCTAAAAGTGGGATTTTTCAAATACATAGTTTAAAAACCAACTTCACCAAAAGATGTATTTTTAAATTGTGAGTTCAGAGACCCCAAACTCCAAATATCTATTGGCTTCTAATGAGAAATTACACTTGAAAGATAGTTTAAGGCAATCCCCATGTTACCCCATATGAGCGTAGGCCTTACAATAGTGAAAACGACATTTGCAGTATTTCACTACTAGGACATGCAATACACACCAGTACATGTCCTAACTTCGAAATACACTGCACCCTGCCCATGGGGTTGTCTTGAGTCTACCTTAGGGATGATGTACATCCAGTAAAAGGGAAGGTTTGGGCACGGCAAGTGGTTGCACTTGCCAGGTCGAAATGCGGTGTAAAACTTTGCACCTAGACACCGCGGTGGCAGGTTTATGACATGTTTGCAGGGCTACTCATGTGGGTGGCACAATCAGTGCTGCGGTCCCACTAGTTGAATTTGACTTACAGGCCCTGGGCACCTCTGGAGCACTTTACTAGGAATTTACTAGTAAATCAAATATGCCAATCATTGATAAACCAATCACCAATGCAATTTACATAGGGAGCACTTGCACTTTAGCACTGGTCAGCAGTGGTGAAGTGCCCAGAGTCCTAAAGCCAACAAAAGCTGGTTAGAAAAATAGGAGGAAGAAGGCTAAAAGTTTGGGGATATCCCTGCAAAAAGGGCCAGGTTCAACATGTACTGTAAAAATAGAGTACTGCGATTGGAAAACCCAACCTTCTAAAGAAGTTTAATCTAACCAGGATTATACAAAACAAGAGCTCTGCAGTCGCTACGCAGAATAAGAGCAATAGAACCTGATGTTCTGACAATAATCTATGACTCGCCCTATTATGAATCAATATCTCATAAGCACAGTTTCTATGGAAAGAACATTAACCCTTTCCGTGCTCATGACGGAACCACTCCGTCATGAGCCACGGGTGCGCTGTGCTCATGACGGAGTGGTTCCGTCATGCTGCGGCCGTTGGTGGCCGCTCCGCCCACGCGGCGCTAATTCCCCGCCTGTGCGGGCGATTAGCGCAGTGGGCGGAGACGTGACGGAACCACTCCGTCATGAGCACAGCTCACCCGTGACTCGTGACGGAGTGGTTCCTTCACAGCGGACCCGCAACTGCCCCCAAACCCCCCCAGCGCCGCGGCGGAATTCCTGCCGCAGCGTAGGGGTTAAGACACATTAAAAGACTCAGACAGATTTTGAAAATTTGGTTATTGTATTAAAGATCCAAAATTAATGAACATAAGTAACTTTTTAAGCAGTTCAGTCATGAGTCTTACAGCACGTAGCATAAAACCACACATTTATTTCAAAGTAGTCTATTACAACCATGCCAAGAATCACTTCATGTGAGAAACAGTATCTGGCAATGGATTCTTTCCTGGATATTCTAAAGATGTTGATCCTTTACCTGAAAACTCTCTCTCTCTCTCTCTCTCTCTCTGTCAAATTGAGCAATGCAACAAACACAATACGCAACATAGTGAAGGCAGAAAAAGTTGTTTGGTGTGTGAGTTTATTTCTTATATGGTCCACCTGGATGTGATTGGTTGGTGTTGAATTGTGTCACACCTGTACCTGGCTCATGGAGTTGAGAACAATCACTTCTTCAATTACCCAGTGTATTTCAAGAGTTGTTCGCCTTGTTATAGAATTTAATAGGATTAACTTTATTTTACAAAATATTTCTATAGTCATTTGTTCACTCCATTATTTTCTGTGGGAGTGTATTGCAGTACTAGTGGTTGGACGTGTGTTGTACTAGGCTTACTTCAAGCCTGAGCTGGAGTATATATACTACTGTTTTGGGACCTTTGTGGCTGTGGTCACTTTAGAAGTGCAGCTTGGCAAAGGGCATACTCTTTTGTGGGTGGCTCATTGTCCCTTCCCTAAAAAATCTCCTATGTAAGTCTACATTCAGTGATGTTTTACTATGCACAGTGGCATTGCACAGGAAAAAAACACTTAGGGCCAGATGTACAGCCCAACAATTTGCGACTCGCAAATTGTGGCGCATTTGCGACTCGCAATTTGCGACTCGTAAATTGGGATGTGCAACAGTGCTCAGACAGGGGTCGCAAATTGCATGCCTCAATAATATTATTGAGGCAGGCGCAATTTGCGACCCCATTAGAATGGCTAGCACTCACAAGGATGGTGCCTTGCTGGGCTCAGCAGACCACCCTGTCTGTGACTGCTTTTAAAAAAAGCAGTTTTTTTTAAATGCAGCCTTTTTTCCACAAAGGAAAGCACAATGCATTTTAAAAAAAGAAAAATTAAACTTTTCAGCTTCATTTTCTAAGGACAGGCAGTTGTCCCTGGGACCGCTGCCTGCCCTTAAAAAATATTTTTTGACCCATTCGCAAAGGGGAAGGGGTCCCATGGGGACCCCTTCCCCTTTGCGAATGGTTTACCACCTACTTGAAGTAGGTGGTAAATTGCAAGCGTTTTGCAACTGCAATTTCGTTCACAAAACATTTCATACATACAAATGTAAGTCGCGATTAGGAATGGATGGCCTGGGCACACCCCTTCCTAATAGCGTGTCGGAAATTTTACCGATTCGCAAAATGAGGTTTGTACATGGCCATGCCTTGGATTGTGGTTGCAAACGGCCCGATTGCCGGTTTGCGACCACAATTTAGGGTCATATATCTGGCTCCTAGACAGTACAAGTTGGGTGTGAATTTATTGTAATAATTGCCTACCTGCATTTTGTCATAGTGCAGGGTGTGGTAAATCGTGGGTCCACAGTTATGTGTTTTGCAGCATTGGAGTACTGGGTAACTTGCTATTTACAAGTGTTTTCCCCGTTCAAAGGTACAGAACGGCCAAATGTGTGCTGGTTTGTGCCTGCCATGCACCAGGTTTTAACTAAATAAATTCTTCTTGGTAAGAAAGTAAATCTAGGAATAAATGTGTTGTACCTGTGTTGTGAATCTACATTCTAGTTGTAATGAGAGCATACCAGCTTTCTGCAAACAAATGGATTATATTAGAGCCTTACTGGGAACCAAAAGCAAACATAGACATTTTTCAACCTGGCCCACAGTTGTACAGCGCGTGTGGGGGTCCCTGCCAAGGAACATTTGGAAACAATCTATCCAAACAGTGCATTTCGCAACACAGTTTTTCAAATATAATGACTAAAAGGCCAGAAATGTTATAGGCATTTCTGAAGAGGAGTAAATGAAATATTTCAATTCTTTAGAGACAGGTAAAGTAAAGAGAAGTATTTTTTTTCAAGCAGCTAATCATGCATGTTACCACAAAAACAAACTGTGTCCCCAGCAGTGGCAGTCTGTTCTGTTATCAAGGATGGGGGAGGGCCGGCCACACACACACATAAACACTCACTCAGACTCATACATTCACAAATGCACAAGCACACACACACATCCACTCACAACACTCACTCCGAAATATTCATGCACACATGCATGCACGCACACATGCAACAAACATTCAGAATAAAATCATACTTACCTCCGCAGCTCTGCCTCGGAGGTCCCAGAAGGGTTGGGACTGCTGCCCTCCCTCGATCAGCCAATGAGTGAAGGCCATAGTCCCTCACTCATCAGGGAGTGGGATGGGTGTCAGTGAGTCTGCTGACCCGACGAGCTGTCAGTGATTGACACTCCGCCATGGGCACTGTTCTGAGGCAATCAGTGGTACTCCCCTTCATCTCGAGGGGGAAGGCCTTGAGGTGCTTTGCCAGCCTGAGGATGTCACGCCCAGAGGAGCCGTGACTTCTTCAGCCTGGCAAAGTTCAGCTCAGGAAGCCAGGAGCCTGTGCATTTACCGCACGTCTAGCACCTGGCTGCCTGACCTGAAAATAAAGAGTATCTGTCAGGCTGACCTTTGCTCAGCCTGACAGAAATTCTTTATAGTGGCCAAAAGTTGAGTGGCTGTGGCCCCTCAGCCCTTTAGGACAGGCCACGGCAGTACAAAACAACTGCACTGATCCTATTCAAATATTTGTGCTAACAATCAACCAATGTCTATTTGATATTTTGTGCCCCACTTGAAATAAAGCCATTGAAAATCCAGTCAGGGTGGCTAACAGGCACATTGTGAATCCACATACAGAATGTATGCAGTAATGTACAATAATGGCATTTGCCAGGCACTCATGTGTTTTATGTTGTATAACTGGGTACCCACCAAATCTTGCATCTGTCCACCAATGTTCTGTGGCCAACGGCTTCCTGATGCTGTTCTCATTTGCTGCTGTTGAATATATTTCTGCCTTCATGCTTATTATCATATGATAATATGTGCTGTGAATGAATGAATGAATGAATGGTGTACTTGTAGAGTGCACTCGCACTCCCAAAGGAGCATCCTGGCGCTAAGTGGCAATGAGTGTGGCTACATTATCCAAAGTGAACTAAGAGGAGTGAACATCAGAGGAAGAGTGAGTAACACAGCACATCAGAAATGCCAGAAAGCCATGACTTGAGTTGCATTCTAAAGATGACTTCCGGTTCGATTAACCTCATATACCTAGTCAGAAGGTTCCAAGCCATTGTACCCAAGACTGTGAAGGATTTTCTTCCTCGTGTTTTAAGTCTGAACGTAGGAGGTTTAAGTAGGTTGGCTTGTGAGGACCTAGCCATACATAGAGTCGTATGGTGAGTGGCTCTGGAGGTTAAGTATTTTGACCTCAGTGCTCTATAAACTCTGAAAGTGAATAAAAGGATTTAAAAAGAACGCTTTTGTGCACTGGCAACCAGTGTGAAGCTTTAAGGGCTGCTGCTGTAGAGGAACTTCGGGGGAGTTTTAGTACCAGTCTGGAGCAGAGTGTTGTATCACCTGTATTTTATGAATAGTTTGCTTAGATGAGCCTGCACACACACTATTACAGTAGTCCACTCTAGATGTTATCAATGTAAAGGCTGCTACTGTTCTTGCTGCTAGTGGGAGGCACTTGAAGAACTTTTTCAATGATTTTAGGAGACTAAATCACATTCCTGCTACTGCTATCGCTTGTGGGCGAAATGACAGAGGTGTCACATTTTACATATGTATATTCTGAGTAGTGTGCTATAAATCTAAATAGTCCTATAGTCTTATGGTGTATAGTATTTTAATACTGGACCAGTCGAGTTGTATTTGTAATGTTATAGGATAATTCCCACAAGTTGCTTATTACACATCATCACTAATCACAAGGACAATTTCTCTTGATAGCTCAGAGAATTACTATAAAATAATGTCTTCAGCTCTCTAGGGGAAGGAGAAGAGCATTATTCGACTACTATGGCGCTTGTTGTTTTACTTTCAAGGATGCTGAATAAGAATATACAAGATTGTCATAGACAGATCTTAAATCTTGTGGGCTCCAGGCTGTCAGGCTGTATGCAACACATGTACTGCACCACTCAAGAAGGCAGACCTTGTGATGCTAATTAAAATTAGCCAGGAACTGTTCCCATTGGAGCAGAATCAAGACTGATTTGCATATGGCTGGGTCCAAACTGAGGTGGCATGTTGCGCAAAATAACAATAGACTGGGATGAGGCCTGAGTGTTTGGTTGGCTGAGATTATTTCAAGCATTCCATTCAAGATTTTTTTACATACTTCAATGCAATGCTTTCAGTGGGACAGGCACGTTTAGACGTGGGTACAATGCACACTGTGCCACTGGAAGCTAGCTGAACTTGACTGATGACTCCTACTAAGGGCAAAACCAGTGTTGGGTTGCTCATGTTCTGGTGCCAGGAGGACCTGGCCTTGCAGTTTGGGCTGGACTATTCCTATCTGAGCAGGGTAAAAACAGATTTGCATATGGCTGGATCCAAACTGAGGGGCTTTTTGTGCAAAATCACGATGGACTAGAGTGCTGCTCTGATTGATTACAAGTCTCTGAGATGAATCAAAGCATTCTATCCATCACTTTTTTTATACTTACACGTGCACGAGATGTAAGTTGGACGGGTAGTCCCTGACACAGGTCCTGTGCATACTGTGCGACTGGAAATAAACAATACTTGGCTGATGAGCGTTCCGGTACAAGAAGGACCTGGCCTGGCAGTTCAGACAGGACAGTTCGAATTGGAAAAGGTCCAAGACTGATTGCATATGGGTGGGTCCACATTGAGGTGGCTTGATATGCAAAATACCAGTGGCTGAGAATATTTCAAGCATTCCATCCATCACTTTTTTGTATACCTCTTTTCTACCAAATGCACTCTTTGTAAACTTAGAAAGACCTTCCATTTCTCCAGACCCTTTCTAGAGCCTCCTATAAAGCTAAAGTTGCATATTACTCTAACACCATGCATGAGGCAAAGAACATATGCAAGGCTTTATTCGAAAAAGTCAAACATTGCACCGACTTTCTTACTCCCCTGTCATTCAAATGAGAATGTACTGAATAGCAACAAATTCTTCCATAAGAAAGTCAAAATCAAAGTCACACCATTGACTTTTCAAGAGCTCACAATAAGCTGCAAATTAGCCACCCACCACCACCTTTGAAAATCTCTATCTGGAGCTCTTGTATGCGGATGACATAGTCCTAATTAGTAAAACAAAAGTAGGACTACAACGTCTCCTAGAAGCAACACAGGACTTCTCTAACGCAAATGACCTAACGATCAACCTGGATAAAACGAGAACCATGATAATCAGGAAAAAAAGAAGACAAACTGGAGCCTGGTTTTGGGGAGAAACTAAAATTGAAGATACAGCGGAATACAAGTATTTGGGTGTGAAGTTGGATAGCGTGGGACGCTTCGTATCGCAGAAGAACAGCATTAGGCATAAAGGCCTAATATTGGCTTCCACTCTAAAAACACTAAATTCAAAGTTGATAGGACAATCGATCCTCCCGTTGATTGAGGTAGTTCAGGCAAAACTGCTGCCAACAATCACCTATGGCAGCGAGGCTCAGAAAGGCAGAGACGCTAAAATACTTGACGTAGTAGTAACAACTGTATACAGGGTCATCTGTGGGCTGCCCAAACACACCTCGCCGCCGCAAATTAGGCTTGAATTTGGTGTTCAAAAACAAACAATTGCAAGGCAAGGGGCCTTCATTATTGCATGGGACAAAGTATGAAAAGCTCCACATGGTACACTCAATGAACAGCTATGGAAGGAGATACAACAACGTACCAAATCTCCTGCCGCGGAAAATCTTTACAGCAGTTTAAATAGGTTGGGACTATGTCAGCTTTGGGAAACATCAGCAACCACTACTATCTTTAAAAAAATAGTGTGGAAGACAGTGAAACATCTTTCCTTGTTGGAGGACAAGGCCATATTGACAAAAAGTGCCCATGGCTGGATGACATTGAAGACCTATATGGAGTCGGCCTCTCAAGCCTATTTCAATCTGGGTTATGACAAACAATTGCTTTCATGAAGTGCAGACTGGGGCTGTTACCCTGCATTCAACACCTTCCATCCTGGTTAAGGGAGAAAACGGGCACTGCGTGCCGCTTATGTGGTTCAGCATCGGAAGATCTGCTGCATTTACTGTGCTTCTGCAAAAAACTGCTTAAGGAATGAAAACAACTGTTGAAGCGACACTCTAACCAGAGGGGGATTCGCACCAGGAGGCAAGCTTTATTGGTATACTTTGCACCGTATGATCCACAACTAAACTGTAGCCTAGTGAAGTATCTGAAACTGTGTGATAGCAAAATGCCTGAAATGGAGAAATAAGGATTTTACGCAGTGAACACAGGGGCAGATGTTCTGAGGCGCACTGGAGAAACTCCCCTCAAAGAACAAGAACTTTTACATCTGAAGTACACGGTGGTTGGACAGTACAGTACCTGAGGGCATGCAATAGGGAGTCGGTAGGTTTTCAATATGGGCTGTTTTCCAAGGTCAGAAGGGCTTGTCAATGGTTGGCAAAAAGTGGTTTTTCGTTTTTGGATGGACTGGAATGCTCCGTGCAGCAATTGGACAGAAATTAGACACTTCGTTGGCAAAGCTGCTTAATTTTAGAAATTTTTAGAAGTTTTCAAACATAATAATTATGAAGGAATGTGTTGCAAATGGATATATTTGGTTTTTATTTGACCATGTTGGCATTTTGCAACGGTTTTAATTAACTATGCAAATAAATGTATACCTTATACCCATCTGGAGCTCCTTTTAATCAACTCAACTGATTAACATCTTTCAATTCCTCAAACCTACTCCCTATGACAAAGGCATTCTCCCTGCATACATATTTGTGTCTCGCCATCATTTGCCACCCTCATCTGAACATTATTACAATGCCCTTCACCCATGGGCAATTTCTTTATTCTAGCCACATCATTTTCAACCTGTATGTGGAACTATAAGGTACACTCAAAATTACCCTTCCTCAATAATTCAACATTATTATTAAAATGCCATCTGCAGTACATATGCATATGCAATGCTTAAAAGAGTGCAAATTGTCCAATTGTGTAAGTCCTCAATCTATATAAAATTAAACCAAAAACTAACCTTTGCATTGTTGTGAATCAATGTATTACTACAGTTCAAAATTCAAATTCTTTGTTATTGTGACAGTACATCGAATTTGAGATCAGAAAAATGTTGTTTTGTGTGACAAATTGCGTGTTACAATAACTGTGCACAGAGAAAAAGCTCTGCTAGTGGCCAGGAGGCCTCATTAATATGATTTAAGCTCACTGCAGGTGTCTTGGCCCCACCCCACACTAAACAATAGTAAAAGAACATTGTACACTCTGGCATCTCCATATATACTGTTTGGTTCATGTCTTAGAAAATAAATGTTACTTAGAGCAAATGTACAATTAAACACACTTTCACAAGTGTATTAGTACAGTTTAAGGATCGAATTTGTGTTTTTTTCAGAGTACACCAAAACTTACATGAGAAAAACATTTTATACCAATTAACAATTACTTTGCCTAGGGAAGCAACTCTATTAATAGTCGCATGGGCGGAGGGAGGGGAGAAGCGGTGTTGATCATGGCTTCACCTCTCCTGAATCCTGACCCCTGCCCACACGCAATGATGGTAATATCATATTACACTCTTTGCATCGGCATATGCACTGTAACATGGCTACGATTAGGGTTCAGCCTCACTCTACAGTGAAAAGGCATTTTTTTTTAATCAGTATTGGACAAATCAGTTGGGAGATCCCCAAATTGATATTTCAGAATCATTAACTCTATCAAAAGAGATATGTTTGGCCGCTAACTTAAAAGCTCAAGTCTACAAGATGGTTTTCAGGCTATACTATACTCCTAAACGTATGGAAAATTGGGGAAATAAATTTGATGGGAAATGTTTTCGCTGTGGGGATCCAGAAGCTGATATGGCGCATATTTTTTTTTATTGCACAAAATGATCTCACTTTTTGAATGGCGTTGAATCATTTTTGTCGCAGGTATTATCATGTCCTCTTAAGATTTCTTCTACACTTATGCTATTGGGAATAGGCCAAAAAACAGATAGATACTTAGTATTAAAAGATTATAAGCATTTTTTATTTCTGGCAATGACTGTGGCACGGTTATGTATTGCTACAGAATGGTTATCACCTGAAGCTCCGACTTTTGAATTTTGGAGAGTTAAGCTGTATCGTATTTATGAAATTGAGTGGAATTTGTATGCATTGAGGGGCGGTCGGAAGAAACGTATTGGAATGTTAATTTGGGGAGCGTTAACAAATTTCCTAGAGACAGGATGAACATTGAAATATCGGATAAAATTCTGTAACTGATTTATGTATTGCTATCAATCAATTTCACTTTTCATTGCCAAGACATGTATGTGTTGAATATTTCAAAGGAACTGTCATGGACAATAAAAAAAATAAAAAAAATAAAAAGAAAAGGCATTTTTTTGAATTGCATAAAACTTCGGTGAAATCTGTCCCTACTTTGGCACTCGCATAGCATATGCAGCTAATGAAAGACCTTCAAACTGGTACCTGCCCATCTGTGCTCTCTAGAGTTTATACATCAATGGGGTATCCATTTCATCTGATATTTTGCTGGGAATAATCGTTAATACACCTGTTCCTCTCTTGAAAATATACTACTATCAACACCAAGAGACACTCACCTATAGAGAAGGAGCGAAAGTCCAGATGAGAAAAATGACAGGTAACGTCAAGACAGCGAGGCAGTTCTATGCTGAATACTGCGGAGATCACTGAGGAGAAATAAAGAAGCACTTGTGGAGGGCCAGCAGAAAACTAGATGGTGTCTCCTATGACAACTACAACTGGAAAATGGGTTAAAAGGAACAATAGAGCCCCATAGGAGGTGTCCTTGTAGTAAATGGAACTATAGAAAAAATAGAGAGTGGCGGTCGACAGCAGCCAGGAGGTGGCAGGATTAGAGTAGTATACAGGGCAACTTAACCCTACAGTAATTTACACATTATTTCCACGAAGAAAATAATTCCTAGGATGGGAACAGTTAAAATAGAAATATTGATGTTTCCCTAAAGAGAAGGTTGACAAGATCCACCAGCGATCCACTAAATTCATGACTCAGACATGATGAAAGCAGTGGTTCATGAACTACAGATGGCACACAGCACCATAGGTTTAACATGCCACAATGAAATTGTTTCTTATAAGGTTAGGTGCTTGAATAACCTTCTAAAACACTTAAGTATTTTTAGGCCAAGTGTAGATAGCACTGTCAGGATGATCTGTTGTATGTATTTTGTGGACAAAGTTCTTTGTTTATTTTGTCCCCACCTACCCAAATATTGTTTTGTCTCTTAGCCCTCTTGGGATATACCAGGGAGATGCCGAGGTCCATGCACTGATTGACCTCAATGGCCTTCTTCTTAGCCAAGCATGAGATCACGCTCAGCTTGACTTAAAAGTATGACATATTGCGATAGCATAAGCGAGGACTATGCCTTTCTTCAACCCCCCCACGTCTCACTCTAGAGACTTTTGCTACCCCCTACATGACTACCTGCGCACCCTTGAACACGACTCTACAGATTGAATTTATAATACCCCTTCCCTCACTTGCGGGATCTTCCCCACCCCAATATACCACCTACCCTAATATTTCACATACACATTCCACAAATATACGCATAGACCACATCGATCTGTGAACTACTTCCCTATGTTCAAATATGATGGGGCTTTCTCTCTGTCTTTGTATCTTTAGGATTTGTAACATATTTTTATTGACATTTTCAAAGTTCATATACTGTACATTATACAGATCTATCGAGCAGTTATGCCATATAGTACAGTATGTGGTATCACACATCACCTGCATCGACTAGTGGAGAGTCAGCGGGGAGAAGAAACATTCAAATACATCACGATGTGTGTACCCAATGGGCTCTGATGCATAATATGTCACTTGAACTGGGGTGTAACACAGGTATAAACTAGGGAAGGGGCATGGAAGGTCATATCCGGTCCTCGCAAGCGAGTGCATAAATCGTCGTATGGGTATGGCGCCTCTATGACTCGTGATTGCACTTCCTCTTAGGTTTGACCTGCAACTGTGATAGTATATCCAATACTGGGGCTTTGTATGTGATCATGTCGTCGGTGTATTACGGGGTTGGTCGGATAGGGTCTGCGACTGCGCTTGCAGGGCTGACAATGTGGGTGTGTCGTCTTTAGGGTCCTCGCCCGGGGTTAGCTGCTTGAACTGATATAATAACATGGCCCATTCCATGGATATAGGGGTCTTGCGGACCCCTCTCACCTCCTCCTCCCGCAGTGTCTCCTCCTCCGCCGCCGCCCATTTGTGTGTAGCTCCCACCCACGCCGCCAGCGGAGGGCCGGTTGGTGATTGCCAGTGCATGGTAATGCTGCGTTTGGCTAATAGTACCGCAAGGGAGAGGAAGCGAGTCCGCACCCTGTGTTGCTTGCGTGCGCGAAAGATACCTAGGGCACTGGCCTCCCATGAGTTCATGAAGGTAATCCCCGTAAGGTCACCCAGAGCAGTGTGAATGTGTTGCCAAAAAACTTGGATAATAGAACAACTCCAGAACATGTGTTGGAAATCTGCATCCTGCGCATGACATCTGGGGCAAAGGAACTGCGTGTCGGGGTAGAATCGTTGGAGGTGTGCCGGTGTTAAATAAGCCCTGTGAAGTATGTAATATTGAATGTTTTTAAAGCGTGTGTTTCTAGATACCTTTTTGGGGTACTCCAGAGCCCTCTCCCACTCCTTCTCGTGAAGCACGCGCCCAATTTCCGCCTCCCATGTGGCCCGCAGGGTCTCTAGTGGTTTATTGGTCAGTTCTCGTATGGCTTTATAGGGCCATGTGGTTAGATGGCACCCCGCGCCCATGTGTAGGAGCGTGTGGAGAACTGGGTGTGTGTGCGGTTCCCCCTTTGCAAGGTCATGGTATGGCCGGTAGCTATCTAGTAGTTGGCGGTGAAGCAGGAACTACCCCGGAGGAAGGTCGTATTCATCCACAAGATTGCGGAATGGTCTTAGCTGCGCGTCCTCAAAAAGGGATTCCATCTCTCTAATGCCACAAGACGTCCACGTGCGAAGCACGCTGTTTGTGTAATAGTGTTCCCGTTTGGGCCATCCTACCAAAGAGAGTAAAGGGGAATACAATGGCGTCCCCGAGGACATGCGGTGAATTCTGAGCATGCACCTACGCGCCACCGCCACCTGAAGGGGGTACGTACGTTTCGGTTTAGTGCCTGGGAGCAGTAGGCGACGGATCTCTGGAACTGATATCCACCCTGCGATGGTGTGAGTTTCTACAGTGTACCTGTCTGCCGTCCAGTGAGAAAGCCACTGCAGCTGTGCCGCCAAAAAGCAGGCCGCCCTGTGTGGTTGGCAATTGCAATTTATCCAAAGCTATTCTGTGTCTGGTAGACCCCCAAATTAGCGCGCTGAGGAGGGAGTCCAAGTCCCGGAAAAAGGCTCTAGGCGGGATCACTGGCAGATTGGTAAAAAAGTATAACAATCGTGGGACCATGATCATTTTGGCCAATGCCACTCGTCCAATTGGGGCCAGCGGAAGGCCCTTCCAAAATCCGACTGCAGCCCTAAGGCCCGCCAACGCCCTGTTATGGTTACCCTCGAAAATATCTGTTGAGGAGTGATAGAGACGGATCCCAAGAT
The DNA here is from genome assembly GCF_964204655.1 of Triturus cristatus. NCBI lineage: Eukaryota > Metazoa > Chordata > Amphibia > Caudata > Salamandridae > Triturus > Triturus cristatus. The sequence goes on along the minus strand of NC_140587.1, from coordinate 312,999,370 downwards.
ACCTAGGGGCCTCCGCAGTCTAGGGCACTCGTTGAGTACCCAGTCTAACCTCCTGCGGGGGTAGACCCGGGTGTAGCGGGTATATTGTGGACTTATCCCAATTCACCCGTAGTCCAGAGGCCGCCGTAAATTCCGTCAAAGTCTCCCAGAGGGGGGTCAAGTCGTCTGTAATGTCTCGCATATATATTAACAGGTCATCAGCGTACAAAGAAACACTGTGCACTGTGCCTGCTATAGGGATGCCCCAACGCTCTCCATCCTGACGAAGTCGTGATATACCTCTATGATGTGCTTCCTTGCTGACTGTTGTTGTCATTTCGACTATTGTTATTGAAAAAGCAATGAATGCATAAAAAGAAAAAAAAACTGAAGCGCTGGCCGCTTCATTGCATTTGATTTTTTTTTCACCGACGGGTTGTGCTGGAGCAGCGATGGAAGACGGCAGCAGCAACCTCTGCAGAGTGGACCAAGAGAAAGCTCTGCACACTCGTTCCAGCATCGCATTCCTGTTCTTGGCTTGTTTTTGTGAGCTCTTATGGGCTGCCTGCTCAAAGTCACATGACTCCGCACTGGAGTGGCACATTGGGTCTGTGCGTTCAAACACATCAGAACCACTCTTCCTCACAGCTGAATCCAGGTGCACCGATGACAGTGAGGAAAGGAAATACAGGCAACTATGCAGCACTGCTGGGTCCACAGCAGCTGGAACAGGTCCATCAGACCATCAGTCCATCAGAACCCATCTAACAAAACATGCAGAAAGGGAGAAAGACTGAGGTATTTTCATTGCTGTTTAATGTCTGCCAGAAGCTCCAGTTGCAGAAACGTCCCTGGAAATTAAAAGGTTCAGTTGTACTATCTGGTTCCACCACTAGCAGAGCGACTGTATCCTTCCTGCTGCTATTAATGGATTAAGCCGTCCAGGGCTTGAAGAGCACTGCCATGCTTGAAATTGTATTTTTGTGTTCAATTTTCCAATGTGTGGCTGCCTGGTTCTAGAAGTAGTTAATCTGGGCACTCGCTGATCCTGAGTGGATTTGTGAGTGGGTGCATGAGTCTCTGATTGGGTCTGTGAATGAGAACATGAGTATCTGAGTGGGTCTATGATTGGGTGAATGAGTGTCTGAGTGGGTCTGTGACAGCGTGCAAGAGTCTTAGTGGGTCTGTGAGTGTCTGAGTGGATCTGTGAGTGGGTGTGTCAGTATCTCAGTGGGTCTGTGAGTGGGTGTGTGAGTCTCTGAGTTGATCTGTGAGTGGATGCATGAGTGCGTGAATGGGTGTGTGAATGGATTTCTCAGTGGGTTTGTGAGTGTGTGTGAATTCTCAGTGGGTCTGTAAGGGGGCGAATGAGTGCTTGAATAGATCCGTGAGTGGGTGCGTGAGTGTCTGAGTGTGTCTGTCAGTTGGTGCGTATCTGAGCGGGTCGTTCAGTGGGTGCATGAGTGTGTGAGTGGGTCTGTGAATGCGTGCATGAGTGTATGAGTGGGTGTGTCAGTGTTTATACAGTACAAAAGTAGGGGGGCACATGGGAGCTGATCCTCGTACAAGCTCCCCCGTGATGATCCTATTGTCTAGCTTGCCTGCAGTCCGCTACTTTCTGCTGCCTTTTAGTTTTGTGCTTATTTTCTGTTCTCATTTCTGCCTCTTCTCTTCTCACTCCTGCCCTCTATTTTGCCTCGTCCTGCCTATTCTTTTGCCTATTTTTGCTCACTCCTGACCTTTATTCTGCCTCGTGCTGCTGGTTTCTGAGCTCTATTCTGCATTTTCTTGCTCACTTCTGACCTTTGACCTGCCTCTTTCTGCTAGTTTCTGCCCTTTATTCTACCTCTTTCTGCTTATTTCTGACCTTTATTCAGCCTCTTTCCACTCGTTTATGACCTTTATTTTGCCTCTTGCTGCTCATTTATGATGTCTATTTTGCCTCTTTCTGCTGGTTTCTGACCTCTATTTTCTCTCTTTCTGCTCCCTGCTGGACTTTATTCTGCCTCTTTCTGCTCATTTCTGACCTTTGTTCTGCCTCTTTATGTTCATTTCTCACCTTTATTTTGCCTTTTTCTGCTCATTCCTAACCTTTATTTTGCCTTTTTCTGCTCATTGCTGACCTTTATTTTGCCTCTTTCTGCTCGTTTCTCACCTTATTTTGCCTCTTTCTGCTCATTTGTGACCTCGATTTTGCCTCATTCTGCTAGGTTTTTTGCCTCTTTTTGCTAATTTCTGACCTTAATTTTGCCTCTTGATGGATTCTGACCTCTAGGCTGCATCTGTTTGCTCACTTCTGACCTTTGTTCTGCCTCTTCCTCCTCGTTTCAGACCTTTATTTTGCCTATTTCTGATCATTGCTGACCTCGATTTTGCATCTTTCTGCTCATTAATCATCTTTATTTGGCCTCTTTCTGCTTTATTTTGCCTCTTTCTGCTAATTTCTGACCTTTATCCAGCCCCTTACTGCTCCCTTACTGCTCCCTTCTGAACTTTATTCTGCCTATTTCTGCTCCCTCTGACCTTTATTCGTCCTCTTTCTGCTCATTTCTCATCTGTATTTTGGCTCTTCCTGCTCATTGCTGACCTTTATTTTGCCTTTTCTGCTAATTTCTCACCTTTATTTTGCCTCTAGGTGCTGGATTCTGACCTCTATATTGCCTCTCTCTATCATTTCTCACGTTTATTTTGCCTCTTTCTGCTCGTTGCTGACCTTTATGTTGTCTCTTTCTGCTCGTTTCTGACCTTTATTTTGCCTCTAGGTGCTGGATTCTGACCTCTATTTTGCCTCTTTCGGCTTGTTTTGCATGTTTATGTTGCCTCTTACTGCTCACTTCTGACCTTTATTCTGCCTCTTTCTACTCGTTTCTAACCTTTATTTTGCCTCTAGGTGCTGGATTCTGACCTCTATTTTGCCTCTTTCTGATTGTTTCGCATGTTTATTTTGCCTCTTACTGCTAATTTCTGACCTTTATTCTGCCTTTTCTGCTTGTTTGGGACCTTTATTCAGCCTCTATCTGCTCCCTGCTGACCTTTATTCTGCCTCTTTCTGCTAGTTTGTCACCTTTAATTGACATCTTTCTGCTTGTTGCTAATCTTTATTTTGCCTCTTTCTGATCTTTTCGCACCTTTATTTTGCCTCTTACCGCTCCCTTCTGACCTTTATTCTGCCTCTTTCTGCTTGTTTTTCACCTTTATTTTGCCTCTTTCTGCTCCTTGCTGATCTTTATTCTGCCTCTTTCTGCTCGTTTCTGGGCTTTATTCTGTCTCTTTCAGCTCATTTCTCATATTTATCTTGCCTCTTTCTGCTGGTTTCTGACCTTTATTTTTCCGCTTGCTGCTCTATTCCCCGGGACTGTGGGGGGAGCCTTAAGGCCCTCAAGGTCCCAGTTGGCTCACCGCCTCCTGCAGGAGCCAGCAATGCTGCTGCACACTGGGATCTGCTGGAAATGCAGCTCCCTGCATGTAGGAGCAATTGTTTCATCTCTTTCCCTGCCCGCATGTCTGTGGCCAGGGAAAGAGATGAAATCTCCGCTTACAGCGGGAGTGAGCAATTTGACAGCTCCCGCCCGCTGGAAGCCGAATGTTTGCTTTTGCTGGGCGGGAGCTGTTAGCTCCTGCCAAACTAAAGCAAACAGCTATTTCCCAGGGGTGGGCACCTCAAGACATATCAGGAGCCACCCTGGGGATTTTGTGGTTCCTGGGGTGTGGGGGGTCTGCACGCCCCGCTCAATATTAAGCTTAGACCCGGGGAGATGGTGGCCCCTCGAGCCGGGGGTACATGTGGCCCACATCAATTTATTTATAGTCTATGGAGGTGGTGGTCCCCAGGGCTCGGGGATCCACGTGGCTTCCTTCAGTCAATTTATTTATGGACACAGAGGTGGTGGTCCCTTGGGCTTGAGGGGGTCTGAGCACCCCTTGAAATATTAAAGTTAAGCTCCAGGGAGGTGGTGGTCCCCGGGTCACAAAAAAGCCCATGCAGCGCAGACCCTTGCGCTCCCCTTCTTTTCTTTTAAAAAGCCTACATGCCCACAGGACCTGGCCCACCCGGGGGCATAATGGAAACAATCACAGGAGAAAGCGCTTGTTTTTTTTGCTGCAGATCTGCAGCTCTGTCACTTTTCTGCAGCAAAAACTTTTTTTTTAAAGTGATTTTTGGCCCTGTTGCAGTCACAGGGGGACCCAGGACCACAGTTAAATGGTCAGGGTACTCCTGCACTGCCCCCTTTTCTTTTGTTAAAATGTTTTTTGTGGGACTTGGCTAAAGCTGAGTCACAAGATGGCTGCCAACACTTCATTGTTGTAGCGTTGGCAGTTGATCAGATATGAGCACAGGGACTGTAAGATCCTCTAAAGAGCTGCGTGCCTGTATATCTAAATTTGGATTTATTTTAATTTCTCAAAAACTACTGAATGGATTTACACCAAATCAGTTAAAGTTTGCTTTCTGAATCAACAGTGTACTGTCTGCCACATTTGGTGTAATTCCGTTAAGCAATTCGGGCTGTAGTCGTGTCTACATTCCCTATGGGAATTTGCATGGGAAAAACATGTTTTGGGACCCCCCTTTTTCTTGGTCCTCGCTTGATGGATAACCCCGAAACTTATAGACATCAGCTTAAGTGAGCCTCATACTAATTTGAAAATTTCACGAGGATTCGTCAAACGACGCCAAACGTATTGGCAAAAAAAACTCCACTCTTCCTATGGAAACAACGTCCTAAATGTAACTACCTACTGACGACTCCCAGATAAATTGTGTATATATTGTAAGCATCGTATTTTACGGCAGTCCAGCTAGTCCAGCCGTGAAGACTGCACCACCCCTTAAGCTGAATAGGGGGCCGCAGGGACACAGAAGTGTTCTGAGTCTGTTAGTGGAAAAACAGACAGACATAATTACTGAACATTTCTCACTTCGGTGGCCCACTGGAGAGCTAGGAAAATAAACAAACAGCATGGGAAAGTGCAGAACCCACTGGAGGAAAACAATTATGTGAAAACGCACTACAGTACCTACTGGAGGGAAACAATTATGCACTACATATCCCAGCATGCAACACATGATCTACTCACCTGTGAGGCCCACTGGAGATAATTGAAATAAATTACATGCAGAGGAGAGTGCCTTTCAAGCAACACTCTGCAGTCTTGTCGAATGCCTGTGACTAAAGGAGCTGCTGCTCTGAAACACGTAAGTGCAAAGTAACACTTGCGTATGAAGAATGCCAGTTTGCCCTAATAAAGAATTGGTGGAATTCATCTGTTTTTGTGTGCGTCTTCAAATGAGGATACATTGTAAGCAATATATATATATATGTAAACAAGGCAGGGGACCCTGCCGAAACACGTAACAGCACTTGAATAAAGTACAACCTTATCAGAAGACTGGAATTGCAGTGTCGGTGTCTGGCAGATTGAAATGTCATGCTGGAGTTGGTTGTGGATATATATATATTTATTCACTGAAAAAACCATAGGTTTCACATATGTTATAGTTAGCTGGACATTTCACTCGTAAAAAATCATTGAAATTCCCCCGTTATAGTTAGTTCAGCTAACTATAACTCGCTCGACCGCAATCCACTGCTGATGACGTCACATATTACATAACTGTATTCACTAAGATACTGTTAATAAGTCAGTTATACAATTAATTTTACATAAAAAAACATCCATTTAGACACTTATTTACCCATTTATTCTTCCATTAACCTTTTGATATACATATAAAAAATATTTATTTTTCAGAAAGACACATATTCACTGGATGATGTCATCAGTGATGTCATCAGTGATGTCATGAGTGATGTCACTGACCATGTCATGAGTGATGTAATATGTGACGTCATCAGCAGTGGATTGCGGTCGCGCGAGTTATAGTTAGCTGAACTAACTATAACGGGGGAATTTCAATGGTTTTTTACGAGTGAAATGTCCAGCTAACTATAACATGTGTGAAACCTATGGTTTTTTCAGTGAATTTGCAAGGTTTTTTAAATGCTAATTCCTAACTATAACGTGTGTGAAACCTATGGTATTTTCAGTGAATTTGCAAGGTTTTTTAAATGCTAATTCCGAACTATAACGTGTGTGAAACCTATGGTTCTTTAAGTGAATTTGCAAGGTTTTTTAAATGCTAATTTCTAACTATAACGTGTGTGAAACCTATGGTTTTTTTAGTTAATTTGTAAGGTTTTTTAAATGCTAATTTATGTATGTATTATTATATTTTTTATATATTTATTTTACAATAAACTACCTATGTATATAGTTATAGATTGACTGTATCCTGTAATATGGAATGGCTCAGCTCTTTTTTTTTTAATTTGGATAAAGTTGAACAGCATAGTTAATATCTTCTATAAACTTATAAACAGTTTAAAATGTTTTTTTTTTTTTAAGGGTTTTTCATGGTGCGCGCACCCCGCGCGCACCGTGCGCGCACCCCGCGATATTTTGAAAAAAAATAAAATGTTTTTTTCACCCTTCGGGGTCCTTCTGGGACCCCCTGACAAAGGCTAGGGGGTCAGGAACTCTCTACCCTGCCCACTTTTCACGTTCTCCACCTTTCTTTTTCACTCTCACACACAAAATGGCGTCCGACACTTCCTGATTTTGACGGATTGGAATGCGCACCGTGCTCGCACCGTGCGCGCACCCCGCGATTTTTTGAAAAAAAATAAAATGTTTTTTTCACCCTTCGGGGTCCTTCAGGGACCCCCTGACAAAGGCTAGGGGGTCAGGAACTCTCTACCCTGCCCCCTTTTCACGTTCTTCACCTTTCTTTTTCACTCTCACACACAAAATGGCATCCCACACTTCCTGATTTCGACGGATTGGAATGTTGACTGACATCTAACCACCAATCAGTATTACGCTCGCGGACATTTGGTGCGCGCACCGTGCGCGCACGGTGAGCGCATATAGATATTTATGTACATTTAACTGCAATTTTCTCAGGAACTACTGAACAGATTGACACCATATATGCAAAAGGCACATGCCTTACCTGAGGACTACCTCTTTGCCAAATTTCAAGTAATTCTGTTCAGCCGTTCGGGCTCTACCTTCGACTAAAGGTCCTATAGGAAAATGCATGGGGAAAACGCGTTTTGGGACCCCCCTTTTTTCTCAGCCCCCGCTTGATGAATCACCCCGAGACTTTCAGGGTAGGAGCTGAGCGGAGCGCCCCATTAGTTTTGAAAATTTCACGAAGATAAGTCAACCGGCGCCAAAGTTATTCAAAATAGAATTTTCAGATTTCCTATGGGAACTCGGTCCTAACTATAACTATCTACTGGCGACCGCCAGTAAATAATATTTATATATAGCCATATAAGTTATATAGAGCGCGATGAACATGACCACTGAGGGTATCAGAGCGCTTTACAAATTATGCATCATAAGGGTATAATACAGATTACGCATCAAAGGGTATAAACATACAAAACAGAATAGACAAAGCACCAAGATCAAAGTCTAAAATTGTCCAGCAGTCTTGTGAGGGAAAAGTAAACACACCAACAGGCAAAATCACGATCTAGACTTGTCCGACCTAATCGTGAACCAGGTGGCTGAGCCAGAGTCAGCGGGTATGAACCCAGAATCCGATGCAGGAGCCATGCTAAGGCAGACATTTCTTCATCGGGAGCCCTTTGACCTCTTTTTGAAGAAGACAGTAGAAGGATTCACCCTGAGTTCGGGGGGAAGGGAGTTCCAGATCCTCGGAGCCATCCCTGAGAACGTTCGTTTATAGGTCTTTTTTTCTTGAATTTTTGAGGTTTAAGCAAAAGGGTGCTGGCGCTTCTGGAGGCTCTAGAACCAGAGGAGAGTTCCAGTTTCTGCGCTAGGTACAACAATGCCTTGAAGTGTATGGCTTTGTGAGCCATGCATGCAATTTTTAACTGTATCCGAGCTTCATAAGGAAGCCAATTCAGTTCCCGCAAGTCCGGAGAGATGTGGTGGTATTTTTTTGAACCAATTAAAAGCCTAGCCTATATATATATATATATATATATATCCACACTTTCAGTCAAGTAAAGCGCGCTCTCAGAAGAGGTTTTGAAGAATATAGGGTTTATTCTCTCAGAATGTTACGCGTTTCGAAAGGTAAACTTTCTTGTGATCAAGAAAGTTTACCTTTACTTGTCTGAAAGTGTGGATTACTATTGCCATTTTTTTGCTTCACTGTCTCAGCGCGCCACCATACTACAGGCGGACTTCCCAGGAGGAGCTTCCATTTCTGTGCATATATATATACAGCCTACAACCTTTGAAAAAGAGCGTCTGCTTGAAACGCGTCAGGGAACGGCTGAGACGCGGTGTGAATATGGGACTTCCCTTGATCTTTACTGGCCTCCTGGGAGTGCGGTTCAACTAGGGGCAACTCTCTTTCTTCATATATATATATATATATATATAGATATATATATATATCTATATATATCTATATATATATATATATATATATATGAAGAAAGAGAGTTGCCCCTAGTTGAACCGCACTCCCAGGAGGCCAGTAAAGATCAAGGGAAGTCCCATATTCACACCGCGTCTCAGCCGTTCCCTGACGCGTTTCAAGCAGACGCTCTTTTATATATATATATATATATATATATATATATATATAGTCGGAGGACGCTGGTGGACCTTTCTGTGCTCAGTGAGGGTAAGCCGTGATCGATTTTACACTTTTTACGGTCTATTACTGGATATTTGCGCGAGGATAGCTCTGAAACTATTCTTACAGTATTCCTGCTTGTAAGAGGCAGGATTAATCTGTGTGCATAATCTGGTTTATTCTATTCTCACAATGTCGTCAGTGGCAGACGCTTTGAGGAACTGAGAGGCCAGTGCGGACACTCTTTTTGATATCCTTCCCAACGATCTCACTTCACTGGGGGTTACTAGTACCACTAACCCCACGAGCACTATGGATGTCAAATCTCTTCTTAAGAAACTAGAGAAACTTTTGCGCACAGAACTGAATAAATGGTGGGAAAAACGTTCACTGGAAAAGTATAAAGAAGTGGGACGAGTACCACGTGGGCTGAGAGTACTCATTGCCCCCTCCTTTGAAAATCCGAATCCCCTGATGCTCAAGGAATGGGCTACCAACAATCTTGAGGCTTCCATGAATATGGTAACGATATTGATAAAATACGCTATAGACAGAGAGGAGATTCTGAAACAGATTGACGATCTTAACTTGATATTGGCGTCACATGAACAACAGGATATTATCACTAAGAGTAGGCGCGAAATTGATGCACGACTTCAGAAGTATGAAGAATCGATTAAGGCGCGTAAAATATTCAAATTTGCCAGAGATAAGACTGATTACGACTCTAGAAGAATTTTCACTTTTGCACGAAAATTCGATAATGTTAAAAGGCAAGCTCTAACATCCAAAGTAACTTCGACATCAACTTCCAATGTGCATCTTCCTGAAGAAATAGAATCTGATTCGGACCCTAGCTCGGTTGTCAGCAGTGTGTGTTCTGATGATAGCGGACCCACTACAGGACTGATGCCTATTCCCAGTAATATTTCCCCATCTGAGGAACTTGGTTTTTTAGCAGAAGATCGCCGCCACACGTTGCGGCAGACTACTCAATCCAAGAGAGGACTAAACGGAGAAATGATTGTAGAAAACAAAGACGGAAAGCCAAAAGGAGGAAACAACAGGGGAAAATGGAGAAATGCAAAGAAGAGGAATTGAATAAAGATGTGTCATTGGATAATACTGTTATCAATTTGACTAATATCATTCTTACTCAGACTGAGCTGAAAATATTATCTATGGGATTGTCATTTTGCCCTAGAAGTCGCTTTAGATATGTTCAAACTAGAATTGATGTTTTTAAGTTTATAAGAAAATTAAAACTTCTAAAACACTTCAAATTGAACAAGGCATCCAGCACTGCTGCACGAATTGCAATCTCTGATAAAGCTGCAACTCGGCTAACTGCCAGCGATGTGCCACATCTCAAAACTATACATGCTCTTATTGGTAATTCAGATGATGCAGTATGTCCAACCCAAGAACAGCTCCTTAATCTAGGCACCACTGGTAATTCACCGGCTGTGAGCCCATTTCGTCCTAACTCCACGTTTATCCCACTCATGCCAAAGGATGCATTGGATGTATTCAGTGACTGTGTCACTCAAGATCTCAAAACATTGAATAAGAAAATTCTTAAAACATATAAACATCAAAATTATCAAGAGCAACAATATTCCACCTTAATCAATAAATTGAAAAACAACACTGAAGTCATTATAACAAATGCAGACAAGGGGGGGTAATGTTGTTCTATGGTCCAGGAGTGACTATCTACAGGAAGCTTATCGTCATTTGAATGATGAACTTTGCTATAGAAAGGCCACTTTTAATGATATTAGAAAGTTGAAAGACTCCATTCATGCTGAACTTGGGCAATGGAAGAGGGATGGATTATTGAATAAGAATGAACATAGTTTTCTAAAAATTGAGTTTCCAACCACCGCACTCCTTTATTTCATCCCTAAAGTGCATAAGCAACAATTGCCTATTCCGGGGAGGCCTATCATCTCAGCACAACGAAGTCTGTGTGAGAACATATCTAAATATGTAGACTTTTTCCTGCGTGAATTTGTGGAGGAACTGCCGTCTTACATCAAGGATACGGGGCATTTTCTCTCAAATATATCAAAAACACCTTGGCAAGATGGATATCTTTTTATTGTTATGGATATTTGTTCTCTCTACACCAGCATACGTCATTGCGATGGTTTACAAGAGGTCAAATTCTATTTAGAGAAGAGAGATATTATTTTCCATCAACACAATATTATGTTATTACGTATGATTGAATTATGTTTGTGTAATAACTATTTTCTGTTCAACCAAGATGTGTTCCAGCAATTGCAAGGTGTAGCTATGGGGGCATGTTTCTCCCCCAGTTACGCGTGTTTACACGTGGGCTGGTGGGAGGAACATGTCCTCAGATGCATTCATGGTGAAATGTATTTGGCACATGTCGTACGTTGGTTGAGATTCATCGACGACATCTGCATAATTTGGAATGGGTCAATTGAATCAGCCAATGAATTTGTGAAGCTGGTCAATGTGAATAATTTGAATCTCGAATTTACTGCCCATATTAGTGCTGAACATGTTAAATTTCCTGATGTTGAACTATATATCCATGACAATAACACTAAAGTACATCGCAAGAGTACAGCTGGAAATTCAGTACTCCATACGCAGAGCTCCCATCCATATCATTTGCTTAAAAGCATCTCGTATGGTGAGTTCCTCCGCGTCAAGCGTATTTGTAGTACCGAATTTGATTGTAGTAGATGTCAGGAAGAATCTTTTCAGAGATTTTTAGCTCGTGGATATATTAAGAATGATTTGGAAGCTGCATTAGCTAAAGCTAATACTACAAACCGCAATGATTATCTTGAGTCGATAATCAGGACAACTACCCATAAATCTACTTCTAAGATTGAGATTGAGTGTAGTGAGCCAAGCTCTATTCGGTTCATTACCACCTTTAGTAATCAGGACAAGGAGTTAAGAAAATTGAGCTACAAAAACTGGCCCATAGTGAGAACTGATCTCACTATGTCACAACTAGTGCCTGATTTACCCCAGATTACCTTCAGGAGAGCACCCTCTATGAGGGATGCCCTGGTTAGGACTAGTCCTGAGGTTACCATCACTAATACATGGCTGTCTAACCGAAAGGGTATTTTTAAGTGCAGTTCGTGCCGAGCGTGCAAGTTTGGCATTAATACTTGCGAATTCATGAGCGCATTTGATCAGATTCCCATTACTCTTAAAGGTTTTTTCACGTGTAAAACTGATCATGCAGTTTATGTTCTAGAGTGCTCTTGTAATTTAAAGTATATTGGTAGCACCAAATTACAGGCATCAGCTCGGATTTTACAACATTTAAGAGCTATTGTCAATTCTGATTCAAGCTACCCTGTTGCCCGTCATTTTAAATTAGTTCACCAGAATAATTTGAACGATTTAAAATACTTTGTGAACGATGCAGTACCTAAATTATCTAGCGGGGGCAATCGGGAAAAGCATCTTAGGCAATTAGAAACCCAATACATTCTTTTATTAGACACTAAGATGCCGAATGGCCTTAACACAGGGGAAGACATGCATAATTTCCTATGAATAATATTCTTAGGCAAACTCTTCTCTGTGTTATTTGTTAACAATCTCTTATTGCACTTTATGTAGTAGTCTTCTTGGTGATCTGATTTTATTATTCTAACACCTATATTTGGCCTGTGTTTTTTACCTATTTGTACCCTTTGGGGTATATTTGGGTTTTTCTCTATGGTCCTGTTGTTATGGGGTTTTTTCGGAATGATTTTAGAAGTGCTTCCATATGTATTATATTATGCAACCCCAGTTGTAGTGAGGATTTTATTCAGTTTGCTACTTATTTAATCTGGTTATATCCCCTTTCCTGTCTCCTAATTGCTTTTGCTGCTAAATTGTTATGCTATTTGCACATGTTTTGCCTATTTGCAGAGATGCACTTGCATTTTATCTCCAGTATAGTTGTTTTTATCAGATATCATCTGCAGTATGGCCAAATGAATATTTTAGGACTATTCCTCTATATCGGTCTGAATTCTATAATAACCTTTTTTTTTGCACTTGCAACAATTCGACCTATGCCATATATGCCTTGCGATATTTGCACTGATGCACTTGCACTTTATCTCTGATATAGCCGAATTATTATATTAGGCCAGTATTATCAAATATGCTTTGCGATATTTATCGTATATGCTATGCGTTATTTGCACCAATGCACTTGCACTTTATATAACTGAATTGGTTTTATTTTCTTGCTTGCAAATGTGTATTTATGTGTATATTCATGTGTACATTTATGTCATTTTGTAGTTATGAGATGTAATTGTAAAAAAGAAAGGGGTTTGTGTCAGATTGTTTACATCGAATTTACTTCATCTGTGTTATGGGGTTTTGAAGGTTATACTTGATGAGGATGTTCCGCATTGACTTCTCTATATTTAATTTATTATTTTGTTTTCTGTATTAACTGTTTTTATTTGGTTGTCCCTCCCGTTATGTTAGAAATCCTTCCCAATTTGATTGGGTATATTCTTCGTTATTATTTGCTGTTTTAAGGAAATGCGTGCATAAAACATATATCAGGGTGTATTTAGCTGTTCAACCACTATGGTAGCATTGGTTTCGACATTGTCATTTATTTTTGGAAATATGTATAGTTATAGTATTTCTTCCATGACCACCTTGTTGTAGTTTGAAGTTTGTTTTTCTGTATGCCGCTATTCCATTGGTTCCAACGTGAGGGAGGTTACGACATTACACTATATCTTTGATGATTGGTTCTTCAGGTGTCATGTGATCAAGGCCGTGGTAACGCGGCCGAAACGCGTCATGCCGATCGACTTGAAAGAATAAACCTTCACTGAATACATTCTTCAGCGTGTTGTGGTCTGTACCTGTTTCCAGTTATCAGCTGGAGCTTGGGAACTCTTCGTTTCATATATATATATATATATATATAAATATATGAGAGGAAAGTCTCCGACAGAAGACCGGCTCCTCTCCACTCGGGGTCGGTGCGAGTTCCAGGTGTCGGATCCCTGCGAAATGTCCCGTTCTACTCACTCGGACAGAAAAGAAGGACTCACACTCCAGGGTGGATGTAATCAATTATTTTTACTGGCAACGCGTTTCGATCAAACGATCTTCTTCACAAGCCATATATATAACCTACTGCTGTTTATCATTTCGCTAATAACTTTGGCATTTTTTGATGAATCTACACAAAATTTTCAAAACTAATTTGCTTCAGCCACTTTCTGGAAAGTGTCAGGGTGATTCGGCAAGCAGGGGCCGAGAAAAAGCAGTGGGGGTCTCAAATTGATTTTTCCCCATGCAATTTCCAATAGGGATTTTAGACACAACTACACCCCAAACTACTGAATGGAATTACACCAAATTTAGCAGAAGCTAGATCTTGGTCCAGACAGATCTCATTTTTGTATTCTGGTGTAAATCCGTTCAGTCATTTTTAAGTCATTAAAAAAAAAAGTGATTTATGTATATCTTGGGACGCAGAGGGTCAACGGATCCGACAGATGTAATGCTGAGATCTGATTGGCTGTCATCACTTCATCCAGGAAGTGGTGGCAGCCATCTAGGGTCTCAGTCCGAGTCCCAAGAAAAATGTTAGGGACGGGGCCAAAAACATTTTTTGTTAAAGATTTTGCTGCAAATTTGCAGAGGGTCCGCGTCAAGTCCTGGGAGGAATGGTTTATATTATTATGGGGGAGAGGGAGTGCATGAGGCCCCCCCACCCCAGGCCAATTTCAGCCCTGAAAACCCCATCCCCCAGGGCCTGGCCATATAAAAAGTGGGAGGGGGGCATAAAGCCTCCATATCGGCCCGTTTTTGGCCTCAGGCCCTGATCCCCTGGGACCCGACAAAGTTAAAAACAATGAGGTGGGCCACGCAGCCCCCCACCCCAGGCCAATTTCAGTCCCAGGCACCTGATGCCCTGGGATCTAGCTGTATTAGTACTGGGGAGTGTGGCCTCCCTCCAGGTCGATTTCGGTCATGGGGACCGCATTCCCGCGACCTGGCTGCATTAACAAAGGGGACTGCGCAGCTACCATCCAAAGGTCCAGTAATAGCCCCGTGGATCCCATCGCCCAGGTCTGACTCCTGCTATGTCCCAGGGAACCCACCGCCGGGACATAGTGGTTTCCCTGCCTGCACTGGCACGGGCAGGGAAACCTGTCTTTGCTCTCGCTTGGTGGGAGCAATTTCAAAGCTCCTACCATGCGAGAGCAAACACGCAGATTTAAAAATGCTCCCGCCATCAGGGAACGGACTTCAAATCTTTTTCAGGCAGGGGAGCAGGTCTGGTTATTGCTCACTCCTGCAGGGAGCAGCATTTTTAGCTGCTCTGTTTGGGCGGGAGCAATGCCGTATGGCCTCCCTCCCTGGGCTCATTTAGGTCCTGGGGACCCCATCCACAGGGGTCCGGCTGCAATAACAAAGGGGAGCAGGGACGTGCGGCCTCCGTCCTGGGGCCATTATTGACCTTGGTGCCCCATCTCCGGGGGCTGGCTTCTGCTATGTCCCAGGGTGCTCACCTCTGGGACATGGCAATTTCCCTGCCTGCACTGGCACGTCTAGGGAAACTAAGGTTTGCTCTCACATGGGGGTAGCAATTTCAAAGGTTCTGCCAAGTGAGAGCTAACACAAAGTCTGCTCCCAGCTGGTGGGAGCTTTAAAAATGCTTTTGCCAGCTGGGAACGGACTTAAGATCTATATCAGGCAGGGAAAAGGTTCTGACTATTGTTCCCATGTGCAGGGTGCAGGGAGCAGAATATTTAGCTGCTCCCTATGGGCAAGAGCAATGCCAGCTCATGCTGAATGCTGGGAGCCGTCTGGGTCCGTGGGGGCCTACGGGCTCCGCCTACTGCCCTCAACCAGGATATGGTGGTTGCCCTGGGTGGGCACCAGGGCACCTACCCGCTGTTGGGCGGGTTTAGGGGGATGGGGTCCCCGGGGCCAAAATCCGGCCGGGAGGGGGACTGCATGCCACATCCCCATTTAAGAAGGTGCTGGGCCCAAGAAGTGGGGTCGCTGGGACCAAAATCGGTCCGGCGGGGTTGCCCGGCTCCCCTTCTTTTTAAGAATATTGTCGGGCCCTGAGAGATGGGGTGTCCATAGCCAAAATTGGCCTAGGGAGGGGGGCTGCATGCCCCCCTCCCATGAATATAATGGTGGGCATGGGAGATGGGTTCCCCACGGCCAAAAATGGCTGGGTCACATAGCCCCCTCCCCTAAAACAAAGCACCGGGCCCCAGAGTTGGGGTCCCCAGGGGCCAAATCGACCTTTGGAGGGTGACACATGCTTGGCGCTGGAGCAAGATGGCGGCCCATCCTTAAGCTCCGTGTGGCAGGTGGTGACCTCGAAGGCTGAAGGTAACTCTGACCATGAAATTTGCAGCTCCTGAGACTTCGGAGCAATATTAAAGACAACAAGTAACTGACGAGCACCCGATGAGCTATTTTAATCCGCGGTATCACTAAGAGATCACTGGTGTGATCCGATGTGGCAGCGCTTCCAAAATGGCGGCAGCGCCCATTGCCCTCAGAGGCTCCGCGCTCAGTGCGCTTCTCATAAGCTGGAAGCCATGAAATTTGCAACACCTGTATCTCTGGAAAAGTCTTAAAGCCAGCAAAAACCTAATAAGCGCTGGACTATCTGTGATTGCAGCTGTTTCACTGTCAGAAAACTCATATATTTCAGTGCGTGAGTGATCCCAAAATGGCAGCGCCCATTTTTTCACTCAGAGCCTTCGCACTCCTCGTGGTATTCAAACTCATTGAGTGATCCTAACAGTTTCGAGAGGCATCTACTGTGAGTCTACATTGTGGCAAGAAGAGTGTAGTTTACATGAAAGACTGCCAAAAATGAGGCATGTATGCTCTGCCCTGAACGGAAGTGCAAATGGATGGGAGCACTGACCAGACCTGACCAGCCTTGTATATTTCGTCTCCACAACAGTAAGAGATAAGCAGCCCACCTTCATGCGCATCGGAGACAGCCTGATTTATGCGCTTCCTTACTACTTCAAATGGGAGCTTGTCTGAAGGGGGTGACTCAGCCTAAGGCTTTGTCTCAGTGATAAGAGCTGTGCAGTCCACTTTTCTGCCTACCGTGCAGGCTGCTCCATGTTCCTCCTGGTCTGTCTGTTGGATTTCTGAACGTGAGCTGGTTTTGGTCCCCTACATGCCATATGATTCCCACAAATGTCAATGATGTTGTGAATTAACTTGAAATAAGTGGTATTTGTAGACCCAAGCTTTGTTCTACAGGTGGGAAGTAGGATCCATAATTTTATCTCCAATTTGGGGAAATATATCAACAAGGCAGCGATAAAAAATTATCGCCGCTTTTGTGTCCGTTTTCAGACGAAAAGCGGCGATAATTTTATCGCTTTATCAGCAAAGTCACGCTATAGCGTGAATCCTTGCCTTAGCACCCTTTCCTGTAACGCCCACCTTTGCATCTCTAATGAGATGCAAAGTGGGCGTTCCGTCCCAAAATAACTAGAGAAATTTCGCTAACTGACATTTCTCCAATTATCAATGGACGCGCTAACAAGCATAGCGATAAGAAAAGTAGTGCTAACCTTGGTTATCGCTACTTTCCTTCCGCCTGCTTTTCCTTTGACTAAACAATGTTAGTCAATGGGTGGTGGATTATAGGGCTGAGACCACCCAGCCCTATCAACAAGGATATCGCCGTTTTCCATGGAATATTGCTGGAAAACCAGCAATGTTCCATGGAAAACATCGCTATCACAGAAATAATTATCGCCATTGCCGCTTGTTGATATGCCCCCTGGTGCGCCATCCTGAGCGCTCGTCCCTTTCCCAACATCAATGATCAGCAGTTTATTACACGAGAACTCAACACCAATAATTGATTTAACATATGTGGGATCTATATCAGGGCCACTGACTATTGATTTGAAAATCATCATCAGCCGTCAGCAGTTGCTCTGTGATTCGCCAGCAGCAGTTGACCTCAGTCTTGTACGATTTGGGCCAATGACTCTAGTTATTGGTGGAAATACAATATACTGGTCCTTGTTAGTCCTGCCGGCCCTAGCGTCATGATCTAGATTTCTTCTAGACAACCGGGAGTGCGTCGAACTGTGCGCCTCAAATCATAACTGCTGAATTTCTATCCTTTTGTCTGTGTTAAATCTGAACCTTACTATAATGTCCCTGTAACCTTCGGTTTTTTGGTGAATTTATAATATATATTTCATAAATCTATATAATATATCTATCCATCTATCGATCTATCTATATATATATATACATATATATATATTCACTTAAAAAACCATAGGTTTCACACATGTTATAGTTAGCTGTACATTTCACTCGTAAAAAACCAATGAAATTCCACGTTATAGTTAGATCAGGTAACTATAACTTGCGCGCCCACAATAAACTGCTGATGACGTCACATATTACATCACTCATGACATGGTCAGTGACATCACTCATCACATCAATGATGACATCTGAAATGACACATTGTGGATTGCGGTCGCGCAAGTTATAGTTACCTGATCTAACTATAACGTGGAATTTCATTGGTTTTTTACGAGTGAAATGTACAGCTAACTATAACATGTGTGAAACCTATGGTTTTTTAAGTGAATTTGCAAGGTTTTTTAAATGCTAATTCCTAACTATAACGTGTGTGAAACCTATGGTTTTTTCAGTGAATTTGTACGGTTTTTTAAATGCTAAGTTATGTATTTATTTTTTATTTTTTTTTCTGGTTTTTCACCGTGCGCACACCCTGCGCGCACGGTGCGCTTCGCCCACCGTGCGCGTGTTGTTGGCAGTCGGTGCGCTTCGCGCACCGAGCGCCCACGTTGCGCAGTTCATACCGTGCGCGCCTCGCCTTTTTTTACACAGTAACAATTTTTTTTCCCCCTTGCGGGTCCTTCAATTTATTTAATAAATGTGATTGTTATTTCGTTTTTTTTTTTTTTTTTTTTTTGCCGTGCGCGTACGGTAAGCTTACCGTACGCGCACTCCGCGATTTTTTTTTAAAATTATTAAATGTATTTTTCGTACTTTTTGGTCCTTCGTGGACCCCCTGACAAACGCTAGGGGGTCTGCAACTCTCTCCGTTGCCCCCTTTTCACGTTATCCACCTTTGTTTTTCAGTGCGAGAGACAGAAAATGGTGGCCGACACTTTCTGATTTTGACCGATTCGAATGTTTACAGTCATGTAACCACCAATCAGAATTGAGCTCGCGCACGGCACCGTACGCGTACGGTAAGCTTACCGTAAGCGCACGGAGCGCGCTTACAGATATATATATTGATTTAAATGCTATTTTCTCAGGACCTACTGAACAGACTTACACCAGACCTGCAAAAGGCACATCTCTGACCTGAGGACTACCTCTCTGCCAAATTTCAAGTAATTCTGTTCAGCCGTTCGGGCTGTAGCTCGGACTAAAGTTCCTATGGGAAAATGCATGGGGAAAACGCGTTTTGGGACCCCCCTTTTTTCTCAGCCCCCGCTCGACGAATCCCCCCGAGACTTTCAGGGTAGGAGCGGAGCGGAGCGCCCCACCTATTTTGAAAATTTCGCGAGGATTCGTCAACCGGCGCCAAAGTTATTCCAAATAGAATGTTGCGGATTTCCTATGGAAACACGGTCCTAACTATAACTATCTACTGGCGACCGCCAGTAGATAATATATATACATATATATATATATATATATATATATATATATATATATATAGAGAGAGAGAGAGAGAGAGAGAGAGAGAGAGAGAGAGAGAGAGAGAGAGAGAGAGATAGATGGCTACTCTGTATATATTTTTCACTTTATTATGATAGGCTTGATTTAGGTTCATCTGGAAAATTCATGAATAAATGCTGCCCTGAAACTGCTAATGCTTAAGTTAACTATTTTATTTGCAAATATATATACTATTTGTTTTCGCAGTTAGTGTGTATTACAAAAAAACTGCAAGAAGTACTCGTCATCAAAAAGAGAAGGTCTGAAGAGAAGATACAACATCTGTGAAATCATTTTATGAACTTTCTGCTGCTATAAAAGGAGGCATTGTAAAGACAATTTTATTACTTTAAAAAATTCTGGTGCTACAGCACATGTCCAGATGTGGCGATGGCATCCCAGTGCACATCAGCATAATCTAGCGAAGGTAATATTCTTATTCTCTGTAACAGCACTGCCATTTGATATAGCATTTTATAAATAATGTTTAGTTGTCTTTTCCAAGTTTTTGCATGGTGAAAGTCAAATAAGTTTAAAAGCAGCCAAATGGCGACCAACCAAAGATGTCTGAGGTTTGTCAACAAGATGCAATTCGTGAAAATAATTGCATGCTCTCCCTGAATTACTTCTCCCAGTTTCTGCTAATAGCCATTTTCATATCCGGGCCCCACAATGAAAACCGAAATAAAGGTTCCTTGCCAAGATTCATGTCCTCGATGACCCAGAGGCCTACAAGCTTTCGATAAATGTGATACATGCTAATTTTTATACATCGCAAATTCTGATATTTGAGTATATTTTGGATGCATGATTGGCAAGTGAGTAAATAGAAGTGTTAATTAATGTTTTTTAGTGGTATTTATTAGTTTCTCGATACATGAGAAAGCCATAATTAGGAATATAGGTTACGACTTAAATAGGTGCGGTGCAGATGTGTGCCTGCAGGTCAAGTGTTCGAAACATGCCAAGACCCGGTCACCATGTCATGCTTTATGGACTGATAACAAGAGTAACCTTCAGATGAGGGTCACAATAAACACATATTATGCAGAGTAGTGGTTGATTAGGCAGTAATGTGGTAGCAAGCAACGCATGAATGCACACGCTGTCATTATTTAGATTGACACCTGGATTCATTTTTTCAGGCACTTTACTGCGGATACGAGTGACAATAAAACGTCGCCATCCAAGAGCTGAAAAATCTAGGCCCTTCCGACAGCATGTGCTTAGGAGTTTTATTTAAATAGTGTCTGCCTTCACAGAATGTTATATAGTCGCTGCCTGATTGGTCTCTTCTTGCAAAAGTCTGCATTGGGAGACTGCCTACGTGAATGAATGTTATTTAGCAACTGGGGGGCATATTATCAAGCACGGCGTTACAATTATCGCCGCTTTAGCGGCAGAAAACTGCCGCTAAATGGGCTTGATAATATGCGCAGAGAATTCCCATAGAAGCCCATGTTGACACCAGAACATGGGCTTCTATTGGAATTCTCTGCGGCATATTATCAAGCCCATTAGCGCGGCAGTTTTCTGCCGCTAAAGCGGCGATAATTGTAACGCCATTTCTTGATAATATGCCCCAGAGTTTTTAACTATTATAAATTCTATTGCTTACCTCCAGTACTAACTATGGGGCATATCAACAACAACCGGCGATAATTATCGCTCAGCGCTCTTAGCGTGAGGATAATTATCGCCGGCTAGCGTGAATTTTTATCGCTGAGATAGCGTGCTATTAGCAACGCTTATCTCAATAGCGATAAAAATCTACACGCTAACAGGCTAACGTGAGATTATCGCTGGAAACCAAGCGATAATCACACGTTACCTTGTTGATAGGGACAGGCAAACTTAGCCATGATATCCTCCTACCATAGGATATCATGGCTAAGTCTGAAAATTAGCAGACATAAAAAAGCAGCGTTAACCGCGGTTAACGCTGCTTTTTTTGTCTCTAACAGGGTTAGCGATGTTCTTGATAATAGGAGAAATGTCGCTTAGCGACATTTTTCCTATTATTTTACTCTGGAACGCCCCCTTTGCATCTCATTAGAGATGCATGGAGAAGGGTAGAGTAAAAGGGTGCTAACATGCAAATTTGCGTGTTAGCACCCTGTTGTTGATAGGGTGCTAGTTTTTTCTCTGCTTTTTTGGCTTTTAAAGCCAAAAAAGCAGAGATAAAGCCCTTGTTGATATGCCCCTATATACGATTTTATTGGATAAAATCTGCCTCACTTATTGTACTTTCCTAAACGCTAAACCTCTCTTAACCTTCCACCGCAGTGTTAAATCGATACAAAAAGAGAATACTGGCCTCCATAAATTGAACAAAACTTAAGCTACAATTTAGCATGGATCTATTTCAAACTACACTATTTTGCCTGCCTCGCGGAATAAAATGGTTTCATGAATATTGGTTTGTATTGCATCTTTTCTGTAAACCTCAGGATGATGCTGTACAACATCACGCGCTGCTTTGAAAGAGAAGGATTCAGTTAGTACACTATTCTTATTATCATTATTATATGGGGCCCATATTCCGCTAGTGAACAGGGTTTTCAAAATCCGGTAATTCACTGTAATTACCTCACGGCAGTAAAAATTAATGCTTGATTTCCACTACTGTGAAGGAACAATACTCACCTGTCAAGGTCCATTTAGAAACACAAAGCAAATTCAAAGCTTTTTCATAATTTAAAGAGAAAAATGACTCAAAAACAGAAAAATACATTCCAAAAAACTTCACCAAATAAACATACCTTTCTTTGCTCACAAGAGCTTTACTCTTATTTGTATGTTTCATATATTACACCAGAAACACAACCATACAATTTCAAAGTTCTTAAAGCTTGGTAATGATAGTGTACAGTTATGGGATCCATAAATAACATATATGGATAAAGTAGCCCCATATATTATAAGGATATTGCAAGTCCCAGAGGAGTTCCATGACCATATAAAGGAACGAGGCCTAAGGCCAAGTTCTTTTATAAGCTCATGGAACTTCGCGATGGCTTGCTATATCTTTAGAATGTACGGCAATGGGTACTTTGGGGCCCATTAGGATGGCGGTCGGAAAATCTCCCCGACCGCCATGGTAGCGGGAAAAGACCGCCCGCAAGGACTGCGGCATAACTGCCGGTCCAATTAGGATGCTCCGCAGTCGAAATCTGACCGCGGCGGTCGGATTCTGGCGATTAAAATTGCGGTGGTCGCTGATGCCAGCAACACCGCCTCGATGTCAAAAAGAGCATGTACTGCATATCACTGCACTGTGTGGCAGGCACTGCACAGTTCCTGCCACCGAGTACAGGGACATGTCCAGTGCACCCACCCCCCCAACACATTGGGGGCCTGCAATGGGCCCCCGGAGACATTCTCCACATGCCTTTCCATGGCGGTTCCACCGCCGCGAAAAGGCTGGCTACCGCCAGCATCATAATCGTGCTGGTGGTGCTTGACCCTGATCCGCAACAATTGTAGTGGTCCAGCTCCGCCCGCCAGGCAAGCGGGCGGACTGCAACCAGCGGAAAAGTGGCCGTGATGCTAATCGGACCAGCGGTGTTCTGGGTTTCGATGGCAGGTGGATGGGCGCCGCCGGTCCGGTGGTTGCACTGCCGGATCGGCGGTGGCCATCTGCCCGCCATCCTAATATACCCCATTGTTCTTTAAAATACATGACAACACCATCACCCTTCCCACAAAACTCTCAATTCCTTGGTGTCCTGCTCCTTCATGTAAGATAGCATGTTTGCAAACATGAAGAACACAATTAGAATCTGTTGTGCAAAATTGAACACTCAAAAAGCAGTTAGATATTTATTGGAAAAAAGATGTTAGAATCAGTTTAATACTAGTCAAATTTAAAAAGAAAAAAAGAAAAAAGCTATGGTTCAGAAAGCGTGGAAACAGGCAGAGATTCTATTTTTCTAATAGGCACCTAAAGCATAGGAAAAATAAACCTTTTGCCATAAATATCTCCTTATCACTGTTCATCTAGGAAAACAGAGCACAAGGAGGAGAAGCAACATTTTGTTTTAGTTTTTAAAGTGCAGCTTTAATTATGCTCTGTGTTGTGCCTTTCAACTTTGCTTTTGGCTCCAGCAGCAGGCATTGTGACATCAGAAATCAACTGTAAAATTTTATTACAATAGAGCGGCTATGCCATTTCTATATTACAGGTGACTAGATGCATAACAACTCGCCTGTAATAAGAAAGATAGTGATGGGCTTTTCATACAGGGATTGCAGGCTCCCATGTATTATTACATTATACAGAGGAATCTGTGATTAAAAGGGATACTTTTTACTGTAAGATACTAAGTAACATCATAGACAACCCAAACTTTGCTCTCATTTTCTATCAATCAGTGCTTAATTTGAGCCGGTGGTTTCCGGTGCTCAGCACCAGCACTTAATTGTCAACACTGGCACTTATGACAGTCACATGGTGGCGCTGTCTGTTTTATTTAGAGATAAGCACAACTGGAGTTGTTTATTAATTCAATATACATTAAAAATGACTGGCACACAAGCCATTCTTATAGCTTTGACGGCCTGAAATAATCTTAATAGTCACACTTGTAGGAGGGTGATGGTTAGTAGTTGCATTGGTACTGTCACTGGCAGTGCGTGCAGTGGCAATGGGTGGTGGAATATCCACTGACTTTCTGATGAAGGCCCTGGTACTTTTTCTTTTTACAAATTAAGCACTGCTATCAATTGTCTGTTATTTGCTAGATTTCCATTCATGAATGTTAAGTACTATTCCTTTGTAGCTCCATGTCTATCGTGGTTGTGTATTTTAGATCTACATCTCTGTGGTTACAGCCTTGTGTGTTCTGTTGCGATTGCCGAGATTTGTCGGTACAGATGACAACTTAGGCCGTGTTTCTCATCCGCAGTCTATATTGTCTTTATATTACTTGTATAAAATCACCCTGTCTCAGCCGCTATATCCTACATGTGGATATGTGCAATCAGCATCTACAACAACAATTTATTTTGGAGGGTGGCTTACTGAGTTTCAGTCTTCACTAAGGAGCTTGGAATGCCCGAGTGCTTTACCCTGCATCCTCTTTACTATTAATGTTGTTATATTTATGTCTGGCATGTCTTCTGTGTTAGGTTTTCAGAATGATGAATTGCCCTTTAAGTACCTGTTTACTCTGAGCTTTAACTTTATTGTTGCCTTGTGCTACTCTTCCCCATTAGATCCATTTTCTCCTCTGACTCCCTCTGTGAACTTGGGCAGCTTCGTTGCTAATGTTCTTTTTACTTTGTCTACCCTGCCATTCCCTCCCTTCTACTTTGAAATGGCAAAAGTCAGTCGCAGTCATTCACTAAAGACAATATGGGATTCACATTGGCAAAAAGGCAATGAGTGCCAATTTGACAGGTTCTTCTTTCCTCTACAGTTATTTGTGGACTACTGCACCTTATAAATATAAATCATAATGTAAAATGTGCAAAGTTGTGGGTATGTTGCTGTTGGAAAATTGCATTACACTGTGGATTACATATCTGCTTCCCATCACGGATTTCTGAAAAATAACAGCTCATGGAGTAATTAACTAAGAGCATATACTTTCAAAGGTGAGATTTCTCATTTTCTACAGTACTATCAATGTCCATACAACACCTGTTCTCTCTGGACTGTGCAGTAGAAGCTGTTGGCCACTGCAGAGATAACTAATAATAGCAGTAGTTCTATTATCAAGAACAATTGGCAGATGTACGTAGCACTTTGATGTTGCAAATGGCCCACTTTGTGGAATACGGCCATTTGTGATCACAAAGATGCTTTTTTTTTTTTAAATATGTAAACACCAAACTACGATTCAACAGAATCACAATTTGTTTTTGCGATTTGGTATTTGGAAGGGGTGTGTTTAGGGTGGGGAACAACCTTTACAACGCAACTTTTACAACGCACTACACTTACAACGCATTTTTTACAACGCACAATCCATTACAACGCATGACATTACAACGCATGACACTACAACGCATTTTTAAAAACTACCTTTACAACGCATTCCATTACAACGCATACTACCATTACAACGCATACCATTACAACGCATAATATTACACTACACTATCCAACACGTACCCTACTGTTGCACCCCCTGGAGTTAGAATAGTAATTTTTACCCCTATACTATCCAACACTTACCCTACTGTTGCACCCCCTGGAGTTAGAATAGTAATTTTTACCCCTATACTATCCAACACTTACCCTACTGTTGCACCCCCTGGAGTTAGAATAGTAATTTTTACCCCTATACTATCCAACACTTACCCTACTGTTGCACCCCCTGGAGTTAGAATAGTAATTTTTACCCCTATACTATCCAACACTTACCCTACTGTTGCACCCCCTGGAGTTAGAATAGTAATTTTTACCCCTATACTATCCAACACTTACCCTACTGTTGCACCCCCTGGAGTTAGAATAGTAATTTTTACCCCTATACTATCCAACACTTACCCTACTGTTGCACTCCCTGGAGTTAGAATAGTAATTTTAACCCCTATACTATCCAACACTTACCCTACTGTTGCACCCCCTGGAGTTAGAATAGTAATTTTAACCCCTATACTATCCAACACTTACCCTACTGTTGCACCCCCTGGAGTTAGAATAGTAATTTTAACCCCTATACTATCCAACACTTTCCCTACTGTTGCACCCCTGGAGTTAGAATAGTAATTTTTACCCCTATACTATCCAACACTTACCCTACTGTTGCACCCCCTGGAGTTAGAAAAGTAATTTTTACCCCTATACTATCTAATACTTACCTTAAATGCAATTTAATATTATGCGTTGTAATGGTATGCGTTGTAATGGTAGTATGCGTTGTAATGGAATGCGTTGTAAAGGTAGTTTTTAAAAATGCGTTGTAGTGTCATGCGTTGTAATGTCATGCGTTGTAATGGATTGTGCGTTGTAAAAAATGCGTTGTAAGTGCATGCGTTGTAAAAGTGTGCGTTGTAACGACATACATCCGTTTAGGGTGTGCCTTCCAAATACCGAATCTTGGTGGTATATATGATTGTTTCGTGACTGAATTCTGGTTGCAAAATATTATTTTACTACCTCCTCAATGGAGGTTGTAAGCTATTCGCAAACTGGAAGGGGTCGGAATGTAATCCCCTAAAATGAGGTGGGGCCTGCTTAGGCACTGCAGTAGGGATTACAATGTCCATTTCAAGCAGCCTTTCAAAGGCGGTCTGACCGCCATTGAAAGGCTGTCGAAAATTGACTTTGGGGGCCCCTTCCGCAGCCTTCACTATGAGGTGTGGGGGGCACCTGTGGTGCCCACCCAAACTTCTAGAGCACGTGTGCCAGGCACCACATGGTGCCTGCCACACTGTGCATGGATGTCTGTATACGTCCCTTTCGCCAATGTGGCTTGTGCTGCGGTCCTTATCTGGCAGCTGCACAATCCGCAATGATAAAATGGATGTTTCCAACCACCTCATGGACGGTCGCATACAAATTCGTTGGATGGAACTGCCGACTACTAGACGGTCAGTTTCCATTCTGACACGATGATGGTCAGACGCTCGTCCAACCGGCATCGTAATCGGGGCCAAAGTATGATGTGTTGACAATCATAACACACTCTCCATAATCATCAGCTACACTGGATATTCTCTTATTGGTACTTTGACACATTGCTCCAAAACGTCCCATTTTCTTACACTTGAAACACTCTTTGCCTTTTGCAGGACAATTCTTGAACTGAAATGAGTGCAATCTAGATCCACATTTGGTGCACTGTACTCTACTGTTGCATGAAGTGGGTAAATTAGGTTTAATAGCCTTCCCTTTCACTTAAGTTGACTTGTTATTACTTTTCACTGATAAAGCAGCTACTACCAATACCATATTTCTCTACATTAATGGTATTAAATGAAGATATGTAATGTTCCACACTTTTAGCAATACAAATTGATTCTTGTAAAGTAGGGTTATGTTGTTGCAGGAGTTGCTCTTGTATTTTCTCGTTTGAACAACACATTCTTAAATGGTGTTTAACATATGTGGCTACTTGAGCACCAGAGTAAAAATCTTCTGCAAGGATTCTCAAACTAGACCCATAGGCATCAACATATTCGCCAGTAAATTGATGACGAGTATAAAAATGATACCTCTCCAATACAGTATGTGGTTGTTCTGAAAACCTTTTCTTAAGTCTGTCAAGAACTTCAAGAAAACAGTCATAGTCTCTTGCTTCCATATCCTGAGGAATAGATGATGGAGGTAAGTGTTCAAACACATCCTCAGAATCTGTGCCCATCAAATTTAAAAGCGATGATATTTTTCTTTGAGGATCAAAAGCTCCACTATTAATCGCAAAAAGAAAATTATTAAAGTATCTCAGCCACTTTTCCCACTTCATACTTTGTTGTTTGGGGCATTTAAAAAAAGAAGGTGGTGGATTCCCACAAAACATTACTCATATTTCATACTGCACACTATTAAATAATATAAATAAGAAAATGCAGGTGATGATTACAGTCAAAATTAATTAAAACGAAATTATTATGCCTATAAAGATAGTAAAAATAAATAGGATTCTAGATTGGTGACTGTAAATAAAAAGAATGTTCTCACCAAGAAAAGAAGTAAAAAATAAAGCAGCGGGGATAAGAAGATAATACACTGGAAACTGGAAGTTAAGAAGAGAGAAAGCAAGGCAGGGACTGGGAAAAGCTCCGGTAATTAATGAAGTTCAAGATACAAGGATGTACTAAAATAGTACTAGATCAGGAAATACGAAAACAAGGAAGCACAGCAGGACAGTGCTAGTTCCAGGAACAAGGATGTTGCTGTAGCTCAGGAATCAGGAGCCTCTACAAGTAAGGATTAGAAAAACATTGGAAACGGAGGGTGAGCCAAACAGGAACACAACTAAAATGACCAAGCCTTGGACTGAAGGAAAGAGACAAATAAGATAGCATACTAGTGATCACATGCCTCAGATGTGATCAAGTTAGCACATACAAACCACACGTGTGCTGATCCCTTCACTCATCCTTGGCCTGCAAGGCTGAGGATGAAGCAGCGATTTCTTGGAATGGGAGGGTTTGAAAAGCATATATAGTATTTGGAAATTTCAGAATGTAATCCAATATGCTGGAAATCCAGATATGGCTATAACAGAAAATCAGAAATCTTGGTTGAACACTAGAAAGTCTGACAGCTAGACCCCCTAGTAGGGGCTTGAGAAAGCAGGGAGTGAATCTTTATGGGGTTTCAGTTAGAATTTATCATTGTGATTTCTGCAAAATGATTTTCAGTTTTTAAAACACATTTACTGCAAACTGAATTTTCGTAATTGGTGGCTTCATAGTCATTCTTCTTTTTTAAGTTGTGCCAGACTTTGCCTACAGTGTGGTTTTATTGGATTTAATACAGCAAACATTCAAGCAAATAGAGCTCTTTAAAACCTCTTATCAGTGCAGCTGACAGAAGCACTTTGCTTCCTCCACAGATTTGTTTAATAGGGGTTTTACTGCTGGTCGAACTGCCAACCAACCTTTCATAGGAGAAGAACACCTCTATTTATTTTAGTTGAACCCTAAAGATGTTTTAGTGACTCTTGTCTGCTTGTAATTACGTAAAAACATGTTTTGGACAAAAATTATGTATGTCTAGAGTGTGTGAAAAATAAGCGTTATCCAATGCTGGACGTATTTGTTTATTAGCCTGCATGCGATGGCTTGTTTTTAAATGTCTTTTGTTCACTTGTGGACATTATCCATCTTATATACGATGTTTCTGCATTTAAAAACATTTGAAATCATACGCGTAAGGAGGGCAGTTTTCCGCCTCTCAGAGGATACTCTATGTGCTGAAACCTGGAAAAAGAGACAGAAGGTATTAATCTTCAGCAATATTTTCCAGAGGCAGAAACCATAAATCAAAACTCACGAATTCTCTGTAGTCACACATTTTCTCAAAACAAAGGACTCTACAGTTCGCACCTCGTTATGGCGCGCTTGAGAACAATGGTGTTCAACTTCTCAGTCTAAGTGGCTATATATAGAACTTAGGCATTCTCTGTTGGTAACGGAATTAACACAACATATCACTTAATAGTTACCAGCCCATTATTGCCAAATAGGACACTTATTTTATTAGATATATTACCTCGGTAGTAGAGCAATGTTCTGTCTTACCAAAGTTGAAATATATGGAATTTCATATCCACCACAGTAGCCAATAATTGCAAATGGTTCATAAGTATGTACAGAATAAATTTGCAAACAATCATTTCTTAGGTAGAGAATCTTTATCTAGCTCATTACTTTTATTTTTTATAGAGAACATGTGCCCAAGCAAATTAATTTTCTTGAGTGACATCACAATCCTACATCTTGACAGGGTACAGTAGTTCATCATCATCATTATACTTAATTCGACAAATATAGCCATAAAAGGTACCGCAATAAAAACATACAATTATAAATACGAAAAAAACAAAAAGTGTGATTATAAACCCATACGAACACGGGAAAAAGCCTAATGAAGCTTACAATGGAAGTAGTGCCACTCTATACCAAACAGCTCTCAATTCATAACCAATTATTGTAAGAATCAGATATTGAATACATACGGGAACTCCAGAGCGCCGACAACTATGGAGAATCTCGTTCCTGCCCCTTCCCCATTGTAAATTATATTAACAATTCTTTCATAGACTCCTGTATTGCAGTTAAAAATATTCCTATTGCACATACAATATTTAAAAATCTCATATTTATCAACAGATTAAGAGCTTGATCATTATTAATAATTTTATACATAATACAAAGGGTTTTCAAAAACTTCTTCCGTTCTTCTTGGAACCACAAACAGTCCAGCAAGATGTGTGGGCAACTGCATTTTACATTTAGCCCACATGTACACAAACCCAGTTAATTTCTTATCACAGTTTTTATCTTCCTATCTACATCACATGGGTTCAACCCAACTCTAAATTTCAATATCACATTTCTAAGTTTAGGACTTGCCAATGTAGGGAAACATATGATCATTTCCCCATCCTTTTACCAGGAACTGAGTGGATGATTTGGTCTCCAGATAAAATAGATATTCTGTTCAAGCCTTTTTGGCTATGATGGCCCGTAACTCCTGTTTGGGGATCTGCTGCCCTAGTTTCCATTGATCTGGTTCTAGTGATAGTTTAGCACAAATCTTACCTAGCATATATCTAACTTGGGATGCCAAGTTCAGTACACTTTCCTCTATTTCTCGTTTACAAAGCTGTGATATTTGGGGGGGGTCCCTTCTTGACTCAGTCTCTGCCAGAAATTGACTGTTGCTTGCAATACCTGATAATTCCAGTTGACATTCTACTCTCACAGCCTGGATCATAGTTGATGCCGGGAGATCAAGGAGCTGCTTCACACATTTACCCTCCTCCAGATTCCAATCCAGTTTACCGCCTAAAGATTGAACCTCCACTCCGTATTGAAGTTGTGGACGGACCTTTGCTGATAAAATTGGTCGTAGAAACGGTCCTCCATATTTCTGCTTGAACTGCTTTAGGCCCCATACTGAAGAGAGAGCCTTTGCTTTAAGTGAGTCTACATGGTCCCTCCAGTTTAGTTTGGTATTGAACCACATGCCCAAGTATTTCTATTTGTTCACCACCTCCACTTTGACCTCTCCCAGTTTCCAGTTAAATGGTCCCTTTCCTTTCCCCAGAGACATTTCTTTAATCGGTAATCATAAAAAATATCCAGCTTTATTGCAACCCCAATTCTGTCATGTCCACTATCACCAGATCATCAGCGTATAGCAAACATGGTATGTGGGTCCCCCCCAATTTAGGGATTAATCCACCAGCATTACATAATATATTAGGTAGATCAGACAGGAATAAAGAGAAAAGTAGTGGTGCCAGAATGCAGCCCTAGTGTACTCCATTCTTTATCTGTATTTTCTTTGATAGCTTCCCACTGGTGTCTAGTATTACCCTGGCCCTGTTCTGCGAGTGCATTTCCTGTATTAGTGAGAGTACCGCTTTATTGATTCCAAGCTGCCTCAACATATTCCACAATAGCTCACAATCAACCAAATCATAGGCAGCTCGGAAATCAACAAAACAGCAAAACAATCTGTCTCTTAATTTGATTGCCTTTTGTGCCATTGCCCATAAGCTAAGACAGTGATCTATTGTTGAGTGCCCCTCTTTAAAACCACCTTGCTCTATCGGGATCAAGTTATTTTGCTCTACCCAGGCCTTAACTACGCCTAGCAATATCTTAGAGAAAATGTTCTCCCCCAAATCCAGAAAGCTGATTAGGCGAAACATTCTGGGGCTGTGTGGCATCCGCCTTTGTTAATATTGGTCTAGCTATTGCCCCTATCCGGGAAAATCCCGGAGGTTAAGACATTTCGAAAGGTGACCTTTGAAGGACTCGCTCACCAATCCACATTATTTTTTAGTATGATTGCTGGTAAATTATCTGGCCCTACTGGTTTAGTTAATTCGAGGGGTTGGATGGTTTCCTTTAAATTTTGGAAAGAGAAATACAGCTCTAGTTCTTCCCCGGCCTTAATCGCTTTTCCAGATTCTCATCCAACCTCATGCTATCATATAGATTGCCCAAATGATTAGCCCAATCATATTCTCCCACTAAGCGCCACATTTCCCCCTGCACATTTCCCTCCCATACCAATTGCCAGAATAATCTTATATTATTTGTGCCTATCACTTCAAACATTGTTTGCCAATTTTTAGTTATATATTCCGAAATCTTTTCTTTCAACTTTTTATACTCCAGTTTTGCCCAGCGGAGATGCTCCATTGTTTTCTTATCGTGTCTTTTTCTAAGCTGCCTTTCCATTTCCATACCCTCGACTTTAGGCTCCTACACTCGTTATTAAACCAACCATTTCCTTTCCCCGCCTTCTCGTGATCTCCTTCCTTAGGTGCAGATCCTGACTTTATAAGTATCCTTAAACAGTTTACCACCTGCTCAATCACCTGTTCATAGTGTTAGAGCATTCTGTCTTTCCTCTAGTTTACTGAGGGTCGTATAGTCAATCATCAGCTCTTAACAAATTTCAGACTATCCTCGGTTATATGGATAGTTCAACGTCTAGGGTGTCCTATCTGCAAAGGGACCACTCTATCTCTTTCCGATCCTTGTTCTATCCTGAGTAATAATCGTAAAGGCCAATGATCAGTGCCTTCACTTTGCAGCACTTCAAACCCTTCTACTTCAGTAAAGTGCCAAGCATTTATGAAGGCATAGTCAATTGGGCAGTTCTAGTTACCTATGCGAAAAGCCTTTCTCGCTGGATGGTCAGTATCTACACGTCCATTGGCATTGAATAACCCTATAGATCCTAGAAACTTTACTAAAGATTTAGATTGTGCAGAACCACCAACTCCATTTAAAAAATCCTTGGGCACCAGTGCCACGGTTATTAGATCTTTAAACAATTTATCACTAAAAGAGGTATCTTTTATTATTAAAATCCTCTAGGATCATTATCAATTGTGACGCACTTTCTGTACAGATGAGCTCCAGATTTTCCTCTAACAGTCTCAGCTGTACTTCATAATCAGTTGTTGCCCCTGGTTGAATGTATATATTAATCCCGGTTATTTGCCTTCTTGCCCGGGAGCCACTAGAGAGCTTGCCTGGAGGCCAATATAGAGCTCTATCTGGCTGGCTAAAAACCACCTACTCTTCGCTACTTTGATGATACTAAGGTGATCAACCCCCCTGAAGGGCATCCTGGGTTTATGTGCACTGCCTCTTTGGTGAGTATAAGAAAGCCATCTATTGGTTC
This sequence comes from Triturus cristatus, assembly GCF_964204655.1. Lineage (NCBI taxonomy): Eukaryota > Metazoa > Chordata > Amphibia > Caudata > Salamandridae > Triturus > Triturus cristatus. The sequence continues at coordinate 312,966,179 of NC_140587.1, read as the reverse complement.
AGGCGCCTCACACAGCCAAGACTCCTGGAAGCACATAATTCCATAGTTTCCCAGGATCTCTCTGATGGTATCTTGATTTAGCTGTCTCTTATATCCCCCTAAATTCCACGTCAATATCTGTAGGCTGTGCGAGTACACCGTTTCCTAATCTAGATCACTCATCAATACCGCCACCGCTAAAACCATACCAGCAATACTGCTAAAACCCCCAATAGCTCTAAGAAATTTCTCTCAGACCAATACAACCACTGCCAATATAATCAGCAGTACCACAATGCCACCATCAATAATCACCATCAATAACACCACAAATAATACCACCATCACTAGACACCACAAATGCCACTACAAGTACATGAACAAGGCCACCACAAATTCTACCTTCAAAACAACAAGACTAGTAAGACCACTGATACCACCAACACCAATACAGCATCCATCATTACCAACATTACCATCAATATCAACATCAATATTGCCAACAATGTCACCAACAACACAGATACTACCATCAGCTGAATCACTACCACTAATATCAGCCTCAATACCACTACCAGTATACAGAACCATCCATACCAATTCAACCACCAAACACCAGCAGTACCATCACTAACATTCCCAACAATGTCACTAACGATACCACATTAGCAGAGATATAACCGCCAGCAAATCCACTGTCGATACCAAAACCATCTAAATCAATACCAAAACCATTAATACGACCAATACCACTATCACCCATACTACCATCAAGGACACCACTACCACCGCCATCTCTAACAAGCACTGGCAAACTCAAAAGGTCTGGATTTAGCATGCTACCTCATGGAAACATAATGTCAGCATGCCTGTGTGTGCATGTGTTGTCACATTAACCCCAGATCTAGCGACTTTGCCAGTGCTTACTTTGATTCTTCCTCATAAAATACAATGGAAGTAATTCCTCATAAAATATAATGGAAATATAATGGGAGTCAACTGGAAACTCAAACGCTTCCATTTTCTAGTGTAAAACATCCATTTGAGTGTTGCAAACGTTGCCATATATGTAGACAATAACTAAACAGAGAGAGAAATGGCCTGCCCTTATGTGTATTGAAGGTGAGTTTGCTCTCCTGGCCAGCAGGAAGAAGGATGCCTACTCAGACTTTTTGAGCAATTGCTCTCCCCTGAATTTTATCTACAGTACTTTACTCTCCATAAGTAAAAAGACATGTTGAATCATCACTTTTCTGGTAGTCGAAATTGCACCATTAATAAATCTCAGAATATAATACAATTTGAAGTCAGACATTACTTGAGGCCATGTGACCCCCCCATATTAATTAGCTAAAATAGGTGCAGGTACCTCTATATAACTAGCAGTTAAATCGCCACTGAGAGCACCCCTGCAAAAGAAAATGTTCAGGAAATTATGATCACTTTCCAAACAACTGACAATTTTTAATGTCATCAATCAATAGCTACAGTCTTAAATCAGCAAGCACGTAACCAATAGAACTCTTGTAAGAACCCCTTTAAAAGTAGGTGCCGGGCATGGCCAAGATGGAGGATGGATAAGACGCATATACCCATTCCTCCATCCTCACCACTGCGTGGCCTTCCTGTCCGCTGACACTACAGCCTGCCCAGAGCGTTGAAATGGACACCTTGGGGCCGATTCACAGAACTAACTTAAGACAAAATCCTAAACTTACTACTTTTGGTATTCACAGAAGTTAGGATTTTGTCTTAAGACAGACTTAAGACAGACTTAAGACAGACTTAAGACAGACTTAAGACAGACTGAAGACAAAATCCTAACTTAAGTCTGTCTTAGGTTTGTCTTAAGACAAACTTAAGACAAAATTCTAACTTCTGTGAATACCAAAAGTAGTAAGTTTAGGATTTTATCTTAAGTTAGTTCTGTGAATCGGGCCCCGAGTGCCCAAGACCTGCCGGCTGTCAGGGTAGACATCGCTGACTGAAGGACGTCCCCAGAGCCCACATATCGCCCACCTGCGTAGTGGCTGACCGCAGTAGCCAAAATGGAGGTGCCCGTGAGGCGAAGTTGATTATGGAGCCTCAGGGCTGGCGAATCCACCAGCAGTACGGAGCCCTCAAGCATTCTGGCCCTGGCAGCCAGGAGGGAGAGAGGTGCCAAGTGGGGGGCTTTCCCCTATGCCAAAGTGATTACTAGCTGAATGAATTGCGACCCCTGTTCCTCCCAAGGAGCTAACCATCGTAGTACCACCATACCGGAATCACCTTGAGCCACAATTGGCCATCAGGTGGTCGGCAACAACTCGGCTAGCAGTGCCCCTGTCCTCTTGGGGCTTCCGCTCCACGGCTCAGGTGGGCACACCAGCATTCAGCTCAAGTGAAGGGGAGACAGCACAGTGCACAGAGACAGCACAGTGCTGACAAGTGCCTAGGGCCCCAGATCTCACTGGATGCTGGGGGAGATGCCACAGATGACAAGGTGCCCCCCAGGGGTCTGCATACAAAGCACAGTAGCAGACCGCACTAGCTATAATGGCGGCAGCCATGCAGCAGGAGTAAGGGCTGGGTAAGAACCAGGCTTAGCACCCACCCTCTCTGGCCCATGCATAACTTCATTTACTACAAGGTCCAAGGCTGAGGAAGGCCCCCGAAGATAAAGTGACCCTGACCATTAGAATTGTGGCCCGCCTGTCTCTTCCAAGGTACCAGCTGCTGCAAGATCACCATACTTGTTTTATTCTTGGCCTCTGGCGACCACACGCTGAAGAGGGTGACAGCTGCGCAACCAACAGAGAAATAGTCCTATTGGGGCTTTTGGCACATGATTCACAAGAGCACACCACCGCCTCGTGGCGATGGGGGAGACAAGACTGAGGCGGGACTCCAGCAGCTGATTTTGTGACTTACTGACTACCCCAGATGCAATGGAGCTCACTGAGGGGCTAGGAGCCCAGTAAACACCAATCCTGCAGTAACTGGTTCGGTCATGCTGACGGCGGCTGAGTGGGGGGAATAGTGATAGAGATGGGACTATAATGATGAGACTGCACTGGTGGCGTGAAGGTGAGAAGTGGCAGCAGACAGCACTGGAATGAGGTGGAGGGGGGCCCTACTTGGAGGGAGTGGTGCACACCCACTAGGACATAGAGCTGGGAGTTTCTCCCTATTCGCTCCGGGACACAAGAGGGAGTGAAATTCTCAGTGCCACACCCGAGAAGAGAACCTTGGGATAGTTATGGCTGCTGCCCGAGCCCAGCAAGACCACTCCCTAAAAGAGATGCTAACCAAAATTAATGTAATCCAGCTAGGAGACAAGCCTCCTCCCACCTGCACAGAGCATCATACCGACAGCATCGTCAATGAGGGCCCAGTTAGTCGTGCCTTCCTGGAGGCCCTGTTCGCTTCCCTACAAGAAGATCTGCAAGCCCTTAAGAGGGACCTATCTCAAGACCTAAAAGAGACCCGTTGGGAGCTGGCAGAGGTGTGGGATAGGATATCCACACTGGAAGAACACGAATCTGGCCACGACGAGTAGATAGAGCAACTGCAGCAAGAAGTTATTCAGCTCCAGAAACAGTACATTGATTTGCAAGTGTGCGCAGAAGACCTCTAAAACATGTCAAGGCGCAATAATATATGGATCTGGAGGACCCGACCAATGCTGAGGAAGCTGATATTGGGATTTATGAGCAGGCCGTCTTCACCCAGATCCTGGGAACCCCACTTGACAAACGGATACAGCTTGGCACAGCACTTCGGGTGGGCCCCCGGTGACAAGAGGGTAACCGGCCTTCTGACATTCTTTTCTGCGTCCACAATTTTCAGCTTAAGGAACAGATCCTCCACAAAACTAGAGATTTACACCCTTTGCAGTTCCGTGGCCTCACACTGATGCTATACCAAGATTTGTCCGCCATCCCATTGCAAAAAAGGCACACATTTCGGCCTTTCATTGTCTTCTTCTGGGAGAAAGGTGTTACCTACTCCTGGGGATATCCCTTCCGCATCGTCTTCCATTGGGACGGGAGGTTTTACCAGATCCGTTCCCTGACAGAAGCGTGCATGCTCCTACAGTTTGATGGGTTCTATGAAAGCGAACAAATGTCCACTCCTCGAACACGGCGGCCCCGGAAGCGCCTTCGTTGACAGAGGGTGTCGGCCTCCACCAAAGATCACCGACCAGATCCTGCGACGATTGCCATGGAACAAGGGGCAGTGTTGGATACGTTGTCCGGACACCCCGACAGACTGGAGGTCACCTGAAAAGGCCTAGGACTCTTGTCTTGTGCACATTGCTGGTACGATGGGTGTTGGTGGGGTGCGGGAGGAAGGAGGAGGGACGGAACACTCGGAGAGCACAGTATGAACTGCCACGGACCCTCACACCCAGGTACTCCATGGGACAATGGCAGACATGTTAATTGCCTCTACTTAGTTGTTTTCTCGTTTAACCCGCAGTCTATTGTTATATTAGGTTGGGAAGTGACATTTGCGACTTCAACTTTTGAACTACACTACAGGCATTTATTACAGCAGGATTTACCACATACAGTCAGGACCTGCACAGCTAATCTCTTAAATGGGGTAAGCGCATGGTTGATGTTTTTTACTTCCCCTATCACAAGAGGGCCTCAGAGTTCTTACTCTTAATGTGAAGGGGCTTAACAATGCAGTCAAGCGCTGGGCTATTCCCTCATTTCTCAAGCAGTCAGGGGCAGGAGACCCAAGTGGTTGCTGGGCACTGCCATAGGTTCAAATCCAGGGCCTTTCCATAACAGTTCTTCTCATCGGCGTCCACTAAAACAGCAGGGGTTGCTCTCCTGGTCTCTTGCTCATTTCCGGGGAAGGTGGACGATAAACTGGTGGAAATTAAAGGGAGGCTGCTGGCATACAGGGTGAGTGTGGGAGACCACACCTTTGTGGTGGGCTCCCGCTATGAAATAATGATGGCCAGGAGCGCTTCCTTAGGAGGGTGGTAGCTGATAAGGGGAGACCTGAATCTGGTGTTTGACGGTGACCTTAATAGATCTGCACCCTGATATGGAGGCTCAGGGATACTATCACAGGAGGGGCACACTGGTTATGGGAGGTGTGGCTAAGGGACCTTTTTAAGGAACAACACCCCCAGATAAAGGATTATACTTTTTATTCACGCGCCCACAATAAATATACCTGCCTTGACCATTTCCTGGGGACCAGGGAGCTGCAGAGCCGCCTTATGATGGATGAGATAGAGCCCCTGATCCTTCACAGATTACGCAGTGGTCTCCCTCACATTGAAACTCCCATCCTTGCCACAATCACTTTGCATGTTGAGACTGATGGAAACTCTCCTGCAACGCCCAGAAGTGGTCAAGCAGCTCAACCAGGCTTCTAGTAATTATCTTGCCATCAACAACACGGCTATCACCTCAATCTCTCTTTTATGGGAGACACTAAAAGCTGTAATTCAGGGGGACTTCATCACCATCTGTGCGGCGGATAACAAAATATAAAACAAAAAGAGGGCCCTCCTGACTCAACAGGAGCAATATCTTGAGTGTATCCATAGGCACGCTAGCACTCCACGAGTATGGCAGCAGTTGGGAGCCGTGAGGGCCCAACTGGCGGAACTCGACCGGGACATGGCTGAATATGCACTGCTTCACCTCCATCATTCTTTCTATGTTGAGGGAAAAATGTGGGTGTTTGTTTGCCAACTAAGTGTGCAGAGGAGAGCTGCTGAAGTAGAGCCCCTCGAAACGCGTGATAGCACAGAAATCGAGGGAGAGGCTGCCATTGCATCTGCCTTCCGCAATGTTTATGCTGAACTCTATTCTTAGCAGTCTCTCCCCACTGAGGGCCTAGACCTTTACTTGAGGGTAGCACATATATTGCGTTTGAAGGTGGACCAAACCAATTCTCTAGACCGCATGATGATTATCAAGGAGCTGATCTCCAATATTGCAAAACAGAAACTCCTTAAGTCGCTTGGGCCAGATGGAATTCCGGCACTATTTTACAAAACCTTCTGTACGACTTTGGCTCCAATTCTATCCCGCTTTTTAACAAAATGATGGACACCTGCATAGTCGTCATTCCCAAACCTGGAAAGGACTCCAACAGTGTGGATCGTATCGCCCCATATCCCTCTTGAATGTAGATATCGAAATTGTTTACCAGTATTTTGGCAGCATACCTAAACCCACTTTTGGCAGGGCTTATAGATCCCAATCAAGCAGGATTCATCCCACATAGACAATGCAGTAACAATACAAAGCAAATTATTCATCTGCTTGATAAGGCCGCACACTCCAACCGGGAGGTCATGCTTCTGGCTTTAGATGCCTAAAAAGCATTCAACCGGGTGCACTGGCCATATCTGGTGGCAATGCTTGAACACTTCGGTTTTGGGACCCAGTTCCACACAAGAGTATTCTTCAACTATAGCCAACCTTAAGTGACGGTCAGATTAAACGGTCAGAACTCATCTCCATTTCCTATTCGTAGATTGACAAGGCAGGGATGTCTGCTTTCACTCCTGCTCTTCGCCCTGTACATGGACCCCTTTGCCCAATGGGTGCGCGACAACCCCCACATCACTGGTGTCATTTTTGGAGGGGAGAAACATATGGTCGGCCTATATGCCAATGATGTCATAGGGGCTTTGGATCACCCCTGGGATCCAATGCCACTGTAGCCTCCCCTATTTTATTGCTGAGATGGAGGCCTTCAGTGGGGTGACGGGGTTACAGGTAAACATCCAGAAATCACAGGCTCTGAACCTCTCAGTTTCCAGGGAGACAGCAGCACTCCTAGCCGGTCATTTCCTAATACAGTGGCTGTCCACCTCCATTCCCTACTTGGGTATCCAAGTAGCCCCGACTGTCCGAGAGACAGTGAACATGAACTATCGCCTCCTCTGTCAACAAATTAGAAGAGATCTGGTGCAATGGAGGCTGTATCGGCTCTCCTGGCTTGGCCGGGCTTGGGGGGCTGAACATGATGGACCTCCCAAGAATCCTCTTTCTCTTCCAGGCGCTCTCACTCAAGCCCCCTTTCGGCATGATACAAGCTCTACAGGGCAAAATGCATTGTTTTGTTTGGGCGGAGGGGCGGCCCTGTATGAGCAGAGATGAAAACTTTAACCTCCCCAAGGGGAGGGTGGTCTGGGAATCCCCAATCTCATGCAATATTATCAAGCAGCACAGCTTCCCTTTATGGCCAGCGCTTTTCCATGACTTTTTAAAAATAGCTGGAGCTTTTTTTACTTCAGGCGCTTTCCATTTCCCCATTATTAGAGTTATTGAAGAGGAAGAAAACAAAACGTAGATGTTTGCAAAATAAAACCCTTCAGGTAATAGTGGGAAATGTCAATGCAAGCAGGCCATTCCCATAATAAAAAAATAAAAAAAGATAAAAGCAAGTCAGCTAACGTACAGAAAACCAGTCAAAAGTAACCAGAATATGTAGCTTGATGCGGATTAAAGAGAGTGGGCCCAGTCCAGCCTCTTCCAGTCGATGACGGGCGAAGCCAGGCCAGTCCTGGCCTGGGCACGCGGCGGGGCGTGTCCCACGGGTCCTCCTGCGCTGTGAGCGCTGTGTGTTGTGCAGCCATTCCTCTAGGGGCAGATGGCTTTTGGGGGATGGAGTCCCCGATCCTGCGACCACAGAAAACAAACAATCGGTGCGTCCCCTGGATGTATCACAAGTTGCTGATTATAAAGAAATTGGAGACCTGCGTTTATACAGGGATCCCTCAATCCCCCGTATTATCTATTTTATATATTACAATTGCTTAGAAATAAGATAACTTGGGTTAGTGCAAGGACTTAGGATCAGGACTTCTTGGTCGGGATTCTTCATCGTATGACACTGATTTTGGATCGCTCCCTGAGGAGGTCACGGAAACAGTGTTTCTTCCAACTTTCAGGCATCATTTCAAGAACTCCTGATTTTTTTCATGATTTTAATTTAAATACACTACAGTTGTGTTTTTAACCTCATTAACGGCGTAGTCTTATGTTTCTACATAGTCATTATGTATTATCATGATGCCTGTTTGGAAGTCGACAAATGTGATTCACAAAACATGAAACCATAAATTCAGTTGTATATTAAAACAGAAATTATGTCAAAATTCTGTATTGCACAAAGAGCCCAGTTCAGTGTATTTGCATGGATATCTCTCAGTACATTAGGACTCCGTCAAAGATTTTAAATGACATAAAACTGAGCAAAATTGAAAAATGAATCTACAGGCTTTAGAAAAATAATGCTCAAAAGAAAAAGAAAGAAAAAAACATCATCAATTGGAAGCAAACGCAAAAATACGATTGTTCCATTTAATATTTAATTCATTGTGGCATGTGTATAAGGTTGTGGAATGAGACCAAAACAAAGAGCAACATTCTCTAATAGCACACCATCCCATGGTATTATGCTCCGCACCACAAAAATCTGTTTTTCATTTCTTTGTTTATTCTCTGCCTACCTCTGACCTACTATCTTCCATAGAAATAATGTTCTATCGAGCATGTGCGAATGTTTTAACACATAGAGCTTAAATACACAAAGCTACCCCTAGTGCTCTTTCCCATGACTATTAGAAGGGTATTGACAACGAACTATGCATTAATAAAGGAGACTGGCATTTAAAGTCTTGGTAGGTTAATGTGGTGATGACCAAAGGACAACAAAGCTGTCAGAGTATTTTATGGAGTCTGGGCAACAATCAAGAAAGCTCTTTAGCGTTATCACTAAAAAAAGGGGGTCAGATTTACAAGCAAATGACTTTTCCTGTCCTTGCAAATATGGCCCCTTTGCATGCAGCAGTTTGCGTGAAAGGGGCGTTCCATGGGTGTTGCTGTGGGTGTTCCCAAGCAACACCCATGTAACCAGACACATTTCCAGATTTACGAGGAATCGTAAATTTGGAAATGCGTGTGAATCACCTCTAATAATTGTTTTTCTTAAAGAAGGGTTCTCTTCCTGCACTTAAACAATAATTCAAACAATAACATTTTTCAACTTCTATATGTGCTAATGCAGCACACATAGAAGTTGAAAACGGCATTTTCCAGATTGTTTTTGTGCAGGAAGGGAACCCTTCCTGAACAAAAACAATCTCCCCATGACGCAGGCATCCTTGTACCATGGTGCACGGGTGCCAGCAACCGCGGTCGGTAGTCGGAGTAACTGCAGGGCGGTGACGTGGGGAGGGGGGTAGTAAACTATGGTTAACAGAGGTTTACAGGTAAGTTAACATATAAATTAATAAAACGAATTTTGTTGCGTGCACTGCATCGCATTTGGGGATGCAGTGCACGCAACAAAATTCGTTTTATTAATTTATATGTTAACTTACCTGTAAACCTCCGTAATCCATAGTTTACTACCCCCACCCTGCCCCTCCCCCTCCCCACGTCACTGCCCTGCAGTTACTCCTACTACTAACCGCGGCTGGGTGCCAGCGACGGCGCTTGGCAGCAGTTTGTGCACCAGCGTAGTGGGAAGCACAGAGATGCAACATATTGTTGTACATATGTCACCTTCCTGTGCTTTGAAAGTGACTCAATGTGGCGCAGCCAAATGGCTTGCATATGCACTGAGCCACTTTCTTGTAAATCTGCCCCAGGATGTATTGAGAGTGCAAGTCAGAGAGCGAAAGAAGTCCTTTTGCAAGTCAGAGGTGTAAGTTTAAACAAATATCACAAATTCTTCATCAGCACTTGCAATAAGTTTCATGACGTCTGCGCAGCGCTTGGCTAGTGGACTTTGTGATGCTATGCTTCTGTCTTGACATGAAAAACAAGGGTCAAACCGTAGCCTTTAGTTGTGCTGAGAAAATGTTCACTAGGTGGACTACACATCAGCGGAGGGCAAATAATTAATACAACAGTGCAGAAATCACTACAATACCGGACTACATGTCCCAGAAGCCCCATACATGTATAAAGTGATAACTGCTGGGCTCTCAAAAGGTAAAACCATGTGTTGCTCCCGTTGTACTGGCAGTATATTGTGCATGTGCAGTTATTTATCAGAGTGGTGGGTGCACACCACGACGAGAAGGAGACCTCAGACTGGTGACGAGGCTGGTCTGTCCTCGATGCGTGCGGAGCTACCGTCACCCTGTCAGCGCTTTTCCATCTTTTGCAGTGCCTGCAGCCATTTGTACGCTGTCTCACTGCTGCCCGGTGCACCGTTCCCCGTCGAGAGTAGAAGAGTGCCCACCTGAGTTTGTGTAGCCTGTCTGACCCTGTCACCATTGCCTCAGCTCCTACGCCTGCCTTCACCTGCACCCCTGCCCCTCTGCTGCCTCTGGAGCTCTCGTTCTCCCTCTGTGCCGTGCATCGGCTGACCACGAAGTCGCAGCACCATCTGGTGGATGCACGCCGCATCGCAGCCCTGCTGTAAGCACGTAAGTACTCGTCCAGCAGTGGGCAAGGGAAGGGGGCCTAGCATTCTAGGTATTCCTGTGTGTGCCCATTCAGTGTGGGTCCTTGTGTGTGAGTCTCCTTGCCTCATCTGCCTCCCCAGCGATCTCCTGCATCCCTCATGGCTGCCCTACCAAGGAGCAGTGCAACCAGTTACTGCTCCTGCCTGTTGCCTGGGACATCTCGGGCTGGATGAGGCCCTGTTGGTGTCCACACCCGACCGAGGGTTCTTCCCTGCAGGTACCGCACCGGTGAGTGCGCTCACACGCTACACAAGGGGACTACACCTGGAACCGCATGCCACCTAGGTGCACATCTGAAGCTTTGGAACTCACCCCCCTGTTGGCCCCTGCGACGACTCATACAAGGTGATCTGGAAGGGGACATGTCTACCGAGCTGCAAAATGCACTGCCGCCTCCCCCCCAGTGAGGCATTCATGCCTCTGATGCCCCTCTGTCACCGTTCGGCCCACTGGTGGAACCAGCGACAGCTGCACCACAATGGCACAAGTGGACTAGACAGCTTCAACACTACTTTTGCAAAACTCGCAAATCTGATGGTGCTGTGAAACAGTCCATGATGTTCTATGTGGGCGGTGCTGAGCTGTGCAAACTGTTTGACCACTTAACCTAACACTAGAGGGGACAATGATTTCAATGCAGCAGAGGCAGCCCTCAGCAGACGCTTCGACCCACAAGGAGAAGCAAGTTGAGAAGCAAGCTGACTCAATTCAGCATCGCGTCACGTGCCAGCACACCACTGCTTAGGTGAGGCAGCATGCAAGAGGGTGCGGGAACTGTGGCATGCTGCACCACACACCGAACACATGCCCAGCTCCTGGGATATCTCTCATTTCAAACTTTCTGCTGATTTTCAGGTAATTGATTTTGGCTCCCAGCGATCACCATGCTATGGTACTGACTCTTAGTGGTCTTGGCCAAATTAAGAAAACATTGTCAATTGTGGACATATTGGTCTACAATAAAAGGACAAGGGTCTCGATTTCTGATGATAATCCTAAAGTCTTCTTTAAGATAAGGATGGAAGAACTCTTTCCGGGTGGGAGGGGCTGGTGTGATAAAAACTGTTATGCCCAAACAATAAAATCAGTTGTGCAGCATTTTCAAAGCAGCATTTAGGCGCAGCCTATCACAGTTTGGAAGCAAAAGACAGAGTCCATTACTGTGATTTGATGGGGTTTGTAAAATTGAAAGAAGGTAAGTCAACAAGATTAATTGTGAATTAAGGAGAGATCAAAGCCTATCGGAGGCCACTATGGGGTTATCTTCATGTGTCGGATGCACAGACTTTGGAGGTAGGTCTGAAAATCTTGGCCTTGAAATGGGTGCTTTATTATTGTTTGCCTCGCTCAAGAGGGCAGAGCAGGCTATGGTGCTGACTAAATCCATAGATCATCTATCAAATACAAATCTTTATAATGAATTTCCTACCTTTCGATGCCTACCTATTGAGATAAAACTCCTGATAGAATCTCACAATGTTCTGCCTCCTCTACTACCACCCTGACAACAATGCATTGCCTACTGAATAGCTGCTGGATCTCTTAGCAGATAAGGGCCAATTGTGCTGTAAATAACATCCTCCTAGGTGACTTCAATCTTCATTAGGGGGGGCCAGAAATATGCAGAAGTCGTTCTACTGACCCTTTTTATGAAAGAGACCAATCTAAACAAACTCTACCCATCACCCACATATGCAAATACAGCCATCAGAAAGAATAATAACCCAATTCCAGTGGATTTGATGGATCACTTCCTTGTACCCTTCTTGCTTATTTTATCTATGAATCCTATGAGATGAGTCATAATATGAAAAAAAACCTAATATAGCTGAAAGACCCTGACAATCTTATGATATAACATAAGATCTTGACAAATTGATCAAACAGTAAATTGGAGTCTGACACAACCACATTGAGAAACCATATAAATCTCATAATGACTGACATAGCTGATGCGATTGACCCTCTAAAATTAAAAAGATAGAATAAAAACATAGGTGCAGAGTGGTTCCCTAGAGAATTAGAAGGAGAAAAATGACTAGGAGCAACAGTGAAAAAATGGTGATAACACCCATCCTCTCCAAACCATGAGAACTGAGATGTAGATTTAAAGGCTTTAAATGACATTTATTCGAGGCCAATGCATTAAATCTGATATCAACGCTCCTAGAAATCTGCCCGTGAAACTTTTCGAGATCACAAAAACTCACACTAACCCTATGATCATTGTCAGTATCTCGGACTACAATGAGAATTGCAAGAAACTCTCAACCTTCTTCCATGACAAGATAAGATTGAACCTTCCCTCTTTTTGTACCACCTAAATACACCCTTTGATGCCTTAGCGTGTAACCACACAGAGGACTTGTAATAATTTCAGGAGGATTCACTAGCAGCCATGACTAAACTATTGCATTTCTCAGACCCAATAACAGCTGGTGAAAAACTTCAGACCATAATTCTGAAGGTCAATTCCTCTATGAGCCAAGGTGCAATTTCCGATGTCCTGAAAATAGAGCAATTCACTCAATTTTTCAAAAAACAAGAAACTGATCATGAAGGTCTGAATTTCCTTTGGCTTATCAGAAATCTCCTATTTTGCATAGATTTTAGAGAGCCGCATTGCCAAGCAACTAACACTTTTATAAAAAAAACACAAGCTCCTAAGTTATTGGGCTGCAGCAGATTCTGACATGCTCCATTAAAAAGACAATGCACCCTCTATCCTACCCAATAGGGAACTCTGCCTACTCATCTTTCAAGACTTCTCAGTGGTATTTGATACTGTCAACCATGCCACTCACTTAAAAACCATCAATCTAAAGATGGGAATTACTGGCACTGTCCTGGAGTGGTCCAAATTTTATCTAAACAACAACTTTCAATAAACAAAACTGAAAACCCCTCTCTCTAGCACTTCCCTTCTTACACAATAAGACCCAGAGGTCTATACTATCCCCAACACAATGTGTACATGCAGCCCCATTTGCACCTTTCTGATGCACTGAACCATCTTTTTCCTCCTCCATGCTAATGATATACAGCTTTACCTAAAATAAATTTCTTGTGAGGATATGGTCAACCTTGAAAATACCCTAGAAGCCATCCAACACTGAATGACTTTTTATCACCTGAAACTGAGCCAGTTAACAATGAAGTCCTTCCTCGTTTCTCCCCTGAAATGTCCCGTGCCAGGTAAAGTTTGAGGGGCAGATTTATAAGCCCTGTGCATCACTTTTGCGCCGCCGTTGCGTCACTTTTGTGACGCAGCGGCGGCGCAAAGCCAGCGCCATGCTGCGGCAGATTTACAACGTGATGCATCTAGGGAGGTGCGTCACGTTGTAAAGCTTGCGCTACGTGTGGGCGTACCTGCACAGGGGAGGGGGGGGGCGTTCCGGCGCAGGAACGCCTCCGAAAAGTGGCTGAGTGAAATCTACAAGATTTCACTCAGTCACTTTTCCGGCCATGCTGCGTCAAATCCCTGCGCCTGCTTGAAGCAGGCGTAAGGATTGACGCAGCATGTTAGGGATAGGGGCACCCCGAGCCTTGCTGGAGCTGTGTCGCGGTTGCAACGCAACTCCAGCAATGCGCCAACCTTATGCCCGCAGATGCGTCACGCATCTGCTTGTCCTTGCGCCACGATGCAACACATTGTAAATGCGGCGCATCTGCGGTGGCGCAAGGGCAAACTTGCGTGACGCATCTTCCCTGGCGCATCCCTGCTGATTTGCAGGGATGCGCCTGGGAACATAAATCTGTCCCTGAGTGTATACTTAAAGCCATAAGTATGCAGAGATTGTTTATTGTGGACTGCTCCAGTATAAATTCAGATTGATCCAGCAAGATCATGTTCGGCATTAGTGGTTTTATCTCATTGGCCAATATTTTTGCACAGGCTTTATTATTCATGTATATCGGAACAGTGGTAAATATGTAGAGCAGCATTCTGGGTTCCTACGTTGCTAGAGCAGTGCTGTAATGACATCTTAGGTAACCATAAGAGGAGCTGGCCAGACTGAAACAACTCTTCCTATGTGGCCAGTAGATACAAGGGAAGCTATCATATCTATCTATTATTTATAAATGTCAATATTTAAAAAAAAAATTCTCTAGGGGCTTTACTGATTTCTATTACCTTGACGCTTTCTTGATCTCCACCAGGGATAGGGGAATGTTCAGTAATGTTTTTACTTCAAATCGATCCTAACCAATGGTACATCAACTGAGTATTACGTTGACTGTGCACTTGGTGTCATCGAGTTAGACACATAAAGCCATAAATATATTGAACAAAACTGCAGAGAATATCTTTGGTGGTGAAAGTCATCTTTCCATCATTGTGGTGTATATGTGTTATTGCACTCTGCCTTAAGGCTCATTTTGTATCCAGGCCACCGTTAAAACAGGTATGTTGCCCTCATCAAATTGCCTTGGATGCACATTTTTTCCTAAGTGCCCTTGTCGAAAATGACTACATTTTTTTCGTATCCTCCCCTAGTTGTGCCTTCACTGCCCTATTTTTACTGAGTCCATCTATATTGACACTGCATATTTTACTCCTGCTAACCACTGGTAAAGTGCTTGTGCTTTCCCTTCCAAACATGGAAAAATTGGTATACCCCTGATTGGTACATTTAATTTACTTATAAGTCCCTAGTATATGGTACTACCTGTAACCAGGGCCTGTAAATGAAATGCTACTAGTGGGCTGCAGTACTCATTGTGCCAACCACGAAAGTAGCATATTAAAACATGTCTAAGGACTGCCACTGCAGCCTGTAGTGCAGTTTTAAACTGGCCATTTCAACCTGGTAAAATAAACCTTTTGTCAGACCTAATGCTTCCTTTTTAATACTTATAATTCACCCCTCAGGTAAGTCGTAAAGACTCGTAGAGCAGGGCGCATGGAATCTAAAAAGTAGGACATGTTTACTTAAGTATTACATGTCCTAGCAGTAAAAAACACACAAAGTCTTTTTTTACTGGCACAAGGTTGCTCTCCCATGGATTAACACTGGATTGCCTTATTTGACTTAATAAGTGATAACTTCAGTTTAGGAGCAAATAGAGAAATGCTTTTTTCACTCTTTTGAATTGTGATTTAAAATCATCTTTAATGGTAAAGTTGGTTTTAAAATTACTATGCTGAAAACACACTTTTAGAAAGTTGGCATTTTTGTGTCTAACCCAAATGCGCTTTTGTGCCAGTGTCCAGGGTCACATGACTGTTAAAGGATCTCCTGTGGTGTGATTTGTATTCCTTCCAGAGAAGAGGAAAAGCAGCCTTGGGTGTGGTGAAGGGTTTTCCTCACCTGAGCAGGATGGAATGGTGGGGGGTTGTACTCAGTCATTCCTGGCCTTCCAGGATCAGCCCCTTCCTGACTTCTGAAGATGCCTGCCCTGTCACTGGAAAATGCAGCTCACGCCTGGGCTAGCTGCCCTTTGGTCTACTAGCCATGCTGACACCAGACCCAGGGAAAGGGAAAGAACTGACCAGAAGCAGTTTAGAGTTAGACACACAGGCTGGCACTGGGTATGAATGTGGGAACCTCAGAAACTCAAATCAGAACACCCCTGGACCTATAGAAACTCAGAAGAGAGGCTACCCTGCTGCCTGAACCCTGAAGGAAGACTGGACCTGCTTACCTTGAACCAAGATACTAAATGTGACTCTAAGGGTCAGTTGGCTGACCTCTTGTCTGAGCTATAGGGATACATTGAGCTTCCAGAGGCCTTCCCTGCAGCTACCCAGCTGACCTGTACCAATTGGACTTGCCTGAACCCTCCTGCTGGCCTCTGCTGGAATGAGCACTTACTCCTGATAGGTACCCCGAAGGTTCTGGACCCTTGGCTTGTGTTAGAGGTTACTTCTCCAACCCCAAAATTGCAAGATCTGGACTGCAGATAAAAAAACAAGAGTTTCCTGTCTCTTTGTATTGAAAAGAACTGGTCCAGGTCTCCTTGTAAGCGCATTTCAATAAGACCAATGCAGGACCTGCATCACCCTGCAGATGAGACCGCCACGGGCACAGAGCCTGAAGTTCACCTCGATGTACCAATTGTCTACTAGCTCTTTGTGCTGACGAAAACTGCACCACTAGCATAAAGTTCTGAAGAGGCCTGAGACTTCAGCAGCCTGATGTTGTGGAGCCGCTCTCTCGATCCAGGTTGCAGCACGACTGCTAACAACCTTGTCAACGAGTGCTTCTTGCATGAAAACTGGATTAAGGGCCTAATTTATATGTCGGCGGTGAAAGAACTCCATTGCAACAGCAACAGTGTTCCCACTCCACTAACATAGTGTTCTGCCCACCTAATCTAAATAGAGGCTGATCATAGTTTGGCCACAGCAGTGACTACTCCATCACCACCACGGCCAAATGTCTTTGATGGTCTGATGGAGTAAGGGCAGTTGGAGAATTGGTTTTATGTCCATTCGCCCAATTTGGAAGGTCGGATATGAAGCTGTTTTTTACTGTCTCTCACTGCCAAGCAAATCCTTGTGGTAAAGGACTGTATAAAACACAAAATGTCCCCTCTCCATGGCGAGAGGGTCATTACCTTTTTTAGTTTCAAAAAGAAAATCCTGCTTTTGGAATTTATTTATTTAAAATAAAAAAGAAAACAGTTTGGTGCAAGGCTACATTAAGTTGGCAGAGCCTTGCACCAAACTGTAACAAGAATTGATCCCAGAAAATGTTTAAGAAATTATTGCCTGCTTAGCGGTCATTTCTAATTCTGACGAATGGTACCTGCATTAGGGTGATGGAGTAGTTTACGCGATCAGCCTGAACGTTTGACTTTGACCCAGTCCTCCGAGACTAAGTAATGGTGATTGGTGCTTTGTGTTCCTTTGCAATATTTGTATTTAAAATTTTAAAAGTTCATAACTACGGTTGTACTGATTGGAGTTTTTGTAGTATCTGTGTACTCTTATTAATTAAATTTTACTCTATTTTTCTAAATTGTTTTGGGAGTTTTCGTCTGTTGTATTATCACTTTATTACAGTTTGTGAACTGCATAAACACTTTACACATAAATTAAACCTGATTGCTTTTGTGGTAAGTTAACAGAGGGTTAAAGACAGGTGTATTTATTGACTTTTCTGGTTCATCCCTATAAGGATTGTGTTTATTATCTTTGTTACGGTGAACCACAACCACTCAGCTAATAACCCAATTTCTGAAAGAGCTACTTCCAGGTCTGCTCTTTCACAAACCTCTTGGAAAGTGTTACTGATTTTAACCAATTTGGTGGCTTTGTGTGACAATTGTACAACTTAGGGTCTGATCCAGAGTTTGGTGGATGGGCCCTCCATCATAAAGTGTGACAAATATCCCAACCGCCATATCACAAGGGCACTATATTGTAAAGCACTTTGTAATACTGCAAACAGGACAGCCATCACTTTTGTGATGGAGTACATGCCCACCAAACTGTAAATCAGACCCTTATCCTCAAGAGAGTCCTGTCAGTCGCGCAATGCTTCCAAGACTCCGACTTCTTTAGAAATACACGTTGGGCCCGATTCACAGAACTAACTTAAGACAAAATCCTAAACTTACTACCATTTTCTTATTCACAGAAGGCACTTACTCATTTTGGAATTCACAGAAGACACTTACTCACTTCGGTATTCACAGAAGGCATTTAGGAGTCCTAAAGTTAGGACTTCTAACTTCTGTGAATACCGAAATGAGTAAGTGCCTTCTGTGAATACCAAAAGGGTAGTAAGTTTAGGATTTTGTCTTAAGTTAGTTCTGTGAATCGGGCCCGTAACCTTTATGTAAAATTTGAATAACTTCTATATCATATTAATGCTGTGTACAGATCTGAAATTAATCTAAAAATATTCAGACATACATTTCCAAATATCTGCCTTGAATACTGTATCCTTTAGTGTCTTTACTTGAATTGCCAAGTTCACAGTTTTAAAGCAGAATCTGGACTCCATAGATCCAACACAGTGATACTCAACCTTGTGCCGCATGTGACCCTCCTGTCCTTAATATGTGCCACCCTGGTAAACAGCAGCACTGAGCTGCTGTTTATTTGACTCAGCACCAACAATCAGAAAGATGTTAAATAAACAGGCAGGGTTTGTTTAGAGGTCAACTGAAGTTAATGAAAGATGTCCTTCACCACTTATCTTTAGGAACACCTTCACTTTTTAAACACATTGTGCAATAAATGTGTAAAAATAGGATAAAGTCTCTTAAAAAAATTAAGAAGTAGGTTTGTCAAAATTGATGGTTTACATACATGAATTTGGAAACATTCATGCTTCCCTCCCACCCTGATAAAATGCAAATAGTGAGCTAAGAGGCTGGGTGGCCTGGGTTTCCATTATACATAGACAACATTATAGTCAGGCCACTGGAATTTTGTGTCAGATGAGGGCCAAATTATGTGCCATTATTTTCTAAATGATGTGGCAGGAAAAGGCAAATTATGCAGCACAATGTGACACATTTTGTGATGTCATTGCTTCATTAGTTTGTAATCTTTACACTTGCTAATCCTGTATGGGCATAAGTGGCCCCTCATTAGTCCCAGTTTAACATCCGAATTTAACAATAAGCAAAAGAGGTTGAGAGATCAATCTCGGCAAAGGATCTTCCACTGCGTGGCAACAGGTCACTGTGTTTTTAGTAACTTTTGAATAGTTTGAGCGAGATTGATCCCTGGTTTTCCGGTTTCAGGCTGTGCAATTTAGTGTACATGCTTCGCTTCCCATAAGCCCACCTTACAAAACTGCCTCCCATTCCATATCCCCGGCTGCCACCTTGCTGGCATCAATGCAACCCTTATTCACGCTACAAACCAAGAATTTTGGCCCCTGGGAAAATGTTTGTAAGTACCCATGATCTAACAGGATTGGGGAATAATTAGCCAATAGACTGGGGAATCATTAAATAGTCTCCTCCACAAGATCTTTGTGTCTGTCAACCAATTCACCAACTCCTGGGACATCAGCCAATAATGTATCTGGGAGCTACATTCATGGCCTGCGAAGAATCATTTCCAGTCAGTACGTTGCTTGATTCTCCATATAGACATTATGTCATAGATGTGCATTATCTGTGCAATGGTCTTAGCCACATGCAAGCACAGTCTTGCCACCTGACTCAGTCTTTTTAGCGTAAGGTTCAACGTTGTAAGGAAATTTCCTGCCCACATATTACGTTAGATGTTTCATATTCATGACACTTTCAGAGTAAAAGACTGGAGAGTATTTGTCTCACATACATTTATCTGTGTAATCATTTCTGCATTTAGGAGGTCCATCATTTTACACATCTGTCCTGTGTTTCTGCAAGCCATAGCTGTTCTTGGAAACACAGGCTTCTTTGAATTAAGTCCCCTTACCTCCTAGAATATGAGCTCTACAATGAGAATAATCTTTGGGGCCCTCATTTGATAGTGAAAGAAAGGGCATGTTTACAAGGAAACTGTCGGAGGGTGGTGTTAAGTCATAATTGCTAACTCTGTGCTCCGGCAGTTTCAAAATGAAGTGATGCGCTGTATTTCCAAGAATGCGGAGCACCCCTGCATTTCCTTTAGCACTGGTGCTAAATTTAGCTGCCTGGCACCAATGCAGGCACCTTTGCACCATAGTACAAGGGTGCCTGTGTTGCAGGGAATGATTGTTCAAGCAATCAATAACAACGATTTGTAACTTCTATGTGTGCTGCAGAATGCAGCCCATATAGAAGATGCAAAACATCATTTTTTCAATGATTGTTTATTGTCATTTTTTAATTATTGTTTTTACTATTGTTTAATGATTGCTAATGAACCATCACTAATGGCAATTTGCGGTTTCTATGTGTGCTGCAGAAACAGCAAAAACAAGGAGAAATTATGTATTTCTTCTTGTTGCGTCTGGTTAAGACCAGGTTTTCCTTGGTCTTATTTTTGAGGCTGCCCCATATTTATACCACCTTTGTAAATAGGGGGCACTGTCAAAAAGCAATGGGCATTGCGGTGAAACGCCCACAGCAACATTCATTGACCACCCCTTTGCTGCAGCAGACTGCCGCAGTTAGGTGTATATTTGCAAGGTGGCATTAACCCACGTAAAGTAGCTTAACGCTACCTTACAAAAATGGAGCAGGGGATTGCACCACAGAAAAGTTTAATGCCCTTGTAAATATGCCCCAAAGTATGCACTGCAGGATGAAAATGTGTCTGTTTGCAGCATGGTCACATCTATACCTTGCAGACCAGGTATGGTAAGAATTGCTAGGGTTGTTGTGAAAGAATGGGTGTGTGCATATCAGAGTCATAGAAGCCATAAAGAGATAGTCTGTGTGAACATGGCACGTCTACAGCAATGAGTCTCATAATTCCTGTATTTCTTGCTTGGAGTGCAACACTGAGTTTATAATGCATCCTTCCCACTCAAACCCAATCATTGATCGGTAATCATTCAAAGAAACATGTAAGGCTTAACAGTGATGTAACCACTATCACCAATAGCATCCTGCGCTCTCCATGCACAGGGGTCCTAAATGTGTGCAGAATACCCGGGATACCAGTTATACATTAAGAGCCAGATTTATGAAATTTTTAATGTGCAAATCTTAAATAGCGATTGCGTAGAAATTGCTATTTGTGAATTGCAAATTGGAATGTATGGACCCTGCGATTTCCTAATAGCAATATCTATGGATTAACATTCGCTATTAGGAATTCGCTATTTAGGGAGTCGAGAAATTGCCATTCCTTAATAGGAAATCATAAATTCATAATTCAGGATACGGAGGCTCAAATGCTTCTGGAAGCAGTTTGATGAAGTCAGAGCCCTGGTGGAGGATAATTACAGGATGTGGCCACCAGCCAGAGGCCTAGTACACATTCTGAAAGCACAGAGTGGCCCTGTAACACTGCTGCCAGCACGGGAGACAAACCGCACACAGCACCATGGCTGCTGAAGAGGGGAAGGAAGCTGAGAGCAGCAGGAAGATGAAAAGTAAAATTTTCAGAGACAGAGCTAGAGGTCTTAACCGAGGGGTGCATAGATAACATGGACTAGCTATTTGGGAAGGCCTCCTTCTCTCTCAGTCCCTGAGTCCCAGAAAACCATCATCTGGAAGAGAATCCTTGAGAAGGTCAACCCCCTGGGGGTGATTCAGTGGACAATTCCTGAAATATGGAAGCGGATGAAGGGCCATCCAAACACTCCCCACTGACTGCCATGGAGATGGTAATCAAGGGGACCCTCGATTCGGAGAGTGTCACCGGAGATGGGGAAATCAACACATCCATCCCAGCAGGTCCCAGCCAGGGTAAGTCATCTTCCCTTATGCACCATCTATAACATGTTGTTAGACAATCCACATAACATACATCACAGCATGAAATACTCCACTGATGTGCTTGGCCCACCCAAGCAATGTCTTGAGAGTTGTAGTGCACATCATTAGCATGCTTTACTGAGTGCTGATGACACACCAAACATATGTGCACAACATAAGCATGTCATAAACACATGCAGCAGAGTCACAACAATTTGGTCCAAAACATTAACCGTTCAATGACAATAACATTATACATATATATTCCACAGATCACAGCTCATGTGGTAGCTGAAGGGGCTACTGGGAGTCACATCTTCTCTGAACCCTCCTCTCTGCACATCAACACCAACAGGCAGGAAAGCCACCACCTCCCCACTGCCCACTTATAATGACAGGATGGCGACCAGTCAAATCTCAGGGACCCCACCACAGCAGAGTCCAAGTAAGAGAGAAAGCGTACTGAGACCATGTCCGAAGTGGCTGATACCCCGCCCATCTATGGTGGCCTGGAGAGGTCCATCCTAAGGACACAGCGCCTGGAAAGTAAGAAAATAGGTGCTGCCAGTAGGGGGCTGCAATGCTTGACAAAGACAATTGAGAAAGGGCAGGAGCGTTGGCCGTCAGCGATGGAGCGTAAGCACCGGGCTCAGCGGATGTGGTACAGGCAAAACATGCCCCATGTAGACACCTTCACCAGGTCTATCAACTGACTAGGAAATACAACAGCCAGCTTGGCAAGGCGCACAGTTAATACACAGGCTGACATGTCCCACTGCTGTCAGGACAACGCTTGTGGGTGGGTGCAGGTCACAACTGCATTTGAAAAAATTCAAACACACAACCTGTGCCTCCCCAACATCCCCTCACCACCTGAGAGCAAGGAGGTATCCAGCGTCAGAGGCTTGTCTGTCCAGGGGCCATGCCCAAACAGGCGTACATGTCACAATCCCTCTGGGTCTGACATGGCATCTGTCCCACGACCCAGTGCGGCTGAAAAACACCCAACCCAAGGGTAACTCCCTCCCAACTCAGTGTTGTGAGTTGCCTTTGTTTATTAGGCACATACATATTTTGCCCTGTTACATTTATGCTTCAAATGTTATGTTAGCCACCTGAATAATAATTGTTCACTCAGTAGTGCACCAAGCAAGTCCGGCTCATTATCAATGTCATGTAGACCCCTGCTCATTGCAATGTTGTGCAGGATGGCACAGGTTGCTATGATTTTGCATTATGTGTCCAGTCTGTAGAGAAGTGGCCCGCTGGTCTTATGTATGACACAGAAGTGGGACTTTAGGATGCCAAATGTCAGCTCAATGAGTGAGTGCATTGTTTTGTGTGCCCTATTGTCAGTGCTAATTTGTAAAAAAAAGAAGTGTCAGGGCCCTTGTCGGGAGGCGCCACCCATTGCCTCTGCCAGTGCTGCCAATAACCATACCAATACAGCTATTAACTATGACACTTCTGCAAGTGTGACAATTCAGACTGTTCCAGGCCACCCAAACCAATAAGGATGGTTTGGGTGGCAGCTGTTAGTCATTGTTAATATATGTAGAATTATTTAAAAACTGCTGTTGGACTCTTTCCAAAATTAGACAGCACCACCATGTGGCGGACTATCATAAGTGCCAATGCTAACTATTAAGTGCCAGTGTCGAGCACCGGAAACCACAGGCTCAAATTAAGCACTGCCTGTTGTATTGTCTCTCACTTGCGGCCCGATTCACAAAATTAACTTAAGACAAAATCCTAAACTTACTACTTTTGGTATTCACAGAATGCACTTACTACTTTTGGTATTCACAGAATGCACTTACTACTTTTGGTATTCACAGAATGGATTTACGACTACTAACTTTACGTCCGCACTCGGGCCGGAAATACCGGCCCGGAGGCGGAGCTTCCGGCCCAGAGGCAGAGCTTCCGGCCCAGAGGTGGAGATTTCGGCCATGGCTAAATCTCTGCCACCGGCCGGAATCCCCACCTCCGGGCCAGAAGCTCCACCTCTGGGCCGGAAGCTCTAACTCTGGGCCAAAAACTCCGCCTCCGGGCCGGAAGCTCTGCCTCCGGGCCGGAATCTCCGGCCCGAGTGCGGATGTAGAGTTAGCAGTCGGAAATCCATTCTGTGAATACCAAAAGTAGTAAGTGCATTCTGTGAATACCAAAAGTAGTAAGTTTAGGATTTTGTCTTAAGTTAATTCTGTGAATCGGGCCCTACGTGTCCTCGGGGTCAGGTAAGCTGTGAGGAGCCAGGTCCGTAAGGAATGTGCCCTGTCACCTTAAGAGTATGAGAGTCGAAACCATTAGGTTACATCACAGCTACAACCCTGGCCAGTGCATTCATTGAGTGTGTGAGTCTCTTACGAAGTTGGAACCCGTCTCCAAATTTCCCCTGTGCCAGTTGGTTGTGTATTCCTCTGTAGCGGAACATGAAGGAGTCGTGGGTGCTGCCTGGGTATCTCGCCACAAGGTCAATGATGATACAGAAGGCATCTAGCACCACCTGCACATTCAGTGAGTGTGTGCTCTTCCTGTTCCTGTAAATATATTCTGCAGCTGAAGGGAGCAGCAAAGCACATTGGGGAACTGTGCTACCCAGTGGAAAAGCAATGTTGTCTGCTGCAATGATTGGGGAACTATATGTATTGGTTTAGCTTTCCAAACGTTACGTCCAGGAACTTGTGGAAGAACCTGGAAAAGGAACTTTGTGACACCCCCCTGCCACTGCTATGACCGTCTGGTAACTTCCCGAATCTAGGAGGTGTAAGAAACACAATACCTGCACATGGGGAGCTATAGAGTTGCTTCTAAGTGTTCGGGCCTGCAGCTGGGGTTGTGATTCATCTATCAAATCAAGTATGACCTCATTCTGTACCTGTCAATTATCTCCTCCTCTGTATGGTTAAACAGGCTGCCCCTTACCCTAAATATCCTCTCCTGCCTCCTCCTCCTTCTGTCTCTCACAGTCAGAATCCTCATCACCAGAATATATTATGCCGTCATAGTGAAAGCGCCAAATGCATTTTGGGAGCCTTTTTACAGTTTGCACATGGTTACCAACTGTTCGGAGTCAATGGCAATTGAATTTCTTAAATGGCCGTTTTGCGACTAGTCGCAATTAGAAAATCCTTCATACAGGCAATTGCGATTCGTAACCAGGAAATAGCTATTTGTGATTTCCTATTTTGCTGATTTCCAAACTGAGATTTCTCCAGGGTAGGAATTGCATTTTGCGACCACGTTTTTGGCTTTCATACATACCGAATGCTGGTTTCTTAATGGCCTGATATATAGCGATTCAGTCCGTTAAGAAATGCAAAATCGTTTTGTATATCTGACCCTAATTGTCTCAAAATTCATGCCAATTATCTTGCATATGCATGTAGTGTAAGGACCAAAGCTCATGGTGAGGGCTATTGCTTACATTTCCACCCTCCATCACCAAGTGCTCTGTCATGTGTTATTGGTAGTCTGATGATCATGTACCCCAAATGTTAGTCCCTATTATCTCATCATACCACCAAAGGCTATCAGAAGGGCCTCATTTACCATCATTATCAGCTTTCACCATTGAGTGGGTACCAGACCAAAGATGCAAATCAGAACCTCACTGCCTGTCTACTGGTTGTTGCAGAATACGGTGGTGAGCGTTGCCCCTGATGGTCTGGGGTCTATCCTGTTATCAACCCATGATGAGTATCTCTGACGCAGTGTTCAGTAAATTAGAGTTTGGCCTTTGGCGTTGTGTAGAAAATAGTCTTTTCCTTAGCATCAATACTAAGCCTGAATTTGTTATCAAATTATCAGAAACATCGTATCACAGCCAAGAAGGAGTGTCTGCCCTCCTGTGTGCTTCTAGTGGAATCTTGGTAGAAAGAAATGGCTGCCCCCGGTACTGCAAAGTCTCCTTTCTGCTTGCAATTTGCAGAACAGTATCTCTGTCTCAATAGTTTAATACTTTAACAGTCATGGGACTGTCCTGGGAGAAGTGTAGGCCTAAGTGCTCTGTGAGCTCGTTCCACTGCGAAGGCCTGTGGGAGGGTGTTATGTTATGTTATAAAGATTTATTGAGCGCACATATACCCTCATGCATCTAGGCACTGACTTCAGCATGAGCACGATTGAAGAGTACCCTTTAATTATTGAAAAGCCACATTTTGAGCTCCTTCCTGAAGGAGATCAGAGTGGGCAAGGGGGAGGGGGATGGCTGTTCCAGAGCCTGGTTGTCCCTGTAATGAAACGTCTGCCAACCCAATTCATCTTGCGGAATCTGGAGACCATCATTTTCTTTGCCCCTGCTAAACGTAGAAGTCTGCTGGTTTGTACCACTCAAAGATGTGCCTCAGAAAATCTGGGCCAGTGTTATGCAGAGCCTTATGGACGATGCAGAGGGCCTTGAATGTGATTCAGCTTCTAATTGGAAGCCAGTGTAGGTTGCGGATTTTCTGCAAAACACAATTAAATTTGGGAATGGCCAAAAGTTTAGCAGCAGCGTTCTGCACCGTTTGTAGCCTATTAAGATATTTTTCCTTCATATTCACATATAGGACATTACAATAGTTTATTTTAGATAGAACTAAGGCAGTGATAATATTTCTTTTGACCTGTACTGGAATAAAAGAAAGAATTTTTGTAATCATCCTAACTAGATAGAAGGAAGTACAGCTTGTCATTGATTAGCACTCCTACGCTCCTGGCCTTAGTGAAAGGATAGGAGGGGGACCTAGTTATTCTGACCAGTAGGATGGGGACCAGGCAGGAGCAAGGTTTCGAAACAGAACTACCACCGTTTTTCCTGAATTAAGTTTTAAGCAGTGTCTCCATCCATAAACTGATCGCCCACATGCAGTCATGGAAGTTAATGGAGATAATCTGTATCATTTTTAAAAGCTGACATAACAATTTGAGTGTCATCAGCTTTAGAGGTCAAGCAGAAGTCAAAGGTTTTAACCAGTTTTGCAAGCTCAGTAACAAATATATTAAATAGTGTGGGACTAATCGATGATCCCTGGGGAACCCTGCAAGGAAGGGAGAAGGGAGACAATTCAGACTGGCCTAAGGCAACTGTTTGCAATCTGTCTGTCAGAAAGGAAATTATTAAAGCCAAGGCCAATTTATGATCAACCGTGTCAAAAGCTGCTGACAAATCCATGAGAATAAGAGCTGTGGCTCCGCCTTTATTGAGCTCAGCCCTTATCTCCTCTATGGCTTTGATCAAGGCCAGTTCTGTACCATGCCCAGATGTAAAACCAAATTGAATCGCGTCCAACAGCTGATTGTATGTTCTTTACTTTCTCCACAATGTTTGCAGGAAGAGGGAGGTGGGAGATAATTGTTGGGATTGACTGGGTTTCTTTATCAGAGGGGGATGGAGGCTCTTTTCCATTGGCAGGGGAAAGCTCCCGTAGTAAACATGGAATTAAAAATGGCAGAGAGATTTGTATCTATCAGTTCTAGTGTCTTGTCCACATAGTGTGTTCAGAAGCTTTTAAATGAAGAGTTCAATTGGGTAGTGTTTGCAGTTTTGGGGACCCCAAGAGTCCTGGTGATATTATTTTTTTAATAATATTTATTGGATTTTATGACATACAGTAAAGTATACAATCCCAGTATGAAGAACTCAGTATAGCCGCAACACTCGGTCGGTTGTAATCAGTAATAGTCTGGCGAGACAGGTAACAGTGGATATGCAACTGTATGTAGCAACTTCGGCAAGCAAGAGTCGGTCTCCATACGTATGCAGGAAAAAGGAAAAAAAAACTACTGTACTAATACGAAGCAGAGAGCATAGTAACTTAACAATATATTTACATGATATAACAGTCAAAATCAATAAGAAAATACTCATATAAATCCAGCATATCAAAACCGCAGAGTTAAAAGAAAACACCAAGGTTCGTGGAGTTTACTTTCAAGAGCTTGAAGCTCGGGTTCCGGAACATGTTCAAGTACTGTGGATGGAAAGAGAATCCCTGATAGTATTTTAGTGATAACACCCTAGTAGGGGCTGCCCAAACACCAGCCCCCTGACGTCAGCCTCAGAAGCTGAGGCAGAAGGGAATTTATATTTTCCAGACAACTACATTCCAGCTATTCAACTGACCATAGAGAAGTCCACCAGAGGAGGCTCATGGGCTGTAGCCAGTGGCACTCCCACACATTACCCAAGTGGGCATTAGAGTCTTCCTTCAGTCAGGCTGCAGACTTTTCACCAGTTTCCCAAATTTTTTAAAGCACAAACTCGCAGTTGCATTACACAAGGACATATCCATTTTTTTGAGGCACGATGAGATTAAGTGATTTGCCCAGAATCACAAGATGTTGAGCTGTTGCCGAGACTTGCACCTGATTCCTGTGTTCTTAAGTCACTAGGTCTTGCTGTAACATCACATTCTCTCCCCTTTATCATAAGAGACTCTCATACATATATTTAATCAATGTGTATTCTCTGGCAATGGCTGGATAGTGATGGCGAATGGACCCAGGTGGGGGAGTACCCAGAGAAATAAAATGCCCCCCACTTGAACGACGGACAAGATCTCTCATCATAGAGAACATGAAGTGGGCAAACCTGACCATCCATGGATCCCAGTGCTGGATTAAACCCTGTGGAGGCCCTTAGGCAGTCAAAATTTTGGGGTCCCCCTCGCAAGTTATCGACTAATGCCCAGATTTATTTACAAACTGATAGCTGCCAGAAGATAAGCTTTTAAGAGACAATCTGTTATGTGAATCTGATGTATGTACTTTAGGGTGTTAATGAGTACATTACATTAATACAGTATTTTCTCTATAACGTATTTAAAAGGTTTCGTTTCTTTGAGTTGATTCATTTTTTTTTATATCTTTTGGAAACAATATTTAAGAAAGCTTGATTGTAATATTCTTTCAATATTATTTTGATCCGTTTTCGTGGTGCTCCTAAAAGGAGTGGGGTCCATAGGCTAGTGCCTACTTTGCCTATTTGGTAATCCATAAATGATGAATCCTTTCACACTCCCATCTACTAATTTCCATCTATTCATTCACCCACCTGTCCTTCCCTTCACCTTTTCATTCACCCATCCAGCCATACTTTCTTCCATCCACACATCCTGTCACCCTTTCATATACCCATCCTGCATTTCAACCTTCCACTGATCAATATATTCATTAATCCATCCATCCATCCTTACACTATCCGTTTGTCCATCATTTCACTTATCTTCCAATCTTTCCATTCACCCTTTCACTCTTGCAGCCATCTTTCCACCTTTCCATCTGTTCTCCATTTAAACCTTCCATCTTTTCTCCCTTCCACTTATCCGTCCTTGCACTCTTCAATATAACTTTATCAGTTTCTTCCTTTTTTCCTTTCATGTTTCCTTTCCTTCAACCCTTCCTTTCTCTTCCCATTCCTTTTAGATCTCGCATAGCGTTGCAGCGCAACGTGCTGCTCACTTTGCAAGGCATGCAGTGTACACTTTTGTGGGGGGAAGTTCCGCCCACTTTCCACCCATATTTTTGGTTGACTTCAGTCATAAATTCTGCATTGTGATTGGTGTTTGGCTTGTTAGTCCCGCCTCCTGATGGCTATGTCGTCATTTTTCTCCTTCCGCGGCTATCAGCACCTTTACTCGAACACTATTTGCTGCCCTGTGTCCCCCCGCCCCCTCCCGCAGTTCGCAGATTTTTAGCCCCCTCTAACTCACCCCACTCCTGTTCATGCCTTCTTAAACGTGGAAGCTCACATTTGTAATGCAATACGTCTCGCGTAAATGTGAGTCGTATTGCATTGCAAATGCTTGTTTGAAAATAGTGCACAGTCACAAGCACGCCCACCTCGCAAAAAGGAAGCGCAAAGACCGTAAGTCAGGCGTCTCGCACCTGAGTGTGGGAGGGGCTCCCATGCACCAAGGAGAGCCACGCACACCGGCCAGAGGAAGACGCTGCTTCCCCAATTGCTTAGACGCCGGAGAGGGGGATCGGAGCCTCGCAGGCTTCCAGAAAAAGAACCACAGACTCGCGGGCTCCATGCTACTGATCGCCGCCTGCCCCCAATTCCCTCCGTAACACAGCCCGGTGATTAGGGCCAGTCGGTGCGCATTGTTGGTTCCGAGTGGAGTGCACTGGGAGGAGCCCAGTGAACAGGGCTCCCTAAGGCACTGTTAGTGCCAGATCTTGTTGTATCCATATACACTCCAACACCCTTCCACTGCACACTGCACTCTCCTTTTACACTGCTCAGCCTCAATCTCCATAAACTGTACACTTTACTTGCCTTTTATATTGTTACCCATACGTTTTGCCCCAACAATTGCTCGTTCCTTTACTGCACACCATCACCTACCCTTCCCCATACATAATAAATACACATTTCCTCATCACCCACTACACCCGTCTATTTCCTTTACCGGTACACTGATTCCAGGTTCTCCCTGTGCCTGCCATTGCCATCTCTCTACACATAGCTCCGCAGTGCTCTCGCCCTGCCTCCTATGTGTGCCACTGCCTGCCCCTTCCTCAGCCCCTCTGCGCACATTTCGCCCAATCATTTCCTTCGCACTGCCTACTGTCATGCCCTTACTCTGCCTTTCCTACTTGCACACTGCTCCCATTCCTTCCATAGAAACTGCCCCATTTTTTGGGGGGTTATTTTATTTGGGATTATGTTGAACACACAGCTGTATTTCGTCGCTTCCAGGTGCCAAGTTAGCCTAGCTGTATGTGATTTATGGAGGACTGGTTAGCTTTGATTGCCAGCGGAGAGTCTGGTATGACAGGGATACGGCGGTCAGGACCTTGTCTTTCGGTGCTGTGACTGGGCAGCTGGCGAGGGATATTTATATCTGTGTATTATATGCAAAATACAAGCAAGACTTGTATTGCATTCATCGTAGAAAAGAAAGCGGGGGGTGAAGCTTTATTCATGGACCAGGTGGGTCGTTGGCCTCAAACTTTTTTTACCAAGACCTTTTTGAAGCAAGGATCATCTCAGATACCTATGGACCATGTCACAGCTAGCAGCTGGAGCCAAGGCACAAGAATAACATGCAGACTGTAGTGGCAGTTTTATTTACTCCTATGTTGTCTATCAATCGAAAAGTGGGTTTGTCTGGAGGCTCATGAGCTATTTATTGATTGAAGTTTTTGTCCAACCCTAACATGTCATTGGTAAAGAACGGTTTTGTAAATGTGTTCTCCTCCCAGGTATCAGTGCGATTTGGCGTGGACTCAGGAGTCAGAAGGCAGAGGTACCGCTTATTTATTTATTAGGCAGCCCCCCCAAATATCTCCCCCTCCGATGACACCAGTTGTTGGAAGTCCCTTCACAGGAAACTTTTTACAGACCCCTACTCCTCGCTTCAAAAGAATGGCCACTCCTCTGATCATAGAGGTCTGTTTGGAACACGCTATTAAATCATAGCCTGGCAACTTTAAGCAATCACGCCTCCCCCATGGTATGTGTGTCTCCTGCATGCATAATACGTCAACATGCATGGTATGTACAATTTTGGAGAATAATGCTTGCTTTTTGGGATCGTTAAGACCACATATAGTCCACGAACTGAAAATGAGTCTATCCTGCCCCATAGGATCTAGAAGAACATTCCTGCCTAGGCTGCCCTTTTTCCAAATTTGCAAACAAGAAAACCAATATGCAACAACATAAATCAAGAACTGATGCCATCACTGCAACATCTTTCCAGTATCAATATGCCCATGAACCCTCTCGAACGCCCCACCCACTCCCATCCCACCCCCGAGACACCCCTCCCCCTTAACCCACCCAACCCTTACAACACCCTTATATGGCAACAGGACCTAGGTTCTTGTGATGGGGAGAGTTGGTTGGACATTCTCCCCTGGCTTCCCTCACCCCTCAATCATAAGAGGTCGGGACTGGAGACATTTACCCTCACATATATTCATAAGCCATGAGAAAAGAAAGATATTGTTATTTCTTTCCCCCTTTTTAAAGAAAACCAAAGTATATACCCAGACCAGTCGCACTTGCCTACCACCGCTCCAGCCCCCAAGCCCTCATAGAACTATTAAATTAAGACACCCCTAAAAAAACACAGGTGAACCTTAGCTATATGGTGCCCAGATATTCCTTAGCCTGAATTTCAGACAAGAAAAATCTTGTCTGTCCCTGATGAATAATTTTTAATTTGGACGGGAAGAGCAACAAAGCTTGTGCGCCCTTTGCCTGGAAAAGAGATATCAACTGTCGGAGCTGCCACCCCCGCTCAACTGTGGCAGGGCAAAAGTACGGCCGCACAAAAAAATCACAGTCTTTCCCCCGCCTCTTTCTATCAGGCCTTGCTAAGTCATATATCTTCTCCCTTGCCAGAAAGTTGTTAAGGCATATTAATATTGCACAAGGTTTGTCCCCAGGGGTTCCGGGCTTTTGCCGCTGCTTGAACGGAAATCGATGAGCCCGCAGCACCTCCAGCTGCCAATCCCACTCCTTTACTTCCGGAAAAGCCTCGGAAAACAGTTCAACAACGAATTGGCTAACATCTCCACCTTCACGACCCTCAGGAACACCTAGGATCCTGAGGTTGTTTCTTCTGGCTCGATTTTCTAAGTGAGTCAATTTCCAAAGAATGTCAGCCTTCTGAGCACCCATCAAATCAGTTGCGAACTTCTGCGCTGCTAAGGCATCCTCTAAATTTGAGATCCTCTCCTCGGCCACTCCAATTCTAGTAGCAATATCGGTACAGGTTTTGGCAACTCTGCGAATAGCGTTCTGAAATCTACGGCTGACCCCCTGAGTGCGGACATTTTCCTGCCTTGCCTACTCCCGATGCACAATCATCGTCTGATAAATAAGCGCAAGTGTAATTTCTCCCGGTGGCAGATCAGGCTGATTAAATGACGTTGAAGAGCCGGCCACTATGCCGCCTCCTGGACCATGCTGAGCAGCAAAAGAGTTGTTGCAAAGCGATAGTCCCGAAGCTTCAAGACCCTCTCTCACAGGATCCCGAGAGTTTGGCCCATTTATTTTGCGTACTGTACAGGGGCGACGGGAAGATAGCTCCTCGCTGAGAACCTCATTCAGCCACCAATCTCCAACATCACTGCCATCATCTGTCCATTCAGGATCATGCTCATCCTCTTCATCCAGAGAAGAGCCGGTATGTTCCGACAAAGAAAAAAATGTATCCCTATCAGGTTCCTTGGAGGATTCATTGTCGTCAACAACATAGCGAGTTGGAGGGTTAATTGCCTTTGAGACCGAAATATTGGCTGTAGGGAGAGAAAGCCCAGGACTGATATATCTTTATAAGCAACATTCACGTTAAACCCCTGTTGCTCAGCCACAGGTTGCTCCCCCGAGTCTTCCTGACCTAAAAGTGTGTTATCAGCCGATAAGGAGTCAGATACAACTGAAGGTGAATGCCCCACTGCTTGTAGTACTCATCATCATCATCATCATATCTTTATTTCGGTCACTTTGGATCATAAAAGAATGCAGCAATATACAATTATAAAATATACAATAAAAAGATTACATTTAGGTGAATAAAAGACCATAAAACAGTGTATTAAAAATCATTAAAGATGTTCATATAATCGTATTAGACTTAATATAGCGATTACGGGTAAACCACATTGCTGTTAGAAATTTAGCGACTGCAAATACAGTTGGGGCAGATAGATCTGTCTTTAGAATTCTGTATGCTGGATGGTAATTCCTAAAACCTAGGCTTTTGAGGAGTGGGATAAGCCAATAGTTCCGAGGTATGTTATAAGCTGGGCAGAAAAATATAATATGCAGGTCATTCTCTCACAAATGTGCACATGCTGGACAATGAGCTGTAGAGTGAATTTTAGTCCAGTGTTCAGTGTGTGCCCTCAGGGGAAGAGTACCGTATCGCGCCTGCATGTATAGCTTCCTTGTTATTGGAGGTCCTACATCATCAAGGACGGGCTCTAAACAGTAAGAATCTTTGATAGCAAGGAAGTGGTTAGATAAGGATCCCTCCCGAATAGTCTCAGTTGTAACCCGTAGCTTATGCTCGAAATAAGCCTTTGCTAAAGATTTGCGTGAGATCCTGCAACATACCCTTTCCGGATTAAGCCACAAATCCAGTCTTCCTAGGGTTTCGAAAGTGTGCTTAATGTATTTTAACCATGGTATTTGTGACACTTTGGGTAGGCGCAAAATCTCTACGAGTTCGGCCCTATAACTAGATAACTCCGTCGAACTCCAGATTTTGCGCCAAAAAATCAAGGGTTTGAGTCCCAACTCCTCCGTAATCAGTCTTAGGCCCAGGTCAAATCTTAAAGGGAGGAGTGGGGTGCTAGATGGTAGTGCTGCCAGTTGTCTTATGAAATTGTTCTCAGTTATCTGTAATTTCTGGTCAGCTGTATGCCCCCATATCTCACCCCCATAGGTTACTGCCCCTCTAGCCTGTGTTTTGTAAATTTGGAGGGGTGGACCAAATGGTTTATAAGTCGACCTGGTTAACATCCTGCATATACCACCCGTTAGCTGCGCCAATTTCATGTTTGCCTTGATTCTGTGCGACTCCCAGGTCATAGTTTGATTGAGCGTTACACCCAGGTAATCGAACGTGGTGACCCGCTCTAATCTAACAGACCCTATCAAGGGGTTTGGGCGGGTTGAGGGGGGCGGGTTGAAAATCATATACTTAGTTTTGGACGCGTTGATTTCCAATCCGCGCTTCTCACAAAAGTTCGTAAACCCATCCAACACCCGTTGTATGCCCATGGGGGATTTAGAAAGCAGCAGGGTGTCATCTGCAAACATAATTGCAGGCACCCTGCTGCCATTTATCTTGGGGGCATCAGTGTTGTTTAACCCAGTAAGATGGTTGTAGTACTGCAACAGCAGAACAAGCCGATGCTTGTTCAGCTGCCCCGGCTGTCTCGACTGTCCCAGCTGCTCCACGTTCGGAAGAAGTCTTGGTTTTTGCTGTCAGATTTTTGAAAAGAGCCGGCACTGTATGTTTGCCCTTGCCAGCTCCTTTGGAATTAGGGCCATTACGAGTAGCACCTCCTTCTGTAGCAGCATTTTTGCTGCCCCGCACTGCATGTGGCGGACCTCCCGCGCCGACCTGGACCTCAGGATTATTGACAGACGCTGCAACAGCAGCCACGGCCACAGTCCGTGCCCTTGCAGCAGCTGCAACGGCCGTCTTCAACATCACTTTCGGGCCATACTTCCATGCCAATGCCTCCTGAGAATGCACACACCGGGAACGGAGCACCGATACGCCGCAGCCAAATACAAAGCAGCAGAACACCGACACCAGTAGATGCTGCGCGGTTCGGATTCCGGGGTCGAGCGAAAGATCACCCTTAACATGCCACTTCTTTTCCCGATTGCTGGAGAGGTAAGTGGTGTCTTACTCATTCAAAACACATTTAGAGGGGTGATTGAGCCAGAGGAGAAACGCCAGCTCACACGGCCAAGCCGTCAGCCGCCATCTTGCCTCGAAACATGGGCAGATGGATTATAGCTGAGATTAGTTGGCCAAAGGTTGCTAACTATCTGCACAATCTATGGTTCCAATATTGACGACCCTGAAGTACTTAAATATCTAAATGTAGAATTAGCTACCTGGCCCTATCCACTTTTCATCTGTGGGGATTTGAATATTAATTTACCCAGTAATTTTAATTTGGCAGCTGATCGTAATTATAGCGGTAGGAAACCTAAAGTGTTTAAGGCACTTCAGACCTTAGTACAAGAGCATGGGGTGACGGATCTGTGGCATCGACATAATAAAATGGATGATGGGTACACGTACTATTCAGCTCCCCACAATAAATTGGTCAGGCCTGACTATTTTCTTGTCTCAGATCAGATGGCTGAAGTTTCTTCTATTTCTGTCTCTCCCAGGATCCTATCAGACCATAATTCATTAATTGTTGAGTGTCCTTGGCCCCATATCAGGAAGTCTCCCAGGCAGTGGTCTTTTGAAAGGAAGCTTTTGTTTGACGAGATTTACCAGGCACATATAAGAAAATGGTTAACCGAATTTCTTGACATTAATAGGGGTACCGCCCCTGATCAGGTGGTCGGGGACGCTCTAAAGGCCGCAGTGCGTGGAGAGACTAAAAGTTTTTCTTCATTTTGGTGGAAGCAAGGGCAAGAGCAGTTGAAGGGTCGTCTTGAGGAGCTTAGACTGGCAGAATTAGAATTAGCCTCCAAAATTAAGAATGGCCACGATGTAGAGGACTGTCAGCAGGCTGTCGCTATAATAAAATCTAAACTCCTGGAGTCTTTTGGTTTGGACCATGCCGCTAAGTACCTACAATATCGTACGACGATGTTTGAATACGGGGGAAAATTCCGGTAGGGTACTGGCGAAGAGGCTCCATCAGAAAAGTGTACAAAGTCATGTCATGAGAATACAGGACGAAAACGGTACGGTTCAGGATACCCAGGAAGGAGTGGATGGTGTCTTTCAAAAGTATTATGCCGAGCTTCATTCCGAGGATATTGAGAGTGCTCAGTTAGAGTCAGAGATTGAGGCCTTCCTATCGGGCCAAGACACTATGAAGATATCACCAGAACAGAATGAAATATTATCGGCTCCTATTTCATGGGAGGAGGTGGTGTCAGCGGTCAAAGCCTTAGCCAACGGCAAGGCCACAGGCCCGGACACGGTGCCCTTTGAGTTCTACAAGATATATTTAGCAGAGATTCGGCAGGATCTCCTTAACTCTTCTTAGGGCCGCACAGAAAGGCACGGTTCCTGACTCATGGCGGCGGACTACAATTGTTTTGTTAAAAAAAAAAGGAAAGCCGGAGTTGAGTCCGTGATCCTCTCGGCCAATCTCTCTCATTAATAGTGATTCTAAAGTTTTCTCTAAAATCTTAGCCTCCAGATTAGCTGAGGTAATAGTTCCATTGGTATCTCTGCGCCAACACGGATTTATTCCAGGCCGTGACACAGCAGACCATGTCCGGCGTGTTATTGCCTTACTGGATTGGGCTTAGGTCACGGCCTCTCCCCTCGGGGTGATCCTGTTGGACGCCGAGAAGGCGTTCGACAGGGTCTCCTGGGGGTTTTTGTGGGCCGTGCTTAGGTGGAAGGGTTTTAGCACTGAATATATCCAAGCTATTCGGGCATTGTATGCCTCTTCGGAGGCAGCACTTCGTATTTCGGGTCAAGAGACCAGCTATTTTAATATTAGTAGGGGCACTATGCAAGGGTGCCCGTGCTCACCCTTGCTGTTTGCCTTATACATTGACCCGTTTTTTAGCAAAATTGAAGGGGATCGGAGAATAGTACCCATAAGAGTTGGGGACACAGAGTATCGGGCCCTGGCCTATGCAGACGATATCGTCGTGTTAACATCGGATGTTTCTTCTGCACTTCGGGTACTTAAGGTGTCTGCTGAGCAGTTTGGCTTAGTGTCTGGTTATAAGTTAAACGTGGCCAAGACCCAGGTTGTTCAAACACCAGATATGCCACACTCTGGGACCCCAGTGGTTAGTGAAGCAACGTACCTCGGGGTAAGGATCACAGCGGCAGTGGAAACTATTCCGGATTTAAATATTCTTCCGGTAATAGACGCAGTAAATACTAAATTAGAACGATTGGATCATTTACATCTGTCTCTCTATGGTCGTTGCAGTGTTCTTAAAATGCTTATACTGCCAAAGTTCCTATATCTTTTTAGGACAATACCTTTAGTACTTTCACAAAGTAGTTTGGCAAAGGCAGACAGGATCTGCTATAGGTTTTCGTGGGGGTATCGGCGTTCTCGTAGGGCTGCCAAGTGGATGTGCCTTCCTCGGAATCGAGGCGGGGGGCGGTACCCAATCTGGTGTTATACTATTAGTCGGTAATGGTACAGTCTTTGGGAGTGCCGCTTCTAGGCGATAGTATCGAAGTTCTGCTATGCAATTGCCCTACTATCTTTGAGATCAGGTTAGGCACTGCGGCCAAGGGTATCCTGGTCGAAATCTTAGACTTGGTGGGGGATGGTCAATTATTATCTTTTCTATCTATGAAGGATAAATTTTAGCTGCATACTCACGATTTTTTTAAATATCTTCAGGTCAGAAGTTTTTTGTACAAACATCTTGACGGAATTCCCTCATTATTTGATAAATTAGCTATATTTGAACTTATTCAAAAGAAAGCCAGAATAGGAATGGTGTATCGGTATCTATTGACCAGTCTCCCGGATGATTTGAGTGCACAAGGATTAAGGTGGGCAAACAAATTGGGGAAGACTGGTGTGGATCTAAATTCGACCCTGGAGCTTGCTAGCGAGGTTTTGGTTTCTGGAAATCTCCGGACCCAAAGCTATATGTCGATGTTCGACTTGTATTATACGCCTCAAAGAATTGCAAAATGGGGTAGCAGAAAGGGGGACCACTGTTCACGCTGTGGGTTGTATGCAGCAAATACAATTCATATGTTTTATTCTTGGCCGAATTTGTCTGATTTTCTATCAGACATAGAGTGTTTTATCAATGCTACGCTTAAGATTCAGTGTACCTTGACTCCTGAGATGGTGATAATGGGCTATGACGGCATAGCGAGAACGGGTAAATCATGGTACACTTCTGCGCTTTTGTTTATCGCTATGTCTATGATTCGGTTGTGTATAACCTCCCAATGGCTCTCCCCCGAGGCTCCGACATTCATGAATTGGAGAGCTAGACTGCTTGCTATCCATAAGATGGAATTCTCAGTATATTCATTAAAGGGTAGGCGGAGGAACCAACAAGTGTGCATTATTGCATGGCAGGAGTATTGAAACACAGCCCACAAATGACTGAACAAAATGAATGTTTCAAGGATAAAAGGCACAGAACAAGTAATATCTTATTGGTTATATACAAAGTAACAAATATGCGTATAACACTTTCTTATGTGTTCTACAGCTGCATTAATAAACCCAGACTGCTGATAAAAGTAAACAATGACAGCAAACAATTGTTAAACAAGCACTTGCAATGCAATAGGTCTCGCAATTGCAAGATTTTGAGCTGTTGGCATTGTACAGCCCACACCCCTTTTTTCAACCCAACAACACAATTACACAACACACCACATACATCCAATCCACACAACAGAATTCTGCATCATGCCACATAATTCAACAGCACACAGCATAATTAAACTCCACAAAATACCACTCCACCGCACAAAATGCCATTCCACATAATTACACTCGGACACACAATCCCACTCCACATAATTACAGTGCAATCAATACCACATAATTACTATCCACATATTTCCATTACACACTATGCCACATAATTCCACTCCATACAATTCCACCACACACAATTCCACAACTAACAATTCCAAGGCACATAAATCCACTCCACACCACATACATTCACTCCAATCAAAAACACATGGGTAAAAGACATTCTCATTTACACCGCCAATACCTCTAACTCTCACAAATGCAAGACCAATTTGCATTGCAAATGCTTGTTTACCTCTTTCTACCAATCTTTTTCATCCATATTTTCCCCCTCTTATCTTTTTCTTACATGCTTACCCTCTCAAATTGCCCCCCTCTTTGTTCATCTCTATTCTCATCTTTCTTCTTTTCTAGTTTTCTTCACTGTGCAGCAACTGGAAGGCCACATCCCTCTTTCATGGTTTTCGCTAACAGTGACATTTATGGGCATTTCGCCTTCCCAGAAATAACAAATGAATGTTCTAGTGGCACACAGTTCACCAGCCCATTGAGCCAAGAGGCAGTCCCCACTTAAGTTGCTAGAGTAGGGGTTTCCCTACACCACTGTAGCTAGCGAACACTGTTGGTTTAAGCCATCTACTTGTTACATAGCTCCTTAGCCTCCACTGTCAGTAGTAATTAATCTGGTGATTTTTGTGTGTGTTTGACCACGACGTAGATCTCAAAGATTCCTGCAATATACACCCATAATACGCTTAGCATGTGACACCAGCTGGTCCATTTTGCAATCTGGGACCTATAGTTTCAGTCTTCCTTTTATAAGTGTGGGCCTACATTGAGCAGAATGCTGAATGCATTTGACAAAGAAACTAGGTCTGGTCATTGGTGCCAGACATGGCATCGGGCCAGGTGGCAGCTTTTCAGGGGTGTTTCAGACGGTCTTTCACACGCAGAAGGGGGCCACCTAGAGATGGCATATGTGCAGCGTTTAACTATAAGATTCGGCTGTTCCTGATTTTTCAGCCAACTACAGTAGCGTGCTGGGGCTTGCAGACCCATCTGTGTATATGAAATAGAGAAAGTACAACCCACACAGTGCTTAGTGGCTTAGATGGAAAATTCTCGATGGGTGAAAGTTTCTTCATGATATGAAGCCAGAAGAAAAAGTAGCTATGTGTTTTGTAATGTTTGTTTGTTAAGGTGGCGTTGTTTTTATAGATATGTGATCGATACGTGTCTATTAATTTGGACACAGTGGAACAGAGACGCCTCAAGTCCCAGAGAGATCCCAACTATTCTCATGTCGGATGTGAGAAGCTTCTGCAGCCATGCTTTCTTCTATTATTCGCAGTATTTCGGTTTAAATTCTGCAATTATGAAGGCATAAGTAAAACTACAAAGACCATTGTAAAGTGATGTGAGCCAAAAGCCCATGTTTGGCTAATCAAGTTACACCTGGCATTTGTCCAGCTGCAAGTTCTGCAGAGACGCAACTCTTTGCTAATACTGGGGTGAATCAAGGGCAAGGTGGTGGGGGTGGTCCGCTGTATTGGGAGGAACCGAAGTAGTCCATGTGCTGTATAATCATCGCAGTATTGCAATTAATGATGCTGGAGATGCAGGAAGGAGAAGCTATATCTAAAAATTGAGTTAAAAGTGCAGAGTCAGGAAGAAGAAGTTGTTCATAATAGGAAGAGGAACAATAACACGTGCTTTATAATATTGAATGCAGCTGAAGAGAGAGAAGATCTTTTTAATCCTTGAGGTAGAGAAACTGAGATGAAGTGCTTTGATCCCATGGGCCAAATGGCTTTTTATTTTTAATCTACATGAATCTCTGGAACTTTGTGATGCATTTTAGTATTCTGTGATGCACAATGTCAGCATGCTGACAAGTTGTCACAATGCAGTGTAGGGCACACTTACCATTGCACTCCTGTTGACTACTCCTAGAATCAATAGTGTGCATGTCTTCAGCATCATACGAGGATGGAATGGTGCAAAGCTACTGGGCGATACTATGACAGAAGCTTAGCATATAGACAGACATGTTTCGTCAAACACCTGTGTAGTGCTATATGTCCTAAGAGCTCATAGGATCCACATGAGACTTGATGGAGGAGGAAGCATGGAGTCTCATTTTCTCCTGGTCTATAACATTCTTGCTAAGCAATCCTCATTTATCATTGCTGTTGTCTAACGTTGTTATTGGCATCCTGTTATCTGTTCTTCCATGGAGTCAACAAAGACATGAGTAAAGCAGACAGGAATCTTGCTGTCATGCACTAACCTGGTCCCAATGGCAGAGACGACACTGGAGCTGATGCTGGACTCCTATTCCCATGAGGACAAAGCAGGTCAAGGAACTGAAACCTTAGATCCCACACTATCCCCTGAGGGAAAGGGGGCCTGGGATAAAATAAGAAAAGTGAGACTTGCGGTACTGGATCTGCTCAGTGGCTTCGCAACACTGCGGAACAGGATTTGTCACTTCTGAGACCTTCTACATTTGCGATATGTGCACTGGACTAGAACCTCTGGCTTTGCAATGACGCAGTGCACTGGAAATAAGAAGAGGAAATTGGCATCAGTATGCTAACAGGCCTCTACATACAATGAGCATGCATTACCTTCAGTGACAAAAACGTACGGGTTTCATCCTCAGCTCAGCATGAGAGCAGAATAACCAAAATCAGAAATTGGAGTGTGGCACTCCTATGAATAAACGTGAAATACAGATTGAAGTTATTGGCACTTCCAGGAATAAACTCTTGGCACTACTGTTCATCAGAGAAACTCAAAACTCAAGTCTGTAATGCTTTTGCGATACAGTTCTAGCACCAAGTTTGCAGGAAGGGTCGGGAGGATAAACACACAAGAAACTCTGGATGAAATCACAGAAAGGACATGGAAAAAAATCTATAGTCTTTGAAGACAGGGATACTCAGTCCTGTTTGCTAATATGGGAGCTATAGTGCTCACTAACCTGATATCAAGTACTTAGCCGCGGGGGTCCGGAGAGGCTGTGCAGAAGTTAGCAAGGAGGAAGAATTCAAGGGAGCAGGTGTCAGGGGAACCACAGGTTCAGATGAACTTGGAGGAGACTGGAGCGCTTCTCGGTTCCGGCAGGATTCTTCAGGTGAGTGGGAAGGGTGATGCTTGCGCCGCAGGGAGCAGGGGGTAAATAGAGAGGTGAGGTAGAGAATATGCAGGGAGCCT
The DNA here is from genome assembly GCF_964204655.1 of Triturus cristatus. Classification (NCBI taxonomy): domain Eukaryota; kingdom Metazoa; phylum Chordata; class Amphibia; order Caudata; family Salamandridae; genus Triturus; species Triturus cristatus. Next base: position 312,924,094 of record NC_140587.1, on the reverse strand, counting down.
GCACCAGAGATGGCAGTGGGCTCAGGGGCAGCTCCTCCACTAGGGCGTAGGAGCGTCGCCCCACTGCTTTTTCACAGTGCGAGAAGCCGAAAGATAAAATGGTAATAACTTCCCGTTATTAACATTTTATGTTAAGTTGTGGGCAGGCGGGTGTGCGAGGCTGCTCTGCGAGCAGGGGAGGAGTGCCCACTCCTGAGGGCACAATGACTGCTTGGTCTGCCCTCTGGGGCTGCCCAAACTAGTCATGCGCACTCTGCCCTTTCTCCATGCAGTCTGCAATGAATCCTACATGGAGAACATGGCCTCCCCGTAAGTCCCTGGCTGGGCGGCGGCCCCATCAATCAGAACGCTGCCATTGCAGCATTATGATTGACTTAGAGGAGGGAGGCTGCCTGCTTTCTGTTACTGCCGGAGGCAGGAGAGCAGGAGCAGGTGCCGAGAAAACGCGGGACTCGGCCAGCAGACAGGTACGTTTTTTATTTATTATTAAATTAGACTCCTCCCCGCCCGACCCCCCCCCCCCGCCCCTCGCCCGCGATTAATGCCGCCCGCAACTGAGTGGGCTGCATCTGTGGTGGAAGTGATCTGCAACCTTGTGAGAAAGTTTTTGAGTGACGGCACTTACATTTTAGATTTTATAAATCAAGGATTGCCATTGAAAGGTATGTTGCCCAGGTTCCTTTCTTTCTACCACATGCTTAATGGAAATATTTAATCTGTCATTTATTGCATATATCATTGTAAAAATTGAAACTGGTAAGGCTTCTGGGACCAGTGGCATCTCCTGCTGTTATAAAAAAAATCTTCTAACTGGTGACCAAACTTTCATCTTCTATAGGGACTGCTACTAGAGTGAAACATGGGAATATGAATTAATAAATTATGCTGGGTTACATGAAGTGTTCTGAGGTACAAACAAATCCTGAATCATTTACAGCAGTGTATGTATATGCCTATATGTAGAAAAATCAATCTGATTATCCAGACAAGAGAAACCAGTGTCAGGGGGACTGGAGTTAGAATAGTCAACTAGACCCTAACAAAACAGAATCAGCCAAAAAATTTAAACATTACAAATCAACTGTTTATATTTAAAATATAAATAAATGTTAAAATTCCAACATTAAAAACAACTATATTAAACACCACAATAGTCTTGTAAGAAATATTGTATACATAAAGTTTTATCAAATATATTTACATTCCACATTTTGTCACATGATATCATTTTTCATTGATATTTTTGTAGTCACAATTGTTTCACTACAATAGAATAGAACAATTATATTTTAAACTCTATAATCAGGTACCATACCATCCATAAAAAAAAGAATAATCATTATTGTGGGTCAGTCTGCTAGATTGCTTTGTTAATCGATCTGGGGCTGTACTTTATACTACTGTTTAGAGTGCATATTTATTTATTCATTGATTTACAGAATGATAACTGGCACATAAACTTTATATTATTGTAGGCCAAGATATCTAAAGTTTATTGTGGGATTATTCATTATCAATAAAACATTGATTTAATAAACATGGTTGTTGTACTCATCTCAAAATTAAAAAGACAGCACCATGTGGTGGACTGTCACTAGAGCTGGTGCTGGCGATTAAATGCTGGTGCCAAGCACTGGAAACCATCGGCACAAATTAGGCACTGCAGCCAAGGCAGGATTGTGGCTGAGCTGAGTTGCACTCACTTCTCTGGAGGAACAAATGGAAAGACCTGAGTCAAGATCTGCAGCAGCACAAAGCAGGGTGTCAACGGTTTCTGCATCCGGGCGTCAGAGTTCAGGTGTTGGTCGAACCATACATCCAGATTTTGTCTTTGTAGACCGGAACAGGGAGATTTCCCAGAGCTTTGGGGAGAGCCTTTCTGACCACACTGAGAGCGTCCACCAATAATCAAAAATGATTGGGCAGATTTATTAATTTTTAACACACTGCAGCACAGCATCCAAATTTGCGAAGCTGCACTGCGCAAAGCAGTAAACAGTGCAGAGCTATATCTATTAGGATTGGCCTGCTGCTGCTGTCATCCCTGCGTTGGCGGTCTAAGACTGCCTTGCGAGGCGCTCAGCCTCACAGAGGTCAGTGTATACTCCCTAGCATGGGATTAGTACTGGACGCATACCCTTCCAGTGCAAATTCCCATGTTCAGACAAACATAGAAGGATCCCATGTGCTAGCTATGTGTTCTGTGCTTCAGCACACATACAATGCTTGTGTTTTTTGGAGTAATTAAAACATTTCCTCTTGTTAGTGTCTGCTTCAAAGAGGAGTTCATTTTTTATGCCAAGCCCAATCTGGCTATTTTAGTAGATCGGGCTTTGCATCAAAACTATGGTTGCTAGCACTGCAATGCCCAATAACAGCCCTTTGATGTAAAGTGAGGCAAAGCAGTGCTTTCTTTCTGCACTAAAAAAGGGCCCTTTCCAGAGCAACAGATATTTTAATCTGGAAAGTAAATACCAATGCATCACTTTGCCCAACTCTGATTGACCTCGCGAAAATGCAGTAAGTAAATCTGAGCTTGAGTCTTTTCTACTGTCAGCCTCAGATAGCTCCTCAGCATCCAGTTTTGGGTGGCCTTAAGTCAGTCTCCTCGAGGTCTGCTACCGTCTCAAGTCTGATTAACAAATCTCAGCAGAAGCTGAGTATCTTTGAATTTTAGAGCGCCTTGAAATCCACTCCCCAAAAGTTGGAAGTAGACGTTAAATCGGTAAATATAAAATAAAACTGCCCCCCATACTTCTACAGTGCACCTTCTGGGCTCCCATATGTGGCTACTGGTGGTGTGTACAAGTAAGAGCAACATGGCTGTGTGTGTTTTACAACATCTCTGGCAAAAAAGGAACCAGTGTTGAATTTATTATGTAAGGAGCTGAATGCACAAACCATTGGGGATGTGGTCGTTATTGATTCTTTTGTGTGGATTAGTTAAAGGTTTTTCAGTATTAGTCGTGATGCACATGAAGCAACAACTCTATCGATATTTTAAAAAACATTAAAATGTAGCTTAGAAGATTTTGCAATGGGGGTTGAATGGTTTATTTTAGGGATTTTTGTAAAAAAAAATTTACTCTCTAGTTTAATCCAAACAAGCTGACCATTAGATACACCTGTGTACTCTCACAGAATTGCATCTGAGGCAGAAAAGCCTAACACAAAATGATGCTAACCCCAATGCAGAAGGTGTTGAGCATCCCTGGACACTCCCACATTTCACCACTATCCATAGATTTTGAATTGAATGAGGTCCCCCTGAAGGGTCAGGACCTTCCACCACAGGGGCTGCAGAGGCTATCTTTACACCTGTGCTGAGACATACATTTACGCAGATGCTGTCCACACGTTTCAACACGCTGCCGCACTAGCACATTGAGCTTGGTGGAGCTGTGTTTAGAAATAACTTGTGGGTTAAAAGCACCTGCTGCAGAGTTCATTGTATGCCTACCAATTTTGAGGCAATAAAAAACATGTAAAGATAACTTTGGTGGTTAGTGTTCCTGCTGCAGAGATATTGGAGTTTTGTCTGGTGACACTTTTGACTAGCATAGGTGATTAATATGTCTGCTGCAAAGAACGTGTACCATGCAGATCACAGAACTGTATTATATGTGGATACCTCAGTGGGCTACTGCTTTTGTCACTGAAATTATTTTAGTAGTTACATTTCATAAGTCACAATCGTAATATAGCACATTGACCTATGAACTGTCATCAAAGAGCTACATGTAAACTGCATAGTATATATTAGAACATTATTTTTTATCCCCAGTCTTTCATTATTCTATCTTGATGAAGAGGGTTTGTATGGGTAGATACACATTCTTATTAGTAAGGATGTTAACACACTTAGTTAGTATAGACTATAAGAACTTAATCAAAGCAACATGCATATCCTGGAGTAGTTTAATCAAATAATGGCAGCAAAGTTTAAATTGTGCATATGGTAATCAATGGATACATCAACCGTGTTAATACTGATAATTTGATATGGCTTAAAGTAACCAGTAACAATCTATTAATACAATTAATAATGTACATGTATTCTCATTCCTTTGAGTAGCTCAATCAATCTTGCTTGGCTCATGCTCACACTTTGGAAACAAGCATTGCAAACCACAATCGGTCTGGCTTTTCACATAGCTGCAGTTACCACAAGAAATTACTAGATGTCCTTTTCGAGCCCGAAAAAACAGTGTGAAGTCTTTGACAAGACTGCAGCACTTTAGAACTTTACTAGATGTACCTTTCAAGTCAGAAGCAATTGCTCAACAAGCCTGTCACAAAGCTGCAAAGGCTCACATTGTTACAAAAAGTCCCTTTTGAGTAAGATGCAACTGGTTCAAACATCCTGCACATAGGTGAGGGTGTGTTACTTCAACATAAAAATTTACATATCCACTTTTGCTACTCTAATAAACTGTACTAGATTTCAATGGATTTAGTATAAGAAAGTGCTAGTATATGTGATTAATCAATATTGCAATTTTCAATAAATGCCTTGATTATCATGGAACCCACTTAGACAAAACAGAGTATATATACAAGGTCCTAAAAATCCCTAGTTAAGTGACTAGTACTGTATTGTAGGGAAACAGTTTTTCTGAGTGACACTATTTATATGTCCCAGTAAAATGCCCACTGCCTTATTTATTTATTTTTTTATGTATTTTTTATTGTTTCAAAACAATCGCATCCAAACATATTCAGGATACAGACTAACAGGAGCCCATTAGTCAATAACAGTCTCTGATCACAACCAAATACTATTTACATATTCGCAGTTAACAGGTTTGTGCGCCAATCCCAAGGTAATAGCTCCAGGTGGCAACCAAATGGATGAGGAAGGATCATCACAGCAACAATCAATGAGCAATGAGCGACATAAGAGCAGTGCCGTAGAAACAGGGCAGAAAAACAAAAAACAAAACAATCCTAAACCCCCCACCCTCTTATCCCTGTCCGGCATGTCACTAAGCAATCGTTGCAATAGCATCAAGATAGGGCACAAATGTTCGCAAATCAGGTAACATGGGATACATAGTAAGGAACACTGCAACTACAAAGGTAAGTACAAGTGGAGATATGTTATGTTATGTTATGTTATGTTAAAGGACTTTTATATGGCACAGATTCACCAACTGGTCTCTTCGCGCTTTGGAGAGGAAGATAGTGTCCTAGTACCGTGCAATAACATAAGAAAAAGTGAGGTGTTATTCTAATGACTCTCTAAACAGGGTAGTTTTAAGAAGTTTCCTGAATTTCAAAAGAACGGGCTCCTTGCACAGATATGAGAGGTACAGACAGCCAGGCATGGAATTCACATTGGTCAGGGTGAAATAGCCAGGTCACCAGCCGCAGAATCCACATTTAGATCAGCATTCGGGGCTTTTAGTAAGATCACCAGTGCTTCCCAGGCCCTTGCGGCTTCTAAAGCTTTGTCGCTTTTCGCTCGATTAGCTAGCTGCAATCTAACTGTGCCCTCGCACGCCACCCATTTAAGGAGATCAGCTCTCCACCTTTGGATGATGGGGCCCTGCCTAGACTTCCAGTGTGCTGTAATATCTTTTTTGGCCAGAAGAAGATCCAGGTCCAAAAATTTACTAGTGATCTTGGTCTTGGATGTGTGGGGAAACCAGTGCAGCAAGCAAGGGCCTATAGCGGGTTCCATAACCCTTTCAGTTATGTCACACAATAGCGAAACCACTTCCTCCCAATACGTTCCAAGCTGGGGGCAGTCCCACATCATATGACGGAAATCCGCACCCTCCGTGTTGCACCACAGGCACAGCGCTGTGTCCGTGTTGAAGTATGTACTAATTTTGTCCGGGGTGAGGTATGCCCTATGCAGTCTGAAAAAGTGTACTGGCTGGAAACGAGCATTTCTAGTACTTTTCCATGCCCTCTCAACCAATTCTGCCCACACCTTCTCAGGGATTTCTTTGCCTAAATCCTCCTCCCATTTCTGCTGGAGTGTCCGCAACGGAGTCAGCGCTTTGCGCTTCATATGCCTATATGGGCAAGTAACAGCATTAATGGTCCCCGCCGCCATTACAGCATACTGACAAGCCATGTAGGTCTGTGGTTCAGACAGCCCCTCCCTCCAGCGCTTTTGGATGGCCGAGACCAGAGCCGAGTGAAGCAGAAAATCTCCCAGAGGAAGGTCATACCTGCCCTGCAATGCATCGAAGGGAAGAAGGACACCATCCTCATATAAATCCCCTACCGTATACAGACCCCTTTCCCCCCAGTCAGTCAACATGGCCCAGTTGCCCCCATGTGGGAGTGCAGAACACACGGCTAATGGGATCTCCGGAGCATAGGGACGCAGAGTCTGCACCCTTTGGTGGCTCCTATTCCAGCGAAGCCGAAACATTCATAACTCATTAGTTAGCGCCTGGAGCCATAGTGGTAGCTGTAAAAGAATACAAGACAACATCTGACCTGGAACCCGCCCTCCATCCCGCTCAGCCGGTCCCCGAAATTCCAGCGCTACTGCTTGACTAAGCCACTGCAACTGGGCTGCCAGATAGTATGTCTCAAAGTCAGGCAGCGCCAGGCCACCATCAGCTTTTGGCCTTATTAGAGTTTTCAGCGCCACCTGTCGCCTGCTAGTCACCCAGAGAAAACCTGTAATAATTGATTTAAGTTGTTTAAAAAGCGACACGGGAATCCAGACTGGTAGGGTTAAAAAATAATACAGTAATGGGGGGAGAGCCACCATTTTAAGAACGACCACCCGGCCCGCTACCGATAGAGGTAAGGTCCCCCAAAAGTCCAGGTTGCATTTAAGACTTCGGAGGCCCCTCCCACATTGCCGTCCAGTAGGTCGGCCTGCGTATGATAAATGAGGGTCCCAAGATACGTCAAACAACGATTCTCCCATTGCACACCGTCAGTAAATAAAGGGCACCCTTCCGAAGGAGCAGTGGGTAACAAGCATGACTTTGCCCAATTCACATTGAGTCCCACCACAGTCTCAAGATCTTGGAGTAAGCTCTTCGCTCCAACGAGGGCGTCAGTCGTATTTGCTAGAAACATGAGGAAGTCATCTGCGTAAAGCGCAATGTAATGAGTACAGCCGCGTACGTTGAGCCCCGGGTAACGCTGTCCGGTCCTGGGCTGCGTGCGGCTCTGTGGCCAGGGCAAACAGCAGGGGACATCCCTGCCACGTCCCGCGGCTCACAGCACAAGCATCCAAAATCAGGCAACCTGTCTTAACCCGAGCAGTGGAATATTTATATAACAATGCCGTCCAAGCCACAAAAGAATCGCCCAAGCCAAAACTGCGCATGACCTGAAATAAATAGGGCCATTCTAGGCTGTTGAACGCTTTTTCTATGTCGACAGATAAAATGGCAGTGGTTGCCGTTGGGTAGGAATCAGCTTCCAGTATATGAAATAGGCGCCTCACATTAATGGCTGTGTTCCGCGTAGGGATGAAACCCGTCGGTGTGGAAGGTCAGCCATGGCTAAAAACCCCACAAGGACCTTGTCAGCCAGCGTCACTTTACTCTGATAAAGATCTGTATAGTAGGCCAGGAACTGATCGTTAATCCCCTGCTGGGTATAGCACAGTTCCCCCGTCGGGCTACACAATTCCAAGATGACCGTCCCTCGTCGGGCGGGGTTGGCCAACCATGCCAACAATGCACCGGATTTATCACGTTCTCTATGTGCGCGTGCTATAGACCTTTTATAGTCAAAACAACGCAGCCGCTCAACCTGCACAGCGACCGCCTCCCTCTCCTCCAGTAAGTCCTGCTGCCCACTAGGTCGCTCAGGCCGGGCACTTTCCACTGTGCGCAAGCGCTGATCTGCGGCCTCTATATCTTGCAATAATGTCTTATGCACCCCTGCCATGTTAGTAATACAGTGACCCCTTAGCACAGCCTTAAAGGCATCCCACTCCGCAGCAGTCAAAGAAGCCATGCCCGCGTTCTCATGGAAATATTGGGTATTACCAGCCCCCACCACCTCCTGATAGACCTGATCTTCTAGGAGCTCCAGGTTTAAGCATCAAGTTGGGACTGTGGGTCGGGCCTGGGACCACAGAAACCGGAGGAGTAGCGGATTATGATCTGACAATGTTCCAGTGAGATATTCACTATGTTTAACCACTTCATGTATGTCAGGGGAGCACAGTATCGAATCTAATCTAAAATGGAGCTCGTGCAGCGATGAAAAGAAAGAATAATCGCGTCCCCAGGTAAAGTGCCTGCCAGGTGGCAACAAATCCCCACCGAAGCTGCCAATCCCTTCTGGCCCTAGAGACCTTATGAATAGGGGCGTCTGGGAGAGGTGGATGCGACCTATCTAAGGAAATGTCAGGGATAGAGTTGAAATCCCCACCCATAATCACTGAACCAGCCAGATAAGACGCCAGTTTTCCGGACAGGTGTGTGAAAAAGGCCGTTTGTTCCGCATTGGGCGCATAAATACTACTCAGCACCACATCCCTGCCATTAAGGCGACCCGCAATCACCACATATCTCCCCTCTGGGTTTACTAGCTGTTGCACCGGCTGGAAAGGCACCCCCGCCCTAACCCAAATCAGCACTCCCCACGCGAAAGCAGAGTACGTTGTGCAAAAAATCTGAACTCCCCATCTACGTTGCAGGGCGAGGCCCTCATGGCATGTAATATGTGTCTCCTTGAGGAAAGCGATTTGAATCCCTCTACGCACTAAGTAAGCATGTACCGTATGCCGCCGCACCATTGTATGTATACCCCTGACATTCCATGATAAACATTTCAGCTCAAGTAATGACCCCATGATTCATTGTATAGCACCCAGGTGGGTACCCAAATGTGACACGCCAAGGCCCCCAAACATCCCAAAACAAAGAAAAAGAGAACCCCCAACACTCCCACCCCAGAACAGGCACTAAAACACTAGTCCCCATTCAAACAAGCTAAACACACTATACCCTCTAGTAACTACAGAGGATTAAGGGGGAAGGCGGCTGGGAACCGGCGACAACACGCTATGAAATCACTAACAGTGCAGCGCCATGCCCCAAACAGTACAGAATGCCCCACATCTGCGGGCGAACCAACACTATCACAAATCACCCCAATCTCCTCAACAGCCCATCAGTGCAGAAAATGACATTGCAGAATCAGCATATCAACGAAGCGGTAAAGCCACAGCAAAGGAGGAAGAGAAAGATCAAGGCAAAATTACAACTACAACAAAACATTAGATCAGTCAAATAATTCCATCAGCTGTCCCAGGGGTAACTTGCGGCAATTTAACACTTTCAGCATTGGACTCATCAGATGTGCACCGTCCGTCACCTTCTCCGACCCAGTGTCCGCTCCATACGACAATGAGGCCGACCTTTCTTTTTCCGTCTGGGAAGCGCTAGGCCCCTGTAGGACAGTGCGTTGACACCGTGTTCAGCGCGATCTTCGCGGGCGCTGATCACCCATGTCAAGCTCGTTTTGCCGTTCCTCCGGTCCACAGCCAGTTTTGTAGGTTTCAATCCATTGCCACGTCTCCTCTGGAGCATCACAAAAGTGAGTTTTGCCATCTAAAACTATCCATAATCGTGCCGGAAACATCAGGCAGTATTGCAGCCTGTCGTCGCACAAGGCCCTCTTGACCGCCAAGAAAGACGTGCGGCGGCGCTGGACCTCCAGCGTATAATCAGGGAACATTGATACTTTACAATTATCTACTGTATAGGGCCCTGAAGAAAGTGCTTTCTGCAGTAGGAAATCCCTGTCCTTATAGTGAAGCAAACAGGTGACCACCGGCTGAGGAGGTCTCCCTGGCACTGGAGGACGGGCAGGCACCCTGTGGGCCTTCTCCAAAGTATAGAACTGAGTCAAACCAGTAGGTGCCACTGTGTCACAAAGCCAGTCCTCCAGGTAGTCAATCATGCTAGCACCTTCCACTCCCTCCGGCAGGCCCAGCACCCGTATATTATTCTTTCAATTTCGCCCTTCAGCATCCTCAGCTCTCTTCTCCATCGTCTGAACCTTGCGAGTGACATCCCCCATCTGAGCAGTGAGGAATTGCTGCACCAGAGCCATGCCCTCCAGGGAGGCCTCCGCTTGTTTGACCTGGTCGGCCAGCTTGGTATGTTCCACCCTGAGGAGCCCCAGCCCCACTGCCACACTAGCAATGTCCTGGTGTAGGGTATCTTTAGTGTCCACTATTGCCTGTAGAATCTGGGCCAACTCTTGCTGGACTAGCGTGTCCGTCGAGGAATCAGGGGAGTCCTGCCGCCTGCGGTCTGATGCTGAGTTGTCAGGGTCTTGAGGAATCCCCCTCTGCTTGCCTCTCGGTTACCTCATATCCCCAGGAGCGCAGTCACCAAGGATCAGTAGTAGCCACCAATGTAGTTCGTGAAAGGAATGCGAGCGATCTCGTCACACATCAATGTGGGAACAGCACTCCCCTGCAGGGTGTCTATGAGGCGCTGTGGGTCCCGACCCCCCGTGTCTCGCTGCCACTCCCAAGGCCAAGAGCCGAATCACTATTCCCTGCGGGGACGGGCGGCCCAGTGTCCACTCCATAAAGATCTTAGCGTACCAGTATCAGAAAGGCCGGAGGCCATGTCTCAGGTATCCCTCACAGTGCTCTGCCACACAGCCCAATGGCAAACAGAGTTCAGCCACTCTACTCTTCAAATCGCTGGGTCGCAGGGCGGGGAGTTCCGCAATCGGGGCCTCCAGCAACCGGTCAGGGTGCAGGCCCCAGTGCAAGCAATCACCGGAGCAGGGCCCTCACCCCCAGCTGGCACAGCAGTACTCACTGGACTCAAGGCACTCCGCATCTCTACCCCTCCAGACTGTGTCCGCCAGCGGGTGCCTCCGCCGCGACTCCACCAGGATGAGGCCAGTCGTTTCAGCAGTGCCTCTTCAGTGGTCCGCCACCCATCGCAGCTGCTGGATAATGGCGGCAATTCCAATGCCAGCCGGTCCAACTGGCAGTTAGTTCCCCGCGGGTTGTAAGTCCATGTGAGGGTCCCCTCTGATTTCTCGCAAAGCTGCAAGGCCCCGGCGCCGGCAGCCTCCCCAATCCAGTCTCCAGGGACACTGGAATGCGCCGGTGGGCCTTGCCATAACACGCGAATCCCCACACCGGGATCGCCACAGCGTGCAGCGCCCCTCCCAGCTGCCCCCCGCAGGCAACGTCCAGCCAGTGGAGCCTCTCCCAGCACTTTCAAGGCCAGGCCAACAGGTACCAAGCGCGGCTGTGCTCACCCACTCTGCGGTCGGCACGGTAGTCACTTCAGGGCAGCGATTGGCGCCATTTTGAGGGTATTAGGCTGGCGCCTTCTCATCCACCTCACATGGTTAGTGCAGCACTCCAGGTACGCGGATCGGTCTGGAAACTGGTCCAGGCTCCCCCAATCTCAGTGGGGTCAAGTACATGCCCCCGGATCTGAGGCAGCAGCGTTCGAAACAGGATACTTGAGCTGGGCAGGCGGCTAGCTCCGAGCCCACGCGTTCGTCGCCATTGGCCCGGTAGCCACGCCCCCCCATGCCCACTGTCTAATGCTATGGGCTGTGGCAGGAAAAAGCAAAATGCATGCCAATAGCTAAAGATATTTGGTGAAGGGTTTTCATGTATATGTATCAGGTTTGAGTATATATAAATGTGTGTGTTTGTGTATATATGTATTATGCATATATACAAACACGCCCACACACACACACGCTTTCAAACCTGCAAATCCTCAAGTTGTTACTAGAGGCCTCTCTCTAGTCAAATGTTAAATCTTCAAAATTGTTTCCCAGAACTGCAGTTTATCAAGGTTTTACTAGGTGTGCCTCTCAAGTCAAATGCCAAAAGTATTTACATTCTTTTGTGAAGATGCAGTTCCAGAAGTCATTTCTAGGTGTCCCTAATGAGTCAGATGTAAAAGCATTGAAATTATTACATGAAGCTTATGGTTCCACTAGTCATTACTAGGTGTTGAGTTATACCTTCTGCTGGGGTGAGAGGGAGTATAACTTGAGTGACATGTCAATAGACCAATGGTGAACATGTTGATTTGGAGTCCCTACATAAGCATGTATTTTTTGTATGAATTTTTGAAAACGAATGAGTCGGGCAAGACACCTAAAGCTGTTGTTAGGCCAGACCTAAAAGTACATTGAGAAAACATGTTTTGCCTCACTTCAATACCCAGACGTACACTGCCCTAGAGTAACAAAGGACTTCAATCATCTCTCACATTTTCTTCTCGACTCCGCCAGTGTAAATGAGGCATTTCTGAGCCGCGCCCAAAATAAATGAGCCGAAGGAGTGTTAATGCCTCACATCTTGCATTTGATCAGCCGGCTTGGCAGACACGCCCAGTTGTTGCAAAAGTACCACGTCTTGGGAAGGACGTGAGCGCAGAGGTTGTGTGAGAAAGGGTGGGTGCGTCTGAAGGACGAAAGGGGATTTTATTTTACCTCATCTGTTCTTCTGGTGCCAGTCTGAGGAAATGAATCCAGCATGGCCAACATGCCAGAGCCCTTCACTGATGATCTCCATCTAGGAATCATACATAATCAGAATCCAGACAGTCCAAGAATCCTGTTCCACAAACAGAGAAAACACGACTGTTATGATATTTGATTCCACTGGAAGTGGCTTTCATTCAGAAACTCTAAGAGGGTTTTGGAACAGAAGTGCAATTATAACGCACAATCCAAATGATTATTAATGTTGTTGTCAGACTCTCACAGCTTTTGGAAGCCCTTACTGGCCAAATCGCTTGAGACAGTACACATTAGTTTTGATTAATATGAAATAAACCAAGCCGAGCCCATCTCAGACTCTGGACAGCCCAGCTGTGGCTGGGTACATCTTACTCATCATACTCGCTGTTTATTATTGCAGAAATGTTCTGTTGACACCCTGAAACCTAAATAGTGTGACAGGTAACCATGCCCCACCTAGCACTGCCAGTGGATTCTCTTGAAGGTTGCGATGTGTAAAGTCAAAAGATCACATAACAGCATTTTAGAAAAGGAAGGCGGAACATTAACTGTCTGTGTATAAACAGTGTACAAAAGCTGGGTTGTATGATAGAGGCACACATGTCTAAATCACGTGTGCGTTTACCATGCAGCCCGAACCACAAATGCTTCTTAAACACGTATTCCTTTACCACGCATGCCTTTACGACACAATATTGTGGTAAAGGCATGAATGGTAAGGGGGTATGCGTGGCTACTCTGACCTCCTCCCCCACCCTAAGCCCTAAATTCCAAACCCCCTACCTCCCCCCACCCTGTGGCCCAAAACCTTCCCTAAAAATGACCCATTCCCCTCCCCTGCCCTGAGGCCTAAAACCCTACCCCTCAACATGCACTAGTCCCACCCTCTCGCTGTCCCTAAAACTACCCCAAACCCTTCCACTGCCCTGAGGCCTAAAACCTTAACCCCTGATTTAAAAAACTACATTGACCACCCGCCCCAAGCCCTAACATCTACCACACCCTCCCCTAAGCCCTACAAACTACCAAGTCTACCCATTCCCCTCCCCCTGCCTTGAGGCTTAAAAGCCTGTGCCTTAACATACACTACCCTGAACCCCCACCAACTGTGCTGTCCCTAAAACTATCTAACCCCTTGCACTGCCCTGAGGCCTACAACCCTAACCTCTAATTAAAATAACTACCCCAACCCCCTCAGCCCTATAAACTACCTCGACCCACCCAGCCCTCAAAAACTACCCAACCCTCCAGCCCTGAAAACTAGCCCCTAACCCCTACAAACTACCCCCAAAAGCCCAGCCCCTGCCCCACTTACCACACTGCATTCTCTGGCTCCTTCGTCCGATCCTTCCTGCTTCTGCCCAGCAGCAGCAGCTAGACCGCACACTGGCTTAACCACACGTATATGTGGTTAAGGCATATATGTGGTTCAGGCAAGCGTGGTAGCACTTGCGTTATCGGAACACGTGTGGCTCAACACCCGTTGTTCCGACTGTCTCCCCAAAAGCTGAGCTTGGTAAACATATAAATATTTGAAAAAATCCCAATATTATCCATGATTGCCCTTTCATTCACTGAGGACTGAAAGTGGTTTAGAAGATGGGAATCCATAAATTCATTTGGTGTTTGAACAAAATGTAGAGTTGCAAATATCGGGAGACAGAAATATTGTAAAAACATATTGTGATACAAAAATATTGTGATGCAGAAATAGTGTAGTCAAGAATACAATTTTTTCAGGTAAATAATATTGTGAAGAATATCGTTCTTTTACATGTTATAATTGTATTGTAAAAAATATTGTTTTGAATTATTTTGATGTGTTTTAGTTCATATATTAGTTGTATGTGTTACTGCTTCTTGTATAATTGTTATTTTTTTAAATATAGTTTGTAATTTTAGGTGATTTGGAATTTTTTATTTAATTGCTTATAATAATTTGTAGTGTCATAGCGGGTTGTTGAGTTTTTAAGGAGATTGGATGGAAAGTTAAGTAATAATGAATTATTAATTAATTAATAATGTTTAAGTAAGTATTTGATTGATATCAATTATGTTCATGATGTAATACTTATTTATTTTATCTATATTTTAGGTGCGGTTTGCTAGGTTTGTAGGGGGATATGGTGGGAAGCAAATTAAGTAATAATTAACAATTGATTTTTAAGGTATTATTAATTATTACATTGATTATTAATTAAGTACATTTTGTAATAATCTCATACTTTAGTTTAGGTGTGGACTGCTGGATTTGTAGAGGTATAGGATGGAAAGTTAGTTAAGCAATAATTATCGATTAATATTAATGTATTATTTTTTATTGAATTGATGATTAATTGTGTTTATTATGTTATACTGATTTATTTAGGTTATGTTTTAGTAGGTGTTGCTAGATTTGTAGACGAATAGGGTGGAAAGTTAAGTAATAATTCAATAATTATTATTAATGTTTACATGAATATTTAATTGATGAATAATTAGGTAAATTATTTATTTTAGTTATATTTTAGGTTTAGGCTGCAGCTTTCGTAGGGTTATAGGTTGGGAAGTTAATTAGGTAATAATTAATTAGCAATTCATTATTAATTGTAATTAACTATATAATTATCAATCATGTAAACTGTGTAATACATATTTATTTTAGTTATGTTTTAGGTATGGGTTGCTATGTTTGTAGGGGTTTAGGATGGCAAGTTAATCAAGTAATAATTAAATGACAATTATTTTTAATTGAAAATTATTTAATACATTGGTTATGAATTTTCTAAATTGTTTAAATGTTCTTTTTAATATATGTATATTCAGTGTTATGCAATAATATTTATATTAAGAGTTGCATGTTTTTTCAGAATTAATAGGAGTATAAAAATATGTAATTTGTTTGAAGTGAAGTAGTTTACCTACTGTTTATTAGACTTAGATGGGAATAGTAAATGTAACCTCTCCGAAGTCCAACGCTTTCCCTACTTTTGCACAGACTGGAGAGTGAATAGTAAATGTCACTGCTCTAAAGTCCAATGCCTTCCCTACTGTTGCACAGACTGGAATGAGAATGATAAACTTACCACTCCAAAGTCCAAATTTTTCCTTAGTGGTGCACAGACTGGATTGGAATAATAAATTTAACACTTCGAAATCCAATGCTTTCCCTACTGTTTCATAGACTGGAGTGGTAATAGCAAATCTTGCCCCTCCGAAGTACAACACTTTCTATACTGTTACACAGACTGGAATGGGAATAGTGAATCTTACCCCTCCGAAGTACAGCACTTTTCAGAATATTGCATTGTTTAGAGTGAGAATAGTAAATCTAACAACTGCGAAGTTGTTACTGTTGTGCTGTTTGTAGTGGGAATAGTAAATCTAACCCCCCAAAAGTCCAATACTTCCCCTACTGTTGCGCTGACTGGAGTGGGAATAGTAAATGTAATCTCTCCAAAATCTAATGCTTTTCCAATTGCTGCTGGCACTGGAGTGTGAATAGAAAATCTTACCCCTCCGAAGTCCAACCCTTTCCATGCTGTTGCATGGATTGGAGTGGGAATACTAAATTTTACTCCTCAGAATTCCAGCATGCTCCCCAATGTTGCACAGACTGGAGTGGGAATAGTAAATCTGACCCCTACAAAGTTCAATGGTTTCCCTACTCTTGTACAGACTGCAGTGGGAATAGCAAATTATACCCCGCCGAAGTCCAACACTTTCCCTACTATTGTGCTGTTTGGAGTGGGAATAATACATTTAACCTATCTGAAGTCCTATACTTTCTCTACTGTTGCGTAAACTGGAGTGGGAATAGCATATCTACTATTCCTAGATTCCAATACTTTTCCTAATTTTGGTTAAATATATTTATTAATTAATATTTATTTATAAATGTAATTTTATTTAATGTGTTTATATTTGTATTTGTTTTAACATTTTTATAATATTTTTATAAATGTCTTCTTTTGTTTTTTATTTTTTTATATTTTATTTGTTTGGTAATTTACTTAATGTTTTGGAATTCAATCAATCAATCAATCAGGATTTATGAAGCACGGCTAATCACGCGATAGGATATCCAGGCACTTGCAGGTCCTGGAGGTTTATTTGAACAGCCAGGTCTTGAGGGCCATTCGGAATTCCATAAGTGAGATGATGGTTTGGAGGTGCATGGGGAGGCTGGTCCAGGTCTTTGCTGTGATGTGGGAGAAGGAGTGTCTGCCACTTCTGCTTTGGTAGATGCAGGGAATGTGGGCAAGTGAAAGGGAGGCTAAGCGTAGTCTTCTTGACAGTTGGTGGAAGTTCAGGCAGTGGTTAATGTATGTGGGTCCTTAGTTGTGTAGAGCCTTGTGTGCCTGGGTCAGCAGCTTGAATTGTCATCTCTTCTTTCCGGGGACCCAGTGGAGTTGCCTGAGATGGGGTGTGATGTGGGTTCATCAGGGAAGGCCGAGGATGAGTCTGGCTGTAGTGTTCTGTATGGTCTGAAGTTTCTGTAGGAGGTGTGTGGCAATTCCTTAGTATAGGAGCCAAAGTCCAGTCGGCTGGTGATGAGAACCTGTGTCATGATGCATCTCGTGTATAGGGGTAGCCACTTGAAGATCTTACGTAGCATGTGCAGAGTGAGGAAGCAGGCAAAGGAGACTGCATTGATCAGTGATTTCATGGTGAGCTTGTTGTCAATGATGATTCCGAGGATTCTGACATGGCCAGAGGGAGTGGGTACGGGTCCTAGGCCTGATGGCTACCAGGAGTGTTGCTGCTATTGCCAAAGATCAGTAGTTCTGTCTTGTCAGTGTTCAGCTGAAGGCAGTGGTTCTTCATTCAGTCAGTGATGTTTGTCATGCATCTGTGGAAGTTGGTTCTGGTGGTGGTGAGGTCTTCGATGAGTGAGAGGATGAGTTGGGTATCTTCTGCATAGGAAATTATGTTGAGACCTTGGGATATGACGATCTTGACCAGCGGGGTCAGATATGCCGTTGAAGAGCGTGGGACTGAGGGATGATTCCTGGAAGTGATCTCCTTGGATTCAGAGGTGAAAGGTGGGAGGTGAGTAAGGAGGTGATTCATGTGAGCACGTCCCCTTGGATGCCGATGTGTTGGAATCTTATGATCAGCGTGTGGCGGGATACAGTATCGAAGACTGCCAAGAGGTTGATGAGGATTAAAGCTGCTGTTTCTCCTCAGTCGAGGAGGGTTTTGATGTTGTCGGTGGTTGTGATTAGGGCAGTTTTGGTGCTCTGATTTCTGCGGAAGTCGGATTGGGAGGCGTCGAGTAGCTGGTTCTGCTCCAAGTGTGTCATGAGTTGATTGTTGATGATCTTTTCAAGTGCCTTCACTGGGAATGGCAGCAGGGAGACTGGCTAGTCATTTTTGAGTTTGCTGTCGTCGGCGGAGAGTTTTTTGAGTAGTCGTCTGACTTTGGCATGTTTCTAGGTGTCCGGAAACGTTGCAGTGGTGATAGAGGTATTGAGTAGGGTAGTGAGTTCCTGGCCAATCATTTGGTTTCTGAGGTTGAAGATGTGTTGCAGACATGGGTCTGTGGAAGCCCCTGAGTGGATGGATTTAATGGTGTAGGTGATGTCCTGGATGGAGAGGATGTTCCAGGTGGTCACTATGTGGTTCGTGTCAGTTACGGTGGTGGCGTATCTGTCGATGAATCCATAAGTGTGGGTTGTGGTTCATAGTTTTTGTAAATAATTGTGATCTTGTTGTGGAAGAAGTGGGAATGGTGGTCACACAGCTCTTGGGAGGGTACAATGTTGTTTTGGCTGGCAGCTGGGTTGGAGAATTGCTTAACGATGTTGAAAAGTTCCTTGGTGTTGTTGGTACGAGCGGTAAGGGCTATCTTCTCTGTTGCTCTCAGCAGGTGGTGGTAGAGGTTGAGGGCAGTCTTGAAGACTTCCCCATCATAAATGTCCTTTTTGGTGTGCCATCTCCTCTCCAACTGCTTGCTGTCCAGTTTTGCTGTGTTGAGTTCTTGGGTGTACAGCTGGCCTTCTAGAAGGATTTTCTCTGCATAATGCTCTTTATGGGGACAATGCTGTCACAACAATTGGGGATCGAGGCATTTAAGTTGTTCACTCCCTGTTTGAGATTGAATTGTTACTATATTGTATTTTTCATGTAAAAACTATATCTACCAGAATCCAAATCCTGATGGAAAATCTGAATGCTGCACACCAACTAAAGTGCACCACTTTATACGTGCATGCTGGAAAAATGCATTTCGGCTTATCAAAAGCCTTGTCAAGTTGAAATTTTTGCTTTCTATTACTCACAGAAATAAACATTCCGTTCATAGATATAGAAAACAATATATACTTTCAGACATGTCGTTTTTTCTCCTAAGTGAACTATTGTAAAAACTTGATTGCATTGAACAATTGAATGCCAATAACAAGAATTCTTGAATTAATTTAACATTGTAATCACCAAATGCAAATACTAATGAAGACCCACAGAAAAAAACATTCAGTTCCTAAATATAGGAAAAACACAATTACTTTTAAGACATGTAGATCAGTTCTCCATGGTAAACTCACAAGTATAATTAAATTAATTTAATATTGTAAGCACCAAATGCAAATACAAATGAATACAAAATAACTTTCATTTTTCAGTATCAACGTGTGCATGATAACATTTTGAAGGAGTAGATAAACGCAGATTCACAGTTATATATAGTGGAAAAAACAATGAAAATTTAAATGTGTTTACAAACTAAATAATTCCCAAAGTGAAGGACTGATAGCAACCTCTTCTATGTTGGTGACACTGTTATCATCCCACATGGAGTTGCGAATGGACCACTAATTGAGCTGCAATCAAAAAACCTGTACATTGATTCGGAAAAAAAACATACTTGACACATATATATATGAAACGCGTCCTGACACAGGAGGAGATTGAGAAATAAAAAATAATGCTGCACAAGTTGGTCTGTACTGGTGATTTCCGTGCATAAGCGGGATTGCATCACGAGTTGCTGCAATATATATATATATATATATATATATATATCCATGCCAGTACCTAATTTATTCAGCCATAAATTACAAATAGGTCTATCAGAGCATGATAACCTTAACAATTTGGTAAATCATCCATAATTAATCATCCTAAGTACAATAAACAAAAATAAGCCGAAAGTACTATTTTATAGTGTAATCAGTTTGTTCCTAGACATGTGCACTTATTATCCATAACAAATTAATAAAAACCAACATAGCTTCATCAATGTTCGTTGCATTTTCATATGACCTTATGCCCATAAAAAAGAAAAATTCCTACATAATCTACTAAAAAGAAAACTACATGAGAAAATAAAATAATCCTGACATGAATGACGGGAATCACAATGAGAATCAGAATAAGATGAAGTACCCGAACAAATGGAAGACAAGCTCACAATAGGAAGAAGAAAGAGAGAATGCATAAATGAAAAACATCAAGGTGAGGATATTCCGAGTAAGGAGTGACAAATAAATGAATGAGAACACCCAGATAAGTGAATAAAGAGAAGAATGAGAAAAGACATAGATGATGGAATCAAATTGCAGAATATACTAACATCAAAAACAGTCAAGTATTCTCCACACCCCAATGTATACTGCCAATTCTTTATCTCTGTTCAAGCCATTAGGACTCTTTGTATTTAATTCAATGTTGTAACAGGATTCAAAAATATGTATCTGTTTCTCTTGATCTTCCCGTCGGATATTTCTCATGATTCTATCAATCCCAAATAAACATTACAACTCATTGTTGCTATCATATTTAAGATGAAAGTGCCTGGCCACTGGATAGGTGTAATCCATGTTTTTGATAGCATGCATGTGCTCCAAAATTCTCTTTTTTATTGGTTTGCCAGAACACTCCAAAACATATACTAAAAAGTCAGATGTGCATGTAATCTATATACAGCTTTGGATCTGCGTTTATCTATTCCCTCAAAATGGTATAATGCACATGTTGATTCTGAAAGATGAAATTTATTTTCATGTTCATTTATATTTGCCTTTAGTGATTACAATGGTAAATTAATTGAAATATCCGTGTGAGCGACATTTAGGTGTTCGATGCAATCAAGTGTTTACAATTGTTTACCATGGAGAACAGACTACATGACTGAAATTATTCATATTTTTTCTATATTTATGAACTGAATATATATTTCTGTGGTTATTCATTTGCATTTGGTGATTAAAATGGTAAATAAATGTAAAGATTCTTGTGAGCGACATTCAGTTGTTCAATGCAATCAAGGGCCCCATTTCGATCTCGCTCGGAAGGGCTCCAAACGCGATACGGACGGAAAAAGTACGATATTCGCGTAATTGCCGACCGAATCGTATCTGGGACCGCACCGCTCCGTATGTCTCATCCGTAGCCAAACCGTGCCGTGCAATGGAGCCGATTTCCGACCGAGCAAGTACGGTGCACGATTCGGACAGCCGGATCGAGTCGAAGCCTCCAACATGTAAGACCTCCCAGAAGCGGATTTCGGGGAGCCATAGAGGGCCCCCTTCACCCGTAGCCTTACGAGTCGGTCACAGGGCTACACATGCATGTACGGTGCGGGTGGGACCGATGCATCCCCATGACAGGGGGCGCCCTTTTCCACAACATACATTTTTCGTCAATGGCAGCCTATGTAGGCGACATACAACAGGCTCACATTGACTTCAATGGGGCTGTGAGCGACCCGTCAGCGCATACTCGCATCATACTTGGGCGCTCGGAGCACCGGAGCACGAGTCGGTTGGAAAGCCCTCCGGATCCTAGCCGTATGGAGGGTTTTCCGAGCAGGATCAGGCCCCAAGTGTGTACATTCATTCACTATGGAGAAAAGACGGTATGTCTGAAAATATGTACATATTTTTTCTATATCTACAAACTGAATGTTTATTTCTGTGGGTAATAGAGCGCAAAAATGTTCAACTTGACAAAGTGTTTAGCTAAGCTGAAACGCTGAGCATGAATAAAGTGGTGTGCTTCAGTTGGTATGCCGTGTTCTTTTTCCCGTCAGTATTTGGATTCTGGTTTGCTGTAAGAAAGTACTCGCAAGCCCTCGCAGGCATCAACACCGAGAGGGGGAGTTAGAGGCATCTCATGTGCCAAGCCAGGTCTTCCCTGGACCGGAAACAAGCATCCTGGCCCTCAGACCGGTTTTGGGGTAACACCCCTCATCAGCCAGGCTAGCAGAATCCAGTGGCAAAGGGGAAACAGCCTTTACCACGAAGGCTTTTCTACGTGTTACGTTTACAACGGTACACTTACCTCGTAAACGTCTTCACAACGCGTATTGCTTCCACGACTGTCTTTACCACGCAAGCAACGTCATCACGGAACGTCTTCTTCCTCATCCGAAAAAATGCGTCAGTCCTTTTTTAGTGTCGGGGAAGACATGAGAAAAAGGCAAAAAAAAAAAGAAAGGGGATTTGTGGGGGTCTCCCCCCCCCAAAAAGAAAAAGCAGGGTAAAGGAAAAATCGAGGCAAAGGCAATTCGTAGAAAAAACATTCCGTTGTAACGCATGCGTGGTAAAGGCATGCGTTGCAACGGAATGCGTAGTAACGACATATATTCGTGGCAAAGTGAGCAAGAGACCCACGTCTGGGCATACCCTGCCAACTTAGGGTGAACAAAGCAAACACAAGGAGATGATGGACGGAGCGCTGAAACTTTTCAGACAATCATCCCCAGTCACAGATCTGGGTTGAATCCATCATTGTTCTTTAGCTCACTTCGCCACCCCAGTTACGATCCAGCTTTATGCAAATCAGTCTTGACCCTGTGCTTCATGGGATCAGTCCAGCCTGAACTGCCAAGCCAGGTCTTCTCTGGACCGGAAACAAGCATCCTGGGACCGGTTTCGGGGTAACACCTCTAATCAGCCAGGCTAGCTAGAATCCAGAGGCAAAGTGATCAAGGGACCCATGTCTGGGCATACCCTGCCAACTTAGGGCAAGCAAAGCAAACACAAGGAGATGATGGACGGAGCACTGAAACTTTCCAGACTCTCATCCCCAGTCACAGATCTGGGTTGAATCCATCATCGTTCTTTAGTTCACTTCGCCACCCAACAGTGCAAAGTGTATCTTGAAAAATTCCCAGATACATAGAATATACAAATGTCTAGAGCACCACACATCAAAGATATATAAAACATTAGTATGTCATACCCAAGTGTGCCAGATGACCCGTGCAAAGCAGCAAAATAAGTAAAAAAATAAGTAGAAAAATAAGTAGAAGAATAACAATAAGGAGCAAGAAAAGCTCGAAAGTGGTGCAAAAATGACCATGTGAACCAAGAGAGAGGAAAAAACATTTAGTAAATAGATACAGTACCAATGATTTTTAAAAAACAGACAGAAAGAGGAATCACAATATCAAAAGCAACGTGAGTCCACATCCCTAAGGATAAATAAGAGACCTAAGGGAAATGGATACTTTCAAAAGGAAACTACCTCTAATATTAATCAGTGTGTGCGTAATATGTCCAAACCTAATAGAGAGTTCACAATCTTGTTCCGCGGAGCCCCGAGGTCCCACGATGAGTGTGTACAGTAGGCAGAGGTAATACTTCTCACATGAATAATACCACTCAAAGTCACTCTAAAATAAAGTCTTCTGTTCCAAGTCTAAAAAAGAGGAAGAAACATAAGGAAAAGACAAAGAAACATAGGGAAAAAGGAGAGGAAAACATACATTATCAAGAATGGCTTATAGTCACCACACTGTTAAAAGTGTCTATTCCTAAAATTTACAGTAGACGTAGAACAGCGGGGACGTAGCTCAAATGCAATTCCAAGATTCATGTAAGGAACCAAGTTGACCTATCTAGAGAAAACTAATATATTGAGCGAAACCGGGAGTGGGGAGCGCATAAGTGAGTAGCACGGCCAACTGTAGCATAGTATGTACACCGTCATTAGCCCAGACGAAAGTCATACCTGAGCGAGTCATATACAGCGTCAATTCGAGAGAATGTGAGCCAATGCATCAAGTACCATGATAAGCCAAATCTTTTGTATGGGTAAGCAGGAACAATTAGGTAATGCCATCAATGAGAATGAGGAAAGAGACAAAGAAAAAATATGTATCAACAGCAAAGTATGGCCAAAGTCCAAAACACTACAGAAACAAAAGATCAAAAAACAAAGGTAATTTTAATTTTGTACGTGCACCAGCCATAGTGTCAAGGATCCTCTCATAAACATGAACCGCAGGCCGCCTCTCATAACTCTTTTAAAGCAAAGCCCGGGACCCGTAGGAGGTCATGTGCATCACGCAGGAGAGATCATATGGTCATGAAGCCTCCACAGACCCAAAGAGAGAAGGCAAATGGGAGCAAAAATATGCATGGCATATTGGAGAGGAGTCTGAAAATAGAAGAAGGTCTGTACCTGAACCCATCGGTATATGACAACTACAGGGTGTCTTAATCCAGAAACTATATAACTGTTGAAAATCGTACTGAACAAAGTAATAACCACAAATAACAGAAAAATAACGTTGAGCAAAATGAGAATAGAGAAGTGTTTTTTGTAGGAATCCTCTCTATATTTGTGAGAGATTAAATATAAAAGTCACCACTAGAACGAGACACCTCTTATTGGGCGGTCTCCATAAACACAGGAGAAGAACACCTAAACTCTGAGGCTCAGAATAGATAGATGTCCTAAAGTATAAGCCTAATGTCAAAGGCTCAGAAAAACTGTAGAAAACTGAGAACTGGGAGGGAAGAGAAAAGAGAACTCCATCCCTAATCAGTACTCAAATAACAATGTAAAAACTTGAAAAAGCAAACAGATAAGCAAAAAATGTATGCAGCAAGAAATAATACTCAACTGAAACAGAAGAAACCATGTAAGAAAGACCAAAGTTAAAATGCCAGATAGATAAAAATATAAGATAATTAAAAAAGAAATGTAAGAAGGGCAATACATTTTTTTAAAACAAGTAAATAGAAAATGTGAACAAGCAGTAACCATGTGTATATGGAGAGTGAGATAAAAGACATAATAAAACAGACAGTATTTTGCCCAAAATGTGTGTTTTCACCTAGCATTTAGGACCTTAGAATCCGAAGAGATGAGCAAAATTGGTGTCAGACCAATATGTGGCCTAAAGAGAGTAGCATGGAAGGACAGATTCATAATACGCTGGTGAGTTAACATATTACAAGCAAATCTTCTTTTGAATAGAATATTGGTTTTGTTCAAAACCATGAAAAACAAGATCATTATTCAAAAGGAAAGATGCACATATAGAAAGAAACATCACATAGTCTGATACAATCAATACCCCAAGAATACATGTAGTTCCCTATCAACATTTAGGCCCAGTTCTACCGCTCTAAGTTCGGTGATCCATTTTGTTTCCAGCTGCCTCAGTAATTTTACCCTATCACCTCCCCTGGGCTGAATACATGCAGTAGCAATACTGTGAAATCTTAACAGAGGTAAGCCTGCTGAACCATGATTTTCATTGAAATGTAAGCTAATGGATAATCCCTATTAGAATTCTGAATGGCCCTAATGTATTCCTGTATCCTCTCTTTAAAAGGGCAAATCGTGCTTCCAACATATATTTGTTTACAAACACACACAATGCAGTATACAACACATTTTGTGTTGTAATTTATGAATGTATTGATTGTGTGTGTAAAGGTGGTGTTATATTGGAAAATCGTGATCTTGGCCAGGGTATGTGGACACATACTACAGTGTCCACATTTAAAAAAAACCTTAGGTGGAGGAGGTAACCAATGTGGTCCCGGCTTGATATCATCAGAAGCCAAAAAGGTAGGGCATAGTCTGCTTCTTAGGCTGGTTCCTCTCTTATAGATTAATCTAGGTTTGATGGAAAGGTTTTTACTCAAAGTGGAATCTGTCTGTAAGACATGCCAGTGTTTGCGCAGAATGTTATAAAACACATGGCTTTGTGTGTGGTAGGGTGTAATAACAATCCTTGCCCTCACAACATATAGTAGGTGGAGGGCAGTACACAACAAGCATATTTCCAGGCGCTATAGAAATGCTATGTATATACCATACCTTTAACATAAGTATAGCTTTTGAGGGTACAGCTGGAATTTGTTGATTCAGGGGCAAGCAAAGAAAAGCACAGGCTGGCTGAACAGTGATCATCTCGCTCTTGTCTATAGCCGAGAAGCTATGGTATATTGTTGAATATCTCCTAAAAGTACAATTTAGATGGTGTGCGCTTTGCTGGTTTCCGATGAAACCCGAAGACTAACTTACTGTCCCTGAAGCCTAGTTTTCCAACTGTAACATATTATCAGATAAAGTCACAAGCTTGCTTCCACATTGGGTTGCCTTGTGGCACCTTATAGCACTAAAACAGCAGATAAGCACTCATCCTTCTCGAGTTAAAATCTAGATGGATGAAAGGCCGAGTTGCCCTGTTCTTATTCGATTGTATCTGCTGTTGCATGTGGAATCTAGCTTAAGGGCACCTATCAAGGGATTTTGCATTTAAGTTTCCTGCTAACAGTCGGTAACCAATTAATGAAATCTGGAGGCGCTCTTGCGGTGGCTGAGCATTTACTTTCTAGCATGCTTGACTGATATTACTCAGTAGCACATCATCCTCCGTCCCTTCAAAAGAACGGAGCTCACTGCAAAAGGCAGACAGGTTGTTATCACAGAGGCCACCCCCGAAGGGGCCCTCGAGGGCCAGCGCCATAACAGATGCCAGAGCCCTACAAGCAACTGTTTTTCGCTACCGGGAAGCACCCCGAAGCAGAGGGGGCGCTTACCGCGCGTCTAGCATGCGCCAGAAAGGCGCCAGGTCACCTGGCCAATAGGGGGTTAGGTGGCGATTTGAGTCCCCTAATCAGGGGGCACCCCCAAGATTGGTGGGAGGTTAGAAAGGGGGGATATGTGTGCTGCTCCCCACACTACGCTCATTACTGCATCACGGAGCCAGGGAGCAGCACCGCAGGTTTTTTCGAGACCCATACCTACGCAGCAGCAGTGTCGCACTGCTGGTGGATACGAAAGGTTCATTTGGTTGGTTATGGAAGCACACCAACAGGGCTGTGTGTAGAAGAGGTCCACTCACTTTGGGATGCCTTACGGCAGGGTGAGTAGGCCTGACAAAAGGGGGTAGCAAACAGAGATATTCAGCTCGCAGCCCAGACCCTGCTAGATGGCAGAGCACCAAGGAGACTATCAAGGTAGCGAGTTGGGGTCTAACTACTGGGAAAGGCTACCCCCCCCCACCCACAAAAGGGGCATGGAAACCGACAGAACAATGTACAAACTATCAGGGTGATTTACGACACTATAATATACAAATGATTTATGACAAGCAAGTGATTTATAACAAGCAAGTGATTTATGACCCACAAATGATTTATGGCTAGTGATTTATGATGATAATGCAGAATGATTTATGACAGCCAGTTAATGACTGCTTGTGACACAATGATTTACGATACACCAATGATTTATGACACATGATTTATAATGAGCAACAAAATGACGTATGACACCTGATTTTATGATGTTTCATGATAATGATTTATGACCCTGGCCATAAATATGTGTCCAGGGTGAAGTAGAAAATGTGTGGGTATGTAAATGTATTAAAACTGTGGCCAACAATGACCACAAAACTACAACAAGTGTTGGCTGTCTTCGGTAATACATATATGTAAGATTTGCATGCCGTCCTGGAATGGGCAGAAAGCGGGTATTATACAGTCGACAGGGGTTAATTCTTAGGTGGCGTAAATTTGAGTTGCTGTAGCAGAGTCCTGCTACTTTAAACGCCATTGGATGGGCTAAAAAAAGAAATTCCTTCCCTGGTGGAAGAACCAGTTATAGTAACTAGTCTTCTTAATTTAAGTGAATTTAATTGGCAGAGCCACTTCTACTTTGGAAGGATTAGATACTTGCTTGACAGAGTGGGCCACGGTTGGAGATGACGCGGGCCCCAACTGGGGTTGGTTTGAAATATAATTCTGAGACAGTCAGCTCTCTGAGAGTTTGTTTGACCCTTACACAGCTCCGTCCCTCGGTCTGAGGCTGACTCGCATCAGCGGAAACTCCCATGTTTAATGGTCCTCCTGAAGCCAGTCATGGTCTAGGCTGTATGTAATTGGCTCATCATTGAGTGGTATGGAGAACCATGGGGATGGCATTGCGGTGACGCAGGCGAGATTAAGAAGTCATTTGGGAAGTATTTAGTTAACAGTACACCCGCGAAGGAGCAAATGTTTATAGACTCACACAAGTAGAGGAGAATATTCTGTCAGTCAACCTCGGCCTAGCTAGTTTAATTTAAGGGTATTGGAGAATTTGGCCATGAGTCTAAAGTACATACAGGCCTTGTTGGTCAGGGAAATCGCATGCATTGCACCATAATGGTGAGATGGTGAAGGGTCACAGAGATCATTAAATGCGAGTGTGGGAGGCATCAGACTATTCTCTGTGATGTGAATCGTGGGATGGTGACTTCTGGCGCAAAAT
This sequence comes from Triturus cristatus, assembly GCF_964204655.1. NCBI lineage: Eukaryota > Metazoa > Chordata > Amphibia > Caudata > Salamandridae > Triturus > Triturus cristatus. The sequence continues at coordinate 312,896,149 of NC_140587.1, read as the reverse complement.
ACAGTGCTTATGGAGCAGAAGTTACTAAATGAAAGCCTGGCACAGCTGCACAGGAGCATTTCAAGGGTCAAAGGGTAATCCCTTGCTTTTGAGTCACTGCTTTTTGTATTGAGGAAGGCGTGGAAACCAGCAAGATGAAAAGAAGGTCGGATAGTCAATCTGTGCGATGATAGCATCAGTTGGTCCCCCGAGGGCTGCTCAGTCAATGTTCAGCCACGCCAGCATTGCCTCAAGGACAGCAACGGCTGGCCTCGCTCGCTACATGTTCATTTATGTTCATTTACTTAAAGAAAGCTACATTTGGCCCGCAAGTATCTGATCAGTGTTTTTGTGCAAGCGGCCGGCGGCAAGTCTGGATCATGGGGCTCTCTCGTGTCACGAGAGCACAGCAGTGGGCGTTGCCGCAGTGGGAATACAAGAGGATAAGGCTGCACAACACTTGAGTGACTAGGCTGGGGGGCATAGGCATGAGATGGGGCCAACAGAGGCTAGCCATACAGGAGGTACTACAGCAGGAAGGTAAACTGGACGCCTTACTAGTACACCTGGGGAGCAATGACATGACAGGTTTGGGGAGGAAGGACCTTGGAGGACAACGATAATCGGCCTCAGAGACATTGCCAGATTACTCCGCCCAGCACACATAGATTCATTCTGCAGCACACATAGAAAGATGAAAACACCTTTTAGGATTGCTTCTGTGCAGGAAGGTGCCCCATGGTGCAAAGGTAGCTATGTTGGTGCTAGGCTGCCGAATTGGTGCCAGCGCACCGTATTGCATAAATACGGTGCATTCCTGCGTTTTCACTTTGTTGTAGGGCAGCGTAGCAAGGTAACTTGCTGCACTGCCCTATGCCAAAATCCCGTAAATGAGCGCAAAGTGTTTCCGAGAAACACGGAAAGCCAAAGGAGCAGCCTGCTCTGCAAGAGCACTAATGGCCTCGTGACAAAATCCACGTCTCCCATACACCTGCACAATACGGGGAACTTGATTTCCTTATGATTTTAGGGATGGTTTCCACCTCTCCTTCAAAACCGTACCCTCTTCTACCCCTCTAGAATCAACAATCAGTGATACATAAGCTAGAAGAAGCCAAGGAAAAGATCCTTGAAGAAGTGTGGGCCACCATAGTAGTTGGCCTTATTGACAGCCCAATTCTGGTGGAGTGGTCTGTTCACCACGGGGGTTGGTGCCTAAGAAGAAACCAGGCAAGCTCAGCGTGGTCAACAACCATTCCTTCCCTGCTGGTCAGTCGGTGAATAATGAACTATAGCAGAATCTGTGCACAGTTTGACACGGCTCATTTGATGGGGCAATAAGTAAACTTCCAAAGCTTCGCCCAGGATCCTTGATGGCTAGATCAGACATTAAAGCAGCATTTCACTTCCTGCCATTCTGCTCAGAGTATACCCAATTCTAAGACTTCACTTTAAAGAAATGGATCTATTTCAGGTCCAGATTGCTCCTTAAGCCAACACAGAACATCAAGGCAGAAGTCCTCCAAAAGTCAGTGCAGACAGAAATTGGGCTGTGGTTTGATTTTTGTGTTAATTAACCTTAATACAAATGAGCGGGCAGCAGAAAACCATGGGACTCGAGTGTTTGCCACTGTGCCCAGAAGAGGTATGAACTGAGAGAAGCATTTTAGAGGTCATGAGGGTGGGGATATGGTCCAATAGGCTGTGCTGTTGTGCAGTATGTTAATACCTTGTTGTATAGGTGTCTTGTTAGCGGGGCCTGGGTGTGGCTAGTTAGGCTGAGTGGATCCTGGTAACTATAGAGGAGAGGTAACGAAGTAGGGTTCTCAAGAAGTGTTAGCGCGGAATGGTGGCCTGCTATGGTATGTCTTAAAGAGTGTTCACAACATTCATTCTACCACTGAGGTTGTTCTTCAGAATTAAAATGTTATAGGTTAACTTGTCATCTTTTCATACCTGCATGAATTGAACCTAACCACTCACTCCCTAACTAAGGGGTGACCGATGTAGGCTCAGGAGGGCAGGATGTATGCTAAATTGCCAGGTAATCCACAAGAGACTTCTCTGCATACAATTAATCTATATGACCCTCATCTACATAAACATTAATTATGTGAAAAACTGCATTGATCCAACCCTACTGGGCCTAGGTTGGACATGTCTGTACTACTCCAGAATAAAACATTCTTCCTGCAGCCGCTCACAGGAATACTGAGACTGTTACCCCTTCACACGGCCTCTAAATCCAAGGGCTGCATGCCACTGATGCTGCTTGTTGCTTTGTACATTTCTGCTACATAAAAGTATTTTCCGAGCTATCTTTTCTTGGCACTTTGGGACCATAAAGACTTTGTCAGGATCTTATAAACAGCCCAAGGACATTTCCTTGTGTTTCAGAAACACTCTCTTTCGAGCATCCCTCGTACGGAGCCTGATGTCAGTATTTTCTGATTTTGAAGCGTTCTCTGTTTTTATGCACCAGTGTGTCCTCTATTTTAATTCATGTATGATATAGAGCGGATTTCTATACACAATCACACAAGCCAAATATATGCAACACAATCTCATAAAAGGAGGTGGGAGCACCAGTGATTTCCATGCAGTCATTTTACTGAGCTCTGAATCACAGTCTGGGGCCCAACAACGAGAAGCTGGCACTGGATATATGTCCGTTTTAATCACTGAATAATTCCATTTTAGTACAAACTCACACATAGCATACTTTTATTTGCCTCATTAAATTTAGGAGAAAATATTGCTTGTGTTTGAGGAATTCATCTTAGTGCATTAGTATACTGGAACAGTATAAAATGCACTCACATATGATGCAAAATATTGTGCATCCTACATTGCTTTCCTTGACTATATTTTGCTGATTCTTATGGAAAGATACACGAGTTTTAATATGTCTAAGTAAAGTATCTTTGCATTTGATATCCACCTTCCACAAAGCAGTCAGGGTCTCAGCCTGAACAGAAGGTACTGAACTCCTCCAGATTTCAAGTAAAGTGCTAAAAGCAGACAAGGGGCTTATTTACAAGGAAATGGCAGAGCGCAGAGTTGCGGCAAATTATGGAGCACCACGCTCTGCCATTTCCAAAACGCAGAGATGCGCCGTATTTATAGCAATATGAAACATTCCTGTGTTTTCCCTAGCGCTGCCGCTAAAAATAGCTTCCTAGCGCCAACACAGACACCCTTAAGCCAGAGTGCAAGGGGGCATTTGTTGCCCTTAATGGTTGTTTATGTGCAGGAAGGGACACATACCTGCATATAAACAATCATTTATGATTGCATTAAACAATCATTAATGGTGATTTGCTACTTATATGTGTGCTGCGTTCTGCAGCACACATAGAAGTAGCAAATCACCATTATTTAATGATTGTTTATGTGCAGGAATGGAAACCTTCCTGCATATAAACAATCATTAATGGCGTTTTGCTCTTTCTATGTGTGCTGCAGAATGCAGCACATACAGAAAAATCAAAAATGAGGACAAACAAAAGTATTTCTCCTCATTGCACCATTCTAGCACCTGCTATTGCACGTAGTTAGCTTTTGGCACTGCCTCAGATTTGCACATTGTTGTAAATCTGGGGCAGTGTCAAAAAGCAATCGGTGTTGCAGTGGAATTCCCACAGCCAAATCCTCTGTACGCCCCTTTCATGCAGATAACTGCATAAAAGGGTACCATATTTACATATTTGAAAGTGCCACTCATCTGCGTCCCTTGACCCATATTAACTCAGAAAGCAGCGTGTTGAGTGTTTTGAAAATGTGTGCTGGGATTAGTATCGGCAGATTAGTGAAATAGTAAAGCAATCTGGGTAGCATAACCATTTTGTAAATGGCCACTCTTCCTGCTACAGAGAGCCGCATTGAGGTCCAGAACGCTATTTGGGTTTTAAGTGCCTTTATCGCTCGTCCCAGATTACCATCTAACAGATCCTGCAGTTCTCTATATTTTTGAATGCCAAGATATTTAAATGTGACAGGTGCAACGGGGAACTTCGAATGACCAAAATGAATGGGGTCCAAACGAGCTGAGTCTTTAAAGTAATAAGCATACAATTTTGATTTATTGATCGACAGACCCGAGAGTGTCTAGAATTGTCAGAACACCGTGGGGAGAGGCTCATTGGGACCCCGGAGGTTATTGAGATAAAGTAAGATGTCATCCGAGTATGTGGAGAGAGTGTGAGTTGTTACCCCTTCCTCTTGCCACTGCCCATATCTTAATTGCTTGTGGTTCGAGCCCAAGTACAAAAAGCAAGGGCGAAAGGGGGCATCCCTGCTGCGTAGCTCTGGCTATAGGATAGGGTCGTGAGATATGGGCCCCTGTTCGGGCCCGGGCAGTTGGATATGTATATAATAGCCGGACCCAGGCTATGTATTGATCTGGTATTCTGAATAGCGGTAGGGCGTGCAACATATAGCTCCAGTGTAGAGTATCAAACATCTGTCTCATATCTAGTGAGATACAACCTGCTTCTGCATCATCTGCTTGTGTCAAGGTGAGTATCTGGTGTAGGCGCCTGGTATTAAGGGACGTATTCCTGCCCGGGACAAAGCTGCACTGGTCTATGTGTATTAATTGAGTAAGGTACAGGTGTATTCTACGGGTCAGAATTTTGCTGAGGATCTTATAGTCCGTATTCCACAGCCTCGTGTGATAGGGAGTGGTTTAGTAGGGGTGCGCGTATTTTTGGGGTGGACTTGTAAGTGCAAGGGTTGGGCAGGGGTGGGAAAGAAGACCTTTTGGGTTTGAGAGGGGGGCAGCAGTGGCAGGGAAGTGCTCAAGGGCAAACAGGGTACGTTCTTTTGAGACTGGGAAGGAGTTAAGGTAAGGGATTGGGTGTTGGAGGTAGAGGGATGTTAAGTTGGTGTTGTGGGTGTGGTGCCTGGGTGTGTGATGTTGATAGTGGCTGTGTCTGGTGGTGTGGTGTCTGGGTGTGTGATCTCGGTAGTGGCTGTGTCTGGTGGTATGGCTGCGGTGCTTGGGTGTGTGATGTCGGTAGTGTGTGGTGGTGTGGGTGGGGTGCCTGGGTATGTGATGTTGGTAGTGGCTGTGTCTGGTGGTGTCGGTAGGGTGCCTGGGTGTGTGATATCAGTAGTGGCTGTGTCTGGTGGTGTTGGTGTGGGACCTGGGTGTGTGATGTCAGTAGTAGCTGTGTCTAGCGGTGTTGGTGTGATGCATGGGTGTATGTCACTGGATGCAATGGTGATGGGGTCAAGTGCCTGGTGAGTGGTTGTGTGCCTGTATTTTTCTTATGTTTCTGTTGTGTGCTGCATGTGGATGCTGATATGGATGCATGCTGATGTGTGCTTTGGGCAGGTATGGACTAGGGACTGTGGATGGGGAAGAGGCAGGAGGTGGGATGGAGAGCTGAGATTGGTGGGAGGCTGCTTTGAGTGTGGAAGCAAGAGCCTGAAAATATCTCTGTAGGCCGAATATGTCAGCATGAATGCCTTCCAGGTACGGCACCATCAGTGTAACCTGGGGGCTTTGCACCTGGATGGCATTCAGCACTGCCGTCTCGCCCACAGAGATCTGCTTCAGGATGTCAATTGCCTCCACACATAGGGGAGCAGGGGAGCCAGGACAGGGGATGAGGTGCCTGGTGCAAAGGAACCCCCCCTCATCTTAAGGGGGCCAACCCTGACATCTGGCTGGGGAGCAGCAGGGAGGGTGGAGACGGAAGTGTGGTGGACATGGATGTTGAGGATGCAGTTCCAGGGGAGTTCACCACCACCAGGGAGTGGCCACTGGAGCTTTACACTGATGATGAAGATGACGATGAGTCATCTAGCTCCTCCATGGCACACCCACCATCCTCTGGGCCACTGGTTTCCTCTGTGTCATAGGTGTGAAGGAAACCACTGTGGCCAGTTGCTTCTCCAATGGTCTTGGCCCGGTCTTCTCTGCTGCCCTGGTTTGATGCTGAAAGAATTTTAGAAATAGGGTCATTGCAATTGTGTGAACACACTGGGCAAACAGATCCTAACACAAATATTACACAATTACACCGATCACATGTACAAGGATGACTACATTGACTCCAACATTGGCATTAGCACCTGCATGAACGCTACATGACCTGTGCACAGTCACACATAATGGTGTCATAACCACAGTCTGCTCCAACTGCATGTGTGACCTTGTCCCAAATCCACCCTCATGTGTGCAGCAGGAGATAGCATCACCCTGTCAACCTAGGTCCTTGTAGCATACCCTAGTTAGCTGATGTCATCAAATGAGATGTCAACATGGCATTCATTACTACCAATCCACACAAGGCCCTGCAATCAGCAAATGGTCAGGAGTCCCTAACCCACAACATGGAGAACTGCTGGTCACCTGCTACTGCTACATTGCACCAATGATTAACTACCAAGGAGAATTTGACATGGAAGTGACATGGAAGTGCCCATTCCACACTATACACACTTCCCAAGTGACACTTTCATATTTGATTTCAGATGACGCAGTTGAAAGCTGCGCATGAGTAGTTTATCTAGGTGTCACATGTAGTACAGAAGAGTACAATGGAGACAATCTGGCTCCAACTGGTATGCTATTTCAACAGAAATAACAATTGGACATGAGTCTGTCTAGGAACATCCCCAGTCAAGAGGGGTTGATGTGGGCACACATTTTTCACATTGCCAATCTCAGCGCCATTAGAACACTGAAAGTACATGAGGCTTAGAAGATATCCAGTCCACAAAGAGGTCTGAATCATGTCCACAAAGGAAAGGAATTCACTGTACTTTCCATGTTTCGCAAACACAAATACCAATGTAGTACTGAGTGCTGACCGACACAAATTAGCACAAAATGTCAGCATATCACTCCTTGATGAATATCACCAGCCACAGAATGACCCTCCACAAATGTACATGTGCTTCCCACTTGACTGAATACAGCCTTCTGAATGGCATGCAAAGTCACATTGCCCGAAAGTACTGGAAGATTTCCAACCATGTCTGTCATTGCCTCAACATTTTGACCTGGCTAATGACAGTCGTCAATGTCATTGGGTATGTGTAACTTACCTACAAATATCTACACACACCTGTTTGTGGTTACACCTACTCCGTATACCCATCACTGAATTATATTGTAATGTACACATTAGCCAACACAAACAAATTTGATGGATTCAGATTGAAAACCTTGTAGACCCTCAATCATGTATACAACAGTTGTACATGTGAAAATACAACACGTAAAGGTACACTTGCCAGCATGTAGGCATCAAAACAGATGGCACCAGTGGTGTTAGACACCTCATGATACTGTACATTCCCCACTTACCAATGGTGAGTAATGCTCAGTGTCTGCATCCATAGTGCATTGTATGCCATGCCATAAGCAAGTGGTTCACTAACACATGAGACACAGTTGTGAATGAGCATCACTCCAGACACAAGGATGACAAGTGTCCTGTTTGGGACCACTTTCACACATGACAGCAAAGGATAATGTTGATTATCTGTGACATTAGGCAACCGTGTGGCTGTTCAACTCTGGAAACTAGCATTTGGCTTAGTTCCTGTTCACTTGGACAATAGTCTATGGTTACCACCAGGCACCTACTACCAGACCTACACATGCAACAACTATACCATTGTGTGGGACATGAGTTACCTTCAAGTTTGATGGGGTAATAGGTGCCTGTAACAAAAGATAGATGGTCATGCAGAGTGTTTCACTCAGGTCAATACTCACCCCCTCCTAGCTGCAGTTGGGCTTTCAACTGCCCATCAAGGTCCGTGCATGCCACCCCCAGTATGCTGGCCATTAGGAGGGTCAGTATCTGGCGCGTGTCCCTTCTGCTATTGGAGGAAAGCCCCAGCTGGGTCTCTGTGATCTTGTGGGTCCAACTTCTCAGATCCTCCCACCTTTTGCTGCAGTGAACACTAGGCCGATGAGGGACCCCAAGGGACCGCACCTTCTGGGCAAATGCTTTCCATAAGGACACCTTCTGATGGGCATTGACCTGTAAGGATGCAATAGATGAAGAGACTGAGTGGACATGCAAGATATAGGTTATCTGCAAGGATGACACAGAGATAGTACACACCTAGCAATACCCATCTAACACAATCACACACATTACATGTTTGAGGCGCACATACTGAGCACTAGAAAAACCATAACTGTACACTGTTTATGTCCTCTGAGTTCTATCCTCCATCCAGATCATGCCTATACTGACTACAGCAGACCACTGACATCACATAGCCCTGACACACACCACATGTGCTCCGAAAGGTGTCACCATGTAACACAGCACATCATTGTGTCCACCTGAAGGCTACCATAGCAGTGCAGCACTGGACGGATACCTGAGCAGTCTGGACAAATTACTTGATTGCAACTGTCTAAGACATTACTGTTGCACAGTATTACACAGCAGGTGATGCACTTTGGAAATGCACTGCAGATGTTATCAACTATGTGCAGTCAACATGTTTCACATGAGCAATGTTCCTGTACATTGGTACCATCACTCATATGACAAAAAGATCCCAGACGTGGGAGGAAGGGGCCTATCCTAAGGCAATGACATACAGTGTCAAAATGTTCCATGGACAGTAGTCTCGGTTCTGGGGCTCTCACCATGCACCATATCAAATGTAGTAATACTAGGTGCATGTAGGCAAACTCATGGTCCTGTTACACTGATGTAGGCCACACCTGAAAATCAGCAGAGCTACAGGGAGAGTACTATGTGCATCTGTTCCACGGGCAAATAAACTATACTACAACCTTGGCCATGAACCATACATGGCACAAATAATTGTCAGTGTTTGCTCTCTGCATGCTGAACATGCTGTTCCCACATGAACATCATATGCCCACATTTTCCAAACCTTATAGTACATCTAGTGGCCATGCCATATATGACATTACCATTGTGGTTCACTGTGAAGGGGTCTGTGAGGTGATGGTATCTCCCTGAGAACATGATGGTGAGGCTGCATGTCTGTTGAGGGATGTTTGGGACTGCACATATATCTCACATCATCCTCCCATGCTACTCACAGGAAACATACACAAGTTAGGGTGTAAGGCCTATACATTTGTTAGCACATCTGCCATGACATGATTTGCATAATCATCATAAAATGATGGGTAGAAACATGCATAAATATGTGCATACAACAGGTGTAGGGTTTAAGACTGTATATACATCACCATGATGACAAAGTACAGTGCCACATGAACCATGACATAATTGTCCTTTGTTTGAGCCACACTAATTGACTTACAAAACTCTGCTGTCTGTCTTGGACTCTGAGACATATTGTGGCTCATGGGATTGAATAGGATAAATGTTGCAGAGTACATACTGTATTAGGAGTACTCACATGCTCCTCTGGTGAGCGATAGAGCTGGTGATACAGCGGAAGGACCTCGTTTAAGAGGGTCTCCAGCTACAATGGAGTTAAGGCAGATGCCCTGCTTCCTGTACAGCATGACATGACAGCTCCTAGAGATGGTAAACAGCAGCTGTCAATGAGGAGGTGTTGTAAGTAGCAGTCAATGGAGGCAAGTGATTTGATCTCCAAACCAAAAAGTATAATTATGGTAGACGGCCACAGCCATTTGACTGCGATGGTTGCATTCTCCAACTTTAGCCTATGGCTGTGACTGGCATGGTTGAATCCGTCTACAGCATGGTTCAAATCAGCTGGCGGTCTGCAAATTAGTATTTTCCATAAGCAAGTTCAGGCATCCACATAGGTTGCTGTTTAGACAGTCGCATCTCTTGAACCGGGACAGTCGCGCTTTCCAAATTTAGGCTATGGCTGTGTCCACTGTGGTTGAATCTGAATACCGTGTGGTTCGAATCAACTGACAGTTGGCGAATGGGCATGTCCCATAAGCGAAGTCAGGTATCCACATAGGCGGTCTTCTGTGTAGACGGCTACATCCCTTGAACGGCGACGGTTGCATTTTCCAACTTTAGCATTTGGCGATATCCACCGTGGATGAAGCCGCTTATCACGCCATATGAATCCGACGACGTTTGGTGATCCTGCATGTCCCATAGGTGTGGTCAGGCATCCACCATGTCAGTGTTGAAAACCACATTGTAAAGCGATCTTCTAAGTCCATCTTTGCCACTATATATATGTTGGAACATGTCACCTGACGTATGACAACACTCCGCTGTCTATACCATAAATCACACATCAGTGTTGTACATGACTGTGCATGAACACACAATTGCTGCAGTGCATCATACAGTGATGCTGACAGTAGATTTGTGTGCAATGCAGACTCCACAACATGACGATGCCCACCCTACAAATGAAGTTTGTATGATGTGCACCGTGCTCTTACAGACACATGTGGAGTCCAGTTTGGGGGTGATCGCTGGAACTTGTAATGATGGCAATGGATCAGTATCATCGGGGTGACTGCCGTACGTATCAGGCAAGTCAAAGCTAGGCTGTTTACCACCAGGAATGGGCTCTCCCACGACACAGGTCAATGGGGAATATGCATTACCTAGAACATTTTCAGGGATCTCTTCCAGTTTCTGCATCCAATAAGATGCTATGTATGCATTTGCCTTTCATACAATTATGATGTGTAATGCTGTGCTCTGCTCACATATGCAGTACTGTTTAGTCGCAATATTTGTGGCTCATTCTTGATATGTGTAGGTGTGGACATGGTGACCAATATGCATATGTGTCTACACTCCACACATAGTTACACTAGCAGAGGGAGGATATGACATCCTCCAGTATTCTGGCCATTTCCATACCTACAAACTATGGAAGAAAGAGACATCATCAGGAGGTATTGTCTCAAGTGGCACACAATACGAGATCTATGTGACCAGTTGGAGCCTCGTTTATGTCCTCAAAGGACCTATCACACATCTCTGACACCAATGGTGAAACTCATGGCAGCACTGCATTTCCTGGCCACAGGTTCCTTTCAGTACACTGTGGCTATAACTGGTGTAATGTCACAACCTATGTTCAGTGGGGTGCTATGTGATATTCTTTCAGCACTGATGAGACACATGGACAGCTACATTCAATACCCCAGACGTGAAGATTTGGTCAATGTGAAGGGTGAAGTTTATGGATTAGGTCGAATCCTACATGTTGTTGGAGCCACTGATGGCACACCTATTGCCTTAATACCCCCACAAATCAGAGAACACTTCTAAAGGAACAGGAAGCACTTCCATTATATCATCGTGCAAGTGGTATGTTTAGTTGATCTATACATCTCAAACATCTGTGCCAGATTCTCAGGATCTGCCCATGACTCCTTTGTAATGCCGAACAGCATCATAACCCAGTTGAGGTCACAACTATTACCGGAGAGGGCCTGGCTTGTTGATGAGTATTATGTGTCCAACCTTTGTATGTGTGATGTCTGGTAACATCTTCTGCAAATGTGTGACTCATTTTTGCACATATTTGTGTCTTCCATCTAGGAGACTCAGCGTATCCCAACCATCCATGGTTGTTGACACCTCTGACGAATCCGACAACACCAGGGGGAGTCCACTTCAATGAGGACCATGGTAGAGTAAGCGGCCAGTGGAGCAGACTTTTGGGCTCCTGAAGGCCAGATTCACCTGGGAAGGTGTGTCAGATCACAGTAGGCTGCTGCATGCTCCACAACCTCGCACTGCGAAGGAACATCCCTCTCATTGCAGACAATGGAGACCAGCAGGAGCCACCGGGTGAGGATCCTGAAATGCCAAATGATGATGATAGTGGCAAAGAGGAAAGAGTTGACATGTGTCAAGAGCTCATCAATAACTTTTCCTCATGAGTATAAGCATGCTGTGAGATGTAATTGCTTTGACTGTTACAGTGACTGTTGTGAAGCTGTGAGGAGTACATTCATGGATACTTGTTAGGTATGAACGGATGTATGTCGTTACAACGCACACTTTTACAATGCATGCACTTACAACGCATTTTTTACAACTCAACATCCACTACAACGCATTCCATTACAACGCAGGACACTACAACGCATTTTTAAAAACTACCTTTACAACGCATTCCATTACAACACATACTACCTTTACAACGCATACCATTACAACGCATAATATTACATTGGATTTAAGGTAAGTATTGGATACTATAGGGGTAAAAATTACTATTCTTACTCCAGGGGGTGCAACAGTAGGGTAAGTGTTGGATAGTATAGGGGTAAAAATTACTATTCTAACTCCAGGAGGTGCAACAGTAGGGCAAGTGTTGCATAGTATAGGGGTAAAAATTACTATTCTAACTCCAGGGGGTGCAACAGTAGGGCAAGTGTTGGATAGTATAGGGGTAAACATTACTATTCTAACTCCAGGGGGTGCAACAGTAGAGTAAGTGTTGGATAGTATAGGGGTAAAAATTACTATTCTAACTCCAGGGGGTGCAACAGTAGGGTAAGTGTTGGATAGTATAGGGGTAAAAATTACTATTCTAACTCCAGGGGGTGCAACAGTAGGGCAAGTGTTGGATAGTATAGGGGTAAAAATTACTATTCTAACTCCAGGGGGTGCAACAGTAGGGCAAGTGTTGGATAGTATAGGGGTAAAAATTACTATTCTAACTCCAGGGGGTGCAACAGTAGGGCAAGTGTTGGATAGTATAGGGGTAAAAATTACTATTCTAACTCCAGGGGGTGCAACAGTAGGGCGAGTGTTGGATAGTATAGGGGTAAAAATTACTATTCTAACTCCAGGGGGTGCAACAGTAGGGCAAGTGTTGGATAGTATAGGGGTAAAAATTACTATTCTAACTCCAGGGGGTGCAACAGTAGGGCAAGTGTTGGATAGTATAGGGGTAAAAATTACTATTCTAACTCCAGGGGGTGCAACAGTAGGGTAAGTGTTGGATAGTATAGGGGTAAAAATTACTATTCTAACTCCAGGGGGTGCAACAGTAGGGCAAGTGTTGGATAGTATAGGGGTTTTAATGTAATATTATGCGTTGTAATAGTATGCGATGTAAAGGTAGTATGCGTTGTAATGGAATGCGTTGTAAAGGTAGTTTTTAAAAATGCGTTGTAGTGTCCTGCGTTGTAATGGAATGTGTTGTAGTGGATGTTGCGTTGTAAAAAATGCGTTGTAAGTGTAGTGCGTTGTAAAAGTTGCGTTGTAAAGGTTGTTCCCCGGTATGAACAGCTGTGGGAAACTCTGCACAGCTGTTTGTGGCGGAAGGTCTTGACACATGCACATGTTGTTGATGTTTCTTTGTGTAAGTGACATTTAACCATGCACTGTGTACTCTAGAGGTGGACTGTGATAGGTGTCACATGGATGGTTTCCTAGCTAATCTCTCTGTATTGGTCTGTTGTAAGTACCTTCACCATGTCATTTCATTCGGATATTTAAGAGTTGTGACATCAGCAGGTATATGATACTGTCTCAAAGTCTGAACTGGACATAGAATGTTCCTGTGAATGACTGGCACAGACTTTGGGTGTACTACTTCGGTACCAAGCCAGCTTGCATAGCAATAGGATGGAAGTTGCTGAAAATCCATTGGACTTGTTCCCTGCTGTGTAGTGGTCCTTTAGCTATATGTGTGCCATCATGTTCTCCAAAACAATGTTGTTGTTGGGCCAAATCACGCTTCTCTTTCTTCACTTTGGCTATGTCCTCAATGTGTATGAAATGAATATAGCTGTTGATGTGTGTCATCATTGAATGCCACAGTACTGGTGGCACACCGCTGACTAATGTTTGTGACATTCCACCAAATGCTGCAATACTGGATTGGAACGAACTGTGCTCAGAAACCTTGGTACTGCCATGTTCTGGTTCCTTGTTTTTAATGTAGTGTGATTACTTTTGTGAGATTGTCGATATGTCTCCAGCTGATTCCATGAACCAATTACCATGTGCCTACTCTATTTGAGATTTTCAGATGTATCCCCTCCGACGATGTTGTTGAAGTCTGCACATGACATTTGTGGTCTCTGACACATATCATTTCAGTAATGTATAATTTAACTTTTTTTTTACATTATGCCAGCCTATGGTTGGAACTATGGAATAAAGATGTCATGAGACTGCACACTTGTGTTTGGGTGACATGGTTGTGATACTCAGTTGCACATTTGAGACATTTCACATGACCATGTTTACACAGGTTTCTTCTTCTTACATTTGGTAATCCACAAGGGGATAACTTTATCATTCCCTAAATATGAATGATACTACAGGAGCTAATGATTTTGTGAGGAGTGAATTTATTGCAGTGCACAAAGTGAAAACATAAAACTAAAGATAAAGTGAAATAGTGCCAACACAGGTGTGTAGTTGTTAGTGTTGATGGATGAAACCATTGTAAAATGAGCCACATTGTCCGAAGTCCAAAGTCCAACAAACTCCTCCCATCAGAAGTGAAAAGGTGTACAGAAATAGACGCGTTGCACACAAAGGAGGACATCATTTGTGAAGCCTCACCTTGGTGGTGGTGAATGCCTTGCCACTTGAACCTCCTAGATGTTTTCTTGGACATCCTGTGTCATGAGGGAAGGGGTGGGGAATACATTGCTACAGTCTCAGGAGTGTCTGAAAAGTCATCCTCTAACAGGGCCTCTTGTTCAGTGGCTGCTGCAGATGTCGAAGGGCCTGGTGTATATGGACCACAGTAAGGGGTAGGTGGTGGGCTGAAAGCCCTGCAGAGTGTGGTATTAATGTCCCTGAGCACGCCTATAAGCTGGTCCATGTTGTTAGTGTTAGTGTCCAGCCTCTGGTCCATGGAACTCTGCAGATGATTCATTCCCCAGGAGTTCCTCAAGTACCTGGCTCATTACTCTTTGGGAGTCCACATAGGCTGCCATGAGTCGGGCGATGTTGACCTGGGTATCAGTGCTACCAGTGGCCTCACTTAGCGGGCCCACCCCTGCCCCCATGGGACTGTGACCACAGCCCAGCCAGCACCCCCAAACTAGCTTCTTCATCCTCAGTGAGTGTATTGACAATGCTTACCTCCAAAAGTGGGATTGGGGTGTAGGAGATGTTGTTGGCTGGACTAGCTCCACCGGTTGTTGTGGCAGGGGTCAGCTGAGATGTTGAAGCTGGGGTAGGTAGGTGTGGTTATGGGCACAGTGAGACTCGCTGTTTCCGAATGCTCTGGCTGTCCAGATGGGCCAGGTAGGTAGGTCCTCCACGTCCAAAAATCCAAGAGATTCTGCATCACTGGGGGAATCAATCCGGGAGGAAGGTGGAGTCTGTTCGATGTCCTGAGTGTGGACAGATGTAGTGATGGCTCGACTTGCTCAGACATAGAGTAGAATGTTATTATTGTAAGTGTGGTATCTCCATCCACATCATTTGGTACACAGTGAATTCAGGCCTGGTAGGGTTCAAAGGGGTTACATATCGACAAAGTGAAATTTCCCATTGTGTTTGGCTTGTTTGCAGGACTTTGGGGGACATCCATTACATGAAGTGTTAATGGCCTAATAATTTGCTATACTGATATGCTTCATGTTGACATGAGGGATAGATATGGTATCTCCCAATGACTTGAATACAATACAGTGTTGAAGTTTTATGTGTATTCGAAAAATTCCTATTCCTTGGGGTGTACAATACAAGCAGACACACTACTTGATAGTAGATGTAGCACTGGTAATCATGTGTGCTATGCAGTGTCAGTTGGTTCACATCCATTTCATATCAGCAGGGTTATCTTTGTGCATTACTTATATTTCAGTTCCACACTTGAAATGGTGTCACTCATTTTCTCTTTCTTTTCTTTTATGGAGCTCAGGGTGAGTTCAGGTTGGGTAGGCAGACGCGCCTGAGCAGAGCAATAAGTGGAAGGTTCTCTGTCCTTTTCACCTGGGGATGATTGGTGACATGGCTGACAAGTGAGTAAGGACAACAGCAGTGATGCCTCCTATTAACCCCTTCCATGCCCATGACGGAACGGTTCCGTCATGAGCATCGGTTGCGCTGTGCTCATGACGGAACCGTTCCGTCATGGCCCCGCCCGCGCTCGAACCCTTCAGCACCGCGGGGGAATTCCCGCCGCGCTGAAGGGGTTAAGTGTAAAAGCAACAGGGCCTCATGGTAGCTATAGTCATTTCATTCTCTCCTCCCCCCAACTTGACCAATGGTTAACTGCCTTTGATGTGAACCTCACTAGTCAAATGGCTGACAAGTGAGTAGGTGCAAACAACAGTGGTGCCTCCTGTTAAGTGTTCAAGCAACAGGGCCTCCTGATACCTGTAGTCATTTCAAACTCTCCTGCCCCACACCTGACCAATGGTTAACTGCCTGTGAGGTGAAACCCAGTAGTCACATGGCTGACAAGTGAGTAAGGACACGCAACACTGAGGCCTGCTTTTAAGTGTTCAAGCAACAGGACCTCATGGTAGTTGTAGTAATTTCAATCACTCCAACCCCACACTTGAACAATGCCAAACTGCCTGTGAGGTGAACCTCATTAGTAAGGGTGGGCGTAGTTCGCGAAGTAGCACTTCGCGAAGCTACGCAAAGTGAAGTTCGCACTACGCGAGCTACGCGTAGCACTTCGCGAACTGCGAAGTAACATGTTCGCACTGTGCAAGATGTTGTTTTCAATGATTGCACAGTGCGGACAAGCAACCGGCACTGTGCAATCATTGAAAATGGCATCTTGCACAGTGCGAGCTGTAGTTTTCTGCTGCTCGAGTAGATTTTTCCTCGAGCTGCAGCTTTCTCAACGCGAACTGGTAGTTTCTCATCGCGAGCGGTCGCGAGCATACGCGACCCCTCGCAATGAGAAACCTGACCTTCTCGCGTTGGGAATCTCGCCGGGAGGTTTATTTTCCATGCTCGCGATCGCGAACAAGGAAAAAGTCTCGCCAGGATGTCATTTTGCTTGCTCGCGATCGCCAACTTGACGTTGAGGACCGCGAGCAAGCAAAAAATGACCGCAGCACTACGCAACACTACGCTACGCGTGTTCGCACTGTGCTACGTGCAGTTCGCGTAGTGCGAAGTAGCGCGAACTTCGCAAACTACGCGAGCGTAGCGTAGTGCTTCGCCCAGGCCTACTCATTAGTCACATGGCTGACAAATGAGTAAGGACAAACAACACTGGGGCCTCCTGTTCAGAGGTAGAGGTAGCAGGCCTTGCTGTAGTTGTAGTCAATTTTGACTTGCCAACACTAGCAACACAGGTTTGGGTTACATAGCTGTTTGCAAAATGCAACTATGGTGGGCCATACTATTAGACATTTGTACATCAAATGGCTCCTGGGATGATGATTTGATGGTAATGAATTTACAGACAGCATTCCCACATGTGGGATGTAATGGAGGTTGACACGTGATCTTATGTGCAGGGCTACTGATTGCAGGCCCGGCTTTAGCGTTGGTGGTGCCCTGTGCGAGAATGTTTCTCTCACTAGCACCCTTTAACATGACCAAGTCTCCAAACCACTCACTATCAGATGCATTGCATTAGTTATATAGCGCCACTCATACCAGTGTAGGGTGTCAGAGCACTTTGCATCACACACACATTGTACAGAGCTAATCAATCATACGTGTGTAAATTAGTGTATAGGAAATGTTACATAAGCCAAAGGACTAAGGACCACATGCATCAAAGTCAGGATATGCGAATTCTAAATAGCAAATATTTTAAGAAATCTCTATTTAGGACTCGCAAATCCCTATGCATGTAGGAATCGCAAAAAAAATTGCGATTCCTACATATTCCTTAATTGCAACTAGCAAATTGCGAGTCGCAATTAAGGAATAGCTACCCATTCATTCATGCGCAATTTGCGAGTACCAAATAGGTACTCGCAAATTGCGCATGCAATTTCAAGGGAGCCAAAAGGACACCCTGTTGCACCCCTGAAATTGAGATGTTACCACATGCTCTGCACATACATGCCCCAAGGGCATGTGTGTGTGTAACATGAAACTTTGCAAAATGCACTTCAGTGCATTTTTCAAAGTTTTTGCAAATTACCATCAAGTTCAAATTGATGGTAATTTGCAATCCCTAATTGCGAATTTGCAATTTGGAATTGCATCATGCATTGCATTTAGGGAATCGAAATTTGCGATTCCCTAAATGCATTCGCAATTTAAGTAGTTGCTTATTTTGCGATTACTTAAATTGCAAATTTGCATTTGGGTTGATGCATCCCAAATGCAAAACTACCGGTCGCAAAGGGGCAGATTCTGAAAATCTGCCTGTTTGCGATCGGTATTTTCGTTGATGCATGTGCCCCTAAAAGTGTAAGAGTCACATGCCATCCATACTGGTAGGCACTATAGTTTGAGAGTGCTTGGTCAGGAGAAGCACAATCTCAAAGTTGAAAAAGAAACAGCATAGTTGGGAGTTTTCTCTAATAATAAGAATCGATTTCTAGCCAAATTAACCCTTTTTGCAACTTTAATCAATGTTTTAATGTATACTTTGTAGTGTGTATGTAGTTCTATGATAAAAGTTAATAGTTCACTGTTGTATATTAGGACTTAACTTATAAACTGCAAGTAACAAAAGGATGTCTCTTTTAAAATCAGTAACCTACTGATCTTTTTACATTACATGTACACTGTAATCTACTTAGTACACGTTCTTTGCAGCAGGCATATTAACCCTCTGCACTAACTTCATATAAGTCATAACCTCAACTTTACAAAACTCTGATACCTCTCTCCAGGAAGGACATTAATCACAAGAATTATCTTGAAAGTTTTGTGAGGCCTGGTAATTGCTGAGGAAAGGAACGCTGCTGCAGGTGCTTTAAAAACATAATAAACTTTTAAACACGGCGCCCCCAGGAAGTCAGCACCCAGTGCGGTGGCACCGGTTGCACCGCCCTAGAGCTGGCCCTGACTGATTGTAACTGGCAATCAGACATCTCTGATACTTTGCCTACTGCATGTGGGAAAAGTAGATGAGAAACACAATAGCGAGAGCTGAGATGTGTGCAAAACGAACATTGATTTGCTGTGACAGTTGGTGTGGTGTTACTTACCAGTCTCCCCTCTCCCAGGTATTCCTGTGAAGCCCTCAAAAGCCAGGATGGCATGCAGCTTCTCCTCTCAGGGTGTGAGCACTAATGGCGGTCCGGGAGTGACCATCGCCAGTCTTCTGGGCTGCAAGGTAGTGCTTGGAGGCCAGGTCTTCACCCTCGCCCTCAGGTCATGCCACCTCTTCCTGATGCCCTGCTTTGTGTGCAGAGTGATACATACAGCATTCACCTTGTTGACTATCCTGTCCCACATTTAATTCTTCCTAGCAAGAGAAGTTTGTTGGACTTGGGCTCCAAAAATGTGTGACTCTAATCTAATGATTTCATCCACCAACACTGACAACTCAGTGTCAGAAAACGTTGGATTTTTGGCCGGTGACATTTAAATTAAATTAAGTGAGTTAGAGAGAGAAGTAAAAGAAAAATGCCTTTCAACCAAGAAAATATGTAAGACAAAGTGGAAAAAATATGCGTGGAGTGTGTGTGATGGGAGTGTGTGAAAAGGGATAACTCATGTGACCCCTAATGCTGTTCTGATTTGCTGTGCTGCCGTATAGAGGCACAAGATCATGGTCTGGATGGAGTGTGTTTTATAGTGTGATTTTAATGCGTATCCACTTTGGCAATGGTCATCAGCTGTGTTGTTTTTTTCCAGCATCCATTGTGTACAGTTGTGGTGCTTTACTGTAGAAGTAGCGTGGCGGTCTAGTGTTGTCATGAAACCGCCGACAGGGAACTGTCATTACAGTGGTTCATCCTAATCTGCTCGGCGGTGGTAGCAAAGCCCTGATGGCATCAGAGTACCTATTGGCAACATTTCCAATTGCCACAGCCCATGTGAACGTTACTCCAACTGCAGCGGCCTGTATGGAGAACACTCCGACCATTGCATTTGGAGGTTCGACTTGCATGCATCGTAATACGACGTACTACATTGTAATACGACGGGGGTAACTTCATGGCCTTGGCGGTTGGAATTGGACCACGGTCATGGCATCATAATGAGCCCCTATATTACAGTTTAATCTTTAAAAATTCATAACTCTTTTTGATGTTTTGTTCTTGTTTTGTTCATTAAGTTAAACTCTATTTTTCTAACCAGTGGGGTATCTTTTTGTGCGGTGTTTTCACTGTTTTACTGTTTGAAGTGTTGAATAAATACTTTACACATTGGGGCTGATTATGATGGCGGCGGACCGCCCCTCTGCCTGCCGACAGCTCCTTGGTCCTACCACTTGATTAGAATACTGCCAGTCAGACCAACGGTGGTTGGGGGAAGACCTCTGCTTCGACCAGGATCAGTGTTCCTGATAGGGCGACAGTCGGAATCATAGTCACAAATGCCGGCGGTGCAGAGGAAGGCACCGCTGTCAGGATTATAATATCCCTTTCTGACAGCCTTTTCATGGTGGGAAGACCGCCATGAAAAGGCTGTTGGAAACGGAATTTAGGGGCCCCAAACAGGGCCCTTGTCCATCATGGGCTGCTGTAAAGTAACCCCGGGGGCGCATGCTGCCTCGCACCTCCATGCACCAGTCCATGGATGTGCAGGAGGTGTTCTTTTTCACAGCAGATTGTGCTGCGGCCCTTTTCCTGGACTGCAGCACAAGTCGCTGTGAAAAGCAGCACTTTGCGACAGCCAGCCCGGCTGTTGGACCCCCACCTGATTGTCACGCAGTCTCTTGACCACTGCAATAACGGGCAGCGGTCTGACCACCCACTATCGTAATGAGGACCTTTGCCTCTTAATTTAAGCATGACTACTTTATGCCAAACTACCAGAGGATGAGCACAGGGTAATTTAGGGTGTGTTTGTGACTTACCCTGACTAGGATTGTGGTTACTGCTTGACCAGGGATTCCACACCAGTCAACCAGGAACCAAGTTTGTAACAGTTATGTACATGGGGTAGTGGATACCCTCATAAGCCTGTTCTCTCACCATTCAAGCTAAGAATGATGTGAGGAACAGCAGGACATTAACATTTCCTGATGTTCCCATCACATTATTTCTGTTGCTGACCCTCTTCCAAGTTGACTCTGCATCCTTGGACTCATGACACTTTGCATGTTTAAACCAGCTCCATTCCCACCCCCCCCTTTTATTTTACTGTTTTCAAGAAGAAATCATGTAAACCCACATTTTTTTCTCTTAGATTTGTTTGACTCTGTTAAAACTGTTTTGACTTCCGTTAGAGCTTCTGTAATAAGCAATATATAAAAGCGCTCTGAAACTGATTCAAAATCTTCTCACTCCATATAATCCTGCAATATTTCTGTAGTCCAACACTCAACATCTCCTTGCAGTTCAAAGGATAATAAGAACCAGGAGTGGTGGTAAGTCAGTCGCTTTTTTAGTACCTAAACTGTGGAATGCACTCCCCTCTGAACTTAAGACTAACTGCATCTGAACTAGCTTTTAGGAAATTGCTAAAAAACTTTGTTCTGGTTTGCATTTTCATCTGAGGATATCTGGTTGTCACAGGGCTGGGAAGCCTTTTATGGTATCCCGAAACTGGTCCCAGGATGCTTGTTTCTGGGCCAGGGAGGACTTGGCTTGGCAGTTCGGGCTGGACTGTTCCCATCTGGAGCAGGGTCAAGACTGTTTTGCATATGGCTGGGTACAAACTAGGGTGATGTAGCGAGCAAAATAGCAATGGATTAAACCCAGATCTGTAGCTGGGGTGACTGTTTGAAAAGATTCAACACTCCGTCCATCATTTCATTTTGTGATGCTGCTATGTACGCCCTAAGTGGCTACGGGTATGCTTTGACATTGGTCTCTTTCTCGCTGTGCCACTGGATTCAAGATAGCCTGGCTGACGAGGGGTGATACCCTGAAACTGGTCTCAGGATGCTTATTTTTGTTCCAGGGAGAACCTGGCTTGGCAGTTCAAGCTGGACTGTTCCCATGGGGAGCAGGGTCGAGACTCATTTGCTTATGGATGGGTCCAAACTGGGGCGAAATGGCGAGCAAAATAACAATGGATTAAACCCAGATCAATGACCGGGGGCGAGTGTTTGAAAACTTTCAACACTCCATCAATTATTTTGTTTTGTGATGAAGCCTTTTATGGTAGCCATGCACTTTAGAAATGCCTGTGAATAGAACAGGATAGTTATGTTCAATGAAAATTATCCCAAGCTACTTATTGCTGTAATAGTGACCACATTTGACAAGATTACATTGGTGGCCACCATATACAAGATTACTAGAAGTGATCACTTCAGTGCAGAAGGCAGGGTTGTCAGCAATAATGTAAAAAGACTTTGTTAATGAGACATGCCATTACGTGGGTACATATAAAAGCAATAGCTGCAATGCCACTGCCACCAAGGTAATAATGTTAGTTATAAGTCTCCTCTAGGCCACGTGGTTTATCACTTCAATATCAGCTTTAAATATATTTTGACATTTTTCTCCAAACATAAGCTTATGAGTTCCAGAATGGCGCATATTTTCATCTCAAATAAACACTCTCAATTTGTGTATAAATATATTATCTCAACCAAGCAAAAGCTTCTAATTTAGTGTGGGCTGCACCCAGGAGAAATATTTACATGAAGCTGAAGCACCAGTGGCGTAACATAGGCCCCCGTAGTCCCCACGGTTCAGTGGGGCCCGAGCTGCAGGGGTCCCCCTCACCACAGTACCCTGGCCTGAGAGCTCCTGATTGACTCAAGTAGGGGGTCCCTCCATGTACCTTGCTGGGGAGCCCCCTCAAGTTATATTACACCACTGTGAATCATAACTAGTAGATGTGGTGCAGCGGCCAGGGCAGCTGACTTCAGAGCACAGGGCTCACGGTTCAATCCCCCGCTCCAGCAGCTCAGCTCAGCACAATGTGACTCTGGGCAATAGCTCACTTAATTTCCATTACAGCCCCCAGGGCCTTGAGACCTGTAAGGGTGAGTAGTTTGCGCTTTACAAAGACAGATGTATTTATTATTATTATTATTATTATTTATTATTATTATTAGTTATTTATTATTTACTTATTATCATGAGCTGTTCATTGGGAAAGCCTGTTGCAGAATGATGTGTGTATGGTGACCAAAGGGTGAATGGCACATGACCAAACTGTCCAACACACTCCATTACATTTTTCACATGCACCCGCAATCAGGTCCAGGAACACATGAGATGACACACAGGTAGAAAGTAGGTGCAATTGGTCTTTATTCAAAATTGTTAGAAAAACATGTTTCTTCCTTAAATATTGTGTGGTGGTATGGGGAAACACAAATATAGGGCAGTGTGGGAGGACGGTGTAGAGACTGGTGAGTAAAGACTTCATGAATGTTGTGGCTTCAGTCGGAGTCCAAGGTTGGGCGAGAGTCATCCACCTCCACTGTCAGGCAATACTAGGCCCATATTAAGTAGTGGATCAGGCTGTGCACTAGGAGCAGATGAACCGATGGCAGAGTTGGTGTGGGAGGCCTGCAGGTGGTTGTTGACCTCCAGTTTCCGGAGGTGCCTCAATTTACCCTGCAACTTGAGAAGGACCCCCTGTTTGGAGCGTTTTTATGAGCTACTTGCCCATGGCATGACACCTTGAATCCTTCTCTCTCCATACCCAGAGATGTTCCTGGTGCAACTTCACAACATTCTGCTGGAAACTTGCGTCTGTATTTTCTAAGATACAGGTTTGCCTCTACATCAGCAGTGGAAGATCTTCCAGGTAATTAGAGATGTTGACATGGTCATCCCAACTTCATGAATCTCCCCCCACATATGACATTGTTGTTGAGAGAGCCAAGGCTACCAGAGGATCCTGCCAAACCCCACCCCCACGTGTTGCCATTTGTTAGAGGCAGATTCCTGTCATGCACACTGTGGGTTCATACCTAGAGGATTGTGGTGAAAAGTTAGCCTCAGCTGGGGTTTCCTCTCTGTGATACGATAGAGAGAAAACCATAGTTGAATGTGGGTGGGAAAAGGAACAGGGGCGACAGTTGAAGTACCTGTGGACTGAGGGGTGGTAACTAGGATGAGCATTAATGGCTTTTAATTTTGGTGGCTGTTGGATTGGAATCCAGAACATTGCTCTAGGAAGGAGACAGGGACTGGCTGTCAAGTGGTATTTCAGATGTCATGTTGCATGGGGCCAACAATCTCCTCTTCATCTGCAGCAGTGCAGGCTACAAAGATAGTAGCTTGCAAGAAGACTAGGTATTCTCTATGTATTGCACACTGTCCTCTGCTGATGGATGGAATGGCATGACTTTCAGGCTGTTTGTACCCAGGTGCTAGAAGGGAAGGGCAAAGACAGTTAATACTTTGACATTTGAGAATGTGTAGAGGCAATAACGAGCCATGTTACTAAAATGACACCAATAATACTTCAATACAGACAAATGAGGCATAATATTACCAGATATGGCTAATTGCTCTTTGCCTATGAACAGTGGCGGCTGGTGACATTTGAAAGTGGTAGGGCGTAAAATTGGTGGCGGAGCAAACGAGCCAGAGCGAGGGGTTATGATTTTTTGCTTTAGTCATCATCCTAATGTGGGTTCAAATCATTTGAGTAGAAATTAATTCTTATTATTAAAGTCAACACAACCACTGTGTTCCGTTTTACATTATGAGTTTGTGCTGCTGCTGCACCAGACCAAGCAGTCAGTATTAAACTATACTGCCTACAGTATAGATGACATGTGACACCTGCACTATGTAGTCCTCTTTGTCTTGGGTAACATTTACCATGCACTGCTTTACACATCAGTTCTAATCCATTGTCTCTGTATAAAGTGTGTGATGCAAAGGGCTCTGAAGCTCTACAGTACACAGCATTAATTAAACAAAGGAAAAGCATGTGAGATAGGGGCTATTGGGGACTTGTGAGACACTGATAGAGCTTGGTAGTGAGGGAATCGATGGAGAAAGAGGGATATTTTGGGGAGGTAGGGGGCAAACAATATCGCCCCAGGAGCCACCAGCGCATAAAGCCATCCCGCTCCCACCCCTACTTCTGGAACGTTGATACCCTTAAGAGGCCCAAGCTGTCACCGCCATTTTATCTTTCAGCTCCACTCAATATGTTGATATGCCAAAACCATCCAACAAGGTGCCTACTCTAGAAAGTAAAGGACACGCAGCTTTTAAAAGAAGTTTTGTTCCTGCGGAGGATTACCGAATGCTCTTTCCATCCGCATTGTAAAAGCAGTGGTTTTAAAGGCGCGCATCATATGCAATTCCTGCAGCCTCTGTGGAAAGTTCTGGTCGAGGATTCAGCTTTCGTCTCGAGGTGTATAGAAATGCCGTGGAGGCATCTGAGCGCAAATGCAATTAAAACCTCACAGTGTGCGGCTAATCTATACAAGCGTGTGATTAAAACAACACCGAGCACCCTGGCTGCGATTTCTTCCAGGGCACAGCTCTAAGAAGGATAGAATTACATCGTAGGGCGCTTCCCCTCGTCCGAATTAAAATACTATTGTGACTAGAACACTTTATTATAACTCACTACAACGTCTGCGTGTGCCACTCATTCCAGAAGTCGCGGCCATCATTACGGGCGGGTAGGGCGGGGTGTAATTTGAAATTGGGTCATCGCGCCACGCGGGAGGGGGGGGGGAGGCGGGAGGGGTTTAATGGGAAATAATATATAAAATAAAACTTACCGTCCCGCCGCTCCGCACCATCTTCTGGAAGGTTCACGACGTCCGGTCCTGACTCCTGGGTTTTTGAATTCCAGGCCCGCCGGCTGCAGCTCTTCTTGCGTCATCAGGTAAGGCAGCCTCCCTCCCTTCCCTCCTCCAATCACAACTGGCGAGGCGACTCTGAGAGCGCCCCACCCGGGCCATTTTCTCTATGTAGGCTGCTGCATGCAGCAGCCTACATAGAGAAAATGGGAGAGTGGGCGGTCCTGCTCGAGGACAGGGGAGTGGCTTGCCCACTGTTGCGCATACTGACTGTTTGGTCAGCTCCAGGGCCGGCCAAACAGTCAGTATGCACAACAGTGGCCAGGCCACTCCCCCCCTGCCTTC
Organism: Triturus cristatus; assembly: GCF_964204655.1. Taxonomy (NCBI): domain Eukaryota; kingdom Metazoa; phylum Chordata; class Amphibia; order Caudata; family Salamandridae; genus Triturus; species Triturus cristatus. Next base: position 312,870,181 of record NC_140587.1, on the reverse strand, counting down.
GAGCAGGACCGCCCACCCCCAACCAGGCACTTCTGCTTTCTCGTAGTGCGAGAAGCAGAAACATAAATGGTAGTTATTATCATTTATGTTTCTGCCTTCTCGCACTGCGAGAAAGCAGTAGGGCGGCACCCAAACGCGGCGACGCCCCAATGGAGGAGCCGCCACTGCCTATGAACATGAGAAAGAATTGCGTCTAACCTGGCAATGCCACAGGTGGTGCTGTGTGGATGGGCCAATTGATTCAGCTGCTCAGCAGTAATCTCTGAAGGTGGCTGTAGAGATTCATCCGCAAATTAAGAGCAGTAGTAAATGGTAATGAAAAACAAATGTGAATTCTTATAGTGTGATTGACAACAACTGTAATAGGTGTGATAACATTAATGAAGATAAAACTGAAAGGAGGGTATGGCATATTCTATGCACATGGACAGAATGATACATGGGCAGACATGTTCGTTTTGAGAAAGGAGGTTAATGAGATGCAACTGGATATATATAGTAGTATATGTACTACGGGCACAGATTACATGACTGACAGATGGTAGAGGCTGACTTTCTGCCTGCAAGATGTCCCCTGATGTGGTGTGATGTGTGGGCTAGTATGGACACCAGGGGACGTTGGGTAACTTCAGTTCTAGAGCGAAACAGACAAAGTATTAAAATATTAAAAAAACAATAGTATGGGGGTATGGAAAAATGGTAGTGCTAGGCAGTGCCTAAGCATCCAGATGGTATATCCTGGAAGACAGCTACTAGGACAATGATGTCGGTTAAAGTCCGACATTGATGTGACGTGAGGAATTGTTACAAACTGTAACAAAAGATGTATCACTTTTTGATTATCCATAATTGGAATATGGGTCGATTGAGTGGGTGACAAGAGACATATACATATATTTATTAATGAAGTAGGGAGAATGAAGTATGCCTGTAGTAAACAGACATCACACCTGTACCTTTACCCAATACAGCTGTTAATGAGACATACTGAACATGGGGGCCTTAGTTTGTTATAGAGTCACATTTTCACTATAGTCACACTAATAAGAACATGACATGATGCTATAGAACATATTTGTACAACATAAGAATATTATAAAGAAATTGTTTTAGCACGTGCAGTCAAAGACACAGCTATGGCAGTGTTGAAGTACAATAATAAAAGATGTCCAGAGCGCATTTGTAACATTGATAGCAGTAAGGCTTGGGGAGAGGATGTGGCTTAATGGCTAGGGCGGTCGACCTCAAAGCTGGGGAACCAGGTTCGACTCTTGGCAGGGACGCTCAACATCCTGTGAATCTGTTCAAATTACTTACTCTCCCTGTGCCTAGCCAAAAATGAATGTGTCCATCTGTAATGCAACTGGTGCTCATGTAAAGCGCTCTGATACCATCGGGTCTAGTTCGCGCTATATAAACCTCCCAAAAAGCTAAACAAAAAAAAGGGCATATTTGGCTGGGTGGCGGAAATGCATAAAGGTGTCAGTCCTGGCAGTGCCACAGGGGCACTGCCCGTGCTTCAGTTGATGCTTGTAACGCACATGACATGCAGATTGTAACAAGGAAACTTAGAAGTCATCAAAGCTATTGTAATTGGGGGCAGGTCATTGTGTGTGAGGAATATGTTTGCAAAGTGTGCCTATTTGAGAGGGTTGAGGAGAGTGTGACAAAAAAATGGGCAATTAGTAATCTAGTTTAATCTATCATGTAATTAAGGAGAACAGAAGTGGAATAGTCAGAAGTATTTATTCTTCGGCATAGCATAAGTCGCAACAACTACCAAACAGTCAGTAAACTTCAGAACATTCCACACCGATCAAACCAAGGGAGGGAAGGGAGGAGGGGGAACAAGGGAAATAGCAGGGACAATTACACATGCCAATGTAAGGGTAACACAAGTTGTTCCCAGGATAGGCTACAGTGTAAAACTAGATAATTACAACACTCTAGTTGAAAGTTGGATTGTGTTTTCCAGGCCAAGGAGCATGGTAGAGAGGATACGCTCATCAAGGAGCGTGAGGTGGAGGCATGTCATGTAGAACTTCTCCTTCACCCGCCTTCTTTCATCCTACCATTTTTTAATCCTCCCAAAGAGTGTACCTCCACCCCAAAGCAGTCACTTTGTCAATGAGCAACTGCAACGTAACCACCTTATCACCTTCTCTGTTCTACTGAGAGTAAGTGAAAGTAGGCATCTAGTTCCATGTAGTGCTCCGGTACAAAATTAAATACAAGTTCTGTTTGTTGCTCAGTAAAGTTTTACTTCTGTTTCAATGCATGCTGAAAGCTGGAGATAGTTTTTGGCACACACAATGTGACAACATGCAAGACCAGAACCTGTGTGGGCTGTCATTATGTGCTTTCAAAGATAATGTTTGTCAGGTTTGTTATTTTCCTGAGGAGATGTCTGTTTTCCATATTATTCAATTTACAGTTCTATATAGGTCTGTGTTGCCAATGCTGCTCAGAACAATGCTTTAAAGTGTATCCTTACATGCACCTGTAATCTTAATATCAGTAACTTCACAGGATTAGTTTAATTTACGTGTCTCAACCCTATAATGTAACCCCGTTATGTAAGAAGGTGGATAATATGCAAATTCACATCAGCGCAGCAACAAAAGGAGCACATTTTTAGATGAGTACCCTGAGAAGATTGAAACCCTTCATATCTGCAAGTGACTTTAAACAGGCAGTTCAGACTCTTGTAATTCCCAGAGTGGACTATGGGAATGTAGCTCTCTGCAGCCTTCTCAGATCTATGACAGCCCCCCTTAGAGCCTCAATCAACTCATCCGCTAGACTCATCACATGCTCCAATAGAAATTCTCACATCTCCCCTGACTTTCGTGCCCTGAACTGGATACCTCTCGAAGCTAGAATCCAATTGAAAATTGCCTGCATGACACACAAGGCACTGCACCACAAAACCCCAAGATATCTAGCGGAGAAATTGGTACCATCGGGTGGTATCAGAACAACCAGGAGTTCTGATAACCTTCTACTGAAACCACAATGATTTTCCAAGAAGAAAACATACAACCGGACCTTCTCAGGAATGGCACCCAGGATATGGAACACCCTGCCTCCTGACACAAGACTGAACCCCTCCACGTCATCTTTCAAAAAAGAAGTGAAAGCGATCCTTTTGGCCAAATTCACTTGAACTATTTTTACATTCATGTATAAATGTGCTTTTCTATACAAGCTACCATTTCTATATGCATCTAACTCACAGTATTTTGATGCTTATGTCTACCACCTGTATTTACCCTGTAAAGCGCTCTGATACCCGTAAGGGTCTTGTTCGCACTATACAAAACACTCAAAATAAAAAAGTATATAAAATAAATAAGTAATCCAACTACTGGACACCAAGCCTGTTGGAGCTGGTGAATTGTATCCAGGCACAAATTTCTGCCCCAGGAAAAATCTGAAATCTACAGATGAGCAGAAGTTTTACATTTCCCTACTTGACTAGGCCCGTCAACAGTATGCAGCTCTCTGGAAGGGTAGAAAAGCCCATTCCGTGGAAAAGTTGAAAAGTTATAAAAAGAGAAAGCAAAATTGAAGGAAAGGACAGTGTTAGAGGTGATGCTCAGTTGTTGAAGTTATTTGCTCTAATATTCTTCCTATGACTCCACTCTCCTCTATATCAAAGGATCCTGCTCACAAACACCTATCACCTCATTGTCACCTAGTTTCCATCTTCCATCAACTCTTAGCCCTCCTGAATGCCTGACCTTTCATTTTCCTCTCTCTTCTGAAGCAGTTTCCGGGTTAGCCAAGTTTCATACATCTAAAATTCGTCTCATAAGTTACAATTTTTCAGGCATACTGTTATTATACCACAACTGAAACAAAAACAGCTCCCAGTCCTTCTCAGCCTTCTATTCTTTTCTCATCTTCCATGTCCTTCTTTCGTCTAATCTATGAAGATGCATGGTGCATCAGCAACTGCTGACCTTCTTTGACTCTAACTCCCATTTCCACCCCTATGTTTTCCCCTGGAACTATTGTTGCCTTCTTTCCTTTTTATATCTATACCTTTCCCTTTTTGGGCATTTATTTGCTCTTATTATCTTTATGCTGATTACCCCCAGGTTTTCATCACCTCTTCTTTCAAATGTTTCAAATCCAGCTTCCACAACTTGAGGGCTGATTTCGAGTCTGGCGGTCTTCTGACCTCCGGACTACTGGTGGTGCAGCAGTGGCGATCCACTGTTTTGGTGATTACGACGTTCACCATCGCATCTGCAGTGGCACAGCTGTGTCACAATGCAATATGCTGAGCGGGGACTGTCGCAGTCCCACTCAGCATATTACAAGTTCCTGCACTGCAAGCCATTTCATGGTGGAAACCACCCTGAAAAGGTTTGTGGTGCAGGGACAAAGGGGGCTCTACAGGGCCCCCATATCCACCCTGCCATGGGAATACATTCAGGGGGGCATCAACATGTGCTCACCTGTCTGTATTTCCGCAATGTTGCAGCTTAGGATGGCAGTCCACATCCATGCGTGCTTGAAATTTGTTGCCGTTTGAGAAAGGCAAAGGACTGCCTGCCTTATTACGAGTTGAATTTGTTCAACTCGTAATATGGCGGGCGGTCCTTGCGCGGCTTTGGCGCAGCTGTGCCAGCGGAGAGCCGGCACAACTGCCTCAAACTCGTAATTGGGCCCTTTATCTCTTTGAACTTTCAGTAATACATTCTTGCATACCTTAGATGCTCTTCCTGTACGCCCTTCTAAAAAATACAAATTATCACCAGTCTCCACTCATTCTCTCCCCTGCCTTCTTCATTCTTAAATCCTTTCATCTTACATTTCCCTAGTCATCCCAAATGGTTGTGTGACATTACAACACATGCCTTTACCATGCATTCCTTTACCACTCAGTCCTTTACCATGCATGAGTCTTTGTAATGCATACCTTTAAACAAGCATATACATAGGATAACATTGAAAGTGCCTTTACAATGCATACATTTGCCACTGATACCTTTACCATCCATACTTATAAGACACATTTTTAATATGTTGTTTTTTGAATAAAAGACAATGCAAAAAGCATTTTAATGAATACAATTACAGCTATTATTTATATAGAAGTAACCCTTGCGTGCTAATAATGTAAACATTAAATGAAACAATACAAATGTACTTGCGTAGCACAGTTGCAAAACATATTACAATTGCGTCGTTCAACAGAACGCAAGAGACCACAAAGCAACGCGAATGGTGCAACGCTATCTATAAAGCCACCTAAGGGTCGAATTGCACTGCCTTGTGTGACTTTGTGAACATATCTTATTAAAACTGTGCCTCTGTCCCCAACGAACATGCAGACATACATACTGAAGAAGGTCAAAAACACAGCAAAAGTCACTCTCAATAGTGTTGGACACAGTTAAGGGGCAGATTCACTAGTCCTAACTCGAGTCAGGGGGAACTCGGTGTAGGTGCTGGAAACTGAAGGGACTGATTTACTGTTCATAACTCCAGTCAGGGCCAACTCGGAGTAGGTGCTGGACACTGTAAGGAGGCTAATTTTCTATTCCTAACTGCAGTCATCGCTAACTCGGTGTAGATGCTGGACACTGTGAGGGGGCAGATTTCCTGTTCTTAACTGCAGTAAGGGCAAACTCAGGGTAGATGCTGGACACTGTGAGGGGCATATTTACTATTCCTAACACCAATCAGGAATTACATATATCTAAGTCTATCCTTTAACTTGCCTCCAAGTGATCTCTGTAATCCTTTCACATCAAGCAGGACCAGAGTGTAAGCAGTACAAAATGTGAGTCTCCATCACAGTTGCTTTAAAAATGTGCACATACTCTGCATGCACTCTTTGGGTATACAGTGTGCAAGTATATTCTTTGAGATTACCAAGATACTGTATGCGCTACACTCATAATAGATATAAAGTGTGATTTTTGGCCATTTCTTTTACTTAGTAGCGTCCTATTTAGAACCCATGATGGTGCGCAGGCAGGTGGACCGTGTAGTCAAGTTCTGTTAACATATAGGTAAAAGAGCATCCATAAGCCTGTCAAGACATAGGTTCTCCTAGTCAAAGGACCGATCAGCACCTTCCCTCATGCTCCACTAATGGTTAGATGTTTGGCAAGGTCAGCGAACGCTATATCACTTCTCACTTGAAAACAAATGTAATTAAAAAAATTCCCTTTACCAAAAAACAAAAATGAGTTAGCTTATTGAAATAAATATCCTTTTCATTTTCCCTTTAGAACACTGAAACATAAAGTAAGATATGAGGGTCTGATTGCAAGTGCAGCGGTCTTCACCATCATACCAGCGGTGGTTTGCCACCTGCACCAGGTAACTGCCGTTCCCTTGCGCTGGCATGGCAGAGGGCCAATACAATATGCAGAGCGGGACCGGCGCACTCCTGGCGAGCACATTTTGAGTTCATTCACTGGCAGCCTTTTAATGGGTGGTGAGCCCGCCATGAAAAGGCTGGCAGTGGGGAAGCCAAGGGGACCCTACAGTGCCCCCATGTCCCAGCAGCCATGGAGATGGATTTAGGGGAGCACATGTGCCCCCCTCTCTGCTTGCACCCCAAGTTCCAGCACAGCATGGACTTCACAGTCAACAGGGGTGGGAGCACACTGCTTCACCTCTCAGGCAAGGTTCGCCCCTGGCATTCTGGTAAATGCAGTCTCTAGTTGCTCGCTTTGTTGAAATATTTGAGTGTTTTATTTAATACTCTGGTATTTTAATAATACCGGAGTATTAATACAGTTCCCAACCATTACCCCTATGTCCCTTACATGCCACTCCTAAAATGTTTATTTGCATATTTTACAATAAGAAGCTATACATATTTGTATATTTATGAAAAACACAAATAGTAATTTAGATATTTAATACTGAGGTAGTTAAATTAGTAACTGAGTATTAATACTCTTCCTCACCATAAACCTTTGCTCTCTTACATCCTGCTTCCAAACCCTTTATATGCATAGTTGAAATTAACGTACAATACGTATTTTATTATTTATAAAAACATTAAAAGTAAATTAAATACCTCAGGATACAAACTTAATGTGTCTAAGACCAAAATACTGTGCTTAAATCAAGATGGCTTTAATGATCAACAGGTCCTGAGTGAGGTATCATACCTAGGGGTTATAATAAGAACATGTTTAAAATCATTGGTGGAGGTCAATTGTGGCAATATTTTAATCTCGGTATGGAAGCAGCTAGATCGGTGTGAATGTTTGCATGTTTCACTTGTTGGACGGTGCAACGTTCTTAAAATGTTAATTTTACCCAAAGTTTTGTATTTTTTTAGATCTGTTCCACTAGAAATCTCTTGTCTCCAACTGGCAGCATTGCAGTCAATATGTGCTAGGTTCTTGTGGGCCCAAGGGAAACCTCGAAGAGCTATGCAATACATGGTTCTACCTTGTGAGGAAGGTGGATGGGCAATGCCTGATTTTACTTTATATTATCTGGTCTGTATGTTGCAACGTATGAATATTCTATTAATGGGAGCAGAACCGCTTAGCATTGCCGAAGCTCCCTCTATATACCAAATGCTGTTGGGTAGCGATGCCAAAAATCGGCTGTTCATGACCCTGGAGCCTAGTTATTATTAATTTTAAGGTTTTAAATGCTGCCTATAAGGTGTGGAATGCGGTACGAAAGTGTTACAGATTTGAGTGGGTCTCCCAATATACCACGTTTCCAGCCACAACACTCTTGCCCCCTATATTTTGGGATAGGACCATAGACAGATAGCAGCTAAAAGGTATTCAACGCATTGGGGATTTATATGCGAATGAGGGTTTGATGTCCTTTGAGATGCTAGTCGTGAAATATCATCTTCCCAGATCCGAATTTTTTAAATATCTACAAATCCGTGATTACCTATGCAAAAGCCAATGGAAGGTTGAAATAAACCCTGTAGTTGAAGCTGTAAGGAAAAGTGTACGCATTGGCTCGCTATATAAGTTATTATTAGAGACTTAGGGGGGGGGATTTAGACAGACACAACACTAAGTAGGACAACAGACTTGGGAGTCAAGGTATGCGGGTGGAAAACTCTATTGAATTAGCGGGGAGGATACTGATGTCTGCTAATCTTTGTGCACAACACTATAAGACCGTGTTTAACCTTTACTATACCCCAGCGAGGTTGTTAAAGTGGGGTGGAATAAATGACGGCAAGTGTTTTCGCTGTGGCACTGATGATGCGGATATTGTGCAATTTTTTTTTCATGTGGACACGTAAGCAATTTTTGGGTGCACTTAGAAAACTTTTTAGCGGAACTGCTGGGGGGTCCAATAAAACTAGCTTCAGCTCACATGTTGTTGGGGGTAGTGGAGAGCGATGGATCTGACCAGCTGGCTTATAGATATCGATATCTGATCTTCATGGCTACAGCCATAGCTAGGCTATGTATTGCCTCAATGTGGCTTCATAAAGATGCCCCGACATTCGAACAATGCAGGGCCAGATTCTTTACCATCTTTAATTTAGAACATAGTATATATGCACTAAAAGGGGCTCGAAAGAGGAAACTAGGTAGGGAAATCTGGGGGCCGGTGCTCTCCTATATGGATGATGTATTGTCTGGCAATTTTAAGCAATCGCACTTGCACTTTATTGTACTGCGATATGCTTTGCATGCTGCACTTTGCACTTTAAAGCTTTAATAATATTGTACGTACTGTAATAGATGAACTTGATAACCACTATTTGTATACCATTGATTATACAACTGTATTGTACTGTGACTATCATGGATTAATAAAAAAAATAAAAAGAAATTACTTAAAATCATTTTTATACTTTAATTTAAAACCATATGAAACCAAATTGCTATAATATTTCTGATGTTCGAAAAGTAAGACTACTGCAAAAAATGAAATTACATTTACAGCATATTTCACACAAAAAAAGTACATTAAATATTTAATACTCAGGCATTTCAATTAATACCTGAGTTAAAACACATTGCTCTACCTATAACTCTATATCTCTTAAATCCAGCTCTTACAACCTTTAATTGCATATTTTAAAATAATATGCATTTATATCTTTACTAATAATAAAATTCATTTAAATTATTGTAAACATTGAAAACTCAGGTATTTTAATTATTTCCTGAGTAGTGATACACCTCCTGGCTCATTACTCCTGAATAACTTACACCCCAACTCTTAATTGTATGTATTTATTAAATATCCGGTAATATTTGAATATTTTAATATTTATAAAATCCATTTAAATTCATTTAAATATTTAATTCTCAGGAATTTTAACAAATATCTGAGTATAAATACACTCCAACCCATTACCCATATATCCCTCAAATCCTACTCCTAAATCTATTATTTTCTTATTTTAAACCAATATAAATTAATTATATTCATTATTTTTAAAAAGTATTAAAATAATTTTTAGGGATAATAAATACAAACTAACTTCCTATACCTATATACTTACTTATTTATAGTTTCAATTGTTAAAGACTTGTGTGGTAAAGGCATGCATGACAATAGTATTTGTGATAAAACCTATGTGTGGGAAAGTCATGCTGATAGAAACTGCATGGTAAAGGCTACACCTGCCCACCAAATAATTAGTGTCATCTATTATCCAAAATGCTTCTTTCACTGATTTTATTGCTACTGTTTCTCACCATCGTCACTAGCAGTGCTATGACTAATGCAAAATTGCGTTATGTAACTTTTCCTGGCTAGTAAAACTCTCATTCTCCCTTTCAGCTTTTCCCACATTGAGTATTGCTCCTAATTAATCTGCAATTGTACCATTGTTCTGATCAATGCTAGACAAGTTCAGATAGAAAGAGGACAAGTGAGCGATGAGTGCTTTGTGGAAATACACTAAGTTTAGCATTGGACATACTCTTTGTAAGCTTGCTTTGCATAGAACAACAAAAGTAACAAACTGATAGTTGCATAGATGTACCTGATCCAAGGAATGATCAGGTTTGGGTGGAATCTGCTTCATGTTTTTTTTGATTGACCAACCTAGGCATAAGTTTTATTTTAGGGATTTTGTGCCAATCATTGGCTAAGGACCTGGTTACGAGTTTGGTGGTGCGAGAGCAGGGCTGCAAAGCACTGCCCGCTCCCGCACTGCCAAACCCAACGGCAAGTCGCGCGCCAGGTAACGAGTTTTCTCCTTGTCTGGCGGGCGATCCTCTGGCGTTCCCATAGTGGTGCCTTTGTAAAAGGTACTGCAATGGGAATGCCAAAGCAAGTTCCTGCACGACATGGACTGCAAAGTTCATGCCATGCAGGAACTGGTCGTGCATGCAGACAGGGGGGCACACCATGTGCACCCTGGATACATTCCCATGGCCTGAGGAACCAGGGTGCCCTGTAGGGCCGCCTTAATTTCTTCACCACCATCAGTTTCATGGTATGAACACGGTCATGAGACCGCTGGCAGTGAGGAAACTCGTAATATGCTTGTCTGGGCCGCAGCGGCCCTGCCAAGCATATTGCGGCCTCACACCGCCACGCCCTGGCGATTGCAGTGGTTCCATTGTGGTCGTTCCTCCGAAGTTGTAATTCAGGGGTCAGACCTCTGGTGATTGTTGCACAACCGTGGGATTGGCGATCCTATGGACCGCCAAACTCATAATCTAGCTCTATGTATTTAACAGAGCTCCTTCCCATCTAAAGGCCAGATTCTGATCTTGTTCAGAAAGCATTCCGACCGAATCGGTTCTGGAAAGCTTTCTGGACATCTCGGATCGGGGCAGTCCAACCGACCAAGTACGATGCATCCGTAGGCTTCCAGATACGATTCAGTCGTACTCCCTTAGACTTCAATGGGAGCCTGTGTTCCCAACGAGAATACAGTCCCTCTTTGAAGAAAGGGGTGGTTGGGGAAAATTGTGCACTCTGTGGTGGGCACTCCATGGTGCCTGCCACAATGTGCATGGTTGGAAAGGAGGGGCCCTTGGGTACCCCAACGGACCCCATTGGGAAAGCCCATGGTGAAGGTGGGCCTGCTATGGGCCCCAAAGACAGATTCCGGAAGCCGATTCATTCCGGGGAAACCGAATCAAATCGGAACGGCTGTCCTAATCAGTCATCGTACACCCTCGTTCGGAAACCGAGTCCATAGAGCTGTACGATTCGGCTTCGAAAGACGCGAGCTGTCCAAATGCCTTACAGAACCAATTCGAACAGCCCTACTGGTTTCCAGGCATCATACTTGGCTGTTGGTAAGTGTTTACGATTCGGTCGGAAACAAGGGCTTTGGATCGGATTCAGCAAACTCTAATCCCATTCAGAGCCCTTCCCGAATGACATCGGAATCGACCCCTAAATGGGAATTCTTGTTCAACGCTTTGGTTCACGGGTTTCAAGGATGGGAGCGATAGACTGAAGATTTTAGATTTATCAGAGTTTATTATGTACTCTGAGACCTCTTGAATTCTCCCAGTTATCTTACTGCTTCTGGAATAGACAGAGCCGGAGAGCTCAGGGTAAACAGGACATCATCCGCATAAAAGATTGTCTTGTGCCCCCGTGCCCTGCACTGAATCCTCATTATGCCAGATGCACTACTAATTTGATATGCTAAAGGTTCAGTGTGAAGGTCAAGCAACAAAGGAGACAGGGAGCAGCCCTGGCTAGTACCCCTGTACAATCAAAAGCAGGTTATTTAAAGCAATGTTAGCCTAGCGCATGCGTAGTTTGCCATCCCTATACAAATGTATCTGGGGCCCAGACCTTTCTTCTTAAGTACCATCTTCCAAAAGTAGCAGTCCACCCAATTGACGGTCTTCTCAGCATCTAGTGACACCAAAATTGCTAGAATGTCTTTCTTGTTGACATTATTGACTAGATGGAACATTATCCTAATCTTATTATGTGATTGCCTGTCTCTGATAATGGCACTTTTGTGTGCAAGATCCAGCTCAAATAGATTGTTATCAAAGCATGGGGCTATTATCTTAAAATATAATTTACAGTCTATTTTGATTAGCACAATTGGCTTGTAAGAAGCTCAGAACTTTACATCTCTACCTCACATAGACACTAATTTGATGTCAGTACAGCCTCTTATCCTAGGAGTCAATTTGAAACACATCAGAGCTCGGGCTTTATTGGCCTTCAATATTTTTATTCTGGTCTGTATTTCCTCCTGAGTTATGTGATCATCTAGGGCCAGATGTTTATACCATTTGAGATTCGGTGATTGGTCGCATATATATTAGTGACTGTTAAAAGTTAAGTTTGAAATGCACCAAAGTGAGTTTTGACTCCAGTCGCAAGCAATAGCTATGAAAACTAAATTTTACAGACCCGCCATTTTTGTGACTGGAAATCCCAGTTACATATTATAGATTGCCAATCTGTACAATTGATTTGCTAATTGCGAGCAGCCGCAAAAAACGTTTTTTTACACTCAGATTAGCATCAAGTGGGAACAGGTGGTAATCAAGTTTAAAGTGGAAACTTTGAATTATTTTTTCACCATGGCTGCTCTGTATGCTATGGTGAGGAGAATGAGGCTGTTTGCTTTACCCCACCACAGGGATAGGCAAAGACAGGAGCTCATTTTCAGTCAGGCTGACTTTGTTTCAACAGAGTGAGAAGGAGTTAAATAGAAAGCATAGGCTCATCAGTACTCTTATTTTAGATTCAATGTCTGAGTTAGACCATGTTGTGGTGAGCCACCCAGCCACTACAATACAATGTTTGCATGCACCTCCCTGGGCCGGGCGCGGACCAGGGAGTACTTAATGAAGGGTGACGTAAGCGCATGTGGCTGACGGCACGGACTGAGTATCCGTGTGGATGTTCCTTGTGTGTGCTCTGCTGTTAGGCCTAGGCCTGTGTTCACCAGCTTCATTACCGGAAGGTGCCTTAGTGCGAGCCTAGTCCTGCACACCCCTGCCCGGGACCCGAGGTGTTGCATTGGCGATGAGACGGGATCAGACTCTGCAAGCAACCACGTGGCTGACGCGCGGGCTGGCCGTGGAAGCAAGCGAGGGGCTGAAGCACGGTGGGCGACGCAGGCATCCCACTGAGAGAGGAAGTGTGGGGTGTGAACCGAGGCGGCCAGGCCTGATTCACCGGAAAGAACGTCTGAGGCGGGGGCGGCTGGAGGGCGGCCAAGCCGCGCGGACGGAAAAACTCTCCTAGAATTTAGTCAGCTGGCAGACCCCGCGACAGCAGCACCACGATGGAAGAAATGGCTGGGGCAATTGGAAAACTACTTTGTTGTTACCCGAGAGACAGACGACACGGTGAAGAGGTCGTTGATGCTACTAATGGGTGGCGATGAACTATATGAGCTGTTTCAGGACCTGCCTGATACCGGATACAGGGGAGATTATGACAAAGCGGTGCAGACCTTAAACCGGTACTTTGATCCGCAAGTAAACCCCGATTTTGAACATTTCAAGTTGCGCCAAGCCAAACAACGGGGGGAAGAGTCGATTAACATGTACTATCCAAGGTTAAGAAAACTGGTCAGCACCTGTAATGGGGTCGATCGAGCCTTCGAGACGAGGGCCCAACTGAGCGCAGGATGCAAGTCACCGGAACTGCGCAAGCTGATTCTCCGCCAGCCGGGGATCACGTTGGAAGAAATACTGGTACTGGGAAGGTCACATGAACTGGTGGACGCACTCGCAGGTGAAATGGAAATGGAGCTTGCGAAGAAATCGTTTGGGGGTCAGCCTGTATACACAACTCCTGTCAAGGAATAAAGGGTTGAGGTGCTGAAGAAAGCGTATCAAGTCAAGTCAAGTCAGAGGCATTTTTATAGCGCAAAACATATCACTCTGAAGAGTCTCATGGCGCTTGCAGCGGCTCTGGTCGAGAATGGAAGAAAAGAGTTACTGATCAAACAGCCATGTCTTCAGGTTATTCCGGAAACAGCTGTGAACAGGGATGGATCGTAGATATACAGGCATTTTATTCCAGGAAGCCGGCGCTAAATACGAGAAAGATCTACCACATTGTCTAGTAGAATTTTTTCTGAAAGGGGTAAGCAGTGACATGGTACTAGACCTAAGTGTCCTCTGAGGCTTATACCAGCAACGTTTTTTTGACCAGTATTGTGGGCTTTTCCCATACAGGTGTTTATGCGTAAGGCAGAGGACCTTAAAAAGAATACGCTTTCTCACTGGAAACCAGTGTAAAGCTCTCAGGCATGGAGCGGAAGATGTTCGATGCGGCAGGTTCAGGATCATTTTGGCCGCAGTGTTTTGTAAAATCTGCAGCTTATTTAATGACGTTTCATTTATGGACTGCAAAAGCGCATTACCATAATCCATTCAATTAGTAATAAGACCCTGAATCAGTCGTTTTCTTGCTTCCAAGGGGATCCATTTAAAAACTTTCCGCAAAGTACGCATTATTCCAAACATGAACTGACAATGTGGTTTACCTGGGCTTTCATGGACAATTGATTGTCCATATGAAAACCCAGATTGCGAACCCCCTCTTTGGGGACAGGACAGGTGCCAAGATCGGATGGCCACCAATCAGGCGACCAGTGCTCAGACGCTTTCCCAAAGAGCATAATTTCAGATTTGGAGATGGTTACTTTTCATCCACCTATTGAATTGGGACATGCAGTTTTTAAAGCGTACCATGGTTTCAATCGGATCTGGACCCAGTGTGACTATGATCTGAGTGTCATCGGCATACGATATGACATCGAATCCATAAGCCCTAATCACTGGGGCCAGTGGAGTCATGTACAGATTGAAAAGGGTAGGACTCAAGATGGAACCTTGTGGTACTCCCATCGTAACAGATCTTGCGGAGGAGATACTGAGTCCCGTCTGGACAATGGTTTTACGGTCCGAAAGATAGCTTCTGAACCATTTCAGGGCCTTGCCTCTGACACCAATCTCCCACAGCCGATTTTCTAGAATACTGTGAGAGATGGTGTCAAATGCAGCCGACAGGTCGAGGAGGACGAGCATAACTGATTGGTGATTGTCCAGAGCCCGTCCGATGTTATCTGTGACCTCGACCAATGCCGTCTCAGTGCTATGCGCAGCTCTGAAAGCAGACTGTGAGGGGTCCAGTAGATTGTGACTCTCCAGATAGACAACAAGCTGCTGATTGATAAGGGATTCCAATATTTTCCCAAAATAGGGGAGTAGAGAAATTGGATGGTAGTTAGAGAGGAGTTTAGGGTCAGCCGTAGGCTTTTTCAGAATGGGCTTCACACGGGCAATCTTCCAGCTTGAAGGAAAAACAGCTTCCGAAAGTGATTTATTAAAAAGGTCTGTAATGTTATCTACCAGTGCAGGGGCGATAGTTAAAAATAGCTTAGGAGAAATCGAATCACTGGGAGAACTGGATTTTATCTTTAGCAAAGCCCTAGAAACTAGTTTAGCGTCACAATTAGTGAATTCATCCAGAAAGTGAGAGGGAACAGCGACAGCACCAGGCTCATCGGCTGGATCCTAACTGTTATCATGAAGAGTCAAAGATCGGTGAATGGTTAAAATCTTTTCTTAAAAAAGTTGGAAAGGGAATCCACCCAATGTTGCGAAACGGGTGCACCGGCTGGTTTCTAGGGGTTGTAAATTCCTTCAGAATTTGATATAATTCCTTCATGGCATTACCAGCCTTATTTATCCTGTCCGTTAAGAACAGTTTTTTGGCCACTTTGATTTCAGTCATATAGCTGTGATGGGCTTCTTTATAGATAGCATGGTCATCCAAGCCTTTACTCTTGCGCCATTTGCGTTCTGCTGGTCTTTGTAGCTCTTAATTGGTCAGTATACCTTGGAGCAGTTCTTATCTTGGTCTCTACCTGTACAGGGGGGGCAATTACATCCAATACAGTTAAAACTGCCTCCTCTAAGATATGTAGTGTCTGATTTACACCCATATCAGGACTAATTAAGTCAGGGGAGAAATGCTCTAAAAAGAGAGGCAGGGTAACTTTACGCCATGGTCTTCGTGAGGAAGAATCAGTTTCCAGGGGCTTTTTTATTAACATACTTGGAATTAAAATTTTTAAAAGGTAGTGGTCGGTCCACAATAATGGAACAGGGGATATTACAATTATCTCGGACCGATTAGTAAAAAGAAGGTCGAGAGTATGGCCGGCAGTATGTGTAGGTTCATGCACTAATTGGGTAAGACCTAAAATATTCATATTAGAGATCAACTTCTCTGCATCGGAGTTAGACAGTATATCTACATGACAGTTAAAATCTCTAATCAAGAGAAAGTTATCTGATGCAAGAACATGAGAAGCTAAAAGCTCCAGTAGTTTATCTGAAAAGTCGCCTTTGGGTCCAGGGGGACGATACATTAGAGCCCCCCCTCCAGGATCCATTATGGCAACCCTTTATCTTAAAAATACAGATTTCTTGATGATTTTCAACATGAGCTTCTAGGAGAATTAGGTCAAGATCATTAGCAGTCACAACTAACAGACCCCTCCTTTTGTCTGAGTCCTGTCTACTCTGATTATTTTATATTGGGGGGGAAGGCTACATATATGTCCGGCAGAGCATATTCATGAAGCCAGGTTTCTGTAATAAAACAGATATCTGGGGCCTCTTGGTCTAGAAGGTTCCATAGCTCAGTGGAATGTTTAGGAACAGAGCGGGCATCAAGATAACTGGCACTGAGTTGCCGAGGAGTCATTCCATCTTTAATGCTAGGGGATGCCGCCTTTTGAGGTCTAACTATGTAAGGAGTTTTTAAAACTGTATTAGGACTTACTACATGATCGTCTATGTTGAGAGAGGTAGAAATATTTAATTCTATAAGTTCATTCTAGAATATTTTAAAATCGTCATGTTAACACTGACCAATTCGGCGGTTCAAGGATATTTATCAGACTGTACAATAGGGTGCAGAATTCCAGAAAGCCAGTGGTCCTGGCTTAAGTAGAAATGGCCGGAAAAAAGCTACAACGTTAACCTACCACTTCAGGGGACCGGAAGTGTGTACTGCCAACCGACCATCCGCTCAATCAGCACAAGCCGTGGCGGAACGGGGTCTAGGCAGTGAACTGAAAGGCCAGGTAGGTTCAGGGGTGAGTGTGGCACAAGAAGTAAATAGAAAAGTTAAAAGCAACAGTTTGTTTTACAAAGAAAACAGTAACAAAAAATACTTTTACCCAGCGATAGTAAATAAGAAAGCGGAGGCACCAGTTAGACGCAGGCGTATGGCCGTGGGGCCGGAAATGGGGCCAAGATGGAGGAGAGGCGCCGGAGGCGCGAGTGCCAAAACTGCGGTATGGGGGCGCACGTTTCAAGAGTATGCCCTGCACAAGGGAGGCAGTGTCTGAATTGTAACAAGTATGGACATTTTGCTAAAGTATGTCAGAGGGGTAAATCACAGAGCGACAGCAGACCTCAGGAGTCGTGGCCCATCAAGTCAGCCAAGAAGGTGCAGGAGGAAGGAGAGGTGGATAGTATAAAAGACTCAAGCCAAGACCCCGACTGATGCCGACGGCAGCCCGGATTTTGACATATGGAGGACATATTACGATTCCGCTACAAGGAGTAGTTGACATGGAAGTAAAATACAAAGACAGAGACAAGGCCACCCGGTTCTATGTTACTTGTGACAGAGCAGAGTCGTTATTAAGTTGCCACACCGCCGAAGATCTAGGACTAGTGACATTCGCGATGCACATACCTCAATCCCAGGTGGACCAAATCCTGGAAGAATTCCCAGAGCTGTTCAGGGGACTTGGATGCCTGAAAGGAGTGGAGGTCCAACTCCACATTGACGAGTCGGTCCAGCCTGTAGCGTTTCCTCACCGGAGGGTACCGTTCCATCTCAGACCCTTGGTGGAAGCGGAGTTAGATTGTTTGGAGAGGGAAGGAGTCATCGAAAAGCTGTCGGGACCCACGTCGTGGGTGTCCCCCTTGGTGATAGCCCCCAAACCGAAGCAGCCAGGGGCCATCCGGCTGTGTGTGGATATGCGGCTGCCGAACAAAGCCATTTGCCGTGAGAGGCCCATCACTCCAAATATTGATGAGATTGTGACTTATTTGAATGGGGCACAGTGGTTTTTGAAGGTAGACTTGAACTCGGGTACCATCAACTGATGTTGGTGGAAGAAAGCAGGTACATCACAACGTTTTCCACCCATGTAGGACTGCACCGTTTCAAGAGACTGAGTTTTGGGGTGTCCTCGGTGGCCGATGTGTTCCAAGAGGCTGTGAGAGAAGCGCTGTCCGGTTTAGTAGGAGTTATCAATGTAAGCAATGAAATCCTGGTCTTCTCGAAGTCGCTGGAGGAGCACCACGTGAGGTTGAGAGCCACTCTGAGGTGTCTGGTGGAAGAAGGACTAACGCTGCATCAAGCAAAGTGCGAATTCTATGCCACGGAAGTTGAATTTTTCGGATACCGATTCTCGGCCAAAGGATTACAGGTGGATCCTTCCAAGGTAGAAGCCATTAGAACAGCGACCATCCCTCAAAAGCCGTCGGAAGTGAGAAGCTTCTTGGGGATGGCCAACTACTGCGGCCGATTCATTCTGTGACTTGCCACCCTTTTGGAACCTTTGCGGCAACTAACCAAAAAAGACGCTACCTGGCAGTGGACAGACAAGGAGGCCCAAGCATTTGCTGATGTGAAGAAAGCCCTACTAAAAGGGGCCATGGTGGCATATTTTCGTCCGGGAGCAGCCACGGAGTGATAGTACATGCCAGCCCCGTAGGGTTGGGGGCCGTGCTCCTGCAGAGGTCAGACCAGGACGAGTGGGCACCCATTGCCTATGTCAGTCAGTGACTCACGGCGGTGGAGACCAGATACGTGCAGATTGAGAAAGAAGCACTAGCCATCCGGTGGGCGTGTCAACACTTTCACATATACCTCTGGGGTACCGTTTCACTGTTGTGACTGACCACAAACCGCTGGTACCCCTCTTCACGGGAATGGCACGAATAAGACCACCACGAATTGAAAGGTGGGCCGTCCAGATCCAGCAGTATCAGTTTGAGGTGGTCTACCATCCAGGAGCAAGCAACCCCGCAAATTATCTGTCGAGACACCCTCTGGCTCTGAGTGGAGCACAAGGGCAGGAGGTGGACGAGGGTGCTGAAATCAACTTGAAGCAACTACTGGAAGATGCTTGTCCACAAACGTTGCTATTGGAAGATATCTGGAAGGCGTCAGCCAAAGATGAATGCCTACAAATGGTGGGCCGCACGCTACAAGATCACCAATGGAAGTGGTTCCTTAGCGGGAATGAGCGAAGGTCAGCCGATGAGAAGGAATACTGGGAGAGCATGTGGAGGTATCGAGGAGAGCTGAGTGTGGCAGGAAAAAGAATAATCCTGCGGGGTTCGTGGATTGTAATACCTGCCATTCTCCGAGAGCGCACGATCGAGTTAGCGCACCAGGGACACCAGAGAATCGAGAAGACCAAGGCTCATCTGAGGACAAACGTATGGTTCCCGGTGTGGATTGAATGGTGGAAGACAAGGTCCGGCGATGTCATGCATGCATCATAACGGGGGGCTGCTCCTCCGGAAGCTCCCATTGTCACCAAAGAGCCCAGCTTGTCACCATGGGAACGAGTGAGTTTGGATTTGGGAGTTTCCCTGATGGCCGGCAAATGGCAGTGTTGGTTGACAGCCATTCGAAGTTCCCGATAGTGAAGTTGGTGGACTTGACGGCATTTGAATGTTTACAGCCTGCACTGGGGAAGACATTTGCATTGCTGGGGCTGCCGGTGGAGATCCGTATAGATAATGGACCGCCATTCCAAGGGCAAGAGTTTCAGGAATTCCTCGGACAACATGGTATCCGACACCATAAATTAATGCCACTGTGGCCGCAGGCCAATGGGGATGTAAAAAGGTTATGAGGACACTGAACAAGGCCCTACGGATCGGAGTAGCTCAGGGTGTCAATAGAGAAACCTGTTTACATCAGTTCCTGAGAGCCTCCGCCAAACACCTCATTGCACAACGAAATGTGCTCCCCATGACCTCCTGCTAAAGAGAGCGGTGAGGGATGGAATACCCAGCAGTGAATCGTGGACCCCGGCGGTTATAGATGTGGAACGATCCCAGGCCCACCGCAAAAATAACAATGACCGGGCCAGCCAGAAAAGAGGGTCTCGACCGGCCGACATTCAGGTCAGGGATTATGTGGTGGGAAAAGATCGACACCCGGGGTCTAAGTTCCGCACACCCTTTGAGCCTGACATGTGGATATTGGTGCGGGTCCAAGGGACTCTAGTAGTGGCCGTAAAGGGACACCAACATATAACCCGCAACGTCTCCGGGTTCAAGAAGGTTCCCAGGCCGAGTGCGCCTGCGACGGAACCCAAGGCGGAAATGTGGAGAGAGGAGGAAGCAGAAGTGCTGGGGGGCGGAAGCCAGACAATGGAAGCGACCCGGGAAAGACCTGTCGAGATGGCCGAGACAAGTGAAGCTGTGCCTCGAGGTGACAGCTCTCAGGAGGGGGCCGAGTGCGGAGAAGGGAGGAGCCAACACCATCGTTATGACTTCCGCAACAACCCAGTGCCGAACACCAGGCTGCGGTAAGACTCATTGGAGGGAGGCTGGTCAAGTGTAATGCCGGATAAGAGACACAGGTGTTGCTACCCAGACGTTGCCATATGACTGGCTGTGTTACTGTGTGAACATTCTATTTTCAAATTGCCAGGTTGGATGGGATGTAGTGAGCCACCCGGCCGCTACAATACAATGATTGCATGCACCTCCCTGGGCCAGGCGCGGACCAGGGAGTACTTAATAAAGGGTGACTTCAGCGCACGTGGCTGACGGCATGGACCGAGTATCCGTGTGGATGTTCCTTGTGTGTGCTCTGCTGTTAGGCCTAGGCCTGTGTTCAACAGCTTCGTCACCGGAAGGTGCCTTAGTGCGAGCCTAGTCCTGCGCACCCCTGCCCGGGACCCGAGGTGTTGCACATATGTTGTGTAGGGACACACACAGGAGTGTTTCTATGCTGACCCGCATTTAGGTACTTTGCTGCTTACACCTTTTAGCCTCAAAAAGCTATGAAGGGGTGGTTGCCACAGCGAGGGGTGTTTCACAAAGTGCTCGTTCATCTTTGTTTTGCAATCTATTCGATGCTATGCTGCTAAGCACTCATAGATATATGTCTTTTCTCAGTTCCTAATAAAACCGGCAGCTACCAAAACTATATTTTTTTCCATGTAGCACATTTCCAAAAGGTTATAGGCTGTGTTGTTGGGACACGTCTTATTTTGCACTCCAAGTGCTACTTCGTTTAGGAATCGGAGGATCCAGCACTACTTAAACATTAAAATCTTTTGAAATGCTGACTGTTTAATTACAGACATTGTGTAAAAAAACTCCAGGTTCCACCCATGGCTCCTATATATTCTGGCACTATAGCCTATAAAAATGGCTTGCAAGAGGAGACTTTGGGAATGATTATCTTTTAGGTCTCACTTATATGTAATATTTCCATACAATAAAGATGTGTTTAAATTGCATTTTATATTTTGACCGCATACATCAATGCAAGAACAAGGTGTGAACACAGTTATAGTATTGCCCACAAGCGGGCAAAGGCAATTATAGTGTGTTTTGTGGCCTGCTTAAGGCCTTCGCAAGATTGGGGAGCCCATCAGTATTCACCTCGAGTATCATGCAAAATGGTGGCAATGTGTGCTATGCTGCACAATATAGAAACACGTAAGGGACTTCCAATAGAGCCTAAGCAAGACAGCTATGCTGAAGAGGAAGACCACCCCCTAAACACATCGCTGGATAACATCAGAGCAGCAGATTCAAGGAAGAGATGCGGTCTCATTACCACTGATTATTTCTAAGGTAAATGCCAATCAATTAATCAATTTATTTTGTAATAATTCTATTAAGTCTTTAGCAGCATTATATTATATTGTAAATATATGGGTTTTAAAAAATTATGTTGGGCCTCTACCAGTGTTCTTTTGGGACAAATGTTTAGTACATGATTTAGATCTTGAACTCCTCCACTACATAATTAAAATAGCCCAATTTTGTCTCCTGTATTTTTCCAGTGCTTTGTGTGTTCTTTTATTGGTAGAATCCCTAAGCGCATCATGATGATGAAGCATCGAACACTGTGCTCTAATGTGAGGCTCACGTATTTTTGATGGATCTCATACTCTAGGTTACCAACAGAGAGCCAATAATGCAATAACCGAGAACAATGTGCGATATTTAGATCGAAACTGAGTCTTGGTGTCATGTTTTTTAGAAAAAACGTCAAGAATGCAGGTGACCATGCCTGGAGAAGAGCTATTGAGCTTTAGAAATGGTTTAAGGCTATTGCTAGATTTTCAATGAAGGTGTAGTATCCTGTGTTTAGAGCTTAATGAGGGCCTTTAAGGAGCTTTCTTCCACATGCAGTAGATTGTATGCCCATCTAATTATATTAGCCAGAGCTCTAGAAAAAGTCCTTACTATTGAGAGCTCTAAACGATACCACTTGGCTCACTGTAGTTATTTTACAAAGTAACTTCCCTTCATACAAGTTTTATTTATGCCATTTGTTTATGGGTACATATCCTAGTGCATATGATAAAGTTGGAGGGATTTTTGCAGAATGTATTCTTTTTAAGGGAGAGAGTAGAAATGCCTCTTTCCAGAGGAAGAGTAAACTCCCATCAAGGCACTTGTCTGATCTACCGCCTTGAGTTCTACATGCTGGAAATGGGAGGAAGTTGTGAGTGTCTTAGGGAATACTCTCCCCAGATAGGAATAGACTTTTGATACTTCAATAGACCCCCCACCAAATTTCCAATCATAGAGAATATGACGTTTTTTCCCTCTAAATGGTACTATTTTTTTTTTAATGATATTTACTTTTAAATCATTTTCTTTGGTAAAACTGAATAATGTAGCTATATTTTGTTGTAGACCGATCGGTGCAAGGTTACAAATGGCCACATCATCATCGTACATTAGAGTGTGTATACTGTGTGAGGCTAATTTAGGAGGAGAATTATTGATGTTCACAAAGCAGTCTGGTAAATCACTTAAGTATAGGGAGAATAACAGAGGTGCTAATAAACATCCCTGCTTCAGACCGTTTGATGTGGTGATCTTATGAAGCAGACTCCCCCCACCCCCATCTGCACTCTACACCATGTTGAAGAATTAAGAAAGATGATTAGCCTTAGAAGATCTTCTGGCATCTCCATTTTTGTGAGTTTCCTCCACAGGGTGGGTCTTTCTACCCTCTCAAAGGCTGTTGAGAAATCTATAAACACACTATAGACTAACTAAGATTTAAAAATTACATAATAATCAATGATCGTTTGTAAAATTGCTATATTACCCATTATAGAGTGCTTCAAGCAAAAGCCAGCTTGCGCCATGGGAATCGCGCCTCTGGCAAAGACCCAGTCTTTCACATGGTCTAACATCCTGGCTGCAAAGGTCTTCCCTGTTTTATCCAGAAGTGCAATTTGATGGCACTTGCTGGGTAAGAGATGGAAGACTTTTTTAAAGCGTGGAATGACAATGCTCCCTTGCTAAGGTAAGTGTAGGTCAAATAAACCATGCAATGTATAAATTGATATTTATAGTCAAAATGCAGAAACGTAATATTTATAGTAGAGGCCAAAACATACTCCTCTTTGGCAACTGCTGTTGCTGAATCATAGGGTGAAAACCATCACGTCTCCTCCCAGCTCCGCATCATGGAGGTTATTCACAAACAGCCTTTTGTTGAATGTTTATAGTACTACTAAATGTACTTAAAAAAGGTATTTGCAAATCTATGTGCAGAGTTCCCATTTCTCCAATGTCGATATGTGCAGAGATCTTCACCCGGAATGCAGACTGTATATGTTTTAGTAGAAAATATGGGGAGTGGCTAGAAAATGGGAATACTTATGAATAAAGGGGATGGAACTGGGGATGAGTACTGAGTGTATTCAAGAGGGTTACTGAGGGGTTTTGAGAGGTACGTCAATCCACCAACAAATGAATAAGGGCCTGATTACAACTTTGGCGGTCTTGGAGCGGGCTGCTACTCCATCACCCCACTCCAAGCCCGCCAAAATCATCTACACACCACTTGCAGGATTATGAATTAAATTCTGGTGGTTGATCCATGGCGGCTGGCCCATGGCGGTGCCATTCAAAAGCTTGTATGTGAGCCTTAGAAAGGCAGGGCAGTGGGACTGCTAGGGCGTGATCCTTCATGGCATGGCAAGTCCATAGCATGCAGGAACCGGGGATGCATGCATACAGGGGGGCACACCATGTTCCCCGCTGCAAGCATTCCCAGGCCCTGAGGCAACAGAGGGTCCACTAGGACTGAAAAGTGTGGCGGTGAGGAAACTTGTAATATGCTTCCATGTGCCACAGCGGCACTGCCAAGCATATTGCAGGCCTCAGACTGCTGTGCCACTGGCGGTTGGAGTTGTGCTTTGGCAGTCCGACCTCCAAACTCGCTATAGGGCAGTCAGACCGCCGGTGCAGTGGTGGCCTCACCACCATTGTGGCTATAGCGGTCCATAGGACCGCCATAGTTGTAATCAGCCCCTGGGTCTATAGTTACTTCAACAAAAATGGGACAAAAAGAGTTGCAAATTACTCCAGCTTAGGGCTGCAGTAAGTCTAGCACCACTTATTACCAACCACTGGTTTTGCAATCCCCTTCTATAGACAATAATGGTGTTAGGAACTTTGGGCCTTATTCACAAACTGCACTTTGCATTACGTTTTGTAGTACTACAGTGGTACTATAAAACTACCTGCAAAGTACTATTCATAAACTGCCCTTTTGTAGGAACTTACAATTTTGAGTAAGTTTGAGTAAGTTTACTACTTTTCAGTATTTCTAGTAACTTACGTTTTTGTAGAACGTTACACTTTAGTAGTAAGTCCTAACCCCCATTATTTCTATATGTTGCAATATCAGCGGTTAGCCATGTGTAATGCTGGACATACTACAAATTGTAAATTATTACAAAAGTGCAGTTAGTAACCTTACTCAAAAGTGTAAGTTAGCTTTGTGAATTCGACCCTCAAAATCAAACCCAAAGGAAAACTTTTTAAATTAATTTATATTATTTTAAATAGTTAAAATAAAAATAAATGTTTTAAACTATTTTATAAAAATAGTATATATTTAGCATTTAGTTATAAAATATAGTAATCATCGTATTTGCGGTTAAAAATAGTTTTATTAAAATGTTATTAAATTACTTTTAATTGATTCTATATATATCTCTTTTAAAAATTATTATTGCATAATACTTTAAACTGGGAATTGAGTTTTTAATTTAAACTTTTTTTATTTTAATTACATTGATTAAAAAATGTTAATATTGATGTCAATGGATGCAATGATACATGTGTGCATAAAAACAAAATGGAATCACTGTTGTCAAAATCACCCAATATGTTCTCTCCATCAATCCCAAGTCAGAAATACCTGGTCAGGCAGGCCCTGCGACCTAGGCCTGAGGCAACTGATTGACAGATCACAGGTGGGGTGACACATAACCAGCACAACAAATGCGCAAACAGGAAAAACCCAGTTTAATCCAACAGTTTGCAGCAACACCACAATGGTCCGGGGAGATTGGCACCAATAAAGCGTACATGGCCAGAGTGGCATGCATTCCCAAAACACCAAAAAGTTAGATGCCGCATGAAGTTAGGAACATTCAGCCAATCAGAACACAGCACACACAGCACATGCAGTGATCACGCGCTCCATATGATAGACATCATAACATGTTACCCATTGCTGTCATTGTGTCCACGCAAGGTTGAGATCACCGGCATTTGTTATCGGGTGGGTGTAATTTATGACTCCATGACTAGGCCCACTTCCTCTTCCTAAAAATGATCTATGAATTGTTTTATGATGCTACAATAAATATATATAATGGAGCTCAAATTGATTGTACTTTGAGTCAGTCCTCAGACCTGTTTCTGTAAACTGTAACCTCAGCTGCAGTGTTTAATTAAACCAACTATTCCTGTTTTGCCAAAGGCCTCTTGTCTTTGTTTTTTCAAGGTAAATTAACACCACGTCACAAAACTAAACATAAACGCCCCTTGGTACTCATTACTCCATACAATAGGAATGGTAATGAGATTTATATTATCACACATAGACATTGACATGTTCTGGGCATTGACACAAATCTAAAAACTACAATTTCTACTGAGCTCAATATTGTTTTCTGGATGGGCACCACTATCCGTGACAGAGTATGTCACAGCTTTTTTTTTTCACCAACTGAGCCCAATGTGGGCACCACTAGATGGTTACCATCTAAACCCAAAGGATTCTTCGCGTGTGTCAGATGCAATATTTATCCATTTGAATTGGATAAAACCACCACATTTAAATTCAATAAAAGTGTATGCTACTCTATTTGCGGCTTTATCAACTGTGGCACGAAATTTGTGGTCTTTATCTTCATTTGTCACTGTTCCCTCATCCATGTGGGCAGCACGACTTGATGCTTTAGAATACAGGAACACTTACATGTCATTCGGAATAGGGACAGTAGATACCACTTAGCACCATATTAGACCTATTGCATGTGGACGCAGATGACAATAAGATTACATATCATTCCTTGGAAATGGTGAAGAGTCCTCAACGGTGGGGGAGAGTTAATAGGGCATCATTGTTGCACAGACAAGAAGCTAAGCGGTTGATTAAATTATGTGCTGTTGATCATGGTTTAACCCGTTCGACGCGCATGACAGAACGGTTTCGTCATGCACGTCGGTTGCGCTGTGCGCATGACGGAACCGTTCCGTCATGGCCCCGCCCGCGCACGGAACCTTCAGCGTGGCGCGGAAATCCGCGCCGCGATGAAGGGGTTAAATGTTGGTAGGGAATTGCATAATTTCTTGATTGTATAATAGCAACCTTGGGTGATACTGTAAAATGTTGTGTAATCGCGATATGATAACATGATTTTTCCTCTATGCTGCTCATAATGTGGTGATCATTTATAAGAAATAAATACAATTTGTGACGTTTTGCTTTTACATGATGTTTGACAATCTTTTACCACACTTTTTCATGTTAGAATTGTGGTGTATGCTGCAATCTACATAACTTTCCTTCCTACCACACTATCTTTTTGGGATAATAGCTGAGACTCTTCTACTCCTTTGTCTACATTTATACATATTAAAGATCCCTTTGTCGGTCCATAAATCTTCCAATATGCATACATGTTTAATGTACTACTATTGACCTGTTTCTCTTGGTCCTAGGAACATTCTTCATAATTTTTACTATGAACAAATAGCTCCTATCTCCTCGCCTAAGAAATGGAGATTTTCAGATTTTCAGTGTATATTCTTGGTACGGGTCCTTATTCCCCCCCCCCCCCCCCCATTTCTCTGCTGCAAATGGGCCTTGGGGAGATTGCCCTCATTACAGGTAGCACTGTTTGTTATCGTGAGGACATATCCATTCTACACATCTCCGTTTTACAGGCTCTAAGTGTACATTATCTGTCTTATACCAGCGGGTCTTCGAGAGGAACCTTGTTGTATCAATGTCCTCAGGTCAACTATCTTCATCTCGGATAGTTCCGTCTTTTTAGTATGCAAGTCTATACACCTTGTACTGAATAATATTTTTATTTACAACATGCGACATTATCTAGGTTTTTTTTGTAACCAGCATCATACGTGCATTGTAGTACTTCCGCTAGTTGGTTTTACCTTAGTGATAGCTGTCTCTCTTCTGTGTTAGGCAGTATTCTGCACCACGGCCGCTACAATTCAAGACTTTTGACCATGGCGCCCTCTTTCCATGTTCATGATTACTATTATCTAACCTGAGGGTACCTATCCTCATTTCAGAAAGTTCCGTCCTTTTACAATGCAAGTCTATACAATTTGCTCTGAATAATGTTTTTACTGACAACATGAGACATATTTCAATATGTTTGAAACTAGCATCTTATGTGTCAGTTGTACTATAGTGATGGCAACTCCTCTCATGTGTTGCGAAGTATTTTGCAATATGGCCGCTACCGGTGACTGTTTAATTCAGAATTAATGCGCCCTCTTTCTACGTCAATGATCTCATTCTTTAACTGCAAGTGTAGGAACACATTTCTTTGGCTTTCTTTGAACTACCTAGGAGCCCCAGATGTGAAGCCTGACTTCGAGGGTAATCAACTCATCTTACTGTCCTAAGATTTTTATTGCGCACTTTGTAAGGATATTTTATACTTAAAATTGTCTTTGCTTGACTCAGCAGGATTTTGAGGTGAGTGGCGGTGATGATCTTATTTTCGCTTCCTGGTGAATTTGGATATGACATTAGGTGGAACGTTTTCCAACGACCACGATACCTTATGGAAATGGTATTCCTTGGACCATTACTGCCTACAGCAGTGTTTATTAGTGATTTTCTCACAATGTCATGTAAGCGGGGCCGACTGGTGGCATCCTGTGCGACCATGTTTTTTGGCGCCCCACCCCCCAATGACCACCTTGCCATGGATTCCCACACTACCACCATTTGATAATGCCCTTCAAGTCTCCATAACCACTGTCTATTAGGTTAATATAGTTTTATAGCACTACTCATACCAGTTTAAGATGCATAGGAAATGTTAAATAAGACAGAGGCCTACAAGGTGTAGGAGTTACATGTCATCCACACTTGTAGGCAGTATAGTCTAAGAGTCATTGGTTAAAATGTAACAACATTGTTAGGGGTTTTCTTTAATAAGAAGAATTGATAACCCTTTTTGCAATATCAGGATAAGGAAAGACTGGGAAAATAAAAATGTAGCTGTAATATATTCCTTGCAGTTTGCATTCAGGCAGCTCTTTGATAACAGTTAATAGCTCACTGCTCTATATTAGGATTTTAATTTTTAAACTGCAAGAACCAAAAGGATCTCTCTGACAAAAGCGATAACCCATTGACCTATTTATAGTATATGCACTTTGTGATCTGAATGGGACACATTCTTTGCAGCAGGCATATTAACCCTCTGCGCTGGGATGAGTCAAAACTTCCTCTACCAGACAAAGCTCTAGTCTGTCTCCAGGAAGAACATTAATCACCGGAGTTAACCTGACATTTTTATTTATGCTTGAAAATTACTGGGACAAGGAACATGGCATCGGGGGCACGTAAATCAAACAATAAACATGGCGCCCCCACCCCAAATCAGCATCC
Source organism: Triturus cristatus (assembly GCF_964204655.1). Taxonomy (NCBI): domain Eukaryota; kingdom Metazoa; phylum Chordata; class Amphibia; order Caudata; family Salamandridae; genus Triturus; species Triturus cristatus. The sequence goes on along the minus strand of NC_140587.1, from coordinate 312,841,036 downwards.
GGTGCGGTGGCACCGATCGCACCGCCCTAGAGCTGGCCCTGCATGTAAGATATCTATATGAGATGCGGGACACATGGTACGCTTGACTACCTGCCATGGACTGTACTCTTTGGCGTAACCTGCTAATTTTTTGCCTTTAATGAGTCTTTTGATCACTTTACAAATGTATGTTTGGTAGTTTGTTATTTTGGGCTAGGTACTAGTATGAGTTGCTGGAACTTGTGGAATGCCTTGATATTTATAATGCCCACTCGAGTGTGGTCACCCCTGAAGACATTTCCTTTTCACTTTTACTCTTTTACTTTTTCTCTTTACTGCCTTACAATTGAATATTTTGGATATAGTAAAATCTACTGTGACATTTAACCTAGGAGACCAATTTCCCAAACGATGTAGACCATGTGTTGAAATATGGCACATTTTATAAGGAGTATGGCACTTAGTTTGTGCTTTGACATACTCACTTGCCAGTCTCACCTTTTTGATGTTTGTTTTAGCCCAAAGCCTGCACAGAGGGATCTCCGACAGCGCCAACACCATAGCCACCCTCAAGAAAATGAACAACACCCAGGCCAAGAAACCAGATGGTTCACCACCGAACTTCGAGAATCCAGACGCACCTGCCGCTGCCTTGAAAATGCCTGGAGGAACACCAAATCCACTGAATCTCACAACAGCTTCAGAGCCGCTACCAACGCCCACACCAACTAATCAGAAAAACAAGGAAAAAAGCAATTGAAAACAGAATCTCCACACACGCACACAACAGCAAAGAACTCTTCAACATCATCAAGGAGTTCACCCAACCCACCAGCGAGTCGACTGACATCCCTCCCTCACAAGACCTCTGCGACAAACTTAGCACTCTCTTTCACCACAAAATCAAGAGCATCTATGATAACTTCGACAAAGACAACCAACACACGGAACCCCCACCAACCACCAGCGACACCCTGAAGCCAATGATTGACAGCTGGACAGCCCTCACCACCGAATCAATCCACTCCGGGACCCCCACAAACCCCTGCCCCCACCACATCTTCAACAGAGCCGCCGACACCATCGCACCCATGCTCCGCCACACCATCAACCGCTCCCTGACGACCACCTCGTTCCCTGACAACTGGAAACACGCCAAGGTCAACCCCCTCCTGAAGAAACCTTCGGCGGACCCCACCGACCTCAAAAAATACAGACCCATCTCCCTACTCCCGTTCCCTGCGAAAGTTATCAAGAAAGCCATCAACAGCCAATTCGCCACATTCATCGAAGAGCACAACATCCTCAACTACTCCCAATCTGGCTTCAGGAAAAACCACAGCACGGAAACCGCCCTCCTCACCGCAACAGATGACATCCGCACCCTACCGGACAGAGGAGAAACAGTAGCCCTCATCCTCCTCGGCCTCTCATCGGCATTTGACACAGTCTCCCACTGCACCCTAATACGCAGACTTCACGACGCAGGGATCCAGGACAAGGCCCTCAACTGGATCAGCTCCCTCCTCTCCGGCAGAACGCATTGGGTGGTCAGACTCCCCCCTTTCCTCTCGGACCCCACACCAACCACCTGCGCAATCCCTCAAGGGTCCTCCCTCAGCCCGATTCAACGTCTACATGGTGCTGCTCGCCCCCATCATCAAAACCTACGGACTCAACATTGTGTCATACGCAGACGACACCCAACTCATCCTCTCCCTAGCCAACGAACCCAACACCGCCAGACACAACTTTTGAGAAGGCATGGAAGCCATTGCCAAATGGATGAAGAACAGCTGCCTACAACTAAACACCCATGACAAAATAATGGGGTGACCCATACTAGTCCATGGACCTGGGTAATGCTCGGTATAGAAAACAATGATCTTGGACTAATTTCCTTAGGGAGGTGTTCATTAAGTCAAAATATATGAACATGGTACACATAGAACTCAAGTCTCATCATAAGTGTACCCCAGTAGTTTCTCAGTACAATTAAGTATATCCTCAAAAAGACACACAAGCACCATAAATAGCTTCAATAGTGAGTGTTTAATCTCACAGTTATTTTAACAGATCACTGTAGAGATTAAGTTTCAAAGCGGAGACAGAGGGTTGCTCCAGGGGGATTGTGCTCTTGAGAATAGAACAGATATATAGGGAGGGAAATCAGAGAGTAGTTAAAACAAGCAATTACACATAGAAATGTCCTCAGTAAACTGGTCGCGGTTTACAGTAGCACCAGTTTTACAATGGGGCCTGTCTTTCATTGATTCAAAAGCTACAGATCTACAAAATTAGATACCACAAATTGGTATGCTACCATTCTTGTCAACATGTACTTATGTCTTGATATTCTTTCTTTTCATAGCCCTGAGGAAGTCTTTTTTAAGACGGAACAAGTGTTGGCTGTGCTGGTCTCATCCGGACCAATTGTATTTTGTTGATTGATCATACCACATATTGTCCATTGTCTTACCACATATGTACTGTTCACATATTCTCCATATTGAATAACATCTTATCATAAGCGTATGATAAGAAAAATGTTGTTCCATTTCAAGCTTTAAAATTATAACATTGTCATTAACAAATAAATTGTAACATTGTCATGAATAATTAAGTTTTCCCTTTCATCAAAGTGGATTTTGACTGTATCTCACTGTGTTTGCGTGCTCCAGACATCAATGGAATATCGTAGGTTTATAGTGCTGAAGCATTTTGTTTGCTTTATTTCTACATTTAAAATAAATATATCAAAATAATTTAGATTAATATTATACATAAAAATATTTGGACTCTTTTTAGGTTGACCGTACAGCACTTGCGTTGTCGGTTAGCGACCTATTGTGTATGCTTTAGGAAGAGAATTCCACCCATTGCTTGCTGATCACTTTTTATTTGTCTTGGTTACTGTCCTTTACAAATACTTGCTTGCTAATGGTCAATCTGCTGTCTTTGTCCCTCCTTCTCGTTTCCTGTTTTCTCCGTGCAGCACCGGCCAACTTCTACATCCTTACACTTTAGGTGTTTATTTCTTCGTTTTGGGACTACTTTTCTTCCTCTTGTTTACTAACTCAGGGCAGCGACCGCTTTATGGACGTTGCGATATAACTTTCTAATATGCTCCTTACCCCCCCACACCACAGCTGCACGGACGGCTCGCTTTATGGTTCGTGAAGCAGGCGCAGTTGCGGAAGCTTCGCTTCCTCTGTGTGCCTTTGTCCATCCCCTCCCCCCCCTCCATCCAAAGCTTCTAGTGCACGCTCTACTAAATCTCGCCCACGCTTTCACTTAAACAATGGCAGGCTCCGTATTCTCTTTTCAAAACATCGTTTTTGTTTAGCACCATGCCGCACTTTCAATTAAACAATGGTGGGTGCCTGGTTGGCACACACGTCTTAGAAGTGAGCTTCTTAAAACTCCGGTAGGACTTGGAGATTCATAATTATGATTCTAATTATGTGTCAGGATGAAGCTTGACAATGACTGTTATCCAGCCATACCTGCTTTTCAAAGACATTCTGTTGACGAAAGAGATGAAGTGCCTTTCAAGATCACTTTCGTTTTAAAACAGATGTGGATTTTTAGACCAAGGTCACATATGGGGTACCTCACTCCACCCTTGCCCCAGCAACTTGGACACTGGGGCCTACTGCAAAAGGAACAGCAAGTTACATGAATGCCGCTAATGTGCTGTGTACATGTCTCTTATTAACTGTTCCCCCCGTGTCTTTCCTTCAAGGGGATGCCCATGGGTGGGGCCCCCACACCGACGAGGACGTAGACTGGCCGCTAGGGCCACTGCTTTTCACAGAGGTTGTAATGCAACAGCCTGAAACGGCGGCACATTGTGCATTAATGCACTTCCACGCCAGCTCTACGGTGAGTGTCTGAAAAGTTGGGTTCACAGTGCACATTTTTATATATCATGCTCTCAAAATTATTCTGGTATTGCCCTATTTTTAACTTTATTGGCGTTATGTGTGTAGTGCTTTGTACCATGATGCAGGTGTCTAAGCGCTGTAACGAATCCACGAGGCAGTAGGATGTCCTCCCTTCTTTTCAAAGTTGACAGTATTTAGTGCAATTTCGTTATTATTTACAACGCCTCAAGGATGGAAATGCATGGAAATGGCTGTAAAATTATTTGCACTTATAAATTTCTCTTTTTTTTTTTTTAGTTTGAAAAGCTTTATTCAAGAATATGTTAACCCCTTCGCTGCGGCGCGAATTCCGCTGCAGCACTGGGGGGGGTTTAGGGGGGTTGACGGCGCCGCTGTGCTCATGACGGAACCACGCCGTCATGAGTCACGGGCGAGCTGTGCTCATGACGGCGTGGTTCCGTCATGACTCCACCCACTGCGCTAATCGCCCGCACAGGCGGGGAATTAGCGCCGCGTGGGAGGAGCGGCCGCAGCATGACGGAACCACTCCGTCATGAGCACAGCGCACCCGTGGCTCATGACGGAGTGGTTCCGTCATGAGCGGGGAACGAGTTAATACAGAGATATCAGCAAAAGCATAAGAAATATGCAAATAGAAGTAGATAAACATTAACCAGCTAATATCATATGGAAATCAACAAAGCATTTTATACATTTTGTAAGGAAGACAGGGAAAAGAGGGAGGGAAAGGGGGTAAATAAAGAAATAAAAAGGAGAAAAAAAGGGAAAAATAGTAACAATATAATATGAAAATATATAACTATGCTGTAAAAAGAAAAAGTGCTGTATGCAAAACAATAATCAAAGTGCCACGTAGAAGAATCAACTATGACAATCAAATAAATAAATCCTGTACTCTAATATAGGAGAAGAGAATGTAATCTCCTCAAGGTGGTTCAAAAATTTCCGCAGCAATACTTGATAGATTCTTCCGAACCATCCGATCTAAGTATAAGGTAAGAGGTAACCAGAAGAGATCCCTATTCTGTGTGGTATTACAGGAGGAGGCAAAAGCAGTGTCTAGCCTGTGAAAATGACAAAGAGAATTCCACCAACAACGTATAGAAAGCTTTGTGAGGGATTTCCAATTGGAGGTGATGTGTTGAAAGGCAAGAGCAAGCATCAGGTCAAAGAGACCACAAGAGTGCAGAGGAAGATCTAAAGAATCAGATAAACTACCAAGGAAGAGCACAGAAATAGAATACTGAGAGGGAAGGGTGAAGATACAAGACATGTATCGCCAAACAACACTCCAGAATTGAGAAACAGAAGGACATAAGAATAGAAGATGAAAAAGATCAGCATTAGGGGAGGAGCATGTCCAACAATTAGACTCCAAAGAGGAAGAAAAACGAGCTAGAGAAAGGGGAGAAAAATATAGTCTGTGATAAAAATAGAATAAAGATTGAGTGAGAGAGGCAGAACGAGAAATTTTCAAAGATCTGGACCAAAGTTTATCCCATAGAGCAACGGACCAAACACAACCCAAGTCCGCCTCCCAAGAAAGTTCCAGTTTGGACTTAAGACGATCTGGATCAGGAGATGAAAAGAATTTATAAATGAGAGAGGCTTTGGGAAGGGTAGAAAGAATTTTGAGAAGAGGAGGTTGGGAAACAGAAGAAGGGGAAGAGGGAAGAGAATAAAAAAGATCAAGAATAAGTGCCATCAGAGTAACAAACTTCTGAAAAAAGGAACGAGGACAATGAAAGGACATCCGAAATTGGGGAAAGGAACAGGGAGACATAACATCAAAGAGCTGGTTCACCCATATGATACCCTTAGACATCCAAGACTTCCAAAAAATGGGTCTATTATTTATAAGGATGAGCGAGTTGTACCAAATGGTAGAGGACAAAAAAGATTCACGACTAATAGGTGCAGGAATGAAAAGAGGTTTTAAAAGAGAAAAGGTGTGTTTAAATAAAGGAAATGATGTATGTGGAGCCTTGGCAGAGAAGCGCATGATTTCTTCAAAAGAAAAGGGCAGCAACAGAGTTTGTTCAATGTGAAGCCAAAGAGGAGCAAGGGGAGAAGGAACCGACGCAAGCCATCTAGACGCCTGACGGAGAGAAAAGGATTTATGGTAAAGATGAAAGTCTGGGAAGTTAACACCACCATTAGACTTAGGCTTACGAAGGAGTGCTAAAGAAATTCTAGATTTCTTGTTATGCCAAAGAAACCTTGACGAACAAGAATCAATGTGTTTAAAATAAATTGCGGGGATATGAACAGGTAACATGGAAAAAATGTAGATTAAAATGGGGGCTATCATCATTTTAATTGAGTCCAATCGTCCCCACCAAGAGAGAAAGAGAGGATTCCAAGAAGAGAATAATTGTTCAATACGAGACAAAATCGCGGACATATTTAGAGTGATAGAAGAGGAAATAGAATTGGAAAACCATATTCCTAAGTACTTAATTTTCGAACTACTCCAAGCGAGTCCAGTAGCGTAAAAATTATGAGGGACGCAAAACTTTGTAAGAGGGAGAATTTCAGTTTTATCTGAATTAATTTTGTATCCCGAAACCTGTGAGAAAGAATCAAACTCAGACAGGAGAGGGGGAATAGATGTTTCTGGAGCCGAAATGAATAGAAGGATATCATCTGCATATGCAGAGAGTTTCAATTGGCTATTACCATTAGGAAATCCTAAGATGGAAGCATTATTACGGATAGAGGTCAAAAAAGGTTCAAGGGCGAGAACAAAAAGAAGAGGAGATAAGGGGCAACCTTGATGAACACCACGTTGAAGGAGAAAATATGTGGAAGCCCGTCCATTTACTAGAACAGAAGCCTTAGGCGCAGAATACAACAAAGAAATAAGAGAGATAAGGTGAGGACCGAAACCATGCCAACGCAGGGAGGCAAATAAAAAGGACCAGTCAACCCTATCAAAGGCTTTCTCTGCGTCCACGGAAATAGCCGCTAAGGGAATAGAAAGAGATGAGACCTTATTTAAAACATTAAGAAAAAGGCGAGAATTGTCAGGGGTAAGCCGGCCCTTGACAAAACCACATTGCTCCTTACCAATGAGGTGGGGCATGAGGGGATCTAAGAGTAAAGCCAGTACTTTAGCAAACAACTTATAGTCCACATTAACTAAAGAAATCGGGCGATAGTTCTTGCAAAATTTTGGGTCGCGACCATCCTTAGGAATGAGACAAATAGAGGCTTCTTGAAATGTACCCTCTGCCCTACCCATCAAAGAAAACGATTGAAAGAGATATAGGAGTTTGGGAAGTAAAAGATCTGAAAAATGCAAGTAGAATTCAACTGAGAAACCATCAGGACCTGGAGTTTTACCTTTGGTGAGAGTATTCAAAGCAACAGATAGCTCATGTAAAGAGAGATCGACTTCCAAATCTGGAAAATTAAGATGAGAAGTCAAAGGTTTAGGAAGTTTGTCAAAGTAAGCTTGGATAAGAGAGGGAGTTGGAGAAGATTCAGGTGTGTAAAGAGTACGATAAAATAGCTGAAACTGGTCTAGAATATCCTGAGCCTTAAATAGTAAAGTGTTGTCAGAAGAATAAATAGAATCAATAAAAGATCGTTCCTTGCGTGACTTGATAATTAGCTAGAATCTTCCCAGCCTTATTGCGTCCTCCATAGAAACGAGCACTACTACGAAGGAGGATCGACGAAGCATTGCCCGTAGTGATCTTATTGAATTCTAACTTGGCACGAATAAGATCCGAAGAAACAAAATTATTAGGGGAAGAGTAAAATTTATGCTCCAAAGATTTAATATGAGCTAGTAGATTTCTCTGTTTCTGAAGAAAGCGTTTCTTCTTCTTTGAAACAAAACCAATCACAAATCCACGCGCCATAGCTTTAAAAGAGTCCCAAAGAAGATGGGGAGAGATATTAGAAACATCGTTTAACAGGAAGAAATCAGCAGCAAAAGAGCGAAAAGAAGAGGAGAAATGAGGATCGGTAAGAAGAGAATTGTTAAACCTCCAGCGAGAAGGCTTGGGATGCGGAGGAAGGAGGTCAAGATCCGTTACAACAGGGGCATGATCCGAGATAAGTATAGGTTCAATAGAAGAAGAAAGTAGGTTTTGCAGTAAGGAAGAAGAAAGAAAACTATAATCAAGGCGAGAAAAAGAAGAATGAGGGGGAGAAAAAAAAGAGTAGTCAAGGGTGTCAGGGTGTGAAAGTCTCCAAGAATCAGTGAGATGTGCTTGAGAAATAGTATCTAGAAATTGTTCGTGAGGTTTGTGAGGTATGAACCGAAACGTTGACTTACGATCAAGAAAGGGATCCACAATCTGGTTACAATCACCACCTAAAATAAAGGGGTCATCTGTATGTTGAATACATTTTTTCGTAATTGAAGGCCAGAAAAGTAAATCGGGTTGCGTAGGACCATAAACGTTAAACACAGTTAGAGGAATAGAATTAATTAATAACTTAGCTAATATCCATCTACCGTCAGAATCTGTTTCTTGTAACAAAACCTTACACTTTAACCTTTTGTGACATAAAATAACAACACCATTCTTCTTAGCAATAGAAGGAGAGAACAAAACCGTACCCACCCATCCACGCTTTAATTTAAGAAAATCAGCCTCAGAGAGGTGGGTCTCTTGTAGGAGGGCTATATCTGGGTTATATGAAGCTAGATGGGAAAGAACCCTCTTACGTTTAATAGGATTGATAAAAACAATTTACATTCCAGGAGATTACTCTGAATTTAAAAACTGGAAAACATTAACAGAAACCATACCTACAGCAGCAAATAGAAAGAAAGACCATGACAAAAAATGGAAGAAAGTAGAAGTAGGAGAGGAAAACTGAGTCAAAGGAAAAAGATAGAATAATAACATGAGGAGATGGAGAGAGAAATTAAATATTTAATGGAGCAAAGGGGAAAGGAAAAGGGGGGAAAGGTAAAAAGAGAAGAAAACAAGAAGAGACAGTACAAATCCAAAAAGGACGACTGAAAATAACATACCTGAAGGGGATATGAAGAGGATATTGGGGTAATGGAGAGATGCAACAAGATTGACCGCACGGAGCCAGGAGACCAGACCGCACCAGGACGAAACAAGAAGAGGACAACCATAAAAGAGGAAGGAGACCATACCAATCAATCTGGGTAAGAAAAATAATATATAAGAAACACATATAATGGAGGGAAATACATAAAAGGATACATAAGAATGGAAATGCAATTCATCAAACAGGTGAAAGTAATAGAAAGAGCGGAATAAAGAAAGGACTTTTAAAGAAAGACAAACAGTAGGAGTAGAAAAGGATAGTGAAAAGAACCATAATAGATATTGCTAAAATTAAACAAAAACCAAGCCAACAGTATAATAAAACAAGGCATTGTAAAAACATTATCTGGGAGAACCTGCAAGAAAGAGGAAAGTTAAACATTCAACCAGAAGCAGAAGTAGAAGTACCCATGCCGGTGTTGGATTGAATAAGAATAACATTTTTCAGTTCAGCAGGATCTTGAAAAGTCCAAGTTCAATTCTGATGGGTGACTTTGAAAATGCAAGAATGGAACAAGCCGTATCTGGCACCAAGAGGGGCGCGAAGGTTCAAAAATTCTTTCCGTCTTGCTGCAGTAGCATTAGAAACATCCTGAGTAAGAAAGACTCTCTGGCCCAACCAAGAAACCTGGCGTTTGGATCTGGCTGCAGAAAGGACTAGAAGTAGGTCCGTGAATTTCAGAAAAAGAATGATGACTCCTCGAGGTTTAGTCGATGCTGATGTACGAGGACCAAGTCTGCCCTTTGGATGCTGAGAGAGGTAGTAGCTGGCATATCCAAAAGCTTCAGGAGGAATGAGGAGAAGAACGAGACGGGGTCATCACCTTCCAAAGATTCCGGCAAACCATAAACGCGCAAGTTATTCCTCCTATTCCTGTTTTCTAAATCCTCGGTGTGTTGTTGGAGGGCAAGAACAGACTTTTCTAGGGAGGAAATACGTTGAGAATTGACTGGGATCTCAGAAACCTGCTGCTCCATGGAAGACACTCTGTCTTCCATAGCTGACCATTTCATTTCAAAAAGCTGCATCTTATTATTGGTTTCCTCAACGAACGGACGCAAAGCCCGTATTTCCTCCAGAAGTAACTCCATGGAGATAGGAGATGGCAGCTTATCCGGAGGGGGAGAATCTTGTTTCAAGCACTTGGATGACGCAGTGGAAGGAGAGGACTTACTTGAAGATGGCTGTGGCAAGGAGAGACGATTAGGGGCTGCTGTTGCCATTTGATCTGTGATAGAGGAAGAGTCCGCTGTTGAAGAGGAGGAAGAAGGAGCTGTAGAAGGAGTCTTGGAGGGTACAAAAACAAACTTCGTGTTGCGTAGTTTGCCCATAGATATCCTCCACACAATTATTGCGCCTCAATGGAACGTGCAGTATTATCACGAAGGACTTAATGGGCACGTATCAAAGTCACTCAGAGTTGCCTGGTGCCTGCCGCCTCAATCACTCCCAATGCTGCCACGAAAAGCCGAAACCACCAGAGGAGCTGATGCAGAAAGGCATACGACGTCAAACAGCACTTCCCCAGAATGCGACCACCAGAAATTATCAGGCTGTAGAATGTAGACTGGGTAAAGAAATAAACATTGCCCAATAGCTGGTTTGGACTCCTTATGAGACTTGACCGCAAGAAGTTAAAAAATAAAATAAATTATGCACAGGCTCAGCGGCATTACACAACGACTATAATGAGAGGATACATGTAACAGAGGTTGCCTCCTTGCATTATCATGGTATTAATATTCCATCCTGGACCAGTTCTTAAAAGCACCAAGAGCCTGGAGAAGATTCAGTGAGGCATGAGCAACAATGTGAGGAAGTCAAGTATGCGCATATAACATCGTGTAGACATCGCACAACACACAAAATGGTGGCCGCTGTGAGGCACTTACGAAACGGGACGAAAATGAAGCATTTTGAGGCAACTGAAAGTTCGTTATAAGCTCACCAGGCGCTCGTCACATTCCGAATGCAGGAACCGGCAAAGAATGAGGCGAAAAGGCACAAAAAACTACCGCGAGCCAAAAAAAGTCCCTCCCGGTGCGGCGGAGCTCCTGACTTAGGCGGCCATCTTGATCGGCGTCCAAGCCACGCCCCCTTATCAATTACTCTTAATGCAAAGAAGCGTTGGTCGCACTATCTTTTCTACCTTTAAAGGACTGGATGAAAAATGCCAATTTACATTTTTCTTGTACTAACCATGGTGTTTTAGAATATTCCATATACTCATTCAGAAATATTGGGTCCTTTTAGCATGAGTTCGTAAGTATAACACATGCCTGTAACTGATTTGCCTCTAAGCAAGTTTTAAGAATGTGCATGATGCATCTGGCGCTAGTTAGTGGTACTGAATTGAGAGCACAGGTCTCTGAAGTCCTTCGTGTAGTGACAGGTTATAGCAGGCATATGGCTATTATGTTTGGGCAACATTTGTTTTGCTTTGTGCTTGTTATTTAAGGTGTATTCTTATAATAAAACAATAATCCCACAAGATTACCAGGATGACTGGCTTTCTCATGCCTACATTTACATTTTGATACATGTAATTTTGCTTTCCTAATGAAAATGCAGGAACTTTATTAGCAAACAACTGAATTTACCAACTACGGTACTGACAAAAATGACCCAGGATGAAGACGGAAACCAAATAAAACCTACAGTCTCGGAGCAGTGCACGCAAAGGGGCAGTTCATATCGGGCCTTGCATCCTCCTTTCTATGAGGTTCTGACACCTGCGCAAATACAGCACTCGGCAGGTCACAAGAGATAACACGACCAATAGTACTACGCTCCAAGTTCTAGAATGATTTATATCCACGGTGCCCCATAATCTGTAATATTCTCTATCAAGGGTGCTGACGGCATGAATATGAGCACGGTGTACACCCGTCGTGGGTCGGGAAGGGTGGAGCCCTGCTGATGCCATGCGTGACCCTGGGCAGGTCAGCCAAGCTTCTGTGATTTGAGCTGTTACTTAGCTAAGCTATAAAAGAGCACATTAGCATAACTGTTAAGATCGCTGTCAGTGCTAGCACTAGTATATGTGTTTTCTTAAACATTGTATCACCAATCCGTGAATTGCCTGAAATTCCCCGGCTGTGGTTTTTCCTACAGAGACTGGTGTCTCGTTCCCAAGATGACTTATTTGTTTCACATTGCAAGCCATATGTATTTATGTTTAAGAAAACAAAAGTGTGGAAGTATTTCAATAACTTAGGTGGAATAAAACAGCACATTTTGTGTAGTTTATATTACTTAATAATTTGTTCTTTTTTTATATGTCAACAGTGCCTGGCATCAGGAATAAAATACCCCTATCTATTCACCATGCCACATAATTACAGTACACAAATATACTCCACAACACAAAATTCCACCCCAAATAATTCCACAACTAGCAAGTCCAATACAACCCACATAATTCCAATCCAAACCAAAACACATGGGTTTGGAGTGGGTAAAAGACATTATCATTTACAACGCCACTAGCTCTAGGCTATTAAATAACGGGTTTTTTTAATGTCCCTATACTTTTCCATAGGGAGACTTCACAGCTGGGCTGGAAATCTCTGCATTTGAGGTATAGAGAAAATTAAAAATGTGTTTATGAAACTTGAACAAATTTCTCAGATTTTGTGAATAGCCAAAAGCAGTAAAGCACACCCACCATAGACTCACTGGCTCTACCTTCATTCGCTGCACAAAAAAGGAAGCACCCCATGGGAGCCTAAAGTCTGCCTCTGGCCTGCCAACAACATCTTACAAAGTGCACCCCACCCACTCCCGTCTCAAGAGCCCGAGAGCGTCTGAGTTGAGCTGCCCTTTTTCATTATTATCATAGGCACTGGGCAATTTGCAGAGCAGCCCGAATTAAGGAGCACTTCCTCTGCCCTGCCTTCCTGTAATTTTTGGGATCGTTGAGGAGGGTTCTGCTTTCTGTAAACTGTATGCCGGGAATGAAGAGAAAGCATATCTGCTCACATTGCTGTATTACCACGCCCCCACAGCACTCCATGTTTTGACACCTTGTTTTTGACTAGCTGTAATAAAATTAAGCAATGGTACAAATGCATTGGCTGCTTGAATCCAATATCCTCATTATCCCAAGGCAGTGCAGTATTGCATTACATTGAAGAACTGCTTACTAATGAAAAAGCCACTGGGGCTACAATGTCTAATCAGTTATTACATTGTTTTCTTTAGTTTCAGATAGTCCAATAACATGTATCAAACTCTGGAGTGCTTAAACCATAACAAACAATCAATTGAAATCAAACTATGTAGTGGAGGCACAGCTTGAAACATAGATGTGGTTAACCCGAAAGAGATGTGACGCATAAATACTGTAATGCAATATGGATTAAAGCACCCTGTTCAAGAGGCATATCGATATCTCATTGGCTTATCTAGTACATATCCTATTCATGAAGAGGGGGCACACTAGAAGCTAGTTATGAGGTCCAGAGACTCAAGCTCCCGAAGTTAAACTAATACCAAAAGGGGGTCACTGTTCCTATTAATCCCTCTTTTGTCTCTTAATAGGAACAGTGACTCCCTTTTGGTATTATTATCTAGTATCTAGTCTAGTGTCCAGTGCTTATTTGAGGTCAAGGAGCTAAGTTAAGCTTCTTTTACACCTTAATCTCTACATCTCAGCTGATGACCATCAAAACTCCTATGCACAAGGAGTAGTGGACAATATGTGCAATATGGGTTATACCGAACTAATCGACTCAACCACTCATTCACAACAGCTTGGACCTGGTATTCTTATTATTTCCAAGTCGTGTCATTAGTAGCTACCTCCTAGCATTCTGTTTGGACCATTTTCCCATGAACTTATGTGAACGTCGAATTCCTGCCTAAAACAGCAATAAAAGTCCCCTCCGCTCTCAAGACCAAGACACAAGCAAAACCAAGAATTCCAACCCTGCTCTTACTGCAAATTGTTTCACTCCTTCTGATGATCCGTCCAGTCTTTTGACTTTTTGGTCACCCAACATAACCCTTTGCCACATCAATGGTAGAGGTTATGAAGCATCTATACTAATGGCAAAATAAGCCTACATCAAGTCCTGTATCTTTCAAGCAAGCAGCTATTCTGAATAATTGAATCAGTGTTATTAAGACATGTTCACAACCCCTTCAACTAAACGTAAAGGGCATTCTTTTTAACAACTTTTTGAGAACTTTATGTAATTGTTAAATGATAAAACTACCAAACTCTGTTCCAACATAAAACCTACACTTACTTCAAGAAAACCCCAACACTTCAAAACTTCTAAGCTCTTTTTGTTTCATTTGCACTTCTAACCAAAAAGACCATTGAAAAAATATGAATAAGCTCATGCTTTCTGATTCTCCCTCAGAACTCTGCAATGCATAACATGTCAGATTTAGACAATCCTCCATATTGCTGACCATCACAAGATTTGGTAATGACTGCTTATAATACAAAATCATTCCAAACTTGCCACCACAACTCCTTCTGTCTAGAAACCATATGCTGGCCCCAAATGTCTGGCTAATTACAGACTGATATCTGGCCTCTCGAGAATGTCTAAATTCGTAGTCACTTTCAACTTTATTCCTGTTTGGAAACCATCTTTTTGGGTTCCAGTCGGACTTTAGACAAAGACGCGGCAAGCAAAACTACCTTAATGCCCATTAATTAACTACTTCTCTAACTACAAGTCAACAATCATAGCAGCGTCTTGATTTTCCTCAATTTGACTGTTTTCTTTCCGTCAACGGCAGCATTCTTCTTCACTGGCTGAAACTACATTTGGTTTGGCATGCACCATTGTCCAACACTTTCTTTTGAGCAGATCCCATCAGATAAAACAAGGCTCTTCCTAATAAAAAATTACCCAAGTTACTTTTGAATTGATTAATATTTTCCCTCACCACGTGTTATAACGCATATATGGCTCCCTTCACAATGATCCATTACAACTATAAGGTCAACTGGCATAGTTATACCGATCATATTAAAATATAGGTAAGAATTCTGAAATAATATGAACTTACTATTGAATCTCATGAATATCTCTACCAAGTTCAAAATGGATGACAGGCCTCTGGCTCTACATAATAAGTGCTATATCCCAGATCTTATTCATTGGCCTGCAAATCTGAGATTCTAACCAGGTTATTGTCTAAATCTTGAACATCCCTTCCCTTGTAGTTAACTATGTTAGAAATCTAGGTGTCATCTCTGCAACCTTCTCTGCCCAAATCAAATGCATAACAAGAAAATGTGTTGTTCAACCTTTACCACCTATGCAGGATTCTTCCACTTCTTGGAGTTCAATGCCTTATTGCCTTCATCACAACTGTAGTGTGGGAGCCAAACACTGTACTCACAAAATCAAGGCACCCCAACATTTTTTGGATCAGAGACAGTGTTAATCCCCTATTTCATGAGGCAATGTGTCCCCCCAAAGCACATTAAGGCACCTCCCAAAGCATCAAAATCATTAACATTTAATTGAACAATTGCCACTTTAAGAATAATTTGGGCCCACTCAATAACTGAGTCTAGATCAATACAAAGTTAAAAGGGTTTTATTATAAAAACTGAGAGTACACAGCACTAAGTCAATGCAAAGAAGGATCTCAAGGCAGAGATATATTCATATTTTGTAGAACTCTGAAAATAGACCCAATAGGCAGCAAAATCCAAAAGATAAAGGCAGCATCCCTAGTAGAACAGGAATGTCTTCTAAAATCTCCCTGGCTACCCCCCAAAAGATATTTTTGTACACAATTCATGCATAGGAAATAAGAGATTCAGCAGAATCATTGTGGTGAGATCAAATGTACTTGCTTGTTCGAAAATCACTGGATGGGTATTAGGATAGAGAGTGCTGAATAATTATTCAAGAAAATGGGATAGTCCTTAGGTGCTAAGTGAATGATGTTTATTTTCCCATATGCTCGGATATGGATATGGGAAAATAAACATCATTAACTTAGCACCTAAGCACTATCCCATCATCTTGAATAATTATTCAGCACTCTCTATCCTCATACCCATCCAGTGACTTTCGAACAAGCAAGTTACATTTACCTCAACTATTTGAATGAATGGATTTCATTGAAGCAGCGGAAGACATAATAATATGTTGCTAGTTAAATCTGAATTAGAAAAGTTCAATATGAGCAGAACAGTAACAACAGGGAAGAATATTCTAAAATAAGGCAGTTTGACAGTATTCTGCAGAGCTTGTGGGGAGAGGATGTGTGCGGCAGGGAAGTAGTGAATGAGTGACAGAGGCTCCCATCATAATTAACATCAAAATATACACTTATGCACATCATATGAAATCAGTTTCAAAAGCAATTGCATTAAGCCAGTCTGCTTATGTGAAATTGTGTGTGTGTGTGTAAATGCTTATTGGACATTGTTAATAATATACAAAAAAATAAATCCATAAACGTTTTAACAGTAATCCGATGATATATATTGATTACTTGAGTGCTATATTTAGCAGTTTACCAGGCAAAATATTCAACTAACATAAAAAATGTTGGTGCACCCTTCATTTTTGGACTGAAGCACTGTAATCTCATCACTCTAGCTTTAAGAACACTCTATTGGTTGCCTGTTAAGGAAAGGATTGGATTAAATCTCCTGTCTGGTTCAAGTCAATACACGACACAACCCCAGAGTACCATTCCAAATTATTCATCCCATATTGCCTAACCTGATGCCTCGAATCGTCTTCCTAACCCTGTCTTGCACAACTCCG
Source organism: Triturus cristatus (assembly GCF_964204655.1). Taxonomy (NCBI): domain Eukaryota; kingdom Metazoa; phylum Chordata; class Amphibia; order Caudata; family Salamandridae; genus Triturus; species Triturus cristatus. Next base: position 312,824,352 of record NC_140587.1, on the reverse strand, counting down.
ATCATGACAGAAGAGTTTTGGGTAAGATCCCTGCTTCGTCAAGGCTCATCCATCTGGAGCATTATGACAGCTGTAAATTAGATTGAGAAAGAAATTGAGAACATTTAAAAAGAAAAAGAAATAATGCTTTGTAATCCCGAAATGTTCCCAATAATGTTTTGTGTGATCTAGAGGTGTATTTGTGGTGTCTGTTTGAAATACCATTCCTATACAGGGTTCTTAAAAATGTGTTGCACTCATCACAGAGGGATTTACTGTACTGTTCACATCTGAAATGTAACTTGATTTTCCCAGGGTTTCTTCCACTCTGTGTTGAATACCATATCATGTGAGTAACTCTGGGGACCGACCCCATAAGCACTGCCCAACTAGTAACACATTTAAACAAGTCTGAGGGGCCATATAATAGTTGATTTTTATGTCTCACTGCCAAATCAAATTCTTCAAATAACTTCTAAAAGACCCTCTGGAGACATTTCATATTCCTTCTATTCACTCAATGTTCCAGTTGGTAGTGCACTGCACAGATGAAACCAGCATTGTGAGCACAGGCGCTGCCAATCTCAAAGGTAATGATGCTGAATTGTATAGTAAGCAAACTAGTAACTTGGTATTCATTAAACAATTAACAACATAATTAGGTTTGAAAATGTTTATACAGTTTGTTTATGGCAAATGAAGAAATATTATGAAGCTCTTTCTTGCACTTGCTTGGATGGCAGATGAATATACATACTTTTTAAGAATGTGCCCGTTTTTCAATTAAATTGGTTCCAAGAGCATCATATTAATATTCACTGAAAAAAATTTAAAGTTAAAGTGACATTGGGGCTAGCTGAAACTGTCAGTCATAATGTCACGTTTAAAATGCAAAACACAGAAATTCACCAGATATAGTTTACTGAGTTAACTGTAACTTGGCCTCCCATCACGTCCTTCTTATGACCTCGTATATCACAACACTCATGACATGCTTAATGACATTATTGATGATATCGGTGACGGTATGCTAACTTGTCAACTCATGTCTGATTGATTGCCCACAAGAGGTCGGCTGTCTGTGAACGCTTTGAAACAGGAAGGGGGTTGAAGCTAGAAGGTGCTTACTCTCCAAAGGGGCCTTGAGTGCTTGGAGGGAATGATCTCTGCATAAAAGGTTGTACATAGGAGTGAAGACTGTACACACCAGGTAGTTGCCCACTGATATGCACTTGATTGCCCACAAGATGTTGGCTATCTGCAAAGTGTTCAGTACAAGATGAAGGCTGTGTGTAGCAGAGCCTCTAACCCCCAAGGGATATTCGGTGTGTAAAGGGAATGGGCTCTCTGCTAAACAGTTCTGCGCAGGTGAAAACTGTTCACAATAGGTACTTTCCCACCATTGTATGGTTGATTGCCACTAGAGGTCTGCTTTCTGCAATGCATTCAGTATAGGACCAAGGCTGTGCATAGCAGGAGCTTGGCAACCTACTGGGGCTTGGGTGTCTGGTCCTAGTGGTTTCTCCATGAAAGGATGCTCACAGGGCAAAGATCTTCTGCAGCACAGGCATGCCCACTCATGTCTGGTTGATTGCACTCATGTGAATGGCTAGCCCCAAAATGTTTGGTATTGGGTGAAAGCTGTGTGTATGGGAAACTTGGTACACCTAATGGAGATTGTGTGTGTGAATGGTAATTTATGGTTTACTTGATTTCGTACCATTTAATACTTTTGGCCTGATTACGATGTCGGTCGGACTGCCTCTGACAGGCCGTCTGTTCGACTGACCGACAGCCCTCCGGTCCAACCGCCGGAATACAATCCCGGTGGTTGGACCCCCCACAGTCAGGGGAAGACTACCCCCAATGACAGGATCAGTGATACCATTGGGGCTGCGTTCAGAAACGCGATCCCGAATGGGGCAGTGCCGAGGCAGTCACTGCCATTGGGATAGCGATATCCCTTTCCAACAGCTTTTTCATGTTGAAAAGATCGCCATTGAAGGCTGTCGGAAACAGATTTTAGGGCCCCCAAACAGCGCCCCCTTCTGTCATGAGCCACTGAGATCTGGAAAAATCAAACGGGGGGTACGTGGTAGCACTGCTGTAATATGATTAAAGATACGATGTGAGGAGATAGGAGTTGGGGGGTTTATCAAAATAATATTAAAATATACCTGTCTAGTCAGAAAAAACATCTTTTTAATCGCACAAGTAGAAGGAGAAAGAGTGAAACTCAAGGAAATTATGTTCTTGAGTTTCAGAGGTCAACATATTTCTAGCCCTACTACAAATCTATTAATCAGGAGTAGATACTCCCTGTTATCACTTCTGCCAAAATTAGAGAAAATGCAACTGCATGCTAGAAAATATGATTTATACATACAGCACCGATTAGTGTTATATCTGAAAATTTGACACAGCTTAGTGTTATGTCTGGAAAATCTGTAACATGAAATTGAAAAATACTCTGTCAGAACTACAAGCCATATTAAACACAATAATCACATGTAATGCTCGTATGAATGAGAACCTCACCTGTGAGGATCGTGATATATTTTTTCAAACTGTCTTATAGGTGAGCACTTCTAGTTCAACAAAAGAAAACAAACTCAGGGTTTATCTCACAAGAACACAAACCATACATATACAAGAAACAAAAGACAATGGATATAACAGTCTTTAGCACATAATCCAACATTTGATATAAATAAAACAGAGTACATACATGAAAAAGGTCTCAATCAGGCATCATGAGTCCAAAATGGGAGGGAAGGATTGCCTGTAGTCACACTCTGTGGGAAAAACAGATAACCCTTCTGTAAAAGATAACCATACAGGGAACGTTTATAAAATGTGGTTGTCGGAGCGGCTATGCCGTACTTACTACACCAAGGCCCTTGCCAAAATTCTAAAGGGAAAGCCCACCCATGGCTCCAAAGATCAGCCAGAGTGTGTAGAGTTAGCTAGATATATAAAATCAGAAAAGGAAGCGGAGGAGAGCAGGAGACGTGTGGCAGAAAACACTGGTGCGCTAACAGCCACATGATGGCCGTTGTCAGAATGGAACTACTTCCTGGTTCCAGAGTTTCCTGCGATCTTCTTCTTAGTCGGCTCAGTGTGCCAAATTGTCCACTATGAATGCGATCCATTATAGAATTGGAGGGAGAACAAGATTTAAATAACAAAGAGGGGTATGAAAAATTATTCCATAAATTCTTATATTGATGTTATGTGGCAAAAATTGTGTAGAAAAAACTCAGTTTACTCAAATTTATCAAACAATTGGTTATCTAGATGTAAAGATATCAGAATCGAATCTAATAAAATAAAGAGGTAGTGTATGGAAAATTATTCCATAACCGGTATATACTCAGTAGTTTCAGCAAGTTTGCCGCCCATCCCTAGTTTTGTGCTTTTTTTCTTCTCACTTCTAAACTTTATGTTTCCTCTTTCTGTTCATTTATGACCTGTATTTTGCCTCTTTCGGATCGTTTCTGTCCTTTATTTTTCCTCTTTCTGCTAATTTCTGACCTCTAGTCTACCTCTTTCTGCTAATTTCTGACCTCTAGTCTGCCTCTTTATGCTTGTTTCTCACCTTTATCATGCCTTTTGTCTGCTCCTTGCTGACCTTTATTCTGCCTCTTTCTGCACGTTTCTCACCTATATTTTGCCTCTTTCTGCTCATTTCTGACCTTTATTCTGCCTCTTTCTGGTCGCTTCTGACCTTTAAATTGCTTCTTTCTGCTAGTTTCTCACCTTTATTTTGCCCATTTCTGACAGTTTCTCACCTTTATTTTGCCCCTATCTGTATGTTGTTGACCTTTAATCTATCCCCTTTCTGCTCATTTCTCACCCTTATTTTGCTTCATTCTGCTGGTTGCTGACCTTTATTCTGACTCTTACTGCTTGTTTCTGATCTTTATTCTGCCTCTTTCTGCTCCTTTCTGACCTTTATCTTGCCTCTTTGTGCTCATTTCTGACTATTATTTTGCAACTTTCCACTCATATCTCACCTTGATTTTGCCTCTTTCTACCTGTTGCTGACCTTTATTTTGCCTCTGTTTGCTAGTTGCTGACCTTTATTCTGCCTCTTTCTGCTCGTTTCTCACCTTTATATTGCCTCTTTCTGCTCATTGCTGACCTTTATTCTGCCTCTTACTGCTCATTTCTGAACTTCATTCTACCTCTTTCTACTTGTTTTTAACCTTCATTTTGCCTCTTTCTCGTCTTTTCCCCACAGCACCATGGAGGGAGTCTCAAGGCCCCACAGTCCCAGTTGGCTCCCCTCCTGCTGCGGGAGCTGGCATTGCTCTCACAGACAGGGAGCTGCTAAACTTACTGCTCCCTATCTGTCAGAGCAATCCTTTCATCTGTTTCCCTGCCCGCTTGCCTGTGGGCAGGGAAACAGCCGAAAACTCCGCTCTCAGCAAGTGGTAGCGGTTTGACAACTCTCGCTTGATGAGAGTAGAGTTCTTTTTTGCTCAGGAGGTGTATTAAAAACAAGCGCTGGAACCCGCGCTTGTTTTTTATAAAACAATTGCAGCAGATTTGTGATTCTGTCACGTTTTCACAGCAAACAGTTTTAAAAAGGGATTATTGGCCCTGCAGGAGTCACGGGGTGACCCCACCACCACACCTAGGGTGTCAGAGTATTCCTACACTGCCCCCTTTTCTTTTTTTTTTCTTTTTTTGTGGGACTAGGCTAAAGCCGAGTCCCAAGATGGCTGCTAACACTTCCTGGTTGAAGTATTGGCCACCAATAAGAACTCACCATCAGATCTGGGCTTAGGCTCTGCCGAGATATCCTTTTTTTTACCCTTAAACTTCTCAAAAACTACTGAATGTGTTCAAAGCTCCTATGGGAATTAACATGGGAAATTGCTTTTTTTTCGACAGCAGGCACCACATGGTTAGGACCAGGGATGAGCTGTGAGCTCCGCTTTGCCGGCAGAATTCACAGAGTTTTTGGCGAATTCGGCACACTTTGATAATGCCCGGCAGAGTGGAGTTCACCAGCATGTGCCGCTCACCCACCCCTAGTTAAGCACTTACGGTGCAAGTTTCAGTGCTGGCTTGTTCTAAACTGATGATTTGTGGCTGGATATCACGTGATATTAGGGCCTGCTCTCTGAATGGAAGCCTGGTGCAGCTCATTTCTTAGGTTAGAGGCGAGGGAAGTCACTCCGGGAACACATGCATGATAGGATGCTTTTCTACGGGTGCTTCAAGTTGATGCACTTCCTGCGTGATGTTATTTTTTCCTCTTCGGCCCCAAAGATCGCTTCCTGCTACTCCACCCTCTGAGTGGATGGTGGCTTAAGCAGCGCTGGTGCTGCTCCTTATGGGGGTGGCAGGCGCCTCCCAGGGGAACAGTGAAGTCAGGTACCAGGATTGTGTGAGCCAGTATGAGCAGATTAACTGCACTGGGGTCCGCAGATGACAGTGGAGCCTACATGAACCTGACGGGTGAGTGGGGAGGCAGATGGAACTGTGACTCAGTGGGTTTGTGCAGTCCAGATGGCAGTATGGCATCACCATCTCTTCCATTGCTATTCTGCTGGGGACATCAGCAGGCATTTGTAAGAGCTCACATGCCCGCAACATATTGTTGTGGATGACTCCGCATCCGTAGACCTATGGGCAGGCATCATGGTGTGTGTGTAATTGTTTCCCTTTATGCTGTTCTGGATGAGCAGTGGCGGATGTTGCGTTAGAGCTCAGCCAACCATTTCACACGGGCTCAGCAATGATGAGCCAAACAAGAGCAGCTCTCAGGATTGGTGTTGAATGCAATAAAATGTACAGGGATTCCGGACTTGGTGCAAAAAAGAGGGTGCAAAATGTGTCCGTTTGACCCCATGATGCTCTCAGTATTGCAGCCCTTAGTAGGAACATCCTGTCAAGTAACTTCTTTGCTGTTACACAAATATTTCTAGGTCTAGATGAAGTCCAAAATGAGCAGAATAAATATACATTTGTTTCCATTTTGGTAAATACACCATGATTCAATAGGGCCTTTTGTTTGCCAGCTCTGTCCTTGACCTTTTCCATTTCACTTCCAGAAAAAAGCCACTGCACTAGCCTCACCGACAGTTGTAATACACATGTATTATGAGCATATGTAAAAAATACATGCACCTACTTTTGAATTACAGTTTTGCGCCTATGATGTGCGAGTTGCTTTGTGTTTTGCTTTCACATTCGGATTTCAGCTAAATTTATTGAGGGTGAAGGGGGTTTCAAAGTTGCTGCTGCTGTCTGTACAGGAAGGCAAACAGGTTTTTCATGTTTAATCAAGATACATCAGCCACATGAGCCTGACCTTGACATATAATTGGCTTCTTCTAGAAACAGCATAGATTTTTAAGATGTGTTGAAGAACCTGGAGCTTGTTTTTAGTGCCCGGGTGAGCTTGTCTTTAGTTTCATATCTGCAATATTTGTTTTGCTGTTTCCATTCACCTCTGCTTTTAAAGGGTTTCCTCTCCATTTTCATCCGATATGGAACTATTCACAGAGCACATACCCTACAAGTAGGACAATGTGTTTTGGCGACATCGCTTAGTTCCTCGGAAAGGAGAGGACTAGTGCTAGTGAAGGAGTGGGCGGAACTCCACGGAATTCCACGTTATTCAACTCCGCGAATTCCACCCAACCTTAGGTGGGACAAGACAACTTCCTAAAAGTGCCATTTTCAGAATTGTGATTTAAAATCAGACATTACCATCAAAGAGGATTGTAAATTACTATACATTTGTGTCCAAACAGGTCATTCCTACCTGTTCCCAATCAACTTTTAGTTTTCACTACCAGGGCATGTAATACTTATGATCTGTTCTTCTTCTGTGCCACTCTCAACACTAGCAATTACTGGCTCATAATCATCTTCTTTACTTCAAAGGCGTCCTCTTCCCTTGTCTCTCCTGTCAGGGTTCAGTTCATGTCAAGATCATTGAAAAGGAGGCATGGAGAAGATGGGGGAAAACTCTTTCATTTAATTGCCAGAGATCGTGAAGCTCATGAGACCAATGGAAGAGCAGACATAGCAACATCCTGCTCTTCAGCAAGCCCAGCGTCCTGCTCTGCTACTACTCCCAGAAGAGCAGGTGTTGCAAAATGTGGGTCCTGTTCTTGACTTTCCTGTGAAAATTCAGTTTGCTGCCGGCACAAATCAGTCTCAGACTCACTGCTCTCCATGACTGCATCAGTGAGAGACATGTGCTTTGGTTTTGGTGATGATGCTATTTATCCAGGGGTGAGCCTCATCACAGGCTTTTCCTGCCTAGAGGAGGAAATTACTCCTCCTTTCCCTGAAAAAGGTTGCCGGCTTGATGTCAAAGTTGGCACTGACAACAAAATTCTTCTCTACTCTGCCCACTTTCATGACAGGAACCTCCTTCTTTGCAACCATCTTCTTTGCTTCTTGTATGGGTTAGGACTCAGCATGAGTAGGAGGACTTAGCAGAGAACTGTGCCTGTTAATTCGCAGACTTCTCTCCATCTCCTTCTCTCCATCTCTCTTGTTGCACCTGTCGACAATAAACTTTAAGCAGAAAGTCAGTGATATTGCCAGTGGCCCGGTGGCAGTGGGCTGACCGGTGAACGCTAGGAGAGCTTTGCCACCACTTCCATGCATCTCGCCCCGCTGAATACGAGCGGAGGCGCTACTACGTCGTGCACTGTATTTTTTAAACTGTCACTAACCTTTTTTAAAGTTTGTGCAGGTTCTGACTTGATTTCTGTTTCCAGGGGTGGGCTGCCGGCTGGGGCTGGTCGTGTTTGCGGGCTCCCAGCGGCAGCGGGCGCCATCTTCGGTTGGGCTGACTTGCTATCCCAGCCCTGCCACTCCCCCACCGCTCCGCCCCTATTTAGGAGCGCGATCCTCTCTCCCCCCGTGTTTGCCAGTGGCCCGGTGGCAGTGGGCTGACCGGTGAACGCTAGGAGAGCTTTGCCACCACTTCCCTGCATCTCGCCCCGCTGAATACGAGCGGAGGCGCTACTACGTCGCGCACTGTATTTTTAAACTGTCACTAACTTTTTTTAAAGTTTGTGCAGGTTCTGACTTGATTTCTGTTTCCAGGGGTGGGCTGCCGGCTGGGGCTGGTCATGTTTGCGGACTCCCAGTGGCAGCGGGCGCCATCTTCGGTTGGGCTGACTTGCTATCCCAGCCCTGCCACTCCCCCACCGCTCCGCCCCTATTTAGGAGCGCGATCCTCTCTCCCCCTGTGTTTGCCAGTGGCCCGGTGGCAGTGGGCTGACCGGTGAACGCTAGGAGAGCTTTGCCACCACTTCCCTGCATCTCGCCCCGCTGAATACGAGCGGAGGCGCTACTACGTCGGGCACTGTATTTTTAAACTGTCACTAACCTTTTTTAAAGTTTGTGCAGGTTCTGACTTGATTTCTGTTTCCAGGGGTGGGCTGCCGGCTGGGGCTGGTCGTGTTTGCGGGCTCCCAGCGGCAGCGGGCGCCATCTTCGGTTGGGCTGACTTGCTATCCCAGCCCTGCCACTCCCCCACCGCTCCGCCCCTATTTAGGTGCGCGATCCTCTCTCCCCCCGTGTTTGCCAGTGGCCCGGTGGCAGTGGGCTGACCGGTGAACGCTAGGAGAGCTTTGCCACCACTTCCCTGCATCTCGCCCCGCTGAATATGAGCGGAGGCGCTACTACGTCGCGCACTATATTTTTAAACTGTCACTAACCTTTTTTAAAGTTTGTGCAGGTTCTGACTTTATTTCTGTTTCCAGAGGTGGGCTGCCGGCTGGGGCTGGTCGTGTTTGCGGGCTCCCAGCGGCAGCGGGCGCCATCTTCGGTTGGGCTGACTTCCTATCCCAGCCCTGCCACTCCCCCACCGCCCGCCCCTATTTAAACGGGCAGTATGTGTCAGCGCAGCGGGCGCGACGAAGGCGCGCCGAAGTTGCGCCTGAGTTAAGCCCGTCTGCGCCCGTCCGCGGCTGGCCGGGGCTAGGGGTACGAGATGCTGCCCGTCCAACTATGTATTCGCCATCTCAACTTTGCTCATATTGGGCCCCAGGTGCCATCGACCCCTCAGTAACTACTCACTTGATGCAGCTTGGTTTGTTCACCCCCCCCTCCTTACCCCCACCCCCGGGATCGCATCACATCTAGCTTCGCTACCTACTACGCCTCTCTTCACTCCCCCACCACCATCTGTCCCTCTGGTTCCGGTATTTAACACTTCGGCCACACTCCTAAACACTAGGTCTGCGGTCAACCATCAGTACGAGCTATTCGACTACATCGATACCCATGAACCAGATCTCTTATTCCTAACAGAGACCTGGTTCAAGGCTGACTCCCTGCCCAATGTGTTAGCCGCATTGCCCCCTTCATATTCCGCCATTCGAGCGGACCGCTTAGAGGGCAAGCGGGGCGGTGGAGTGGCCTTAAAAGCTCGGACTGATTTCAGTTTTCAGATTCTCCCCTCCCCTTCTATTCCTGACGTAGACTACCTTGTAGCCCGTTCGACCTTCCATCAGGTACCCCTCACTTTTGTTCTAATTTACCGCCCTCCCCAACCTACTCCCTCTTTTCTCTCAAGCATTCAGGCCCTCTTGGCTACTCTGGTGATCAACAATTCATCAGTACTAGTCCTAGGGGACCTTAATTTTTGGCCTAATGACCCTGCTGAGAGTCCTCAATCTAAAGAGTTCACCGACCTCATGATCAGTTTGAATTTCTCATCGCTCATCCACAGTTCCACTCACATACACGGCCACACGCTCGATCAAATCTGGGCATTGAATGTCCCTTCCACATCCCCTACAATATCCCCGTGCTCCTGGTCAGATCATTCCATCATCACCTTTTCCCTTGCTTTGGCCCCGATGGCCAAACCCCAGCTCCCCAAGAACACCTGGGTCAGGAAATGGGGCAAAACCGATATGCCTTCTCTCTGCTCGACCTTGGCCAAAACTAGTCCTGACCTTTCAGGCCTTGCAGCTACTTCCCAGCTGGCCGCTATTAACAACTGGCTGACCGTGGCGGGTGATGAATTCGTCCCCCTGAGGCGGCTCACAGTCAAGCGGGCCCATGCAGCCAATCGGTGGTTTACCCCAGATCTAAAAGAAAAGAAATTAGCCGCAAGGAGAGCCGAGCGAGCTTGGAGAAGAACCTATAGCCCCGCGCAAAAGACAATTTATTTGTCTGTTTTACAAATTTATAAAAAGGGCATTCTTGAGGCCAAAACAGAGTTCTATATATGAGCAGGATAATGGCGGCAGAGTCCTGCTCGAAGGAAATCTTCTCTACTGTCCATGAACTGGCATCATCCAGTAGAGCTACGGCCACTATCCCCCCTTCCCAGTCCCTCTGCAACTCGCTCAACGAGTTCTTCATTGACAAAGTTGCCAAAATTAAACTCAACATCCCCCCGCCCTCCCCTACATTTGTCAATCCCTCCCCACCCCTACGGCCCTTAAATTGAACACTATTCCGCTGTTAACCAATGACACATTTCCCCCGCTGCTTCATCGGGTTAAATCGGGTTCCCCCCTGGATTTTGCCCCAGCCCATATCCTCAGGGAAATCTATCTAGCTTGCCCCACCCCACCCCTGACTCTTCTTAATGACTCGCTTAGAAATGGCATTGTCCCCAGTCCACACAAATCAGCGGTTGTCATTCCTATCATAAAAAAACCTGACGCCGACTCATCCTCCCCCTCCAACTACCGCCCTATCTCCCTTCTGCCCTACCTAGCAAAAGTTCTTGAAACCCATGTCACGACCACCCTGAGTACCTATGTAGAGGCTAACCATTGCCTCTCCCCTTGTCAAGCTGGCTTTCGCCCCCTGCACTCTACGGAGAAGGTGGTGATCTCAGTAATGGACGAGCTGCGTGAAGGTATTGACATCAACCTTCCGCAAGCCCTGATCCTCCTGGACCTGTCCGCCGCTTTTGACACGATGGACCACTCCCTCCTCCTCAACCGTGTCAGGGCGGCGGGCATAGAGGGCTTGGCCTTCTCATGGCTTGAGTCCTTCCTAGCCGGGAGAGCTCAAGCGGTCCATCTGGCTGGCTTCACCGCGGCCTCCCGTAAGGTGGTGTGCGGGGTCCCTCAGGGCTCATCACTCTCCCCTCTCCTATTTAATTTATACATTTACCCCCTTATTTTTATGTTACAACAGCTGGAGGTCACGGTGTTTAATTACTCCGATGACCTCCAGCTAATCTTCAACCTCTCCTACTCATTTTCATCCACCCAAAATGTCCAGACAGTCATGACGTTCATTCAGGATTGGATGAACTGCAACCACCTCAAACTCAACCCGGACAAGACCGAGTTGGTCTTGACCGGAGGTGGTTGCAGTCCGTGGTCCCCCTCCTTCTGGCCCCCGTCACTTGGTGTCCCTCCACTCCCCGTACCCAAAGTTAAAACTCTTGGGATCTTTCTGAACTCACAACTCTCTGTTCATTCTCAGGTTGGTTCAGTGGTCTCTTCCTGTTTTTTTTCCCTCAGAATAATTAGGAAAGTCTCCCGCTTCTTTTCTCCCTCTGCTTTAAAAATTATCGTGCTGGCCATGGTATTATCGCGCATCGACTATGACAACATAATCTATAATGGGGCTCCTGCCTATGCGATCCACCGCCTGCAGTTGGTACAGAACCAGGCTGCTCGCCTGATTCATGGCCTACCTCAATACCATCGGGCCACTCCACTGCTCAAAGCACTACATTGGCTTCCGGTGAGAGAGCGCGCCCTTTTCAAACTTGGCTGCCTCACTTTTCAGGCTAGGTTGGGTACTGCCCCCGAGTACATATGCTCAGCTATTAAGCCCTACCTTCCGGGCAGAGAACTTCGCTCCACTCATATGGCTCTTTTAGCTATCCCCCGTTTTAAAAAACAGAAGTCTGGTGGAGCGAAGTTCGCTGTTCTTGCTCCAGTCTTCTGGAATTCCCTTCCTGCTGCCCTCCGCACATCGCCTTCTTATCTACAGTTCCGGAAGGATCTCAAAACCTTCCTATTTGTGCGAGCTTACACTGCCTAGCCCTTCCAGCTGCTGCCGTCCACTGCATCACATATAGCGCCATGAAACCGCCTGGTAAAAGAGCGCTGAATAAAAGTTTTTAAATTCAAATTCAAATTCAAATATTTGGCCACTCTGGTCAAAGTAATACAGCTTATCATCATCCCACATACTTAACAATAGTCTTCCTATGCATAAGCTAAATTATTTATTGCTAGACATTACGCAGGAAAAGCTAAGTTGATGTCCCTCCAGGGCTCATGGGACCCCTATGGGTGTCAATGGAAGTCGGGCAAAATTTGAATACATTACTTAAATGATAACTGTGTCCCTCTAAGGTCCCTGGGTCTCGATGGGAGGCAAGGGAGGGGCCATGCAAAAATGTAATAAATAAATAAAATAATAACTGGTATCCGCCTAAGGTCCTGGGAGGCAGGCACTCATTGACTGATTTGCATATGGCTGGGTTCAAACTGGAATGGCATGGGGAGCAAAAAAACGATGGATTTAGGCCCAGATCTCTGTACTGGGGTGAATGTATGACATTGTTCTGCATTCTGTCCATCAATTGTTGTTTTTGCATTTGTCACCCCGAGTGGGAAGGGTATGCTCAGACGTGAGTCCCGTGCTCTCCATGCCACTGGAATCAAGCTATCCTGGCTGATGAGGACTGAAAGCCCGAAACCGGTCCTAGGATGCTTTTTTCCAGTCCAGGGAGGACCTGGCTTGGCAGTTCGGGCTGGACTGTTCCCATGGGGCACAGGGTCAAGACTGATTTGCTTATGGCTGGGTTCAAACTGGAATGGCATGGGGAGCAAAAAAACGATGGATTTAGGCCCAGATATCTGTACTGGGGTGAATGTATGACATTGTTCTGCATTCTGTCCATCAATTGTTGTTTTTGCATTTGTCACCCCGAGTGGGAAGGGTATGCTCAGACGTGAGTCCCGTGCTCTCCATGCCACTGGAATCAAGCTATCCTGGCTGATGAGGGCTGAAAGCCCGAAACCGGTCCTAGGATGCTTGTTTCCAGTCCAGGGAGGACCTGGCTTGGCAGTTCGGGCTGGACTGTTCCCATGGGGCACAGGGTCAAGACTGATTTGCATATAGCTGGGTTCAAACTGGAATGACATGGGGAGCAAAAAAACGATGGATTTAGGCCCAGATATCTGTACTGGCGTGAATGTATGACATTGTTCTGCATTCTGTCCATCAATTGTTATTTTTGCATTTGTCACCCCGAGTGGGAAGGGTATGCTCAGACGTGAGTCCCGTGCTCTCCATGCCACTGGAATCAAGCTATCCTGGCTGATGAGGGCTGAAAGCCTGAAACCAGTCCTAGGATGCTTGTTTCCAGTCCAGGGAGGACCTGGCTTGGCAGTTCGGGCTGGACTGTTCCCATGGGGCACAGGGTCAAGACTGATTTACATATGGCTGGGTTCAAACTGGAATGGCATGGGGAGCAAAAAAACGATGGATTTAGGCCCAGATCTCTGTACTGGGGTTAAATGTATGACATTGTTCTGCATTCTGTCCATCAATTGTTGTTTTTCCATTTGTCACCCCGAGTGGGAAGGGTATGCTCAGACGTGAGTCCCGTGCTCTCCATGCCACTGGAATCAAGCTATCCTGGCTGATGAGGGCTGAAAGCCCGAATCCGGTCCTAGGATGCTTGTTTCCAGTCCAGGGAGGACCTGGCTTGGCAGTTCGGGCTGGACTGTTCCCATGGGGCACAGGGTCAAGCCTGATTTGCATATGGCTGGGTTCAAACTGGAATGGCATGGGGAGCAAAAAAACGATGGATTTAGGCCCAGATCTCTGTACTGGGGTGAATGTATGACATTGTTCTGCATTCTGTCCATCAATTGTTGTTTTTGCATTTGTCACCCCGAGTGGGAAGGGTATGCTCAGACGTGAGTCCCGTGCTCTCCATGCCACTGGAATCAAGCTATCCTGGCTGATGAGGGCTGAAAGCACGAAACCGGTCCTAGGATGCTTGTTTCCAGTCCAGGGAGGACCTGGCTTGGCAGTTCGGGCTAGACTGTTCCCATGGGGCACAGGGTCAAGACTGATTTGCATATGGCTGGGTTCAAACTGGAATGGCATGGGGAGCAAAAAAACGATGGATTTAGGCCCAGATCTCTGTACTGGGGTGAATGTATGACATTGTTCTGCATTCTGTCCATCAATTGATGTTTTTGCATTTGTCACCCCGAGTGGGAAGGTTATGCTCAGACGTGAGTCCCGTGCTCTCCATGCCACTGGAATCAAGCTATCCTGGCTGATAAGGGCTGAAAGACCGAAACCGGTCCTAGGATGCTTGTTTCCAGTCCAGGGAGGACCTGGCTTGGCAGTTCGGGCTAGACTGTTCCCATGGGGCACAGGGTCAAGACTGATTTGCATATGGCTGGGTTCAAACTGGAATGGCATGGGGAGCAAAAATACGATGGATTTAGGCCCAGATCTCTGTACTGGGGTGAATGTATGACATTGTTCTGCATTCTGTCCATCAATTGTTGTTTTTGCATTTGTCACCCCGAGTGGGAAGGGTATGCTCAGACGTGAGTCCCGTGCTCTCCATGGCACTGGAATCAAGCTATCCTGGCTGATGAGGGCTGAAAGCCCGAAACCGGTCCTAGGATGCTTTTTTCCAGTCCAGGGAGGACCTGGCTTGGCAGTTCGGGCTGGACTGTTCCCATGGGGCACAGGGTCAAGACTGATTTGCATATGGCTGGGTTCAAACTGGAATGGCATGGGGAGCAAAAAAACAATGGATTTAGGCCCAGATCTCTGTACTGGGGTGAATGTATGACATTGTTCTGCATTCTGTCCATCAATTGTTGTTTTTGCATTTGTCACCCCGAGTGGGAAGGGTATGCTCAGACGTGAGTCCCGTGCTCTCCATGCCACTGGAATCAAGCTATCCTGGCTGATGAGGGCTAAAAGCCCGAAACCGGTCCTAGGATGCTTGTTTCCAGTCCAGGGAGGACCTGGCTTGGCAGTTCGGGCTGGACTGTTCCCATGGGGCACAGGGTCAAGACTGATTTGCATATGGCTGGGTTCAAACTGGAATGGCATGGGGAGCAAAAAAACGATGGATTTAGGCCCAGATCTCTGTACTGGGGTGAATGTATGACATTGTTCTGCATTCTGTCCATCAATTGTTGTTTTTGCATTTGTCACCCCGAGTGGGAAGGGTATGCTCAGACGTGAGTCCCGTGCTCTCCATGCCACTGGAATCAAGCTATCCTGGCTGATGAGGGCTGAAAGCCCGAAACCGGTCCTAGGATGCTTGTTTCCAGTCCAGGGAGGACCTGGCTTGGCAGTTCGGGCTGGACTGTTCCCATGGGGCACAGGGTCAAGACTGATTTGCATATGGCTGGGTTCAAACTGGAATGGCATGGGGAGCAAAAAAACAATGGATTTAGGCCCAGATCTCTGTACTGGGGTGAATGTATGACATTGTTCTGCATTCTGTCCATCAATTGTTGTTTTTGCATTTGTCACCCGAGTGGGAAGGGTATGCTCAGACTTGAGTCCCGTGCTCTCCATGCCACTGGAATCAAGCTATCCTGGCTGATGAGGGCTGAAAGCCCGAAACCGGTCCTAGGATGCTTGTTTCCAGTCCAGGGAGGACCTGGCTTGGCAGTTCGGGCTGGACTGTTCCCATGGGGCACAGGGTCAAGACTGATTTGCATATGGCTGGGTTCAAGCTGGAATGGCATGGGGAGCAAAAAAACGATGGATTTAGGCCCAGATCTCTGTACTGGGGTGAATGTATGACATTGTTCTGCATTCTGTCCATCAATTGTTGTTTTTGCACTCATTGAATAAATTCATTTAAAATAGTTGTGTGCTAGATAATACTACAATCAGCCACAAACTCACAAAATTAACAAAATTGACATGGGTTCCTTCTATCAATGTTTCAAGTAAATTGCTTCTAAAAGTGGTATAAAATGATTGAAACAAAGTTTGGCCCACAAAATGATGGTTGCTCATCACCAACATGTGGCCAGCAAAGCAGGTGACATAGATAACAAAGACAAAATGACCACCACCAACACATACACAAACACACACACAAACACACACAGGCATGAGGCACAACAAAATGGTGGTAACCAAATAGTCAGAACATAAGAAGACATGGAGAACAAAGAACATGGTCGCTCGATTCTGCATAGAGCACCTTTGTCCTCCCCAAAACAATCTTGTAGCATTGCAGGTGAAAGGATTACACAAATATATATACCCAAAATGTGTCTGGACCCACACTTCAGACTGCCCTTTACCAACAGTCGTTTCTGAAAAGAAAATGTACTTTAAAAATGCTGCAACCACAAACAGCCCAAGGTGACAATAATTACCCCTCCAAAATTCTTTTAAAAGTTGCAGAAGAAAATCAATAACCACCCATCTCATACATTGGCAAACTTATAAAAAACATGGGCGCAAGCACACGTGGGAGAAGGTAGCTGAGAACAAAGGAGAATCTCTGCCTACATGAGCCTATGCTTCAGGAGCCACTCCAACCCAAGCCAACAACAGGCATATGTAAAGAAAATATAACCTACATCTTATACAAATCCAAAGCCTTCCAGAAAACCCTTAAATGCAGGTCAGTCTGAGCCCCAAACAGTAAAACAACCACACAGTAAAATGATTAACAAGTCTGTACAGAATTCACATGTATATCTATACCCAGGCCTTTACCATCCCAAAAATGTGCAAAGATTGCAGACTAAGGGCCTTATGTAGGTGGCCTAACATTTACCACTTCATAAATACCGAATTTTACCGATATAGGGGCATATGCATCAACATTAGCATTTGCGATTCCTTATTAGCGAAAAATAAGGAATCGCTAATAAGGAATAGCAAAAGGCTATGCATGTAGGAATCGCTATTCAAATAGCGATTCCTTAACATTCCTTATTACCGAATCGGTAATACCGAATCGGTAATAAGGAATACCTACCCATTCATTCCTATGGGCTTGGAGGCCCATAGGAATGAATGTAAAGCCATTCTGTATTAGCGATTCGGTATTACCGAATCGCTAATAGCTGGAGCACTTTCAAGGGTGCCAGGGTGTCAAAAGGACACCCTGTTGCACCCCTGAAAATGATATGTGCACATATGTTGCACACACACATGCTCTAAGGGCATGTGTGTGCGCAACATGAAACTGTGAAAAATGCACAAAAGTGCATTTTTCACAGTTTTTGCAAATTACCATGCAGTTCATCTTCATGGTAATTTGCTCCCCTTATTAGCGAAATCGCTAATTTTTTAACTTTGATGCATTGCATTTAAGGAATCTCACTTTGGGATTCCTTAAATGCAATCGCTATTTAAGGAATCGTTATTTAAGGAATCCCTATTTAAAGAATCGCTATTTAAGGATTCCTTAAATACCGATTTCTGCTTTTGGGTTGATGCATTGGGATTGGGTATTTTTTACTTAATACCGGGAGCTAATAAGGATTCGGTATTTTACCGACTGGATTTTGGCTTGATGCATAAGGGTGTTGGTATTTATGAAGTGGTAAATGCTATGTAGGTAATCAGTCGGTAAAAATTACCGAATCGGAATTGGTCGGTAATTTAGAATCGGTATTTATTGATTCGGTAATGGTAACTGGCTTCTCATTGATTCCTATGGGCCAGGAGGCCCATAGGAATCAATGGGAAGCCAGTTACCATTACCGAATCGGTAAATACCGATTCGGTAATGGGGGGAGCACAATCAAGGGTGGCAGGGTGTCACAGTGACACCCTGTTGCACCCCTGATTCCTGCATGTGTGCACATGTGGCACACATACATGCCCTAAGGGCATGTATGTCTGCCACATTGCACACTTCTAAGTGCCAAAAAATGCTTTTTCTAAGCCATTCGTCATTTACCACCAACTTTTAGTTGGTGGTAAATAACGAATCCACACAACACCCACACACTCCCCCTACATCTCATTTCAGGATTCGGTATTTACCGAATCGGTAAAATTACCGATTCGGTAATTTTACCGATTCGGTAAATTACCGAATCCTGAAATGTCCCCCCTACATACCAAAAGCCTGAATACCGGTCGGTAACGGGATTTTTACCGAAAATCGGCCGTTACCGACCTGTATTAGGCTACCTACATATGGCCCTAAATAACTTACACTCACTTAGTAAATAGAATATTTGCAACCGGCAGCTGGTGGGCCTCCCTCATCATTCTTTGTACCCTCTGAAGAACATTGGCAATGTTTCTTCCCAAACTCTATTATACTTGGCCTCCACTCCCTCTCATCATAAAGCCCAGCTCATAACTAGAAAGAAGGTCTTCTTCAAGTTGTTGACATTTGCATTCAAGAGCAACATTCTGAACTTTGACATGCCCTCAGGAATTTACCAACCAACTTGTTTTGACACCAAAACCACTTAGTGGACTATGCTGATTCTGATTTCTCCCTCCTGTGTTCGACCTGGCATCATTGGTGCATGTTTCCCCTGTATTTTGGGCCTTTACCCCCTGTGTTTTTGCTGTGTGTTGGACTTCGTTTTGTTGGTCTAGATGCTTTGGGCACTTTGCCACTGCTGTTCAGTGCCAAAGTGCAAGTGCTCCCTTTGCAAATTATTGTGATGGATTGGTGATTCCATGATTGGAATATTTGATTTACTAGTCAGTCCCTAGTCCAGTGCACTGTGTGTGCCCAGGGCCTGTAAATCAAATGCTGCTATTGGGCTGCAGCACTGATTGTGCCACCCACATAAGCAGCCTGTAAATGTAACTCAGGCCTGCCATTGCAGAGCCTGTGTGCAGTCTGGTACTGCCATGTCGACCTGACCAGTGTACCCACTTGCCAGGCCCTAACATTTCCTTTTCTTACATATTAGTTACCCCTAAGGTAGGCCCAAGGTACCCCCGTGGGCACTGTGCAGTGTATGTGAAAGGTAGGACATGCCCTGCTGTGTGTGACATGTCCTGATAGTGAAATACTGCCAATTTAGTTTATCACTATTGCAAGGCTACCTGTTCCCATAGGATAGAATGGGAAGTTTGCTTAGAACATCTAATAAACATAACTACGCATGGGAACAAGGTAGGAAAATAAAGTTTAGTATGCCTGAACTCAGAATGATAGTGAGGGTGATATTTACATTCTGTGTTTGAAAATACCACTTTTATAAAGTAGGTATTTTCTTGCTTAGCCATCCAGTGTGCCTCTGCCAGGATGTGTATTGACTTTCTGGCTTTTGAGTGACAGGGACTGGGGATGTGCAGTGGCTCCAGAGAGTCTGGATGGGTCAGGGCTGGGCGGAATACACCTGGGCTGCATTTAGAGTAGGGGGAGGAGATTTCCTTTCACCTGAATGGGCCTGGTCTGCCTTCCACAATGCTGTCTCCACCTCCTGCCAGGAAGCTGCACCAGGGAGAACAGAACAGGTTTTGACTGAGCACAGGACTTCTCTGCCACCAGAGAACAAAGGATTTTGCTGTATAAAAAGAGGGGCCCAGACCTCAGACTTTTAGATCACTTCTGGGAAATCAAGAGGAACCTTTGCCAAGGAGAAGAGCTGGAGAAACCGAGGAGGAACACCGCCCCTGTGCTGTTTGCTGTCTGGGGTTGGCCTGCAGTGACTACTTTCTGCCAAGGAAAGGGAAAAGAACTTTGCTGTTTGCTGTGTCCCCTACTTGAGGACGATCTCCAAGGGCTTGAAGAAGAGCTTGCCTCCTGTTCCAAAGTCTTAAGGACACAAACACTTCACCACCAGCTCCCCTGAGCTTCCATGCTGGTAGTTCTGACCTGCTAAGAGGTGCCTGCTGTTGTTTTGAACCTTGGGAGGCTGTTTGCCGCTTGGAGCTGGAAAAGTAACGCAACTTCGTGACGCATCCGTGCCTGTTTCCGAAGAAATCGTCACAGCTCTTGCCCACGGCTCGAGAATCGCCGCACGTCGCATCGAGTGCACCGATCTCCGAAGTCTGAGACCACTGCACCGATTCCGACGCAAGCCCTGCTGTGCGGCTGCAAGAACCCACGCATCGTCCCGGATCGTCGCATTGCATCAAGGCGCCAAGTCTGTCACATCGTTGGAATATGCAGTAAGAAACCGATGCATCACCTCCGCACACAGTAAGAAACTGACGCATCACCTCCTCTACGGTAAGGAACCAAGGCATCGCATCACCTCCCCTGTGCAGCAGTAAGGAACCGACGCATCACCTCCCCCAGAACAAGGAACCAACGCATCACCTTCCCTGTGAACCTTTTTGTTTGTGTGCGCGACGCATCCAAGGTACTTGTGTGAAAAGTGTTGCATCTGCAATTTGCTTTGAACTGAACTATTTCTACCATTTAAAAGTCTTATTTTTATTACTGTATTGCTGATTTTTGTCGTTTGGTCTTGTTTTGGTTTAGATAAAGATTACTTATTTTTCTAAACAGGTGGGGTGTCCATTTGTAGTTTTTTCACTGTATTACTGTATGTGTTCACAAATGCTTTATACACTGCCTCTGAGGTAAGCCTGTCTGCCTGTGCCAAGCTACCAAGGGGGTGAGTAGGGGTTATTTTAGAAGTGTATCCCCGTTACCCTAACTAGAAGCAAGGGACCCTATTTGGACAAAGGTACCTACCTCTGCCACCTAGAGAACCCCATTTCTAACATTCTGTATGTCCCATTGACTTGTACTCACTGCTTCCTAAAAAATAACCTGACGTGCCATCTCGTGTGGTCAAAGCAAAACAGCGCACACTATATCTGAACTATGAAACGGTTCAGCATGAAATTCTACCATGTTACTTTGTCGATCTCAAAAAACATATTTGTTCAATACCTCATTCATCCACCCTTAAATTGGGTTACGTACCGTTACTGCCTATCAAGTTCAATACTGCTAATAACTTTTTGTGGAACATTTCTGCTGGAAATGGCATGCCACTCATGTCAAAGAAATGTAACTTGCATTTGGCATAAATGGTGATTGTTGGAGCCAAAGAGCCCTTCTTGGGTCTTTCTCATTATAAAAATATTATTGATTTAGCATTGGATTGGGGCCACCATGTCATTGGCTTCTTTTTGGGCTGAATGTGTGATGTGGGAAGCCTAATATGAAGAGGGGTTTAGGGCCAGATATACAATGCATTTTTGCGTTTGCAAATTCATGGCATTTGCAAAACCAAAAAATGGCTTTTGTTATGTACTAAAGGACTTCGCTTCACAATTTTAGCAATTCAAATATGTACCAAATCAGTAAAATTGAGACTCCAAACTGCAAATTAGATTTTGAGAATTCTTAATAGCAATTCACGATTTCAGCTTCCATGCTGGTAGTTCTGACCTGCTAAGAGGTGCCTGCTGTTGTTTTGAACCTTGGGAGGCTGTTTGCCGCTTGGAGCTGGAAAAGTAAAGCAACTTCGTGACGCATCCGTGCCTGTTTCCGAAGAAATCGTCACAGCTCTTGCCCGCAGCTCGAGAATCGCCGCACGTCGCATCGAGTGCACCGATCTCCGAAGTCTGAGATCACTGCACCGATTCCGACGCAAGCCCTGCTGTGTGGCTGCAAGAACCCACGCATCGTCCCGGATCGTCGCATTGCATCAAGGCGCCAAGTCTGTCACATCGTTGGAGTACGCAGTAAGAAACCGATGCATCACCTCCGCACACAGTAAGAAACCGACGCATCACCTCCTCTACGGTAAGGAACCAATGCATCACCTCCCCTGTGCAGCAGTAAGGAACCGACGCATCACCTCCCCCAGAACAAGGAACCGACGCATCACCTTCCCTGTGAACCTTTTTGTTTGTGTGCACGACGCATCCAAGGTACTTGTGTGAAAAGTGTTGCATCTGCAATTTGCTTTGAACTGAACTATTTCTACCATTTAAAGGTCTTATTTGTATTACTGTATTGCTGATTTTTGTCGTTTGGTCTTGTTTTGGTTTAGATAAAGATTACTTATTTTTCTAAACAGGTGGGGTGTCCATTTGTAGTTTTTTCACTGTATTACTGTATGTGTTCACAAATGCTTTATACACTGCCTCTGAGGTAAGCCTGTCTGCCTGTGCCAAGCTACCAAGGGGGTGAGTAGGGGTTATTTTAGAAGTGTATCCCCCTTACCCTAACTAGAAGCAAGGGACCCTATTTGGACAAATGTACCTACCTCTGCCACCTAGAGAACCCCATTTCTAACATTCTGTATGTCCCATTGACTTGTACTCACTGCTTCCTAAAAAATAACCTGAAGTGCCATCTCGTGTGGTCAAAGCAAAACAGCGCACACTATATCTGAACTATGAAACGGTTCAGCATGACATTCTACCATGTTACTTTGTCGATCTCAAAAAAACATATTTGTACAATACCTCATTCATCCACCCTTAAATTGGGTTACGTACCCTTACTGCCTATCATGTTCAATACTGCTAATAACTTTTTGTGGAACATTTCTGCTGGAAATGGCATGCCACTCATGTCAAAGAAATGTAACTTGCATTTGGCATAAATGGTGATTGTTGGAGACAAAGAGCCCTTCTTGGGTCTTTCTCATTATAAAAATATTATTGATTTAGCATTGGATTGGGGCCACCATGTCATTGGCTTCTTTTTGGGCTGAATGTGTGATGTGGGAAGCCTAATATGAAGAGGGGTTTAGGGCCAGATATACAATGCATTTTGGCGTTTGCAAATTCATGGCATTTGCAAAACCTAAAAATGGCTTTTGTTATATACTAAAGGACTTCGCTTCACAATTTTAGCAATTCAAATATGTACCAAATCGGTAAAATTGAGACTCCAAATTGCAAATCAGATTTTGAGAATTCTTAATAGTAATTCACGATTTCAGCTTCCATGCTGGTAGTTCTGACCTGCTAAGAGGTGCCTGCTGTTGTTTTGAACCTTGGGAGGTTGTTTGCCGCTTGGAGCTGGAAAAGTAACGCAACTTCGTGACGCAGACGTGCCTGTTTCCGAAGAAATCGTCACAGCTCTTGCCCGCGGCTCGAGAATCGCCGCACATTGCATCGAGTGCACCGATCTCCGAAGTCTGAGATCACTGCACCGATTCCGACGCAAGCCCTGCTGTGCGGCTGCAAGAACCCACACATCGTCCCGGATCCTCGCATTGCATCAAGGCACCAAGTCTGTCACATCGTTGGAATACGCAGTAAGAAACCGATGCATCACCTCCGCACACAGTAAGAAACCGACGCATCACCTCCTCTACGGTAAGGAACCAAGGCATCGCATCGTCTCCCCTGTGCAGCAGTAAGGAACCGACGCATCACCTCCCCCAGAACAAGGAATCAACGCATCACCTTCACTGTGAACCTTTTTGTTTGTGTGCGCGACGCATCCAAGGTACTTGTGTGAAAAGTGTTGCATCTGCAATTTGCTTTGAACTCAACTATTTCTACCATTTGAAGGTCTTATTTTTATTACTGTATTGCTGATTTTTGTCGTTTGGTTTTGTTTTGGTTTAGATAAAGATTACTTATTTTTCTAAACAGGTGGGGTGTCCATTTGTAGTTTTTTCACTGTATTACTGTATGTGTTCACAAATGCTTTATACACTGCCTCTGAGGTAAGCCTGTCTGCCTGTGCCAAGCTACCAAGGGGGTGAGTAGGGGTTATTTTAGAAGTGTATCCCCGTTACCCTAACTAGAAGCAAGGGACCCTATTTGGACAAAGGTACCTACCTCTGCCACCTAGAGAACCCCATTTCTAACATTCTGTATGTCCCATTGACTTGTACTCACTGCTTCCTAAAAAATAACCTGAAGTGCCATCTCGTGTGGTCAAAGCAAAACAGCGCACACTACATCTGAACTATGAAACGGTTCAGCATGAAATTCTACCATGTTACTTTGTCGATCTCAAAAAAACATATTTGTACGATACCTCATTCATCCACCCTTAAATTGGGTTACGTACCCTTACTGCCTATCATGTTCAATACTGCTAATAACATTTTGTGGAACATTTCTGCTGGAAATGGCATGCCACTCATGTCAAAGAAATGTAACTTGCATTTGGCATAAATGGTGATTGTTGGAGACAAAGAGCCCTTCTTGGGTCTTTCTCATTATAAAAATATTATTGATTTAGCATTGGATTGGGGCCACCATGTCATTAGCTTCTTTTTGGGCTGAATGTGTGATGTGGTAAGCCTAATATGAAGAGGGGTTTAGGGCCAGATATACAATGCATTTTTACGTTTGCAAATTCATGGCATTTGCAAAAGCAAAAAATGGCTTTTGTTATGTACTAAAGGACTTCGCTTCACAATTTTAGCAATTCAAATATGTACCAAATCGGTAAAATTGAGACTCCAAATTGCAAATCAGATTTTGAGAATTCTTAATAGCAATTCACGATTTCACTGTAAGAACATTTGCAAATTGTGACCAGGTGTAGAATGCTTATTTTGCATGTGCAATTTATGACCAACTCGAAACAGGTGGTATCCAAGTAAAATCCATATAAACAGCCCCAGAATGCATCTGCGCCTTACTCAATGGCTGCTCTCTACATCATGGCTAGGAGAATGAGGATACTAGCAGAAGGGCCATATGTAGGTAGGGACACATTTACCACTTCATAAATACCGAATTTTACCGATTCGGTATTTATGAAGTGGTAAATGATATGTAGGTAATTGGTCGGTAAATATTACCGATTCGGAATAATTCGGTAATTACCGAATCGGTATTTACCGATTCGGTAATGAGGAATACCTTCCCATTGATGGGAAGGTATGCCTCATTACCGAATCGGTAAATACCGATTCGGTAATGGGGGGAACACATGCAAGGGTGGCAGGGTGTCACATTGACACCCTGTTGCACCCCTGAGACGGCCATATGTGCACATGTGGCACACATACATGCCCTAAGGGCATGTATGTCTGCCACATTGCACACTTCTAAGCGCTTTAAAACGCTTAAACACATCCATTCATTATTTACCACCAACTAATAGTTGGTGGTAAATACCGACTCCAAAACACACACACACACTCCCCCTACATCTCATTCCTGTATTCGGAATTTACCGAATCGGTAAAATTACCGATTCGGTAATTTTACCGATTCGGTAAATTACCGAATGCAGAAATGAGCTCCCTACATCTCAAAAGCCAAAATACCGGTCGGTAACGGTATAATTACCGAAAATCGGCCGTTACCGACCGGTATTCGGCTACCTACATGAGGCCCTAAGAGCGAAACACTCGCAGGAGCAATTCCCACCCATGTAGAGGCATTTTGTTCACTGCTCCTCTTAGCCTCTGGGAGATACCAGGGAAGATAGCTGCAGCAGGTGGGGTTTCCCAAAGCACGCTCCAACACTGTCAAAGCATTTCTGGATGCAATGCTGAGTAAAATCAATGATTACATTACATTTCCTATACAGCACAGAATTAAGCTAACACAATTACATTTTTATTAAATAGTTAAATTCCCTCATATCATAGGCTGCATTGATGGTACACATGTTCAAATATGCCCTCTATATCATAATAAGTTGATATTTAGAAATCGTAAGAATACTCATTCATTAAACATTCAAATGCTGTGCAGTGCCTCTAACATAATTACTGATATAGTGGCCAGATTCCCAGGAAGTACATTGGATTTCTTCATATTTCACCATAGTGGTGTTTACGCATGCCTTCTTAGAGTAAAATTTGGTGAAGGATATTTGCTTGGTAAATATTTGTTTTTTTAAACTCTTTATTTTCAGTTTATATAGATCAGGGATGTCGTTTAGCTACATATATCAGGAGTATCAGAATCAAAATTATAAATAGCCTTGACCGAATGTATGATGTTACAACGCATACATTTACAACGCATGCCTTTACAACGGCGTTTTTACATTGCAACATCCTTTACAACGTATCGCATGCCAAATACATTGCATTTTCAGAAACTACCTTTACAACGCATTCCATATATTGCATTATACATTTACAATGCATACCATTACAATGCATACCATTACATCACATTTCAGGTAAGTGTTGAATAGTATAGGGTTAATAATTACTATTCTAACTCCATTGAGTGCAACAATAGGGTAAGAGTTGGATAGTGTAGGGGTAAAAATTACTGTTCTAACTTCAGTGAGTGCAACAGTAGGGTAAGTGTTGGATAGTGTAGGGGTAAAAATTACTATTCTAACTCCAGTGAGTGCAACAGTAGGGTAAGTGTTGGATAGTGTAAGGGTACTATGCGTTGTAATGGAATGCGTTGTAATGACTTGCGATGTAATGCCTGCGTTGTAGTGACATGTATTGTAATGACATGCGTTGTAGTGACATGCGATGTAATGGCTGCGTTGCAATGACTTGCGATGTAAAGGATGTTGCACTGTAATGACTGCTATGTAAAGGTAGTGCGATGTAATGACTGCGTTGTAAAGGTTGTTTCCCCCCTTGACCCTCAATAAAGTTCCTCCCTGATCCCTCATATCCAGTATAACATCAAGCTGTAGAAACACTTAAACACAGAACTAAACTCCACCCCCCTTGAGCTTCCCTGATAGGTAATGTTCAAGTTTTCCATCATAACGGATCAATTCCTTCACAGAGTCATTATGTGCGCTACCCTTCCTCACAGATCAACACCCATCTAACCGTGGGGGGGGGATCTCTCTTTGCCATCCTAGCCTTAATTTATTCCCTCCGGACCTTGGAAGCGATGCTCTCCTCTGGGAACATGTATATGTAAGTAGGCTTCAAGTCATCTCTGCCCATGCTGCTATTGTTTCCTGTGCCTTGGGGTCCCTTCGCGTCTGCCTCATATGCACCTCCTCTGCTCCCGCCCGCTCCACCATGTCCGCCTCCCTTGTTAGAACTCATGGACTAAACCAGTGAATTGCAGGTCGTCTTTTGGCTATAAGGAGACCTAAGATAGAACACAGACTACTGAGTATTTTTGGGGGATTCTCGGGATAAGGCCCAGAAGACACACCTTTACTGTCTGCGAGATCTGTATGCAAAAAGTCTGCCGGTACCGAGTGGCATCTCGGGCACTGTGGATCCACTGGTGGGGTACATGTTATGGAGACGTTTGGGGAATAAATAGGTCATATGTATATAATTATATTGTATTCATTTAAAGCGGCCTTTCACCGAGGACCTTTTAACCCCTACATGTATTTTGAGCCAATCCCGTTGTTGCACTCACTGGAGTGGGAATAGTAATTTTTACCCCTACACTATCCAACACTTACCCTACTTTTGCACTCACTGGAGAGGGAATAGTAATTTTTACCCCAACACTATCCAACACTTACCCTACTGTTGCCCTAAAAGTATTATTCTTTGTAATGGAATGCGTTGTAAATGTGGTTTCTAAAAATGCGTTTTAATGGCATGCGTTGTTAAATCATGCTTTGTAATGGTAGCTGCGATGTAAAAATCGCATTGTAAATGCATGCGGTGTAAATGTTTGCGTTGTAATGTCATATATTTGCTTCCTGGGTCTCTTGCATAGTGATAAATCGATCTCCAGTGTATAGAGGGGATAACATTAAGCAGCCACCCTCCTGCCATATATCTGTAGCCATTGTGCATATGATTTGTGCAAAACGATCAAATACCCATGTCTAGGACATATGGGGTTCTCTTAAGTATGCGCCTGACCACTCTCTCCCATATTTTCTCCATGTGTCGAATCACTTGGAGGAGTGCCGGAGGAATCCTTGCTCCTTTCAATAATAGTTCCCCCAATTGGTATCCTAGAGGAATTCCCTCCAACAGGTCCCGTTCCCAGTTTGGTTCTCCGTCCAACCAATGCACTGCATATTGTAAGTGTGCTGCAAAGTAGTATAATTCAAAGTCCAGAACTTCCGTGCCTCCTTTCTCCCATTTCTGTCTCCAGTTTGCTAAACGCACTCTACATTTCTTACCCTGCCAGAGAAGTGTTGCAGTCAATTTGTCATGCTCTGCAAACACCATTAGCAGGAGCACATAGAAGGTGTCCTGCATTATGTATAGACAGCGTGGGAGCACCACTATTTTAAGAAGTGCTGTTTCCCCTATCAAAGATAACTGGAGGGAGTTCCAAAATTGTATAGATGGTTTTAACCCAACAATTATCCTCCCCATGTTAAGGTCAAAGAATTGCCTTTAATGATGGGCAATATTAATACCCAGATATTTAACGCTGTCTGTCTTCCATCAGAGACCTAAATCTGGCAGCGCCTCTACCTGGTGGTTAGCTAATAGGCCCATCGGGAACAATGTCGATTTCTGAGCATTTACCCGGAGTCCCGAGATCTCCCAGAATTCCCGCATTACTCCTAGAAGGATCGGGACCGATATTTCAGGTTTTCGGAGGTAAACCATGGCATAATTTGCATTTAACAAGATTATATGCTCTGTATTGCCAATGGGATTCCCCAACGATCGATAGTCTGCCGAAGTTTACATGCCAGGGGTTCAATTGCCATGGCAAAGAGTAATGGTGACAGGGTGGCATCCCTGCCTCATTCCGCATTGAAGCACTATTGCTTCCGATATGTAGCATCCAATACGGATCCTGGCTCTTGGGGTCATGTATAATAGCTTGAACCAGTCTATATATGGGGTTCCCACTCCTGCTTTATTTAGTACTGTCCACATATATTCCTAATTAATGGAGTCAAAAGCTTGCTTGATATCTACAAAAGCCAGTGCAAAGTTTACCTCCTGAACAACCGGGGCATTCATAACTGTATGGGTGCCAGTCATCACAGATTATGTTGGGTGTTTCTATGGGGAATAAATCTGAACTGGTTCACATGGAGCAGTCACGGAAGGTGGGGAAGGAGGCGTGCTGCAAGCACATGATATGGGCCGGTACAAACCCGGTTCAAGGGGATCCTTACCCGGCTTTGGTTTCACGGCTATCAGGGCTTCAGTCATTGAGCGTGGAAGCTCTCGTTGTCCATATGCCTCAGCAAACACGTGGACCAGTCTATCTAGTAAGACGTTTGGGAAGGTTTTATAAAATTCAGATAGGAGGCCGTCCCCACCAGGTGTCTTGGCCTTGGCCATCAATTGTAATGCTTCTTGAAGTTCTTGCTTTCTTATAGGGGCCCCCATTAGTAATCGGTCTGCCTCCGAAATGGCCGGTGGTAAGAGGTGATCTAGATATTCCTGTCTCCCTCCCTTCTCAGTTGTCCGCTGCCGCTCCATATATACCTTGTGTAGGTGGGCCTCAAAGACCAAGTTAATGGCGTGCTGTGTTCAAACCACTCGGCCTTTGCGATCCCAAGCAGCACGGATTGGTTGTGGGGCTGACTCTGCTATAATCAAGCGCGCCAACATTCTTCTCGCTTTGTCCGCTCTGCGTACCAGCGTTGCCTACTTTTTTTCTTGTCAAATGTTTCCAACTGGACCCAAAGCACTCCTAATTTATGTTTCTGTCTGTCTCAAGCTCCTCTATTGGAAGTAGCTTTGTGTAGATCCTTTTCCATTTCTTCTAAGACTTTTCCTTGTTTAGCTAACTCTGTTTCAAGGGTGCGATGGACCCTTACCATAGTTGACTGGCAAACCCCTCTAATTACTACCTTCATCGCATCCCATTCTATTGCTATAGTACTTGTCGTTTCCCAATTTTCTGTGTTGCTTGGTAAATATTTATAATTTTGACTGAGTATATAGTTGAGATGTAGCTCTATTTATCACTGCATTCATTTTTACTTTTACATTGTAGAAGACTGTGTATGTTTTGCTGCCATGGACTTAAACACCTTATCCACATAATCCAGCTGTAAAATTGTAGCAACACATGCTATACTGCACAACATTGGCACATCAAGAGGAATACCCATCATCCTCTTTTATCCAGACTCGGATGAAGACAAACTGCCAATACCATCAGATCACCCTCTAGATGGATCGAGGGCAGGAGAAAGTAGCGAACGACGAGCTGAGATTACCAGAAATTATTTTTAAAGTAAGTTCCACAGTTAAAATCAAATAAAAATAAGAGAGTTAGTAATGCTTGTTCAACTATATATTTTTATTATTTCTTTTGCTTCAAGTACTTTTCAATGTTATAAATGAAACAACAATAACTGCACATAATGAGCAAAATCAGAAATGTCAATTTTATCAATACAAATGTTCAAAGAATGTAAATATTCGAAACATAAATGAAACAAAATGTTCCTAATGCTTCTTCTTGCCTTTCACCCCACTTGTCCTTCCTGTGTGCTCAATATTTTGAGATTGTGAGACATGTTTAGCTGCATTTTGCCTGTGAGTGCTTCTCTGAATTTTTTTTCGGAGACTGAATTGCTACTGAGGCTTGACAACTACTCACTTCCCCTCAACCCAATTCACCAGTTGCTGATATGTTTGTTGTTTTGATGTTTTCCAATACACTGATTACTTGTAGTAGGCCATGTGCTACATCATCACTGTAGTGATCCATCTGACCTGCGTGTTCACCGTTTGCCTTGATAATGTTGCTGTTGCGTGTGTAAGTTGGTGAACAGACCTAGTGAAATCATCCAATCTGGACATTAGCTGATGATGGAGGCATCTGTGAGGGATGTTATCTTGCTACATTACTGTGCATAAGTTTGTGAAAGCCTCTGTGAGGTGTCTGAAATTGTTAGAAACACCCTTTTGCCCCTTGAACAGTGTTGTTTAGCATTTCTAAGCCATCTTTGATATGACCAATGTTTTTATTCACTAACTGTTTTCACTAATTTTGTTTTTACACTGTAGACGCTGCACAGATAACAGTGATACTAACAAACCACCAAAAAGAATAGTATTGTCACCTTCATCGGATGCCCTACAAATGCCTAAACCTTGCCTTCTGCTTGGCTTGCGTTTTCTTTGAAGAAGGGACTGATTCATTTGTCTGCCTCTGCTACGGGAATGACTTGTAGGCCTGTCTGACGTTTGGGTTTCACTTTCCTCTCGAAAATCATGTATTGAAGAAACTGCTGCTCTGTGCCTAGGTGGCACAGGTGTGATGGGTGTTAATATCGAAGTTTTACCTCATACTCCGTTTCTTCAACTGTTGATGGTGGTATATCTGTGAGATATATGATAAGTGTTTTAGTTTATTGAATGCCTAAGTAATCTCTGTTACAATTTTTACTGAAAAACGAAATGTATTTTTCTCTAGGACCATGGTATCTATGTCTTTAAGGCCATTTATTTTTTTGGCTAATTTTTATTTATTTTTTAAAGAAAATTCTCAGTATAATTATCAGATTAGGAACTACAACTCTCATCATGCATCAGTAAGGTAATAGTATGGAGTGTTCTAGAGTTGTCTTTAGCTTACCCTCGGTCTAGTTCCACTCTCTCCCCGCAGCTCTGCTGTGCCGTCTCTTGCCTCCAGACCCGGACCTCCTCCTTGGGAGGTTCGAGGCTGCTGTCCGCTCCTGCGCCTGCTGCCTGCTGCCCGCTCCAAGAGGGACCAGACTGCCTGCAACCACCGTAACCGTTCTCAGACGTTTTTTTCTTAATTTGTCCTTGTTGTGCCACTGTTATTGTGCCCATCTGTGTGTTGCTCTAATTCCACCACTGTTTTTATTTTCTCGTGCCTGCCTGTTCCTTTCGCCTTTTGCCGCTGCTGCCCCTGTGGCCCCTCCCACCTAGAATTCCCCCGATCCCGCCTCCCAGGCTCTCCTCCCTCCCACCTCCCCTACTTAATGGAGGCCGCTGCGCGGTCGCACCGCTTGCGTGCCGTTGGCAAGCCTGTCTGCACCCATCCGCGACGCGACCGTGGCCAGCGCCAGGAGCCCTGAACCTCCCACTACCCATTGCTACGACACCACCACCCTCCTCGCACTCAACCCTGGAAGACTTAGAGAATGCCAACAGGCCTCGCCGAACACGACCCACGGCCAGTTCTCCTGCCTCCACTGCCACCAGATCCTCACCACCACCCGGGCCTCCAACACCGCCGACGCCAGCACTGGAGACACCCTAAAATGCATCCTCCTCAATGTACACTCCGTACACAAACACGCCATGGAAATCTAGAACCTAATCGACTCTCTCGCCCGACATCGCCTTCTTCACAGAGACCTGGACCAATGCATCCGCGGCCCCGACATCAGCACCGCCATCCCAGACG
This sequence comes from Triturus cristatus, assembly GCF_964204655.1. NCBI lineage: Eukaryota > Metazoa > Chordata > Amphibia > Caudata > Salamandridae > Triturus > Triturus cristatus. Next base: position 312,792,300 of record NC_140587.1, on the reverse strand, counting down.
GATACAAGATCCAGAGGAAAGACCGCCCCAACCACCCAGGAGGGGGCCTCGCCATCGCCCACAAGAGCACTCTCCACCTCACCACCTCCAGCGAAACATTCCCCTCCGCGTGAACACCTGCACTTCCAGATCCAGACCACCCCCAAAGCCACACTACGAGTAACCCTCGTCTACAGACCCCCCGGCCCCTGAACATCCTTCGCCACCACCATCACCGACTTCATCGCACCCCACGCCATTGCTTCAACAAACTACATACTCATTGGAGACCTGAACTTCCACCTCAACAACCCCAGCGACCCCAACTCCACTATCCTTCGTGACAACCTTGCCAGCGTCTGACTTAAACAACTCGTCAACACACCGACCCACAGAGCAGGACACATCCTCGACCCCATCTTTGCGGCAGGAAACAGCATCCAATTTAGCCACACAACGCAGCCGCCATGGACAGACCACCACTGCGTACACTTCGCCATCAACAAACCCAAGGCACCCAAACCAGCCCCACACCCACCACGAAGGAAATGGAGCAAGGTTACCGACGAGCAACTTAACTCCACCCTCACCCGAGACAACCACACCTGGGCACCCGATGCAAATGACGCAGCCAGAGAACTCCACACCAGGATCTCGACTGCGCAGACGAGCTCGCCCTGCTACGCATAACGCAACCCCGACAGACAACGCCCCAGGAAAGCTGCTTGGTTCACCACCCCTCTCCAAGAAGCCAGACGCACTTGCACATGCCTGGAGAAGAACTGGAGAATCCAAGACAACCAAAAACCACACCACCGACAAGGATGCCATGACGGACTACCACAACCAGATCAGAGCCACCAAGAGGAACTTCATCCACAACAAAATCCTGAGCAACTCCAAGGAACTTTTCAGTGTCATTCAAGAATTCACCAACCCACGCAGCGAAGCCACAAACATCACCCCATCCCAAGACCTCTGTGACAAGCTTGGAACCTATTTCTACCTCAAGATCAAAAACCTCTACGACAACTTCATCGACCATCCACCAGGTGCCACAGATGGCCCCCCGCCTCCCACAAACACCAGCCAGCCCACCATCTCCAACTAGACACTGATCACGGCCGAAGACACTGCCTCGACAATGAAAAGCATCCACTCGGGGGGCCCCCACCGACCCCTGTCCCCCTCACATCTACCACAGAGCCACGGCTGCTATCGCACCCAAACTACAATGCACCATCAACATCACCTTCAAAACAGGCACCTCCCAGATGACTGGAAGTGCGCAGAAGTCAGACCTCTGCTCAAGAAGCCCACAGCTGACCCCGCCTACCTCAAGAACTATCGGCCCATCTCGCTCCTCCCCTTCGCAGCCAAAGTTGCAGAAAAAACAGTCAACAGGAAACTGACATGATTTATTAAAGAGAATGCCGTCCTCGACCCGTCCCAATTCGGATTCCAAAGCAACCACAGCACAGAGACCATCCTACTCGCCGCCACAAATGACATCTGCACCCTCCTGGACCAAGGCCACTCCGCAGCCCTCATCCTACTCGACCTATCAGCAGCCTTCAACACCGTCTCCCACCACACACTAGTCGCCAGACTACACGACGCAGGCATACAAGGAACAGCCCTGGACTGGATCCGATCATTCCTCACTGGAAGAAGCCAAAGTATCAGACTCCCACCCTTCCTCTCCTACCCCACAAAAATCACCTGCAGAGTCCCACAGGGTTCATCCCTGAGCCCCACCCTCTTCAACATCTACATGGCTCAACGGAGAGAAGACAGAAGTCCTCGTCCTTGGTACCGCCCCTTCTGCATGGGACAGCACCTGGTGGCCGACCGTCCTCGGAAGCCCACCTACCCCTCAGACCACACCAAGAACCTCGGCATCATACTCGACTCATCACTCACCATGAACCGACAGGTCAACACCGTCACCTCCAGCTGCTTCAACACCCTCCACATCCTCCACGAGACCTTCAAGTGGATCCCCCGTGAGTCAAGGAAGACAGTAACCCACACACTCATCACCAGTAGACTGGACTATGGAAACGCACTCTACGCCGGCATCAATGAGTCCCTACTCCGCAAACTCCAGACAATACAGAACACCGCCGCCAGACTCATCCTCGGCATCCCCTGACACGAACACATCAGTCAACACCTACGGAGTATCCACTGGCTCCCCATGGAGAAAAGAGTCACTTTCAAAATCCTCACTCAAGCCTACAAATGCCTACACAACAACGGACCCAAATACCTCAACGACAGAATCAACTTCCACGTACCCAAAAGAAACCTCCGATCTTCCAACCTCGCACTGGCCGAAACCCTGCGCATCCACAGAGCCAGAGCAAGCGGGAGATCCTTCTCTTACATTGCTACCAAGATCTGGAACAAGCTACCCGCAGACATCAGATGCGCCCCCTACCTGAACACTTTCAGGAAGACCCTCAAGACCTGGCTCTTCGGCTAAATAGATCTGCGGACCCCCCCCCCCCCCCCCCCCTCAGCGCCTTGAGACCCTCACGGGTGAGTAGCGCGCTTACAATTCCCTGATTGATTGATTGATTGATTTAAGTGAGTCAAAAGATACAAAACACACATGACAAGGTTGTATGTTAAAAAAAAATATTCTTACCTTTTCATGTACTGAGTGGGGCTAAGGTATCTATATCTGACAGCCCTACAATGCTTTCAGCCTGAAAGGTACTCTAATCAAGCCCTCTGTAGGTGTTGGAGGTGGTTGATGGAGAGTCCCCCCACCTGTTCCTCAGTCCTCTGCAGCCTTTTCTTTGGTACGTGACCACAGATCGTACCATCGCTTACAAATCACTTCAATGGTGCGCTGTGTCACTCCAACAGCACTGATCTTGCTTGTCCTGAATGGCCTTCCAGATTTTTCTTTTGTGACTTTCAGGTACTTGAAATGAACTTTCCCAAACACCTCATCGTGATGGGAAACACATTCTTCAGTTAGCGCTTCAAGCTCTTTTTCTCTAAACTTCAGCTTCCTTTTACTCCCCATACATCCTTCTCATGCTCCTCTCTGAGCATGCTGACCATCAAAGAAAATGTCTCCAAATGCTGAGAAGGTTTGTCAGCTCGCACAGCCCGCCTCACCTCTGAGAAGCTTGCAAGGCTCTAAGTTGAGAAACGCTCATTTTTAAGTGCAAACGACAGAATGTGAATCCCAACGATTTGCTAATTGAGCAACAGTGACTCTGATACATTAAGGATAGTGATTTCCTAATTGTGATTCGTAGAAAATCTCAATTTGGGAAAAGCTTCTCTCAATACTAATACATCTAACCCTTACTTCTGGGTCCAGTTCACATACACTGAGAAGGTTTGCTTCCTATCTTGCATTTCTCGATTCGTAGTCTGGCTTTAAAATAGTTCTCTCTTGTGTAGTGGCTTCTTGAAGTGGTTAGTTAGTGCCTTACTTGTTTTCTTTTTTTCTTCAAGACTGGAGCTTAACACGTGCCCACGTGGGCCGGAGCTCTGGTTGTTACTCCTGTATAGATGATGCAGACCATGAAGCTGGTCTAGAGAGGCAGATTTTTTAAATTGTCTTCAAACAATTTCAATTATCACAGAATGCTTTGTCATGGCTCGAAATTACAAGACTGTGCTTCAGTACCGCCTTCCTTGCGCTGGCTTCTTTTAGGTAACTGGAGATAGCGCATCACAGTGTGTGAGCATACAATGCCTGCTACTTGAAATGTTTTTGTTTTTTACTATGATCAGCTTCAGAAAAACACCCTGCTCTTCCTCATTTTCACAGAGCCAAGAAAGAAGAAAGTGACTATCCTGTTCTATCTGAAATTCATCACAGATACCTGTGCCAAATTTAGAGAACTATCAGGACTTCTGAATAAAAGAAACCGTGACAGGTACTTTGATGCCAATTTGAGACGCACTGTTTAGTGCTTTTAAACTTTAATAGTGCAAGAGACTATTCTTACAGTATGTGCACACTCAGGAAGACTTGACAATGCTGTACAATGTTCTAATCTTGGTATTGTTTATTTAAAACTTATTAGAATTACTTTTACAATTAAATTCATATGTCATAAAAGATGCCCAAACACCTAAATCTTGTATTTTATTAAGCTCCAGTCTTGAAGAAAAAAAGAAAACAAGTAAGGTGTAAAGGAACAAGGAAGGAGAAAAGAGAAGGGGAAAGAAAAACAACAGACTGAAGGACGGGAGAGAAAGAAGGAAAGAAGGAAGGATAGAAGATAAAAAGATAGAAACAAACAAAAAACAAAGAAACAAAGCAAAAAACAATAAATAATTAAGAAAAAAGAAAAACAATCATAGTGGTGGCAATCACTGGCATATGGTGTAAACCCATAGGTTCTAATTGCCATCCTGACATCTGTCACATTTAGCAACTTTCACTAGCATATGATGCGCATCTTGGCATGTGTTTGCAGTGGATAGGTGTTAGATATCCGCCCTGGCCACCTGGAGAGTCCACCTTTTTCTGGACCCTGTTTTTAAAGGTATTAGGACTTTGTGCACTATGACACTGCCAATCGCTGCCACAGTGCATGTGCTCTGCCACTAAAATGTTATTATGAAACAGTTTTCACACAATTGGTGTGAGAAGTTGGCCTGGCATATGCTGGTCACTATTTATAGTGGCCACCTTGCACCAGTCCAATTCGACTCTTAAGGTGATAGGTTTAAAAGACAACCTTTAAAGAAAGCTATCCTAGTGGTAGCTGTGGAGAGCAGCCTTCAGGCTAAGTCTTGAAGGAGTGTTAAGCTTATTGTTTTACCATGGATAACCTCTTGAATGACCAAATGAAAGAGTTGTCCACACAGGTATATATATAAAATGTATGTATTTATTCTAAACAGAATCCCACAAGTCTCTTTATGAGGCTAGAGGTAAAGTCACAATTCAAACAAGCATTTATAGATACAATAAATAGCACTGGAATCACAGGGCCCCAGGGGGGGGCCAAACCATATATTAAAAAAGTGGTATAAGAACCACGACTATTCTCCAGACAATGCCTAGGGCATTTAGGATCGCTGGCCCCTTTAGAATACACCCCAGGTTATGAGGAAGGGGACCCACGGGATGCGCGTGCAGTGGAAATAGCTGCTATCGGGATCTCTATTAAAGCCTCTGGAGAATGTCGCGGTTTGATTTAAACAGATTAAAGACACTTCTAGCAGGAGTTCAAAGTTAAAAACTTAGAGTTAAGCTTTTGAGGAGCCCACTACCACGGGAGTACCGAGGTACCACTGTTACCTGCCCCAGGGAAGCCGGGTGCATAGGTCGTTTTTGATGTCGGGTCGCGGGCTGATTTTCAATGGGAAAATTTACAAAACTGCTGCTAGCCAAAAGCGTCGATGGTTCCGTGAAGATTGAAGTTGTAGATCTTGTAGAGGAGAACCTGAAAGTAGAGGGGACAGAGTCTGGGTCACGGCACAGTGACCAGGGAGCTCAAGGAAAAGAGCCCTTCAATGTCGGGTGCTTCAAGTGGAAAAGGTGTAGCTTGGATCTGCAGCCACGGGCTCCGGGAGGCATCAAGGAAGGCCAGTTTCTGGAGGGCAACTGTACCACAAAGGATGAGGGTCGCTGTGGTGTTAGTGTCCAGATTGGATCCACTAAGCCTTGGCTACCGCAACCCATGCAAGATGAACAAATCAGCTACTGGTGCAGACCCACGAGGTCTGTGAGAGGTCTCCTTCAAGGAGACTGTAGAGCAGGCCTGGAGCAGCCAGGGGAACTCTTAAAAGTAAAGATTGTCCTCCGCCAGGGCCCACAAGTCGAGAGACAAGGGACCGGGGAAGGCAGCAATTTGGAGTGAGTAAAAGGGTGCCCACAGGCCACCGGAGTGAGCTAGTGCGCTGATCTTTGGCACAGTTGCTGCTGAGAGGTTGGCTCAATATTGGGCCAAAGCACAACTTCCCCACTGGTCAGGGTCGTTTGCAATGCAAGGGGTAGCCAGTGTCCTGGGTTATCAGGGATCTCGGCACCCACGTGGTCCACGGTGCTCAGACTTGCTGGGCACACTCACTGGCCTCTGGGATGCTAGGAAACCCACCTCAAGGTTGAGAGGAGTCTTTGATGTCCGAAGGAGCAGCGAAGTTCCAACCGGGTTACTTGCAGTGTTTCAGGTGCCTGCCAAGCAGGGGGAGATTTCTTCAGTCAGCTGGGCAGCAGCTCGTCGAAGGTCAAGTCTGTGAAGTCCAAGATTAATCTGATTCTCCGGGGACACGTTATTCACCTTTATCCACAAGATTAGGGGAGTGTCCAGATCAGTGTCCACCAATGGTAGTTGAGGCGGGAAAGGGTGGCTACACCCTCTCCCCTTTGTGTGTTTCCCGTCTGGGTGAGGGGCAGGATGCCCCTGAACCAGTTCCAGGCGGTGTATGCAGAATGTAGGCGCTGTAGCAGCCTACGTGCAACTCTGAAAGGTATCCTATGGTGCACCCACCCAGTTCCAATCCACATAGCCTGTCTGGGAAGGTGCTGGCACCTCCCTGCAACAGGATCCCTATTGTCCAGCTGCCGAGGCTGGGGTTTTCCCCAGCAACAGGCAGCCAGAGTTGTGTGGGTGGCGAGTAGCATCCATTTTGTGATACGTGTGCACTTTTAAATTGGTGTCTAAATTCTGCCGCTTTTCCCATATCGCCCCTCTAGCAGGGGGGAATCATGCCCTCATGCCCATGGCTGGACTGGGGGTATGATTCCTACATGTTTGACAGCAAACACGATATGGTTCTGTGTAGCCATTCTCAAGTTATCACGCTATCGCAATATACTTATAATGCGGTTAAGAGTATATGGTATGGCTACACTACAAACAACCCAGCAATGATTTTTACGAGGGTTGCAGAGGGGCCCTACTCAGGTAGGGGTCCCACCTCACACATACCTCAGATCCCTGCCTTGTAGGATTAGCAAGGCCTGCTTGAGGGGTGACCAATGAGAATACATATGTTGTACATAGGTGGGATACAGGGTACCTGTATCCCTGTAAGGGGGTGCAAGCACCACCTTACCCAGACTACAGTAGTGGTCTGGTGGTGTCATTTGGTATGGCTGTCCCAGGGTGGCACAAAAAGTGCTGCAGCCCTGGTAGACCTCTGAGGGACCCATGCCCTTGGTACCTAGGGTACCATCTACAAGGGGCTGGTAGGGTGTCCTCAGTATCCAATTGGACTGTACCTAGGGTACTCACATCAGTTTTAGGGAGGAAGCAGATAGGCTGGGGTCCTGGATAGCAGGATCCAAGCCAGACTAGTCAAAAACCATCCAAATACCAGGCAAAAAGTTGGGGGCAACCATATAGTCAGATTCCACCTTCCTACATAACCCCCCCCCCCCCCAACTAAAGGAGATAAGGCTAACCTTGTCCAGTAAAGCCTTTATTTCCTGAGTGGCCATATAAGGAAGAACCTGCACTAGCATGGTTGCTCCCTGTCTCATGGTACACTTGGGAAATCCTACCCCAAGGGGTTTTAGAGTTTCTCCAAAGTATAGGGAAATTACCTGTATTGGGTTTTGGTACAGAAGCAGGCTGGTGGGGTGTCTGAGTCTGGAAGTGAGGCCCTATTTGGGGTGGTCTCAACCTCCTCAGGTCACTGGTCACCATGGAAGCCTTTCTGTCCATGATTGTGTCATATCTGGCCCTAAGGGTCAACCTCTGGCTGCCTACAGCTGGGGGTTCCCTCTGGTTGGAATAGTGGAGGGCACTGGAAGGTTTGGGGCAACTATACTCCAGGTTTCCCTGTGCCCAACAAAGTCCATCAGGGGGGGGGGGGCTACCTGTACTTAGGGGTAAAGGGTATCCCTCAGTTTGTAGAGGAATGGTCACCTGGCTAGAACTACTCTGCTGGGTGTCCCTAATCTGCTGATGAGGGGGTTCCTCTGGACAGGGGCCCATTAAGGGTCCACTGACCTCCCTGACCTCTGCAGCCCTGGGCTGACTGAGGCAGGGTAGAGAGGGGCAGGATACCTGCTCCAGACTGGGTACCTCCTTGGAAGGATCCCCTGCCATGAGAGCTGTAGCCAGGACAGGCCTGACCACTTCTGGGGCAGTTACTTCACAAGGGGCAGGATCAGTTCCCTTAGGAAGCTGACCCTTACCTTTAGTCTGGTGGTGGGAGGGCTGTTCCTCACCCCCTATGCTCTCTGTCTGGGTGGAGTGATCCATAGTTTCAGGCTTCACTCCCTTTAATTCCTCCTGGGGTGGAGGTGAGGCCGTCAGGGTCCCATCCACTCTCTCAGGGATGCCTAATATTCTTAAATGGGCATTGTGGTCTACCTCAGCCCAGGCTGAGATTTCCAGGTCATTCCCCAGTAGACAATCTACAGGTAGGGTTGGAGACACTGCCACTCTCCTGGGGCCAGTGACCCCTCCCCAGCTGAGATTTACCACTGCCATGGGATGATCTGTCCTAATTCCATCAATATTGGTCAGGTAAAAGCTGTTCTAGGGGCACTAGTTTCGTTGTCACCATGGTGACACTAGCCCCTGTGTCCCTGTAGGCCACAACCTTCTGACCATTGATCATGGGCTCTTGTCTAAACCTGCCCAAGATACTGGGACTCATGGTAACGTTGGCAAACCCCATGCCACCATCACAGACTAGAGTTGCTTGTGTAGGGGACCTGGTTAGGCCAGAGTCCACCTGAGTTCCCCAAGAAAGCCCAACTAAATTTTTGGGTGCACTCCCGCCACCTGGGGGATTACTACTAGTAGCAACAGGAGGTGTTGGAGCTGCAATAGGAGGAACATTTTCTTTATTGCCATTCTTTGGACAGCTGGAGTCAGTTTTCCAGTGGCCAGGTTGCTTACACACATGGCAATATGGTTTCTTATTGGTAGAGGAAGGATTTTGGGACCCACCCCCAGAACTGGATTTTTGGGGCCCTTCAGGGGATTTTTCTGTATTATTATCCCCACCTTTCTCTTTGGGCTTTGTGGAATCTTTCTTCTGGTCACCACCTTGGTTCTTGGGCCTAATCCTGGTTCTGACCCATTTGTCTGCCTTCTTTCCCAATTCTTGGGGAGAGGTTAGATCAGAGTCCACCAGGTACTGGTGTAAGAGTTGTTTTTGACAATTATTAAGAATCTGCTCCCTCATAATGAGATTGTACAATCCTTGATAATCATTTACTTTACTGCCATTTAACCAACCTTCCAAATCCTTGGTAGCACAATCCACAAAGTCTACCCAATCTTGATCCTGTGCTTTCTGGGTGTCTCTGAACTTTAATCTATATTGATCAGTGGTTAAACCAAACCCATCTATCAAAGCATCTCTCAAGATATAATAATCATCTGCATCCTCTTCTCTGACAGAGAGGAGATTGTCTCTACCTTTGTCTGCAAAGGAGAGCCATAAGATTGCTGCCCACTGCTCTACTGGGACCCTCTGAACTTTACAGGCCCTCTCAAGTGCAGTGATCCATTTGTGGATATCATCCCCTGACTGATAGGGGGGCACAATCTTATGTAGGTTCCTATTGTCAGGAGCTTTCTCTCTAACTCTAGGGGTATTACTGCCACCAGGGGTCTTTAGACCCCACTTTCTTGATGCTTTCTGAAGCTCCAGGGATTCCCTGTCCAATGCTAACTGTTCTCTCCTGAGCTGTAGTTTAGCCTGCTCAAACTGGATCAGTCTGCATTTCCTCTCTTGGGAGGATTCTCTTCTCTGAGAAGAGGCAGAGGTCCCCTTGGATCTCTCAGAATGGTTGGACCCCTCTGAGGTGGATCTGTTCTTTCTGTTTGGATCTACCATTCTACCTTTAGGGATGGAGAGTGTGCCTATTGGGCCATCACCTCCATCTTGTGAATGGTTTTGTTCATCCAGGTCAAGTTCATCTTCCTCTTCCTGGTCCTCATCAGAGTCCACCCCAGGGGTGTCCTCTTCTGGGGGATGCCCACCCAACCTGTCTACCCCATCAGACACTAAAGTCTGCTTAAAGTCTGCTATGCGCAGGATTTCCCTGAGACGTTTAGTATTGGCACCTTAGTTTGTCTTAAGTTGCCTAGTGGTGCACATCTCCCTAAGCTCAGCAAAGGAGAGATGATCATATTTGTCGACTGGAACCCTATGGGTTCCTTCCAGAGCCTTATGGGCACCTGAACTTAAAGACATTTCTAGTGTAGTGGTACTGGTGTATCTACCTACACTAGGTGTGGCCTACTGAACCCTTTCTTGAGTTGTAGTCAAGGTTTGCTAAACTCTCTACACACAACTCCTAAGTTCAGTAGAACTTATTATATTCTAAGCTTGAATTTATATGTACCTTTAGTACCAAGTGGCTTTCACTTTAGAAATTCAATTTGTTATCTGGTAAAACAATGGCAAGCTTGAATCCAACCGCTGCACACCAATGTGAGAAGTTGGCCTGGCATATGCTGGTCACTAGTTATAGTGGCCACCTTGCACCAGTCCAATTCGACTCTTAAGGTGATAGGTTTAAAAGACAACCTTTAAAGAAAGCTATCCTAGTGGTAGCTGTGAAGAGCAGCCTTCAGGCTAAGTCTTGAAGGAGTGTTAAGCCTATTGTTTTACCATAGATAACCTCTTGAATGACCAAATGAAAGAGCAGTCCACACAGGTATATATATAAAATATATGTATTTATTCTAAACAGAATCCCACAAGTCTCTTTATGAGGCTAGAGGTAAAGTCACAATTCAAACAAGCATTTATAGATACAATAAATAGCACTGGAATCACAGGGCCCCAGGGGGGGACCAAACCATATATTAAAAAAGTGGTATAAGAACCACGACAATTCTCCAGACAATGCCTAGGGCATTTAGGATCGCTGGCCCCTTTAGAATCCACCCCAGGTTATGAGGAAGGGGACCCACGGGAGGCGCGTGCAGTGGAAATAGCTGCTATCGGGATTTCTATTAAAGCCTATGGAGAATGTCGCGGTTTGATTTAAACAGATTAAAGACACTTCTAGCAGGAGTTCAAAGTTAAAAACTTAGAGTTAAGCTTTTGAGGAGCCCACTACCACGGGAGTACAGAGGTACCACTGTTACCTGCCCCAGGGAAGCCGGGTGCATAGGTCGTATTCGATGTCGGGTCGCGGGCTGATTTTCAATGGGAAAATGTACAAAACTGCTGCTAGCCAAAAGCGTCGATGATGCCGTGAAGATTGAAGTTGTAGATCTTGTAGAGGAGAACCTGAAAGCAAAGGGGACAGAGTCTGGGTCACGGCACAGTGACCAGGGAGCTCAAGGAAAAGAGCCCTTCAATGTCGGGTGCTTCAAGTGGAAAAGGTGTAGCTTGGATCGGCAGCCACAGGCTCCGGGAGGCTTCAAGGAAGGCCAGCTTCTGGAGGGCAACTGTCCCACAAAGGATGAGGGTCGCTGCAGTGTTAGTGTCCAGATTGGATCCACTAAGTCTTGGCAACCGCAACCCATGCAAGATTAACAAATCAGCTACTGGTGCAGACCCACGAGGTCTGTGAGAGGTCTCTTTCAAGGAGACTGTAGAGCAGGCCTGGAGCAACCAGAGGAACTGTTAAAAGTAAAGATTGTCCTCTGCCAGGGCCCACAAGTCGAGAGACAAGGGACCGCAGAAGGCATCAATTTGGAGTGCGTAAAAGGGTGGCCACGGGCCGCCAGAGTGAGCAAGGGCGCTGATCTTTGGCACAGTTGCTGCTGAGAGGTTTGCTCAATATTGGGCCAAAGCACAACTTCCCCACTGGTCAGGGTCGTGTGCTACTCAAGGGGTGGCCGGTGTCCTGGGGTATTGGGGATCTCGGCACCCACGCGGTCTACGCTGCTCAGACTTGCTGGGCATGCTCACTGGCCACTGGGATGCTAGGAAACCCACCTCAAGGTTGAGAGGAGTCATTGATGTCCGAAGGAGCAGTGAAGTTCCAACTGGGTCACTTGCAGTGTTTCAGGTGCCTGCCAAGCAGGGGGGTAACTCCTTTACCCCAAGGGAGATTTCTTCAGTCAGCTGGGCAGCAGCTTGTCGAAGGTCAAGTCTGTGAAGTCCAAGATTAATCTGATTCTCCGGGGACACGTTATTCACCTTTATCCACAAGATTAGGGGAGTGTCCAGATCAGTGTCCACCAATGGTAGTTGAGGCGGGAAAGGGTGGCTACACCCTCTCCCCTTTGTGTGTTTCCCGCCTGGGCGAGGGGCAGGATGCCCCTGAACCGGTTCCAGGCGGTGTATGCAGAATGTAGGCGCTGTAGCAGCCTACGTGCAATTCTGAAAGGTATCCTATGGTGCACCCACCCAGTTCCAATCCACATAGCCTGTCTGGGAAGGTGCTGGCACCTCCCTGCAACAGGATCCCTATTGTCCAGCTGCCGAGGCTGGGGTTTTGCCCAGCAACAGGCAGCCAGATTTCTGTGGGTGGCGAGTAGCATCCATTTTGTGATAAGTGTGCACTTTTAAATTGGTGTCTAAATTCTGCCGCTTCTCCCATATCGCCCCTCTAGCAGGCGGGAATCATGCCCTCATGCCCATGGCTGGACTGGGGGTATGATTCCTACATGTTTGACACCAAACACGATATGGTTCTGTGTAGCCATTCTCAAGTTATCACGCTATCGCGATATACTTATAATGCGGTTAAGAGTATATGGTATGGCTACACTATAAACAACCCAGCAATGATTTTTACGAGGGTTGCAGAGGGGCCCTACTCAGGTAGGGGTCCCCCCTCACACATACCTCAGCACCCTGCCTTGTAGGATTAGCAAGGCCTGCTTGAGGGGTGACCTATGAGAATACATGTGTTGTACATAGGTGGGATTCAGGGTACCTGTATCCCTGTAAGGGGGTGCAAGCACCACCTTACCCAGACTACAGTAGGGGTCTGGTTGTGTCATTTGGTTTGGCTGTCCCAGGGTGGCACAATAAGTGCTGCAGCCCTGGTAGGCCTCTGAGGGACCCATGCCCTGGGTACCTAGGGTACCATCTACAAGGGGCTGGTAGGGTGTCCTCAGTATCCAATTGGAATGTACCTAGGGTACTCACATCAGTTTTAGGGAGGAAGCAGATAGGCTGGGGTCCTGGATAGCAGGATTCCAGCCAGACTAGTCAAAAACCATCCAAATACCAGGCAAAAAGTTGGGGGCAACCATATAGTCAGATTCCACCTTCCTACAATTGGTGTGTTTCAACTTCCTGGTTAGGGCATTGAAAGTTGATACAGAAAAAGCACAAATGGCATGGATGTTAAATGTCATATGGGATCTGCAGTGTGTATTTAGACTAGCCACCTATACGAAAACTATATATGGCTGCCGGGTGCACCAGTGCACTCTGGCTGACTGAATAGCAGGTCAGTAACACATGGACAAAGTGAATTTTCAATGTAAGACTTCTGTTTATATATGTTAGTAGATCACCCCTAAATTATACCTCATTAGCCACAGGGTTGGGCACTTAGTATATAAAAAGTTGGCATCCTACCTATTGAGAGGAGTCTGCCCTTACAATGATTACATACCCAAATGCTGGCTTCACTGTGTAGGTTAGGCTACGTTCTCCAGGAACAAGCATAGGTGTGATTGAAATCTTTGTTTAACATCTTCGCATGGGAGAATGCTATAAAAATAATTCAACGTTATTTTCACTTAGTTAAAAAAAAAATCTAATGTGGTGAAAGTGGGTTCTTGATCAAGTTTCAGTTGAAAAGTAACTATATAAAAGTGTACTTTTTGCTACCTGATACTCAACGTGTTTTGCACTCAGCCGCTCTCCAGAGGCTCAATACTCATTCCAAGTAGAGACTGTATATTTATGCACCCAGAGGACAATGGCTTGCCCTCAGGGCCCAGGAAACCAGGGGTGCTGTCAACAGCCACCTTTTGGGAGGGGATAGGAACAGCTGGCAGAACAAAAGACTGCCTTTCCATGTTTGACCAATATCCATTTTGACTTGGAGATGGCCATTGATTGGCAGGATCTGTTCTCACAGAAACCTAGTGCCCTCCTAGACCTTCTGGCTCTGACCCAGCAGGAGGAGGAATCCGTTTTTTTACCCTGACAGAGGGGAAGATACCTCATCTAAATAGGGGAGCGGCTAAGGGAGAGCCAGAGCCACTGCAGATGGAAGAAGGGATTATCCATTGTGATTTTTGGACGTCTGAGAATTTATATAGTAAAACAAGGAGTAAGTGCTGAAAACAAAATTGGGCTTAGGGTGCGAAAGTAGACAGCATAATGTGTAGGAAATTCTCCACTCACTGGCTAATGCGCATAATAAATCTAGCATCTAACCTCACCTCCTGCGAACATTCCTGGATCTGGTAGGACAACATCTAGTGACTAACCTCCTGTTTTCCTGCTCCAGGCATACAAAAAGCAGAATAATTTCTGAGTTCAAAAGGGCTTGGTTGACTACAGAGGGCTGGCCAGGTAGCATCCCAGGCTTGCGAGAGGTCTGCAGGAGTGGCCAGAAATAACATTTTCATCAGTTGGAGAAAAGTAGGAATTAGTCTGTTTTTTCTGCGATCGGGGAAAATTCAGAGGTTTGCCCAGGAAGGGTGTGAAAAAGGTGGGCAATGTAGGCAGATTAATTCAGCTTTGAGTTTTTTGCTACACTGAAAACTGGTTCAGTGGGACCTTCCAGTAATGGTATCCCAGCCCAACTACAGGTTCTAGCTTTGCCCACTGGAGGATTTTTAGAACCAATGAAGTGAATAATCCAAAGGTGAAACCTTGGACCAGGGTGAGACAGCAATGAAATCCAATAGAACAGATAACAATTATTAATTAACATTATGGCATGCAGTTAAATGTTATTTCCTTTTACTTTAAAACATTTCACTTGATTTTGTATGCTTTTCTAGATTTTGTAAGCACTAGGCAGGATTCATATTGTGAGGTTTAACACCAACACCTCCTACAATGGCGATCTACAACTCTCATTTTCATTTTATGCAGCAACTTCAAGTGTCCTCATTCTTCATCCAATCATCTCTGCATTGGAAACCATTGAATGGACAGGCTTCCATCTAAGTAAAAGAAAGGTATTATCTGCCTACAGTGATAGAAAGACATTTTTTGTCTACTATCATAATACTCCTTGGTATTCCACAGTAGATCCAAGCCAATACATCTTTACAGGGGCCATACAGAGTAGACCCAGTCCTCCACCTCTATCATAATCAATAAATGGCATTCTATTATGTTTGTTTGATGATGTCAGCTGAGATTTTGAAATCTATTATGATATAATCCACTATATGGTCCCTTTACAGATGTGTGGAATTGGGATCTACTTTTGTTGATATGGGTGTACGGATGCACATATATGAGGTGTTGAACAACATACCGCTAAGTGGAAACTTTCCTCGGTATGTGTAATAATTACTAAAGAATGCCAAACCTGTGTTCAAACGCACACTAAACGTCACTGTAGAACTTGGTGACCAAAATATTTTTTTGTGTTTTTTCTATGGTTTCTAGGATTATGTATGTGTTTCTACTCCATAATGTTCACACTTGCACTCAGCCTCCCCATGATCTATTAAAAAAGTTATATTTTAGCATATGTCAGTCGTAAACTTGGAAAGTCATAAATATGTCTGTGTACCCTACTTCTGGGTCATACAAGTGTTATGTATTTGCAGGAGTTATACGTTTAGCTAACTTGTGCAAGGCTATAACGTTATCAAACGTGAATATTACGGCTTTGTTATAAAAGTGGTTTCAACCACGGGATAGGCCAAAGAAAAGAATTGCAAGGTAGGCTATCACCCACAAAGCGTGAGTAATTCCAAGCTGTTCTTATTTCTCTCATATGGTTTTCTATATAGAGTTTCTTTATACAGATACCCTTCTTTTGTACTCTGTCATATGAGAAAGGCCTCTCCCACTCCATTAACTATATTATTGCCCGTATACGTCTATAATACCGTCTGACGCCCACTGGGGCATGGGTGACGCCCAAAAAAATTACAACTAATTAATTGAATACAAATATTCACTTCCCGACCTATTTTAGCGCCTGGCATAAAATAACTGATTAGTCATAAAGGGTGCAAAGAAAGTGAGGACAAGTGCCACAGGTTGTCAAATTGTACTTATTATGTTTCCCTGCCATGTTTATTAAAGTGATTTAAGTTCAGACAGGTTCCAATAAACATGTAATTTCTTAATGTTTCCAATGCTGAAATGCAGCATAAAATTATTTCTGTTTTATTTTTCTGATCTCACACATGACAAATATGCTCGTTGCATACATTATTCCCATATATCGTTAGACGCTATTGTGATTTTGACCCTATGGGGCAGATTTACGAGTTTTGGCGCATCTCTGCAAATCAGCAGGGATGCGCCAGAAAAGATGTGACACGCAATTCCCTCCCTGCGCCACCACAAATGCATCGCATTGTAAATGCGACGCACCGTGGCGCAAGGATAACCAGATGCGTGTCGCATCTTCTGGCGTAAGGGCAGCGCATTGCTAGAGTTGTGTCGCAAGCGCGACGCAACTCCAGCAATGCTCAGGGGCGCCCTATGCCTAACATGCTGCGTCACTCCTTACGCCTGCTTCAAGCAGGTGCAGGTTTTTGACGCAGCAGGGACGTAAAAGTGACTTAGTGAAATCTTGTAGATTTCACTGCGTCACTTTTACGAGGCGTTCCTGCACCGGAACGCCCACATGAAACTTAACGCAGGTTTCATGTGGCGCTGGGCTTTGCAACGTAACGCATCTCCCTAGATGCGTCACGTTGTAAATAAGGCGCAACGTGGCGCATGGTTTACCTCACCGCTGCGTCACTAGAGTGGTATTCGTAGCCTCACCAAGCATAAGCCACAGTTCTGTGTTCCTCCTCAATTAATGCCACAGTGAATGAAACGACCTTAGTATGTTCTGTACAGCAGATGGGGTGTGTTCTGTCACACCCCATCTACTTCGACCACGCCCATTCCCCAAAACTACCAAACAAACTTGCGAATGAGTTAATTGGATTCTTCCTCTGCAAAAACATGTTTTTCAGTAACTCAGAACTTTCCAGTAAAAATATAATTTGGGTTCATTAGAATTGAATGAAAATAATCCCCCGAAAATGACACTCACCCAGAATAGCCTCGGTTAGTGGCAAAAATCATAACATTCCCGGAGAGCCACATACCCTAGAAGATAATTTCTGGCGGTTGCTAAAGGGACGGGGACGGCTTGAGATGACGTGCCAGGATGTTCTTGCACAAACACTGGAGGCCCGTGGACCGGCCAGAACGGTGATTAAAGGAGATCTCAGTGGACCACAGGGTAATGGTCGCATTCGTTTTGAAAAAACAAAGATTATGTTTCTGGATGTGGAGCAAATATACTTTAATTGCCAAAAAGGCGTTTGAATCTGGACTTTATTCCGAACCACACCCTCCCACTGAAGCAAGTTTGTGTTACAGAAAAAGGGAGGGTAAGAAATCACAGCATGACATTATAGCCTGCTAACGTCCATACTTTGCAAATCTCCATAAAACTAAACAAGAGAATTTAGCGATGGTCGTAAATACATTAGGGATGTTTGCTAAATCGAACTGTTTGAGTGGAAACATCAATGAAGTGGTAACAGTGTTTAGTACACAGTTCAAGACGCTGCTACTGGTTATCTGGAGCAGGGGTATTGAGAGCGAAGGGCCCTAAAGAGTAAACAGAGAACACTCTCAACCATCTGCATGAAGGGAAGCATGCCCAAACAAATATTTACAAAAGTAATGTTGCTCGTTTTCTTTCGGAAACGCTTGTGGAATGCTATGACACTCCTCCCTAAAGCTCAATCATAAATCGACACACATACATTTTGGACTGTGTTAAACTGTGCTTTCATACTGCCGGAGATTGAAACGATAATAGTATTCCCCAACAATGTATTTGTAAAAAAGCATGTGTGAAATCCATGCATTTCTTTTTTCACTTGCAATTTCATTTTTGCACGCTTGTACATGGATTACACATGCCTCCATGCATGAATATTGTTGTGTGAAATTTATAATGAACAGCTCCATATAAATACATTTAAGAATCATACACTTACTGGCCCCAAAAGTGATACTTAGTCTTCTGATACTACTGGCTCACTCCTTTATTTCAGGAGTAAGCCATGGATGGAATTCGGCAGGGTGGTAACAGTCAAGAAGAAATGACAGGATGAGAAGAAGCATTGAAGGGAAAATACAAGAGGATTTAGGTGCAGTAGCAATGCCTGGTGACAGACCAAGGATGCCACTATGGCTCATCCCTGTGTTGCAGCAGGGTGATCAGCATCATTCACCACATAGATGTATAGTCTGTGTGTACCTGAGACCACAGTTCTATATCCGTTCAAGCATCCCTCAAGAAATATCAACTTCCTGATACACCCTCTGATACACTCTCTGTAAATCTCATTATAAAGCCCGGTTCCCTATCCCACCCTAGCATGTTTCTTCATCACTAGCAGACATCTCTCTTCCTGTAGCTGCCCCCACACAACTCCCCCTCCATTTCCTAGTATTTTGCCTGCGTTGCTTCTGTTGAACTTCACACTGTCCTGATGACAAACATTGAACGATTCTGACGCTAGAGCTGGGTGGAATGGTTCACTTAAAAGTGGATCGATTAAAATCCACTTCTTTCAATTCACCCACAACGGAACATTTGAAGCAAGTCCACCTACATTTGTTCAGTGTGTGAACTGGAAAAAGGGTGGATTTCTTTGCTGAACAGAAAAGAATGTCTGTGTTTGGGCTGCCCACACGTCTGGACCAAAAATGAGCCCAGAGAAGTGTGGCTTGCCTGCAAGGATTCTGATTGTCTGCCAGCAGCCAGCAAAATTAGCCTAATACATGGTCACATTTAACCATTTGTTAAGACTATTTTGTTAACTACTCATGCATCACAGTGGTCCATGAACCCAGTTCAAAATTGTTGCATGTATTTACTTCTTTTTTTGTGTGGCAGTGCTGGAAAGACAGGATCACCCCTCTGCAACCAATAAATAATAGTTCAACCTGCACTATAGTTCAGTCACTCATGACACCATGTGTCAACATTTTTCCAAAGCTAAATACGTAATGCACTTGCCTAGTATGGAACCAACATCTTTGCTTCAAGTATAACTCACTGATATTATCATCGCTCCCTGAATCTTCTGTCTAGTAACTGACTGAATTCCATGCAGCGTCATCAGTGCCCTTGTTTCTACATTGCAGACTGGAATTGTCCTACCCACACCTCCGAGGTTAGCAGAGGAAAGTGTTGCATTGCCATTGTGTTAACAACAGTCTCATCCTTGTTTTGCCCTTTGCTTCCATCTGTGCCCACAGTCTTGATTGAAGTGGTACTAACCATTGTTACATATCTTACATTGCAGCATCTTTGAGGCGATGGCCCTATATCCTATCTACTGGTAAAGGATAATTTGCTGTTCCAGGATAACCCAATTGCCCTGCAGGTACCTATTAGTAGACAAATGGTACAGCATGTAATTTGCCCATTTACAGAACCATTTTGTTGGTAATGCTGACCATACCCGAACCACTATTCAAGGCTTCTAGGACAGATAAAGTATCCATTCTTCTCCTATGTTGAACTCTTCTTCATCCATAGGTGTTTGAACCACTGCCACAAGTCTCGATGCTGTAAACCCCGACTTTCTTGATGAGTACACCCACCCTATCAAGACAGCAGATGCTTAGATGCACTCACCCTTTTCCTAAGTCACCCCCAATCCTCTAGTAAGCCATTGCCAACTGCACTGCATTCTGTATAGCCACTGTATCACCACAACCTGTACAAATGAACTCCCCACCACAATGCCCTCACAAAGTCATTCAGGTGCCATTCCCCTTTACATGCATGGTGGATGAGGCAAGGACAGGCCTAAAACATGGGAGAAAAGTTCTTCATGCAGCAATATACATACAAAAAGATAGGTCCAAGCCTCATTAAAGCGCACTCTCATGGGTACCAAT
This sequence comes from Triturus cristatus, assembly GCF_964204655.1. Classification (NCBI taxonomy): domain Eukaryota; kingdom Metazoa; phylum Chordata; class Amphibia; order Caudata; family Salamandridae; genus Triturus; species Triturus cristatus. The sequence goes on along the minus strand of NC_140587.1, from coordinate 312,772,374 downwards.
GGGGCTTTACTGACTGTTGTAGACTGGATGCCATAACAAAATGATCTGTAGCGGTCCATGATTGAACAATTAAACTGATATACTGAAGATACTGGGACCTCTTGCTATAGAAAGGCTGTACCTGAAACAAGAGTGAACATTCCGGCCCTTAAGACATTTGTACTTTCTAGTCCTATCCCAGCTGATGACTCCATCCCCACCTGCCACGGAGCCAACAGGTGATGATGACTCCATTACTGTCCCGGTTTAATGGATGTCTTGCATGTAAAAGGCTGGCCAGGCTTCAAGGAGGAAAACCCTATATAGATGCCTCATGAGAACTTCCTCCTTAAACATTTGCTCCCTTTACACCTCGTACATGTCTGATACAGACCTATTTACTTCACCCTACATCACATGTTACTGAATTGTCTGCACTGCATTAAAGAAATATTGTGTTGTGAATATCTGTCACATTGTTTATTTTTTCTTATCCTAATGTGACTTTGTATGTTATATTAATAACTAGTATTTAAAACTCTCCTACCTCAGTGCACAAAGTTACTCAACATGCCATGCATGTCATAGGCACCTTATCTCCTCACTAGAGCTACTCCTCACACAATCTCCACCCGCGCCTGGCACAAAGTTGATTCTGATAATTTTGCCAGATTATTAGGGAACACTCTACCCACCCTCTCTGTTGATCTGAATACTGACGCCACCCAGTACACAAACTGGATAGACACAGCCGCGTGTACCGTTGCCCCACCAAAATCTGTTAAATTTAAGAGAAGCAAGGTTTCTGCCCCTGGTTCTAAGAAGACTTCAGAGGTCTCAAACAGAGAGGCAGAAGGCAGGAGCAAATGTGGGACTAGAATACAATAATGTTGAAAGGATCAATAACAAGACATGTCTGAGTACTTACAAAACTAGAATTCTCACAATAAAAGGCTGCTTTTATCAATAAAATTGAATCACAGGAACTCTTCCATATGGGTATCAAGTTTACAACTAATTCTACCACACACTCTATTAACTCTAGCTAATCTTTTTGCAACTTTTTGGCCAGCTTGTTTCTTCAGAAAGTCATAAACATCTACAATACTTTACTGCAGCTGCATCTCCTCCAGCCCTACCTTGGTTTACTAGATCTGTCAGCGGCATTTAATGCCATTAACCATGATAGAATGCTGACTTATCTAGCCAATATCAGAATCACTGGCACTGCATGGAACCTTCGTAGCTCATTACTTCATGGACGTGAACAATCAGTTCGTCTGGATCATTTTCTCTCTCAGTCCTTTTCTCTCCCTTAAGGGGTCCCACAAGAGACCTCACTCTGTTCAACATTTATGTCACCCCTCTGGCTGAGCTTATCAATTTGTTCGTCTTTTCCCTCACATCCTACGCTGATGATACTCAAATTGTTGTTTCCCTTGCCAGTGACGCATCTGGCACAGGAACCAACTTTTGCAATTGTATGTGGGTCATCACCCAGAGGATGTCTGAGAACTGCCTTCAGCTTAACTCAGGAAAGACTGAGGTCCTGCTTTTTGGAGCTCAGCCCTCGTTTGGGACTCTCGCCTCGTGGCCCCCTCCCTACTCCTGTTAGCAAAACCCATAACCTGGGTGTCCTGATTAACAGCAAACTGTCTTTCACTGACCAATTCAATGGGGTCACTTCCAAGGCCTTTTGCTCTCTTAGGCTGATAAAGAAGTTACTCCCTTTTGTCGTCTACAGCTCCAGAAAATGGTAATCATCTTCTTTGTGCTATCCAGACTTGACTGTTGCAATGGTCTGCACCTAACTGCACATCAACATGTGCTTAATAAACTACAGACCCTGCAGAATGCAGCTGCTCGTCTTGTTCTTAAAATCCATGAACACCAATCAGTGTCTTAACCTATGAGGAAGCTGCACTGGTTGCCCATCATGCAGAGAGTTATGTTCAGGGCTCTATGCATTGTTTGTGAAGCTCTACCCGACCAAGGGCCCTTGTTACACATAAATAGTTTTAACTGGTATATTCCAAACATGCCATTAAGATCTTCCTCTGCCAAAACCCAGATCCTGACCAGATTCAAACGTGCCATCAGGGGTGGCCTCAGCTTTGTGCTGGGAGCCTCTAAAGCCTGCAAAAACCTTCCTTTACACATCAAAACCTCCTCAAATCTTTTGATTTTCATGAGGACCCTCAATACTTGGTTATTTAACTCTTTATAAGAGTCTTGGTCTTATCTTGTTCTTCTTGTCACAACATCACTAGGGCCAAGACACCCTCGGGTATTCGAGCACTTAATAAAACTATTTAACATAACATAACATAGTGTGATGGCCATGTACGAAGGAAGAAGTTCAATTGAATGGGAAAAGATAATACAAGTTAATATAGGATTAAAAAAAAGTTGAGACAGGAATGCTTCCTGCATTGTACATGGGCGTGTTCCTCTGTCCCGAGTGCTCAAATACATTTACATCTAGTTTCTTAAATTTCGCATGGGTCCTATATCTCCGGGCGTGTGCTGGTCACTTGGGTGAGGAGGGCTTCTCTCCATCCAAGGAGGACCTGACTGATACTTGGGCAAGCCGGGGACAAGGACCCCTGGCTGATTGGCCTGGGAGAGACCTGATGTAACAGAAAGTTGAGGAGGAATGTAGCTAACTGTAAGAATTTGTGCGAATTGCAGGTCACATCAATCAGACACAGTTTGAACACACCTTGAGGTTACAGGTCCTCCCGGGACCATGCTTGTTTCAGGGTCACTTGAACCTCAATTGTCCTAGTGTTTTCCCAGAGCATGGCTGGGGCTGTCACAGGAGATTCTGCTTCCTTTATCCTGCCATAATCTTACCATGATCATCTGTCATAGGACCTGCACCCCATGTTCTCGTTTAGAGCTATGCCACCAGGAGCCTGGCCTACCTAGGCAGGGCAGGTGCTTGGACTGCCCCAGGGTGTGAAATCCCAAGGGACCTGGTTGACTACCATGTGGGGCTGTCTGTGGTGTCCCATGCCTACTTTTACTTGCTGGCCTTCGATGACTGCCTCTTCTTAGGCCATCGACGGTCCTTTTCATCTGATCCAAAAAAGAGTGTGCTGACAGCTTGGTCACCATGCCTGACCTGATGTCATAGTCAGATGCAGAGTGTGAAAAGATGGGCCCATCCCTTTGGCACCAGGGCTTCCTCAGAGGAGATAAGCCTCTTTCACAAAGTGGTGGTCAGTAGCACATCCTTTCCCGGGTCAGAGGGCAGTGAGCCTGTCTCTGACTGTGGGCATCCATGTGCCGGTTTCCCTCCACTGTGGAGCACAGGATCTAAAGAGGAGTTGCTGCCAGGTGCCACGGTATGTGGAGGTCATCACCTTACTCTGAACTGCCAGATGCAGGGTTGGCAGCATCCATCCATGCAGGCCAGTGGAAGGACCAGGTGACCGAAGCGGGTACCAGAAGAAGTGCTACGAAGCAACTTGTTGGCTTGAGGCAGAGCCTCATGGTGCAGTGGCTTCTGAACGCTACCCACAAGGTGCATGGCTACTCTGGTTGGTGCATCTCATGGCCTGGGCCACCTTGTTGGAGTCATGTCTGACCATCAGGTCAGTGGCTTGGTGACCAGATGACCAGTTGCCAGCCGGCACGGCTATATGCAGCTTGTTGCTCCCACTGGGTTCCATTAGCCCCCCCTACTTCATGGGGCCTAATAGATGATGAAAATGGTTTCTTTGCTAGTCTCAGAGAGACTTCAGCCACCTTGGCTAACCAGGCCAGCAGAATTCCAGAAAGGTAAACATCTCACCTTGGGATCCAAGGCCAAATTAATGGGTTGGCAGCAACCAGTCAGTGAGAGGGTGTGATCTTCTCTACCCAAACCAGGCTGGAACCATACCAGGGAAGCCTCTAGCTGCAATAATCCCTGAAGCCATTGCTCATGACTGAAGGGACCCAGTCCTCCTGTCTCTCAGGCACAGGCCAGAGCTGCCTTAACTTCTCAGCGCAGGGTGATGTCTAGTCAGAAAGGAGTCTGTGGCTACTCTGGGCCAAAACACAAAAAGTACAGAGGGGTGAGAGGATAAACCCTCTTCGACCTCCCGCTCAATAGTTAAATATCACAAAAAGAAGAGGGATTGAAAAACTACATGGAGATGGATAAGTGTGTGGAAATGCACCAATTTTGTAAAACTGCCCTCACACACAGCAAGTTGTGTCATGCTTCATCATAGGGCTGCTAACACACCTCCGCGCCAGCCAAACGCTGGAGGTGGAGCACTGGGGAGGGGAAGACAAAACAACAAAAAATTTGAAAGTGGAATCACAGGTGTGATAACAGTGCAGAACAAGGGATGACAAGTGGTATAAAACTGGTACCAGGGAATCCTTGTTGCAATTTTAATGTTAGGTACCCCTTCCAGAATTTAAAACAAAAAATGTGGGTGGTTGGTTGGAGAGCTTATAATGAGATTCCAACCCCCCCCCACTCTGCATAAATGTCGACATGTTTCAGCCAGCACAAAATAATACCCCAGCTTTCCTCAGGACTTCTCAACACTGTAATCCCTAGGTGCAGACCCTTTCTCCTCCCAACTTAGAGGAAATAAGGGAAGTATCATCTTAAGTGGAGTCCCTCGCCTTTAGAGAGGAACGTGTAGTAATTAAAAACAACATAAAAATGAACAAAATATTACTAGTTAAATGTTCTCCATCTCACTATGTATAACAACAAATATCGTTAATACTGTGAATCATACCCAAACGCACATACAAATCTCCACAGAAGCATACTCACACCTACCCTCAGGGAAGGGTAAGGGTGGTTGCCTCCCATCTTAATGCTCAATAGCTGTTGTAACATACAGCCATGCCCTCCATTTGAAAAGTTTTCAAATCAGGAGGTGCGGCTATGTACATTAACGTAACCAACATTACTCAGAGCACCACAAGTGAACCTGGCACCGTTCACTACCCCACACTTACCGAGTTTATTAGATTCGTAAACTCGAAATGGCGGGGGAGTGAGAATAGCTGCCTGCACGCACTCTCTGTAAGGAAAAGGAATGCGATAGTAAAATAAAATAATATAAGTTGCACAATGGTAGGAGTTCTATTCTGAAGAGCCCAGTGTTAGCTTACTCTTCTGATGATTCTAAGTTCGTGTACTTTTACCCTACAAAAACTGCCTCCTCGTTAGATTTAAATTTTAACCAAGGGCCATTCGTGTTACGGAACACGGCCATGGTCGTGTCTTTCTCAGGTGGAGTGAGACCAATCTGCCTCAATAGATAAAAATATATCCCTCTAATGCTGGCGAGACTAAATCTGTGTGATCGGCTTAGGACCCATGTCAAACCCCCCGTGTAACAAATTTTGTAGTCCAGTTGTAGTAATACAATTTAACAACTACGTGCGCAGCACCTCAATAAGCCACCTGCGCCCCACTTACTGCTTTCAAGGTCAGCTGTTAGCAGACGTATTTCGTCTCTCCTGCTCCGCCGTGTAGGGTACTACACTGGCGTTCTCTCGATTCTCTTGAGGGCGTCCAGGACACGCCCCTCACGGTGCGTCGCCCCTCGTGACCCACTGGCATTTCAGGCGTCTCAAGTAAACACTAGAGTGCTCATGCTAGGGTGCTTAACTGAATCAAGGCCCCCTCTCCACCCCAACTTCCTGGCTAGTGAAAAAATTAGTTATGTAGACATAACGTATCTCCGTTTTTTATTCATTTATTATATATAGATGTTAAAATTTAAATATATATGTAAATGTTGCAACAACTCTCCACCATTCGGGCACATTAATTGTAATAAGAAAGGAGCCATACTACAAAATAATTAATTCCAGACGCCCACTCACTCTGCCACATAACAAAGTCGTGGTGGTAAGGGACAAAAGAAAAAGTAAATTAGTAAATGCTCGGTTTGTAGTGGTTAATATTATTAGTATTACTAGGAACCACACACAAAACCAGGGCGACAAAAATGAGTTAAAACCAAGAGAGGCACAATCAGGTAAGATAGGACTGTCTCCACAGAAGCTCCCTAGATGTAGTCAGAGTGCAGGTTGGTCTTCTACCTATCGCACTAGAGATTTAGAAGTCTTATTTTATCCTATTAGTTAGGGCCAGAATCGGAGGAAAAGAGAAAAGGAAGACCATTGATATTTAATGCTATTAAATCTAGTATCACAGATCATAACGTTGTGTTATGCAGAAATCCTATCTATGGCGGTTCAAGGATTATAGAGGCTTTTCCAAGGGATATCATCATTTAATGCCCCGATAGAACTCTGTACCCTATAAATCCATTTCTGTTCGCACAAGAAAAGTGCTCTTTCCGGATTACCACTGGTCATGTTGATGTTCGGTTTGTCTATCACAGTTCAGAAGAAGTCCTCAGCCGAGTGCTTCTTTTCCTTAAAGTGATTGGTCAATCTACTCGTTGTCCTTTGACATCTAAATGTCGACCTGTGCTCCATGATTCTTGTTTTTACCCGTCTAGTAGTCATACCGAGGTACAGTAGATCACAGGGACATTTCAACAAGTAAATTACGTAAGAAGTATTACAATTAGTATGACTCCTTTGTTCACAAGGGTGGGTCAGCCCTATGTCTATACTTTTTGTATTTGCTGTTAAATGACAAACATCGCACATCCCACATCTTGTGTGCCTTGAGACTGGAGGAAGAAACCCTCTCTGATGCTTTCCTCCTGCTTCCTCTTGCCTGTTTCTGGTTTTTCTAGGTCTTGTGTGAACCAGAATATCTTTGAAATTCTGACTCCTCTTAAATGAAAACAGGGGCTTCTCAAAGGCAAGTCCTTTAGAATTTAGGATTCTCCAGTTTCGCAAAATGATTTTTTGAATGTCATTCAATGCTGTGTTGAATGTAGTCACACAGACTGTTCTCTCAGTAGATGTTTTTTCATTAGACTCAAGAAGTGCCTCGCGGTGGCAATTAGACGCTTTTTTCTTTGCCCTTCGCACTACTCTTGCGGGGTAATCCCTTTGCAAAAGTTTATTTTCAAGGGTTTCAGCTTCTGACTTGAAATCTGTGTGACTCGAACAATTTCGCCGAAGTCGCAAAAATTGTCCCAAAGGGAGGTTTTCCCTTAAGGATTTAGGGTGGAAGCTTTTGAATGACAACAAACTATTTCTGTCTGTAGGTTTATGAAACATGTTTGTATGTAGGCAGCCGCCTTTACAAAAAATAGTCAAATCCAAAAATGGGAGACTATCCTTTGAGATAGTGGACGTGAAGAGAAGTAATGGATTCCTACTATTCAGCCACGTCAAAAAATTGTCCAGAGAATCATCCCTGTCTCCCTTCCATATCAGGAGGACGTCGTCAATAAACCACCTGCAGACCTTGATGTGATTGAACCAAGGACCTCCATGGGTGTAGATGTACTGGTCCTCGAAGGCAGACATATACAACCCAGCTAGGCTAGGAGCAAAAACACTCCCCACGGAGGTCCTATGGGTCTGGAGGTAGTAAGTCCCCTGAAATTCAAAAAAGTTTCTGGTTAAGGCAATTTCTGCCAAGTGTAGAATAAATGGTCTGGGCGTGCTATATTCCCAGTCCAAAGTATACAAGATACCTTAAACCACCCTAAATGTTTCCATCTGTGGTATGTTTGTATATAAGGACTCCACGTCCAGCCCAACCAAGAAATCTTCTGTGGGATCGAATTCCACATCATTCAGTAGTGTTAAAACCTCTGTCGTGTCCTTCAGATACGCTGGTCTGGATTGAACAATGGGTTTGAAAAAGAAATCACTAAACTGTGACAACGGTTCCAAAAGTGACCCCATACCCGAAACAATCGTCCTCCCTGGTGGGGGCCTTGTTGGTTTGTGCACTTTTGGAAGAGTGTAAAAATATGGGGTCACTGGTTTGGATTGACAGAGCAACCTTCCCTCTTTCTCTGTGATCCAGTCATTTTGAATGGCTTCCTCCACCATTGATGTGATTTCCTTCTTAATATCCTCAGTAGGATCCTGTCCTAGTATCCTGTAGTTCCTCCTATCAGCAAGGAGTCTCAAACACTCTGTTTCATAAGCAACTCTACTTTGTACTACAGTCGCTCCACCCTTGTCTCCCTGCTTTATTACTACGTCATCATTGTTCTTGAGCTCGTCCAGGGCTCTTCTTTCTTTTGTTGACAGGTTCATAAAAGTAGCGGTCTTCTGCCTAGATAACAGTTCTACTTCATGAACAATAGCTTGTTCGAAGGCCTCTACTTCAATTGGGAGTTGCCCTAACGCTGGTGTAAATTTAGATTTTGGGCAAAAGTTTGTGTCCCCCTTCTCTAATTCCTCTACGTTATGGTCACCAAAGTACACCCTCAGTCGAATGTTCCTGAAAAAAACGGCTAGTTCTTGTCTGATCTTAAAAATGTTCAGTGTGTTGGTAGGTACATACCCCAAACCCTTCTCCAGTACTTCAATTTCGGTATCCGTCAATTCGGTTTCTGTCAGATTAATCACTAGGGATATCCTTCCCGGCTCGTGCCTGGGGTTGATTCCTTCACCATGCTCCTGGTCACTCTGTGTTCCAACTCCTCCCATTGCACCCCTGACATGCCCTTCTGTTTGCCCCTGCCCCTCCCTCGGCCTCTCCCTAAAAAAGGATTCGGCATCTGGGGGAATTGTGTCATAGGGCCTTCCTGCATGCCTGGAAATTGGGGCGGGTACAATGGGGGCCAGCCAAAGTTGTTGTTGGGATAATGCGGGTATGTCGTATTAAACTGAGGTCTGGGACCTCCAAAGTACCCTCTCCCTCTCCCCCTTCTCTGGGTTCTCCTCTCATAATCACTGTCCTCACTGCTAGAACTTGTTCTATCAGTGGTTCTGCTCTCCCTGTTGTTACCCTTTTTCATGTCATCCATTTTCTTCTGTTTATGGAAAACAATTGGTCCTTCAAACATATATAAGTAAGGAAGTAATGAATATAGAACAGAATCAGTGCTATACTAAGTAAAGATGTCCAGCCGGACATACAGATTTAATATTTTAACAGTTATCATTTGAATTCAAACAGAGCGTAATAGAGTGGGACACAGTCCTGTGTCCTTCGACAAACAAAACATACAGACAATCACATATATGTAGACATTTTTTAAGGCAAAACAAACGAGCTTATTGCCAATGCAGATAATAGGGGCAAGCTTTTAAGAAGTAAACAGTAATGCACTGGTTTTAACATATGCGTTTAACGTGCCTGCTGTTTAAGGAGTCGACGACGTTTCGATCTATAACAAGATACATAGATCATCATCAGGACAAGAGTTATAACAAGCCTGAAAACACTGCCTATAAAAGGAATTGGGAAAACGGGGGGGGGGGGGGGTTAGGGGGAAGAGAGGCAGTAAGCAAAAACATTGGCATCATTAAAAGCAGTGAGAGAATATTGACACATAGCCTCCTATGGTAAAGATAAACTATAAGATAGTGTGGTTAAAAAACAGTTTGCGGTAAGGGTGCATGAATACACAGAGAACATGTATTAATAATTGTGATGCACCGCGTTAGGGTGAATGGGACATTAAAGAGTTCACATGACTAGAAGATCAGTGATGGAAGACCGGGGGAGGACAGAGTGGACCTGTCAGACGACAAGGGAATAGTAGGCAGAGTTCCTGTGCGAAGGGCACAGAGATAGAATAATTGAAAGGTGAGAAATGTTTATTATAGTCCGTAGAGAATGAGCGAGAGGTACGTGATAGAGATGCCAGCGAGCTAGCCTTAGTGTGTTTAAAAAAGTGAATTAAACCGGATGAGAAGCATGCCGCATGTGTATCGCTCCACGGAAATTTGGAAAGTTATGTGGTAGGCGGTGAATTCTAAAAGATAGCCAAGTCTCCGGAATGGAGAAATACCTAGGTGGTGAATGCTACATGGGGGTCTGGACGATCTAGTTGGCGCAAAGAAAACTCACCTGGATGGCGAGTGCAGGGGAGGAGGGATCTGAGGGTTAAGGACTAGGGCTGTGGTAGCTGGAAGGATAAGAGGAATACGTAAGTCAAGTGGTCGTGATTGGAGGGAAAGCTCATGTCGGCAATAACTCACCTAGCTAACTTAAAAAAATGAGTAGGGGTAAAGCCGCCGGCCCAGATGGGCTACCAATTGAAGTTTATCTTGGTCTTGTAGACAGGGTGGTGCCAGTATTAAGATCACTTTTTAATAAGATATATCTACAAGGTGAGAGCATCCCCTCGTCATGGTCCGAAGCAACAGTATCTCTGATTCCTAAACAGAACAAGGACCCTCAAAAAATTTAAACATACAGACCAATTTCGCAGTAAAATTCGGATCTTAAGATCTTTTCTGGGATACTGGCTACTAGGATGGCTAAAATTATTATTATTAATGTCCCATTCACCCTAACGCGGTGCTTCACAATTAATAATACATGTTCTCTGTGTATTCATGTACCCTTACCGCAAATAGTTTTTTAACCACACTATCTTATAGTTTATCTTTACCATAGGAGGCTATATGTCAATATTCTCTCACTTCTTTTAATGATGCCAATGTTTTTGCTTACTGTCCCCCCCCCCCCCCCCCCGTTTTCCCAATTTCTTTTATAGGCAGTGTTTTCAGGCTTGTTATAACTCTTGTCCTGATGATGATCTATGTGGATCACTGACATAATATCGACTACAAAAATATAGACTTACAAAAATATCGATGCCAAAATATAGAATGCCAAAATATCGAAGTCCTATCTCCAAACAGGAAATTACAAAAATATCGAATCCAAAATATCGTTGTAAGTAATATAGTTAGTCAAAATATCGAATTTTTTAAATGTTTTAAAAGTAATGTTAAATAAATGAAATAATACATATAATTAACTGACACATACTTAAAAATACTTAAATAACAGTAAACTTAATGAATAATTAAAGTAAGTAAAAAAAAAATTAATACATATATCTTAACGTGATATTAATTAAAAATATTCAATATTTTCTGTGTAGGATAGCGGGCGCGTAAAATTTACTATTACCACTCCAGTAAGTGCAATAGTAGGGAAAGCGTTGGATAGCGGGAGGGTAAAAATTACTATTCCCACTCCAGAGAATGCAACAGTAGGGAAAGCGTTGGATAGCGGGAGGGTAACATTTACTATTCCCACTCCAGTGAGTGCAACAGTAGGGAAAGCGTTGGATAGCGGGAGGGTAACATTTACTATTCCCACTCCAGTGAGTGCAACAGTAGGGAAAGCGTTGGATAGCGTAGGGGTAAAAATTACTATTCCCACTCCAGAGAGTGCAACAGTAGGGAAAGCGTTGGATAGCGGGAGGGTAACATTTACTATTCCCACTCCAGTGAGTGCAACAGTAGGGAAAGCGTTGGATAGCGGGAGGGTAACATTTACTATTCCCACTCCAGTGAGTGCAACAGTAGGGAAAGCGTTGGATAGCGTAGGGGTAAAAATTACTATTCCCACTCCAGAGAGTGCAACAGTAGGGAAAGCGTTGGATAGCGGGAGGGTAACATTTACTATTCCCACTCCAGTGAGTGCAACAGTAGGGAAAACATTGGATAGCGTAGGGGTAAAAATGACTATTCCCACTCCAGAGAGTGCAACAGTAGGGAAAGCGTTGGATAGCGGGAGGGTAAAAATTACTATTCCCACTCCAGAGAGTGCAATAATAGGGAAAACATTGGATAGCGTAGGGGTAAAAATTACTATTCCCACTCCAGAGAGTGCAACAGTAGGGAAAGCGTTGGATAGCGGGAGGGTAAAAATTACTATTCCCACTCCAGAGAGTGCAATAATAGGGAAAACATTGGATAGCGTAGGGGTAAAAATTACTATTCCCACTCCAGAGAGTGCAACAGTAGGGAAAGCGTTGGATAGCGGGAGGGTAACATTTACTATTCCCACTCCAGTGAGTGCAACAGAAGGGAAAGCGTTGGATAGCGTAGGGGTAAAAATTACTATTCACACTCCAGAGAGTGCAACAGTAGGGAAAACGTTGGATAGCGGGAGGGTAACATTTACTATTCCCACTCCAGTGAGTGCAACAGTAGGGAAAGCGTTGGATAGCGTAGGGGTAAAAATTACTATTCCCACTCCAGAGAGTGCAACAGTAGGGAAAGCGTTGGATAGCGGGAGGGTAAAAATTACTATTCCCACTCCAGTGAGTGCAACAGTAGGGAAAGCGTTGGATAGCGGGAGGGTAAAACTTACTATTCCCACTCCAGTGAGTGCAACAGTAGGGAAAGCGTTGGATAGCGGGAGGGTAAAAATTACTATTCCCACTCCAGTGAGTGCAACAGTAGGGAAAGCGTTGGATAGCGGGAGGGTAAAAATTACTATTCACACTCCAGAGAGTGCAATAATAGGGAAAGCATTGGATAGCGTAGGGGTAAAAATTACTATTCCCACTCAAGTAAGTGCAATAGTAGAGAAAATAATAAATGTATTTTTATTTTTAAATTAATTAATTATTAATACAAAAACAAGTATTACCATTAATTACCAATCACACAAGAATTGATCATTTTTAAATACCAATACATTTTTGTTTAATTAATTAACAATTAATAATTAATTAACAAACAATTGTTTTTCAATAACAATCATTAATAAATGCAAATAATACCAATTAATAATTAATTTATAATATATTAATTAAGGATATACACAAATTATTTAAATAAATTTTTTTTTCCAATTATATTACTTCCCACCATATTCCCGTATAAACACAATACCCGCTACAAATATTAATTGAATACAATTAACATAATTATCAATTTACCTATTAATACTAATTAATTACCAATTAATACTAATTATTTACAAATTAATAATTAATCAACAAACAATTAATTTACAATACCAATTAATAATTAACTAATAATAATTAAATTACTTCCCACCCTATTCCCCTATAAACCCACAACCCGCTACAGAAGTAAAATGCAAAATTAAATTAAAGATATATTAATTAACAATATACACAAATAAATTACATAATTATTTATTTACAATTATATTACTTGCCACCATATTCCCCTATAAACACACTCCCCGCTACAAATATTAAATGAATACAATTAACATAATTATCAATTAAACAATTAATACAAATTAATTACCAATTAATACTAATTATTTACCAATTAATAATTAATCAACAACCAATTAATTTGCAATACCAATTAATAATTAACTAATAACAATTAAATTACTTCCCACCCTATTCCCCTATAAACCCACAACCCGTTACAGAAATAAAACGCAAAATTAAATTAAAAATAATTAATAATTCCTATAAATTATTATTTAATAATATATAATTAAATTACTTCCCACCCTATTCCCCTATAAACCCACAACCCGCTACAGAAGTAAAACGCAAAATTAAATTAAAAATAATTAATAATTCCTATAAATTATTATTTAATGTACTATAATTAAATTACTTCCCACCCTACTCCCCTATAAACCCACAACCCGCTACGGAATTAAATTACAAAAAAATAAAAAAACATAAAATTCAATAATTTAAAAATATTCTAACATACATTCCAATATTAATACATACTTTTAACACATATACTAACACTTACAACACTATAAAAAAATCGATATTTTTAACAACTATATTATTGCAATCGATATTTCTTACCTGTTTTTCGATATTCTTCACCACTATATTTTTGCAAGTCGATATTCTGTCCATTCGATATTAAAAACTCGATATTCTTGCTACTCGATATTTTTTTTTCGATATTATGTCTATTTACCGATCTATGTATCTTGTTATAGATCGAAACGTCGTCGACTCCTTAAACAGCAGGCACGTTAAACGCATATGTTAAAACCAGTGCATTACTGTTTACTTCTTAAAAGCTTGGCCCTATTATCTGCATTGGCGATAAGCTTGTTTGTTTTGCCTGAAAAAATGTCTACATATATGTGATTGTCTGTATGTTTTGTTTGTTGAAGGATACAGGACTGTGTCCCACTCTATTACGCTCTGTTTGAATTCAAATTATAACGTTTAATATATTAAATCTGTATGTCCGGCTGGACATCTTTACTTAATATAGCACTGATTCTGGTCTATATTCATTACTTCCTTACTTATATATGTTTGAAGGACCAATTGTTTTCCATAAATAGTAACTACCCAAGGTCCTTCCTACCTTGCGAGTTCCCTTGTTTAAAATAAACATCCATTTTCTTCTGGGCATATTCATCAGTTATATACGGATAGACTTTTTCCTTTGAGAATCTTTTCAAATCCTTCTGGAGTTTATCCACTTTAGATCTTAGCAGAGAATACTTATGCTCTGCTATGCTACTCTGGGCCAAACAGATTCAAGAATACAATTGTTGTAAATAGGAGAATCCATTGCTTTTGCCTGGGAGTCACAGCCCTAGTAGGTCATGGCTCCAAGCACCAGCCAGAGCCACCTATCCTGCCCGGGGGAGGATGGTGTCAGACCACAGAGGAGTTTAGGGCTTATCCGGGCTGAACAGTTTTGGTCCTCCAGGCCGGGACTTCAGCCACCAGACAGAGTCACAAAGCCTGCCCTAGGCAAGGTGGTGTCGGATTGGGGAAGAGTTTGGGGTTCCTCCGGGGTGAACATGTCCAGTAATCAGCATTGAGAGGTGGGAGAAGCCATGAGTTTTGCTTGTGATGACAGGTCCCCCAGGCCAAAGCTTTAGCCACTGGGCCCTACCCAGGGCAGGTTGCAGGGCCGGACTGGGACCCAAAACCGGCTCTGGCAAAGTGCTTGGCCAGCCCCCCAGGGGATTGGGGGTGCAGCCGAGCTGTTTACCAGGGCCGGTTTCTGCCGGTTTCGTTACAGCGGCCGATATTGCAGCTATGCTGCAAAAACGACCTATAACAAAATCGGCCCCCAGGGACCCAAAACCGGCCCCCAACCCTGGCGGCCCACCGGGTAAATGCCCGGTGACCACTATGGCCTGTCCGACCCTGGCAGGGTGGCATCAGAGCAGGGAAGATTCTGGTTCTCCTCTCGACTGAACAGTTCCATCATCTCCAATGAAAGGCCAGTGAATCAATGGCTTTCACCTGGGAATCCTGGTTTCTGCAGGCTCCAGGCACTGGGCAAGGCCATCAGATTGGGGAGGAGTCTGTGGCTCCTTTGGCCTGAACAGCTCCAGTCATCACCAATGAGTACCAGGTGAAGCCATGGCTTTCACCTGGGAAGCTCGGTCCCTGCAGGCCGAGGTGTCAGTAACCAGACAGCCACCTTACCTATCCAAGACAGGTTCACACTTGCAAGGATGTGCAAAGACTTCCTGCCAGTTAGCTTGTTGGCTTTGAAATCACATGTTGGCTAAAACGCCACCAGTGATGTTTCATTCTCAAAGCTGATCTGGCCAATCAACAAGTATGAGTGTGCCAAACCAGAGTCCCACCCATGAATCACGTCGCAGCCTAATTTTAATTTCGCACAACCCTAGTAACCCTGTATTTCACAGGGGCTTACAATCTATGCTTCTTCCCAAGGAAAACTTTGATAAATATGCCCAGTATTCAGTAATATCAGCTCAGCCGTTTAGTTCCAAGATACCATGTTAGTAGTAAAGCTGCACTTTTCAAGAATGCAATACACTAACAGAAGACATGACATTACACCGTGACGAATACAGTCGCATCTCGTTGCCTCATCTGTAGCCTGTGTTGGTGGACTATCTAAAAAACTCACTGTGTATATGTATACTTTCGCAAAATCCACCTCGCAGCCTATGAATTCACATCAGGACCTCCCTACTACACTTTGCGTTGATAACAAATATGCATCAGGAGGAGGAAAAGACACCAAACCTGGTCTTAGCATCTGCTACATAGAGTTTTTTTTTCATATTCAGATAAACTTGTAGTTTGAGGAATAGGCAGCATATGCACTTTTCTCCAAATCTCTCCTGCCGCGTGGTTGTTTAAAGGCCATGTCTTAATAATGTAATTGCAAGCAGCAGAGCACTGACATTTCATGAAAGGTTTATATATCATTGTGGTGAAGGATTTCAGTTTTTGAAATGAATCAAATTAGTCAGAGAGCTTTATCTCCAAGACTACTGAAAACAACTACACTCTGCCATGCTGAGTCTTGGAACATTAGAACAGGCGATAATTAGATGTCGAAGCATTCTGACAAAATACCACGGCTGGTAATACACTCAAAAGATTACCATAACTAACAGGAAGGGGTCGAAGAAAAGAAGAGAAATGCCACCGGTAGGACATTTGTAAGTATAATTGCTATTGGGTGACGTGCAAACGCTGGATTCGCAGTGCAGAAAAAGCCAGGTATTTTGGCAAAAAAATGTCAGTTTCCTAATTTGGATATCAAACTGTATGTTACATTGATCTTGTCATTTTGAGGACGAATTTTCTATTTTCATCTTCATAAAAGTTTTTTTGGTCACGTGAAATAAGTCTGAAATGATGGCCATATTTATCATTATTTTACGCAAAGAAACGCAGCAAGACACCTTGCTGCTCTGCGTGAAGGAAGAAGGCAGGAATGCGCCATATCTATCAAGATATGGCGCATTCCTGCTCTCTTCCTGCGTTCCATGGTGCAAGGGTGCTTGCGTTTCAGACAGAATTGTTTTTGTGTAGAATGGACACCTTCCTGCACAAAAGCAATCTTCTGACTCTGTTTCCTCTTTCTAGAAAAAAAATTCTCCTACTTGCACCTCCCATGGGAAGGAATAGCATTTTGACGCATTCTCAGGTTCGCCAGTGTTGATAAATCTGGGACTGTGCCAAAATACATGGGTCAATGTGTGGGAACACCCACGCTTCACCCATGGAACGCCTTCTCAGGGAAGAGTAAGGCAGGATAATAACTTGCGCTACCTTACGTTACCCCAGATTTGCCAAGCTACACAGGGTCACACATAGTGGCCTTGCCTAGCTTGGTAGATATCATTCTAGGTTTTGCGTCAGCCTTGCGCTACTTTGCGTGGCATAAGGGCTACAAATATTTTTGATAAATATTCCCCTGAGATTCTAATAAGCTGCATACTTTGGAATGATCATGGCACTGTCAGACAAATTAAGTGAATTACTGAATGAAGACGTAGAAGAAATACCAAATTATACAGACATCAACTGCAATTACACATGGTATAATTGCAATAATAGCAGACCACCCACTTAAAAAAGATGTGCACTATGTGTGTAGTGGAGACAGGGTTTTGTCTGCATACATTGCTATGTTAGCATAAGCGTTTTAGATGTTAGCGCCATCTTGCCACTTTGCTGCGTTTGCACACGACACTACAGGTAGTTGTTATTACAGGTAAAACTGCTTGCTTGCTTTCTCTTCACATGAGAACAGTCTGTTTTTCACATCCCTAGACGTGCACTGCGACCTTAGTCTGAACACTGTGTGCAGAAACCGTCAAGGTCAAATAACAATGTATGCTGTTGAATTCAGGTTGATCGGCCCATGCTCTAGACACAACAAGCACACAGCTGCAAATATCTGAAACTCGGGTGCCTTTAATATTGCATTTGTATGCATGATTCAGGCACTTGGAAAACACCTTTCCAGACACAGACAGCAGAGCTGATCCTGTGATGCGATTCACCTAAGAAGATCTTTGAGGTATGTCGCTTGTTCTGGGTTGTCTAATCATTGGTAGCTTCGAGAAGATACGGAGAATGAATGAGACACTGATGCTAGTCGGATAGGGGTTCTGGGTACTGAGGCGAGTTTTTTGGTACACCACAATTCACTGAGGTCCTGGTTTCATGCGCATAGTTCTGTGCATGAGCAGAATCCCCGCAACATGTGTACAACAGTTCCCTGGCAATACAGCATTTTCTTACTCAAAAAAAGAGCAACTCATTTATGCAGAAATACCTGTCTAGGAGCAGCCTCGGTAGGGTTCTTTTTTTTCCAATGTCTTCATAACTTGTATAATTGTATCTGAAGTCTTTTGACTTCACATGCTGAATTTAGAATGCATAGAATTTTAATGTGAACATTTATATTGTCCAAGTGCAGAACTTCAAACCTGTGCTCGGATCTTTATTTGAGAATCAGTACTGGCCAGAGCATAACATTTAAGTGATTTCAAATTGAACAGTTCACTGAACATTATTCATAATAAAGATTTTGAAAATTGAGATACTAAACTAGATCAATTTATCACAACAAAATCAACTGGTGTGATAAACTGGATTGTTGAATGAGGGGAGTGTGAGCTCTTCTCAAGCAACAGCCACAATCCTTTCCAGGGTGAACTGCAAAAGTCACTAAAATAACCTATGCTTAACCATTTGGCAGTTTGGTACAAAAGTACTCAGGCTTAACTTAGTGGCAATGTGTAAAGTATTTATGCCACACATAAACAGTAATAAAGTGAAAACAGAGTAAAAGAATAATTCCACAACAAACTAGCAAATATAGAATTTTTTAATACATTATTTGACACTAAAATGACAAAAATCCAAATAGTAGAATGGGAGTTCATAATTATTTTATTTTATTGTGGAATATAGCGCCTAAAAGGTCAAACCAACCATGGACATTTAGTTGTACAAGACCAGGGCTAAGTCGAAAGTTATGGTTGACTGCAGTGGAGCATGGTTTGGATTCACAAAGTGGATTGGGTGCAGTCTCCACTCACCCTCGAACATAAAAGAAATTTTTAAGAAAAATGTCTGAGAAGGTAAAGTTCAATGGATCAAGATAGCTGGTGGTGTCCAAGAAGAGGCGTCGTCGTTGGAGAGTGGCAAGATACAGTCACAGTGAAGATTCTTACATTGACTTACATTCAGATTTAGGGGCATATTTATGAGGGCCTTGCGTCACGTTTGTACCTTGCAAAGTGGTACATGCATGACGCAAGGCTCTGAGTCAGATTTATGAACCCATGCAAAGCCACATTGCGTGGTTTTGTGTGGCCTCATAAATCTAGAGTAAGCCAACATGCCGCATATCACTGCTTCACATTACTCTGCGTAAGGGAGGCATTCCATGGGCGTTGCAGTGGGTGTTCCCACGCAACTCCCATGGGTTTTGAAGAATTCCCAAATTTACAAGAACTTGTAAACCTGGAAATACGTCAAAATCTCACACCTCCCCAAGGCAGGCGTAACAAGGAGAAATATGTTTATTTCTCCTCGCTTTTCCTCTTTATATGAGTTCTGTATTCTGCAACACACATAGAAATAGGAAACCGTCTCTATGGATTGTTTTCATGAAGGAAGGTGCCCCTTCCTGCACAAAAGCAATCCTGCACACATCACAGGAACCCTTGCACCATGGTACCAGTGTGCCTGCATTGGCGCTAGGCTGCCGAAACTGTGCCAGTGGTGGGGGAAGAACAGGAATGCACCATATTGGATAAATAAGGTGCATTCCTGTCCTTTCAATTTGACATAGGGCAGCACAGAAAGGTGACTTGCTGCACTGCCCTACGCCAAAACCCCATAAATGAGGCCCTTAGTCTTATATTTTTGTCAAAAAACTCCAGAGGGATGAAGTTGCAGGCTTAAGCTTTCAAGGGCTCTAGGAGGCGGAATACCCCTTCAGTGAGGAGCCACTGGATACAATTTCTTGCTGCTGAGAAGAACGTAGTAGGAGCTGCCGCAAAGTCAGGCTGACCGGCAATGCACCTTGTACGGATCAACGAGTAGGCAGGTCCTGGTCTCCTCTAGGGTCTCATGGTTCCAAATTGTGGATTTTGGCATTCTGGGCAACTTTAGCACCACTCCCACGGGTCCAGGACTGGATAGGCACCACTTGGAGGGTCATGACTCATTCAGGCAGGGTCCAAGTGCAGGTTTAAAATGGATGAAGCCTTTTATGTCAACGAGGCCCTTATCATGAGGCCAGCCAACTAGCCCTTGGAGTCACTCTTGAAGTACTGGGTTCAAGTAAAAGAGCAGGGCACAGGCAGCAGGGACGACCTCTGGGGGGTCAGAGCAGGCTTCAAACAGCAGATCAGTCCTTTTGGTGCAGCAAAGCAGTCTTTCTGAAGTACAAAGCAGGCAACAGCAGCAAGCAGTGCTCTGAGAATCCTTCCTTAGGTCCAGAGTGAACTGAAGAGTGGGTCTGAGGGTCCTATTTATATGCCTGGTGCCTCCTTTGAAGTAAGAGAATCTTGTAGAGGTGTTCCCCTGCCCTGATCCCAGGCTGACTGCAGGTACAATAGGCTAGTGTGAAGTTTGTTGTGTGAGAGCAGGGCACAGTCTATTGAAATGCAAGTGGGCTGTGCTCATCTCCACCGCCCTCATCCTGCCTGAGATGGCCCATCCAAGTACACCTAGTCCCTCTTATGTGGGGCTATCTGGGAGGAATACACAACGTCCAACTGCCAACTACATCAAGTCATATAACCCAAGAACAGGCTGCTGGCACCAAAAGGTTGAGGCAAGTAAATGCCAACTTTCTGAAAGTGGCATTTTCAGGATCGTGACTTAAAATCCAACTTTACCATTAAAAAGGATTTAAAATTTCAATTCCTCAGACACCAAACATGACCTTTCCACCATGCTCCCAACTGAAAAGTGCATGTCCACCTTTTTAATCACAATGCACCTTGCCCTAGGGGCTGTTGATGCCCAACTAGGGGTGGTGTATATGTACTAAAAAGGGAGCTGTAAGCCTGCCAAGTTGAATTGCCAGTTTAAAAGTTTAAACAGGTTTCAATAGCAGGCCTGGGAAATGTTTAATGGGGCTACTTAAGCTGGTGCACAATATGTGCTGCAGTCCCACTAGTAGCTTTTAATTTACTAGCTCTGGGTATATGGTAAACCACTTTCCTGGGAATTAACAAAATTAAATATGCCAATCAGGTGTAAGCCAGTTTTAACATGTTTTGCACTGTAGCACTGGTTAGCAGTGGTAAAGTGTAGAGTCCTAAGGCCAACAAAAGTGAATTCAGAAAAACAGGATGAGAGAAGGCAAAAGGGTTGGGAGAAGACTACCCTAAGACTGACAGGTGTTAACAATTTCTATATAGTTTTCTCATTTATGTCAGATTTAAATAGACTCCACATATACAAGACAAATATGAAAATATAACAAGCATTGGCAAAACCAATAGGTCTCGGTAATCAGAGAGCTATAGGCGTTGTCAATGTTAATGTCTATAGGCTTTGGCAATGCGTTGTCGATGCTAATGTCACATCAGTGCAGCCCTGCGCACTCAGTGCCAGGTGAGGCCTGCCCTCCTTGCAGTGCCAACAGCACAATGGAGCATGTAATGTACCCTCACCCACCGGGGGCCAGAGCACTGAAAACAGCTCAGCAGACATGCATCTACATAGAGAAGTGACATCTCCACAACAGTTTTCAGCTTACAAATGGCACATGTAATAACAATGTAACAACAATGTAATGACAATGTTATTTACAAAGTTCTTGGCATAATGTAAGCAATTGTTTTTTGTTATTGTTCTTGTAGTTTCCCTGCATGAATGGCACAATGTAAATGTTCATACTGCCCATGTTTGTTTCCACAATGGATTTCATTCGATGGTCAGCCTTTAATTTGAGGGATGTGACAATTGAAAATTAAATGCACAGGCATGATAAAATAATAGACAACATACAAAACAGGGATGACAATGGAATAGAAAAAATGCTAGCACATACACTGATTCAGGGAAGTAAACTTTTACATGTAACGCAGGTGTGCTCAATGAAAACGAGGACACTATGCCATCCCAAGATTGTCAAGTATAGGAGGAAAACCAATCTATACAAAAGCTTTTTAGAAACGTCCAGAGCACCACCACAATCACAGTAAGAAGGTCTGTCACTCTAACGGGTCCATTATCGTAGATTAAGCTTCTTTCCACAAAGGGTACACATAAACAGATTATTGATTCCATTCGTTTTTATTCCATATAAACGATTAATGACAGCCAACACGTGTTTCATCGCATTCAACAACATTTTCAAGGCTTCAAAGTAGTCCATCAGGACAAGTCATCAAAAGGGAAAAAGCAAGTCTGTTCCAATGGTAGCCTCCACAGTCCGAAGGACTGAAGTGGGAATGATCTCAGACTATGGTAAGTCAATTCAGAGTCTAAGTTGTATTTAAGTGCAGATGTAAACAGGACCTTGGTAAGTCACGAGCGCTCAGTGTAGTCAGAAATAGACCGCCTCAAATGCACGTGTCGCGTTTGAAGCCTTGAAAAAGTAATTGAATGCGACGAAACACGTGTCAGCTGTCATTAATCGTTTATATGGAATTAAAACGAATGGAATCAACAATCTGTTTATGTGTACACTTTGTGGAAAGAAGCTGAATCTATGATAAAGGGCCCATTAGAGTGACGGACCTTCTTACTGTTATTGTGGTGGTGCTCTGAACATTACTTAAATGATAAATTAATACATCAAGGGGGATATAAATATAAGCTTGCACCTCTGTGTATTTCATAGAGGCTTTATGTGAGTGCATGTCTGAAACCTGAAATGTGAAACAGATGTAAAGCCATTTTTAAGCGAATATTTTGAAAGTAAATCAGAATTAAAAGTAATGTTGCACTGTCAAATCATTGCATTTATTCGTACCCTGATTGATGATGAAACATTTTTTATTGTAATTTCACCCGAAACACACACTCAAATTGTGCTTCTATCACTGCAACGGGAAGAGTTTATTTAGGCATGTATTTACAAAAGAAACAAGGGATTAAAAGCCTTCATTTAACTGTAAGTTTTGCAATTAAATCAGATGCACTCAGAATTAAAAGTAATGTTGCACCAGCAAATCAAAATTAAAAAATAATGCAGTATGATGAAGGTATTTAACTTGGATTTGCCAGTTGAACATTACATTTAATCATGATTGTGTGTGAATTAGTTTTATAACATAGTTTTAACCATTGGCTTTGCATCGCTTGATTTTGTTTGTAAACATGCACCCAAAAAAAGTCTTTAAATTCAAGTGATAGAAGTGTGATTTAGCCACATGTTTTGAAAGACAATCACAGGCACGTAGAATTACAAGTATATCATACCGATGCCGGACCTGAGTGCTGACGTACACCAATCATGTGTAAAACAGCTAAACTGGCACCATTGAAAAACAGCGTCTGGCATTTGACCTCAGTCTTTGAATGCAAAGCAAATGTGAAGAGATTTGCAGGCCTGATTACAGAGGAGGTTAAAGCAGCAAGTGACAACATGAGTGCTTGTGTTAGGTGCTCTTTAACAATGAAAGAAGTAGTTCCTGAAACAGATCCTGAAATGGAAGTAGTAGAGGGATAGTGTAGCCTTGCTCCCAGGGTGGGCTAAACAGAGGAAGAGGCAAGACAAATGCACGCCATGGGCAAATGAGGAGAAAAAATAGGAGAGTGATGATGAAGACAGTAAATAGGAAGCATATGGGCGGGCTGAAGCCCGCAAAGTATATACAACATGTTTCTTTGAGACAGCGCATGCGCTGTCTAGCTCAGACCTAAGAATAATAATGATACTTTTAAAGGCAGTTTGTATGCAGTGGAATTCATTATAAATGACCAATCCTGTGGCAAAGGAATAACTTACCAAGCAGTGCACTTGGAAGGTGCAAGGGCAAAAGATGGAACCAAACAAGGAAACAGCTAGATACTATATAATAGCCACAACAAAGACCTATAGGCATTAGATCGTTTAGGTAGTTCATCAAAAATTAATAATCACTACATGAAATAGTCCAAGAATAAAATTAACTTTTTAAAATGCCGGTGTCAAGCCTGACAGGCAAATCTATGTGAATTATCATTGGGATGGAGTCATTTGAAGGACATTGATTCACCAAAAAGCATGGGATACATTCTTTGGCATGACCTCAGTGGAAGTGTCCTCGCATGACCTTTGACACAACTTTGACACTGGTGACTTTGAAGGAAGTGAAATAATAGAATTTAAACCTATTCGATCAAAGCAAATTATACAAAGGACACAAAACGTGTAGTGTGTAGTTCAGTTCCATGTACAGTGAGGGGATGATTTTTCTGCATGGGCTTTGTCTAGAAATGCAGTTTATGCACATCAGAGGAGATCATTACGCCACTCATCCAGCTGCATGGGAGGTGTTTACTGTACGCTCATTGTACTCTGAAATTATCCTGGAGAAAAGTTTGATGTCTTTGAAAATTAAACTTATATTGATACATGAGTCATTTTTAAAAAGAGTTACTGCTGTTGATGTTGCAATCTTCATTGATACTGAAGGAAAAGACACTTGCTTGCTGATTGTGCAGTCTTGTTTTCTTTTCACTACTTTCAGTATATTTCCTAAATGTAATTGCACTATCGTATTGTTCCTGGAGTCCTGCAGAAAGTGAATAGACAGACTGAGCTATCTTACTTACTTCTGCTTCTGGAACTGGCATCACTACACTACACTTGTTTGATGATGATACAAAATCTGGAGTCTGCTCAAAGGTTACTCGGATAGGTTATGCCTTCTATTTCTCATTAGGCCATCTAGAACAAAAGCATCCTAGGTCTTTCAGGGTATCATGTAATGAGGTGTGACATCCTGTGATGCCACCACTGAGCCAAAATATATGTAATATCCTGTTCTGTTGATGTTATCATTATGTCAATTAGTAGCTTTCTAACATACAAATGTACATATTTTGATCACAGATTATTGGCAAATTTGATTTAAGCAAGAGTAGCTCGGCACCCAAAATAGATTTTTGTTTCCTTGTAAACATCACTCCGCAATATCCTTACCTTCTGATATCATTACTTTGCCAGGGTTCACAGGTACTCAGCCAGGGGTAGTAAAAGGCAAGCCAGGGGTTGCAATTGTGACCCTGGTAACCCTAAATTGATTTCCATGCGACCATCTGATGACCAAATAGAAAATATACTGGGCGCAAAAGTCATGTGGATGGCTGCTAGAAAAAGCAGTATACA
The DNA here is from genome assembly GCF_964204655.1 of Triturus cristatus. Classification (NCBI taxonomy): domain Eukaryota; kingdom Metazoa; phylum Chordata; class Amphibia; order Caudata; family Salamandridae; genus Triturus; species Triturus cristatus. The sequence goes on along the minus strand of NC_140587.1, from coordinate 312,747,513 downwards.
TTGGAGACCATTAAGCGTGCACTAAGGGGCTTATTTATAAGCTCTTGCGTCACATTTACGCCGCTGTTGCGTCACTTTATGTGATGCTTTGGCGGCTTAAATAATGCACCACATTGCTACTTATTTGCAAAGTGATGCATCTAGGCAGATGCGTCACTTCCTAAAGCCCTGCACTACATTATACCTGCATCAGGTATAATGTACGTAGGGTGGGCATTCCCCCGCTTCAAATCCTCGAAGAAGTGGCGCATTGAAATCTAACACATCTAGGACGCCACTGCATTAAATCCTTACGCCTGCCTCATAGCAGTTCGTAAGGGTGACGCAGTGCTATAATCCTAGCCCTCCCGCTGCATTACTGGAGTTGCGTCACGCTTCCGAGACAACTCCAGCAATGCGTCAGTTTTGCCCCAAGAGATACATCAGTAATACTGACATATCTGTCATTCCTTGCGACATGATGCGTCATACAGTAAATATGACGCATCGATGGTGTTGCAAGCACTCTGAGAAGTTTTGCATCGCTGTTTTTTCGCAGCGATGTGACGCTTCTCATAAATAAGTCCCTAAGTTCCTAAGATGGCACATGTGACATCAATAAATCTGTAGGATACTCTGAGGGTAAAATTACCCATACCTGTTACATGTCATGCACTTTGAAGGGCACCCAGTGGATAAAATTACCGATCCCTATGGTGTGTCATGCAATTAAGAATAAAAGGATTCTGGATTTATTGAAATAGAAGTATCAGGTAAGGAATTTACCGAAATTCGGTGTGACTGGTTATCAATCAATCAATAATTTGTAAAGCACACTACATACCCGTGAGGGTTTCAAGGCGCTGGGGGGGGGGGAGCTGCTGCTATTGGTCGAAGAGCCAGGTCTTGAGTTGTCTCCTGAAGGTCAGCAGGTCTTCGGTTTGTCGCAGGTAGAGGGGGAGGGAGTTCCAGGTCTTGGCGGTGCGGTGGGAGAAGGATCTGTCTCCGGAAGTAGTTCTCCGGATGCGTGGGACCGTGGCCAGGGCATGGTCAGCGGAGCGGAGTTTCCTGTTGGGTACGTAGAAGGAGAGTCGACTGTTGAGATAAGCTGGGCCGGTTTCGTGGAGTGCCTTGTGTGCGTGGATTAGGAGCTTGAAGGAGATTCTTTTGTCGACTGAGAGCCAGAGCAGGTTCCTCAGGTGGGGGGTGATGTGGTCGCGGTGCGGGACGTCGAGGTACAGGCGTGCAGAGGCGTTCTGGATTCTTTGTAGTCTGTTGATGAGCTTGGACGAGTCTCCGGCATAGAGGGCGTTTCCGTAGTCAAGCCTGCTGCTGACTAGGGCCTGGGTGACTGTTTTCCTCGTGTTTGTCGGGATCCATCTGTAGATCTTGCGGAGCATGCGGAGGGTGTTGAAGCAGGTGGAGGAGACTGCGTTGACTTGTTTGGCCATGGAGAGTTTCGAGTCGAGGATGACTCCCAGGTTGCGTGCGTGGTCAGTGGGGATTCGGGGGGACCCCAGTGACGTGGGCCACCAAGAGTCGTCCCAAGCGGAGAGGTTGGACCCGAGGATGAGGATTTCCGTCTTGTCTGTGTTCAGTTTGAGGCGGCTGTCCTCCATCCAGTCTGCGACTGCCTTCATTCCCTGGTGGAGGTTGGATTTGGCGGTGAGGGGGTCCTTGGTGAGGGAGAGGATCAGCTGAGTGTCGTCGGCGTAGGAGATTATATTGAGGTCGTGTTGTCGGGCGATGCGTGCTAGTGGAGCCATGTAGACGTTGAACAGTGTCGGGCTGAGGGAAGATCCTTGAGGGATGCTGCAGATGATCTTGGAGGCATTGGATCGGAACGGGGGGAGGCGGACTCTCTGAGTTCTGCCGGAGAGGAAGGAGTAGGTCCGGTCCAGGGCCTTCTATTGGATCCCGGCGTCGTGGAGGCGTGTGCGTAAAGAGCGGTGGCAGACGGTGTCAAAGGCAGCGGAGAGGTCCAGGAGGATGAGGGCTGCCGTCTCGCCGTTGTCTAGCAGGATCCTAATGTCGTCTGTGGAGGCGATGAGGGCGGTCTCGGTGCTGTGGTTGCTGCGGAATCCTGATTGGGACGGGTCCAGGATGTTGTTGTCTTCGAGGTGATGGGTTAGCTGGGTGTTTACTATCTTCTCGATGACCTTTGCTGGGAACAGAAGCAGGGAGATGGGCCGGAAGTTCTTGAGGTCGCTCGGATCCGCCTTCGGTTTCTTCAGTAGGGCGTTGATCTCTGCGTGCTTCCAGTTCTCAGGGAAGGTGGCAGTCTCGAAGGAGAGGTTGATGATTTTGTGCAGGTGGGGTGCGATGGAGTTGCTGGCTTTGTTGAAGATGTGGTGCGGGAGAGGGTCGGACGGGGATCCGGAGTGGATTGTTCCCATGGTCTTGATTGTGTCCTCGATGCTCACGTTGGCCCAGGTTGTCAGGGTGTCGTGGACGGTGGGATGCGGTGGGTTCGGTGCGGTGCGGTGTGGTCGGCAGGGGCCGTCCGGGGTCTGAAGCTGTCATGGATGTCGGTGATTTTCTGGTGGAAGAAGGTGGCGAGGGAGTCGCACAGGGCTTGCGAGGGTGGGATGTCGTTGGCATTGGAGCTGGGGTTGTAGAGTTCCTTCACGATGTTGAAGAGCTCCTTGCTGTTGTGTGCGTTGTTGTCAAGGCGGTCTGTGAAGTAGGTCCTTTTGGCGGTCCTGATGAGGTGGTGGCGGTTGCGGATGGCGTATTTGTGGGCAGTGCGGCTGTCCGGCGTCTTGTCGCTGTGCCATATGTTTTCCAGTTTCCGGCAGGTGCGTTTTGAGTCAAGGACTTCCGGGGTGAACCAGCTGACTCTTCTGCTGGTATTTCTGCTGATGGGGTTTTTCAGCGGGGCGACGGTGTTGGCGCAGTCATTCATCCAGCATTTGAGGGTGAGTGCACCTTCATCGGGGTTGTTGGGGTTCGTCGGTGGGTCGAGTGCGAGGCTTGTCTGTAGTTATCAATAGTACGGATGACTATGCAAGTATTTAGGCTTTGTGGTACACTTGATGAATAGTGCTACAGAGCATGCATAAAGAAACAATGCACCACAACCCTATGGAACCCCACTTAGTGTACAATATTAAAAGAAAATGGTTTGAAAACTACATGCGCCTGATGAGTACCTGTGGTCCTGGAGAGAAGGGGTGTTTATTTAAGGCTGTGCATAATCACATGGTTCGTTGCCAGAGAAGGAAACATCTTAACTACCTTGGAAGAAATGATTGACTGCTCATCCAAAACAAAACAAACATCCAGAAAGGATTACATTTCCCACAAGGTCCTCACAAACAAATGGAGAAAGAGCAGGGCATGATTATATAGCTCAAGAAGTGATGCAGGAGAAGTGAGAGGGGAATCAAGAGCCTACCCTCCTCCAAAGTATCAGGCTGGATGTATAAAATGTCAGCACTAATTGTGCCAGGTGGACAAGACAAGATAGAAATACTTATGGCAATTTGCCAAGATGTCGAAGGAGGAGGCAATGCTGTTAGCCAGGATTAGAAGACACGTTCTTAGAAAAGTGAAAGGGGCATCCTGACTCACCAAGGAATTGTGAAGCTGAAAGAGCAAAAAAACAAGATATTGCATATTATGTCCTTTATCAAATCTAAACCCTGTTACGATGAATTATGTGCTCAATGGAAGAATAAAAAAGATACATTAATGTGGTGGAGTAAAACCTATACAATAATGATGCTCAACTAGGCCACTGTTAATACACAAGACTACCAATGGCTTAATCAAATGCTGCAAAAGTTACATAAATATAGGGCACTACAAAAACACTTAAAATGCATATTAATAGTAAGACAATTCTCCATTTCATCTCTCTACCTACTGACCTATTATTTCAAAGGAAGAATGAAAATTGTCAAAGGCTACATGTGTTAAAAGATTCTTAATCAGCATAGGAAAGTGAATTCCACTGTTCACATTAGTATTTAGCCTATTGTCTGTATAGTAAAGAGCTTGATGCACTAAAGAGCTGGTCACAATAAGTGAGAGCAAATAACGCACCAGTGATTTCTTTTTCAGGCCCACCTATGTACTAAGTGGGTCGCAGTCCAACCTACCTAATGAATATTCTTTAGGTAGGTCGCAAATTGTGACTCACTCCAATTGGTGTCAATCACAGGGATGGTGGCCTGCCAGGGTCAGCAGACCACCATGCTTGTGATTGCTTTTAAATATAAAAAAAAAATCCCTTTGGAAATAAATTGCCAGCCAATTTGGGAGCCTGTAAAATGCTGTAGTTTTTCACCTGGAATTCCAGTCTCAGAAAATGATATATATGGTACTCCTTCGGTATTTGGAAGAGATGCCCAAAATACTTCCCTTCCAAATACTGAATAGGTATTCATTGAAAAGGCAGTTAAATTTTACGGACTTGAGCAATTCATTTAGTAATTTAGAAATAACTTTTTCATGGTCACATACTCTGAATCAGAGTGTTTGTGACTGCAAAAAAAGGCCCTAGGTTTTTCAATCCAGCGACATTCACATGTATTGAGAAGAGCCGTAATCTGTATGTCTGTCCATAAGCCTGGTTGTTTTCACAAATTGGCAGCGTGTTCTCAGTATGCTCAAGGTCGCTAAACTGAATCACGAATGTAGCATTTGCCATGCAACATCTAATGCAGTTTTGATGTTGTAGAATCCTGCATTTCGATGGTTGGGTGGTTAGAGAAAGGTTAATTAAGTTGCATGTGCACCAAGAAGCATACAGCCGAATATTTATTATTAAAAAGGGCTTTATCTCCGCTTAAGCGGAGATAGAACTATCGCCCTATTTACAAGAGGGTGCTAACATGCATAATTGCATGTTAGTACCCTTTTTCCCAACGCCTCCCTTTGCATCTCTAATGAGATGCAAAGTGGGCGTCACTGGGCAGTACAGCCTTGCAAATATCGCTGATGTGCACATTGCGATATTTACAAGGCTGCCCCAGCATTTTAGCAGACGTTCGTTTTTGGAGAAAACCGCTGTTTTCTCCAAAAACTAACGTCTGCCAAAATCCTGATTTACCCATCCCTATGATAGGGGGTGGATTATGCTGCTACGACCACAGGGTAGTATCAGCAAGGTTATCGCCCTTTTGCGGGGAACATCGCTGGAATACCAGCGATGTTCCCTGCAAAACAGCGATTTCTCCCGCTATCTCTGGAATTTTTATCGCCCTGGAGCAACGCGTTGTTGATAACTCGCTACCGGTGTGATACATTCCAGAGATAAACGGCGATGAATAACAGTGCTAAGCGCGCTTTGTGTTATTCATCGCCGTTCCTTGCTGATATGCCCCTGTATTAGTAGTGAACTGACACAGTTCTGTGTAACCCATAGAAAATATGTGCAAAGTTTCACATTTTGAGCTATGAATTCTAGTTACTGAATCGTAAAAGCATGCAGAAGAAAAGATAGATTTGAGACATTTTATTCATTCTATTAATATAGATGAGACTATTAATTATGAAACACTATTTTTACTCATTTATGTTGTTAGAATAATGTAGGAGAAAAATCTCATGTTATCGATTTTACTGCTAATGGATTTGATTTTCATGTAAAGAATGTGAAAAGTTATAAGACTAAAAGAGAATATTATGGTTTAGTTTGGTTTCCATATGAAAATTAACTGTAATATAATTTTATGTAATAATGTGGGCACCGAAAATGACAAACGAAAAGTAGGTGCTGCACAACTATATTTAGATGTGTTTTCAGGAAACTTCTTTAGCATGTATTTGACATATGTATTAGTCGAATAACAAGTAAACAACAAGGATTTATATGCATTTTCTTTTATGATTAATGTTCACATAAGAAAACATTTTATATTCAAATTCAAAGTTCTTTATTTCGTTTCAGTTAAAACCATAAAAGATACATTGTAATTAATCACATACAGGAATATAAACCATTCACATTCAAATTATTTAAATGGAATTAATACAACTTAGCCTTCAAATAGTTACACTTGATGAGGGAGAGAAGCAACAGTAAAAATAGACAGTAAAATGACCAAACCGCAATATGACGATTAAAATATGTAATATAATAAATACATTAAAACTAGGCATTACTTATTTTGTAAAATCATTTATATGGAACGCTTAAATCAAGTATCCCTTGCGTAATAGTAACTTCGTCCTCCATTGTTTGTAGCTTTCAATGCAATTCCTTGCATGATCTTCCGAAAAATACCAATACTTTTTAGTGCAAATAGTAAAGCCACAAGGATTACCTTGTAGCACCAATAAGTCATAAAGTGCGTGTGCATGGCTTACTTAAACCATAGGATTAAGTGCACGTATTCATAAATCAATAAAACTTCAACCCAGCTTTAGCTCTTATGAAACTCACATTGAATAAATATCTGCTAACACTAAAAACTGTTTTTGGGGATGTGTCTGTTTTCAATATTCTTTCTGCCTCCAGGCAAAACCCAGTATTCATGTTTCTGCAAATGGGTTTAATCCATTTCTTCCTGGGCTTGCCATATGCGGGACAGAAGATATAATACATTTAAATCATTTTCCTTAGTCTCAGTTTGACAGAATACCCAGCACTCATTGTTATTTCTATCATAGTTGCTTGCCCATTTTGATGTGTTCACATTAATTTGCAACACAGCATATCTAAACTTCATATATAATGATTTGGCTAGTTGTGGGTGCACCTCATCCTGAAAAGGTTCAAAGCTTGCTGCTTCTTTAAAAAGAAGGAACTTGATGTCAATGTACCAGTATCCGAGCTATGTAGCACACTATTTTGAATATAAGCCCAGAAGGTAGATTTTAACAATTTCCTAGAAAGTAATGTTAACTGAGTCAGTTCTTCCCAAAAATGTAGTAGACCTAATTTCCCAACCAGAAAAAAACATGCATAAGCCACGGGATGCTCCTGCTCAGGTCAATACTTAAGATCTCCTCTAGGCCCTCCTTGTAATGTATGAGTTCTAATGTTGACCAGAGTCGCACCCAGAATAATAAAGGTCTTAATATAGCATGGTGGTCTGTACGTTTGACATTTAGGTCCATAACAATGGGAATTAAGGGTGTTTGTACAGGTAGGCCTAATAATTTCCTAAAAAAATGATTTTCTCCTAATTCAAAACTCTTTTTACAATAGGGCCCCCAAATTTCAGCCCCATAGAGGGAGGCTGAATGTGCTCTATGGTTGAATACCTCCAAATCGGGGGACACCGCTTTGGAGATGCTACTCCCATGTCTCTTTATTATCGGTAGTGAATTTTGAAGCAGGGTAATCTTGTTTTTCACCAATTGCGGTTTCCAAGACAATTTTGTATCTAGGGTTATACCTAAGTAATTAAAATGTTGTACGTACTCTAACTTTTGGTTGTGAGTCACTAAATTCTTTAAAAAAGATCTATGTGGGTATATTGCCATATACTTGGTTTTGCTGGTATTTATTTTAAGGCCCTTCATGTTACAATATGTATAAAAAGAATCCATTAAGCATTGTAGTCCTTTAGGGGTTTGTGATATTAATATGGTGTCGTCGGCAAATAGAAAAGCTGGCACCGGGTCCCCTCCTAGCTTAGGCGAATCGTGTAAGCACCCAAGCAAATATCTTGGAATATCATTGACATACAATGAAAATAAGGTAGGCGCCAGTACGCACCCCTGACGTACACCTATTTTTACAGGGATGTCCTTGGTGAGCTCACCCCTCGGGCCCCATCTTACTTTTGCGAAGTTATCCTCGTGTAATCTTATTATTTGCACGAGTAATTCATCTGGCACCCCTTGACATTTTAACGATTCCCAAAGTGAATTTCGAGGTATGAGATCAAATGCGGCCTTTAAGCCTACAAAAGTGATGTACAGGTGGCCCTTTTTAAAATTTATATATTTCCAGCATAAGCATATAAATCTAAAATCCTGATCGATTGTACTAGTTTTAATTCTAAATCCCGCTTAGAATTTTGAGAGTACACTATTCTCTTCAAGCCAATCGTTCAGTTTGGTTAAAATGTGCCTAGCAAAAAATGTTTGTAAAATGTCAATTACACTAATTGGTCGATAGTTTGCGGGGTCATACCGATTACCTTTCTTAAAGATCGTAGTAATTTCTGCCCCTTTCAAAGATTCAGGTATTGGTGCACCCGAGGCTATTGCGTTACATAAACAATTTATATATGGGCCCCAAACACTGCTATCATGCCTTAGCAAATCTCCCGGTATTTTATCAGGGTCTGGCGCTTTCCCCGGCTTTACTGCATCGATTGCCGCCAGTGTTTCTTCCAGACGGAAATGTAGATGATTAACATCGGGATTGGTTACAAAATCTACAATAGAATGTGTATTTTCAGTTGCAGCTGCCACATAAAGGCAGGAAAAGGGGTCGACCCAAGTGTTAACATCAAGAAAAAGGTCCTTATTATCTCTTCCCACCTTGTTGCCTTTTGTTATTAATCACCAAAAGCCTACTTGATCTTTGGACTTAGCTGCACTAATTAAGTCCATTCAAACATTATCATCCCAAGTTTTTTTGTATGAGCAAGAAGTCTCTTGTATTTAGTTCTTTTCTCCCTTATGACCATTATATTGTTATTCTTTATTGCCAATATGAGCTCAGCTTTTACTTCACGGCACTCCTTATTGTACCAGGGGTTAGCTCCTACAATTGAATCATTCCTTCTCCCACTACGCTCCTTAGTAATTCTGCTCACAATAGGTGCTAATGCATCTAACAGAGCATGATGTACGACCAGTATTGGAAACTCAACTGCTGGTAAATCTATGATATCTACAAAAGTATTATAAATCTGCGTCATAGACTGATTATTTCCTACTATGTGTGGCCATTTTAGAGCCCAACGGTTATTACTCTCAAGGATGTCATCCATGGTGGTATTATTTCCTCCACTACTCAAGGTGGTTGAAGATTAAAGGTGAGTTGCTAATGTCAAGTGTAGGGGACTGTAGCCACTGTCGGTTCTGGTATCTACTATTGGATCATATATATTAGACCAGAACTCAATGGATACCAATATGTAATCTATGCTACTCTGACAGTTACTTCTACAGAATGTGGAAGCATTTGGGCTGTCTGAGGGTAAGCGACCATTACAAGCTCTAAGTCCCTGCCCTGATGTTAGTTTCATAATTTGCGCAACTGCTACGGTGCAAGGCACTATCGGGCTTTCTAGAGCGGGATTATTTGCTGTGTCTTCTTCTTGAGTTTAAAAAGTGGTTGAGCTGCTCTATTGCTAAAGATTCTTTCGTAGCTGGGCTTGGTCTATTATAAATGTTAATTAACCATCTGAGGCAGACGGAAATTGATTACTACACAATCACCATCTATATTCTTGGGGAATTGACCAACCCACCCTACTTTACGAACCATGAGGATATCTTCCATATTCCGTGGGTGAAAATGTTTGTGTTTGGTCAACCAATCAACTGTCTTATTCCGTAAGTTGGACCATGATTCGTTCTGCTCGCTTTTGAGGGCAGGAACCCCAGCTAGAACTAATACATAGGGACACGAAGCAGGTGGCAAGCTCAAAACATCAGTATTTGATTTCAGGCTGGTAACCTGTGAACCATTTGTTGCAACTGAACCCATATCATTTACCTTTAAGTTAGAAGATGCCTGTGCAAAACATATGTCATACATATCCCCTTGTTTATCATTGGGTTTCTGAACCCTACCCCGTGTATTTCTCTCTCTATTACTTAGTTTTGTCACAGGTATAACTTTCTCTCTATTGCTCATTCCGCCTGGATTAGTAGTTAATGGCCCCTCTACTAGCGTTGATTGGCTCGCCCCTTCTACAACATCAGAATGAATAGATCCATTGCTACCTCTCAAGTTTGCTATGACAGTGTGCAGCCGTTCTATCTTTTTATTCAGTAAACAACATTTTTTGTCCATTAGTTCGTTGATCTGGACTAACATAGATCCCAAAGCAGATTCTAGCGTCAAGGTTAAGGCACAATCTAAATCCCCAAAGCTCTCTTTCGTTGTTAAGGGAAAAAAAAGAGAATCTGCTTCTGTCTGTGTATTAACAGATTTTTTCAACATTACAACTGGGTCGCCTGTATGAAGTGTTGGTTGGTCCGCAGGCCGAGAACCACCTGCGTTCTTGGTTTTAGGCTTTGGGTGTCCAACAACCCGCTTCTGCTTCACTCGGTGATCTTTCCCCTTAGGCTCTTCTAATATTTTCGGGGCACGTAGTCTGGTTGCTATGCCCGGTCTGCTAAGATCGTCTGATGCTATAGTTGGAGATGTAGAAGGTATGCTCGAATTTGACGTAGGGGGTGTCATTGGCTTATTTTGTACTATTATTGATGGACTTAATAGAAGCAGTAGAGGTGAATCACTCAAGTTAAGAGAGAGTGTTTGTTGGTGCATTGGTAATTTCGAAGGGTCTAGTGACAGGCGCCTCTCTGCCATTTGAATTTCATGCGTCAACAATGATTCTGCCCTGATATTAAAGGTATCTAAGGTACCCGCAGCTCCTTTATGCTTACTCATGCTCTTTGATGTGTAGTACTAGCAGCAGTTCAAACTTAGTAGTTATACGTCCAGATCAAATAACATAGAAGCCTAGAACAGTACCTGTAAGCCTTGCTGCACGGTTTAGGAGTATAGACAGCTCTCAGAGGGGTGGTTCAGCCCAGCCTCTTCCGGTCGCTGACGGGCACAGACGCTCTGCCCGGGCACGTCCGCTTGCGTCCCGCGATGCGGGAGGTGGGCGTGGCTTTTATCGATTGACTGCAGGAGAGAGCCGTTCCCTTCACGGCAGTCATTTTGGCAAGCCTGGCGGCAGAACAGGCAACGAAACCGGCTTTTGAACGTCCCACGATGCGGGAGGTGGGCGGGGCTTTTATCGCGCTGCCGGGCACGAGTGCAGCGTCAGGGTGGTGCGAGGCTGCTGGGAACTGTAGTTCTTAGCCGTTCCCCTCACGGCACGTGGATAACAATGTTGGCCGTTCCCCTCATGGCGATTGACTGCAGGAGAGAGCTGTTTCACTCACGGCAGTGATTTTGGCAAGCCTGGCGGCAGGACTGGCAACAAAACTGGCTTTTGAACTTTATAAGGTGAGGAAGGTACGGGCTGGAGGGAGCTCCTTTTGCTTCCTTGCGGCTAAGGCCTGGAATAACCTACCTGTTGATTTAAGAACGTGCCCATCGGAGCTTCTGTTCCGGAAAAAACTCAAAACTTGACTCTTCCAGCACCCATCGGGGGGCCAAAAGCAGGCCTTTTACCTGTTCTTCTCGGGCCTTAGGCTAGAGGGAGGGAGGTTCATGCCAGCTTCCGTGGTGTTGATGGTGTTCAAGCGCCAGGACACTCCGTTGGAGTACCCAGGCGCTCTATAAGCTGAATAATAATAATAAGTACATTTTACTGACGTATTAATTTTGATCAGGATGAAATGTTCATTAACATATTTCAGTCATATTTTAAATTCACATGCTAGATTCCTATTAATATAAAATTCACAAATTAACATGATCTTGTCGTATATTAGTCGAAATTTCATGTAGGCCTCATTTCTCTTTTCAATGAAGTCATGGACTGAATTTTATAAAGTGTATGTGAACTTCTTGCAATATTGCAAGTTGTATTCAAATGATAACTGTTTCCATTGACATCTCCCAGACTGAACAGTGTACTTGCAACAAAGTATGTTACATTCTGGAACAGCTGCTTGGGAATTTTTTTTTTTAACCTTTATGTTTTCTTTATAAATATCCTATTGTTCAATGTGTCCTATGCTTCCATGACTTACGGAACTGCGTAATTGAGCCACCAATTCTATCTGGATTTGTATCTTCTTTATTGCCGCATCACCATCACCCTATTGTGGATTGGCCAATGAACTGGATGGTCTGACAAACTGAGGTGATGTCAAGGGGTGTCACTCCGGAAACTGTTCCAGTATATTAGCTCATTTTGAGAGAGCTGGTTGGTTTCTGAACCTGATTCAGAGCTGATTCTGCTGTTGGGACTTGAACTTGTTACTGCTAACAATGTCCTGATGCAGATTGAATCTATTTGGATGAAGGGTTCCTGTCAAGTTGCTGTAACTTTTGCTGTTACAGCAGCAAACTGAGACAGATTGCTGTCTTGACTGGCTACTTGGAACTTTGCTGAACACTCCTGAGAATCTTTGAAGAAGGCTCACCTGTCTACCAATCCCTATCGACACATACGCTGTATGTGATCGGAATCTGTCTCGGCTGAGGAAGATTGACCCATTCAATCACCATATACTCCCTGAATCCCTGGGGCTTAGTGTATTTCATTAAATCCTTTGCTATCTGATTTTTAGAGCTGTATGTCACTTTATTAAATGTGAATGTTCTTTACCTTTTAGACTGAACAACTAAACTTTAACATTTATTCTGACTCTGCTAATCTGTCTCATCATTCCTTGAGAGTAAACATTAATTGGATTATCAATGTATTGAGAAAAACGAATCTATGAGATATTAAATTGGGTTTAGTTTCAGTTATCATATTCCTGGTCCTCATTGGGTACCTGTCCATTCTCCAAATATTCAGTACAGAGCAAGATCCATCGAGGAAGTTTGGGAATATGAGTAGTATATGATGAAGTAAAGTAAAATGTTCTAGTAAGGGCCCAGTAAATGCTACAGCACTGTTCTTGGATGATGACTTAGATACAATAGTAACACATTATGCTTAGTGGATGTGATATAGAGTGTAGTATAAAGGTAACTATACAAAATGTATTATCACATCAAGGTAGTTAATAGACTGTTGTTGTAATCCTTTGTGAATTTAAAGTCAGTACTGATGTTGTCAATCCAGTCAATAAGTTCACTTAGATTTTCTGAAGTGCCTCTCCAGAACAGGAAAATGTAGTGTTCCACATAACAATGTTGGGTAGAAAAGGATTAGAGTGATGATAGATATCTTTCTCCTCGCATTTCACAACAAAGGGATTCACTAGGTTCACTAGGTTCGCTGCACAGCTTGCACCCATAGAAATACCCTTGATTTCCAAATAATAACTACCTAGAAAGGAGAGGTTGTTCTGCCTTATAGCTATATTAGTAAACGACAAAATGAAATATGTAGGTAGTTTTGTCGGCTGGGGATCATGTCATGGTATCTCATCAATCACTAACAATGCTTCTTCTTTTGAAATGTTGGTGTACAGTGATTTAATATGAAATGTAACCAACAATACAGTTGAAGGCTTAATTTCTACGTCTTTCATTTTCAAAATGAGGTCAGTGAGAGACTCAGTGAGCAAAACAGAATCTTTGATGAAGTAATCAGTATATTTGCAGAAGGGTGCTAGCACCAACTGACAACCCAAGACTATAAGTCGTCCTGAGAGAGAGGTTGGGTTTTTGCGAACTTTAGACAAAGTGTAAATCATAGATTTCCTCTGACACTTATTGTTCAAAAACTCAAGCGTAATTTTATTAAGTATCCCTAAATGTTTCGCCTGTTAAGTGATAGTATGTATTTCCTTCTAAAGATCATGTAGTGGGCCCTTGAATAGTGTTTTGAGATGTATTAGGTTAAATAGTTGGGGTCTATCTTCGGCATTCTGTTCGGAAGTGTTTTGTGTTACAGTTTCCCTTCTTGTCATAGTTTTTTTTATAGTAATCAAGTCATACTTCTTGAGAATATTGAGGGCCATTCTCTTTTCAAGTGTAATATTAAATTATGATATTTTTGTTCTTTCTACATCATAATACCTAAGCGAATCAAGATATCCCTTTTTCTAAGTCAGTTTAATCTAAACTTTTGTTTGCTAATGTTGCATATCCCTGAAGGTGCGCTTTCTCTGGATGCCAACATCTTGGTGATGTGCCATACCTCCTCACGGTTTTATCCTATCTCTGCTGCTGAAGATAATCAGTGCTCACAGTTTGTGCGGCCAGCCCCATCCTACAGTAGATGGTAAATTCTTGGATCCCCTCTCCTTCTCCTACATCATTTCATGAACTGTATAATCATGTCCTGCTATTTGTTCATCTGTTTTTTAGTACTTTGTGGACAATTTGATCCTTTCGGGATGTTTGCATTTTTTTGGAAGGCCAATTCATTTTCTTTTCATAGTCGGGTAAGATGCATTTCGTCCATTGTTATTCAACAGGCCCATTGCTGTTTTCTTTTGGTAAACGTTTTATTATTTTATCCTGACAGGATGCAACACTTATTGGTTTTGGACCAGCTCCTCAATCCAGTAAGTGCACCCTATTAGCCTCTGATTTGTCTTGTTGACTCTGTAAAAATGTTTCGTTATCATGATCTGGAGCACCATCCAGTGAGTACCCCCACAAAGTCTTACTTCTTCCATGCTCATGAGCACTGTTGGTAACGGATTACACACTGGCTCTCGGTACGTTCCTTACCATACAATTCTATTTCTGTAACTCGAGAGGCTTTCCATTCCTAATCGCAATTTTATACACAGTGTGGTGCACAGTGTGGTGCTCTTCAAATTGCGTGGCATGTCACAGATGGAACAGTTCTACCCACTGAGTGTCTTTTAGATTTATTAATTTCATAATCATCTAATTTGGAACTTACTGCATGCTTATTGGCATTATCTCTTTGATGATTTTTTCAGCTTTTTTTCAGATGTTTTTACACCCGTTTATTTTGCATGCTCAAATCATATACTCCATTTAGTCATCAGATGCTCTGCCAGAACACTGCATCCTTGTGAATACTCACAGATTGTCCATAAGGGTTAAAAGATCTTCATATAAACAAGTGAACTTTGTGCCAATGATTATTTCTTGTATTATTTATACTTTTTGAGGAAATGTCCAAAACATATATTGTTTATAGTTCTTTGTTGCCACTTGTGCATTCAGAGCACTGCATTGTAATTATTTATTGTTTTGCTTCATGACTGGCTATGTATAGTACAATCAATTGTGTGCAAACCGTCTTCAGAGTTATTGAACCGGTCAAAAATGAAGCAGTACTTTTCAAAGTCTGGAGAAAATTTTACGGAAGCAATCTAGAACTTGTGCAGAGTACCATGGTGAAGCTTCATTGACTTCAAATGCAAATCAATCTTGACCCTGTGCCTCATTGGAACAGTCCAGCCTGAACTGCCAAGCCAGGACCGGAAACAAGCATCTGCGACCGGTTTCGGGGCATCACCCCTCATCAGCCAGGCTAGCTTGAATCCAGTGACACAGTGAGCCTGGGACCCACGTCTGGGCATACCCAGCACACTTAGAGCGAGAAAACAAAAGACACGCAGATGATGGACAGAATGCAGAGCAAATCAAACATTCACCCGCAGTCAGTAGATCGGGGTTGAATCCATTGTTCTTTTGCTCACCATGCCACTCCAGTTTAGACCCAGCCATATGCAAATCAGTCTTGACCCTGTGATTCATGGTAACAGTACTGCCCGAACTGCCAAGCCAGGTCCTCGCTGGACCGTAAACAAGTATGCTGGGACCAGTTTCAGAGCATCAGGCTAGCTTGAATCCAGTGACACAGTGAGCATGGGACCCACGTCTGGGCATACCCGGCTCACTTGGGGCGAGAAAACAAAAGACACACAGATGATGGACGGAATGTATGTATGTATGTATAAATATTTATAGAGCGCACTGCAACCCCACGGGCATCCTGGCGCTAATGACATAATGAAGAGGAGAGAAAGCTAAAGGGTTATACTCTGGGGAACAGCCAGGTTTTGAGCTGCCCACGGAATAGTGTCAAATCCTGGATCTGTCGTAGCTCCCATGGAAGACTGTTCCACAAACGCGCAGCCACAGTGCTAAAGGCTCGGCCTCCCAGGGTAGCTCTCTTCGTCTTGGGAATCATGGCCCGCCTGGCTGATGAGGAGCGCAGAGTGCGCGTGGGGATGTACCAACTAAATAGGTTTTGCAGCGGTCTGGGGCCAAGGCCATGAAGAGCTTTAAAAGCTACGCACAGAGATTTGAACTGAATTCTCTGTTGCACAGGCAGCCAGTGAAGCTCAGACAAAGCCTTAGTGCTAGAAGAAGAACGTGGTTTCAGGAGGGCAAGTTTTGCAGCCGCTGCCTGGATACGTTGAAGTCGCCGGATCAAATAATCTGGAGACGTAAGCAGCAAGGCGTTACAATAGTCCAAACGACTAAGGATAGTGCAACGAACCACTGTGCCTCTCACATGAAGAGGAAGCAAGGGTAGAATCCTGCGTAAGCCTCGCATAATCATGTGGCAGCTCGAGGCCACCT
Source organism: Triturus cristatus (assembly GCF_964204655.1). Taxonomy (NCBI): domain Eukaryota; kingdom Metazoa; phylum Chordata; class Amphibia; order Caudata; family Salamandridae; genus Triturus; species Triturus cristatus. The sequence goes on along the minus strand of NC_140587.1, from coordinate 312,731,297 downwards.
TGTTGACATGCGACTCCAGACTTAGCTTCTCATTAAAGCAAACCCCCAGATTACGCACAGTCTTTACTGGAACCAAGGGGGTGTCCAAGGGAAGAGGCCAGAAATTAGAAGGCAAGGCTAAAGGCACCTTGCCCACTGAGCAATGTATGATCTCAGTTTTGGCACCGTTGAACTGCAAGGCATTGTTTTGAGCAAATCAAACATTCACCCCCAGTCAATAGATCTGGGTTAAATCCATCGTTCTTTTGCTCACTGTGCCACCTCAGTTTATACCCAGACATATGCAAATCAGTCTTGACCCTGTCCCTCATGGGAACAGTCCAGCCTGAACTACCAAGCCAGGGTCTCCCTGGACCAGAAATAAGCATCCTGGGACTGGCTTCAGGGCATCACCACTCATCAACCAGTCTAGCTTGAATCCAGTGACACAGTGAGCCTGGGACCTGCGTCTGAGCATACCTGCCGCACTTGGGGTGAGAAAGAAAAAGACACACTGATGATGGATAGAATGCAGAGCATATCAAACATTTGCCTCCAGTCAATAGATCTGGGTTAAATCCATTGTTAATTTGCTCACCATGCCACCCCAGTTTAGACCAAGCCGTATGCAAATCCGTCTTAACCCTGTGCCTCATGGGAACAGTCCAGCCCGAACTGCCAAGCCAGGTCCTCCCTAGACCGGAAATGAGCATCCTGGGACTGGTTTCGGGGCGTCACTCCTCATCAGCCTGGCTAGATTGAATCCAGTGACACAGTGAGCCAGGGACCCACGACTTCCTGAGCTGATGTGGCATCTCCTTATGTGCGTGTGTGTGGTCAGGTAAAGAAGAGATTATCAGGCCATGATGTGGCCTATTACACCAGAGGATAAAATATAGCTCAGATGGGAAAGGATGATTCACAACTGGTGTTAATCTAATGCTAATGAGGCATATAGGTCATGCCGCTCCTTGCCTACAGAGGATGTAGACCGGATCATTTTAATCACATTTCCATATCACCACATTAAAGTCAGTAATGTTTTCCAAAGAGTTGGAAGGAGCTCCATTTGCAAGAATAGTTTTGCTCACCGGTTACTGTGCCAAGAGCTGATATAATAACTATAAAGAATCTGCCTTTACAGCATCTTTACCCTATATTTTGCCTTTTCTTTCAGTTATTTTTCACCTTTCCCTATTTCTGCAGGTGTTATGACTCATTGCACTGTGTCAAAGCTATTCAGTGCTAGTTTATTTTTCATATATTATCTAAAACACCTGTAAAGTATGCCTTGTAAAATGACAGAGCAGCGTTCCTATTATAAAAAATATTGCATACTAGAAATAGGGAAAAGTATGCCCTTACAGTAAATAATTGCAAAAATATGTGTTCAAACATGGTGAAACAGGTCTTGGGTTGCTTGTGTTCTAGTTCAGAGAAGGCCTGGCTTAGCACTTGGGGCTGGAATGTTCCTAATAGAGCAGGTTCAAGACTGATTTGGACAGGGCTCAGTCAAAACTGAGGTGATATGGGGGGGCAAAAGAATAACGGGTTGGAATTATGCCTGGGTGGAGGTCGCAACTTTGCTGCGACATGCGGAGTTTCGCAAGAAGCGGAGTGCGTTACCTCGCGTCGTTCGTTCTGGTTTTTGGTGCCAGGTGTTTGTCATGGCACCATGTGTAGCACAAGAGGATGCTGCTTCTCTCTGCCACTCGAGTAGATGTTCCACTCAAGGGGCAGTCACCTCAGCGCGAATTGAAGGTTTCTCAAAGTGAACAGCAGCAGCCATCCATAATTGCAAGCATTGAGAATTTTCACGATAGGTGGTCTGGCGCAAGATTTTCCTTGCTTCCGGAGTTTTTCCTACTCCACGTTCAACGTGAAGTTGGCTAGCGCGAACTAGGAAAATTTTACTCCAGACCACCGCCCGTGTTGAGAAATCTCAACAGGAGGTGGTCTGGAGAAAGATCCTCCTCACTCGTGCTCGCCAACTTAACATTGGAGAGTGTGAGCGAGGAAAAAAACTCCACTCCACTATGTGGAGAGGAGTTTTTTCAACTCTGCGTGCTACGTATAGGGCGGAGTAGGAAAAACTCCACGAGGGGAGCGGAATTTCATGCCCAGGCCTAGTTGAAATGCTACATTTAGCAATTGATAGTGGTTACACTTAGTACAAGCATTCCGCCCATCACCCTTTGTGTGTTTGGTGTAACACCCTTAGTGGGCTGGGGTATGTCCTGACGTGAGTGTGAGTCCTGTGCACACTGTGCCACTGGAACCAAGCTACACCCAACTGAAGAGGCTCAATTAGGGTGAAATCAGTATTAGATTATTTTTCATCCTGTTCGAGGAGGGCCTGGCAGTTCAGGTTGGACTGTTCCTATTGGAGCAGAGGGCTGATTTGCACATGCCTTGGGCCAAACGGAGATGGCATGATAGGCAAAAGAATGATGGGTTGGAATGCTACCTCAAGGGATTGCCAGTAGTTAGACTTATCACAACAATTCCTCCCATCACCTTTGTTTGATGTAAAGCCCTTAACGGGTGGAAGTTTACCGAAACTTGTGTCCTGTGCTCATTCTGCCTCTGTAACCAAGCTGTACCCAACTGAAGAGCCCCAATCAGGGCAAAATCGGTCTTGGGTTGCTTGTGTTCCAGACCGAGGAAGACCTGGAGTGGCAGTTTGGGATGGAGCTTTCCCATTGGAGTAGAGTCAAGGCAGATTTGCATATGACTGGATCCAAACTAAAGTGGCATGGTGGGTAAAAGCCCAATGGGTTGGAATGCTACCCCGGTGATTGTAAGTGGTTTGACACAATGCAAGCATTCCTCCCATCACCTTTTGGGTGTCTGGTATTCACTATGTATGGAAAGCTGCATTTCCCGGCGTAGTCAGGAATAAATCACTTTATCATATCTTGGTGTGGGAAAATACTAGAGCGGAAATTAAAATGTATTTTCGACTTCGTTTTAAAAATCAAATTCACTGTAGAAAATAGATTCTTGATTGATTAAGCAACTTTATAAAAGTGTACATTGTACTTACAAATAGTAAACCTGTTGAGATTAGAACTGGTTTGCATCTCAGTCCTCCTACAGAGACTGAGTACACATTGTTGATCAACTTCTTAGGGACCTTCCTCCTTGATGACAATGGCTTGTCCTCTGGCATCAGGAAAGCAAGAATGGTGCCAGCTAGGGAGGACTCAGGACTAGATCGCAGCACAAAGGTCTGCTTTCACCACTCTTCCTTTAAAGTGGAACTACTCCATGGGACTATCAGGAATTGCAACAATTGGTTCCCAGAGCCTAGACTTTCAGTCTTTGTACCGAGCAGTAGGGAAGATGACCATGGCCATCTTAGTTGAGGGTCTTTGGGAAGAATTACAGTAAACTGAGAAAGGAATTGCTGAAAAAGGATGTGAAAATATTGTGAGAAAGCAGCTAGGATTAAGTGTAGAGAAGTCTCAAATCCCAGACTAGTGCACAGGGTAAAACTGAAGCCTCACCACCAATTCCTCACAACATTTGTAGGAAGAAATGAAAAAGCAAAACTGTACCTGGCTGTTGGAAGAAGACTCCAGGACTTCTGCCTCAACCTGACACCCACGGATTGTAACTGCTCTTATAGGGCCAAGTAGTTGCACTCCTGGCTCCAAGAAGGTCCAGCTGGTGACTGTGGACTGTACCCTGCATGAACACGCCATTGAATTGGAGTCACACATTCAAATATAGTGTCTGTAATTCCAAAGATCAACAATTGACTACATTGATTGGCCTTGTATATTATTTACTGGTGCTCTACCTTTACCACACCCTGCTACCAAAGGGTGTACTAAGGGTGGGTACTGGAGAGGCTGAAGTGACCATGGTAAACTGAACATTTTCCTGGTCCACCTTGAACCATAGGTAATGCCTTTGGGACTGTAGGATGGTGTATGAAAATGCACACCCTGAAAGTCCATGGACACCATCCAGTCTTCCTGTGTCCAGAACAATTAGAATGGTAGCCAAATTGAGCATTTTCAATGTGCCCTTCAGCAAGAAGTGTTCACTGACAGAAGTCCAAGGTAGATCTCAGGCCACCATCAATTTTCAGAGCAAGAAAATAGCGAGAATAAGAACCCTGTCCGAATCCGGTTCCCTCTCTATTGCACCCTTGGAGTGCAACAGGTGTACCTTCTGTAACAGTATGGGCAAAAAAATGCTCTGCTGAAATGAATTCTGTTGTGGGACAAATATTGAGTGGGGCAGTTCGAAAAGGTAGGGCATAGCCTGTTTGACCAGTTCACAAATCCCTCTTTCAGATGAGATGGATCATAAACCCAGAAAACAGCATTAAATCCTGCCCCCCCCCCCCCACACTGGTTGTGCATGGGCCACTGAGGACAAGCTAAAGTGGTTAGTTGGTCATTGTAGCAAGGAAAGAGGAGTTGGAGGAATGGAGCACTGCAAGTCTGCACATTGCCGGCTGGATCTGCATCCGCAGCCCTGGAAGGTCTGGGCTCTGGGCTGAATTACTGGCTGGAAAGATTGTCTCTTCCTATACTCCAGACCTCAGGAATAGCCCCTACATTTCAGGTACTGGTGTGGAAATTGGTTGGCAGGGTCAACAGCCCCAAAGAATGTGCAGTAGCTCTTCTATGCATAAAGCGTTCCAAATCGGGGCCCATCTTTTCACCAAAGAGCATGTCCAGTAGTGAAGTCTGTAGAACTCAGTAGTGATTTCTGGCGAACCCAGTGGACTTCATCCCAGGCATGTCTACAAAGGACAGCAGTGGGACTAAAAGCCCTACTAATGCAATACATGATATACAAACTGGTGAGTATAACATACTTGGCCAAGCCTTGCTATCATATATCGCCTCGGCTAGAGAGGACCTAAGACCCTCTGGGACTGCTGCCAAGATCTTGCTGTCCATCTCCCGAACGGCATGTGAAGTGTGTTCCAACAGGCATACTGCATTTATAAATCGCAGTACCAAACTGTCAAAGGAAAACATACAGATGCCAAAGATGTCAATTCTTTTGGATTCTCTGTCCGGAGGATTCATGGGAAACAAGTTAGGTTTCACCCTGTTGGTCGAGACTTGTCAAATAAGTCTGTCTGGAGTGTGATGCTTGTTCTTGTAATTTCACATGCTCTGCAGAGTGCAGAATACTCCGCAAACTCTGCAAACAGAGTGGAGTTCACTGCCCAGGCCTTTCAATGAGGCCGGCCTTCTTACACCTGCTGAGCACCAGTTGGGGGAAGCTCTGGACTTTTCTGCACCAACCAACAAAGCCACAAAGGAGAACTGGCACAGGGACCCTGGAAGACTAGGTGTTGGAGGACTGCACCACTTTTGAGGTGAGGAGGGGTGTTGCAACTGCCCCTGGTGGACAGAGTAAAATGAGCCCAGGATCATCCAAACCACCTCCCTTGAATCGGCTTTAAATTACTCCGCCTCGCTACCCAGTGAGAGTCAAGCACTACAATGGAGTGTTTGGTTCCCACTGAAGACAATTGAGGAACTATTACTTGTGCTGGTTACACAACTAATAGTCCAATTTCCAACAGAGCCGAAAACAGTATTGAGCCTCTACTGATTGCTACAATGTGGTAAAGGAACAGAATTAGAATCAGGGTGCCTGACAGTAGGTTACACTTTTATAATCTCATAGCACAACATCGGTTGAACTTGATCTGATGTCGGTTCAGGATCTGACATGGGCATTAGCACTCAATCATTCACTGGTGGTGTTGGCACTGGCATTGGGGTGGCAGTAACTGGTGTGGATTTCAGGGTTGAAGTAGAGGTCTGTACAGGAGTTGGTACAGGCCAAGTATTGAGTCCTGAGGGGGCAGACGGCACCAGGAAGGTATACACTAGCAGTAAACCAACTGGAGGCCCCTTCTATTCCATGGGGTCTGAAGGTGTACCAGAGGGAGCCACAAGTGTACTGAAAATTTACAACAAGGCCTCTTTGAGGGCCTCAATCTGCAGCAAAGTCCACAACGGCTTGGGAAAATTGGGGCACATTGGGAACAACTAAGGAATTGGCACTGAGATTAGTGACCTATATGGAAGCAATTGACATTTAGATTCCCTTGCGCTGTCTTTTTGGAGTCAGAGTGGTGGGATGAAGACACTGTTTTATGCTTGCGTTTGGACTTGGATTTTGACTTACCAGAGGACTTCGAGTGGGAAGTGAAGAGGTAGTGGGAAAGGTCCCGTGATCAGGACCTAGGCTGGTCCCATGATTTGGAGTGGGACAGGGATCTGCATAATGACCCCAACTTCTTGTGTTCATCGACATATAGCTTTACATTCCATTCTTGGATTGCCTTCAAGTCCTATAGGGTGAATTTATCACACAATGTCCAGTCGTAGCCTGAGCCCATGTGCCAAAGGCACCTTATGCAGGTACTTAATGGACATCTTCTTCCTGCAGTCCCAGCACGACTGGAAGCCTGTAGTTTTCAGTGAGGCATCATTCCCTAGCACTCTATGGAATGGTCTTGGAGTCCTGAGCATAGCTGCAGGTGAGTGTGGGATGCCTTGGAAAGAAAGGAACTGATGTCAGCATGCAGGGGTGGTGCCTATATGTGGCTCTGCTTCATTACTTATTGGACAGTATTCACTCAGCACAAAGCCACGCAATGCTACCTAGAAGCAAGTAGTAGCACGCAGAACATTTCTCAGGGTCCAGTCTGTGGCCTGGGGGATATTTTAAATTGAGGAAGCTGCAATTAGCAGCATCCATCCTCTTCATAAATGTCAGTATAAAGGTATCGAAGCAGTAGGAATACTTTGAGGTAAGGCAGAGTCCATGGTTCTGAGTAGGAACATTAAAATTGCACCACAAATATGGAGCCTAAATGAGCAATGGCTGGAGAGAGATTATGGACCAGATGTACAATAATTTTTAGTGGTCGCAAACGGGAAATCAGGCCATTTGCGACCACTAATAAGGGTTGTAGCATGTACAAACTCAATTTTGTGACCCAGTAAGCTATTACTGAATCGCAAAATGGGGCTTGCAAATCGCTATTAGAAAGGGGCATGCTCAGGGTGTCCCTCCCTGATAACGAGTCACACTGGAATGTACGATTGTTTTGCTACTGCAAATGCGGTTGCAAAACAATTGCAGTTACCACCTACTGCAAGTAGATGAAAAGCCAGTTACAAATGGAAAGGGCCCCCACAGGGGCCCCTTCCCCTTTGTGAATGTATGCAAAGATATTTTTTAAGAGCACACAAGGGCATCACCCCTCATCAGTCAGGCTAGTAATAATCCAGTGGCGCAGTGAGTATGGGACCCACGTCTGGGCATTCCCTTCTCACTTAGGGCGACAAAAGCAAAAGAAGCAAATGATGGGCCTAATGCTGAACACTACAAACATTCACTCCCAGTCACAAAGATCTGGGATTAATCCATCATTCTTTTGCTCACCATGCCACCACAGTTTGGACCCAGCCATATGCAAATCAGTCATGACCCTGTTCCTCATGGGAACAGTCCAGCCCGTCATCCCTGGACCGGAAACAAGCATCCTGGGATCAGTTTCAGGGCATCACCCCTCATCAGCCAGGCTAGTTTGAGCACAGTGAGCAGGGGACCCACGTCTGGGCATAGCCTTCCCACTTAGGGAGACAAAAGCAAAAGGAAAAAATGATGAACAGAATGCTGAACAATGCAGATGGCTGAGTTTAAACTGGAATGGCATGGGGAGCAAATAAATTATGGATTTAGGCCCAGACCTCTGTACTTGGGTGAATGTATGACATTGTGCAGTATTCTGTCCATCAATTGTTCTTTTTGCAATTATGATTAGGTACCTGACTGTTACACTGCGGGTTCTTGTAAACCGAACCAATTCTAGAAACATCATTCATTCATGCAGCAATAAGGTAATTGGAGATCCATGTTCCCTGGACAGCACTCTAGCTATTATTATATTTACTTGTTTCAGTTTGAAATAATTATATTTGCCTTACAATACTTTACCTTAATTTCATACTTGTTAATAGATTAATGCATTTTATTGAAGAACAAACTGCAGCTCTGCTGTGACAGGGAGTCAATGTGTTTACATCCATTTTCTGGTAATGGTCACCATGTTTTCATCTTCAGAGGCTAGAATTCCTGCCTGAGGGTGTCTCATGTCAGAGCCAGATGCCCGCTGGCTCTCTCTGACTCAGTAAGCCTCATGTAGACTGTTCTTCTTGAGCCAGGCATCACCTCATCTTGCTGCAGGCTATCCTGTGTCCTACTCCAGTGCCTGCCTCCATAACTGCACCTGCTCCTCCACGTTGTTGTCGTGTTTGTGTATCTTCAAGCCTTGTAATCCTCCAAAACGTGCTTACAAAACCCCATGCTTGCTCAGAGCACAGCTTCTTCACACTGGTCCTGTCTTTACAGTTTCATCTCTTTCTCTGTTCTACCTCTCACATCCTCAGTCTTAACTCATGTCAGAAGCCACTCAAACGGCTTCAGGGTAGGAGATTGGACATATATATGGGCCATATTATCAAGGAACGGCGATAACATTATCGCCACTTTAGTGGCAGGAAACTGCCGCTAAAGCGGCGATAATGAGCTTGATAATATGCCCTTGTGAATTCCCATAGAAGCCCAGGTTCACACCAGAACCTGGGCTTCTGTAGGAATTCACAAGCCCATTATTGCCGCTTTAGCGGCAGTTTCCTGCTGCTAAAGCGGCGATAATGTTATCTCTGTTCCTTGATAATATGGCCCTTTGTTTACAATCTATCGTTGAGCTCTTACTGCGCCTGCACCAGAAGGCACTGCAGCCAGTGGCGTAACATATGTCCTCCCAGCCCCCATGGTGCTGGGGGCCCCCAAGCTCCAGGGGCCGCCCTCAGCACAGTACTCTGGCCGAGAGCTCCTGATTGAGTCTGGAGGGGGCCCCTCCATGCACCTTGCAGGGGGGACCCCTCAAGTTTTATTACGCCAGTGGCTGCAGCAGAAAGTCAAATTCCTCATTAAACTCTCATTTTCTCACCCTTTATCAGCATTGAAAAAACCTTGGGACAAGGGAAGAGTTGAATAACACAAGGTCAACAACATCAAAAATTATAAAACCTTTTAGGTATGAGTCAAGTTATAAAATAGCTAAAATGAATGAACTAATACAAAGTCAGCAATATTGGATTGCGTGAGCAAATAAGTATATACTTTTCAGTAGACATCAATGGGGCCAACTTTTCACACTGTAGTCAGCTGTAACTAATTTAAGTGGGTAGGGCATGGCAGACAAAGCAGAAAATATAGGAATCCAAGAATAGTTCTCAATCTCCTTTGTTTTCTTGGACTTGGAAAAACACAAATCCATCTCCTTTCTTAAAGTTGCCTCCTACGCTGCCTCTGCATCAGCGAACAAATATAAAGATAGTCTAATGTATATTTAGGCTGATCCTCACAAACCCTGCTATGATAGGTTTCTTGCTTGAAGATATCACAATTCACAAGTGTTGCCCATTGTGCAAAATTTCACGGGTTTGGCACACTGCCCCAGTTCGGCCCAATTTCATGTATTTTCAGAAGCCAAGTTGCTCCCTGTTACAAATCTCAAGTCCTCATGTGGTGATTGGCCATTCTTAGCCTAGCTCAATGGCCCATTTGAATTATTCTGAATGGAACTTCCTGTTGTGTTAGGAGTTTTATCTCAAGGTGGCTTTGGGAGCCTAGCAAAGCTCTTGCTCTGCAAGTACTCAGCTTGGTGCGTTCGCTGACAGTCTAACTTACCACGGAATAAAGTCTAGGAGAAGCCCTCCAGTCATTGTCACTATCTTGGCTTTGTTGCTCATGCAGTAAAGTCTGCAGTTATATCATCGGCATCTCTTGTCAAAAAGCATGATACTTCTGTTCCTTTAACTCTCATGAGAATACACTCTTAGGGTTTGACTTTACAAATATAAAAATGGTATTCACAGCAGAAAAGTATTCAGTTTGAAATACTTTTGTGGTTTTGCAAAAAACAAGTCAGAATCCTAAAGATGGAAAAGTGGTATGTTATACAGTCATGCCCAGGACCAGACTGGAAACCAGAATCAGTCCCAGCTGATATGATCAAGCCATTCCCACACTGCAGTGGGCAGTGTCTAAAATGGTTGGTTCATCATTATTCTCTGGCAGTGGCCCCTAACCCAGAACCCAACAGGAAAATATAGAAGTATAAAAATGGCCTGTCCGCCCCTGAACGTCCAGGTTTCCTCAAGCCTCACCACAATATCACCCTCCTCTGTACATCCATATTTTGTAGGTCCTAGCTACAGACAGCTTAACCGTCTGTAGACAGACCTTTAGGGGCAGATTTACAATAACTGGCGTATCCCTACATATCAGCAGGGATGCGCCAGTTATTTTGCGTGACATTAGGAACCCCTTGCGCCACGATGGATGCGCCGCATTTACAATGCGGCCCACCATGGCGCAAGGGGAGACAGATGCATGACGCATCTGACAGCGTATAGGTGACGCAGTGCTGGAGTTGTGTTGCAAGCGCGCCGCAACTCCAGCACTGCTCAGGGCCTTCCTATACTTGCAATGCTGCATCACTCCTTATGCCTGCTACAAGCAGGCGTAAGGTTTTGACGCAGCATGGACATAAAAGTGACTCTTTTACAGGGATTCCTTGCGACGGAACGCCCACCCTGCATACATTATACATGACGCAGGTATAATGTAGCGCAGGGCTTTACAACGTGACGCATCTCATTAGGTGCGTCACGTTGTAAATCTGTCACATGGAGGCGCATGGTTTACGACGCCACTGCGTCACAGAAGTGATGCAGTGGTGTCGTAAATATGACGCAAGGGGCTTTTAATCTGCCCCTTAGTTTCCAATACACCATCTACCTATATTTGGCTTTCTCATCACTGGATGTCTTTTTTGTCTCATCTTTCCTCCCTGTTCATATATTTGCCTTGTGCGTTAGCAATTTATCCCCACAGTGTTGTGTCTGAATGAGCTTTATCCTTCAATGCATACTTTTTGGGACTCTTTTTTTATTTTCTATTGAGCATTAAATGGGAGCTCATGTGTTCCTTGCTTCCCCCTTTGTATTTTTCCCTTTCCCCAGCCCCTGAGGTTCTCTTTTGATTCTTTCCTCCCCACCCTTTTATGCTAACCACCCCACTAACACCCACATGCTCTCTTTGACTCCTTCCTTTACTGTTTCAGCAGTGTTATTTATTTATTTATTTTTACAAGGGCCATACAGCTTCAAAGTGCCTCTGGCCCCTTGCACCCTTTTCACAGTTTGTGTACATTTCTTTTCATTTTTTCTACATTTTAATTTTGTAATGCTAACATCTCTTCCCGCTGTGTTAGAATGACAAATTAAAAATGGCTGTCATCCATGCATGCGCATAGGTAAGGAAGCACAATTGCGCATAAGTGGTTGTTGGATTTGGCCCTCTCTGCAGGGTCACACACAAACATTTTATTTTCACCACCGTTTGCTGAAATTCATTTTTGCTGGCATCAGGACACTGTGCATGTACCACTGCTAAACAATGCTAAAGTATTTGTGCTCTCTCTTTTAAGGGGGATACATTTGGCTTACATCCCATTGGCACATTTCATTTACGTATAAGTCCCTAGTAAACTGGTACTACATGTACCCAGTGCCTGCAAATTAAATGCTACTGGTGGGTCTGCAGCACTTATTGTCACCCACTTAAGCAGCACTTTAAAGACATGTCTCAGACTTGCCATTGCAGTCTGTAGGCAGTTTTAAACTGCCTATTCAACCTGGCAAAATAAACTTTTTGACAGGCCTACACCTCCCTTTTTAATACATATGTCACCAATATGGTAGACAATAAACAGCCAAAGGTAGGATATATGTTTTTAAGTTTTACATGTCATGTTGGTGAAAAACTCGTAAATTCATTTTGTAAGGCCCACCTCTCCTATAGGATAACATTGGGTTACCTTATTGCATTTAATATATGCTAACGTTTGATTGGAAGCAGGTATAAATACCATGTTTAGAATCAAATGTATTGTAATTTAAAATTCTCTTTAATGGTAAAGACAGATCTTAGATTACAATTTTGAAAAAGCCATTTTTAGAAAGTTTGCATTTTTCTGCCCTAAACGTTCTTGAGTCTTCTAGGAGTTTCCAGCTGCTTGGGCCTGTTAATTGCTCCCCGATCAGGAATGTGTATTCGGCCCAGACAGTGAATAATAGTACCTGGGTGTAGGTGGGCGATGGTCATCCTGCCAGGATGGGAGGGGTGGAGCTGTTCCCTGCCCCACTTATATTTCAAAGGGCTGCCTCCAGCACACTCACAAAATAACTTGACACTAGGCTGTTGTCACCCTATACCATATGGAGCCTGGGCAGGGGTAGAAAGGGGACAGAAGGAACTTTCCAGAACCAGATGTGGAGGCAGACTACAGGTTTCCCCCACTTCAATGGGTGGCACCAGGTATGAATATTGGACCTGCTGAGCCACTCAGTTCACTCCTTGACTTGCGGAGGACCGCCAGGAGGACTGTCTCATACTTCAGAGTACTGCTTTGCTCCTTGAGGCCTGCTTTGTACCTCAGAACACTGCCCTGTTGCTACCAGACAACTGCCCTACTGCTTGAAGTCTGCTTTGCGCCCACAGAGGACTGCCCTGCTGCAAAAATACTTAACAGAGTGCCTCTAAGTTAAGCCTGACTGCTTTTGTGGCATGCTGCCAGAGGGTTAAGCACAGGTTAGTTTAGTGAATTTTGTGGTTCACCCTGACAAGGATTGTGGTTGTTGCTTGAGAAGGGTTTTCATCCCTCCAATCAAAAAAACTGTTTCTTTCAGTGGTCATCTTGGAAGGGAATTTTCTTTAATTGATACCCATTGCAAGATTGCCAGACATGCATGTCCATGCGTCTTGATGCATACGTTCACACATGCTCAGCAAAAAAGCATTGGCAAATCTAACAGCTCAGTCTTATAGGACACAATGTTCTGGTTTCATCAATGCTTGTTTAACAATGATCTCTTAAGTATTTCAACAGTAATGACCTACAGTTCTCTGCAGGCTTTCTGGGTAGGCCTCTATGCCTCCAAAGCCCAAAATACATACATTTGAGATGTTAGAAACTCTGTTTGCAACAATGAATATTTGCACCTTTTCACAAGGTTATTTTTAGACCTGGTTTGACGGTGTGTGCTTTAAAATAACAATTCAGTAGACTTTGGTCAGTCTAGACAGGATTTTGTATCACCTCATGGTACTGGTGTCTTGATGTATCATTCTGCCTTCTATTGATTACTATTGTTCATATGGCAATTTATTTCAAATCACAAAAGTGCACTGAATTATGTGTGTATGTATGTTGTATTTGTATAGCACAAACCTAGTCAAAATGCTGCGGAGCACAGTATGGGTTTTAAGGCAAGCACACAGTCAACAAGCGAAAGGAGAGGTAGTAGTTTGTGCTGTTGCGTTCTTTAAAGAGGTGTTTCTTTAGCTCTTTCCTAAATTTGAGCAGCTCTGGGGCAGCCTTGGTGAATCCAGGGATGCTAGGTGTATAGATGGAACAGGTCTGCTTCCTTGTTTTTTCCTCTTTAAACTTCTTATTCCCCAATGTGATGGTATCTTAGCTGGTGTGTGCTGAGAGCCACCAGACATGGGGGGCGCTGGTTGTGATGGTGTTTTGAATAAAGCATATGCATATTTCTTCAGACACTGAATGAGATGTTCTGTGGCGTTTAGAATGCCCCAAGTGTTCCTGGTGTGGAGTCTTGGAGCAGGGTATTTCCAGTATCCTCATGTGAGAGTATTAGGGCTTGAACTGCAGTTCTGAAGTAACTTTCTGGAAAGAAACGTTATATTTTATTTACAAGAAAGAGCTGGTACCAGCCCACTGAGGTTATCCTGGTAGTGTGTTCCAGGAGGGTGAGGGTGGTGAATGGAGTGAATTAAAGTGACTTGTCATTTTTTGGAAGATGGGGATCAAGGCCATCAAGGTGCATATCACTGAGCCAGGTTTCTACCATTTGTTCCTTGTTCTTTGCAAATTAGAGGAATTCTGTCTTGGTTGAGTCGAACTTCAAATTCATTCAGGACATCCAGGTCTGGATGAGGTGCAAGTAGCATTTGAGGCCTTGAATATACAGAGCTGAGGAGACTTTCAAGTAGAGTTACGTATCGTCTGCATATTGGTGAATCTTGATGGGGCTGTTATCCATGAGTAGAGTCCCAAGGGGCTTCTTGTAGAGGTTGATCACATATACCATATTTAGGGCCTCATGTAGGTAAATAAATTTTACCGGTTCTTAAATACCGAGCCGTACCGAATCGGTAAATTAGAATCGGTAAGTTATATGTAGGTAAAAATTCGGTAACAGTTACCGATTCGGTAACATTCGGTAAATACGAATCGGAATTCACCGAATCGGTAAATACCGAGGTGATAATTACCGAATCGGAAAATACCGAGGTGGTATCTACCGATTCGGAAAAGACCGAGGTGGTATCCACCGAATCGGAAAATACCGAATCGGTATGTACGGATTCGGTAAATAACAGCACATGACTTGACGAAACAGCTAATCCTGTGCAACGACAGCCCACCCAACCAGGAACTGCCCACACCCAGGCAGGTGTACACAATTAGCAGACGTGGCCACACCCAGGCAGGTGTACATAATTAGCCGACCCTGGAGAGGCTTGGAGTGCAGAGGAGAGGCAGGGAGCAGTTGCATGTGCGAGCGGGAAACGAACAGCATGTCCAGCCAGAGAACACAGAAAGACGGAGGGGAAAGGAGGAGGAAGCTCAAATTCAGCCCCAAGGAACTCCAGGTGCTGGTGGAGGAGGTGGTGAAGCAGCACCAGAAGCTGTTTGGGAGGCAATCCCTGCAAGTGCCTGAGGCCGAAAAGCGCAACATATGGCTGGCCATCCAGGCGCAGGTCAATGCTGTGGGAGTGACCCACAGGGACATTGAGGTCCTCAAAAAGCGCTGGTATGACCTGAGGATTGTGACCAAGAGGAAGATGGGCGACATCCAGAAGGAGGCCAGCCAGACCGGAGGTGGAACCAACAGGGCACCTGCCCTCACCGAACTGGAGGAGCTGGTGGCGGCCACAATCGAGCAAGAGAGCGTCGTGGGTCTTGGGGACGCCGACAGCTCTGCCAGAGCCGCAACACACCAAGGTAAGACGAAAGCACAGCAATGTAGCCCCCCCTACCCCTATCCCACATCCCCCATTGTGAAACGAGAATCACACTGCAGTCCACACGTGTCAGTGCAGACAGGCAATGCATTCCGGGAGATGTAGTCAGGGCAACACTAACCATGACGTAAATGTCACAGGGCAACAGGGCATGTCACGCACTCGAGGCACAAGGAGACAGAGGACAGATTGGAATGTGAAATGATTTATTGTGACGCTTGCAATGCAGCCCTTCGGGGACACTGAGCCAATGTTGTTTTTCTGTCCACAGATGTGACATCATGCAGTACAGGGCATGCTGCAGGGGAGACGGCACACCTGCCACAAAAATCACCTCTAGCCAGCACGAGTTCAGACCAGGGAGCAGGCCCACTGGCAGCCGCACCACCAACACAGCCAGCCTCGCCGCACACAGAGCCAGCATCACCTCACCGAGAGCCAGCATCACCACAACCACAGCCAGCATCGCCACTCATGTTCGAATCACCGGCCACATCTCCGCTTGCAGGTGTGAGAATGAGGAGGCGTCCAGCAGCCAGGCTACGAGCCTTCGACACCTCGTCAGACGACAGCATGGGCCCAGAAGACCGCACCGGGCACCAGGAAGGGAGCCATCCCACTGTGCCCCACACCTCACAGGCAGCACAGACGGGAGCAAGAGGGCGCCGCAGGTCGCGTGTCCAGAGTCCACCAGCACCCACTGACGGCCATGGTGTCTTCTTGGGGCTCGAGGGCCAAATGTTGAAGCAACAGCGCCTGCAATCAAAGGCAGTTATGTCAGTCCAGAGGCACATGCGGGTGATGAAGACAAGCTTAGTCAACATGGACACAAACATTGGCGGCATGGCTGCGGGCATTCGGGACATGTCCCAGTCAATCCAGCAGTTGTGCAGCAAATTAGATGCTGACATCGAAGCACGGCGCCGGGAACGCCAGAGAAGGGACACTACCAGCAGGGCACTCAACCGTCTGGCAACTGCGACTTCCCTACTTTGCCGGCGCTCTGTGACGATGCAGGAGGGCCTAACACAGTGCTGCAGCGACCTGTCTCGGGGGATGGTGCAGGTGACAAGTGCACTAGGGGTGCTATTGACTAGTCAGGCGTCGACAACTGCTGCAGGGGATGCTGCGGAGCGCATCGACACCAGCAGCAGCATCACACCCCCCGTCCCAGAAGCACGCAGGAGCAGCAGGCGGCTTGGGGTTGGCTCTAGTGAGGATGCACAGGCCGTGCAATCCACCACTGCAGCGCGTATGCGCAAACATTGATGTGGCCCTGCTTAGCCACTTCCCATTGGGTGACGTAACCCTGGACATACTCCTTGTATAGATGGTATATTGCCAGATTGGCCTGTTCATGTGTTCATGGCGTGGTGCCACATTAAACTACGTCATGACTTCTCACAACTCGCTGTGTCCCCTCACTTACTCAGAAATAGTTGCATGTGATCTCTGCCCGTCTCTCTCTCCCATCGATTGCAGTTGGCACTCTAGCTGCGCTGCCCTCTGGCTGGCCTGACTCATCCTCGTTGTCCTCAAAATATGTTAGTTCCACATCTGTACCTTTTTTCGTGGCAAGGTTGTGCAGCATTGCACAAGTGGCAATCATCTTGCAGCAGGTGATGGGTTTGTACTGGCGTGCGCCTCCGCTCTTGTGGAGGCAGCGGAACCTGCTCTTCAGTAGTCCAAACGTGCGCTCCACCACATTGCGTGTTGTTTTGTGGGCCACGTTGTATCGTCTCTCACTCTGGGTTGCTGGGTGTAGGTAGGGAGTGAGGATGAATGAACGGCATGCATATGCACTGTCGCCTGGATGAGTAAGAGGGAACCATCAGTTACATGCCTCTATACACTCTGATTTGCAGGTTTCAAGGGGCGTCACTGTTACTTACCCAGCAGGTATCCCTCTCCGAATTCGCCGGCACTCAGTCGTGTGTAGATCCCACTATTCTGGAAGATGTAAGAGTCGTGGGTGCTCCCAGGAAACTTTGCAACAATATCTGTGATGATGTTCCCTGCATCACAGATCACCTGCACATTGATGGAGTGGGTGGACTTCCTGTTCCTGTAGATGTGCTCTGTATCAGCTGGTGGACAGATTGGGATGTGTGTACCATCAATACAGCCGATGACATGGGGGAACTGTGCCATGTGATAAAAGTCTGTTTTTGTTTTCTGCAGTGCAGCCTGTGTGTTTGGGAAGCTTATGTAGTGGTGCATTCTCTGCATCATGGCATCCAGGAACTTCCTGAAGAAACGGGACAGGCAACTCTGGGATACACCACCCACCGCAGCTATCACCACCTGATAACTGCCGGATGCCAGTAGATGTAGGCTGCAGAGCACCTGCACATGTGGTGGTATGGCGTGCGCCCTTCTTGTTGGCTGGTCCAGGAGTGGGTGCAGGTCCCTTATCAGGTCCATGATGGTTTCGGGGTGTAGCCTGTACCTCTCATGTATCTCTGCATCAGTCAGCTGTAATAGTGTGATGCACTGTCTGTAGATTTGTTCCTCCCGTCGCCACACCCTCAGTCCTGCTGCCTGTAGACGTAGGCGCCTTGCAATGACGTACATGGCGGCCATGTTGTCCACGCTGTTGCATTTTGGGATTGCTTATGTGCATTGTTGATGGTTACCACCTGCTTTCAATCCGTGTTAATTACCGACTCTTATTTACCGATTTTCCTGGATTTCTTAATTACCGCCTGCTCCTACATGTCATTTTAAATTTTTACCACTTCATATTTACCACTTCATATTTACCGATTCGTTAATTATGTATTCGGTAAACATGAATCGGTATTTTGGAATTCGGTAACTATGAATCGGTATTTACCGCCTCATATTTACCGAAAAGTGGTTTTTGGACTCCTACATCTCACTTGTCTGAATACCGGTCGGTAACGGCATATTTACCGAAAATCGGCCGTTACCGACCGGTATTTCGCTACCTACATGAGGCCCTTAATGATTTAACTCATAGATGGGTTGTATTTTGAAAGCTATTATTTTGGGGGGTATTTCACATTAGCTGGCTGTTTGAATGTTTTATGTTATAGTGAGGACTCAACATTCAAGCCAAATGTATTGTTACTTGTGAATGAACTGCACACATTCAGCAGTTAAGAAAGCAAAAATAAAGCAATTTTGTTTCAATTCTGAAGTGTGATGGAAACAAAGATTTTCATAAGATCAAAACAAATCAAGACACTTTACTTAGTAATTCACAAATGGTAAATATTCACTGAAATCTGATTTCCACACATTATCATTTGTGCTCAATATAGTTTTATCAGGAAAACTGTATGTTTGTGCAAATATAGTGGCCACTTCAATAGAAAATGTGCTGTCTCTACCGTGTGATGCTTTGGTTACATTAAAAAAACACGCCCGCCTCATGTCCATTAAAGCTAGGTGGGTCTTGAAAGTTTGTAATTCTAGAAATTGGGATGTGGTTCTAAAAAGCTTGTGAAACACGCTCTAGAAAGATTATTATGAATGGTTGTGTAAATTGTTTGTGTAAATGGAAGGCTCTGGCTTAGTTCTACAAGGTTTAGCTTTCCAACCCATGGATGCCTTAACTCAGCTGCGCGGATTTCCCCGATGCAAGGACTTTGCATCTCCTTTACAGCCCATTGGAGCCGACGCATCTTCACAAAAGGCTATCGACTCGCCTAATGCAGCCCTCAAACCGCTGCTGTGTGATCCATCTCCACACAAAGACATCTCCTCGTACCTTGCAACTCAAAGGAACCACGGCTGAGCAACGCATCTCCTTGCCCAGATCTTGCATCGCGACTGCTGCACTGCGCATCCTCAACACAAGACTCTGCATCTCTTCGCAACCAGGATTAAGGTTCTGTGTTCAGCTGGACTACCTGGGTCCCTGTAGATTGCCTGTGCTCCATCATGGTTAGCCTGAACTTGCGACTTTGCCCTAGTCTGGACGGACCAGATAATCGCAGTTGACACTTTGTGCTTGTAGGTGCTATTTTCGCTTAAATCTTCAAACTTGCTTATCTCCAGTTCTACTGATTGGACTTTTGTCGTTGTGGTCTTGATTTATTTATAACAATTCACTCTATGTTTTTTTAATTCATGTGTGATTTTCCTTGTGACGTTTTTCACTTCTGACCTTGTAGCATAGATAACATGGAACTTGTCTCAGATTCATGTCACCTTAGATGTTTGTCACGGTCATTGTCTGGATGATTTGACATTTTTATGAGTTCAAAAGATAAGAACATGCAGTGTCAGGGCCAAAAGGTAGAGAGGCTAATTTAACAGTCGGGCACAAAATGGAGCCTGGCCTTTGGGTCTTTATGATAGATTTGTGTGGATGATAACCTTTCAAGAAAGTAGAGACGGGGAACTGATTTACAGACAGTGTGACATAGTTTCACCGTGTGAGACATCAGAGTCTCCATATTCACAGCCTCCATATGTTCAAAAGCATGGCTACACACTGGTGGCATTGGTTACTATTACACATGAAGGGCGGGAAGTGACTCTTCCATTCATGCCTTTGCAGTGAACTTCCTTGTAAGGTCATTGTAGGGCATCTCCTCTGAAATACTTTTTTCATTTCCATCCCTGGAAATGCAGTGGGAAAGAAAAACATTAAGGCGATGCTTATGCGGGGCAGAGTGTAATTTTAGAGGGCTCTTCCACTCATACAGGGGGCAACTATGACCTCCGTGTGCCTGGCAGTTTGCCCTATCATGGTCTGCACTTCGCCATGCCAAATACACCTGAGCACTTACTTGTCTTTTAATTTAAGACACGACACTGAAAAAAGCGTAATACAGGGCCATGGCCCATGCTTAACCAGCTGAAACGTGCAATCCCTTCCCATAGCTCAACTGTGCATGTGCAGCATAAACAACACACACACACACATGTTGCCTTACAGCTTCAGTATTATGAAGTACTTGCACATTCCCAAAGCAAATTCCAACCTCAAAAATGTTTTGAGCCACCTCTTGAATTTGTACCACTGGACAATTCCACATGTGACTGTAGGTTTGATAATCCGGCCATAGTATAATTTTTGCCCTTGGTGCTTTTAAAAAAAAAAGTGTGATATCAAGATGTTCATGCAAGACAGGCCAGGTGATGAATCCTTGCTCATAATCAAATCAAATCAAATCAAAACAAGCTTTATTCGATTTTAGAAGTTAAAAATCATAAAAGCAGCCATATTAAAAAGAAGTAAGAGTTTCAGCATAGGTTACATGTATAGTTCATCAGTACACGTCATATATATATATGTTCCTAAAACCAAGAAGAAATTCATAAAGTACATGTAAACATTCTAAAATTCCTGAAACATACCATCTTACTCAAAATGATTCCAGCCTATAACGTAGCTTATAATTTAATTACTTAGGCATTTCCTGGTCCGTAACACACTCTTTAAGAAACCCACCATAGAACCAATGCAATAGAAATTTCCCAACATCTGAAGGTACACGAGGGTGGGGTGGCATTGCCTCCAACCTCCTTGTTTTAATAAGGGTATTAACCATCTGCGCCTTTCGATGGTATAAAATTTACAGAATAAAATAACATGTAGTGTAGTTTGTGATGAGATGTTATCGCAGGGGCATCGAGCAAGTTCCCTTGACCAGTCGTTGGTATCTGGATGGGTGATCAAGCGGTGGAAGGTCCCAAATCTAAATCTGGTCAGCAAATATCTGTCATATCCCCCTGTGACACATAATAAATATGGTTGGATATCACATGTTATGGTGATTATTTGCTGACCAACCACCGTAATTTTGTTCATCTCAAGAGTTAACCTATTATCTTCTAGGTGGATCATACACATTTTTTTAAAATCCTTTCGGTTAATAAGGTTCATGTTTTCGGGTGAAGTAAAAAACTCTGGGCGTCCAATGTCCTGCAGAAAGTTTTTTTACATATCTAAGCCAAACTATTTTGCTGACATTATCAAGTCTCATGGCATCCGTTAATATTTCCCTGTTGAGGCCGGTACTTGCTGAGGTCCAAATTCTATGCCACAACAGAATCGGTTGGACCTTGATTAAATCAGAAATGTAAACAACTCCTAGTTCGCTGTGGCAATTAAAAACTGGGGCACTGGCTGGAACTCCCAGGGTGAACCTTAAAAAGCCATTTTCAATGCGTTGAATAGATGTACACTCTTGGAAGCCCCAAATGGCTGCCCCATAAACTGCTATGCTCACGCATTTTGCTCGGTAGATTTTTAATAAAACTTCAGGCGGCCTTTTCCCCAGTTTTTTGGTAAAATGTATTAAGGCCGCAATGGACTTCATGAGGAGTAAGCTCCTGGCCTTAACAGCTGGAGACCAAGAGCCAGATCTGCTAAAAAGGACGCCCAGATAACTGAACAGGTTAGTTGCTTTCACCCGACTCCCGCCCGCCTGGTAACTATTGTGGTTATTTTTCTTCCCCCCGCAAGCCATGACAAAACTTTTCTTTGCATTCAGTTTTAAACCGAGCCTATCCATGAAACAAGTGTAAAAACAGAGCGCCCGCTGTAGGCCAACCTGGGTGCAGGCCATAAGCAACGCGTCATCAGCATAGAGGAGAGAGGCTATCGGGCGCGCATTTACTATTGGGGGATCCCTGGTGTGTGACACCAACTCCTGTTCCAGAGCATTAGTATATAGTGAGAACAGGAGAGGTGCCAATACGCAACCTTGCTTTACGCCCCTCTCCACCTTGAATGGCGCAGTACACTCGCCCTTTGTTCCATAGCGGACTTTTGCACTGGCTCCAGTATATAACTGTCTTAAAAACTGTATTAAAACAGGATCGACTTTTAATTCGTTGAGAACTACCCACAGCTTATTATGTATTACACAATCAAAAGCAGCTGTGAGATCAACGAAAGCCAAATATAGTTTCTCTGGCTTTGCCTGTGTATATTTACCAATTAAAATACTGAGGTTCAAAATCTGCTCATTGGTTCCTAAGCCAGCTATAAAACCGTATTGGACATCACTTAAAATACGGTTTCTTCTGTCCATACTTGTAATTGGTCTAAGACAACCCTGCCTGCTACCTTCATTAGGGAGTCCAACAAGGATATCGGGCGGTAGCATGCAGGATTCTCCCGTTCACCCTTTTTAAAAATAGGAACTATGATTTGATTCGGACCAGGTGCCTATAAATCCATTTTCACAACAAGCTTGTAAAACCCTAGTTAAAATGGGGCCCCATACCTCCATGTTTGACTTATAAAGATCTATGGGTATCCCATCAGGGCCCGCAGCCTTGCCGCCCCTACTTGCCTTTACTGCCGCGTTAACATCTTGGGGTGAAATATGCAGGTGAATAGGAATGAATTTCTGTTTTACCCTCTCTTTGTCTTGGCTCTCATCTACTTCCTCCACACCTCTCTGTTTCGAGTAGACCTCTGTAAAGAAGTCTATCCAAGTACTTTCCTTGATTGCCACCTCAATTGATGGTGCATCCAGATTATTATTTAGGAATGGAGCATTCACTGCCAACCAAAATTTCAAGCTATCTTTGCTCTCAGCAGCCTCACAAAGATTCTTCCATGCATCATCTTTCAACTCATTCATCCTGTTTTTCCTAGCTGCGTTATATAACTTTCTACAGGCCCTAATCTCGCTGCTATCTGTTACCACTCTATGCAAGGCGTTCTTTAATTTTGAATAACATCTAGTACAGTTTTTATCAAACCAACCCTTCCTAAAGTTGCCTGTGCCTTTACATTCCGCAGATAACGTGCTTTTAACTATCTCGGTAATACTCTTAAAAGCTTTTAAAGCATCATCATGTGTTGGGCTATCACTTAAACATATTAGAATTGGGTCTAGTACCTTTGTGACTATTACTTTGTTTAGCTCAACAGGAACCCGGCTAGTCCAGCGGATTGCGTAGCCATTTTTCCTTCCCAATTCGATATTCTGCACCCATGCTATCTTATTACACTGTTTCCGTAATAGACTATTTGAGAAGACTATATTCACACTGATTGCCAAATGATCGCTCATAACATTTTGGTGGATTTTATACTCTTTTACGTGCCTTACATGCCGATTTGGTATGATAATGGAATCAATAATTGATTTTGCACCTCTACCTATGAATGTATAGCCAAAATCCACCTTAGGTGTACATAAGCGGTTTGAGAATCCAAGATCGTGTTTAAAAATAAAGTCATTAAACAATTCTCCTTTATCTGAGTGTTGGAAATGAGCCGGGGGATCATCCAAGCCGGGTCGCTTTTTTCTTTAGTCCTGCAACATTCCAGAAACAAATACTACAATCTCCTGCTCGTAATCATCCTTACACGTAGGAGGCAAAGCAAGGCTACTGGTATTTTGGGTTCAAATGTTCACAGACTCATAGTATTGGCTAAAAGGTCATACATTATTCCTAATGAAACATTTGGACATTTTTGTAGTTCTTTTCTCGATTTCCATCACTCTACTTAGCACATAGGGGCCGATTCACAAAGGCACTTTGGAGTACGTAAAAGTAGTCCAACTGTAGTATTCTTTCACATACTCTTACATGCCTTTTGTGAATTGCTACCAGACGATCTAAAATGGGAATATTAAGGGAATATTCACATCAAAATAGTACAAAGAGAAAGGACTGAAAGTGATTCACAAAAGCAATTTTGATGAGAGTAAACAGTACTACAGGAGTATTCTTTTACATACTTTAGCATCCCTTTGTGAAACAGCCCCGAAATGGCTCCTTATTGTAAGAGTGCAAAGAGATCACAGTCCCCGAATATTCCCCTATTTACTCACATTTTACGTGTTTTGGGGCCAAGTCACAAAGGTCAGAGAGTGTGTAAAAGATAAATACAGCAGAACTTCCTGAAGTCCTCCGAAATGACATTGTGACTAGAGAAGATTCGCGAGTGTGGAGCAAATCTTTTTATGGGTTAGAAGTCAGGCTCCATCCCCGCGCTATTCCTGGGGTAGGAGAAATGCGCATGTACAGTGAGCAGCCATTTACATTACAACATAAGGAAGCGCGAGAGACGAGTGCGAGTAGGAATGCTGTTAAATGAGGGGATGTAAGGTCACCTTAACACATGTGCTCAATGATTCATTAATAGCTTCAGAATGTGAGTGCTCCACAGGCGCAGCAGAGCATCTGGCTGCTCGTCCCACCGCCCTTATGCCTGACACTGCCTTCAAGTAGTTCCATTTTACACATTTCTTGCTTTGATTAATCAAGTTTTCTTTTTTTTTAACAGATGCAAAGTACAGGACATGTCTGGGAATTTCATTATGCGCTCGGGCATAATTCAATTTGAAATAGTTCAGACTCTCCCAAGTTAGGAAGTCCAATGTTTAAGTAAAACGATTTTAATAAGGGATGTCATGTAATAATCTTTAAATCGGAAACCCATGCAAGCCAACAAAAACTGGATGAAACAAAATCCATACTGAACTACTACAGGATGAAACCGAAAGATGAAAAGCAGGGGTACAGTATTTGGCAAATTCTCTCTGCCTGCCTTCCATTCGAAGTGTCTGATTCGGAACGATAAGAACAAATGAACTTAAAATGGTACTTTAAACCTTCCACAGTAAAAACCCCAAAAGATCGAGATAATGAAAGCCCCTTTTTATGTAGGGCATAGTAAGGTGTCCATTACGGTGGTAAAGATCCGAATGCCTCTACAGTGCAAGTGCATTTCATTTTTACTGCCACCAAAAATAGTGGCGTGCTCAGACTCTTCCTTCGCTTCTCATCTTTCTCTGTTCTGTGCTTCCAATGGGTCCTGCCGCAGTGGCCTGGTGGTCAGTACCGGGAAAGGCACTTTCTTGCAGAGGCAATATGGCATCTGGCATTCATGATTGAACTGAAAATATAATGGCAATTCTAAATTTGATACACTCATGGGTTGCCCTTGGTTAAAAGCAAACCATGTATCAACCCTGCTTTTGAAAATGAATGAAAGAAGAATATGAATTTGAGACTAAAAGTAGCATAACGCCAAGCGAGGGATTAATAGAAACTGGGCACACACAGTTTAGCAATGAGAAATAATCTGATATTTAGGCATTTAGCCACACAACCATCTTTTCAAAAGTAGCTAATGGGTTTCCCGGCAAAAGAAAATAAGGAAGTGTCAGAATTTAAAGGAAAACCCCTACTAAGGCCTAATTTACCTTCCAAAGGGATCGCAACTGAATCAAATGCTCCAACCATTTGGTGTTCTGCAGCGGTCCAGGGAGCAGATTCATGAGGGGATTTATGAGGATGAGAGCAAGAAAAGGCATGTACTTCCATTGAGTGCTCAGAGAAATTGAAAAAAAGTGGTTCCTGATGTGAGCAGTGGGAGGATGCATGTCATCCAGTCAAAGGGATAGAAAAGCACCTTTGCTCAAGGGAAGGACAGACACAAGAATAAGAAGGAAAGCAAGAAGAAGTAGGCAAATGAAGTTGTCTAGAAACCCCACCAATGAAAAGCAACGGGCTGACTCAAAGCATACTTTAAGTACTGGTATTGCATTCAATAGGTTTTTGACAACAGACTGCTAAACGTTGTCTGTAGGCGAGACCTATAAAAATGGTTTAAATGTGATAATACAAGTACCATAGTGCCTAATCAGAAATGAATAAAACATGTGGCCGCTACTGCTTAGCTACACTGGCCATGCATACCTGAGAAAAGTGAAGAAAGCTAGTTTGTGGGAATGCAGCAACGCAACCAAAGTTTCAAGCATAACACCTGGCTTGCGCCTGGGAAAGTGCTACTTTAAAGATATGTCCTTTCAAAAGTGGTACAACAAACAAATGATGGACGGAATGCTGACAATGCAGACATTCTCCCCCAGTCAAGAGATCTGGGTTAAATCCATCGTTCTTTTGCCCACTACGCCACCCCAGTTCAGACATGGCCATATGCAAATCAGTCTTGACCCTGTGCCTCATGGGAACAGTCCAGCCCGAACTGCCAAGCCATGTCTTCCCTGGACCGGAATCAAGCATCCTAGGACCGGTTTCTGGCTATCAGCCGTCATCAGCCAGGATAGCTTGACTCCAGTGGCGTAGTGAGCACGGGTCCCACGTCTGGGAATACCCATCCCACTTAGGGCGAAAAGCGTTACAACAAACAAATGATGGACGGAATGCTGACAATGCAGACATTCTCCCCCAGTCAAGAGATCTGGGTTAAATCCATCGTTCTTTTGCCCACTACTTTCAAAAGTGGTGGCATCACAACATCTTATTCCTTTAAATTGATCAGCTTCCAAGAGGGACATTTCCCAATGATGAGGAGAGCCTGGAACTTGCGGCTTCACCTAAGGCATACCAGGAGCATTATTTTTAATATGGACCAGTGTATACCTTCCATGACAGGCACTTGCCATTGATAATGGTTTTACTACAAACAAAGGGTTTCATGTAATTTGCTATATCCCTTTGATAAGCTTAAAGGAAAGCTCACACATTTCAGGAAGAGCATGATAAATGAATGAGCGAAGGATGTAGCACTACAGGTACCTTATAGCGAAGACTAAAATAATTCTGAAAAAGTTTATATCCTGGTCAAAGTTTTTACCTTCTGACTTAGGGCTTGATTTAGATATTGGGGGCCGTCTACAGCCTGTCAGGGTGGTGGAGGTAATTTCCTCCGCCACTCTGACTGGGCTACGGCCGCCATAGTATGAGATCTCCACTGGCTCAGCAGAGATTTCTGTGCCTTCTGTGAATTCATCACCACAGCAGCTCCTCTGATGGCACTGACATTTTGGTGATTGACCACCATGTACAAGGCAGCAGCTCGTCAAACTTTTCAGTTTTCTAAAAATAAAAAATAACTTTCTTTTGGTAATCTAGAAGATCCTTGAATGCCTTTCTCAGGCATGCTATGGATGTATCCAGATAATCTTTGTTGCTGCATAGTGCATGCACGTCATCACCTATGAGCGATAGGTGTAGTTCATCACCTTTGAATGGTAGGTTTAGGAGCTAGGAAACCCAAATTAAAAAGGTTGTCTGGTGAAGACAGTCCTGTTCATGTACCTCTCTGGTTAACAGAGATAAGGGTTATTTCATAGAGATTTGCACGTAGCAAAGTCTCAGTAAAGATTGCAAGGTTAGGCTCCATTGGTCGTTCAGTCATGTGTAGGACATTGTGAGTCTTTGAAGTAACAGGGCAAAGACACCATCCTAGAATCAAATCAATATGAAAGTATGCTGGTTCTGGACCTTCTAGGAAAGGGAGTTTGCTGTTTTGTTTTTCAGGTTTTGTCTACTTAGACCAATGGTTGTGGTATCGACCAAACATGGTTTTTAGGGTTAGTGGTGAAATTGAAGGTCTCATGGTGGATGGTTAGTTGAAAGCTAGCTTGTCTTGTCTCATTACACCTCTGTTCCGAAAGAAACTGAAAACCTGGCTCTACTCTTGCCAATAACCTTTCCTTCCCCACTGCTACCCTTTCAGCTCTCAGCACCAGGACACTCCTTGGAGTAACAGTGCGCTCTATAAATACCCCCACATAGACATAGACATAGATGTAGACTTGTCAGGTCCTGAGTTGAGCTCATGGAGTTAAAGTTGGCTATGCCAACATTTCATATCTTGTTCTTCTCACTAGTAAAAATTAGAACTAATTTGGAGGAAGCAGGATAGAGTACACCAGCACTTTGCCTCAAATTATGTTATGTTATGTTAATTAGTTTTCGAACGCGCGCAGCTACTCCGAGGAGTGTCCCGGCGCGAGCACAGAGTAACTGAGAGCATAACCATACTAAACAAAAAGATGAGTTTTTAGCAATTTTTTAAAAGCTACAGGATCTTTAATACTGCGAAGCGCAAGCGCAGAGCGCTCCAGGCCTGGGCCGCCAAAACAGCGAAGGAACAGCCACCCAGCCAATGCCGATGAAAACGGGGAACCTTTGCCAGGCGAAGAGCGGAGGAGCGTAGCAGTCTCCTTGGAACATAAAAAGAGAACCGTTTCTGCAAATTAATTGGCCCAAGGCCATGCAGAGCATGATGGGCAATGGTGATGGATTTAAATTTCACCCGGGCCACCATCGGAAGCCAATGAAGAAAGCGAAGATAGCCTCACACGCTACATCTTAAGGGAATCTCTCCCAAAAGCCGAGCCGCCGCATTTTGCACCACTTGAAGTTTATTAAGGGAGTATGCCGGAATCCCCACATAGAGCGCATTAGGGTAATCCAGGCGGGAGAGCATGAGCGCACGGACTACTGTCTATTTCGCCGCCTGTGGGAGAAGTGGGAGAAATCTTCTCAAGATTTTAAGGAGGCCAAAGCAGCACCCTGAGAGTCTCTTTACTTGGGTTGCAAAAGATAGATTATCCTCAAACCAAACTCCCAAGTTCTTAGCAGTACTACTGCTAGAAGATGGTGACAGGAACTCGGATGGCCATATCAGATCTCTAAACCAGGGGAGAAGTTACCACACAAGAGTATCTCTGACTTATCTTCATTACATTTTAATTGGGCGGCCACAAGCCACTTAAATACCGAAGACAGGCAGAATTGAACAGACGCCACGGATTCCTCATCTTTATTCCAGGTGAAAAGTAGCTGAAATCTTTCCCTGTAACTACTTATGCATTCTTTGTTCTTTCATAGTTGGGGTCTGCTAGGGGAGATCTGAACAGAGGTACAGTGGGAAGCTGAACCTTTCAGTCAGATATAGGGAACATAGACGTTGATAAATAGTCAGAGTATAAGCATGTAGGTGTTTTAGTCATATTTTCTTTACATAAGAGAGAATCAAAGTGGTTCCATGATTTATACATTGAGAGTCAGACTTCATCTTCAAAGGAGGAAGAGGGGATATGAAAGGTTTCAGTCCATATGGAGTTTAAGACTTATGGGAGACAGGCATAGAATTAAACAATTCTCATATCTTAGCCAAATGGCATTTTAGTAGAACATCAGGGCTATGTTCTGTTCACTCCTGCAAGAGCATAGCACTGGTGAGAAATAAGGGTTTTGTGGGATTCTTTGGTCGTTTGAAATTGCTAATCATGTTCTTTAATTTGTAAATTAATAGAGTAAACTATTTTGAATGAGAGTTTGACCATACGTCCACAGATGTGAAGTGGTTGGCAGGTGTAGTTTGGAAGGTATTTTGGAAGCCAAACCTCAACACTCATTTGAACTCCAATATTTTGAATATCCCAATGTTTACCTAACTAGTTCGACTCCAAGATCTCCCAGTAATATACTACACTCCTCATTGGAAATTACTTAAATTAGCAGAGTAAAACTGAATAAAATATGAACGCATAAAGAACTGAGCTGCGGATCAAAAACTGGGCAAATATTTGATTTTGTATGAAATCATGCATAAATGTTGTACAGAGAAAAATGCATGAATCGTCATGATGGCCAAAATACAAAATACGAACTCATAAAATTTAGTAAAAATTTCTAACTAGGCAAATCTTTGTAAGTTCCAAGAGTCAAACTCATAAAGAATACAGGCAGCATTCTGGTACAAAATCTAAGAACAAATGGACAGAGTCTCAGGAGAAAATAAAATGCCCAACATCAGGAGTCCATGGAAAATATAGGAAAGAGCCCTGATCCCAAGACCCAGAGGATTTTATACCAAACTGAAGCAAACTATTATTAGATTCTGCAAATTCAGCAGGGTATGATCATTAGTAGGTCCGCATTGGAAGATCAGAAACAGCAATATAATATTCTAAATCTCTAGCACTAATCCATTTCTTAAAGTAAGAGAAATCTTCCACCTTCTCCCTCACAAATTGCACTCCTGAGATGCACAACACAAAATGAAACTTTTCTTAAACAGTGGCGTATAGAATTTAGCAAGCTTACAATGGAACTTCCAGTGGAAGTCCTTGAAGATTATACTTTGGGTACACAAAGGAAGCTTCAGTCACAACAGACAGAATCTTTGATGTCAGTCACTTGATGCTTCGTGGAAAGGAAGTGATAAGTGGTTTACAGCAGTACACTGACTAGGAGGGGGAATGAGCAGTAGCAAAATGAGAAGAAGACCGGAAACTGCATCCACTTAAAATAAATGATGTTACACACAAAATATGTGGCACAACTACTTCACAGTAATAATTACTCTTTCAATTGACATAACAAATTAATTACAAGTCCAATATCAATAATTCATTGGTTACAACTCTATGCATCATTAAAGCCATTCCTTTTCAAAATTATTGTCCACACAATATTTGCATACTTTTTAAAAAGCCATTACAGCATGATGTAGGACAGGGGCCTGCTTGGTGGAAGTGAACAAGCAGCCAGAGGGGGCAGGAGCGGAGAAATGTTAAAACCTGACCATTTATTGCTAATTTTATAATATTCAAATATTTCTATGGACTACAATATTGTAGTTTTTACATATATGACCAATAATATAGCGATATTTTTGTAATCAAACGTGGATATCATTTCAAAGTGGTTTGGAACATCCAGTAGCTTTGAGTATGCTTGCTACTTTAAATGGTACAAATAGGTCAGGAAGCCATGTTATTCAGGGTTGTACATTTGCACATTTCCAAGAAGCGCAACCTCGCTTTCAAACCTGGCAAAGAAACTAGGGTTTTAGAAGAATAATGAATTTATAAATGATATCCTCTCATCCAGGATGCCTTGCTCTTCCTTAGGGAGAAGATCCTGCCACTTGCTTATCACATATGTTTCTGTTAAAGTAAAAAAGTTTCTGTCATGTGGTTAGGTTCTGTAGACTTCCATTGAGAGATAGCACGTATAAACTAGTCTAACTTTTATGTATTTTAGCATTATGCTCTACTGACCTTCATCTAGCGAGAGCACTGGTTATTTAAAATCATAAAAGTCTTTAAATCTTTTGCTGTGCTGTTCGCTAGTTTGCATTAAATGCTAGTTCGACTTTAGACTTCCCTATGTGTTGTGTTTACTGTTTAACAGAAAGGTTGTCCGCTAAGTCAACTGAAAGGTCTGGCATAGCTGCTCTCATCAAACTCTATTAGGGGCTCTATTAATACCCAGTAGAATGTGTGAGCACAAGTTTGACGTTAAAAATCATAATGTTTATATTTGGTCATGGTTAATAAAAAAAAAATTACATTTGTTGCTCAACCAATTACATGTGTTGTGCAGTTAGTGCTGGACCTGCCTCCCAGTGAGCATCGAGTAACCTGGACTCCAATCTTAGAAGAAAGAGAAATAAAGCAAAGAGAAATAAAAAGTCCAGTTAGAAACAAAAATAAACCCACTAAATTAGCATAGCAATCCACCGTGCTGGCACATAAATGTTTATGTGTAGGTTTTGTAAAGCACATGGCTGTCCGAGGGCTTCAGAGCGCTGATTGAGAGTACTGAAAAGGGATAACTATGCAGATTCGAGGTTAATGGGGGAATAACCATTTCTTAAGTTTTTTTCCTAAATACGAGTTCCTCTTCCAGCAGTCTTATTTCGAGGGGCAGGTCATTCCAGTGCTTTAGGACCAGATGTGCAAATGATCTGCTGCCCCATCTCGTTCTCTTAATTCCAGAAGCTCTGAGGAGGCGTTCTTGGGACGATCTTAATTGTCTTGCAGGAACATAGGGGAGGACAAGGCCTCTCATTTTAGAAGGACCTCTGTTAGTTATTGCTTTATGTGCAAGGCAGAGGGATTTAAATGTGATGCTTGCATCAACAGGCAGCCAATGAAGCCGTTTCAAAGACTCCCTCACCGGTTCATGATTTGGAATTTTGAGAAGAAGCCTGGTTTCCATGTTCTGCACAATCTGGAGTCTCTTTATAACATATTTTGGTGATCCCAAATAGAGGGAGTTACCATAATCCAGGTGGGAGACTACCAAGGCTTAACCCCTTCAGTGCCCGCCCCTTTCCCCGCCCTGTGCCGGCCTTTGCATTAGCGGGCGGGGTCTATGACGAGCTGGACTCGTCATGGGCACAGCGCTACCGCGGCCCATGACGAGTCCAGCTCGTCATGGGCACTGAAGAGGTTAAATCACAGTTTTTCTTAGGTGCTCCGTGATAGACTTCAGAATCTTCTTGATCGTTCTGAGTAATTCAAAGCATGTGTCAGCCATTTTTTTGCTTGGTCGTCCAGTGTTAGTGCTCTGTCCATCCACATTCCCAGATTCTTAATGGGGGAGTTTGGAACAGGAGGGTTCCCCATGCAGCTCGGCCAACTAGTCGGAGGCCTGGGAATAGGGTTATTCCCGTGAATCAACAGTTTTTTCTTGCCGCCGTTTAATTTCAAACAGCCGTTAGTCATCCATTTAGCCACTCTTTCCAAACAGGGAACTAAATGGTGGTGTTCCAAGTTCGAGCCGTTTGCAAAGGAAACCACCAGCTGCGTATCATCTGCTTAGGATACTATGGACAGGCCAAATTCCTGAACCATTTTTGCCAGCTGTCGCATGTAAACATTGAACAAAGTGGGCAGAGTGAGGAGCCATGTGGCACCCTGCATATAGATGGCATACTAACGGAGAAGCATAACGTTTTCAAGACCTGGAAGGATCTATCTTTTTGAAAGGAGGTAAGTCAGTCCAGAGCTTTGTTCTGGATCCCCACCTCTCTAAGCCTATCAGTCAGGACAGCGTGGTCTACAGTAACGAAAGGCACACAGATCTAGGAGCGGAATCGCGGACGAGCCACCTTTGTCTAGTATGCCTTTGAACTTCATGGTGACTGCCAGAAGGGCAGATTCATTGCTATGCTGAGCATGAAAACCCATATGTATGGCATGAAGATAATGATTATCTTCCAGAAAACAAGACAATACATAGTTGGCATGTTTGTCTAACAGTTTTAATACAAAAGGTAACAGCAAGATTGGACGATAGTTACCAGCATTGTCAGGGCATAGATGGAGTTTCTTAAGCAGAGGCCTGATGATTGCATGTTTCCAGTTTTTGGGAACAATTCCTGAATATAGTGAGCAGTTGAGTAGCTCAGTTATCGAAGGAAGAATGTCCTCCATGTCTTTAGATAGAATGTGGGGGGGTGCTGGATCTAATGGGGATCCTGATTTAGTCTCACTCATGAGAACACATATATCATCTTCGTTCAGCAGTGAAAAACGTTTTAAAACTGAAGAAGTCAGAGTCTCGATATCCTTTGTGCCACTAGGATCGATCATATATAACTAAAACTTTTTTCTGGAAGAATGCCGCTATCTCATTGCATCTTTCCTTGGTGGATTGCGGAAGGGTGTTACTCTGATTTACTGTTGTCAGTGCTTTGACAAACTTAAATAGTTCCTTGGGGGAACTACGAGGCCTGATTGATCTTTTCCTCATAAAATTTGGCCCAGGCTTTCTTGATGTCATTATGATAAAGCCTAATGGCTGTTTTATATTCAGTTTTTAAAGATGATTAATAAAACTTCCTCCATTTCCTCTCAAGTAACTTACGTCCTTTCCTTAAGGAGGCCTGATGGATATTAAACCAGGGGGCTCTTTTAGTATTCGTAATAGGTTTTGTTCCCATTTCTGAGATGCACTCGTCTAATGATTGTGCAATCCACTTTTCCCATTGCGAGTAAACCTTATCTAAATTGCCCTTTAGATTTGGAGTTGAGTCCTCCAGGGATCTGA
Organism: Triturus cristatus; assembly: GCF_964204655.1. Lineage (NCBI taxonomy): Eukaryota > Metazoa > Chordata > Amphibia > Caudata > Salamandridae > Triturus > Triturus cristatus. The sequence goes on along the minus strand of NC_140587.1, from coordinate 312,697,583 downwards.
TCCATGCCTCAGAGACAAGTTTGGACCAGTTCCGCGTTGGGTAATACAAGGCCTTAGGATAAGTATTACTGCATGGTTTAGGTTGCATCAAAGGAATGAAGTAATGATCCGACCATGGAACAGGGATCGAGCCAGAAACTTGAATCTTTGGGTCAGTACAAAATATTGGGTCAATTATATGCCCTCTTGCATGTGTGGGGGTCATTATGTGTTGTGTTAACTGCACCACCTCCAGCTCCTGCGCCAATCTTTTAATAGAAGGTGCATTAAGTACATCAAAGTGCATATTAGCATCGACCAGGATAGTGATTTGAGATTTCCTCACAACTAGGCTATCTAAGATGTCTGGGAGGGAATGTATGTCGATACAACGCGTGGTGTTACCACGTGGTAGGTAACAACGCAGTTGTTACAACAACCACGTTGTTACCACTCATGGCATTACATCGCAAGTCGTTTCAACGACTTGCGCTAGGTGGCGCGCTGGATTTAGGAATAGTATTAATTACTATTCCTACTCCTGTTAGCGCAACAGCAGGGAAGGTGTTGGATTTAAAATCCAACACCTTCCCTGGTGTTGCACACCACCTAGCGCAAGCCGTTGAAACGACTTGCGATGTAATGCCATGTGTGGTGAAAACGCGGTCGTTGTAATGACTGCGTTGTTATTAACCCGCATGGTATTGCCAGTGATGTAAACGTTGTCTTCCCTGGTAGGGCATCCGCAAATGTCATACTTGAACCTGGGGGTCTATATATTAGAACTCCCACCATTGTACACGTAGGAGAAAATGTAATGACAAATTGAAAACTTTCGCAAGCTGGTATTAGAAGAGGTGTGGTAACACATCTAAACTCCTCCTTTAGTATGATGGCAATATATCTACCTGATTTTCCTATACAATCCTGTCTGTGTATTTGAAATCCTGCAGGAAGGGCCATTAAAATATCAGGGATGGAGCTATCATTAAGCCACATTTCCATAATAAACAGCACATCCTTATCTCTATAGCATGCCTTGGAAGAGAACGGTTATTCATTGAAACCCATCTTCCATACTTCCTTATTCATTTGTGGGGATTTTATTATCTTGTCTTGTCCCTTTAATACATATTCACACAGTGCACATACCTCTTCACTTCTGTCCAGGTTATCCACCCTGAGTGAGGGGGCACAGATTTGGGCAGGATTCCTGGCCCCTGGTCCTGGTTGGGCATGGTCGGGTACAAACAGGCTTGCCTTTGGTGCTCCAGCAGCGCACCCGCACCACAGCCACCATACAAAGATGTGAATGTCTAACTACTAGAGCGCCAACCTTCCGGCAGCACTCTCACAACTCTATGGTAGGGGTACCTCTCTATGGTTGCACTTAAAAAAGAACAAAAAATACAATTACCCCAACATAAACAGCATTCCACAATTAAAATCAGTCCTTTTACAAAATTGAAAGTTTGTTAAAAAAAATTTAATCAGCTGTTTAAAATCGGATAACAGTCAACAAAATGTTCTACTATCAGACAAGGTTTCCCCAGAGCAGTGCTCTCACCTGCATGCCCGCACCCCAGCCGGCGTATAAAGATGTGGGTTTCTAACTACTAGAACACCAACCTTCCAGCAGCTCTTTTGCATTTCTATGGTAGGGAGGACAAAAACACCTCTCTATTGTTGCGCTTATAAAAGAACAAAAATTCCCCCAACTTAAGCAATGTTCTCCACAGTGTGATCTTTGTAGCAAACAAATTTGTCTTAAATTATACAACTAGAGAGCGAGAGAGTGATTAATAATTTTATAGTACTAAAGATATATGTGTCTATAACCGAACCAAAATTGATGAAAGAATAAAGGCACAGTTGAAAGATGAGAGTACCCAGGTTCCAAGAGTTCATCCTTTATTGCACGTCTCCACTTCTCCACATCTCACTCTGTAAGCACTTCTAACAGAACAGAATCCTCCACCAACATCCTAAAGCAGGCTGCACTGCCAACTGTCAGAATGTTCCAAGAACCATAAGGAGTAGGGGAAATGGAATGTACTATTATAATAAAGTAGAAAAACTGTGACTAAAAATGCAATAATACAACACACAGAAAGACATTGATGACCATAAGTTACGTTATGTTTTGTTATTTATATTTCGGAAAGCGCAGCGGTTACCCAAAGGTGTCCTGGCGCAAGCTTCTACCATATGGACACAGGTTGATATGGGAATCCTACATGCTGAAAAGCCAAGATTTTAGTCCTTTCCTAAATGCCATAAGGTCAGTAGCGGTTCTGATATCGAAAGGAAGTTCATTCCAGGCGCTTGCGGCACAGGTATCAAAACTTCCCCCTCCCCAGGTGACTGTTTTGATTGGGGGTACTGTCACCATATTAGCTCCTGGGGAGCGGGGAGCTCTTTTAGGGACATACCATTGAAATTAACAAATAAAATGTTCTGTTCCAATTCCTTGGAGGGCCTTAAAGACAGCACATATGGATTTAAAACGCACCAGTTGTCTGACTGGCAGCCAATGAAGCCTTTTAATTTTCTAGGTAACTGACTGGCGTGCCAGTAAGCAGTCTTGCTGCCTCGTTTTGCAGAAGTTGGAGTTTATTTAAGTGTCGCTCTTGAATGTTCAGGTAGAGGCTGTTGCAATAATCCAACCTTGATCGAATGAGAGATGTTATAACTATACGTTGACTGCCCTCAGGCAAAAAAGGCATTATTTGCTTGATCATAACGAGAGAGTGGAAACTGGCTGATTCAACGGCATTTATCTGGTCCCCGTAGGTGAGTTTATTGTCAAGTATGACTCCCAGATTTTTTGCTTTCCTGGTAGGTTTTGGAAGGGTGCCTAATTCTTCCGGCCACCAATCGGGGGTCCAGAAATTGATGATGATGATCTCAGTCTTGCCCGAATTTAGCTTTAGGCAATTCTGTGTTATCCACATCTTGACTGATTTCATGCTGTCATGAAACCTCTTACCCTTTTCTGATTCCTGCCCTGGCAGCAGAGACACAACAATTTGTGTGTCATCTGCATAGGAAGTGAGAAAAAAGTCGAATGATCTGATCAGGGCGGTCAGGGAAGATTCATAAACATTGAAAAGAGTGGGGCTAAAGGATGGCCCCTGCTACTCCACAGGGTAGGGAAAAAGGTTTTGAGCTAAATTTGTCCAGAGCCACAATTTGTGTTCTTTCAGTCAGGAAGGATTTTAGTACCTTCCAGGATTTTCCCTAAATCCTGCAAGCTGACAAACAGTCCACCAGGAGATCATGATGGACTGATCGAAGGCCGCAGAGAGATCCAACATAATCATTGCTGAATTGCCACCCTGATCCAGGGCTTCCCTTATTTCTTTGGTGGATTTTATAAGTGCAGAATCTGATCTATGTCCTTCTCTAAATCCATATTGAGTAGGATCTAAAATATTATTTACCTGGAGAAAGGAACTAAGCTGTGTATTTATGGCTTTCTCTAGCAGTTTAGCCGGCAGTGGAATGCGAGTGATTGGCCAGAAGTGTTAGGATCCTTAGGTTCTATATTTTGCTTTTTCATCAGTGATTGATGCTAACTTACATGTTTTGAAGAAATGCCCTGGCTCAAACATGGCATTAAATAAGGAAGTGAGCAACATGGCACTAGGTTCATGAGCTAATTTGATCACAGACACTGGACAAGGTTCATAAGGAGAGCCTGACTTGATAGATGCGAGAAGCGTTATAGTATCTTTAGTGGGCAGTGGCCAAAACATATCCAAAGTGGGCAGTAAGTCAGTTGTTAATTTGGTCCCTGCAATTAGAACATCCGTCCCTTCCATCAGGGAGAAACTAAATGACGAGAAGATGAGCTCCACCATTTGTAAGAAGAAAGTGGTGATTTCCTCACATAGCTCTTGACTGCTCTGAGTTTTAGGTGGACACGGGGAAGCCAATCTAGATACAGTCCTAAAGAGTTCTTTGGTTGAACATTTCACCAGTTTAATTTGGCTTGCGAAGAATGCTCTTTTTATATTAAATAAGAGCCTTTTGTAGACAGTAAGACTTTGTTTGTATAGTTCTTTCTCTGCTTCATTATATTCTCTTCTCCAGTTGCATTCTAGACGCTTACAAATGAGTTTTTGTTTCCTTAGTTCCTCAGAGTTCCAAGGGGCTGTGGGTTGGGATCGTTTGGGATGCAGAGTTTTCACAGGGGCTTGTTTTTTGCAGGCTGTCTCCACCCACTTTGTATGCCACATAGTAGCCTCCTCAACTTCTGTGGGCAGCAGGCAGGCAGTGGCGGTGAGAAGGTCTTCTAACTATGTGCCCATAAGGTCAATGCCAGTGAGAGCACAGGAATTTCAGTATACCACAAAAGTTTAATTAAAGCAACAATTACCTAGGAGATATATAACAATAATTTAGTGGCGTCTGACTGTACTCATTTAACAATAGTGCCTTATTTGAGTCCTTAAAATCTTTTTAGATGTTGCTAAGTCAGTTCTTGAGATGAGTGTTAACCCCTAGGGTGCTCATGACGGAGCGGTTCTGTCATGAGACACGGTTGGCGAGTGCTCATGAAGGAACCGCTCCATTATGGCACCCACCCATGGGGGAAGTGCTGGCGCTCCCCCCATGGGCAGCCCAACATCGTGCCACAAAGGGGGATGGCAGCGGAAGAGCTTCCGCTGCCACCCCGACCCTTCTTGGGGATCCTGTGACGTCAGCGTGCACACCACGCGCCAACGTCATCAGGAAGCGCTGGACGCCTGGAAACCATTTATTTCCAGGCGTCTGTTAGAGGAAGAGGTAAGTTTTTGTGCTACGGTGGGGCAGGGAGGACAGATCTGTTTGCATTGAGGCATTGGGGGAGAGGAAAGAGTGTTTCCTCTCCCCTGATGTCTCAATGCAGGGCATTCCTGCTGCACAACCGCGCACAGCATTGCGATCATGCAGCAGGAATGCCGCCACTAGACACCAGGAATGTCTTTTTTCTTGAAAGGATGCGACTCCTTGGACAAGGGTCGCTTCCTAAGGGGGATAATTATTTTAAAGACTTTTCTGCCCCCCCGGGGACAGATCGCCTGATTATTTTGGCGTTTCTGGTCCCGGGGGGGGCAGAAAAGCCCACTAGAGCCAGGGATTTTTTTTAAATTACATTGGAAGCGACGCCTTGGGCAAGGGTTGGGGCCATAATGTTTTTTTAAAGTATATTCTGCTCCCCGGGGGCAGATCGGTTTGTTTATTTGGCCTTGCTGTCCCCAGGGGGGGGAGCAGAAAACCCCACTAGACACCAGGGAGTGTTTTAAATTGTAAATGGAACTGACCCCTTGGGCAAGGGTTGCTTCCTTCTGGGCCTAAATAATTTTTAAGACTTCTCTGCCCCCCTCCCCCCCCCGGGGACAGATAGCCTGCATTTTTGGTGTTTCTGGCCCGGGGGGTGGTGGGGGGGCAGAAAAGCCCACTAGAGCCAGGGAGGTTTTAAAAATTAAAACGGAAGCCACCCCTTGGGCAAGGGTCACTACCAGGGGTCATATTTGTTTTAAAAGTATATCCTGCCCTCCCGGGGGCAGATTGGTCTGTTTATTTGGCCTTTCTGCCCAAAGGGGTGGCAGAAAATCCCACTAGACACCAGGGAGTATTTTAAATTTTAAATGGAAGCGACCCCTTGGGCAAGGGTTGCTGCCTTATGGGCCTTATTAATTTTTAAGACTTTTCTGCCACCCCTGGGGACAGATCGCCTGTATTTTCTGGCATTTCTGGCCCGGGGAGGGCGCAGAAAAGCCCACTACAGCCAGGGATTTAAAAATAAATAAATTGGAAGCGACCCCTTGGGCAAGGGTCGCTTACAGGGGACATATGTTTTTATATGTGCATTCTGCCCTCTCTGGGGGCAGATCAGGCTGTTTATTTTGCCTTTCTGCCTGGGGGGGAGGGTCAGAAAAAACCACTAGACACCAGGGAGTTATTTAATATTAAAATGAAAGCAACCCCTTGGGCAACGTTCGCTTCCATTGGCCAGATTTTTTTAATGTGTGTATTCTGCCCACCCACCCCCCCCCCCTTCCTGGGGCTGATCGGCCTGTTGTTTTTTGCCTTTTTGCCCCGGGGGGGGGGGGGGCAGAAAATCTACTTGGCATAAGGGATTTTGTTTTGTGTGTAATGGAAGTGACATGGCTGTTTCCAAGGGGGTAAAATTTGGTTAATATTTTTTCTGCCCCTCCTGGACACAGATCTGCCCCTTTTTTGGCCTTGCTACCCTAGGCGGGAGGGGGGAGGCAGAACACCCTACTAGGCACCAGGGATTCCTTTCTTTAGCAAGGGGGGCAGATTTCTGTCTGCTGTTTTCTGCCCCATCTGGGGGACAGATCGGCCTGGCAGACAACCTCACCCGATCCCTTGGGCAGGATCACCCCGCATTTTTCTCAGCCCTATTTGAAGGCCCATCTGGTAGATTGACCATTTGGTTAGTGACATAGCGTGTTATAATGTTAATTGTTTTATTTCTTGTGAATTTCAATTGTAATGCTTTATTTCTCCCTTTTTGTTTTAGTTCAAGGCTTTTGCTCTTTAGACTGTTCCAGGTTGCGGTTTTGTTACTGGTGGTTCTGCTGTTTGTGTAGTTGCATGTGTTTGGTAATAGACTTTTTTTGTACAATGTAAATGGTTTTCATTTCTCTGCATGAATGTGTTTTTTGCAAATGGTGTAATAATAGCAGTATGTTTGGCTTCTGTTTTTTGAGTCTCAAAAACTTTTTGCATTTGTGCTCGATGTGTACTTTGTTGTCTTGTGAGTAATTGGTTTTGTTTTTTTCTTTCAAGTGGGATATTGTTGGTCTTTGCTGTCTCTCTGCATAGTAGGTGCTGGTGAGTGTAGCTGTCTCTTGCAAGTGAAACATATCATTTTTGAGTATATAGAACTTTGTGATAAAGGCACACATTTATTTTACTTACTTATTTTGCACAGTGTTGGTTGTTGTGTGGTAAATAAAATATTACGCTCTCAGAATTTCAGAATATCAATAGGATCATGCATAAAGCAAGAGGCTGAGTCTGTGGTATCAGGTTCTAAAAGGGATTTATTCCAATAACTCGAGTCAAAGGGAGAATATTTCCATCACCAAAATTGGATCTGGAAAGGGGCTCAAAAGTATTCTCAATATTCTCAAAACATTATTCACAGAGTACAGTATATATACATTTCTCAATTGTACGTAAGCAAAAGAGCAAGAGAGAATGAGATAAGAGCATGTGGGCGTGTAAGTAGGCGTGAAGGTGGGCGTCCATGTGGGCGTCCACTTGATGATAATGGGTAATTTGTCATGTGTGGGTGGATACCTGGAGGGGGTTGCGTGATCTGCTGGAATTGTACTGGAACTTTGCCTTACTTGTGCTCAACTCGAGCATGACGTGTAACTGACGTGGGGCTAGAGGGAGAAAGGGACTTGACATTTAGCTCTACATGTGGAGACAAAAGTCTGGGGTTATGTCAACCTAATCCCAAATCATATCTAACATCCTATGTTTAAAGAACTATGTTATCCAAAAAGAAAGGTCTCTCGAACAAAATCTATTCTATACTGACTGTGAGTGCGTGTACAAGCGTCTAAGTGTCTACACTAGATGCGAGGGCAGAAATCTTTCATAGTAATAGGGCTATGAATTACTTGCATAAAGACAGAGAGGCCGGGCCTTTTGCTCGGTAGCTGAAAGAATGTTTACTTAAACTACTAGACAGGAATGCATTGGATAGGGAGCGGAGCAAAACAGATAATCTTGAAGGTGAAATACAGTTTTTGGCAGGCAACAGGCTGGAGTCAGGCACCGTTAGCCGCGCAGGGAGTAGGACAAAGTTCATGGGTACAGATGCGAGCTCAGACTGGAGCTTTCAGAGGCAGAAGGCAGAAAAGGCTTGATGGCAGAATCAGGGCCTACTCGTCTGAACTGTAAAATGGGATAAGTGAACCATATAAAAGCCGGTGGCCTTTCATACTTAGGAATACAATATCCGGCCCATTCATGGCGGATCTGAAAGAGGACATGTGGACGGTGGACGCACATGTGTTTGCGTCTTCATAACTGGAACTGGAGGGAACATACATGTACTTGTGATTTATACATGAAACCGTTGGGGTCCAAGATAGGGGACATAACTGACCAGAAAAATCCATATTTCCACAGTTGTTGACTTGTTTGTGCAGTCTCCTTTCTTAGTAAGGATAATGGCTAGCCGCAGGATTACTGCTCAGCAGGTTGTTGGTATGCTTTTTGAGTCTTCCTCTGACAATGATTCAGAGACTGACTTTGCATCTGAGGCAGAGGAGAGAGGGGAAGATTCAGGCAGTGAGTTTTCTCTTCACATGGAATCATCGGATGATGAAGCTACTCTCAGTGAGGATGAAGCTACTCTTAGTTCAGATGAAGTGCCTGTTTTAGAGGAGAACATTGATGTGCCGATAGTGCAGCAAGAGGCATCTGGGCTGCAGCCTGGGGCTGCAAGGCTTTCAGTTTAAAATGATGACCTCTGGGTTGCCCCAGGCATGGTACAGCTGGCATTGCCAGACTTTACTGATGTTCCAGGGTGTAGAGTGAATACAGAACATTTTTTGCCGATTCATTTTGTTCGGTTGTTTATGGATGATATGTTTTTAGGACTGGATATGTCTCTAATTTCAGGGTTTACACCGGTAAGGAATCCAGGATTAACCCCCTTGGTTGTCTGTCCACTTTTGGAGTGACTGAGAAAATTGTGTGGGAACTTGGTAGAAGACCTTTTAACAAAGGTCACCATTTATATGTAGATAACTTCTACACTGGTGTGAGGTTGGTCAGGGAATTGGCCAAAGTGGACACTTGCTTGTGGCACAATCCGCTCTAACCGTAAAGGTTTCCCAAAAGGACTTGTTTGTCAAAAGCTTGTGCGGGGACAATGCAGTGCGCTGCATTGCAAGGACATTTTAGCTGTAAAGCTTTCTGACAGGAGAGATGTCTACATGCTGACTACCATCCATGATGAAAGCACTTCACCTGTGATTGTTTGGGGTCAGGTTGCTGAAGCTCACAAACCTGTGTGCATTTTAGACTATAATAGGCACATGGGTGGTATTGATAGAGTAGATCAGAGGTTGGAACCTTACACTGCTCTTCGTAAGGCTTACATTTGGTATAAGAAGTTGGCTATCCATCTTTTACACTTGGCAACCTTTAATGCTTTTGTTGTATTCAAGGATTCTTGTCCTGAGTCAAAGATGACTTTTGCTAAGTTTCAGGAGTCTGTAATAGGCAGCCTTGTTGTAGTGGAACAGGCAAGTGTTCCTAGAGTTGGAGTGGTGGAGGATGTGGCTAGATTGAAAGATCGCCACTTTCCTGATCACATTCCGCCCACACCCTCCAAAGACTTTCCCAGTAGGAGATGTAGAGTCTGTTGGCGAAGAGGTACGCGAAAGGAGACTCGTATGTACTGCCCCAAGTGTCCTTCTAACCCTGCACTGTGTGTGCCTGCTTGTTTTAGAATGTACCACCCGAAAAATAATTTTTGGGAGCATCCATGAGCAGTAAAGTGAACTGCATGGTCTCTATTGTTTTATATGTTTTCTTCAGTTTCAAGGTTGGCATTTGTGCAATGTATTTAGTTTCAGATTTTGTGTTAGTAAATTTGTATCTATTTGCAATTTGTTTGTGTTTTCTTTTTTTTATAAAAGAATTCTAAATGTGATGGCGGTGTGGGTAGGCTGGCACTTGGCTGGTGGTGTGTGCGGACTGGCGCTTGGCTGGCGGTGTGCGTGGACTGGCGCTTGGCTGGCGGTATGCGTGGACTGGTGCTTGGCTGGTGGTGTGTGTGGACTGGCGCTTGGCTGGCGGTGTGCCTGGACTGGTGCTTGGCTTGCGGTGTGCCTGGACTGGCAGTGTGCGTGGACTGGCGCTTGACTGGTAGTGTGCCTGGACTGGCGCTTGGATGGTGGTGTGCATGGACTGGCGCTTGGCTGGCGGTGTGCATGGACTGGGGCTTGGCTGGCAGTGTGCGTGGACTGGTGCTTGGCTGGCAGTGTGAGTGGACTGGCACTTGGCTGGTGGTGTGTGTGGACTGGCGCTTGGCTGGCGGTGTGCGTGAACTGGCGCTTGGCTGGCGGTGTGCGTGGACTGGCACTTGGTTGGCGGTGTGGGTGGACTTGCGCTTGGCTGGTGGTGTGGGTAGACTTGCGCTTGGCTGGCGGTGTGGGTGGACTTGCGCTTGACTGGCAGTGTGGGTGGACTAGCGCTTGGCTGGTGGTGTGTGAGTAGTGACTGGCTGCTGGTCACTACACACACTGCTAGCCAAACGCCACTCCATGCAATCCGTGAGCTGGTGTGATTGCTGTGTCAGGAATGTGGGCATGTGAAAGTGATGGGCCCTTGAATGGCACTGTGTGCTGGTGGATGTGAGTGTTGTAATGTGATGGGCCCACGGCTGGCGGTGTGAATGGTTTTGTATGTGTAACACGTATGAAAGGTGTATGAATGGCCTGTAAAGCGGTTGGTGCCTTGTCGTGGCTTTACAGCTCACGAGCTGAGAGCCACTGGTTCAGTTTTTTGTCCTTTCAATTATTGACAGTGCATTTCAATTTTGTGAAATCTCTTGTTCATAAAATTTTATATACTGAACCATCACTCGCCCTCGTGCTAAATCCAAACTAAACACCCATGGGAGTACATGGTGATGTCTCTCTTGTGGACCCCAACAAGTTATCTTACCCACAATGTCCTGCAAACCTCAAAATGTCACATTTTCCTTGCATTATTGTGCCCAAAGTTTCACGCTGCAGAAAGTAACAACAAATTTCCAGCCCCCAAGCATTTCTTCAAGTATCCCAATAGAAATGGTACCTCACTTGTGTGGGTGGGCCAAATACCCACGGCAGGGAAGGGCCCAAAACCTATTGAAGCGACACCAAAATTACCTATCACAAACCAACCTGGTTTTGCATGGGGGGTCCCATGAATTTTTGGCCCGGGGCTCGGCGGCCATCTAGGGAAACCTACCAAACCCACACATTTCTGGAAACTAGACACCTGGGGAGTCCAGCGAGGTATGGCTTGCATGGGTCCCCCAACATTCTCCTACCCAGAATCCCCTGCAAACCTCAAATTTCACTGAAAAAATCACTATTTTCTCAAATTTCTGTTGGGAAAGTTCTGGAATTTGCGTGGATCCACAAATTTCCTCCCACCCAGCATTCCCCCAGGTCTCCTGATAAAAATGGTACCTCATTCGCGATTGGGTGGGTCAAGGACACGCGACAGGCAGGGGCCCAAAACCAATTGAGGCGCCATCAAAATTGCCTATCACAAACCAACCTGGTTTTGCAAGGGGCATCCCATGTGTTTTTGGCCCGGGGCTCGGCGCCCATCTAGGGAACCTACAAAACCCACACATTTCTGGAAACTAGACACCTGGGGGAGTCGAGTGAGGTATGGCTTGCGTGTATCCCCTAACATTCGCCTACCCAGAATCCCCTGCAAACCTCAAATTTTGCTGAAAAAAATCAATTTTCTCAAATTTCTGTGTGGGAAAGTTCTGAAATCTGTTGAGATCCACAAATTTCCTCCTACCCAGAGTTCCCCTAGGTCTCCCGATAAAATTGGTACCTCACTTGTGTGGGTAGGCATAGCGACTGCAACAGGAAATGGTCCAAATCATTCGGTGGAGACTTCAAAATGACATATAACAAAACTACCCGGTTTTGGGGGGGGGGGGTATCATTTTACTCGGGAGACTCAAGGGAACACTGTGGGGTCGTACATTTGTGCCGGCACGGTGATTACACATCAAAATATGTAGAAAATGTGGTTCTTTCAGCTAAATTTGAGGTTTGCATGGTATTCTGGGTAGGAAAACGTTGGGGGATCCACACAAGCCATACCTCATTGGACTCCCTCGGGTGTCTTGTTTTCAGAAATGTTTGTGTTTGGTGCTTTCCCAAGATGTGTTTAAAGATAGAGAGAGACCCCTTGTAAGATTCAAGGGAATAGGGTACTCTTCCAAGTAACAACTAGCAGTCCCTTGAACACACATATATTAAAACAATGTAACTTTTCGAAGATAGTCACTATACACAAAATCAAATTGAAAAACCATATACATTTATTTTATAAAAACATGTATTTCATCACATTTAAAAACATCACTTTGTATTGATTGCTATTCTAATCAACACCCTAAATCTAATCACATACAAAATTTCATGACTAGCAAGTGCATACAAAAAGCTCAAGACAAAATTACACATTTGTCATACACGAATCAAATAATTAAAAAACATATACACACCCCTATTTTAAGCCCACATAACAGAGAGAGTACAACATGAAGAAGACACTATACTTTGTCATAAAATATACATCCAATTTGAGACAGCTCTGAGGATTAGACACTTGTAAGATCTTGACCCATTTATCCTATCAAGTGGATATCCGTTCCTTTGGATTGTATTTATCCTATGCGTCGACGCGTTTCGATGGGCTTGATTTCTGCCACTATCTTTGTCAAGACCAATAATTGATGTTTTTCTCTCGTTCAGTGTTGATTTTTAAATTTCAACTAAGGAAAGAAAAGATTTATTGATATGTTTAGATGGGTTATCCCTTTCATCTATTTCATCAATGTTTCCACTAAACTATGCCTTGTCTAGACTGGCCCTAATCCTAGTATCGTTGTATCTGGATAACTAAATGTCCCAGAATTTTTAAGGCACTGTCCCTTTCACTCTTAATACTTGATGCCTTATATTACTTACGCTAGTCTTTACATTCAATATTTGTATTTATGCGATCTCCATTGATGAATATTCTCACCTGAGTGTATTTTACTCCTAGTTCCTTTTTAGTGCAACCCACTACAGATGGTTGGGCGATACTTCTTATGTAACGGCAATTAATGTTCCACCTTCGTCCTTCACCTATATATAATCTGTAAAGCATATAAATTACCTTATGTCCATTCTATTTACACATTCACTTTACTTAACTACCTCACTCTATGCCTCTAGATTATATAGTTTATGTTTAATTTACATTCTTACCGTTAGACTTGTATAGTGCTGCTACGGCTTATCAGAGAAAAAGGGCACTGTTCTTGCTCTGTTCAATTGGCCCCGTTATTGTTGTCCGTTTGTTGTAATCTATAATACATACATATTATGTTCATATCCCTGCTATGTACGACCTACTCAATTCCTATCATTGGCCCTTTGTTTTAAAAAAAAAATTCCTACCTTTTTTTCCCATTTATGTTATGGCCCGCATGTAATTCTGTTTCTTCCACTTTAAAGCAGGTATAATTGCGACCTGTTCGGGGACCGGAAATGAATGGAGCGTCCTCCCTGTTTAACACTTCCCCTATTTTGAGATAAAAGAAGGGTTTTTAAAATGAATGTTAAAGAAACTTTAGGAGTGTGCTTTCTCAAGATGTCCGCAGAGCCCCGGGCCAAAACCCCAGGTGGCACAGCTCCTGTGGTGATTGGGCGCCTGCACTCTGCACCCGGCTGCCCCAGTGCTGCTGGTGGTGCAGCTTGAGTGCCTACCTGGACCTTGGGGGACCTTGGTCCTAACTCCCAAAACACGTAGCCATTTACTTTCCTGAGAACCGTTAATTCTTTTTCTCCCATAGGAACCAACGTTACGAGTTTTGTTCGTAAAAAATTAATGGAGCAGAACTTTTATATGAAAGAAAACTAACTATATTTCAATCCTGAAAAAGTCTTATTTACCTTGTATTGTAGGATCCACGTTGTGGTATCTAGGCATACCACCCTGCATAGTCGATCTAATCCAAAAGTAACGCAAAAGTAATTGCTTGGTAATTTAAACGGTTTTTAAAGCACAGCAAAACTGTACCGATTGCATATCCATTTCCAATTGCATTACCTTGTAAAGTTTTACAATTGCAAACACATTTTACCTACCTGTATCAAGTCCGGCTTAACGATAAAACAGAAGCATGCATTTTTTATTCTTACCCAATTGGTCTGGAATCTGTCTCTGAGTGTGTGAAATCAGTCTTTGATTGAGTGAATACAATAAATGCTTAACACACCCTCCTAATAGGCCTACCTGCTTGCCAACAATACCACAAAGAGAGCTGTTAGTACTTATCTAATTTAGCCTCTGCTATATCTCTTGGGAATCCCTTGACTCTGTGCACACTATACCTTACTTTGGTATTGTGTATATATAGAGAGACAGCTTCCAACACAGAGTGTCTTTGTAAGTTTAAAACTGCTCCACTTTTCAAACATGGGCCACTTTTTAGTTTTCAAATTTACTAATAGTGGCCACTTTTATTTTGGTGCCTGTCCCAGTCCAACTCTGTGCATCCTCCAAATTAAAGCCTTGTACTGAGGTTGCCATTCTTCCTGACTTCAGGGTCCAATAGTTGAGTGTCTGTTATCCTATCCTCTGGGGGTGGAGGGTCATAAGGACAGAAGTTTGAGGCACCATTCCATTTTATTACAAGATCTCCACAATTTAAACAGCCCTACCGAGCCCCACGCGCTAAAAGGGATGGGGAGTCTTGGACCTGTACAGCGTCCTTTTCTTCTTCGTTGGACAACTCTCAAGGATTTAACAAGTAACTACCACAAATGACAATACTGGGGGATGTTGAAAGTGCTCCTCACTGCTCAACAGGCCTGATACAAGTATTGTTCTTATATCTATAGGATGAATGCAACATATCAAGTTCCTACAGCTCCACTTTGCTTTGTTTTTTGGTGTAGAGTCTCTTTCTGTGACCCTTCGAGAGTGGTCTGCAAGTTGCCTTGCATCCTCTCCTCTGCTTACACTCCTCTTTACCTGACAGTCCCTTGATGAGTGGACAGAATGGTGTGACTCATTCAAACTGTTTTTATTATCAAAGTCTCTTCTCAAGCTATGCTAGGTTTCGCTCCACTCCACCATCTCTTCTTGCACCTTTATTTCACCTCCTGCACACAATTTAACTCCTCCCACACCCCTCAATCAATCACCCATTAAACTGTGGAGCAATCCTGCACTTCTTTCTCCTCTGCCCTTCAGATATTTTCTAGTTCTTCATCTATTTCATTAACCCCTTTGCTGCTAGGCCTCCCCCCCCCCTCCCTGTGCTAAGCCTTTTTCTGGCTATTTGGGGTAGTTCGCGCTTGGGGTTTGCAGATTCCCCTGGAGGGGACCCAGAAATTAGCCAAAATACAGCTAAATTTTAATCGTTAGGGAAAAAATGGCTACAGTTGAAAGCATATGGTTTTTTCCCTGCAAATGGTATCAACTAAGGGGTTGTGGTGCTGAAATCACCATCTTCCCAGCTTTCAGGGACAAGCAGACTTTTGTCAGAAAACGAAAATATTTTACACAGTTTTGGCATTTTTCTGGGACATAGGCTATTTTTGCTATTTTTTGTGCTTTCAACCTCCTTCAGTAAATGGAACAAATGGGTATGAAAGCAATAATGGATCCTAGAAATCTATACATTTTAGAAAAGTAGACAACATTCTGAATTCAGCAAGGGGTCATTTGTGTATATCCTTCAAGGTTTCTTTATAGAAACTAACAGTTAAATATAGGACAAATTGAAAATTAGTTGAAAAAAACAGCCATGTATGTCAACGTTTTCACCTGTAACTACTTCTAATTATGACAACTGCTTGAAAG
Organism: Triturus cristatus; assembly: GCF_964204655.1. Lineage (NCBI taxonomy): Eukaryota > Metazoa > Chordata > Amphibia > Caudata > Salamandridae > Triturus > Triturus cristatus. The sequence continues at coordinate 312,681,959 of NC_140587.1, read as the reverse complement.
CAATATACCATTACATTTGCTGGACCTTTCTGGTTGTGGGGATATATAGGACTTGTAGGTTCACCAAGAACCCGATGAACCCAGAGGCAATAACTGAGCAGCATCTTGCAATGGTTTTTTATTATGCACCGGGTATATTGCAATTTTTCTGGGAAAATGTATACATGGAAAAATCGGTATGAAAGACACCTATGTATTTCTGAAATGGGAACAAAATATAGAGTTTAGAAACAGTAGATATTTGCGCATTTCCGAAATTGGGAGTACCCATACTAGCATGAGAATTATAGGTCATTTTTCAAAATGACTTCTTTTTTACACATTGTCTTTCATTTGGAAGGCAGAAATGCATCGAAAGTCAATAGGTAATAACAGTTGCTCTACAAATCTGTGTTACCCCAAGTCTCCAGATAAAATCTTGTGTGGGTAGCCCTAGTGCCCAGGATAGGAAACGGCACAAAACGCAACGTCGACACACCACATTTTCACAATGAAAAATCGCCCTTTTTTTGCAAAGTGCCTAGCTGTAGTTTTTTAACCCTGGGTCTGCTGGCACCTAGGGAAACCTAGCAAACCTATACATTTTTAAAAACTAGACACACAGGGAAATCCAGGATGGGGTGACTTGACTGGCTCTCACCAGGTTCTGGTACACAGAATCCCTTTCAAACCTAATAAATTGTAAACAAATTTTCCTCATATTTCTGTGGTGGAAAGTTCTGGAATCTGCATGGATCCACGAAATTCCACCCACCCCGTGTTTCCCAAAGTGTTCCAAGAAAAATGGTACCTTACTTGTGTGGGTAGGCCTAGTGGCCATGACAGTAAATGGCCCAAAACGCAATGTGGACACACCACATTTTCACAGTGAAAAATGACCCTTTTTTTGCAAAGTGCCAAGCTGTAGTTTTTTAACCCTAGCTCTGCCGGCACCTAGGAAAACCTAGCAAACCTATACATTTTTGAAAACTAGGGGGCATATCTACAAGGCGGCGATATAAAATTATCGCCGCTTTTGCAGCCGTTATCGGCCGAAAAGCGTCAATAATGTTATCGCCTAATCAGCAAGGTCACGCTATCGCGTGTAACCTTGCCTTAGCGCCTGAATTCCTAACGCTGATCTTTGCATCTCTAAGGAGATGCAAAGTGGGCGTTCCTCCCCAGGATAACGGGAGAAATGTCGCTAAGCGACATTTCTCCTATTATCAAGCCTCACACAAAGCAGCATAGCAACAAGAAAAGTAGCGATAACCTCTGTTTTCACTACTTTCCTTACGCCTGCTTTAAAACTGACTTAGCCATGATATCCTATGGAAGGTGGATATCATGGCTAAATATGTGAGGCCCTATCAGCAAGCTATCGCCAAACTTCGTGGAATTATCGCTGGGTTTCCAGCGATAATCTCACGTTTGGCAGTTAGCGCTGGGATTTTTATCGCTTTTGAGATAAGCGTTGCTAGTAGCACGCTATCTCAGCGATAAAAATCCACGCTACCCGGCGATAATTATCCTAGCGCTAAGTGCGCTTAGCGATAATTATCGCCAGTTGTTGCTGATATGCCCCTAGACACCCAGGGGAATCCAGGATGTGGTAACTTGACTGGCTCTCACCAGGTTATGTTACCCAGAATCCCTTGCAAACTCAAACAAATGTCAAAAAACACACATTTTCCTCACATTTCTGTGGTGGAAAGTTCTGAAATCTGCGTTGCTCCACAAAATTCCACCCACCCCCATTCTCGAAAGTCTTCAGAGAAAAATGGTACCTCAGTTGTGTGGGTAGGCCTAGTGCCTGCGACAGGAAACTGCCCATAACGCAACGTGGACACACCACATTTTCATTGTGAAAAATGACCATTTTTTGCAATGTGCCTAGCTGTAGTTTTTGAACCCTAGCTCTGCCTGCACCTAGGAAAATCTAGCAAAGCTATACATTTTTGACAACTAGACACCCAGGGGAATCTAGTATGATGTGACTTGACTGGATCTCACTAGGTTCTGTTTCCCAGAATCCCTTGCAAACCTAACAAATTGACAATAAAAACACATTTTCCTCACATTTCTGTGGTGGAAAGTTCTAGAATCTGCGTGCATCCCAATAAATTCCACCCACCCCACGTTCCCCAAAGTCTTTCGAGAAAAATGGTACCTCACTTGTGTGGGTAGGCCTAGTGCCCGTCACAGGAAACGGCACAAAACGCAATGTGGACACACCACATTTCCACATTGAAAAATGACCCTTTTTTTGTAAAGTGCCTAGCTGTAGTTTTTAACCCTAGCTCTGCCGGCACCTAGGGAATCCTATCAAACCTATACATTTTTTAAAACTAGACACCCAGGGGAATCTAGTATGGGGAGACTTGACTAGCTCTCATCAGGTTCTGTTACCCATAATCTCTTCCAAAAATAAACATTGTCTAAAAAACACATTTTCCTCACATTTCTGTGGTGTAAAGTCAGAAATCTGCATTGATCCACAAAATTCTACCCACCCCCATTCTCCAAAGTCTTCCGACAAAAATGGTACCTTGTGCCTGCGACAGGAAACTGCCCATAGCGCAACGTGGACACACCACATTTTCATAGTGAAAAATGACCCTTTTTTGCAATGTGTCTAGCTGTAGTTTTTGAACCCTAGCTCTGCCTGCACCTAGGAAAATCTAGCAAAGCTATACATTTTTGAAAACTAGATACCCAGGGGAATCTAGTATGATGTGACTTGACTGGCTCTCACTAGGTTCTGTTACCCAGAATCCCTTGCAAACCTAACAAATTGACAATAAAAACACATTTTCCTCACATTTCTGTAGTGGAAAGTTCTGGAATCTGCGTGGATCCCAAAAAATTCCACCCACCCCGCGGTCCCCAAAGTCTTTAAAGAAATATGGTACCTCACTTGTGTGGGTAGGCCTAGTGCCTGCAATGGGAAACGGCGCAAAACGCAACGTGGACACACCACATTTTCACAGTGAAAAATAACCCTTTTTTGCAAAGTGCCTAGCTGTGGATTTGGGTCACTAGCTCTTCCGGAACCTAAGGAAACCTAGCAAACCTATCCATTTTTTAAAACTAGACACCCAGGGGAATCCATGATAGGATGACTTGACTGGCTCTCACCAGGTTCTGTTACCCAGAATCCCTTGCAAACTTAAAAATTTGTCAAAAAAACAACATTTTCCTCCTCACATTTCTGTGTTGGAAAATTCTGGAATCTGCGTGGATCCACAAAATTACACTCACCCCGCGTTCCCCAAAGTCTTCTGAGAAAAATGGTACCTCACTTGTGTGGGTAGGCCTAGTGCCGGCGACAGGAAACGGCCCAAAACGCAACATGGACACACCACATTTTCACATTAAAAAATGACCCTTTATTTACGAAGTGCCTAGCTGTAGGTTTTTTAACCCTAGCTCTGCCGGCACCTAGGTAAAGCTAGCAAACCTATACATTTTTGAAAACTAGACACCCAGGGAAATCTAGGATGGGGTGACTTGACTGTCTCTCACCAGGTTCTGTTACCCAGAATCCCTTGCAAATCTAAACAATTGACTAAAAAAACACATTTTCCTCATATTTCTGTGGTGGAAAGTTCTGGAATCTGCGTGGATCCACAAAATTCCACCCACCCCATGTTTCCCAAAGTCTTCCAAGAAAAATAGTACCTCACTTGTGTGGGTAGGCCTAGTGCCCACGATAGGAAATTGTGCAAAACACAACGTGGACACACCACATTTTCACAGTGAAAAATGACCCTTTTTTTGTAAAGTGCCTAGCTGTAGTTTTTTAACCCTAGCTCTGCTGGCACCTAGGGAAACCTAGCAGGCCTACACATTTTTGAAAACCAGACACCCATGGGAATCCAGGATGGGGTGACTTGACTGGCTCTTATCAGGTTGTGTTACCCAGAATCCCTTGCAAACCGAAAAAATTGACAACAAATAAATAATTTTTCCTCACATTTCTGTGGTGGAAAGTTCTGGAATCTGCGTGGATCTACGAAATTCCACCCACTCCGCGTTCCCCAAAGTCTTCCGAGAAAAATGGTACCTCACTTGTGTGGGTACTGGATCTCACAAGGTTGTGTTACCCAGAATCCCTTGCAAACCTAAAAAATTGACAACAAATAAATAATTTTTCCTCACATTTCTGTGGTGGAAAGTTCTGGAATCTGCGTGGATCTACGAAATTCCACCCACTCCGCGTTCCCCAAAGTCTTCCGAAAAAAATGGTACCTCACTTGTGTGGGTACTGGATCTCACAAGGTTCTGTTACCCAGAATCCCTTGCAAACCTAAACAATTGACAAAAAAAATAACACATTTTCCTATACATTTTTGAAAACTAGACACCCTGGGGAATCCAGGATGGGGTAACTTGACTGGATCTCACCAGGTTCTGTTACCCAGAATCCAGGGTGTATAATGCCATGGCGAAGTCAGGGATCTTGTGGATTCCAGTAGACATCTCCGGTTAGGCAAAGATGCTGCATGCTTGGGCAGTGAGGCTTCCTGAAGGCGACCACTGGCTGGAGAGGTAAGTTGGGATCTTGGGGGATGCCTGGACACCGTCAGTTGGGCCACCCAAGGCCATGGGACATCGGGTGCAGGGGTGTCTTTTGATGTTGGGTTCTTCTTACCAGCTCCGGTCGCCGTCGTGGTGACCTTTCAGGTTGAGGCTACAGGCGTCGGCTTGAAACTTGAGGGAGGTTGAGGATCACCAGATCCCAGATCAGGATCACTGGGGAGACCTCCTAATGGTGTAGGGCCACTTCAACTTGGGCGTCGGGTGCAGAGTGGTGCAAAATCACGGAGCCACCTGGATCCGGATTCTGCGGGTGAGTCTTTGTTGAGAAAATTGGGTGCTCACGCGAGACAGAGTCCTAAAGATGGGTGCAGGGCAGGTCCTAAATGCTCTAGGGGGCTGCTGGCTGCTGGACATGCAAGGGTTTTACTGTTGTCAGGTTGGAGTTGGGACAGGGTGGTAGGGCTGGGGTCAAGGAAGTTGGTGCCCTCTTCTTCCTGGATCAGCATGGCTCTTCGATCCTTCTTCTTTCTACCTCGAATCTGAGAAGGCAAGGATCAGGGTCACCCCTAAATACTAAATTTAGGGGAATTACAGGGGCCTGCAGGTCAGGATCAATGGGTCCCTTCCTTGGGGTGAGTACACCCATTATTATGCAACCCTCCAGGAGGAGGGAGCATGAGCCTCTTCCTAATAGGCTGGGTCCCCTCATCTTCAAGAAGGAGGGGACTGAAATGTGTGCTTCACCTCTCTTCCTCCACCTGAGGGGTAGGATTGGCAAAGGTGGGCACACCTCTCCTCCTAACTTGGTTGTCTCGCCGATTCTCCTGCCTAAAGTGAGGGTCAGAACCGGTGGGAGCTAGTTCCTGGGGGCAGCAAAAGGCAGGGACAGCTTACAAAGGTGGCGGGCCTTTGACGCTTCCCCTTTGTGGACCCAGCCCATCCTAGGGGAGGAAGAATGACACCTCTGCCCAGGATGTTTTTTGTTTCTGGACCCAGAGAGCAGAGGCCCTCTATCCACGAGTCCAGAAACCTGTTTGGTGGTGGTAAATGGTGGGCAGCCATTCAGGAACTACACCAGAGTTGGTCGTTTTTGAGGGGCCATCCCTAAGATGCCCTCTGAGTGCATTTTACATTAAATCCCAAAGTGGCATCAGTGTGGGTTTAATGTGCTGAGAAGTTGTAATGCCAAACTCCCAGACCAGATACTCTTTATGGCTTTACTACACTTACAGAATGGACTTAGACACTGTAGGGGCACAGGGCTCATGCCACTGTACCCTCACCTGAGGGCTAGTGCACCCTGCTTTACGGGTAACTTACCTAGGCCCCAAGCAGTGGGTTGCAGGCATAGCACACAGGGATGTGTGCCAAGTCGAATCTTCACTTTTGTCTTCACCAAAACCCACAGTCTGCAATGGCAGTGTGTGGGTGTTAAGGTACAGGGCCTCTAAGGGTGTCACAATAGGTGATGCAGCCCTTAGAGGCGTTTGCTGGTCACAGTGCCCTTGGAACCCATCGTACCTTTTACAAGGGGCTTACCTGTGGCCAGTGATGTGGCAATTGTGGGTACAAAAGTACAGCTTTGGGAAAGAACACAGGCATTGGGAACCTGATTGGCAGGGACCCAGGGCACACCAACTCAAAGTGCATCATGTGTTAGGCAAAAGATGGGGGATAACCATGCAGAAAGAGTCACTTTCCTACACTCTGTAAATGTGTTTCGCAAGGATATAAGACTGCATGAATCTGAGCTTGCTGCAGGCAATGTTTGTTTTAGTATTAACCGTAAAAACGCTCCCAGCAGTCCATAAACCAGCCCACACACTGCCCTGTCAGACCAGCCAATTGGGCACTGCCTGATTGTCATATAGGTCAGTCCAACCCTGTAGAAAAGGCCCAGTCCACCATATCCAGACCCTAAGAAAATGGTCTGCAGAGAACGTGGCTGCTTCACAACTCAATAATGGGTGGGTGCTCCGGAAACCATGATATCAGTAACGTTGGAGGACCAGGTTGTGCAAGTCCGACTCTAGGACCTGGTATCCTAACAAGTGCCAGATGTAGGAAGAAATTAACCATCTAAAAGTAAACGTGAGGAAAAAGTAGGTTTCTGTGAGGGACCCTTAGCCTATCTTTGGTAACTTGGCACAAGTTACAAGACCTTCCTCAGAAAAAAAAGTGTAACACATGAACAACATCACCAAAACAACATTACACTTAAGATATAAACACAATAACATTCCTGAACCAAGATTAGTTACAACAAATCATAATGATTAAAATGGCAAAAAATTAAAGCAAATCTGATGTTGCCATCAGGAGATGATAAAATGTGTTGGGTAATTTTTAATTTAAAGCAAGTTATGGAAGAGATAAAATTAAACACACCAATCCCCTGGTGGTACTTCTCAAACACAGCTAACAGCGTACAGCTGTGCTTTTCTTACTGGCACTGACACAAAGCAATACCTACCCCCTCCAGTTTAAAACATAATAGCTATAATTTGAAACTCTGTTTACTCACAAACAATAAGGGCCTCATTTACAACAATTTTATGCAGAGCAGCGCTGCATGTCACTTTGCTGGCTGCCCTGCATCAAATGAAAAGTGCAGGAATGCGCCATATCTATGAGACACGGAGAATTCCTGTCCTTTTTCACTGCAATGGTGCACAAATGGCTGCCTGCACCAGCGCAGGAACCCTTGCACCATGATGCAAGGGTGTTCGCTTTGTAGGAATGATTGTTTTTGTGCAGGAAGCGACACCTTCCTGCACAAAAAAAAAATCGATGGAGGCTTTGTTTTCCCTTATGTGTGTGGCATATTGAAAGACGAGAAGAAATAACGTTATTTCTCCTTGTTGCGCCACCCCTGGGGAGGCACACAGTTTTGACGCAATCCCAGATTGACGCTGTGTGTGCACATTTGGGAAAATGTCAAATACCTTGGGCACTGAGTGGGAACACCCAGCGCAATGCCCATGGCACACCTACCCGACGCAAAGTGAGGCAACAAAGCGACTTGTGCAGCTTTGCCTTAAACCATATCTACCAGGCCACGTAACACCATGCGGGTTGGCTTTTTGTGGCCTTGCAGATATAGCTCTGTACTCTGCGTCATCGGAATGTCAAATAAGCCCCTAAGTGTCCAAGTCCAAAAAGTAGGGGTGAAAATTAAGCTCTACATTTTCATAACTTAGTAAAAGGTGGAATGGCCGCTTGATTTGCCAAACACACTTCAAGGGAACAGGAGAAGTATTGGTAATTCTAAAAAGATTAAGGGCCTCATTTACAAGAGGCCTGCACTGCCTGGGAGTCACTTTTTATGATGCTGTGGTGGCGCAGGCCTCTCAATCATATCTATGAGGTGACCCAAAGCCACCCTGCATGGCTTTGCATGGCCTCATAGATATGGAGTAAGGCAATGCAGCGCAAAGCACTGTGTTGCCTTACTCTACATAAAGAAGACATTCCATGAGTGTTGCAGTGGGTTTTCCCATGCAAAACCCATAGGTTTTGACAAATCTGTGCATCCTCCCCAGGGGACGCGTAACGATGAGAAATAACTTTATTTCTCTTCGTTTCTTCCTCTTTCTATGTGTGCTGCATTCTGCAGTGCACACAAAAAGAAGAAAATGCCTACATTGATTGTTTTTGTGTAGTAAGGTGTCTCTTCCTGAACAAAAACAATTGTGCCAACAATGCAGACACTCTTGCACAATGGTGCTACGGTGTCTGTGCTGGCGCTATGTACCAATGTGTGCGCCGGCAGAAAGGCCAGGAATGCGCCGTATTTCATTAATATGGCACATTTATGCCCTTTCCTTTTGATGCGGGGCAGCGCTGCAAGAAGCCTTGTGACGCTGCCCTGCGGCAAAAAGTTGCAAGTGAGGCCCTAAGTGTGCTGAGGGTATTCTTACTTGCTTTGCAAATAGCCAATTTTTGAGTAGTTCAGGAAGTCAGCACCACGATAAAGGTGTTTGCCTGCTCATAGAGAATGCTCTGCTCACACTGCACCTCCTTCGACTCCCTCAATTTTGAGTGATGAGCATAGGGTGTGGGTTTATGAGCAGTTGCCAGATAGCTATCATGATGAACACAAAATGGCTGCTGCACACAGTTTTCGAGCCCATATGGTCTCACTGTGCTGGTCACAACTTTCAATGTCTACCAGTAGTTAGATTTACAGGAATTAAACCCTGTGCCACATGTGTGGGTCAAGCCACAGATAAGGCTCTATAGCACCATTAAAAAACTCATGTTTCATGCACAGTGATCTTGGGCATGGACGTTAGCGCATTACATAAAACATACCAATGGATATTAAAGTATGCCAAGAAAAAACAAGACATTAGACCTTTGCCATCTATGCACCCTGGATCTGGAACAACATTCCCCTATCCATCGGGACCGCTCTAAGACTGCTCCAATGTAAAGAACACTACATTACAGTGCATTAGCTGTCTACAACCCAGCTTCCTCTCCTATTAATTATTGACTGCTTGTTACTAACCATGTACAGTGCTCCACAACCTTTTGACTACTCTCTGAAAATGCCATACACATACATACATACATACATATTCTTACCAATGGCAACTATTATGTCAGTTGCCGCCACCCTAAAGCCAATGGGCCTGATTCACAGAACTAACTTAAGACAAAATCCTAAACTTACTACCATTTTGGTATTCACAGAAGGCACTTACTCATTTTGGTATTCACAGAAGGCACTTACTCATTTCGGTATTCACAGAAGTTAGGAGTCCTAACTTTAGGACTCCTAAATGCCTTCTGTGAATACCGAAAGTCTTAAAATTAGGCTTTTTCTCAGTTTAGTAGTAGTATAGTTAGGACTCCTAACTTTAGGACTTTTAAATGCCTTCTGTGAATACCGAAAGCCTTAAAATTAGGATTTTTCTCAATTTAGTAGTCCTAAATCTAAATTTAGGACTACTAAATTGAGAAAAATCCTAATTTTAAGACTTTTGGGGCCTCATGTAGGTAAATAAATTTTACCGGTTCTTAAATACCGAGCCGTACCGAATCGGTAAATTAGAATCGGTAAGTTATATGTAGGTAAAAATTCGGTAACAGTTACCGATTCGGTAACATTCGGTAAATACGAATCGGAATTCACTGATTCGGTAAATACCGAGGTGATAATTACCGATTCGGAAAATACCGAGGTGGTATCTACCGAATCGGAAAATACCGAGGTGGTATCTACCGATTCGGAAAATACCGAATCGGTACGTACGGATTCGGTAAATAACATCACATGACTTGACGAAACAGCTAATCCTGTGCAACGACAGCCCACCCAACCAGGAACTGCCCACACCCAGGCAGGTGTACACAATTAGCCGAAGTGGCCACACCCAGGCAGGTGTACATAATTAGCCGACCCTGGAGAGGCCTGGAGTGCAGAGGAGAGGCAGGGAGCAGTTGCATGTGCGAGCGGGAAACGAACAGCATGTCCAGCCAGAGAACACAGAAAGACGGAGGGGAAAGGAGGAGGAAGCTCAAATTCAGCCCCAAGGAACTCCAGGTGCTGGTGGAGGAGGTGGTGAAGCAGCACCAGAAGCTGTTTGGGAGGCAATCCCTGCAAGTGCCTGAGGCCGAAAAGCGCAACATATGGCTGGCCATCCAGGCGCAGGTCAATGCTGTGGGAGTGACCCACAGGGACATTGAGGTCCTCAAAAAGCGCTGGTATGACCTGAGGATTGTGACCAAGAGGAAGATGGGCGACATCCAGAAGGAGGCCAGCCAGACCGGAGGTGGAACCAACAGGGCACCTGCCCTCACCGAACTGGAGGAGCTGGTGGCGGCCACACTCGAGCAAGAGAGCGTCGTGGGTCTTGGGGACGCCGACAGCTCTGCCAGAGCCGCAACACACCAAGGTAAGACGAAAGCACAGCAATGTAGCCTCCCCTACCCCTATCCCACATCCCCCATTGTGAAACGAGAATCACACTGCAGTCCACACGTGTCAGTGCAGACAGGCAATGCATTCCGGGAGATGTAGTCAGGGCAACACTAACCATGACGTAAATGTCACAGGGCAACAAGGCATGTCACGCACTCGAGGCACAAGGAGACAGAGGACAGATTGGAATGTGAAATGATTTATTGTGACGCTTGCAATGCAGCCCTTCGGGGACACTGAGCCAATGTTGTTTTTCTGTCCACAGATGTGACATCATGCAGTACAGGGCATGCTGCAGGGGAGACGGCACATCGGCCACAAAAATCACCTCTAGCCAGCACGAGTTCAGACCAGGGAGCAGGCCCACTTGCAGCCGCACCACCTACGCAGCCAGCCTCGCCGCACACAGAGCCAGCATCACCTCACCGAGAGCCAGCATCACCACCACCAGAGCCAGCATCGCCACTCATGTTCGATTCACCGGCCACATCTCCGCTTGCAGGTGTGAGAATGAGGAGGCGTCCAGCAGCCAGGCTACGAGCCTTAGACACCTCGTCAGACGACAGCATGGGCCCAGAAGACCGCACCGGGCCCCAGGAAGGGAGCCATCCCACTGTGCCCCACACCTCACAGGCAGCACAGACGGGAGCAAGAGGGCGCCGCAGGTCGCGTGTCCAGAGTCCACCAGCACCCACTGACGGCCATGGTGTCTTCTTGGGGCTCGAGGGCCAAATGTTGAAGCAACAGCGCCTGCAATCAAAGGCAGTTATGTCAGTCCAGAGGCACATGCGGGTGATGAAGACAAGCTTAGTCAACATGGACACAAACATTGGCGGCATGGCTGCGGGCATTCGGGACATGTCCCAGTCAATCCAGCAGTTGTGCAGCAAATTAGATGCTGACATCGAAGCACGGCGCCGGGAACGCCAGCGAAGGGACACTACCAGCAGGGCACTCAACCGTCTGGCAACTGCGACTTCCCTACTTTGCCGGCGCTCTGTGACGATGCAGGAGGGCCTAACACAGTGCTGCAGCGACCTGTCTCGGGGGATGGTGCAGGTGACAAGTGCACTAGGGGTGCTATTGAGTAGTCAGGCGTCGACAACTGCTGCAGGGGATGCTGCGGAGAGCATCGACACCAGCAGCAGCATCACACCCCCCGTCCCCGAAGCACGCAGGAGCAGCAGGCGGCTTGGGGTTGGCTCTAGTGAGGATGCACAGGCCGTGCAATCCACCACTGCAGCGCGTATGCGCAAACATTGATGTGGCCCTGCTTATCCACTTGCCATTGGGTGACGTAACCCTGGACATACTCATTGTATAGATGGCATATTGCCAGATTGGCCTGTTCATGTGTTCATGGCGTGGTGCCACATTAAACTACGTCATGACTTCTCACAACTCGCTGTGTCCCCTTACTTACTCAGAAATAGTTGCATGTGATCTCTGCCCGTCTCTCTCTCCCATCGACTGCAGTTGGCACTCTAGCTGCGCTGCCCTCTGGCTGGCCTGACTCATCCTCGTTGTCCTCAAAATATGTTAGTTCCACATCTGTACCTTTTTTCGTGGCAAGGTTGTGCAGCATTGCACAAGTGGCAATTATCTTGCAGCAGGTGATGGGTTTGTACTGGCGTGCGCCTCCGCTCTTGTGGAGGCAGCGGAACCTGCTCTTCAGTAGTCCAAACGTGCGCTCCACCACATTGCGTGTAGATTTGTGGGCCACGTTGTATCGTCTCTCACTCTGGGTTGCTGGGTGTAGGTAGGGAGTGAGGATGAATGACCGGCATGCATATGCACTGTCGCCTGGATGAGTAAAAGGGAACCATCAGTTACATGCCTCTCTACACTCTGATTTGCAGGTTTCAAGGGGCGTCACTGTTACTTACCCAGCAGGTATCCCTCTCCGAATTCGCCGGCACTCAGTCGTGTGTAGATCCCACTATTCTGGAAGATGTAAGAGTCGTGGGTGCTCCCAGGAAACTTTGCAACAATATCTGTGATGATGTTCCCTGCATCACAGATCACCTGCACATTGATGGAGTGGGTGGACTTCCTGTTCCTGTAGATGTGCTCTGTATCAGCTGGTGGACAGATTGGGATGTGTGTACCATCAATACAGCCGATGACATGGGGGAACTGTGCCATGTGATAAAAGTCTGTTTTTGTTTTCTGCAGTGCAGCCTGTGTGTTTGGGAAGCTTATGTAGTGGTGCATTCTCTGCATCATGGCATCCAGGAACTTCCTGAAGAAACGGGACAGGCAACTCTGGGATACACCACCCACCGCAGCTGTCACCACCTGATAACTGCCGGATGCCAGTAGATGTAGGCTGCAGAGCACCTGCACATGTGGTGGTATGGCGTGCGCCCTTCTTGTTGGCTGGTCCAGGAGTGGGTGCAGGTCCCTTATCAGGTCCATGATGGTTTCGGGGTGTAGCCTGTACCTCTCATGTATCTCTGCATCAGTCAGCTGGAATAGTGTGATGCGCTGTCTGTAGATTTGTTCCTCCCGTCGCCACACCCTCAGTCCTGCTGCCTGTAGACGTAGGCGCCTTGCAATGACGTACATGGCGGCCATGTTGTCCACGCTGTTGCATTTTGGGATTGCTTATGTGCATTGTTGATGGTTACCACCTGCTTTCCATCCGTGTTAATTACCGACTCTTATTTACCGATTTTCCTGGATTTCTTAGTTACCGACTGCTCCTACATGTCATTTTAGATTTTTACCACTTCATATTTACCACTTCATATTTACCGATTCGTTAATTATGTATTCGGTAAATATGAATCGGTATTTTAGAATTCGGTAACTATGAATCGGTATTTACCACCTCATATTTACCGAAAAGTGGTTTTTGGACTCCTACATCTCACTTGTCTGAATACCGGTCGGTAACGGCATATTTACCGAAAATCGGCCGTTACCGACCGGTATTTCGCTACCTACATGAGGCCCTTGGTATTCACAGAAGGCATTTAGGAGTCCTAAAGTTAGGAGTCCTAAACTTAGGACTACTAAATTGAGAAAAATCCTATTTTTAAGACTTTCGGTATTCACAAGAAGCTGTATTGAGGCATTTGGGGAGCAAGAGCTGCTCTGCGCTTCTCTTTCGCCCCAGAAACAGGGAATCACGTGGGACCGAACATGATGCAAATACAAGGAGATGATGGCTGGAGCGCTGAAACTTTTCATACACTCACCCCCAGTCACAGATCTGGGTTGAATCCATCATCATGCTTTAGCTCATTTTGCCACCCCAATTCAGACACAGCTATATGCAAATCAGTCGTGAACTGTGCCTCATGGGAACAGTCCATCCAGAACTGCCAAGCCATGTCATTCCTGGACCGGAAACAAGCATCCTGGGACCGGTTGCGGGCTAACAGCCCTCTTCAGCCAGGCTAGCTTGAATCCAGTGGCAAAGTGAGCAAGGGACCCACATCTGGGCATACACTGCCAACTTAGGGCAAACAAAGCAAACACAAGGAGATGATGGACGGAGTGCTGAAAAGTTTCAAACACTTACCCCCAGTCACAGATATGGGTTGAATCTATCATCATTCTTTAGCTCACTTTGCCACCCCAGTTCAGACACAGCTATATGCAAATCAGTTGTGAACCTGTGCCCCATGGGAACAGTCCAGCCCTAACTGCCAAGCCATGTCTTCCCCAGACAGTCTTCTCAGGCACTTCAAATTATTAGGTACAGTAGGGCACTCCAGCAATTGGCAAACACTTGTGCAATGTGGAAAGTGTAATTGACTTGCATTTTACATTTAAAATTCAAGAAAAACATCTGTGAAAAACCCATCTCCAGTTCTGAAATGTGGGAGGCAATGCAACTCATTTTGCAAATTAGTTCATTTAATTTCATCTTGAGAACGCATGCATTTTTTGTTCTATTACAAATCACAGAACACAAAGTCAGCAATGGGTGCTACAGAGCAAAAAAGTAAATATCATCTATGATAGGAATTTAGTTTCATTGACACCTCCTAGTATGGTCCCATAATGATTGCATTTTCACCATTTAAAAATCTGTTACTCAGTTTTCTAAGAAAATTATGCCCTGGTGTGTGCATGTGCAGGTAAAATAACGCTGCACATCTGCTTGTTGTATGTGGTGGAATACCTCACCACCACATAACCGTGCCAGTGTCTGCAAATGAAAACAAGCATGCTCTCAGTCGGCATAGGTTTACATTCCTCAAGTGTACAGACAATGCCAATCCTTGTTCAGAACCATGTATTTCAAATGAGTTTAGTCTGAAACTTGGAGTAACACTACACAACAAATGACACAAAGACACAGGACTGCAGACGTTCCCTAGACTATTGTGAGCTTTGACTCTCACATTCAACTTTATCAGAAAGTTCAGTGCTGCAGTCTTTCAGTACTATTGCCTAGTTCATATTCATAACACATCGTTTTTGTGATGTTTTTCAATTGATTGCACTATTTCTGTAGTCACTGCTGCTGCCTTTTTAACCTTTTGTCCCTGTGGATGCCTATATTTTTCATTTAGTGACACCCTCTTCTCTTGATCAAGAAGAATGATGCATGCTCCATGCCCAGTAAGTAGAGTGTTAACTAACACCAAGCCATATTTTCTATTTATCTTTTATCCGCCCCCTCACTTGCTGCTTGCTGCATGCTAGGGCATCCCATGTGCTCAAGGCACACAACACTGAGCAGTTAGCTCTCTTTTTTCTGTGTTCCATACAACCACTCACAGGCCCATACAGACACTCATACACCAATTACAAAGACCCAAACATACATTCACATACTCACTCACAGATCCATTCAAGAACTAATGCAGCCACTCAGAGACCCAGTGAGAGACTCTCACACACACACTCACAGACCCACTCAGAGACTCGTGGACCCAGTCACAGACCCCCTCAGAGACTCACTTACCCACTAACAGACCCACTCAGACACTCATGTACCCACTCACAGATCCACTTAGAGACTCACACACCCTCTCACAGACCCACTCATACACTCATGCCCTCACTCACAGACTGACACACACTCATGGAGGTACTCGCAAATCCACTCAGGCACTCTCACACCCACTCACAGACCCACTCAGACACTCACTCAGACACTCATGCACCCACTCAGACATCCACTCACAAAGGTTACCGGTCACAGTTAAGAAATGAAATTTAAAAACCTTAGAAATCCACACAAAAAAGAAAAATTACAGGGACCTTATAGTTAGCAAATAACATTAAGAAGACCATAGAAATTGTCTGACAAAAACAAAGGTTACATGGACGTTATAGTTAGGAAATAGAATTAAAAAATCCTTTGAAATTCACTGAAAGAAATCAAAGGTTACAGGGACGTTAGAGTTAGGCTCAGATTTTACTTGTACAAAACCATAGAAATTCAGCAGTTACAATTACCTGAGCTAACTATAACTCATGCCCCAGCAATGCACTGCTTATGACCTCACATATGACATCACTCATGGCGTGGTCAGTGACATCATTGATGACATCTCAAATGACATCATTGATGAAATCATCCAGTGAGTCTAAGTGTTTTCTAAGAGTTTATGATTGTTAAACATATATACTAAGCTACTACAAAAGCTAAATTAGTATAGTAGGTGTACTACTAATGAGTGATACTACTAACATATAATATGTGTGTGGTTATGTGACTGTGTGAATCCATGTGTGAGTGCGTGAGTGAGTAGCTGCATGGGTGGAGGAGAGGGTGTATGAGTGGCTGTATGGGTGAGTGAGTGTCTGTATTAGTGAGTGAGTGGGTATGTCAGTGGCTTTATGGGTGAGTGAGTGTGTGAGTAGCTGTATGGGTGAATGAGTAGGTGTCTTGAATGGCTCTATGAGTGTGTGATTGGGTGTGTAAGTGACTGTGTGGGTGAGTGAGTGGCTGTTTGAGTTGATGTTTGGGTAAGTGAGTTGGTGTGTGAGTAGCTGTATTGGAGAGTAAGTGTCTGTGTGAATGGCTGTATAGGTGAGCGAGCAGATGTTGAGTGCTTGCATGGATGTGTGAGTGCTAGTATGGATGTGTGAGTGGGTATGTAAGTGGTTGTGTGGGTGAGTAAGTGTGTGTCTAAGAAGCTGTATGGGTAAGTGTGTGGCTGTGTGAGTGGCTATATGGGTGAGTGACTGGTTGTATAAGTAGCTGTATGGGTGAGGGAGTGGTTGTGTGAGTCACTGTGTGAGTGAGTGAGTGAGTGAGTGAGTGAGTGAGTGAGTGAGTGAGTGAGTGAGTGAGTGAGGGAGTGAGTGAGAGTGAGTGAGTGAGTGAGTGAGTGAGTGAGTGAGTGAGTGAGTGAGTGAGTGAGTGAGTGAGTGAGTGGGCATGTAAGGGGCTCTATGGATGAGTCTGTGATTTTGAGAGTGGTTGTATGGGTGTATTAGTGGGTCTATGAGTGGTTGTATGGCTGTGCAGTTGGCTCTGCAAATGATGTCATCAGTGAAGTCACTGACCATATCATGAGTAATGTAATATATGAGGTCATAAGCAGTGAATTGTGGAGGCATTAGTTATAGTTAGCTAAGGTAACTATAACTGCTGAATTTCTATGGTTTTGTGAGGGTATAATCTGAGCCTAACGATAACGTCCCTGTAACCTTTATTTTTTTCTGTGAATTTTCCAAGGTTTTTTTAATTTTATTTCCTAACTGTATATCCTTGTAACATTTGTTTTTTCCAGTGAATTTCAAAAGTT
Source organism: Triturus cristatus (assembly GCF_964204655.1). Lineage (NCBI taxonomy): Eukaryota > Metazoa > Chordata > Amphibia > Caudata > Salamandridae > Triturus > Triturus cristatus. Next base: position 312,664,790 of record NC_140587.1, on the reverse strand, counting down.
TTCATATTCTATTTTCAAATTATTATGTCCCTGTAATGGTTAGTTATTTTAGTTAATTTCAAGCGTTCATTTTTACAACTTAATATGCTACCCTCACGCTGGCTTGGTGTTCTCCAAAATTTGCAAAACACAGAAGTGGAAGTGGTGAAATGAATTCTGTCCATAGATAGACAAATCCAGGAACTAGGCCAATAAAACAATTTTTGCACTCCTCATAGACCTCAAAGTTGGCTCTGTTTACAACAGCAATTCACGTTTTGATATGGACGGTATATATGGAAATGATGGAGTTCATTTCACAGAGAAAGGCAACAGGGTGTTCATCAACAACTTGAAAGACTTCATCCTCTTTTAAGTGCAGTTATGAGCTGCACAACATAAATACAAAGTCTCTTTTTAGAGCCACCTTTTTCTCCAAAACACTGGTTCATCTTCTCTTTAAATCAGTTTTTTTAACGTTTACTCAACTCTGTGGATCCATTGCAGATCCAGAAACTGAAAGCACACATTCAATACAAAGCAGTACATTTAGAATTTTCTGGCACAGGTTTGTGAGTGGATCTATGACTATGTGTGTGGATCTGTGAGTGTGTGTGTATTTGCCTATATGGGTCTGTGAGTACCTGCATAGGTGTGTGAGTGGGTCTATGACTATGTGTGTGGATCTGAAAGTGGGTGTGTATGTGCCTACGTGGGTCTGCGAGTGGGTCTATGAGTACCTGCATAGGTGTGTGAGTGGATGTGCACATGCCATTCAAAGTCTAGAAATTAGTGTTTAAGTGGATGCATGGGTCTCTGAGTAGGTATATGACAACCTGCACAGGTTTGTGAGTAGGTGTGTGAGTAGCTGCATGGATGTATGAGTGGGTCTCCGAGTGCTTGTGTGGGTCTGTGAGTGGATTTGTTAGCACCTGCACAGATATCTGAGTGGATGTTTGAGGGCCTGCGTGGCTCTCTCAATGGGTCTGTGACTGCCTGTGTGATTCTGCGAGTGGGTGTGAGAGTGCCTGTGTGGGTGTTAGATCTGGGGGTCTCTAGTTGGCAGGGTAGGTACCACTGTCCAAGTAGGGACCCTTGCTTCTAGTCAGGGAAAGGGGGATACACTGTTAAGATAACCCCTGCTCACCCTCTAGGTAGCTTGGCCTGAGCAGTCTAGGCTATCAAAGGCAATGTGTAAAGTATTTGTACCAACACTCACAGTAACACAGTGAAAACACCACAGATTTACTCCACACCAGTTTTAGAAAAATAAGGTATCTTTACTAAAAACTTCACAAGACCAAATACTACAGACAAACCAATATACAATTAAAAAGATTACTTCAAAGATAGTTCAAGAGTTTGCAGAAAGTACTCCAGGATGTAAAAGTCAGTGTCCTGCACAATGCGACTCTCAATGCACAAAATGCGACACTCTCGTGCCCAACAGTACCTGTAGTTGCGATAAGGTTCCCAAAAGCTATCACAAGGAAGATGGCAAAGGCGATGTGATACTCCTGAGATCCTGGGGAGGCTTTGCAGCAGCCCTGCTTCACGCAGCAGAGGTGGATGCGCCGGCTCCGATCTGTAGGGGGAGGATGCGATGACTTTGGCTTTCGTTGCGTAGGTTTCTTAGGGCGAAGCTTCACGCACAGGTACAATGCGACGATCTTCGGTGCGGCGCGATGCGCGGCGCGGCACGGTGTTGACTTCTGGCGCCGCAACCCTCGATGCGTCGCGGTGCGCGGCGCAGCGTTGGCTACGGGCGCCGCAACCCTCGATGCGTCACGGGACGGGACTCTGCGTCGACACACGCAGCGACTGGATACTTTCACGCACCGGCAGCGGTGCGGCTCGCAAACTGGCTCTGGAATCTTCTCGTACCGGGACGATGCTCGACGCACTCGGCGATGCGGGGACACCGGGTGCTGCGATGACGCCGCAATGAAATTCTCCTCGCACTCTCGTTCTTGCGACACGCAATCGGATGATGCGTTGGGTACCAGTTACTCTTTCTCACACTTCTGCTTCCCAGCTCCCAAACACAGCAAAACGACCTCCTGAGGCCCCAAGACTGGGCAAGCACTCCAAGGCAGGTCAGAACTCCCTCAGCAGAGTTCCAGGGGAGCTGGTGGTGAAGTCCTTTTGTTCCTGGGACTTCTTAACAGGGAGCCAGCTCTTCTCAGGCCCTTGGAGATCAGAATCAAAAGAAGGGGACACAGCAAAGTCCTTCCCCTCTCCTTGGCAGCAAAGCAAAACAGCAAGCAGGCAGTCTTCTCCTCTTCAGTTCTTTTCAGCTTTCTCCTTGGCAGAGGTTTCTTCTTAGTTCCAAAGTGATCTAAAGTTTAGGTGTCTGGGGTCCTCTTTTTATACCCCTCCAAGTCTTTGTCTCTCTGTGTTTCAGTGGGGGGATTCCCCTGCTCAAACCGGTTCCTGGGTGTGCTCTGCCCTGGAGCACCTGGTTCCTTTCAGAGTGAGGGTCAGGGTCGTTAGACGCTCAGCAGGAGGTGGAGCCTTCTTTGTGCCAGCAGAGGCAGAGTCCTCAGCCTGGCCAGCAGGGGGTGGAGCCAGCATTGTGTTGGCAGGGGCAGCCCTATTCAGACCCAGGGACTACTCCTCCCACCCATCTAAAGCAGATCTCCCTATTCACCCTGCTGCTGACTCATCCAGGCTCCTGGAGCCACCTAGCCCATCACATGACACCAGTCAGCCAACCAGCACACAGGCACACAGGCACACAGGAAGGTTAAACAGGAGAATAGCTACTTTCTAAAAAGTGCTATTCTCACACAGTGAATTTAAAAACCATCTTGCTAAAAAGATGTATAATTAAATTCTAAACACAAAGATACCAAACTTGGATTTTCTATCTTGCCCTTATGGGAAGATAGGCATGTAAACAGCCTCCCCCATTCTATCCTATGGGCAAGATAGCCTCTCAGCAGTGAAAAACGAAAATGGCTGTAATTCACTACCAGGGCATGCTACACACCTCAGTACATGCCCTACCTTTCAGATACACTGCACCCAGCCCAGGGGGGGTACCTAGGGCCACCATAGGGATGCCTGACATGTACAGAAAGGGAAGGATAAGGCCTGGTCAGTGGGTGCACTGGCCAGGTCGACATGGCAGTCCTGGACTGCACATAGGCACTGCAAGCAGGCCTAAGACATTATTTTAGCGCTACTCCTGTGGGTGGCACAATCAGTGCTGCAGCCCACTAGTAGCATTTGAATCACCAGCCCTGGCACACGCAGTGCACTTTACTAGGGGCTAACAGGTGAAACAAATATACCAATCATGGATAACCAATCAATATAACAATTTACCAAGGGAGCACTTGCACTTTGACACTGATCAGCAGTGGCAAAGTGCCCAAAGCATCTAACCAGCAAAAACGAAATCCAGCATAGCATCAAAAATACAGGAGGTAGAGGCAAAAAAGTCAGGGGTAACCACACCAAAGATGCCAGGTCTAACACGTGTCCCCTCCAGCTGAAAGTGGGGAGAACTACCCACCCTCTTGGGAGTTCTCATCGCTAAGGCGGAAAAACCTGGACAGACCATCAGCGTTGGCACGTTCTGTACCGGGGCGGTGTTCCACCGTAAAGTCCATCCCCTGTAGGGAAATGGACCACCTCAACAGCTTAGGATTCTCACCCCTCATCTGCATCAACCATCTGAGGGGCCTGTGGTCCGTCTGAACCCGGAAGTGAGTCCCAAACAAGTAGGGTCTCAGCTTCTGCAGCGCCCAGACCACAGCAAAAGCTTCCCTTTCAATCGCACTCCACCTCTGCTCCCTGGGAAGTAGCCTCCTACTAATGAAAGCTACAGGTTGGTCCAAGTCCTCATCATTTAGTTGTGAGAGCACCGCTCCCACTCCATGCTCAGAAGCGTCTGTCTGCACTATGAATTCCTTGGAGAAGTCAGACGCCTTGAGTACAGGTGCTGTACACATGGCCTCCTTCAGGGCATCAAAAGCTTCTTGGCAGGCACTGGTCCAAATCACTTTCTTCGGTATCTTCTTGGAAGTTAGTTCTGTCAAGGGAGCAACAATGGTGCCATACCCCTTGACAAAACGGCGATAGTACTCGGTGAGTCCTAAGAAGGCTCTCACCGCTGTCTGGGTCTTGGGGGGTTCCCAGGCCCGGATGGTATCTATCTTGGCTTGTAGGGGAGCCACCTGGCCGCTTCCTACTTGGTGTCCCAAATACACCACCGAACCCTGCCCTATCTGGCACTTACTGGCCTTGATAGTGAGGCCTGCACTGTGCAGAGCCTTCAACACTGCGCAGAGGTGTTGCAAGTGTTCTTCCCAAGTGGAGCTGAACACAGCAATGTCGTCCAGATATGCGGTGCTGAATCGCTCCAGCCCGGACAATACCTGGTTGACCAGTCTCTGGAATGTGGCAGGGGCGTTCTTCAACCCAAAGGGCATGACACGGAACTGGAAGTGCCCCTCTGGTGTTGAAAACGCAGACCTCTCCTTGGCCCCATCAGTTAAGGCCATCTGCCAGTACCCAGAAGTTAAATCAAACGTACTGAGGTAGCTGGCAGCTCCCAACCGATCCCCGAGCTCATCAGCTCTGGGGATGGGGTGTGCGTCAGTCTTCGTGACCGCATTGAGCCCACGGTAGTCCACACAAAACCTAAGTTCTGGAGTGGCACCTGGCGCAGCAGCTTTCGGTACAAGTACCACTGGGCTAGCCCAGGGGCTGCTGGAGGGCTCAATCACCCCTAGTTCCAACATCTTAGAAACCTCCTTCTTGATGCTGGCCCTGACCTTGTCAGCCACCCGGTAAAACTTCTGTTTCACAGGCATGCTATCTCCCGTGTCCACGTCATGGACACACCAGTTGGTGATACCAGGGGTCAGGGAGAACAGAGATGCAAACTGACCCAGCACATGGCGACAGTACCTCTGCTGTTCTGGGGTCAGGGTGGGCGAGAGGACCACTCCATCCACTGACCCATCTTGCTCCTTAGCTTCCAGGAGGTCAGGAAGAGGATCGCTATCCTCCTCTATCCCTGCATCTGTAGCAAGTAGCATTGTGATTTCAGACCTCTCAAAATGGGGTTTGAGGCGGTTCACATGTAGGACCCTCATGGGGTTCCTGGGAGACCGCAAGTTGACCAGGTAGGTCACTTCACTCTTGCGCTCCACCACCTCATATGGCCCAGTCCACTTGTCTTGGAGCGCGCAAGGCTCCACTGGCGCCATCACCCACACCATCTGCCCAGGTTGAAATTCCACCAGAGTGGTATACTGGTCATACCACCTCTTCATCTCATCCTGGCTGGCTTCCAGGTTCGCCTGAGCGAGGGCCCGGAAGCGCTGCGTCCGGTTGCGGATGGCCAGCACATAGCTGAACACATCCTGGGGGGTTTTCCCAGGGGATTTCTCCCAACCCTCCTTCACCAGACTGAGAGGTCCTCCAACAGGGTGCCCATACAAAAGCTCTAAGGGACTGAACCCTAGAGACTTTTGTGGTACCTCCCTGTAGGCAAATAATAGGCTTGGCAAAAAGACGTCCCACTTCCGTCTCATGGGCTCTGTCAGCCCCATGATCATGCCTTTCAGGGTCCGATTGAACCTTTCAACCAACCCATTTCCTTGAGGGTGGTAAGGAGTGGTGAACTTATAAGTTACCCCAAACTCCTCCCACAGACACTTCATATACCTGGAGATGAAGTTGGTACCCCGGTCAGATACCACCTCTTTGGGGAAACCCACACGGGAAAAGATCCCCATCAACGCACGGCCCACCACCGGGGCTGTGGTTATCCTGAGAGGGATAGCCTCCGGGTACCGGGTGGCATGATCCACCAGGACCAGGATGAACCTGTTGCCTAAGGCTGTCCTGGGGTCCAGTGGCCCCACAATATCTATCCCCACCCGCTCGAAAGGGGTGCTCACTACCGGAAAAGGCTGGAGAGGGCCTTTGCATTTTCCTCCAGCCTTGCCACTTGCCTGGCAAGTCTGGCATGATTTACAAAAGGAAGCGACGTCCGTCTTCATCCCGGGCCAGTAAAAGTGGGTGGCAAGCCTTTGTCGGGTCTTGTCCTGCCCGAGATGTCCTGCAAGAGGCACGTCGTGAGCCAGACCCAGTAGGAAGTCTCTGAACCCTGCGGGTACCACCAGGGTACGTGATCCACTGGGCTCAGCAAACCTAGGCTCACTGTACAACAAGTCATTCTCCCAGTAGAGAAAGAAGTTCTTCGGATCAGCACCTGCTGCCTGGTCTACAGCCTGGTGCCACAGACCTTCAAGAGTAGGGCATGCCTTCTGCGCTCGGCAGAACTCCTCTCTGGAGGGACCACCCTCCTGCTGCCAATGGGTCAGCTCAGGTATGTCTCCCAGCTCAGCTACCTGTTCCCCTGTAGGCTCCAGGGCATCCCCCGCAGGTTCTGCTCCTTCCTGGACCGTGGGAACAGTGGGGGTGGACGCACCACGCCCCTTGCCCTTCCTCTTTCTGGCAGGGACCTGGGCCACTGTTTCAGGCTCCAGGTCTGCTTCACAACCCTGTCTGGCTGCCATGGACCGGGTGGTCACACAGACCCACTCAGGCAAACCCAACATCTCCAAATGAGCCTGGCGTTCCACCTCCCTCCATGAGGAACTCTTCAGGTCATTACCTAGCAGACAGTCTACTGACATGGATGGACTCACAACAACTCTGAGAGGACCTGAGACCCCCCCCCACTCAAAGGGAACATGTGCTACCTTGCAAAGGCGCACAGAGTTGTCAGCTGACACTACAGGGTGAAGTACATCGGGAATGATCAGCTCCTCAGGGACCCACTGACACCTGACCGTGGTCACACTGGCTCCAGTGTCCCTGAGAGCCTCCACCCTCTTCCCATTGATGGTCACCCACTGCCTGTACTTCTTAGTGTTATCAGGGACAGGGGTTTCCTGGACCATCTCTGTGTCTCCTAAAGAGACAAGGGACATAACTGCTAATCCCTCCAAATCACTAGAAATTAAATCCCCACCAAAAGCTACACTAGCTATACCCGGTGTTGGAGCACCAGAGGGTGCCTGGGATTTCTTGGGACACACAGGAGCTTTGTGACCCAATTCCTGACAGTGATAACACCTAATGGGACCCTTGTTATCCGACCTGCCCTTAGGAGGCCAGGTTGGTTTGGGTTTTGACTTGGGGGGCTGGGACTGGTTACCCTGGGAACTGTTTTGGGGCCCTTGTGAGAACTCCTTTTGGTTACCCTTGTCCCCCCCACTCTTCTGCTGGGGACCCGGCCCACCTTTGGCAATGGTACCCACAATTCCTCTGTGGACCCTGGTACTGGTCCAGCGGTCTGCCTCCTTAGCAAGCTCAATGGGGTCCGTCAGCTTGCTGTCTAAAAGATGCTGGCGCAGCTCTGGAGCACATAGACTACTCAAGTGCTCCCAACTAATTAAATGTAACAACCCCTTATAATCAGTTACCTTGCTGCCCTTCATCCAACCTTCCAGTGCCCGCGAGTACAGATTCACACACTCCATCCAAGTCTCAGACTCTTTCTTCTTGGAGTTCCTAAACTGCAGTCTATACTGTTCTGGAGTAAGTCCATACCTGAGACATAGGGCCTCCTTCATATTGGGATAGGTCATGGTACCTGCTAATTCTAAGGGCTCTAGAGCACTCCTCCCAGAAGCCTCAAAATGTTTCCACAGGCCCGCCCCCCAATGCTGTTCAGGCACACCATTCATTCTCAATGCTATTTCATACGATGTAAACCAGGCATAGATATCTTCACTCCTATTGTAATTCTGAATTAAATCTTTGGGGATATATACTTTACCCCCCTGCACTGGCTGTGCGCTGCCACCATTGGAACCAGACTCCGCCTGCTTGGCCTTGGTGTCCAGTTCTCTCATGCTCACTTCATGAGCAAGAAGCAATTTCTTCTCCTCCACCGCCTTTTCTACTTCCAATTGCTTCATTTTCATTTTCATTATTTCCAATTCATGGTTTCTCACCCTTTGATTCTCCTCCAACTCCTCTGGAGTGAGCCCCCTACTGGAATGTGAGCTGCCAGCCCTTGAGACTGCTCTGCCCACGGGCAGATCTTGGGGAACAAAACCATCCTCTTCATTTGCACCACCTTCCTCTTTGGCCTCCCACCAGGCCTTCAAGATTCTTTGTAGAACATCCTTTCTAGCTCCGCTTTTCACAGGGCAAGCAAGGTATTTGCAGAATTGCTTGAGCGTCTCAACTTTGTATGAATATAAATCCGCAATGGAAAACTCCAATTCTGCCCTCTCACTTGTTGTCACCTGAGACATGATGCTCTTTAAGAGTTACTCAAAAATAGAAAAATACAGTATGTGGTTGTCTATTGGTCTGCACTCCTAGTGATGTACACCAATTATTGTGGGTCAAGTACAAATACAAGTTCAATCCTCACCGCTGACCACCAATGTTAGATCTGGGGGTCTCTAGTTGGCAGGGTAGGTACCACTGTCCAAGTAGGGACCCTTGCTTCTAGTCAGGGAAAGGGGGATACACTGTTAAGATAACCCCTGCTCACCCTCTAGGTAGCTTGGCCTGAGCAGTCTAGGCTATCAAAGGCAATGTGTAAAGTATTTGTACCAACACTCACAGTAACACAGTGAAAACACCACAGATTTACTCCACACCAGTTTTAGAAAAATAAGGTATCTTTACTAAAAACTTCAGAAGACCAAATACTACAGACAAACCAACGTACAATTAAAAAGATTACTTCAAAGATAGTTCAAGAGTTTGCAGAAAGTACTCCAGGATGTAAAAGTCAGTGTCCTTCACAATGCGACTCTCAATGCACAAAATGCGACACTCTCGTGCCCAACAGTACCTGTAGTTGCGATAAGGTTCCCAAAAGCTATCACAAGGAAGATGGCAAAGGCGATGCGATACTCCTGAGATCCTGGGGAGGCTTTGCAGCAGCCCTGCTTCATGCAGCAGAGGTGGATGCGCCGGCTCCGATCTGTAGGGGGAGGATGCGATGACTTTGGCTTTCGTTGCGTAGGTTTCTTAGGGGGAAGCTTCACGCACAGGTACAATGCGACGATCTTCGGTGCGGCGCGATGCGCGGCGTTGACTTCTGGCGCCCGCAACCCTCGATGCGTCGCTGTGCGCGGCACAGCGTTGACTTCGGGTGCCGCAACAATCGATGCGTCACGGGACGGGACTCTGCATCAACACACGCAGCGACTGGATACTTTCACGCACCGGCAGCGGTGCGGCTCGCAAACTGGTTCTGCGACGACCCTCGCAGCGTCAGGAATCTTCTCGCACCGGGACGATGCTCGACGCACTCGGCGATGCAGGGACTCCGGGTGCTGCAATGACGCCGCGATGAAATTCTCCTCGCACTCTTGTTCTTGCGACACGCAATCGGATGATGCGTTGGGTACCAGTTACTCTTTCTCACGCTTCTGCTTCCCAGCTCCCAAACACAGAAAAACGACCTCCTGAGGCCCCAAGACTGGGCAAGCCCTCCAAGGCAGGTCAGAACTCCCTCAGCAGAGTTCCAGGGGAGCTGGTGGTGAAGTCCTTTTGTTCCTGGGACTTCTTAACAGGGAGCCAGCTCTTCTCAGGCCCTTGGAGATCAGAATCAAAAGAAGGGGACACAGCAAAGTCCTTCCCCTCTCCTTGGCAGCAAAGCAAAACAGCAAGCAGGCAGTCTTCTCCTCTTCAGTTCTTTTCAGCTTTCTCCTTGGCAGAGGTTTCTTCTTAGTTCCAAAGTGATCTAAAGTTTAGGTGGCTGGGGTCCTCTTTTTATACCCCTCCAAGTCTTTGTCTCTCTGTGTTTCAGTGGGGGGATTCCCCTGCTCAAACTGGTTCCTGGGTGTGCTCTGCCCTGGAGCACCTGGTTTCTTTCAGAGTGAGGGGCAGGGTCGTTAGACGCTCAGCAGGAGGTGGAGCCTTCTTTGTGCCAGCAGAGGCAGAGTCCTCAGCCTGGCCAGCAGGGGGTGGAGCCAGCATTGTGTTGGCAGGGGCAGCCCTATTCAGACCCAGGGACTACTCCTCCCACCCATCTAAAGCAGATCTCCCTATTCACCCTGCTGCTGACTCATCCAGGCTCCTGGAGCCACCTAGCCCATCACATGACACCTGTCAGCCAACCAGCACACAGGCACACAGGAAGGTTAAACAGGAGAATAGATACTTTCTAAAAAGTGCTATTCTCACACAGTGAATTTAAAAACCATCTTGCTAAAAAGATGTATAATTAAATTCTGAACACAAAGATACCAAACTTGGATTTTCTATCTTGCCCTTATGGGAAGATAGGCATGTAAACAGCCTCCCCCATTCTATCCTATGGGCAAGATAGCCTCTCAGCAGTGAAAAACGAAAATGGTTGTAATTCACTACCAGGGCATGTTACACACCTCAGTACATGCCCTACCTTTCAGATACACTGCACCCAGCCCAGGGGGGTACCTAGGGCCACCATAGGGATGCCTGACATGTACAGAAAGGGAAGGATAAGGCCTGGTCAGTGGGTGCACTGGCCAGGTCGACATAGCAGTCCTGGACTGCACATAGGCACTGCAAGCAGGCCTAAGACATTATTTTAGCGCTACTCCTGTGGGTGGCACAATCAGTGCTGCAGCCCACTAGTAGCATTTGAATCACCAGCCCTGGCACACGCAGTGCACTTTACTAGGGGCTAACAGGTGAAACAAATATACCAATCATGGATAACCAATCAATATAACAATTTACCAAGGGAGCACTTGCACTTTGACACTGATCAGCAGTGGCAAAGTGCCCAAAGCATCTAAACCAGCAAAAACGAAATCCAGCATAGCATAAAAAATACAGGAGGTAGAGGCAAAAAAGTCAGGGGTAACCACGCCAAAGATGCCAGGTCTAACAGTGGGTCTATGAGTGGGTGTTTGAGTAAGTCTCTGAGTGGGTGTGAGAGTGTCTGAGTGGGTCTGTGAATGGGTGTGTGAGGGACTGTGAGTGTGTGTGTGAGTGTGTGAGGGAATCTCTGAGTTGGTGTGTGAGTGTCTGAGTGGGTCTGTCAGTGGGTGTATAAGTGTCTATCTCAGTCAGTGAATGGATATATGAGAGGTTTTGTGGGTGTGTGAGTGGGTATCTAAGTTTCTGTGTGATCTGGGAGTGGGTCTGTTAGTACCAACATAGCTCTGTGAGAGGGTGTGTGACTGCCTGTGTGGGACACTGAGTGGGTATGAAGGTGCCATCATAGAACTGTGAGTGGATGTTTGAGTGTATGTGTGGGTCTGTGAGTGGGACTATGAGTGTATGAGTGGGTCTGTGAGTATCTATGTGGGTCTGTGAGTAGATGTGCTAGTGTCAGTGTAGTTGTGTGAGGGAGAGGTGGGTGAGTGTCTGTGTGGGTCTGTGAGCAGGTGGGTGAGTGCCTATGTGGGTCTGAGAGTACCTGCATGGCTCTGTGAGTGGATGTGTGAATGCCTGCATAGGTCTGTGAGTAGGTGCATGGCTGCCTGTGCAGGTCTGTAAATGGGTGTGAGAGTACATGTGTGGGTGTCTGAGTGCATTTCAAAGTGTTTTTTTCAATGTTCGGATTTACACAGGGGCTGCGCTGAGCATCGCGGGGTGCCACAGATTCCCAAATTGGAAAGAAACGATAAAACTCAATTTTGTACCCAACATAGTTCCCTCTGACAATCCTCTGACACACCCATGGGGTTAATGTCCCTCTACCCTGACCCCTTTAATGATTTTGCAGATACTTTTTAAGACCACGGGACCATTCCCCGATACTTAAAATGGCAACAACAACCTCCCAGTCAGGTCATGGTCAGCTAATCACAGCGTTGTTCTTGGTGCGTGACTTTGCTGATCCACTGCAGGGGATCCGCAGAGGGTCCGCGTCCCTAGATATACAATTTTGTTTTTCCTTTAATACCTCTGCAACTAACAAATGGATTTACACCAAATCAGAAAAACTGCTCTTTCTGGACCAACAGCTACCTCTCTGACAAATTTGGTGTAATTGCTTTCAGCAGTTAGGGCTTTAGTCATGTTCAAAATCCCTATGGGAAATGCATATTTTTTTACCCTCCTTTTTCTCGGCCTCCAATGAATGGATCACTCTGAAAATATTTCATGCAGAACTAAGCAAACCAAGTCACTATTTTTGAAAATGTTTGTGAAGATTTGTCAAACAGCGCTAAAGTTATCAGCAAGTCAAAAAAGCTTTTCCTATGGAAACTAGGTCCTAACTATAACTATCTACTGCCGACCGGCAATAGTTAATATATATAAATATATATTGCTGTGATCAAGGCCAGGCTTGGCCGAAACGTATCGTGGCAGGATGTGAACAATGAAATAAAGAAATATTGCACATATTTACGGTGTCTGTGTCCTGACATCTTCTGCAACGACACCGACGTGACAGGATTTGAAATGCATGTATATATATAGATATAGATGTGATCAAGGTCACGTGAAGTGACCGAAATGTGTAATGGCGAAGTTGGAGTGAGCTAATAAAGAATATTTAGCACGATTTCGGAATCAGTTCCCTTCTGTCCATGTGAGGAGGATTTTGGTTGGGAGACACATTGGAAGAAAAAAATGTATATATAGTATGTGACATATTACCTACTGGCAGTCGCCAGTAGGTAGTTACAGTTAGGACCTAGTTTCCATAGGAAGAGGTTTTTGATTTGCCATTATCTTTGGCAAAATTTTCAAAACTAATGGTTCTCTCAGGTCAGCTCCTGTCTTAAAAGTTGCGGGGTGATTTGTCAAGCGAGGGCCGAGAAAAAAGGGGGGCCCCAAAACACGTTTCCTCCATGTTAATTTCCATAGGACAATTTCGACAAAGCTACAGCCAGATCTGCTGAACGGAATTACACCACATTTGACAAAAAGGTAGGTCTTGGTTCAGAAAGCATTCTTTTTTTAAATGGTGTAAATCCGTTCAGTAGTTCCTGAGAAATAAAAAAATAAAAATATCGATATCTGGTGACCAAGGAGGATTCGCGAACCCTCCCGATCACGAGCTTCATTCTGATTGGTTGCCAACACTCCAAACCAGGAAGTGTTGCCAGCCATCTTGTGACACTGGAAAACCGAGTCACAAGAAAACAGTAAAAAAAAAATAAAAACAAGAAAAGGGGCAGGGTAGAAACACCCTGACCCCCTAGGCCTTATTTTAAAAATTTTGGCTGGAGTCACGCTGGGTGCGCAAATCTGGTAGAAAATGTTTTTTAAAAATAAAGTGCAGGCTCCCTCGCTTCGTTTTCCTTAAGCCCCTGGGTGAGCCGGGTCACAGGGCAATCCAAATGTATGCAGCAGGGGCCCAGCCCCGCAGTCCCGGGGATCACCACCTCCTGGGGCTTTACTCATAATTTGCTGGGGGCACGTGGCCCCCCCCGCAGCCCCGTGGACCGCCACCTCCTCTGGGCTTTTTTTGACTGCCCTGGGGAATGCCACATCCTCAGGGCATTTCTTATTATGGGACGGGGGCCTCGTGGGCCCCCCAAGCCCCAGGGACTGCCACCTTCCCGGGGCTATTACAAATATTAAGTGTGGGGGGCTTGAGCCCCCCCACGCTGCCCCAGGGACCACCACATCCCCGGGGCACAAATTATTTAAATACGGGGGTCCGTTGCGGCCCCCCGGCCCCAGGGACCACCACCTCCCCCCTCCTGCAGACCTTTATGGCCCAGGGGACTGCCACCCCCCAGGGCCGGCTCCGGCAATGTCCTGGGTGTACACAGTTTGCAATGACAGGGCAGGAGCACAGCTCTCACTTCCATGAAGCAAAGCAGTATTGCTTTTGGACAAGGGGAGATGCATGTCAGCTCTCCTTGTCCAAAAGAAATGCCGGCTCCCGCAGGAGGTGGGGAGTTGGCTGGGACCGTGGGGGCATTGGGGCTCCCTCGCGGTCCCCAATGTAAGGCCAGGCCCAGTGGGATGTGGCCCCCCTCCAAAATAAAAAATAAAAAATAAAGGCTGGCCAGGCCCTGGGGGATGGGGTCCTCAGGACTAAAGTGGACTACATCCCCTGAACAGCAGTGCGCCAGGAGGCACGTTTTCAGAGTGGTGTAAAAAGGGGGCATGGCCTCGGACTACTCACAGCAATCCAGCTGTGTGGGGCTTACTGGAGGTACCTGGTGGGCTAGTTGGCCCCCAGGGACCCTCAAGATTCAAGGGGACTTAATCCCCCAACCCAGAACGCGCAAGGAGGCGTGTTTGCAGAGTGGTGGAGAAAGGGGACATGGCCTGTGTCCCCCTCTCAGCAATCCCACTAGCTGGGGCTTACTGGAGGTATCAGGTAGGCTAGTTGGCCCCAAAGGACCACCAGCAGCGAAGGGGACTTTAATCCCCATCGAAGAGCGTGCCGTGGAGTGTGTTTGCATACTGGTGGTCAAAGGGGGCATGGCCTGCTATGAGTATTTACCAATGCTGCTCTGTGGGTTTTACTGGAGGTAATAGGAGGGGTAGTTGGCCCTCAAGGTTGTCCTTGGGGCCAACTACCCCTCCTGTCACCTAAAGTAAGTCCCACACAGTGGAATTGCTAAGATGTCTTTGGAGGCCACGCCCTCCCTTCTCCACCACTCTGCAAACACACTTCCTGGCACACTACGGGTTGGGGGATGAAGTCCACTTTACTCCTGAGGGACTTTGGGGGCCAAGAATCCCTCCTGGTACCTCCTGTAAGTCCTACACAGTGGAATTCCAGAGCGCTGATTGGAGGCCCAGCCACCTTTCTCCACCACTCTGCAAACACGACCACCAGTTAAAGAAGCATTTGTAATGTAATAGGTCTCGCATTTGTGTTGTAAATGTAAAAGTTTTTTACTAATGTTTTTTGGAGTGGAGTGGATGTACGTTGAGTGTAGTGGAATTATGTGGTACATTGTGCAGTGAAATTATGTGCATAGAAAGTATATGGTATTTAGGGGCAAATCTACAAGGAAGTGCCGCAGCTTGGCACCGTAAGCCCTTTGGCTGTGCTATGCTGCGGCACTTCCGAAGCACAGGGATGGGACATATTTACAAGAATATGTCGCATCTCTGTGCTTCCTCCTGCGCTGGTGCACAAACTGCAGCCATGCGCTGGCGCAGGCACCCTTGCACCATGGTGCAAGGATGCCTGCGTCATGGGGAGATAGTTTTTGTGCAGGAAGGGGCAGCTTTCTGTACAAAAAGAATCACTACAGGCATTTTCCTCGTTCAATGCGTGCTGTAGAATGCAGCACACATTGAAAGAGGAGAAACGAGAAGAAATGAAAACATTTCTCCTGTTGCGTCTCGCTACCCCACCTCTAGGGTGGTGTAGCATTCAGACGCATCTTCAGATTTACGATTTTTCGTAAATCTGAAGATGTGTCTTGTTCCATGGGTGTTGCGTGGGAACACCCACAGCAACACCCATGGAACGCCCATTCAACGCAAAGTGCTGCTTTCGAAGGGGCCCTATTCACAAGGAGAGGAAAAGTTACGCAGGGTGGCTTTTCCTCTCTCCTTGCGCCACCAGAATGTCACAAAAAGTGTTGTACCGGTAGCGCAGGGGGCTTGTAAATCAGCCCCTCTGTGTATAGGAATTATGTAGAGTGGAATTCTGTGGTATGGTAGTCTGTGTTGTGGAGTGGTAACCTCAGGCTTAGTCTTCCTCATTTCCATAGAAGCTAAACTATGAACTCAATGAGACAAAAAAAGAAGGAATCACTGAGGAGCACTTCTGGACCTAGTCAGAGGTATGAGAAGGGCCAGTGGAATTATGCGGCTGTTTGGCTGCATCGACTTCGGCACAATTATACATTTTCCGCATTATCCACATAATCCATCATCTGCTGCCTAATCTGCAGATTTGTACAAAAAAAGCCTTGTTTCTAGCTCAAACGGCTCAAACATTACAAAAAATGCAGTGACAAGTGTTACAGCATGGTCGAAGGTCATTTGCAAACCTCGAATGGTCATCTGTTACTTATTGCTAAATGTGGGTGTTAAATTGGTACTAATGGTGTGCAAGCCACTCTTGCTTCTTTCTGCACTTCTCTTGCCTCTTACTCCAAATCTCTTCTACTTTCTGTACCTCTTTTGCCTCTTTCTGCACCTCTGTTGCCTCTTTATGCACCTCTCTTGCTTCTTTGTGCACCCCGCTTGCCTCTTTCTGCACCTCTCTTGCTTCTTTCTGCACCCCTCTCCCCTCTTTCTTCACCCCTCCTGCTTCTTTCTGCACCTCTGTTTCTTCTTTCTGCAATTCTTTTGTTTCTTTCTGCACCTCTCTTGCTTCTTTCTGTACCCCTCTTACCTCTTTCTCGATCCCTCTTCTCCCTTTCTGCATCTCTTTTACCTCTTTCTGCACTTCTCTTGTCTCTTTCTCTACCCCTCTTCCCTCTTTCTGCACCTCTGTTGCTTTTTTCTGTACCTCTCTTGCTTCTTTCTGCACCCCTCACGCATCTTTCACACCCCTCTTCCTGCACCCCTCTTGCCTCTTTTTGCACCTCTGTTCCTTCTTTCTGCACTTCTTTTCTTTCTTTCTGCACCTCACGCTTCTTTCTGTACCCCTTTTATATCTTTCTGAACCCTCTTTCCTCTTTCTGCACCCCTCTTGCCTCTTTCTGTACCTCGTTTCCTTCTTTCTGCACTTCTTCTGTTCCTTTGTGCAGCTCTCTTGCTTCTTTCTGTACCCATCCACCCTCTTTCTGCACCCCTGTTGCCTCTTTATGCACCTCTGTTCTTTCTTTCTGCACTTCTTTTGTTTTTTTCTGCACATTTCTTGCTTCTTTCTGCACCCCACGTGCATCTTTCTGTACCCTCTTCCCTCTTTTTGAACCCCTCTTGCCTCTTTCTGCACCTCTGTTGCTTCTATCTGCACTCCTCTTGCTTCTTTCTGCACTCCTCGTGCCTCTTTCACACCCTCTTCCCTCCTTGTGCACACCTCTTGTCTCTTTCTGCACCTCTGTTCCTTCTTTCTGGACTTCTTTTGTTTCTTCCTGCACCTCTCGCTTCTTTCTGCACCCCTTTTGCCTCTTTCTGCACCCATCTTGCCTCTTTCTGCACGTCTGTTACTTCTTTCTGCAGTTCTTTTGTTTCTTTCTGCAGCTCTCTTGCTTTTTTCTGCACCCCCTTGCCTCTTTCTCCACACCTCTTTCTTAACCCCTGTTGCCTATTTCTGCACCTCTGTTCCTTCTTTCTGCACTTGTTTTGTTTTTTGCTGCACATCTCTTTCTTCGTTCTGCACCCCTCTTGCCACTTTGGGCCTGATTCACAGAATTAACTTAAGACAAAATCCTAAACTTACTACATTTGGTATTCACAGAATGCACTTACTACTTTTGGTATTCACAGAATGGATTTACGACTACTAACTTTACGTCCGCACTCGGGCTGGAGATTCCGACCCAGAGGTAGGACTTCCGGCCCGGAGGTGGGACTTCCAGCCCGGAGGTGGGAATTACGGCCCAGAGGTGGGGATTCCGGCTGGGAGGTGGGGATTCCGACCAGTGGCGGAGATTTAGCCATGGCCAAAATCTCCACCTCCGGGCCGGAATCCTCACCTCCGGGCCGGAAGTCCCACCTCTGGGCCGGAATCTCCGGCCCGAGTGCAGACGTAGAGTTAGCAGTCGTAAATCCATTCTGTGAATACCAAAAGTAGTAAGTGCATTCTGTGAATACCAAAAGTAGTAAGTTTAGGATTTTGTCTTAAGTTTTTCTGTGAATCGGGCTCACAGTATTTTTATTTTTATGAAACATGTCACTCGGTGAAAGCAGAGACATGCATGCATACCTTCATACACTTGGTCAGACTTACAACAGTGATATGATTAGGATTGCTGTTTCATATTTGGTAGGTAGGCCTAACATTCTGAGCAGTCAATTAATAATGAACCTTCAAGAGAAAAGTGAGGTTTAAGACATCTTGGGAGAACGATTAGTGATTAGGCTAAGTTGTATGAGTCTGTACAGTCAAAGTAGGCCTCTTGCTGCACCTCTGTTGGTTCTTTCTGCACTTCTCTTGCTTCTTTCTGCACCATTCCTCCCCTTTCTGGACTTCAATTGCCTCGTTCTGCACTTCTCTTGCTTCTTTCTGCGCCTTTCTTCATCTTTCTGCACATGTCCTACCTATGTAGGCATATTTAGAAATTAGCATTTAAAAAACCTCAGAAATTCACTGAAAAAACAACAGGTCTCAGGGAAGTTTTAATTAGTTAGACATTTCACTCGTACAAAACCAGATAAATTCGGCCAATATAGTTAGTTGAGCTAACTATAACTCAGGCCCCTGCAATGCACTGCAGAGTGTGTGTTGTGGTGCAGCCTGGGCGTTTGTGAGGAGCGCCTGGACATCTTGTGCACCGGGAGAAGAGGTGAGTCTCGGATGCGTGGAGGGCGTGTCATGGTGCAGCCAGGGTGTTGGTGAAGAGCACCTGGACATCGTGTGCACCGGGAGAAGAGGAAAGACTCGGACGCGCAGGGTGCGTGTCGAGGTGGAAGCAGGGCATTGGTGAAGAGTGCAACCTGAGGTGCTGGTGAGGAGTGCCTGGGTAGGGTGTGCACCGAAGTTGAAGTAAATTCTCCACAGTGCTGAGGGCAGATCTCGTGTGGACTGAGACCACCAAAAGGAGGGTCAGGTCATTGAACCCTCGGAGGAAACCAGCAGTGGCCCGGACCAGCAGCACCAGAAGAGCTGAGCCACCGGCCTGAGTCCGCCGCATTCCATGACGGAGTTCTGGATCAAGGCCCAAGTTGCTGACGTCGTGTAGGAGAGTGGGATCGCGCCCCCCCGGGCAGGTAACGTGGATCAACACCTGGGGTGGGGTGCGGGTCCGGAGGGACATTCTCTCTGCCTCCTGCTTCTGTCAGCTGCGCGAGCCGTTGCTTCGGCTCGGATACCGGCCTGTGCTGACCCAAGGAGGGGCAGTACTGGGGCCGGAGTGGGAAGCAGCACTTTTGTGTCATAATTTGATCCATAGCAGGGGCACTGTTAACGGAGCACCTAAAACTGTCATATTACACTTTGCATTATTGCTGCTAATTAACAATCGAACTGTCGTATAACGCCTGACCTCATTTGTGCCTGACGAACTACATGCTTGGTGCGCTACATATTGAGTTATTTTTCCTTTGCAGATTACCTGATTGTAACGTGGTGCAATGCATGATTTCTTCAGTGCACTGTATCTGATTATAACATGGCGCAGTGTATTACTTCTTCATTGCACCGTACAGGATTGTAGCGTGACGCATTGCTTTGTTTCTTCCTGGTACAGGGCATGCTGGTGGTGATACGCATTGCATTATTCCTTCAATTGCAAAGTACATGACTGTGGCGCTACGTATGGCATTGTTTCTCTGTTGCACAGTATAAGAGAATATCGTTACGTATTGCAGTATTTGTTTCCTTTTGCAACATGTGTGATTCTAGCAATACGACTGGCCTAACCTTTTGAATACGGTTATAAGTGAGCTTCACTGTTAGTTAGAAGCGGTGGTTGGGATTAGAACCTACCCACCCACCAGAAAGAATACTATCCATTCTTATATGTTGATTATGTATCGTGTGATCATAGCGTATGATTTCTTATATAAAGATTATACTAATTTTATCAAAACTCGTGTGGAGTCTATTTGTGGTGGCATCATGGGGTTATTGTGAGCGTAGTTGCATATACTGCCTTGGAGATAAGCCTGGCTGCTCGTGCCAAGCTACTAAGGGGGTGAGCAGGGCTATTTCCTTACTTAGCCTAACATTGAAGCAAGGGGTCAGGGACTCCCGCCTCCAGCATTTGGTGGCAGCGGTAAGCGATAAGGACCCCCACTTCCAACATGTACATGTAAGATGAGGCATTAATTTTGAATAAGATGGCATTTAGGCCTAAATTAAGACTTAGTTAAGAAGTGCCCCTACTTAGCAAGTGCCAAGCAAAGCCAGGAATGCAAAAAGAGTAAATGATGGACGGAATGCTGAACAAATCAAATGTTTACCCCAGTCACAGATCTGGGTTATATCCATTGTTCTTTAACTCACTATGCTATTCCAGTTTTGACCTAGCAAAATGTAAATCAGCCATGACCCCGCTCCCCATGGGAACAGTCCAGCCTGAACGGCCAGGCCAGGTCCTCCCTGCTCCAGAAACAAACATCCTGGAACCCATTTCCGCCCAGTCCTCTAGACCAGGGAGTAAACACACTTGTACCCCCAACAAGGTTTTGACAAAGTGCGAAAGTCAGTTTCCTTCCAAATGATCCGATATCACGGGCTCTGACTCCAGACCTATGTCCCTGTTTTACTTTCACACTCAGATTAAGCATGGCTGAAACCCCCTGCAGCCAGGAAACTGGATGCTAATCAACCCAGGCAGCAAAAATCAGAGCCAGGAAACATATCCAAATCTCTCACATTGGTTATTCCACCAACGAGTTTCCATATAAACAAATACAACAAAAAACGTAGTTGCGATTCTGCAATACGCTAGCCATTTGGATCTAAATGGACATAAATGTTTTATCCTTGCAGGTGAAGTACTTTTCAATACAGAAATCTTTGCATGTTACACAGGGAGTATCCAAGAAGAGTGTAACCCTCTGGATATTCTTGAAATTGTCTAAAATCAGGTACATTATTTGTATGCTGCAATGTCTCTTTTCTGTGTACTTTTTCATGTTGTCGATTATATATTTTCTTCTCTTAGGTTTGTTTCCTCCTTCTCGGGCAATGGCCAAAGTTCTCAAAAGAAATCCCAGTGGTGCAGTAAAAGTGATGATCTGGGCTGGCCTGGTGACTTAAATATTAGCTTTAGAGAAACATTGCTTTCCTGAAAACAAAGTTAAAGCTCCATCTGTGGCTGGGAGTAATTATGTGCCTGTTTATTTATTCTGATTTCTTTTGGCAAGCGGCTGGAAAGACTAGAAACGTATTCTGAGATACTAAGGCCCCGCGCCAGCACAAAGCAATATAAAGTGACGTACAGAATTAATTTTACACTGGAAAGGTGCCGTTTTCTCAGTGCAAAAATCATTGTGCACTGCTTTGTGCCGAGGGGGCATTAGCGGGGTGTTACTTGGCAGATCAGTTCAAGCGTCAATAGTTTTTGATGCAGAGCCCGATCTACTAAGATATAAAGGCTGTAAAATAATAATTCCCCTCAGAGCAGGCACTAAGAAGATGAAATGTTTTAATTTATAAAAAAAAAACATTCTTGCATGTGTGCCGATGGACATTCAGGACTTCTCGAGTCAGGCTCCAATGCGGGGCCGCGGAAACTGCACTAACCAATCATGGAGCTACTCTCATACAGCATTTTTTTGTTGTTGTTGCATCTTTTATATAGCGTGAACTCGACCCGAAGGTATTGGAGCGCTGTACATGAGCACCGTATTTACATTACATATTCAGGCACGGGGGGCCCGATTCACAGAACTAACTTAAGACAAAATCCTAAACTTACTACCATTTTGGTATTCACAGAAGGCAGTTACTCATTTTGGTATTCACAGAAGGCACTTACTCATTTCGGTATTCACAGAAGTTAGTCCTAACTTTACTACTCCTAAACTGAGAAAAATCCTAACTTTAAGACTTTCGGTATTCACAGAAGGCATTTAGGAGTCCTAAAGTTAGGACTTCTAACTTCTGTGAATACCGAAATGAGTAAGTGCCTTCTGTGAATACCAACATGAGTAAGTGCCTTCTGTGAATACCAAAATGAGTAAGTGCCTTCTGTGAATACCAACATGGTAGTAAGTTTAGGATTTTGTCTTAAAATAGTTCTGTGAATCGGGCCCGGGGAGATTAAGTGATTTGCCCAGAATCACAGGATGTGGACGCGACCTCGAGGCTCGAACCCTGTTTTCCTGCACCAAAGTCGGCAGCGCAGCCGACGGACCACATCCCCTCATTGGAGCATTGAAGAAGCACCAGGATTGGAGGGAGTGGTCTCCTTCACTGCTCCTGACGACACTGGAGCCCTATGCTTTCGTTAGCCTAGCTGTCTTTGGATGTCTCAAGATGGCGGGTCAAAGAGACATGCGCACTTCAAACTTAAAGTGCCCTGCCCATCACTGCTCTCTGCTGCTGCCAGTCAGCAGCGTCCCCACCCCTGTCCTGACTCTCAGCTCTGGATGGATTATTGAAAAATAAAATGGTGATAAATGAATTTTATTACCATTTTATTTTTTACATCTGGGGGAAATTTAGTTAGTGGGGTGACACTCCTCTGCCTTAAAGGAGGAGCTGCACCTGGCATACGTGTCTCAATAAGATATGGCAGTTCCCCCCTTGGACAACCTAGTGAAGCGAATTTGGTTGTTGTGCTTTGCATGAACAATTATTACATCTGGTAAAAATATTACTGTAAGACTTTGCAAAGTTATTCGTCTGTCCCATTGCATCATCACACATTAACACTTACATGTTAAATGAGAACGCAGTTCTTTTTGTTTTAGTCTACAAAATGTGAACATTATCTGCCCATTGTCTCCTGCTATATAGAGAAATGTGCTGAAGATGGGGAATTCAGCCATGACATCTGACTGCCCATTAACTATGCCTATTTGTTTTTTAATAGGCCTGGCCTTGAGACAGCTTTTAGTGGTCATGAGAAGAAAAATATTGCACATTGAGAGGTTTTGTGGTGGCCCAATTTAGCCTTAGTTGCCTTTATGAACCCTCCTAACCTGTAATTGATGAAAGTCTCTGATACCAGTTTCTTACCCATCTTCTCACTCCTATACTCTTTCTCTTTTTCATCATCATTCTCCTACTCATAGCCCTGCTCTTACATCTAGTCTTACTTGTTTTTACTCCTACTACTTCACTTATTCCTATTTACTGTTATACTTATTCCAACTTACTTCTACTCTTACTTCTATGTACTCTTCGGCCGCTTTAGCTGTTAGCTAGAGTTGAAGTAGTAAAAAGGCAAAGAGAGCCATTGGTTGCTATGGGGCCGCCCTATTCAACCACATTTGATGAAAATGTCATTCACATTGTAGATCAGCTGTCAGAAGTATATTCTGCTTACCATGGTGCTATTGTCTATTTTGTTGTTGTACTCCAACTAAAGAGTGATCCTATAGTAATGCATGAATAGCAAAGTGATCATACACTGCAATGAAGGCACACACATTTGTTTACTCTCAACTAACACCTGCCCCTGCTTTTACCCCCCTCCCACTTTCACTCCCACCCATCAACATTTTTAAGTTTGAGTTACAGATGATCTAATAAAACCATAAAACAATAACTATAATACAAATGCCACGTGGTGTGAATAGCTTCTAATGTTTGTTGTTTGTTGTGGGAAGAGTAAATGAAATCAGAAATACTGGCCTCTAGTATCCCCACAACAAATAAAAGACTACTCATAATGAGGCCCTTAATGTTATCATGCTGTGTACCAACTTGAATGAGTGTATATGTCTTGTGTTTCTATACTGAAGTGATTCACCCACTGATACTAAATTCTTTTTTTGTTTATTGTAGTGTTCTGACTGAGTCTTGCCTGCAGCGACAGCTGAGTGAGACATCTACTGTGCCTACCAAGAGATGGAACTTTGGGATTTTAGTTTGGAAGGCTCATCTAAACAGAATGACTTTTGGCTCAGTGGCGCTGATTATGATGTTGGGTGCACCAATAATGAAAATGTAGGAAAGGTCTGCTAACATTTGAAAATAGCAATGGTGATTGAAACATCCTCTGTACCTATGGCTCAGTTAGAAGGAATTATTCCACCAACATGTGTGCATCACGCACAAGGACCAGCTGGCAACTGACAAACATAGAATGTCACTGCCACAGTCTTTTCAACATTGAACACCATCAATGTTTCATTCATAAATACCACAGAGAGGTAGTGATTACTATAGCAATCTCAGGATGCCTCAGATAATAAATAAAAGGATCTGTAAGTAATGCCCTGGATGTTAATGTACCCCCTAATAAAGGGCTTTTAAAATATAAGGATCTTTAGTTTGTATCTGGCATGATCTGTGAAAGATCACCATCCTATTAAGATTCCTTGAAGACAGAAAGCCAGGTCCTTAACTTTTTTAGGGCACCTAATTTGTAACGACAAAGTACTATTTCTGATTTATAGATATGACAATGGTTGAATTTACCTACCACACACAGAAATTCCACCAGAATGAGTGTGTATGAAAATGTATCAGTAAGGGAGTGATGTTGGTCATTTTTTCAGTGGGTCTGTCAACGCTGAGTTCTTAAATAAACTGCATTAGGAGGATTAGCCTTTGAGAGCGAGGTTTATTCAGCTGTATGACACACACCGAGTTGATGATCTAGCAATATCTGACATACAAATTCTGAGCACAGGTAGATATACTCTTCCTCAGAATGGAAATGTACTGAGCAGTTTAGTTCGCTAGCAATGAAGACAGTGGTGCATTCATTAAACGTGTAACAACTCCTTCCTAGTACAATCAATAACACTAGCAAAACAGTGCATTCTTCCCATTTGCCAATGCTGTAATAAGATCATCATATCTCACTCCCTGGTCTTTCCATGCCTTCAGTAACTGAGGTCTGCTAAATACAATTTTAGTTGTTAGTTACTGAGGCCTGTGCATGTGCTGGTGCTGTAACAACACATCCATGGGATTTAAACAAGATGGAACTAGTTTAATTTGATATTTTTGGCCCAGGTGTTCATAATCCCTTCCTCTTGACTCTAGGTTCCAGTCTTAACACTCAGGGGCCGATTCCAATCCGGGTCGGAAGGGCACCGAACGCGATCCGGCCGGAAAACCTACGCGCCGTACGCAAGTTTTCCGCCCGACTCGTACAGCTGTACGAGCGAGCAAGTACGATGCGAGCTACATTCACCGACCGACTCGTTTCCGGGTCCAAACCGCTCCGTACGTCTTGGTCGTAAGCTAACCGTGGTGTGCAATGGATACGATTCACGACCGAGCCAGTACGATGCACGCGTCGGACAGCCTGTGCGAGCCGGAGTGTCCGGCTCGCAAATCATCCGGGTGGTTGCCCTGTCACCCGCAGCCCTACGACTCGGACACAGGGGGAGACCCATGGGTCTCTCCAACACAGGCATGTACGATGCAGATGGCACTGACGCGTACTCACTGTAGGGGGCGCACTTGTCCGCGACGTACCCATTCAGTCAATGGGAGCCCATGTACGCGTCGTACGACCGGCTCCCATTGACTTCTATGGGAGTCCGACCGAACCGAGTCCGACAGCATACGGCCACATCGTACTCTCTCGGTCGGACTGCAAGACTCCGGCTCGGTCGGAAAACACTCCGGATCCGGCTCGGTCGGTGTGCTTTCCAACCCGGATCGGAATCGGCCCCTCAGTGTCATTTAAATACCTGGCCTGTATTTGCAATTTGTATTCCTTTTCTATATACTACATCCCCCTTGGCCCCTTTGGAGGCATTGCAGATCTTTCCCATATTTAGGCACATTAAACATATGTTAGGTCATGCTCATTATAATAATAATATTATTTAGAGAAAAACACAATTGCTGCCTCTAAGAGTCCCAGAATCCACTGTCCCCAACTACCTAGCTGGTCGCCTAATGTTTCCCAAAACCATGGCCTGCTCATTTCAAGCTCTTCCTGTGAAACCTTTGAAGCGTCAATTATAAGATATTGCATATTCCAGATGGTATTGGGAATGAAAATGCAACAACACATTTTGATTACCATACATATGCCTTCTTTCTTAGCCAGGATCAAATCTAAAACCATCCTATTTTGCAAGATCACGCTGTGCATTGAATCTTTTCTTCAGTAATACTGGAAAGAGCAGCAGTGGTATCATTCACCAGCCTCTCAATTAGCAGGCCTTCTTCCTCAATATTATTACATTTAAGGCCATGTCTATAGGAGGGATAATAGCTGAAAAGATATCTAAAGTGTCCCCTTCTGACGATAAAAAATGATTTTCTTTGATTTTTTTGTATGAGACATACATGGGGACATCAAAGCTAAATAAAAGAAAACACTCCACTTGACTGGTAGTGAAATGTAAACACTTTTCTCGCAAATATGTCACATATCTCTATAATGTTTTGTATTACTATAATGTATAAAATTCACAGGCTTTTTAAAGACGAACATGAAGTTAATCTCACCCACTCTTAGGGTTTCTTGAGGGCTACGCAAAGAGTCCCTGTCTTCTCACGCCACAGATTCAGAGCTTGACATGCTAGCCGCAAAGTGTTCTCCCTCAATACTGGATCATTATGAAATCGCAATACCACCTCCTGCAAATCCTGGTAATGTCTAGTATTTTTCTCATTTTGTGGTAAAAATTCCTTCTTCACTTCAGACAACAGACATTGTACATTTTTAGGTATAGCAAATCTAATTTCTTTTGGTTTCTCATTCAACATTTCAAATTCTTGATCTCTAATGAAAGGTTTTGTGTACCAGTGAGTGAGCAAGTAAAAGTAAATAACACATGACAATGGAAAAGAACAAGGTCTCTGTGTATAAGTAGCTCCCTCTGCTAGAGAGGCGGTCATGTGAGTGCACACCATACAGTAGTATGTCCGACCCAACTGGACATACTCTTTTTCTCTGTATTCACTTTTGACAATGTCGGAGCATGTTGTTCTCATTTTTTTCTTTCATTTTGATGGGTTTTGTTGGGGTGGAGGTCCTTCCATACCCTACTGGATGTATCCTTTGTATTAGCAATGCCAATACCAGTCTAATCATACAGGTAGCAGATGCAGCCCCCATGAGGTCCAGAATTCTTGTCTGCGCTTGAGCTCACATTACCTTCTTTTGCTGGCTTTTAGTAACTTACCCAGTGATTTCTATCTGCTGACTCTTTCAGCAGTCAGTGGCTGGGACAATTCTTTTTTGGGAATTTCAGGTTCATCACAACCCACCTCTAGTGCTTTTACTTTCTTTGTGTGCCACTCCAGTACCCAGCTCGCCAGTCCTTCACATCTCACAACAGTGTTTATAACCACCAACATCTGATAAAGTCCATTTTACTATGGCTGCAAACAGATTTTCCGGGTATGGTTTTTCACTAGAACCCAATCTCTAGGTTGCAGTCTATCACATGCAGCTGTTGTTGAGGCGAGAGCAGCCTGTTGAATCTGGTGAAACACTGAGCACACCTCGTCAATAGTGGAGATCTACTGGCTTATTCATGTAAAGTTTCACTGCTACAACTAACCAAGGTCCTATTTCTAGTATCACAGTGCATGTTTGCATATGTGTATGTGTATGGCCTGCTTGTGTGCGTGAGTAAACCAGAGTCATGGAGCCCTGTGAGTTCCATTTTGGAAGTCCCTGGTCTGTTCATGTTCACACAATGGAGGTGAGGTTGTTTTCCCTGACAGTAAACGCATAGTGCAGAAGTTTCTGAAGCTGGGGGGAGATGTTATGTTATGTTATGTTATTTTAATGTATTCAGCGCACAGCTACTCGGAAGTGTCCCGGCGCTATAGACCGCTGGGGAACCCGTCCTGGCTATCCCTGTGAGATGGTCCCTTTCTGGGTATCTCCAAGGTGAAACCAGGCATCCCTGGCGTCTGTGGGGGGGCCATTGTAGAGATGAGGCAAGCTTAATGCCCAGAGTTGCCGAGTGTGGCCGATTCTCTGCTTACGGGTCTGCCGCCTCTAACCAGTGAGCCACACCTCTCCACCTAAACAATAACTGTGCCATTCACTACAGTGACAATGTAAACATGACTGCAGGACTGCCACCAGTAGTCTCGCTGAGCAGCTTTTAGCTGCAAATACGACTTGTCAAAATAACACCTTTCAACAGGCATAACGCTTCCTTTTAAATATATATAAGTCACCCCTAAGTAGGCTTTGGCAACCATTAAGCAGGAGTACATGCTGTTTAAAAGTAACATTTGTAAAAGTTTAATGTTAAACATGTCCTTACAGTGAAAATGCAGTAAAACCTATTATCATTTTAGCAGGCTTGGCTGTTGCAAAAGAAAGTATTGAGATGCAATATTAAATACTAATCCTGCATCTCAGGAATTGGACTATGTAGAAAAATAATTAGACAACCATTTTTAATAGTTGCTAAAAATCCAATTCAATGGTAAAGTCAGATTTGCTCTAAATACTATGGAGAGATCATTCAATCAATCAATCAGGGATTTATAGAGCATACTACTCACCCTTGAGGGTCTTAAGTCGCTAGGGAGGCGGGGGGTTCGGGCAGCTCCGCAGTTCACCGAAGAGCCAGGTCTTGAGGTCATTTCTGAAAGTTTGCAGTGTTGGGCTTCGTCTGATGCTGACGGCAAGTTCGTTTCAGGTCTTGGCCATGATGTAGGAGAAGGATCTGCCCCTCATTTTGTCTCTTTGGATGCGGGGTACCTTGGCAAGGGCTTGGTCTGCAGAGCGGAGGTTTCTCTTGGGGGTGTGGAAGGAGATTCTTTTGTTGTGGTATTAGGGTCCTGTGTTATGGAGGGCTTTGTAGGCGTGTATGAGCAGTTTGAAGGTTACTCTCTTTTTGACAGGGAGCCAGTGGAGGTCGCGGAGGTGCTGGGTGATGTGGTCATGTCGTGGTAGGCTGAGGACAAGTCTGGCTGCCATGTTCCGGATGGTCTGGAGTTTGTGAAGGAGTATTTTGTTTATTCCCACGTAGAGCGTGTTTTCATAGTCTAGCCTGCTGGTGATGAGTGCGTGGATGACGGTCTTCCTGGAGTAGGGTGGGATCCATTTGAAGGTCTTACGGAGTATGTGGAGGGTGTTGAAGCATGCGGAGGACACAGCTTTGATCTGGCGGTTCAAGGTGAGTGAAAAGTTGAGTATGATGCCGAGGTTGCGGGTGTGGTCCATGGGGGTTGGGGTGTTTTCGAGGGTGGGGGGCCACCAGGTAGCATCGCATGCGGAGGGGATGGTTTCAAGGATGAGGACTTCCATTTTCTCCTATCTGACCTTCAGGCAGCTCCTGCTCATCCAGGATGCAACATCCTTCATTCCATCCTGGAAACTGTGCCTGATGATGTCGGGTTCCTTGGTGAGGGAGAGGATGAGCTGTGTGTCATCGACGTAAGATACTATGCTGAGTCCGTGTTTTCTGACATTGGCTGCAAGGGGGGCCATATAGATGTTGAAAAGCATGGGGATGAGGAGGCATCCTTGGGGTACTCCACATCTGATCTCTGTGGGTTCGTGGAGGAAG
Organism: Triturus cristatus; assembly: GCF_964204655.1. Taxonomy (NCBI): domain Eukaryota; kingdom Metazoa; phylum Chordata; class Amphibia; order Caudata; family Salamandridae; genus Triturus; species Triturus cristatus. The sequence goes on along the minus strand of NC_140587.1, from coordinate 312,635,705 downwards.
GGCGGGAGTCTTATTCTTTGTGTTCTGCCCGAGAGAAAAGAACATATCCAGTCTAAGGCAGTTCCCTGGATACTGGCGTCATGGAGTCTGGCAGCTAGTGTGCGGTGGCAGACGGTGTCGAAGGCTGATGAGAGGTCTAGTAGTATAAGGGCTGCAGTGTGGCCTTGATCGAGGAGGCTGCGGATGTCGTCAGTGGCGGCTATGAGGGTGAGCTCAGTGCTTGCTCTACCTGAAGCCCATTGAATAAAAATTTGCATTTTTCTCTGCATTGTTAGCCAGCCAATAATCAGCATTTAAATAGGTGCGAATGAAGTGTGAACTTGCTTAAAGGACTAATAAAATAGGCTGACCTGACTGGGCAGTGATGACCCCGCTAAACTGGATAGAATATGCAAGGTGGGTGAGAGGATCCTTTTTGACATTGAAGTATCGAGTCCTGCTTGAATGTCACATCCTGCATGACAGTTCTATTGCGGCTCTTCATATGACACTTGGGGCACACTTCAAAAAGGCCTTCCCTGTCACAGGCAAATGTCAGCTGACTCCTTGGCAGGGCTCTTCTATTGTCTTCACAGCCTGTCAGGCCCCAATCACAGAGGCCCTCTTTTGACAGTACAGTGTCACAGCTTGTTTGACATGTCTGCTAGGTTTACATATAACATTTGGGGCATAGTTCAAAAAAGGGAACAGAATGGCAAAACAACTTATATATATCTGCTGTCTGGTTGCTTAAAGCTCAGCCTTGTTATACCAGACTTCTGTCTCTGAGGCTGATGTGGGTATACTTACTGCATAAAACTGGAGTTTGGTGTTAAATGTAGGAGGACACTGGGATTACCATTGTACACCCCCAACACGCCCATCTCTCAGAGTCCATGTTTAGTGTGACTGAAGACTTCATCCACCTTGACAGTACCACTAGTGGGTTGGGGTAGCCCTAGGAACCTTTAACCCATTGGTTAGAGCATTCCATGAGGTCATTCCCACCTACTAGCTCGTGTCAGGCATAAATGTGGCCCCTATTGGCATCCACTTCAGAACTCCTGGACCTGAGGAAGATTATAAGAGGACCGAGCCCGATGTCTGCAACCTGACTAGAGCCCTGGAGGATTGGACCTGGTCTCTCTGTTGTACCCAGGGCAAAGCATTGAGCACCAAGGTCATAAGGCTGCCCGCCTGTTAAAGCTACAGGGATTCAACAAGATATAAGAGGCCTTTTCCTGCAACTTCCCAGCTAACCAGTGGCAATTGGACCTGGACTTGACCCTCCTGTTAGCTTCTGCCTGCCATGCAGTGAGTCTCCAAGTATCTACAGTTGCCCTTGTTGGAGTTTTGTCATTCAGATGCAAATCTGCTGATTACATTTTACTCTATTTTCCAGATTCATTTGGAATTTTTATTATTCAATCAATCAATCAGGGTTTTGTAAAGTGCGCTACTCACCCGTGAGGGTCTCAAGGCGCTGAGGGCGGGGGGAAGTCCGCAGATCCGTTCAGCCGAAGAGCCAGGTCTTGAGAATCTTCCTGAAGGTGTTCAGGGAGGGGGCGTGCCTGATATTTGCCGGGAATTCATTCCATGTTTTGGCCGCGATGTGGGAGGAGGATCTTCCATCTGATCTTGCTCTGTGGATGCACGGGTTTTCGGCCAGTGCGAGGTTGGTGCGAGCAGCACCCGCCACAATGCTGAAAATGCATGTTGTGCATTGGCATGCACAACGTGACTGGCACCGCACGGTGCCTGCCACCTCATGCATGCCAATGTAGGGGGGTACCATGGGTACCCCCCAAGTGCAGCCCGACACACCACCGGGGGCCTACAACGGGCCCCCAAAGTGAAAACTGCATGCCTTTCCATGGCGGAGTCTCCGCAATGGAAAGGCATTTAAAAGCATGCATCATAATATGGATGGCGGTGCCTGCAAGGCACCACCACCATTATATGGGCCTTTTCCGCCTGGTAGGCAATCGTGACGATTGCCTACTGGTGGAAAAGCGGCGGACGGTCTTTCCTTCTGCCGCGGTACCCCCCCTGCTAGTGTGGCGGGGGTAAAATGCCGTCCGGCGGGGTGTTTTGGCGGGCGGATCACCACCGCCGGTTGGGAAGTGGCGATCCGCCCGCAATGCAAATTGGCCCCTACGTTATAATTTAAATAATTATTTTCGAAATTTAGAAAGAATATTTATATTTATTAATGATATTTTTTTTAAGGATATATATTTTTAATAGTAAAAATGATAGGGGGGGATATTAAATATGTATTGTTTTGAGTTTATATTGATTTGCAGTTAGAATAGTACAATATTATGGTTTACCATCCAGCACTTTCCCTGAGTGTATTTGGATTTGGAGTTAGAATGGTAAATTATTATGGTTTACTATTCAACACCTTCCCTGACTTTAGTTGGATTTGGAATTGGAATGGTAAATTAATATAGTTTACCATCCAGCACTTTCCCTGAGTTTATTTGGATTTTGAGTTTGAATAGTAAATTATTATGGTTTACTATCCAGCATTTTCCCTGAGTTAATTTGGATTTGGAGTTAGAATAGTAAATTATTATGGTTTACCATCCGGCACTTTCCCTCACTTTAGTTGGATTTGGAGTTAGAATAGTAAATTATTGTGGTTTACTATCCAGCACTTTTCCTGACTTTAGTTGGCTTTGGAGTTAGAATAGTAAATTATCATGGTCTATCATCCAGCACTTTCCCAGAGTTGATTTGGATTTGGACTTAGAATAGTAAATTATTATGGTTTACCATCCAGCACTTTCCCTGACTTTATTTGGATTTGGAGTTAGAACAGTAAAATATTATGGTTTACCATCCAGCACTTTCCCTGAGTTGATTTGGATTTGGAGTTAGAATAGTAAAATTTATGGTTTACCATCCAGCACTTTCCCTGACTTTAGTTGCATTTGGAGTTGGATTAGTAAATTATTATGGTTTTACCATCCAGCACTTTCCCTATGTTTATTTGGATTTGGAGTTAGAATAGTAAATTATTATGGTTTACCATCCAGCACTTTCCCTGAGTTTATTTGGATTTGGAGTTAGAATAGTAAATTATTATGGTTAACTATCCAGCACTTTCCCTGAGTTTATTTGGATTTGGAGTTAGAATAGTAAATTATTATGGTTTACCATCCAGCACTTTCCCTGAGTTTATTTGGATTTGGAGTTAGAATAGTAAATTATTACAGTTTACTATCCAGCACTTTCCCTGAGTTTATTTGGATTTGGAGTTAGAATAGTAAATTATTATGGTTTACCATCTAGCACTTTCCCTGTCTTTAGTTGGATTTGGAGTTAGAATAGTACATTGTTATGGTTTACTATCCAGCACTTTCTTTGACTTTAGTTGGATTTTGAGTTAGAATAGAAAATGTTTATGGTTTACTATGCAGTATGTATGTTAGTTTTATTATTAATATCATTTTGGACATTGTAACATTTATTTAGATATGTTCAAGAAATCATATTTTATTACATAGATGTATATATATTTTTATTGCTTTTAAAAATTGTTTTTAAAAATTGTACATTTTTTGTGTTGTGCTGCTTTATAAATTAAATATATTGATATTTTTTGTTATCGATATGTTTGTAGTCGATATTTTTGTAAACTATATTTATTAAGGCGAAAATTAAATATCTATATTTGTGTAACTTCTTGTTTAAGTATAGGGTGTCGATAGTTGTGTGTACAATATTTTTACATTGATATTTTTGTAGCTCGGTGTTTTTGTTATCGATATTTAAACAGTGATCCCTTCAATATGAGATAGAGGAATGTGTGGGATGCAAGGGTGGGGAATTTTAACCTTGTGCATGGTGGCCCTGCTAAAGTGATATTTTGTATTTTCCGATTATTCTACATTTTGTAGAGTGTAGTATTTCATTTTTAACTGCATTACTTTCTTTTATAAAAGGACAAGTACTGCATTGGACATTCCATTCCATTAGTGCTCTGTTGAGTGTTGAGATTGGAGCACTCCAATACAAATGCCTGAGAATCTTGTGACTTCTCGCTATTCGTCAGAGTCAAGTGCTGAAGGGCTTGCATTTTTGTAGCTGCTTTTGTAGCATGACAGACCTGGGACATATAGGCTAGCAACCCCACCCCCTTTTGGTGCGAAACCTAGTTCATTTTGGAATGAGGAATTCTGTTTCAATTTCAGTTCCTCTGATCTGAGTTCCCTTCTCTCTTTGCCCGGGTCTTTATTGTACCTTCGGGTTAAGATTTAGGACCCCATTAGGATGGCGGGTAGACTCCATTCCACCCGCAACCATAGCGGTCCTGGGACCAGCCGCCAGTGGTGCGCCGGTCCCGCGCTGCCAATTAGGATGCAACCGCCACCCTGGCGGTTGCATCCCACATATTGAACATTGTGGTGGGCGGTGCTGTAAGCAGCACCGGCCACAATGTTGAGAATGCATGTTGTGCATTGGCATGCACAACGTGACAGGCACCGCACAGTGCCTGCCACCTTGTGAATGCCAATGTAGGGGGGTACCATGGGTACCCCCCAAGTGCAGCCCCCCCGGGGGCCCGCATCAGGCCCCCAAAGTGAAAACCGCACGCCTTTCCATGACGGAGTCTCTGCCATGGAAAGGCATTCCACTGCCATCATCATGCAAGGCACCGCCACCATATTATGGGCCTTTTCCGCCCGGCAGGCAATTGTGATGATTGCCTACCAACGGAAAAGCGGCGGACGGTCTTTCCGTCTGCCGCGGTAGCCCCCGCCATGCTAATGTGGCGGGAGGTAAATGGCCGTCCGGCGGGGTGTTTTGGCGGGCGGATCACCACCGCTGGTCGGGTGGTGGTGATCCGCCCGCCATGCTATTAGGCCTCTTTGTTTTATTGCCTCTTAAGTTTCAGGGGAGTTTGAACTTCCATAACAAAGGCCATAGTGTCATTGTTGTGACTGGTCATAATAGCTGCTGTCTGCATTCATAACAAGGGGTGGAGATGAGTCATGGTTTTTGTCGAGACTTTGGCGGGGTTGATATGTCTAGTTTCTCTAAGTCAGATCTTCGGACAGCAGGTATGGACTTTAGCTAAAGGTCTATGTGAACATAGGCTGAAGAGAATAAGATGACGGTCGGACCAGTTGATTTGAAATGAGGATTCAATGACGATGATCCCTTCTTGTGCAACAAGGTCAAGATTTGAACCCTAGATGTGGGTGGGACTTTCACATACTTGTGTTAGGTGAGTGCTGTTCATGCAAGATCTTAATTCGGTTGCATGGTGGTCCCTGGAAGTATTCCAGTGGAGCTTGAAGCCTCCAATCAAGTTGTGATTGGTGGATGAGAGAGATTGTTCTGTTATGAAATTCAGTAATTGATTCATGAAGATCTAGTTGCCTTCCGGGGGGTGGTCATTGGTTCACACGACCTGGAGTATGACTCCTAAGACATTTTTCAATTAGCTTCAAGCTTCTACGTATGGCTGCAACTTCTCCATGAGGGTGACTAGTATCATGCCACGTTTAACCTCAACTTTGGGTGGGACCTGTATGCCATTGAGGGGATCGGAGGAGTCACTGAATCATGTCACAGTGAACCAGAGAATGTCAATATTGAAGGTCTGTATAGTCGCTGCAATCACTGTGAAGAATTTTACCATCGATTGACATATTTCTAGCATGCATTTCAGGATGAATTTAACTGATGCGAATAGCTGTGAGGGCAAGATTGAAACAGCAACATGTTTGTTGGGGTTAGATCTTTTTTCAGAGGGGGAGTCTGCTTCCTGTTACCTTCGATGAGTTCAATGGAGTGCATGTTCTCAAAGGAGAGGGATAGGCTAGCTTGCTTGTATGAATTTGGCATTTCGTGAATGTCTTTACCAGAGAGATTTTTACAAGTACTTTGATGATGATGTTCCTTGTTGTTTCTAGGGAAGGGTGGCCAGAGGTGATCGTATGTTCTTTCTATTAGAAGAAGAGATGTGACAGAGAAGAGGATCTTATCAATCTTTGAATTAGGAGGTTAGTGGAATTTATGCCTTCAGCCAAGGAGTTGGTTTCACCAAACAAACAGCTGAGTTTGGCCCAGATATGGGGTTCGGAAGAAAAATCTGAGGTTCTGATTTCAAGTTAGGAAGTTAATTCTGTCCTGTGCGCAAACCGATGTTTACGCACTGGACAGAATTACAAGTTTAGTTTTATTTAATGCATTCGATAACTATCGAATGTGTTAAATTACTCAACATTCGTTAACCGGGGGAAATATGTACGGTATTTACCGTACCATGCATTTTTTGGTGTGTTGAAGCAAACATCTGCATGTTATTCCCAAGAACTCGTAATAGATGCTATTTATCACACCAATAAGTAACAAATCCCAGGGTATCGTGATTTACTATGTGCAATAAATAGCATCTTTACTTGTAACCAGGCTCTTAGTGTTCTCTTAGTGTTGGAGTGGAGAGGATTGGGTGGATTGGTATTGGAGCAGGATGTTGGTTGAGTTCAGCATTACTATTACCATGTTCAGGAAAGAATGGAAGCTGGGTTGTTGAAGGATATGTAGACATTCCAATTAATGGAACTATGAAGCAGGGAAAGGGAGCATTATTCAAGTGAGGTCCACATTCTCTAGTGAGACCACAATATAAGTATCTGGGAAAATGGGAAAGTGATTATATTGGAGGGAGTGGATAGGGTCTTGGAGGGGTGGAAATCAGAAGGGACAGGAAGATGATCAAACCTTTAGCCATGATCTGAGGGGCGTTAGTATTCCCTACAGTGTTAACACTACAGGTGGGTAGATATTTTCTTGTGTGAAGAAAATTGGGTGAGAGGGGTTAAACTGGCAGTTATAATTAGAGATGGGGTTGAGTAGAACATATTTGGTGGTGAGTGGAAGTGTGATTGCTTACTGGGGAACGGCCTGGCTGAGCGGCATCCGGAATGGGATGGGGTTTAGATTGGTATTCTGGGATGTGTGGAGTGGGGATTAAGTGCCAGGGATAAGACTGGGTGAGGGATTTCAGTAAAGAGATGAGTAGTTAGCCTTGAGTTGGGTAAGTTCTTTAGAATGGAGGAATGCTGTTCCAAATGTCTTAGGTTATTTTCTGATGTTCTGATCAATATGTTGCCATTCATATAATTAGAGGTTGATACTTTGTTTGTGAGATGGAATGACCGTACGTTTGTGCCATACAGGATTTTGAAGCTGCAAGATACCAAAAGATGGTTGTTTAAAAGAGGGCCTTCTAACACAAGGTCTTGTGAGAGAAGAACATTATTAATATTTCAGGAACTCTTTGGGCAGTGTGTTTGTAGATTTATATAACATTTTAGAGAGATTTAGGGGATATTCAATTTTGTAGGAGTTAGCACCAGCCTTAATTAGATTTTCAAGTTGGGAGGAATTCCTTAATTCAGCCATGTTCTTTAAGGAGGGAAAAATGTTTGTGGTCCAGGTGAAATATTTGGCAGAGAAAGTTCATGACTGGGTGCTGTTAGGCTTTTTGTTAAATATTGTTTAATGCAATATGGGTGACTAGGAAAATAATGATTTCTCTAATAGACTAAGGTTTGATTTGTAGGGTGAAATATATAAGGGATAAAGTATCCTATGCCGTACATTATAAAGATATTGCAAGTCACACAGGAGTTCCATAACCACATAGAGGAATGGGGCCGAAGGCTAAGTTCCTTTATAAGGTTATGGAACCCCAAAGTGACTTGCAATATCCTTATCATGGACACCAGAGGGTAATTTAGCCCACTTAATATATGGTCAGTCTATCACCTTTCACACAAACCACTTAAAACCCTGGTGTGTAGCTATTTCATATGAAAGAGCAAGCATGTTTGTACACTTTAAGAATAATAATAAACCTCAAATGAAAAATGTAAGACATCAAAAACCTGTTAGACATTTTTTACAAACAGATGTTAGAAACAGTTCAATACAAGTCACTTAAAAAAAAAAGCTGCAGTAGCCAGAACGTGTATAAACATGAAGAATGATTCTAACTTTTCTCTTTCTAAGGAGTGCAAAAAATAAACATATTCTCTCTGCTTGTCTTTGTGAGCTATTAAAATAAAGCAGAAAAAAGCAAAGCAATGTTCCGTTTGTTGCTTTAAACGGCTGCTTTAATTCTGCTCTGTGACCTGACCTAACTTTCACCTCCACTGCAGGCTCTGGCAGTAGGCATTGGGACTTCAGAACTCAACTGTAATACCATTATAAGAATCAAGTTCTGACCTTTTTTCATTATAATCATAGACTTGGTGCATCACTTTTAGATTTCTTTATAATACATGGGATTCTGTAATCCCTGTATAATTGGCAGTCACTAGCATCTTTATAATTGGTGACTTGTGATACACCAAGTAGCTTTTTATAGAGAAATTAGTGACTAGGGGGCATATGTATCAAAAACCGTAATTGCGATTCTCAAATAGCAATTTTTAGGACATCGCTATTTGAGAATCGCAAAACGGGATGTGACAAAAAATTCGCAAATGTTTTGCGATTTCTTGTCATTCCTTAATTGCGATCAGCAAATTGCTAATCGTAATTAAGGAATACCTTCCCATTCATTCCTATGGGCTAGGAGGCCCATAGGAATGAATGGGAAGACATTCTCAATTTCCGATTCGCAATTTGAGAAATGTAAAAAGAGAATGCAATTTCAAGGGTTCCAGGGTGTCAAAAGGACACCCTGTTGCACCCCTGAAATATGTATGTGTGCACGTGTGGCGCACAGACATGCCCTAACGGCATGTCTGTGCGTCACATGGCACTTTCAAAAATGCAAAAAAGTGCATTTTTCAAAGAAATCGCTAATTAACACCAACTTGAAGTTGGTGGTAATTTGTGATTCCTTACGGCCAAATTGCACTTTTTCCTGTGTTTCCTACATTGCATTTAAGGAATCGCAATTTGCGATTCCTTAAATGCAATCGCAAAATAAAGAATCGTAAATTTTGCAATTCTCTATTTTGCGATGCCCTTTTGAAATGATACATCCCAAAAGGCCTTTTCCCGTTTGCAAACGGGCCGATTCTGAGAATCGAACAGTTTGCGAACGGGAAAAGGGCTTGATACATATGCTCCTATATCCCTTATACAGGCAATAACAGAATTCCATGTATTACAAATACATATAGATAAAGTCTGGGATAAAGAGAGTGGCATCATGAAGAATCCTATTCTTTTGGCCCAAGCGCCAAGGGAAGGAGAAGTAAGAGAAGGGGCTTCAGCTCATGCCCAGTATTAATTATTGTCTTTTATTGGCCATTATTAAACTGTCTCCATTGGAAAAAAGCTGATACTAAATAAAAGGCTGTTGAAAATAGGATGGGTCTTAATTTAGGTGTTTGAGAGCTCTGCTAAGAAACACAAAACAAGAAGGGACACAATTCAAAGTAGATTTGATTTTGGCATTGGAATAATAGATTCTCATTGAAGTATAGGTGGTGGGGTTGGAAAATTACCGAAAATGGGAAACATCGCCTCATAGCACCATAGAGATGCAAATAAAGTGAAAATGATAGTGGAGTCTGTTCTTGTTTCATAAACACCAAGAATAAAGTCCATATTTTGCTTGTATTCATGTGGGCAGATCAGAATAGGTGTCCTTCCACAATTTTTAGCAAAGGGATGCACGTCCTTTTTTGTTTAAATGTAGCTTAAGAAGGAAATGTTATGGTCCTTGTGCTCCCACCTAAACATTTGTATTACGGATGGACACCAATGCCAGTGCGGAGTGCGGGGTAATGCATCCGAGAGGGGCACCTCAGTAGAGGGGGAACCAAAAATAGCATGGAAGACTGGGCCTAGCATGAGAAGGATTCGCCTCCAAAGCGGAGGTACCTGGGGGTGAGAGGGACCAGTCACATCGGTGCCTCAAAAGCCCATATTCACTCCATTTCTGCTCTTTCCGGTGGTAAATGCATAGTTTAGACTGAAGGAAGACTGGTTCTGGGCCCTGGATTGCTCAATAGGTGAAGCATGCAAAGGACACGATGAGGTGGTAGATCCTTCTCACATCTGACCCCGAAACTTTGTATTTAAATGCCGGAGAAATGAAAAAAACGAGACTTGTTTCAGGACAATGCTTAAGACTTGGTTATACCCCCACTGGCCTTCATTCTCAGTATTGGCTTGCTAGTGCAGGCTATTACTCACTCCGCGTTGGGAAACCTTCGGGTAGCTATGGGCTTTACAAATCGACATAGCATAGCATAGAGCCTTAAATAAGAAGAGACTTCCAGTTGTCGGACAATGTAGACTTTGGAAGGTGGTCATCTCTTGTGATTGTTTCTGTGCTACACAAACATGCCATGGAGTGCTTTACAAAGTTTGGCTGGCAACCATCATGCATGAGAAAAAGGAGGTGGTTGTGCTCTGTAGAAATATTAGAGATCACATTTGAGAGGTGCATAACATAGCAGCTAGTGAAACAATCATCAGCCTAAAGGCCTTTTCTAGAGTTTGGCAGACAGGATTTCCTTCAAACTGTGGAAGATCTCCCGCCTGTCATATTACAAGTGCTGTAGGCTACAATGCAGTGTAAGTAAGAGATTACATTTCAATAGTGGTCCGTGAACTACTTGCCTGTAATGTGACAAGGTGTTACTTGAAGACATGGTGTTTCAGATCCTTTGCGAAAATAAACAAGCAATAGCAAATCTAATTGGTCTTGGCTCTTAAAGACAGATCTATTGTCCGTGCAATCAATTTTTATTGCCATTCGTATGTGAAATAATATGTCATGCATGAGGTTTGAACATAGCACTGAAAGCTACACTTCATCATGCGATGCTGCCGAAGTGAGAGAAACAGATGCAGTTGTGTGAATGCCTCTAAAACTACTTCAGAAATCTAGTCCTGGAACTAGGACAGGGGTTACAACTCACCCAGAGTACTAGAAAGGTGCTGGGCAAAACAGTGACAGAAAGGAATATTTCCTGATCCTTAGGGAGCACAGAAAGCAAGAGGACCCAAAGGTGGCAAGGGCATTCTATTTTTTTATTTTTTATTTTAGAGTTTTATATAGCACAAACTTGACCCAAAGATATTAGGTATCAGAGCACTTAATATGCGTACCAGTTTAATTACAGATGGACACATTGTTAGGCGCTGGGAGTTAAAGTGATTTGCCCGGAATCACAGGATGTTGAGCGTTGTTGCCAAGACTCGAACTCGGTTCCCCAGCTTGGAGGTCAACCGCCCTAGCCGTAAGGCTACATCCTCTCTATCAGTATGGTACAATGTAGCACATTTACTGGTGAACATGAGTTTGTGATCGAGCAGGTTACAATAGCATTGATACTGCCCAACATAGTACAAATGATTTTGAAAGGACTTTTCAAAATCTAATCTACTCTGAAAGCAGCTCTATAGGTGCCTACTCATATGACTAGTATTCTAAACTAATTTATCAATTCGAGGGGCTGTTTTGCTCAAAAATAGTGCACCGTGTTGCAGCAATCAAAACAACAGCAGCCTGGATGCCCCATTGGATCAGTTGTGGGAAGCAGAGGCTGGGTCTGAACTAGGGTGGCGAAGTGACCTAAAGAAGGATGATGGATTCAACCCAGATCTGTGATGGGGTGAGTGTCTGAAAAGTTTCAGCGCTCGGTCCATCATCGCCTTGTGCTTGCTTTGTGGGAAGCAGAGAGAGGAGCATGCATGTTGACTGACTAAGAGTCCTGGAGGCCATGACAGCAGCCACGGAGGTGCTATAAGGACAGGGGGTTGTTGTGAATATGTTGTCACGTCACAGGCACCAGAGTTTCATCTGACGGAGATTCACACCCAAGCAATCCTCTCTGCAGTTCTTTGGTGGTGGTGGTCTTCCCCATTCCTTCTTGGCTGAAAATTATCAGTACCAATTCAACACCTGCCAGGGGAATAACACAGGTTGCAATGCAAAACATTTTAAGATGGCTGGGAGGACCAAAAATAAACAACGCACTTAGGCGTTTTTAAGGAGTGGAGAAGTGAGAAAGACAACAAAGCTGTGCAATCATGAGGAAGGGACTGAGCAAAAGTCCACTCCTTGTAAATGCAAATTATTGTGAACAATAGTTCTGACAAACAGACACGGCTGGCATTTGGTCCCATGTACAGATTGTTGCACTGGGCCATGTTGCGAAGTAAACATGAAAAGAGAAAAAAGACAATCGACTTTGCAATGCAGATGTTTTCACTATGCACAGAGTTGGCTGTTACCTTAAACAGTGCACACCATCATAAACAACATTAAAACAATATATATGTTTCCCTTCAATATGCTTCCCACATCTAGATACAGAAACTACCATTCGGGGGACATTAGAAGTCAACCTATATATAGTCCGATTATTCGGTTTGAGCAATGTGAAACTCACCAGGTTAGAGCTTAAAATGCGGCTGCCCTGGCGCCCACAGGGTGCGCTAGAAGGGCGGGCCTCTAGTGCCAGCAAGGCAACGGCCCACCCCCTTCTTCTAAGTATGGGGACTCCTCGGGGAGGAGTACCCCTACTCTGGCAGCCAGCAGCTGCGGCGCGCAGGGTGTGTCATTTCCGGGGTGCGAGGAACGGGGGGGGGGTATATAGGCCTCCCCCACCCACTGGCCTTCCTCTTTTGCACCCTGGACACGCCGTCTGACACGCTGGGTCCCCTGGTCAGGCGACTCCTTGTGTGTCTTCGTTTGCCTCGTTTGAGGTCCATTGATCGCGACGTCGGTTTTCGGTTTCGGTTACGGTGAGGGCGGGCTAGGAGGGGCCATTGGCGGGGGCCTAACAGCTTCCCCTTTCTTTTCCACTATTGAGGACTCTGGTCGGGGGGTTTGAGGCGGTCCTGGGTTCCCGGGTCCTGTGTTGGGTGGGAAGGGGGAGTTTTGGCTCCGTGGCTGGTAACGGTCAAGCGACTCGTAATAGAGCAGGGTGTCATTAGGAGTCCCTCTGTCTTGCAAGTCCGCAGCTGCCTTTATCTTCGCTGCAACTTCCGAGTTGGCTGACATTGCAAGGTACAGAAGTCCTACTGCAGGGGAGCGTTTGCACCTTTCTTAGTGGCATGAATGTTGGTCCGCGACCTCACTGCTACCCAGCCACCGACCTGTTGCTGGGAGGCGACCTGGGGTGGATGTCCTGTCTCATGGACATTGCGCAGTGGTAAGTGCATGCTTTGCATTTAAGGAGCCCTGAGTCAATCCCCGGCATCTTCATTTATGCATATGAGGTTGCAGGTAAAATTTATTTCGCCCCTTCGCCAGTTCCGGGCTGTGTTTAAACGTGCCCAACGGGCAAGACAGTCAGGAGCCAGTGGGCATCCTGCGATTCTACGGGGCCAGGGGGCAGCGGATGCCGCTTGTCCCTCCATCCTGGGCGCCAGTGGGTGGCCTTGCCCCGCGTGGGCACCGTGTGTCTCAGCGACCTGGAGGGGCTGATTGCAATGTCATCAGCCTGAGGTCGGGAGTCATCCTGCGTTTGGTGGACAGCGGATGCCGCGTGGCCCTCCTCCGGGGGCCCTAGTGGGTGGCCTCGCACCACGCGGTAGCATCGACTGACCCGGTGGCAAGTGGGGCCGTCTCCGGGTCGGGCGCATTGGTCACGGGAGGTGACCCGGGCCCGGCGGCTATCGCTGCGGCTGTGTGCTCGTCGCCTCCTAGGCAGCCTAGAGTAGTGGTTTGTTTGGTGCTTTGAGCCCATGTCGCTGCCCATCCAAGTCATCCCACAACCCTGACACCTTTGGGTCTTGCCCCTCGGGAGCTGCTGAATGCATTCACCAGTGAGGCATATCCATTCCCTCCCCCCCTGCCCGGTTCTACATTTGGGGCTCTGCTACTGGCCGCATGGGGGGGGGTGGCCGGGCAGCTCCCGTTTACTCGGAGGCATCACCGCCGGGGTGCCCCGGGGGGTTCCGTGGAGGCTGGGTCAGTCCCGGGGGGTGGTTTTTGAGCCACTCCCTCTCTGTGCAAAGTGGGGGGGGCGGATAGGGCCTACGGGGCCCATGACTGCGGTTGGTCCCCCGACTCTACAGCCAGCTCTCAAGGGGTAGATCTGCGGCCGAGTACAGGTAGCATAGCGGTGTGCCTTGGGTTGTAGTGTCGTGGACATTACAACGATCACGTTCGCTCAGGTGAGGTGGGGCGCAAGGCAAGAGCGGCCGACGATAGCGCTGTGAAAGCGGGCCGAGCCAGATGCCTGCCTGACATCCTGTATGCAAAAACGAACATGCCATGTTGGTGATTTATAGAACTGAAAATCGAGTCACTCACTTAAATTTCTCAGAAGCAGTGACAGGAGCTACGATGGCAGGTTTGAGCTCTGCAACGACTGTCGGGTCTGTGTTGAGGTATCCTGCAGAGGGGGCGCTAAGCCCGTGTGCCGCGTGGGGTACCAAGGATTCCGTGGCATTGGGTGCGGAGGTTCATGCGGGGGCAACATCCATGGAGGTTTAGGCCCGGGGCCGCCTGCTCTGGTGCCTGCTCAAGCACGCGGCGATCCCCCGTGCCGTAATGATGTGCAATGCACCATGCAGTCAAGCCCACTGTGAGGTAACATTTGGTGCTTCCGCAGGTGTGCCCCCTCCACGCCGGCTCCTCTCTCTTGTGCGGGCGGCCCTGTCTCCTACCCCCAACCTGTAGGCCATCAGGGCCGCGCCCCGGGGGTGGAAGCCTCCCATAATGCAAGCGTGGCATCGCTTTGGGAGAGGGAGCCGTGTTATTTCAAAAGGCACATAATAGGTTTTTCCTCGCGGATACTCCCCATCACATATTGCAAGTAGTGAGCTGCCGACGTGGAGCTGGTATGCCAGTTTAGAACACGGCATCCGTACATCATCCTGCGATTCTGGACAAATCCCCCATCTACCGTACCTACAAAAGTATTTGTTTCCGCAGTGGGTGCCGCGAGTTGCGTTTCAGGCAGATGGAAGGGCACAGGGGTGAGACATGTGCTCCTTCTGCTAAGTGAAAAGTTCAGTTGCGCGGCAAACGACGAGGCGCGGCGGTTGCCATGGCAACAACTTATCCCGCTTTGCAGTGAAGGCCTAGACCAGTTCGCGCCATGAAAACAAGTATAATAGTTTACCACACTGTGATGCACAGCGGTTGCCATGGCAACGCATGAACTCCTGTTGCCAGTGTGGGCCCAGCCAGCCGTTACGTTTATATGAAGGGTAAAAGTTTACCACACATTTACCACTTATGGCCTCGCCCCTGCGGCTCCGCCATGAGTGGGGGGGGGCGACCGGAAGGTAAGGGCAGAGGAATGGAAAACAATCTGGGTCCGAGGATTAATTTATGTATCCTCTGCATATGTATAGTTGCTAGGATTTAGCATTGGGCAGTCATTGCAGATCATCCACTCACCGGGGTGGCGACAGGTATCTCCGGGCAACGCCAGCCAGGCTGGCGGCTGGAGCAGGCACCATGAGCCCTTCGAGCCAGCGTGGGTAGGGCACCGCAGCCTTGGTGTCTGTTCAGTCAGGCGTCTCGGACTCCGTGAAAGTCACGTTTTCGTGCATTCTGATGGCTTCAGCGTGCAAGAAGTATATTTCTTAACGTGGGAACACCAGCTGAATATCAAAGGTCATAAACAAGTGGCAGCGTTGCAGTAGGACATAATTCGTAGATTAGCTGTATAGGAAGTTGTATTACCATTTAGGGCATAGAGGTATCGCCACAAGGTGGCACTGCTCCACGGTTTTCCCAAACATACACTGCCGGGAATTTGTTACATGACTACTGTCTGGCCACTTTATCCTCCATCCCAAGCATTTTGCAGATGGAAAGTGAATAAAGTAATGGATCTGTAAATTCCCCGGTTGGCTCGAAGGTATGTTTTCCCGTAGACCATCGGGTGAGTTCGGCCTGCAATTCGTCGCTGCATTCTGGGAAAGTTCATGAAGTAGCCCTTCAGCGACACTGTGACGTTCTGAATTGATCACCCAGGGTGACCTCTTCAGAGGCACTACGCTTTGGCCGGTCAGCAGGCATTTGCGCTCCACAGTATTATGGGGGATGGCCTTAAACTGGGGCAGTGCCGGGGGTGCTTTATGGTTGAAATAGGGTGAGGTGCGGGGTGCGCACAGTGGCCGAACAATGATGAGGTACGCTGCGGCAGAAAGGCCCGGGCAGTTATGTTTTATGAAAAAAACAATGGCGCAAGACAGAAGATTGACAGAATTTTCGACATTTCTGGTATTAAGGTCACTTTGTATGGCAGGCGCGTGGCAGAGGTATGTCGTACAGTGGTGCGGGTAGGTGCACCAGGTCCACGTGAACGATCGAGGTTGCAAGGATAGATAGCTGGGGGTCACTGGGAACAGCGATCCCGTAGATTGACCACAATTCTTTTACCCCGGCGGAGCACACTAATACCCCTGGGTCGAGTTACATGCACGATGCCACAGCTGGTATGACATGGTCTGATGTAGGAAGGTCCGCGGACCACTTAACTAGTATTCCCCTCATGTCGAGGCGGGTGTGAATTTTCGTACGGTATCAGGTTCCACTCCTGCAGCAGTGGGGAGTTGAGAGAGAGCAGGGCACAACGCATCCGTGCGGCTCTGAACTTGGGGCACGTGCAGGGGATGCATTGCTATGGTTTGGGAGCGGTTTTCTCATACCAACTACAGTTCTGGCCGATGGGGGCACATATTGTCAGAGGCTGCAAGACACCATTTATATCAATGTTATTTACATTAAAAGGGGCCCAACGAACAGACAATAATGTGCACAATGCATTCAGCACTCTCGGACAGGGGCAGGACCAATGTGGAATTTGAACTGATTGGACTCTGCTGTTAGTCCTCTCAAAATTTCACTTGCATTCATGAACGAATGAGACCCCATCCACTGAGGGAAGGGTAGATGCAAAGATACGTCTGCGTATTTGGAAATGCCCTTGTAGGTATTTACAAGGTAGCCACAGTTGTTGCTTCATTACCTCATGCAACTACCAAACGGTGACAAAGTGACATTAGGGCTTAGTCACCCTAGAATGATATGCACAAACTGGCACACGGTGCGTTAGTGTTGTGTCACACAGAACTGGGGGGTGTCTCATGGGGCACACTCACTGTCTGTGGTAATGGTGCGGGAAACTTATTGTTTTACTCTAGGAAACTGATCTTATGCCCATGTTCTGTCTGTCTTTGCCACTAGTTACCAGCCCAATGGTGGGAAAGGACAATTTTACACTTACTCTGGGAATTACAACGCAAATAGAGGCGCTACGAAATGCTGAGACTGCATGGGGCAATTTGGTTTGAGGACCTTTATGAGGAACATCTGCTGGCACCATATAGAAACAGGTACCATGTACACTGGGTGGGCATTCCTCTGCAACCAAGGGCAGGTTTCAGGTTGCTTCAGTTAAGACATTTTCACCCGCGCTTTAGCCAGGGCAGCAGGCGGGTGGTGGTGGTAGTTGTCACCGAACAAGTGTGCTGCGGTGCTAAAAAGTTCAGGAAAGGGCAGGTATTTGCACAAGATGTTCCCCTTTGGTTCCCACAAATTTGTCTGCCCCCGAGTTATCCTTCAATGGGATAGAACCTGAGACTGGAAGGGGCATCTTCTGCTACGGTGTCCCAAATACGTTGATAGTCAACGCTGGGGTAGATGTACCATGAAGGGCATAAGTACTACTTGGGTTTTCCCTAAGTTTTGGGGTCAAATTAGGTGTGAGCATAAAGTCTAGAGTCCTTGGGAAGCATCCAGCATTCCTTCAATCCAAGTAAGGGTAGTTAGCGATAGATAAGTACCAGCGAGTGGGTAACAGACACTGGCTGTTCAGCGCCATCGTGCCCCGGGGCCACGTGCGCGTCACAAACACAGAGCAGCAACCAGAAGGGTGCCGGGTGGCAAAAACCAGTAAATAGGTTTAAGATGTGTGTCTCTGGCATTACAGCTGTGTGAAGCCAGTATCATTTAGAGGTACGCCCAGGTGAAAATTGGGGGCTTCTTAAGGTTCTCATGACCAATGCGGTTTGTGGTATCTCCCAGCGGATCCGCTGAGAGTGTACTGCAGCTAACATGAAACTGGGAATCTGGGATTCCGACACTTTTGCGAGTTTGGCAGCAAGCGGGTGTCAGCTAACAAATGTGCTGTGGCGCAGTAAAGTTTGGTTAACACTGCGTTAGTGCAATAGGGTGACAGGGTATCATATACCTTTTGGAGTCCCAAGATTAAGGAAAGGGCAGGTTTTTGCAGAGTTGTCCCCCCCTGGTTCCCACAGACTTGTCCGCTCCCTGGTTATCCTTCTATGGGCTAGAACCTGAGACTAGAAGGGGCATCTTCTGCGACCGGTGTCCAAAATATGTTGATAGTCATTGCTGGGGTAGATGTACCTTGAAGGGCGTGATTACTTCACGTCTGGCCCAATTTTTGGGGTCAAACTGGGTTGGAGTATTAAGTCCACAGTCCTTAGGAATCATCCAGCTTTCCTTCAGTCCAAATAAGGGCAGTTAGCGACACATCGTGAGTGGGTAACATACCCGGTTATCAGCGACTTCGTGCCCAGGGGGCACGCGCACTTCACATAAACACAGAGCTGCAACCAGTAGGGTACCAAGTGGCAGAATCCAGTAAATCGGTTGAATATTGTGTCCCTCTGGTCTACAGCTGTGTGGATCCGGTCTCATTGAGGGGTACGCCCAGGTGGTAATTGTGTGCTTCTTAAGGTTCTTATTACCAATACGGCTTGTGGCAGCACACCACGCGGATTGTTTAAGGGTCATCCTGGGCCGCATTTACTCAGCCCAGTAGGAGCGTTTCAGCTTGGTGGAGTCAGTCCCATTAAGTGGTACACCCGGGGGAAAATGGTGTGCTCCTTAAGGTTCCCATGGCATCTCCCACATCAAGTGTTAGGCACTGGATTACAGACAGTGCGCCCTGTATCAAATCGGACAGATTCTCTGAGCGGGTATGCCTAGGGGGCTTCACCAGAGGGAGCTGAGCATTCGAAATTTCCATAAGGAATAAGGGATGTAGGGCAATGTGCGGGAGGGCAGCCATGGTCATTGTCTCATACGCCTGTTATGGACATCACTGCACGCATGGATTTAGCAAGTAAAGGGACCGTACCAGGGTTAAGCATAATCCCACTCGCCCGTATAACCTAAGCTGGCAAGCGGGGGTAGGAACGGTCTTCTAACATGTGAGCTGCTGTCCCCGAGATGGAAGACACATGTATCCAGTCACACACGGTGCTAGATGGGCGGCTGCCAGTGTGATCAGCAAATAGGTGGGGCATCGTGTGCCAGGGTGTCTGAAACTGTCCCGCCCTGAGTGGGACGGGGCTGAGTCATGTGACGCAGTGGAACTTTGCGACGTGAGGTGAATAGTGTTTGGCACAACTTCACAGGCATAAAGGGCGTTTTTGTTTCATCAGAAACTAGCTGATCCAAGCTAACGTCTATGGCTATTGGGATATAGATGGGGCATCAAACTAGTAGGGATTATCTCTTTCATCTAGATTCGCAGGAGGCTCTAGACAGGAGAGTTAGCGGGCAAGACTATAGCTATTTTGGTGGGGGGCTCTGGCGGCGACGGTGGCCACCTCCAGAGCTGTGGCAGAGTTACAGGGCAATCTGGAAGCAAATGGGTACCGAAGGGTACCTCTGCGCCGCAGCATAGGGGGTGCCAGAGCCCAGGAGCCTCATGGGAGGTTCCTGGAAAATCGTGTCGGCGCCCCGTTAGTCCTTCGGGCGGTTGTGGGCCTGAACAACCGGGGGCTTGCCTTGCTATGCTCCGCCCTGAAAGGGGCGGGAGTAATAAGGGACTGTGATCCGGGAAGAGGATCACCGAAGGGGCAGCACAGATGGGGTTCGCCCCAGTGCTGCTTGGCTCATCAGGCGGGCAGGCGGCCCAGATGGTTGCCTGCCCTTGGATCGCCCATATTACATAACGGTGTATGTAATAAACCTGCAGCAGTTTTTACCCAAACAAAATTTGTGTGGTGTGTTTTATTTATGCGTAGGAACATTCATGCTATTGCGGGGGATGGGGAGTGTTGCCTACTACTGGTGCTATGCGGCTGCCCTGGCGCCCGCAGGGTGCCATTGAAGGGCGGGCCTCTAGTGCCAGCAAGGCACTGGCCCAACCCCCTTCTTCTAATTATGGGGACACCTCGGGGAGGAGTCCCCCATCTCTGACAGCCAGGGGCTGCGGCACGCAAGGTGCGTAATTTCCGGGGCGCGAGGAACGGGGGGTGGTATATAGGCCTCCCCCACCCACTGGCCTTCCTCTTTTGCACCCTGGACACTCCGTCTCCCACCCTACTGCTTACCCGGCATGGAAGCTGCGGGGTAGGCATAGAATGTTGTAATAGTGTTCTTTTTTGTTGCAGGCGGAGTTACAGGGCGATCTGGAAGTAAATGGGTACCTCTGCGCGGCACCATAGGGGGTGCCAGAGCCCAGGAGCCTCATGGGAGGTTCCTGGAAAACCGTGTCGGCGCCCCGTCAGTCCTTCGGGCGGTTGTGGGCCTGAACAACTGGGGGATTGCCTTGCTACGCTCCGCCCTGAAAGGGGCGTAAGTAATAAGGGACCTTGATCCGGGAAGAGGATCACCGAAGGGGCAGCACAGATGGGGTTCGCCCCAGTGCTGCTTGGCTCATCAGGCGGGCAGGCGGCCCAGATAGTTGCCTGCCCTTGGATCGCCCGTAAAATAACCCACCATATTACATAACAGTGTATGTAATAAACCTGCAGCAGTTTTTACCCAAACAAAATTTGTGTGGTGTGTTTTATTTATGCGTAGAACATGCATGCTATTGCGGAGGTGGGGAGTGTTGCCTACTACTGGTGCTAGATCATTTCTGCAGGCTACTTGATCGGTACACCAGTGTCCCAGCAGTAAGTCTTTAAAAGAGGTTGCCAAAACACACTAGGCCACATTTACTTACAAATCACACGCTGCCCTGTCAAATTTCCCAGGTCCATGTGACGTGCAGCACCAGTCCAGGTTTTATCAGTTGAATTTTGGAACTTGTATTCTTTTTATTTAATTATCAAACAAGACTACAAGTCTCAGAATTCAAAGAAAAAACCTGGACTGGTGCACCACATCATGTATGGACATGGGAAACTTGGCAACTACACAGACAATGGAGCGCACCAACCAAAGTTGCTTCACTGCATTGCATGAAAGGGAGAAAGCAGGACAGCCCCACATGTGTCCAGATATAGTGCTTTCAAAATTAAGCATGGACATAAATTGTACCCCTGACTCCCGAACGGATTAGATTTTATGCCTCATTAAAAAAAATAATGCTGGTATGCGGCCTTCAGAGTCAAGCTTGCCTTAAAACTACAGTGACTGTTCTATCGTGCAGTACATGGCTGCGACAAACTCAGTAGACACATCCACATTTGTGAACACGTGCTTGGCTAGGCAGGTCTGCATCGGGCGGTGCTGCATCTTCAGCTGGGATGCTTGGTGTATAGTGGTGACTGCAGGTTCATTGCTACCTGTGAGCACAAGACCCTATGCGGCAGCCCCAGGCCTTGCCTTTCGGTGGCACTGTCAGTGGAGTTGGAGCACAGTGACAAAGTGGCGTGTTTCCTAGATGAGGCTTTACAGTGACACTAGTGCACCTTTGAGCACCAGCAGTCCACACTACACTGGCTCGTAATGCACACGCAGGTAGGCCATTGGACCGGGCCAATGGTTAGGCACAAGCAGGTGCAGTGTGCTTTGTTACAGGACAGGAAAGGCAAGTATTTATGGATAGGCGAATTCTGTCTTTTTTAGGTCTGGTTTTAACCAAGCCCTTTTGATGTTACTAAAATATGTATAGTATTCTTACGTAGAAGAGCTGACAGCTACCTCTCTTCACTCATTGATCTGTTGTTGAGTCATTCTTATTCCGCCCACTCCAGCATATAGCATGGGGCAGTGGGTCAGCCTACTTAAGCAACTGGTGAACTTCACTTTGAATGACTGCATTTTACTCTCTCACAAGGGGCCCATCTGCATACAAGCTAGTTCCTTTCAGTTCCTGTGTTCTTGTTTTTACTTTTAAATTACTTTACTGTTGCCTTTGTGTTTAGAGCCAAATGTGATAGCAAGATGCTTCTGATTCAAATTTACCTTTATCAAATACCATCTCCAGCCAATGCTGTTGTAAATTCCTTTTGGAGGGTTATGCTTTTATAAAGGCCACTCTTTCACAACATATCAGATTGTTTCCATTTGAAACTGTTCTGTATTAAGGTACCTCCCTCCCTCGCAACCAAGAGCTTTGCAGACAATATGATTGACTTTATTAGGCCTGTGTTAGCCAAGACCTGTTGATTTTACTAAAATTATGTGTATAACATAGTTACTCAGAGGGGTTTCAGCCATACTTCATCCATTAGTCTGTAGTTGGATTCATTCACATTTTTGTCCACCCACTCTAGCATGCTTTAAGAGGCAATTTATCAGCCCACTTTAGCTGTTGACTGACTTCACTGCAAGTTACAGTATGCTGCCCTTTTACAAGGAGCACATGCACGCACAAAGTAGATTCCTTCAGTGCCTGGGACTACTATGATAATGAAGGATGGTAAAGAACAATGCTTGCATTTGAAATTCCTGCTCTTTTCATTTTGCTGAACACCAGGCATGTAGGCATAGGTCACTGGATGGAATTAATTTCCTTTAAACCAGGCCAGAAGGTAATTTAAAACTTTTCTGTTCAAATGAATATCTTGTGCAAATGGAGTTCAGCTATATGGACAGAGGTTTATATGGTCCACTTAAAATTGCACCTGAACTGACTTAAAAAACAAGCATTTGCAATGCAATATGTTAAGCTATTGGCATTGTAAATGACGATGCCTTTTATTTATCTGTTTTGGTCATTAACACATAAATAAAAGGCATAGTCATTTACAATATCAATAGCTCGAGTCTTGTAAATGCAAGACCTATTTCATTTCAAAGAAGCGTTAGTCATTGTCCCAGGCTGTCTGGAAAGTGAAAGCACACATGGCGTGCTTAATGTTGCAGGAAAGCAATTTGTACCTGCAGTAGCAGAAACTCATTAAAGAAAATAGTGCTTAAAGACTAAATAATACATATCATATAACAACAGAAGTAAAAGTGCCAGTCCTCATGGGTGGTTACAAATGAAGACAAGGCGGTACTAAGGAGGGACTAACAAGCCTATTAACAAATCAGAAGTCAGCATTTACAAAGGACAATAACACAAACCAATCAAAATTATGGGTGGAGAGTGGATGGAGCTTCAAGCCCCTACTCGAATACAGCATGCCTCGCAGAGCAGCGCATGTACTGCCCAGGCTCGACCTAAAAAGTGTCTGTCCAGTCTCTGAGATTCATTCAGAATTCAGTGTGATGTCACCCATCATCCAGTGCTTGCTGCTGACTGAGAGTTGCATTGGCAGAGTTTTACACCACGGTACATCCCTAGATGCCAGCGCACAGGAACATCTTATCAATATATCATGATCCGAGTGACATCTTCCAGGTGTCATCACTCTCACCCTTTCACTTCTGTAACAGCACAAGAGAAGGTAATTCAGCAATGAGCAAACACGAGGGATGCGGTCTGCACGCAGGAGATGAGGCGCTATTATTTCAGCATATAAAACTTGTGAACGTGGTTCGTCGCGTTGGTGATAAGTGGGCTTGTTGGAAGCAACTCGTATTTACTGAGATGTATTGTTAAACATGTGTTATTAAGGATAATAACTTGACAGTGTTTTGTGGTGTTAATAAACAAGGACTAGTTATTTCTTCTGTCTCCAGCTTCAAGGGACCGCTATGACGTCTACAGCAGTGTGCACCTCTGTGTCTTTTTAGGTAGTGTCTACCTACTCTCCCTTCTCCGCCTTTCAAATAGACTTCCTTGCTGCCTGTGATGCAAGCACATCGCATAAAAAGAGCAGGCGGGCAAACATAAGTGAAATGTAATGCCCTGTATCTGCTTACCATGCTCTAGAGGATCTCACTGCCCTCAAGAGTGCCTGCGCTTCATGCAGCCCGCTCATCTCCAATGACTGAGTCTATATTCTGTGTCTCACAGCCTTGCATTCCATGCAGAGAATTTAGTAATGACAACATTTAAACCCTATTTAGACTCCCTCCACTTCCATACTGTGCAATGGACAAGTGCCTGCCGTTATCAAAATAGGTGTTGTTATTGAACCCACCACAAGGCAATAATCCCTAAGAGTAGCATGCAGCATAATTACCAGTAATGCCTCAAAGTATTGCATCACTTTTAAAAGTGTAATGAGTTTCTTGAATTTGCATCATGTGTCCTTTCTCCCTGAAGTCGCTGCAGAGAGTGGCATCTTGCAGGCTCTTACCCAGATCTCGAACTATCTGATATTGTTTTTAAACACGCTTGAAAAGTCAGAGCTGAAATATATTAATAAACAGTGAACCATAGCAGACACAAAACAGATAATATAAATAAAAAAAGCTAATATTGGTGGCATCAGGGTTGTTCATATTTTGCTGACATCAACAATAGAAACAGAAATACATTTTGTTCAATCATGAGTTAGGAAACGTTTGAGCCTTTGTGGCACTTGCAAACAGGATATCCAACTTTCCATTAAGACTGATCAAACATGAGGAGATTTAACTGAAAACTCCATTGCACACTTTCCAAACATTTCATGGGACGCGCATCCCTGATGAAGTCCTAAGGGACGAAACGCGTTGGCTGGGCTGATTGGAAAATGCTTTTTGTTTTGAAAATAAATAGAAGTTGGATTACTTGCAAGACTTCTGAAAATTCAATCCTGGCAGACTCTGCATATTTGATACATATGTGGACTCTTTGGAAGTTTTTTTTCTGCTTAAAATAGAGCATAAATATATTGGACATAATTAACTCTCCTTTTCAACTTGATTTGTTGATTGATCTTTTAATTGTGGTTTCTAAGCAGTGGGGCCATGAGAAGTAGAGCTTGAGAGTTTAAATGATATTTATTAGTACACAGTGGTGCGACTTTAAGGCCTACACTGCTGACGCTCATTTCTTTGTCCACCTTAACTATATATAACTCGCTGGATAATAAGCTTATTGAGTGTAATTACTATTCATGTGGATTCATTTTTCACCTCCTGGGGTGAACCTTGACTTGTTACTGCTACATTTTAGAGGCAAGTTTAGAAGATAAACAACTCTGGTATCCAAATGGAATGAAATAGTCCCAAGCTTTAAAAGACAATGGTAAATATTGGGATTCACTAAGGATACTGTCCAGTAACCACCTACTGCTGCAGGGCCCAAAGAAGAGGTAGTGGGAGCATTTCTTGACAGAAACTTCAGCAAGTTGGGCACGTCACCTGAATTGGCAGACAACAGAACTAGATGTAGTCAAGTTGGTGATAGTTCATCCTGGAACATGGATACTTAACATCTAAGCTTTCCTGCTTCACCAAAATATGCTGAAAATGAAAGAACAATTCTAAAGCTGGTCCGGGCCAAAAGAGAGCTCCATTTTTCTGCAAGGAAAAGTCTCTTGGCCTTACCATCAGAATCACTGCCACCCCAGCTTTGATCAGTGGATTATTTCCAAACTTTGGAACCAAGAGACCTGTGCTTTTTTTAATCCTTGCTTCTCATTTGGCCAAATTCTGTGCTTAAAGTTATTTCTCTTCTCCCTTATGAAAGATTCTGAGCCTTAAGAATCAGTGTAAAAACTGCTAGTAATTGTGTGAAGTGTGTCGTTGAATAAATTGACTGGATATTACTTGGGAAGGGTGGAAGTGCCAAGTCGCATGGATTATTCACCAAGATGTAATATATATGATGGTACATTTATCGCCTTTGCAGAAAGCAACAGTATGTTGCAGTCTCAGGTTTCCTACTTTATGAAAAACAAACCTGCCTGATTCAGGTCAAATCGTCTCCCCATGCCTCTGTATACTGATCAGACAATATGCAAACCCTTTGAAACAGGCTAAGTGAGAGAAATAAACATCAAGAGCATACTCTCAGAAGGTCCCCATCATTGCTTTTATTCACAGGTTCAGTGCTGTTTTTCAGCAGGTGGCTGTATTTGCATTACTATAGCTGAGGATACTACTGAAGCTGTGTTGTGCAGAACCCCTCCTGATATTACTGGGGTCAAAGTTAATGTGATGTCACTGCCTGTTATGTTATGGGGCATGGTATTACTCTCTCTTCACCTATGGCGTTTTATGAATCAACATCCATTAAAAAATAAAACCTTCCTGAGGGTTGTAATGCCTCTTTTAGGCATTTATTTTAGACTGATGCTGCTGTTTTTTTATTCTTCACACTGGAACTCTGCTAACAAGGCCCCAGTGCCTGTGCACTGACCTCTAAATAGTGTCAAGATTGGCTATACTCATAATTGGCACATTTACCTTACTATAACTCCCTAGTATATAGTCTAAAATGTACTCAGCGCCTGTAAGTTAAATGTCACTATTGGACTGCAGCCCATATTATGCCACAGCTAAAGTGCCTATGCAAAACCTGACTGCAAGCCTGACATCAGCAACCTGGCTGTGGAGGTTTAAAACTTCAAATTAAACCTGTCCAAACAACCCATTTTGACTGGCTTAAAACCTCCTTTTAAAGTAAATAAGTCACCCCTATGCTGGCCTTAATGCCCTCTAGGGCAGGTTGAATGGTATTTAAAAGCAGGAAATGTAAAAGTTAATGCAAAACAAGGTCTCAAAAGCCATTTTCACTGTATCAGGCTTACCTCTTCAATAGGAAAGCATTAGGAATTGATATTAAACTCCAAAAATGTTATTCTCCACCTAAGAACCAGAGAACAGTTTTTTTTTTGGGCTTTTTAAAATATTTATTACATATCTAACTTATTGGTAACAAAGGGACGGATGTATCAAAATTGCATTTTGCGAGTCCTTAATAGCAAATTTTTCTGATTCGCTATTAAGGAGTCGCAAAATGCAATGTATGTAGGTTTCACATTTAAAATAGAGATTCCTACGCATTCCTTATTTGCGACTTGCAAATTACGAGTCGAAAATAAGGAATGACTTCCCATTCATTTCTATGGCCCAATAGGTACTCGCAAATTGCGTATGCAATTTCAAGGGTGCAAGGGTGCCAAAAGGACACACGGTTGCACCCCTGAAATGTGCATGTGTGCACATGTGGCAAACATACATGCCCTAAGGGCAAGTATGTGTGCCACATGGCACTTTGATAAATGCAAAAAAGTGAATTTTTCTAGGAAATCTCAAATTACCACCAACTTGAAGTTGGTGGTAATTTGCGATTCCTTAAAGCAAGAATAGCATTTAGGGAATCGCAAATTGTGATTCCCTAACTGCATTCACAATTTAGGTAATCGCAAATAATTGTGATTACCCATTTTGTGAATTCCTAAAACTTGATACATTGCAAAACACTTTTTGGAGCTCGCAAATGGGCCGATTCTGCGAATCTGCCTGTTTGCGATCGCAAAATGCATTGATACATCTGGCCCTTAGAATTTGTAACACATATTTTACAAAAAGTACCTTTATAAAGTCACTTTTTGCATGCCGAAAGCCTCTAGAAACCCATTTGCATGAGCTTCCAACTGTCACCCAGGAGCTGAAAAGCACCTTGATGAGGTGTGAACTTGCTCCCAAAGCTGAGACAAAGACCTTGGGTGTGGGGAGGTGTTTTGTTCCTCTGACAGGATGATCATCTGGGCAGTGTCCAGGAA
Organism: Triturus cristatus; assembly: GCF_964204655.1. Classification (NCBI taxonomy): domain Eukaryota; kingdom Metazoa; phylum Chordata; class Amphibia; order Caudata; family Salamandridae; genus Triturus; species Triturus cristatus. Next base: position 312,608,060 of record NC_140587.1, on the reverse strand, counting down.
CTTAATTATCAAATGTGGCTCACACCTGGGCCCCGCTGTCCTTTGTACTCCTAGCCAGACAGGCTCCAATTACAGTGGGAGAGGAGCTTCCCCCAGAGCTGGTTTCGAATGACCACAGAAAAGAGGTTGCTCATTTCCCTGGACACACCTCCAGGGCAGGCACCGGAGCTCTGTATAGGGAAAGAAACGTTCTGCCAAATTGGTTTTGGGAAGAGAAGTGCTGCCAGTGAAGCAAAAGTGGGTAGGGTTGCCCCTGAGAACATGTTCATTTTGGTTAGGGAGTGGCCAAGAGTCACCCCACCCACAAGCTAGAGCCAGAGATAAATGTGGCACCCCTGCATACATTTTTTTAGATCACTACTGAACCTGTGAAAGACAGATTAAGGGCAAAGAAGTGGACTCCAAGGGATAGTTTGCTGATCTCCTGCTAAGTTACAGGGACACAAAAGCTGCAAGAAGCTCACTTCCCTGGAAGAGCGCAGCTGACCAGTTTCAACTGGACCTGCCTTGGATACTGATGGTGACTTTTGTTGGAGTAAGTTCTGACCCCCAAGTTTTGTTCTTGAGGTACTGAAACACTTGGCTGGTGTCCGAGTGTACTCCTCCTGCCTAACCCGAAAATTGGGGACTTAGAAACCTTTGGGAAGCTTTGCCCCAAGCGACGTAGGACCGGGACCTACCTTACAGATGATCCACCAAGGTTATATTGCTGGTGGGATCAAACTTCACACAGCTCCTGCTACGTTCTAAACCGGGACCAACGTTGAAACTGCATCCAACAACATAGAGCCCTTTGCAGGCACCAGCGTGCACTCTTGCTCCATTGAGTGGATTCTGAGCTCCAAAGAAGCGTCAAAACCGGCCGCTGAAGACTTCACTAGAAATGATGCTGATCAATCCCTGATTGACGTCAAGAACAATTATGGCACAAGTCGTGAACTTCTCCCACTCTGAGCCATCTCATCTTCATTTACACCGCATGGGGAACCCGTCCTTCTGCGACTCATTGGCTTCAGCCTGCTGTGTTCAACCTTGATGAACCCATTAATGACCCACCATCCATGAACTTTTTTATAGAAAAGAAGGCAACTGTTTTACCCGGACGAACCCAGTCCATGTATCTAACTGATGATAGACTGCAGTCGCCTTAACTTGCAGCTTTTCTCCAATGCAGAGTAATGCTCAATGAAAAGCTGCCTTTATGCCTTTCTGTAGTGCTTAATTACACAGCTATTTACTAATTTTCATACTATTTTAATGTATATAGTAGCTGAACAATTGTGTTTACTATAAAGCAAATCTCATTATACTATTGCTTTATCTAGCCCTTGGCAAAAGAAGCTACTGAGCAGTACTAAGCAACTGTCTTCATGCACCAGCAAAGTCATAATAAGTAATGTAGATGCTTAGGCATTCATTCATAAAATAAAACCTTTTTCTTTGAGTTGAGAACTGTATTATCACACTAAACAAATGCAGACTTGCAGACAAGAACTGTAAAGCATCAAGGGTATGATGAACCACTGCATTATTCAGTTTCAAGGGCTGTGATTTGCAAAATTACAGGCTTTTGCAAGGATGCAATATGTGAAAGGTGTTTTCTTGCTCATTATGAAATACAATAAAAGAAGGAACATGAAAGGGACAACCATCCTCACAGCGAGTCATAATGCAATATATCAATGGGTGTGACCTCAATGCAGTCACAAATCACAAACAAGCATTGGAAATGCAATCAGTCTTGCATTTGTTTGAGTTAGAGCTATTTGCATTGTAAATGGCAATATCTTTTATCTGTGTGTTATGAGTGTAGGAATGTGGTGTGTACTGGAATTGTATTGGTAGGATTGGATGAGTTAGCTGTGGATTTGTGGATTTGTGTGGTGGATTTGTGTAGTGGAATTATGTGGGATGGTGTGCGGTGGAATTTTATGGATAGTAATTGTGTGGTATTGAGTTACTAGAATTATGTGGAGTGAGATCATGTGTTATGGAGTATGAATATATGGAATGGTATTTTGTGTTGTGGAGGGGTGTGTATTGGTGGTGTGCTGTTGAATTTTGTGGCTCGATGTGGATTGTGTGGTGTGGATTGGATGTATGTGATGTGTTGTGTAATTGTGTTGTTCAGTTGTATTGTGTAGTTTGTTATGGAATAATGTGGTTTTGATTAGAAATGTGTGGAGATGTATTGTGCTGCTTGGAAGTGCGTAGATAGCTTTGTGTTTGTGGTGATGTAAAAGAACAAATAGGAAGGAGCTAAGCTCCAGATCTGTGTTTGGGGGTTTAAAAAAAGAGTTTGAGGTACAGGCGTTGAAAATGTATTTTAACTATGTGTTATGAATTGGAGTGGATGTATTTGGTGTGTGGTGTAACTATGTGGGTTGGATTCGAATTGTTAGTTGTGGCATTGTGTGGTGTGGATTTGTGGTGTGGAATTATGTGGCATGGTGTGCAGTTGTAATATGTGGATAGTAATTTTGTGTTTTTGGGTGTTTTGGAAATATGTAGAGGGGGATTGTGTGTAATGTAGTGTAATTATGTGGAATTGTATTTTGTGTTGTGGAGGGTTATATAGTGAAGTATATGTGATGTGCTGTTGAATTTTGTGGTATGATGTTAAATTACGTGTTGTAATGGATATATGTGGTGTGTAGTGGTAATTGTGTTCTAGAATGAAATAATGTGAAATAATGTGGTTTTGTATTGAATTATGTGTTGATTTATGTGGTGTGGAATGGATTAGTGTGCATGCACAGTAAGAATGCTAGATTTATCAGTGGGTTCCCTGAGTTTTCTTTCCAGATTCCAAAACTGGCTGTCGTAACTCCAAATCAGCAGTTTTAATGCTCCCAACTTAGCACTCCTCTGTTCATCTGTAGCCAGTAAAACACAGGTCAACTTCCACCTCCATGAAAGACCTCTTACCTCCAAGGTAAGGGTGTTGGTTTCACACAAACATTTCAAAATGTAATTTTAGCACACTCATAATTTTTAAAAGTCAACTATAAGTAAACCAATAATTGAATCAGGACTGTCTTTTAAGCAACTTGTCTGATATGAACTCCAAACAATAGCTCCTAAGTCCAAAAGCAACTATTGATGGCAACATAAAAAAATAATTCCACAAAACTAATGGCTAATCATATATGGAGGTCCACACAAATCAAGTCCACCACCCACTGCCTAAATCTAACACTAGCAATGGATGAGCCACTCACAGCTGTCACATGAAAACCAGAGAGTTCCGAAAATCAAGTTAGTGGCTTTCACAGGCATACCTTTCTATCATTCTGATCCTTGAAATCCAGAAGTTATGTGGAAAGATTTATTACAGACCAGGAAATAAAGAAAAAAGTCAGCTATAGTTAACTAACCTCTTTAAAAAACTGCCCATGACTATCTGATGTCCCACTCCAGTCCTCCATTTTTATTTATTGAGACTTTATAGACAGAATATCAGCTTTACATTGCTGAATAACAATTGTCTTAAACCACAGGTCCATGGTCTAAGAGAGCGGGATACCTGCCCTGTTATACTGGTGATGAGTGGTACGTCTGTGGGCTTTCCATTGCCCCTGGGGAACTGCTGACAGCAGACTTGGATTTCTTGTTCTGGGCCATGATGGGTGGGCTGTCAGAGCATTAGTGGAGGTCACAGGTGTTGTTCGTGCAGGAGAGGAAGCGGCATGTAGGCTGGAATTGAATGAACTATTTCCGCAAGAAACAGCGTTTACAATGGTGTTGGTACAACGCAGTGCCATTACAATGTGGTCAGTACAACGACCATGTTTCTAACACGCATACCAATACAATACAAGTCATTACAACGACTTGCTGTTGGGGGCTTTAGGTGTCAGATTTTAAATCCAACACCTTCCCTACTGTTGCACAGACTGGGGTTGGGATAGTAAATTATACTATTCTATACTCCAGCGCCCCTCCACCCCCACAGCAAGTCATTGTAATGACTTGCCTTGTAATGGTACGCATGGTAACAATGCAGTCACAAAGGCACATTATATATTCATTTCCACATCATGGGGTGAAACTGGTGGAGGCCAAGTGTCCTAGTGAACTACCAATAGCAGGATGGGCCTGGGCTGTGCCACTCCGGGCCTCAGGTGTGCCAGGAGTGGGGCAATCAAGAGAGCATGGAGCCGTGCACCTAGCACAAGCTCTGCTGCTTCTTTCAGATTAAAAAGAGCCACTCTGCGGCAAGCAACCAGTGACAGCACATGATACTGGCATGGAGGGGACAACACTTCAGGATTGGCGGCAGCAGCTCACGGACGCCGCATGGCCCTGCCTTTGGCATTGTAAACAGGGGGAGACGCTGATGTGGGCAGCTCTCCCTGCAGCTCTACTGACAGGCCCTGCTAGCTACTAAGAAAATCCTATCCTGTAGCTGTGAGTGGTATGAGGGAGGGGCTTATTCTCATGTATTGGAGTTTGCACTTGATACAACTGTAATAAGTAATACACATCACACTTGCTGCAATTTCACAACCTATAACCTTTCTGTTGAGTTTAATAGACACTCAGCTGATTGAGTTTGACAGTCACCTTTGAACACAACTCCCCTTCACGTTTAGGCGGAAACTTCAAATCTGACTTCCATGGACTTTGGGACCTACCATTTGGAACTGGAGACCCAGGTTCCAGTCTCTGTGTCGGCTGTCCCCTGATTGATATAACAAATTTATACGAATTCATACAAAAAAATATCGCATAAAATCGAAATCAAACTATGCCATGTTTGTAAATATTAAACCCGAGCGCGTGAACAAAAGCTCTACATGAGAAACATTGCATTGCGAAGGGATGGCCAACCAAAAGGATAGGCTGCCTTCCCAGGCGGTAGGAGGGGGCAAGCGTGCTATGAAGGAGCCTGACGGGATGAGATGGAGGCCTGTTGGGTTGACCAAAAGAAACAATTTGTGAAATGGCCATGGGGCGGGAACAGAGAGAGAAAGGTTGGACAAACACCAATAAAACAAGCATTGGCATAGCCAATAGGTCTCACTTTTTGAACTTATAAGTTTTTCGTTATGCAGCACAATATCCTTGGTGCAACAACATCAACTGTTGCATGGCTAAACACTTATAAGGTCCCAAAGGCGAGATCTATTGGCTATGCCAATGCTTGTTATAGCTCCATTCACCCGGGAGCCTAATGGGACAACATATCACAGGAGAATAAAAACCCTAAGGATAAAAAGTAATAGCATAGTCTGAAAGCACTGCTGGCAAACATCATCTGAACCACTGTGTTTGCGGAAGTGGCAGGATTTCTTTGCTTTAGGGAGTTCACACTGAAATTGCATAAAACTACTTCTGAATCCGACCCACGATTGTAAATGTAAGCTCAGAATAACATGGGCAGAAATACAGAATTTATTAATGCCCAAGACTAACGTAGAATCTAAATAAACAGGTATTAGCAAACCATCTATCGTCTTTGTAAAGTGAAATGTGACAAACCCCAGAAGAGCCTCAAAGGCAGGTTAGCCTCAGAATTTCCCAAATTATGCTCTGCACATTGACAGGTTTCATGAGTCAATTTACCAATTTGTTGATACAGGTTTATGGGCTTACCTAGTCTTGTTGTTATGAAAAAAGTGTGTTGTAACTTAATTACTTCACATCTCTCCAGATAACACCGGCTTTCAAGAAAAGAGGTAATTGCGCAGAACATCACAAAATATTGTGAATATTTTCTGGTGGAAAAAGGATGATGGAAACCTAATGTAAACAAATGCATGGAAATTGTACTTGCTACTTTAGTTGTTTTCATTGCATATACTTCTGTAGACATCTCTTCTACTTTATGACTCTGGAAGACTTTTCTGACACGTAAAAGGCGTTTTGTAAATAGAAAAAAGGTCCCTTGTGGTCACACAGCCCGTGATTTTGCAAATTACAGGCTTTGCAACTGCAAAATCCTGATGTACATGAGGCTCTTTGTTCCCAGATCCGGCAAGGAAGTAGACAGAATCCATTAGGGTCCCTGAACCATATCTTCTTGTCACCCACCAATTTCCTCCATCTGTCTAAAAATGGTGGAGCAGCCAGTTGAGCAAAGAACCCCATAGTATGTGCAAGTTGCCGACAGACGTATAAACCAATAGTCATAAAATCAGCAGGGCAACCCCGCCCCAGACACACGATGTTCCTACAGTGTAGCGAGGCCAATCATCCCACTTAGTATTAAAAGCACCAAAGGGTGTGTTGGGCGGAAGGTCAATATTCAGCAAAGTAACAAAGTCCCAGATGCATAGTGCAACGCCAAGCATAATGTAAAAAGCTTACCTTCGCAGTGCAGAAGACACAAAAGACGGCATGATAACCGGCAAGAAACTTGCGGAATGTACTGCGCCATTATTTCAAGCCAGCAGAAATCCAAGTTCGATGCGTAGTGACGTCACAAGCGCGTCACGAACAAGAATCAAAAAGGGACCAAATAAGAAATAAAAAAGCTCTGTTGTCAGAACGGCTATCTTCTAAGATCACAAATATTGTCTGACGAAAACCAGAAGGAATCATACCACGAGCGTATTCGAGATGTGGTCAATTGTGAAGAAACAATTCTTCTGAGCATAATAACCAGCAAGATATCCGGCAAGAGATCTTACGGAATATACTGCGCCATTGTTTAAAACCGTCAGGAATCCACGTGGTAAGCATCGTCATGTAACAAGCGAGTAAAACAAGGAGGGGAGGATGCAGTAGGGGGAGGGGAGAGGAGGGTACCTGCGCCTGTTTCCCTTGCAGGTGCGAGCAGGAACCATCTGTTCAAAGCTCGCTCTCACAAGGAAATCTCCAAACGTGCACGCGTTGCCATTGAAAGCAATGCAACACGTGCACATTTTTGGGGCAAAAAGCGAATCGATTACTAAAGGTCTCTCCTATTCAGCGCATGTGCGCTGTGTAGGCGAGACCTAATGACACTCTTTCAGAATGCAACAGGTAACAACCAATGGCAATTGATCAGCATGCCAAAAGCCAACAGAAGAGATAACAACAGGTCTTACTGACAGCGCATGCGCTGTCTAGGCTCAACCTAAAAAGTTACCAACTCTCAGGTTGGGGTAGTAACATAATCGCAAAGAGGAAGCTGTCCCCACAAAACAGTTTTACCATTTCCCTTTCCATTTTTAATTCTAATTTCTGTGTAGATACGTGCAAGGAAAAAAACTTAAGGGCGGGATCCAAAAAGAACTATTTTACCATTTAAGCTCTCACAGATAACTGTGCTTACACTAACAGAGGAACTGCTGAATGAATTTAAATCAGATTTGGCATGAATGTAGATCTTTATTCAGATAGCTGCTTTTGTTACTGTGGTGTTAATCTGTTATTAACATTTTAAAGAGTTGCCGAACTGACTTTAAAGAGTTATAACTTTTTTTTATATCTCTGCCTTTTTAAATCAAAGTAACGACTCATGATTCCTGTCAATCAAATTTTTTTAAGAAATGTAATAGGCTGGAAAAGGGCTCTGAATTTATTTTCAACCATCTTAAACTCTTGAGTTGGTCGTAACATAATAATTTCACGTTATGGGAAACAAATGTTTGAGGGTCATTCTCATACATGCCTGACCCCAGGGGGGTGCTGAGGGATACCCAAAGGCATGGAAAAGTAAAATCCCACGCCAGACAAAAACACCAAATTTGGTACGCAGCTCTTGTGTAACAAAGAATTCAAGGCTGCTGGGAGTGGCTATTTTAGGTGACAGAACTGAATGCTTTTTTGAGGTTTTCTCTCGAATCTCTTCTGACTGGAACGTTTCACTATGATTAAAAAAAAGGATAGCAAAGCTAAATACTTTAACAGGTACCTAACCACAAGCAAAGAACTAGACCCTTGCTCCCAACACGTCCTGCACATGCTCAAAGGATGTGCCCCACGGTGGGGGTAGGCTACATGTTGGGGGTAGGCACTGGGCCTGGCCCCGGGCAAGGCCCTACAACGCAAACACAAGGAGATAATGGTCGGATCGCTGAAGCCTTTCATTTACTCACCCCAGTCGCAGATCTGGGTTGAATCCATCATCGTTCTTTAGCTCACTTTGCCACCCCAGTTTAGACCCAGCCATATGCAAATCAGTCTTGACCCTGTTCCTTATGGGAACAGTCCAGCCCGAACTGCCAGGCCAGGTGTTGCCTGGACCAAAAAAAAGCATCCTGGGACCGGTTTTCCAGGTAACACCCCTCAGCAGCCTGGCTAGCTTGAATCCAGTGGCAAAGTAGGCAAGGGACCCTTGTCTGGGCATACCCTGCCAACTTAGGGCAAACAAAGCAAACACAAGGAGATGATGGACGGAGCGCTGAAACTTTGTAGACATTCACCCCCAGTCACAGATCTGGGTCGAATCCTTCATCATTCTTCAGCTCACTTTGCCACCCCAGTTCAACCAATATCCGCAGCGTACTGTTGAATGCTGCGTGCATAAGGAGTTTTCTGATGACATAGGGTTGACCCCAAGGCCTAACTGCAAGCAAAGTACTCCATCTAACCAGCGCTGCATGCAGCCAAAATGCTGTGTGCCACTGTGGTAGGCTGAAGGCAGTGGGGAGAGCACAGGCACTGGTCAATAACCAGGACCTGCACCTAATCCTGCTACTCTGTGGCTGAAGGTCATGCACAGAGAGGATTAACTGATGGCATGGTATAGGTAACAGAACCTGGCTGTAAGCCAGGTCCTGTGCCAAAGCCACACTGCACATGGCCTAAGGTTTGCTCATCAGGGGTTTGCTGATAGAAGGTTGAACAGAGAATCTGTATGCATGTAAGGCCCTGCACTTAGCCCCTGCTTTGTATACTCAAAGGCCATGCCCTGAAGGGGCTGGATTCTCATTGTAGGTTGGATACAGGGCCTCACCCAACTATCACCTGCTGTGAACAACCAAAGGCCATGCACCTTGAGGGATGGAAATTAAAGTATTTCATTAAATCCCCCTTGCTTAATTCTTCCCCTCCCCCTTGTTGCCCCACACCTCCCTTTTCACCCTTCCTGGTTGTTTTGTAGAATGTTGTCTATGAAGCAACTTGTAATTTTGCACACTACTATTTATTAACACTTTGAACTCTTGTAGTTCTAGGAACCAAAAGACAGACTGTAATTCACATTGTCTACCTTTAAATGTAATCCTGGGCATCGACCTCCAGGAGCCCGAAGAAACAAAGTGTGCATGTAATGCCTCTCCATCCAGATGTGTTCACGAAAATGTTTAATAAACTGAATAAAAAATAAATTTTAAAAAGTATTACATTATAAGAAAAATCACTGAAAAAACACAATTAAAAAATGGTTCTGACTTTAACACCCCAAACCATTGAAATTTGCCAGTTTTGGTTAGCAAAGCACACAACACACAGCATACCTTGCACCACCAGCCATGACGCTATGTTGTTCTCTTAATTTCTAGTTTGCTTGTTTCTGTACCTTTGTCCAAATCAATATTTTGAGCATGGTGGATGGTATGAGCTATAGTTTGTTTTAAAAAGCGGGTTATCGTTCTTGCTCAAACTCGTGAAACCATTGAAATTGACCAGTTATGGTTAACAAAGCACATAAAACACCAATTGTCATGCTCGAAACACCAATTTGGCAAAGTTACAGAATCAAACTAAAGAATAATCAATAGAACAACATGGCACCATTTATTTATGTCTATTTACTTAGAGAGTTTCATAAAGCGTGAACATGACTCATGGGTATCTGAGTGCTGTACAATATATCTGGTAAAAAGAAAAGTGAATGTGAAAAACCATAGTAACACTTTTCGTTAAGCGCCATGCACTCATGAAAGCTTCAAGTTCTATACTATAGTACTTCTTATCGATGCATGATAGCACATGCTCGTTGATATTGCTGAGTCTGTCAGAGATTGAGACCTGCTGGTGAGGAGAGTTTAGTGCCTAGAACTTAATCTAGGAATGTGTTTTGTATAATGCTTTTGACCTCTTTCTTGAGGGTGCCTGTAGAAGGGTTTGACCTGATCTTCGAAGGTATAGAGTTCCATATTCTTGGTGCCAACTCAAGCCGCAGGTCTTCTTTTTTCTGAACCGTGGAGGTTCTAGCACGAGGGAGTTTGGGCTATGTGAGGAGCAGTTGCCCCCTGATATTGTGAGCTAACTTTTGAGTTACCTCAGTGTCTTATGGTGAAGTACTTTGTGTGTCAGGCAAGCTGTTTTTAATTGGATTCTGGCTTCCTTTGGGAGCCAGTCTAGAAGCTATAGAGAGGGGGTGATGTGGTTGAATCACCTCTTTCCCCATTGTTGTGATCAATGAAGTAAACTCCAACAAGGAACATAGATGACAACAAAACCTTTTATTATCAGTGAGGTTTCATAGCCTCCCCTACCAATCAGATGCAATCCAGCACGTCTGCAGAGGCCCCAACCACACTACTGTAATATCACCCGTTTCAAATTGCACTGCTTGCAGCCGCTGTGTCTTCCACAGCAGCACTGTCAGCTGCACTGATACTACAGAGAAAGGCCTGTAAAACCAGCCATGTTGCAAACTTCCATAAAACAAAGAATGCTGTTGGTGGCAAAGAACATAAAACATGAGTGAAGGCCCGTGGTTGCACCAGTGATAAACTGTAACTGGCCGTGCTAACATGATTGGGCAACACCACCACGTCATTACAGTTGGTTGTCGCAGCCATCTTGGGTGAGGGTATTCCCCACTGCATCATGCTGCACGGCATGGCCCTTCTGCTGATGCTTCATGGGGCATTACGGGCGGTGTCACCAGCGCACCAAAGAGCTCTGATGGTGATCTTCTAGAGAGGTGGTTAGAAATCTAATATTAAAATATCCACCTCCATTGCAGTACTTGGGCTCTTTACTGTACTGTAATGAAGCTCCTGCAAAAGCAACCACAATTGCTCCTTAGTCAAATTCAGAGCTGCTGTTAGTAGGCAGATGAACAAAGGTGCGGATCCAAAGTCGCTCTATACACACGTTATCCCTTATTCATGTGATTGCTTAATCTCTGGCAGGAAGTTAAAGCTGGCTGGAAACATGCATGACCAAAGTCTGGTCTTCACTGACTCTTTCAATGTGCTCTGAAGCACACATGTTCGGATTCAGGGAACTGCTTAAAACGTTGCTACTTGAATACTATCCTTATCCTGCTCTCTTTTTCACCCACTATGTGCATTCTATCATGTTTGTGATTATTTTATCTAGGTGTTACATTTCACAATAGCGCCAAGAAGGTTTGCGGACAACCACTCCATAAATCAATATAATTTAAGATTTTTTTTACAAACCCTTTGATAGTAGAAGCAAAACGCACATAAGCTACTTGCTCTCTAATGGTGTTCTTAAAATATATTACTGGGTAAATATTTAATAATGTTCCCAGACCGAGGGACCTTTCCGTTCCCACGCATCTCACGTTTAAAGAAGAAAATATTTTTGTATTCCTACTTAATTCTGGAACACAGGATTGCTTTTTCTATATGAATACATAAAGCATGAGTGGATCTGGGCCGGCAGAGCTTGGAATCACTTGCAGATGTTTCTGAAAGTATAGTATCAGAAACCGCCTTGTGTGGCCCGAACAGTGTGAATCCAATATTATGTCGAAGTTCATTCAACGTGTTTATTTGGCATAATGGATGTTAATGCTCTGTCTGAGCCAAATACCAAATCGCAAATATCAGTGTCTATTGGAGAAAGAAATACTCTGTTGTCAAAAAACATGTTTGGAAACAACAGCTAAATGAACTGTTTCCACCAGATGAGTATTTCGTAACCAATATTTTTATTACATTTGACTCATAAATATACTTGGGCGTATGTCACACAAACGCCTTTGAAATCTGTGAATGTTCAGAATGGGAAAAGCGCATTTTGCACATGTCCATGTGCACTAGAATCATTTACACAGATTGAGATTGTGTGGCACCTTCGTGTTGCACGTGCGGATATGCTGTGCATATTACTTGTGCATAGTGGTCCGACCAGGGGAGTGCCTAGGGCAGAGATATGTGCATCCATCGTTCACAGAGGGATCCAGCAGGCTTTACACTCACACCAGGCACGCTTCCAATGTGCAGGCCTTTGCTTGGAACAAGAATCCCATGGTGGTGGGTGGAGACGGCGAAAAGGGGGTAGAAGAGGTGCAACGCAGACAGGAGAACGGAGGTACCCCTATCTACACTGTAGGATTTCATTTATATCCCTAAAGTAGGTTTTGAAGAAAAAAGAACCCTCCCGCCCCCAGCTGTAGCCTTACTCCCTCAATGAACATGACTCGCCTGACTCATGTGGGTGGAGAGTCGTGGCCACGTGATGTGTAAAGGCCCCTTCCTCTCCCACACGTCTCTTGGGAGCCAATGAACACTTAGGGGCATATTTACAAGACCCTAACACCACGGGAGATTCACTTTTTTTGATGCTACGGTGGCGTTCCGCCATCCCCCATATTTACAAGGTGACACTATGCAACTCAACTTGGCGTAACGCCACCTTGTAAATATGCCCCTTACTTCCGCAGTCTGCTGCCGAAAAGCGCCGGGCAATTGGTGTTGCAGTGGGCATTCTACACTGCAACACCCATTCTTTTTTGATGCTGCCCCAGATTTACAAGGCTGGGGCAGCCCCATAAACTAAGGCCAGGTAATACCTGGTCTTAGAATGGTGATACGAGGAGAAATTATTAATTTCTCCTCGATTTTTGCTCTTTCCATGTGTGCTGCGTTCTTCACTGAGTAGTGCCGATCACCCTGCCTCCTCACTGCTGTTGTAGGATGCATGGCCCTGCTCTATGACGTGCCGCTGGCAGCCGCAAGTGAGACGAAAAATAAAATAACAATAAAATTGGTATATTATAATTTTAGAGTGTTTACCTATGCTGCCACCTAGTGGGGTGACGCTCCTCTGCCATAATGGAGGAGCCGCCCCGAGTGCCAGTACAGTACTCCTCCTGCAGCAGGAAGCATTTATGAGTGCAGATATTTATGCAGTATGTATGCACTGCTGCAACAAAAGGAAATACAATGAGAGCAATCACTGTGATATGCAGCATTTGCAGCCATTAAAAAGTAGCTTATTTGAAGGAACTACTTTAATTCTCATGAGAGCTACTTTGAAATGAATTAAATGAATGAAAAGAAATGAAAAGAGCATTTATAAAGTGCATGGCTACCCGGAGGCCTCCCAGCGCTGGGTTAAACTGCACGGAACAAGATGAGGAAGATTAGGGGAACAGGAGAGTTTTCAATTGTCTTAGGAAGGCAAGGTGGTTAGGTTCACTTTGCAGCCGGAGAGGCAAGGTATTCCAAAGTTTGGCTGCATTAAAAGAAAAGAGGCGACCTCCACTTCTGGCCCTTTTAACTTTCGGGATTGATTCCAAGTGAAGATCATTGGAGCGGAGATTCCTGTTGGCTTTGTACGGCCGAATTAAGGGTGCCAAGAGAGGGGGGCCATACCCTTGAAGGGTTTTGTGCACAATGCAAAGGGCTTTGAAGTTTACCCTCTCCTGCACCGGCAGCCAGTGCAGTGAGCGAATCAAAGGTTTAGCAGAAGAACGATTGGATACGCCTGAAAGCAGTCTGGCTGCACAGTTTTGGATCTTTTGAAGTTTGGTCATAACTGACGCTGGAGCGCCCAGAAAAAGGGCATTGCCATAATCAATCCTAGAAAGTATCAAGGACTGGATCAGGATTTTCTTGGCCAAAGGGGGGAGGAGAGGCAGCACTTTCCTAGTCATTCTGAGCAGGCCGAAGCAGGTGGCCACTGTTTTCCTTGCTTGCACTTTGAACAACAGATCCTGGTGAAGCCAAATGCCTAAGCTCTTTATTTCAGTTTTGAAAACAGGAAGGGGGCCCATGCACTCTGGCCATGAGGACTCCAGTATAGCTGGGGGGGATTACCCAGAATCATAATCTCCGTTTTATCGCCATTCAGCGTCAGCTGATAGGCAGTCATCCACTTAAAGACCTCAGATAAACAAAAGAAGAGGGCCTTAGTCTGGTGAGTCATTTGGTTAAGAGCCACAACTAATTGGGTATCGTCGGCATAAGTTACCATTCGAATTCCAAATGGTGCTATAATAGCTGCCAGGGGGGCCATGTATATATTGAACAGGGTAGGGCTTAGTGACGATCCCTGGGGGACGCCACATAGCAGAGGTTGAGGTGGCGAGCTCACGTCTCCCTCAATTACCTGGAAGACTCGATCCTCTAAAAAAGAACAGAGCCATTTCAGGGCCATGCCACCAATTCCAATTTTTTTGAGGCGGTGTCTGGTCTTCTCCAGCACCTGAATCCAATTATCTGGGTTGAGCTTAGACCAGGGTCTATTCAAAATCATTAAAGGTTGGACTTGCAGAGTAGGGTTCACCGGACACCAAGAAAGAGGAATAAGAAAGTGGTCGGACCAAGGAACCGGGATCATCTCCTGTAAGGTTCTCCACATTGGAGAACACAGAGTCAAGGCGATGCCCTTTCATGTGCGTAGCCCTTGAGACCTTTTGTGAAAGCTTCAGAGTCGCAAGGTCAGCTACCAATTTGCCCGCTGTGACCGCTGTAGGGTCATCAAAATGTAGGTTAAAATCGCCTAAGAGAGTAAAATTAGTGGACATGCTGGCTAAATTAATCGCTGTCTCTACCAATCCTTTACAGAAGGAGCCTTCTGCTCCAGGAGGCCGATAAATCAGGATGCCAGAGACTGACAATAGGGGGGAAAATTCAATAGAGAAAAGCATGTTCTCACAGTCTTTAAGGGGGTTACCTAGTAAACAACAGGAAAAACAGTCTTTGAAAATGATTGCGATGCCTCCACCTTTACCTATAGCTCTGTCCACCCTCTGTATTAGGTATCCCTGAGGGAGGGTCTCCACAATATCTGGGTCTGAGCTGGAATTAAGCCAGGTTTCAGTTAGTAATATGACATCTGGGTTAAAGTCCTGTAGCAACATCGAGATCTCCGTACGATGTTTAGCCATAGATCTACAATTGAGTAGAAATATTTTATAGTATGCTGTACAGGCGGTGGGTGAAGAAATAAGGGGAGGCAGAATAAAAGAACAGTGTGAACAGTTTTTCCCAAGTTTGTCGCACCGCATCTGATGGAAACATTTAGCAATCGGTGCCCTATTAAGCTGGTGGAGCTGAGCACTAGTATATGTTATCTTATCCTGGATAGGGAGTGTATGGGTCCTGGCCCCTGGGCCCGTTCTGGTGTGGACGGGCGCAGACTGGCTTGCCTTAGGCGCATTAAATCCCCTCTTCCGGTGGGTGTATGGAGAGGCTGGCCCGCAACCTACCCTCACCCAAGATGGCAGCCGCGCCTGTGCACGGCAGGCTCTCGGGACCTTTAGGACCACAAGAAAGCATCCTCCCAACGCAGAGGTATGTAAGGGCGGCAGCGAGAATTCCAAATATCAAATGTGCAAAAATGCTGAAAGTGCAAATGGGCAGGATAAAAAACAATGCTGGTCAGTTTGAAAAGAGTAAAAGTTTCAAAGCGCAGCGAGAAATAATAAGACAAACCCCCTCCGCTCCCGGCTCAAGCCTCAGGAGTGTCCAGCAGTCATCTGCGCGCTCGCGCCATCGCGCATTAAATCCCCTCTTCCAGTGGGGGTATGGAGAGGCTGGCCCGCAACCTACCCTCACCCAAGATGGCGGCCGCGCCTGTGCACGGCGGGCTCTCGGGACCTTTAGGACCACAAGAAAGCACCCTCCCAACGCAGAGGTATGTAAGGGAGGCAGCGAGAATTCCAAATATCAAATGTGCAAAAATGCTCAAAGTGCAAATAGGCAGGATAAAAAACAATGCTGGTCAGTTTTAAAAGAGTAAAAGTTTAAAAGCGCAGCGAGAAATAATAAGACAAACTGCCTCCGCTCCCGGCTCAAGCCTCAGGAGTGTCTGGCAGTCCCCACTTTAATGCATTCATTTATTTTAGCCTACACTAATTCTATAACGATTTATGCCAAAGTGACCTTCTGCCTCTTCCCTTTGTGCTGTTCCTCCCTTTCTCTCCAGATGTTGCATGTTCTTGTTCCCTGAGTGAGTGAGATGCCATCACCCTGGGCTGCAGCTGTTTTACACTGACAGACCTCCTGCCAATCCCTGGCCCGTTTCTCCTGCTGCCCTGGGAGAGATCGCAGTGGGAGGCTCAGCTGGGCTGCCAGGAACAGATTGATACCAAACATAGCCATGGCAGAAAAATGGCTTGTGACCTATACGTTAGGAAAGATGAGAACCAAGCTAAAGTTTTATCTTTGCTACCAATGTTATACAATTGATGCAGTAAATTTGCCTGAGATACAGTATAAAAGTCTGCATTTACATCCAGGAGGATTAAGACCACGGTACCTACTTGGTCTAAGGCAACATGCAGTGACTCAGTGACTGAAAGAAGAGCAGAGCTCCCCTGGGAGAGGTGCGAGGAGCTGGGAGAGGTCCTGACCCAGGGAGGGGTTGAGATGGTACCAGGCTGCACTGCATCTGGAGAGTAACGGGATTAGAATCTTGGGAGGTGAAAAGGCCTGGGCTGCAGCTATAAACCAATTGACCAATCTCCTGCTGAGTGATTAAGGATCCAGACCCCCAGTATCAAAGGGAGAGAGGTGACACTGGGAGGGAGACACCCAGAACTGATTTAGGCAGGGGTCAGGTACCCCTGAGCACAACGAACGTCAAAGACATTTAGGGGTATAACTATGGGAGCTGAGGCCCCAGAACATTGGAATAGAAATGGATTGAGACTAAAAAGGCTTAGACCCATTTTGTGGTCAAGAGGAACCTCTGCTAAGGAAATAACAACTGAGGAGACTGCTGGGAAGGACCAACCCTTGCTTCGTGATCTGGGGCTGGTCTGCAGTTTGCTGTTTTAACCAAGGAAGAGGCTGTTGGGACTGTGCTGTGTGCGCTGGGTCCCCCAGCTTGAAGAAGACTGTGCTTTGTGCTGTGTCTTGTTATCCCAAGGGCCCGAGGTGAGCTGGCTCCCAGTTTGGAAACACAGGAACATTAAAGTTTCCGGAGAAGTTTTGAGCGATGTGGTGGGCGCGTGTTGTGCCAGCTTGAGACCCTCGGAAGGTGTGTCCTGTGATCTTGGACACAGGGAGGAGAAGTGAGACTCGGACGTGCTGGGAGCGTGTCATGGTGCAAAGGGGGAGCTGGTGAAGAGTGCCTGGTCAACGTGTGCATCGGTGGTGAAGTGAGACTCGGACGCGCAGGGTGCGTGTTGTGGTGCACCGCAGGCGCTGGTGAGGAGCGCCTGGTTGGCGTGTGCATCGGAGGTGCAGTGAGTCTTGGACGTGCTGGGTGCGCGTCGTGGTGCATAGGAGGCGTTAGTGAAGTGCGCCTGGTCAACGTGTGCATCGGAAGTTGAGTGAGTCTCGGACATGCAGGGTGCATGTCGGGGTGCACCGGAGGCGCTGGTGAAGAGCGCCTGGTCATCGAGTGCACCGGAGGAGAAGTGAGGCTCGGACACAGTGAGCATGTTGTGGTGCGCGCAAAGGCATTGGTGAAAAGCGCCTGAATATTGGGGCACCAGAGTTGGAGTAAGTCTCAGTGAAGCAGTGTGCATGCTTTGGTGCAACCTGGGACTGTGGTGGCGATCGGCTGATCAGCGTGTGCACTGGAAGAAAGTGAGTCTCTGCAGCACGGTGTGCGTGTCTTGGTGTCAACTGAGACTGCAGGAAGGAGTGCCTGGTGAAGGTGCACTCGTAGGCAACTTGAAGTCCCATCAGCGTTGTGTGCATGGCTTCGTGCTAGAGGAGATCCGGTGGGTGCTGTGGTGAACGTGCACCCGGAGTAACGTAATCTCAGAGGCGTGGGGTACGTGTGCCCCACAGCCACCTGAGACCTTCCTAATAGTCGCAACCCGGAACAACAGCCTCGGAGGAGCTGAGCTGCCAGGCAGAGCCGCTGAGGCCCATTGATAAAGTCCTGCACTGAAGGCCCGGTTCGCTGAAGGAGGAGAGGAGAGGGGGTTCGTGCCCCCAGGTAACATGGATCACTACCTGGGCAGGGGGCGGGCTCGGAGGGACACTCTCTTGGCCTCTCAGACCTTCTGGCGACGTGAGACTTTGCTTCGGCTCAGATTGGGGCCCGTACTGACCAACGGAGTGGTAGTACTGGGGCCAGAGTGAGAAGCTGCACTTTATGTCATCGTTGATACATGTGGGGGGCAACTGTTATTGAAGAGTCTGATTGTCGTAATACACTTTGCCAATATTGCTGCTAATGAACTGCCGGACTGTCTTATGACGCCTGACATTATTTCTGCATAATGAAGTACACGATTGTAGCGCTACGCATTGCATTATTTCTCCATTGCAAAATATAGGATTGCAGCGGCCCGCATTGCATTATTTCTTCTTTGTAAAGTACATGATTGTAGCTCCGCATTGCATTATTCCTTAATTGCATAGTACATGATTGTGGCGGTACGCATTGCATTATTTCTCCCATTGCAAGGTATCGGGGTGTATTGTTACGCATTGTATTATTTCTCCTTTGCTTAGCACAGGATTGTATCGTTACGGAGTGCACTATTGTCTGTCCATTGAAACGTGTGTGATTCTAGCATTACGACCAGCATAGCATTTTGAAAGCTGTGGTTGGGATTTGAACCTACCAGCCAGCTGGAATTAATCTTACCCCATATTATATGTACATTTTTGTATCGTGTGGTCTGATCGTATATCTTTTTATACAAAGTTTATACTCGTTTTATCAAGTCCATTTGTGGTGTCACCAGGGGGTTGCTGTGGGTGTGGTTGCACATACTGTACACTCGTGCCTTGGAGATAGGCCTGGCTGCTCGTGCCAAGCTACTAAGGGGGTGAGCATGGCTATCTCAAATGGTGTACTTACGTGGCCTAACTTTGATTGGGGAGTCCTGGGTTTCACATCTGGAGACAATGGTGCAGGACGGGCACTCCGGCTTCCAACAACTACTAGTAAAATATCTCAGTGAATAGCAAACAATCATAAACTTACACAAAAGTGTAGGTTTACTTTTGTGAATCACTCTCAAAGAGTCTTAGAAGGAGTAGCAGTGTTAGTAAGATGAACAGGAGTGCATAGATTGTTATCAATAGAGCACAATTTGCGAGAAAACCATTTTGCAGCCCTACTTTGTTTAGAGAAAAAAAGCTGTTACTGACTGTGTTATTTTCTCTTTCTAGTGATTAAAGACTACAATGCAGAAAGGTTTAGTATTATGATGTTACAGTTGTGTCCAAAGCACAAGTCCAGTGTGCAGCATATGACTGTGGGAATGTGCTTCATGGTGTCACTGTCAAACACTTTTCATATGTGGATGAACACTATGTGTCTTTATCTTTATTAATTATACAAATATAGATAAAATGAGCAAAGTAACAATATATATAAAACACACTTGGCAAAGCACTCACATAACTTACAAGTAATCATAGTTCAGCAGACAGGTAACCTGCCACCCTCCTGCGTCAGCAACACCTCCAGCATCATATTAAGCCAATGACCCAAGTCGAGAACACTTTTTCCCCACCCATCACTGTCGCATAGCTCTTAATGTTTCTATATTTAATTGTGGGTACTCTCCTCTGACATGGAAGTGTTGGTCCTACTTGACTTTACATTGAAATGTTTTGGACTGAAGAGATAGTTTGAAGAGTCATAGAAATAAGGCACTTATTTAGCCTTTGGCTTGCTGTACTCCATTCTGTACCAGCTGCTGCAGAGGAATGTATTCCACTATCCTGATTGGCTATAGCCTGCCATTTGGAGATCTCTGTACCTTCAGAGGAGCTGCCACCATGCCATCCCCTCTGAAGGCATTGAAGTTTTGCTGTGCTGGCAGGGCGAAGTTTTTTCTCCAAAAGTGACAGATTGCTTTTGAAAAACAAACAGAAAAAGTCCCAGACATACTGCAGCATAAACATAATGATTCCCCCAACTCTAATAAGGGTGGCTGAACCAGGAATTTGGTGCTGAGTGTACTCAGGCATGTTTGTGGTGGAGTACCCTGCCCTCTGAACTCTAAACAATCCCCATAATCATGTATTGAAAATTTGTGTAAAATCCTTGTGGTTTTCCAGTTACCCCTGAAAGTTATCCAGATAATAGAGTTTCTTTGCACTTAACACATAAAAAATCACAGCTCAATAACTCACACACTCATAATTATATATATTACCTACTGGCGGTCGCCAGTAGGTAGTTATAGTTAGGACCCTGTTTCCATAGGAAATCCGCAACATTCTATTTTGAATAACTTTGGCGCCGGTTGACGAATCCTCGCGAATTTCTCAAAATAGGTGGGGCGCTACGCTCCGCTCCTACCCTGAAAGTCTCGGGGGGATTCGTCAAGCGGGGGCTGAGATAAAAGGGGGGTCCCAAAACGCGTTTTTCCCATGTATTTTTCCATAGGACCTTTAGACAGGGCTACAGCCCGAACGGCTGAACAGAATTACTAGAAATTTGGCAGAGAGGTAGTCCTCAGGTCAAGGAAGTGCCTTTTGTAGGTTTGGTGTAAATCTGTTCAGTAGATTCTGAGAAAATAGCCTTTAAATCAATATATATATCTGAGCCAGCTTACGGTACGCTTACCGTAAGCTTACCGTACGCGTACGGTGGCGTGCGCGAGCGCGATTCTGATTGGCTGTTACATCTAAGTAAACATTCGAATCGGTCGAAACCAGGAAGCGGCGGCCGCCATTTTCTCTCTCGCACTCTGAGGGGGGGGCTGTAAACAAAGGCAAAAAACATATAAAGGGGCTGTTTAGACAGCGCCCATGCACATAGCCATGTTAGTTGAGTCCTCAAAGATCCCCCAAGGCCAAAAACGGTAAAAAAAAATTTTTTGAAAATTTCGCCGATTACGCTTACCGTACGCGTACGGTGCGCTTACGCTAAAAATTTTAATAAAAAAAAAAAAACACTCTCTGTGCATGGCATATTATTATCATAACATACAAATTAAATTTAACAGATTACCTATCACAAGGAAGCGCATAATATGTCCTCCATGTGCGCACGGTGCGTAACGTGGGCACGCGGTGCGCGGTGCGACCGCAATCTTCTGCTGATGACATATGTGTCTTTATGAAAAAAAAATATTTGTAATATATGTATAGCTAAAAATTTATGGAAGAAGACATGGGCAAATAAGTGTCTAAATACAGTATTAGCATCAGCAGAGGATTGCGGTCGCGTGAGTTATAGTTGCCTGCACTAACTATAACGGGGGAATTTCATTGGTTTTTTATCAGTAAAATTTCCGCTAACTATAACATGTCTGAAACCTATGGTTTTTTCAGTGAATATATATATATATATATACCGAAACAATGATCTCGTCGTGATCACAAGTTGAGGCGCACACTCGGAATGCTTATTTCATCAGATTTTAATTGCCAACACGACCACAACACCAAAGAGACGCGTTTTGGCTCAAATGCCTTCCTCAAGGTTGGTGTGGCTTACTAAACATGTACCTTTTAAAACAAATCAAAAATAAACATAAACATAAAAGAAGGAAGTAAATTCATTCAAAAATAGAAATAATGAAACTTTCCTTCATCACAGAAGTTTATTTCACTGTCGGCCATCTTATAATGGTGCATTTTAAAGCAACTGCAATGCCTAATGCTAAGGGAAGGGTCCGGAAATAAACATACATGCATAATTATAGCATTGCGTTTCAATCAATTTCATTAACATTTACATTCCTGAATTTAAATCATAATGTAATCAATGTTGGGTCGAACTCTCATTGTTCTGCAATGTTAATCAATAACGCCCTGAATGGGCAAACACTCCCAGACAACTGGCAACTAGAAAATTCTTTTTACAATTTCAAATCACTCCCAAGGATAGATATATAAGTATTCCTGATTTGTATAAATACAATATCACTCAGTATATTAGCCTATATATTGACAATCTGTATTGCAATTGGGAAAGATTCAATCAATCAATCAATCACTCATGGGTTGGATAAGCGTGACTACTCACCCGTAAGGGTCTCAAGGCGCTGGGCCAGTGCAGGATCCAGTCCATCAAGTAGGCGGTCTATCGAAGAGCCATGTTCTGAGGTTTCTCGTGAAGATGGGGAGTGATGTCCTCTGTCTGAGGTGGAGCAGTAGGGCCTTCCAGGCTCTGGCTGCGAGGAAGGAGAAGGAGCGGCCTCCTGATTTGAACTTCCTGGTGCGGGGCACCACGGCGTGGGAGAGCTGGGCTGTTCGTAGGGTCCTTTGGGGTGCGTGGAATTTGAGTCGGCTGTTCAGGTAAGCTGGTCCGGTGTTGTGGAGGGCTTTGTGTGTGTGGCTGAGAATCTTGAAGGTGATTCTAGCCTTGATGGGGAGCCAGTGGAGTGTGCGCAGGTGCTGGGAGATGTGGCAGTGTCTTGGCAGTTTGAGGATTAGTCTTGCAGCGGCGTTCTGGATGGTTTGTAGCTTGCGGGTGAGGTTTTTCTTGATTTCTGCATAGAGTGCGTTGCCATAGTCAAGTCTGCTGGTGACGAGGGCGTGAGTGACAGTCTTTCTATGTTTGAGGGGGATCCATTTGAAGGGGTGCGTAGGAGGCGGAGGATGTGGAAGCAGGAAGATGCGACAGGAGTTCATCTGGCGGTCCATTTTGAGTTCGGAGTCCAGGATAATTCCGAGGTTGTGTGCGTGGTCCGTGGGGTGGGCGGGCTTCTGAGTGCGGGTGCCACCAGGTGTTGTTCCAGGCATTGAGGTGTGGGCCCATGACGAGTACTTCTGTTTTGTTAGTGTTGACTTGCAGGCAGCTGCTTCTCATCCATTAGGCGACTGCTTCCATGCCTTCTCCAAAGTTGTGTTTGGCTGCGTTGGGTTCGTTGGATAGGGATAGGATGAGTTGGGTGTCATCTGTGTATGAAACAATGTTGAGTCCGTGGTTTCTGATGATGGGGGCGAGCGAAGCCATGTAGACGTTGGACAGCGTGGGGCTGAGGGAGGATCACAGGGGGACTCTGCAGGTGGTTGTTGTAGGGACCGAGAGGAAAGGCGGGAGTCTGACCTGCTGCACTCTGCCAGAGAGGAATGAGTGGATCCAGTCGGGGGCCTTGCCCCAGATCCCTGCAATGTTTCAATTGGTACCATGATTGAAACATCCAGAATCAGTAATGCCCTTAATGGGCAAACCCTTTAATTTCACTTTTGCAAGCGAAGCAATTTACAACTTCAATCATTCATTTACCATTTTCAATTTACACTATTTACTGTAAAAATAAATAAATAAATATATATATAACCATGACCGCAGACGCGCTTAGGAGTCGGGAGGCAGTGGTGGAATTAATGTTTGATGATGCCCCCAGCACTGAAGAACGGATGCTGGTGTCCAGAGGCCCATCACAAGGGGAAAATACTAACATTAAGGAAAAGTTAAAAAACTTGGAAAAATGCATGCGCATGGAACAAGCCAAATGGCGGGAGAACAAGTCATTGGGGCGATATTTAGAAGTTGGACGCATCCCTAGGGGGTTGCGCATAATGATAGCCCCAAGCTACAAGAACCCAGATCCCGCCATGTTGAGAGAGTGGGCTGATTGTAACCTCGAATCATCGAGGCGCTTAGTTGCAATATTGGTGAAATATGCGGAAAGTGATAGCGCAAAGCTACAAATTCAAATTGCCAAAACAGAGGCTATGCCAACAATAACAAAATACCATGTGGACATGACGGCCAGGCTGCAAAAGGAAGAAGAAATAATTAAAAACTAAAAACGTATACATTTCAGCGAGATAAACAAGATTACGAACAGGGACAGGTATTTACCTTCGCTAAGAAATACGGCACACTTAAAACCTCCAAAGGTACATCTCAACATGCACAAATTAGCGGGCATAAAACAGTAATGTCTTCGACTTCAATGTCGGATTAGAGCTTGGCGGTTGAGGCGGAAATAGATCAAAGCGCAAGTACAGCGAGATTGGGGTTTCACAAACTTTCATTGGGGGAAGAAGTGAACTGCCTGAGACAGGACAGGAAACAGACACTGAGACCCCGCAAACAGCAAAATCAACCAAACAGAAACGTAACAAGAAACGAGGAGAAAGGCGCAGATGCAACTGGAAGCGCAAGCAATACCAAAAAAACTCAATACAAAAAGAAATGGCAAAGAAAGTAAATGGTGTCAATAAAACAAATACAGTTGTGAATTTATCTCCCATGTTGTTAACTAAAGCAGAAACCCAACTGTTACAATTGGGCCTGTGGTATTGCCCGGAAAAAAGCTTTGACAACGCAAGAAGACCGGTGGATGTGTTTCAATTTATACAAAAGTTCAAACTTAAAAAATATAATTTAACAAATTGCAACAAATCAAGAACGGAATAAGCTGCAGCTCAACTGCAAAGTCAGGAGAAAAAAAATACTTTAACGGTGGCAGATGCGGAACCTCTGGCTAATCTACAAGATCTGATGCAATAGGATATTGCAATTGATGAAGGTGCAAGTAGCCCAAATGGCGGAATTCATTGCTCAATACCAACTAATTTTAAACCTAGATCTACCTTTCAGCCTCTAATGATTAGAGATTCGTTAGATATATTTTGAGATTTGGCGACAAATGAAGTAAAGATTCTTAAAATAAAAACGGCTAGACAACAAAAAAGACTCACTCACCATCAAATTGCTCACAATAAATTAATGACAACATTGCAAGATAATGAACAGATTACCATAAGAAACCCTGACAAAGGAGGGAACATTGTAATCTGGCCTCGCATAGACTATATGCAAGAGGCACTCCAACAACTGGATGATACTAATTGCTATCAAAAAATGCAACATGCAAATAGTACATACTTCATGGAATGATTACTATTTAAATTGAAATGCATGGCGCAGTGCAGGACTATTAAGCATAGATGAACTGAAATTTCTAAAGAATGAGTCTTCGGTGATGCCGGCCATCTATTTTATCCCTAAACTGCACAAAAATGCAACATCCCCTCCAGGAAGACCTATCATTTCAGCTATAGGTGGGTTGTTCGAGAACACATCAAAATACAGAGACTTTTTTCTTCAAGATTATGTAATGTTTTGTACAGGATTCAAGTGATTTTTTGAGACAATTGAATGAATTTACATGGGATTCAAGCTATTTACTTATGTGCCTGGATGCAACGTCGCTCTATACGAGCATCCACCATCAGGATGGGATGAGAGCTATTGAATTTTATTTAAACTCTAGACCTATACATTTAGCGCATCACAACAAAATGCTTAGTGCGATGATTCTATATTGTCTAAACAATAACTATTTTTTGTTTCCCAACTAGGTATATCAACAAATAAGAGGAGTAGCTATAGGAGCTTGTTTCTCCCCTACCTACTCCTGCCTCCATATCGGTTGGTGGGAGGAAATGGTACTCAATAGAGATCACAAGGCAGACGTATACAATCACGTCAGGATTTGGCTATGCTATATAGACGATTTATTCATAATATGGCAAAGCACGAAAGAATCAGCACAGAACTTTGTAAATAGCAACAACCAGAACAACGTTAATCAACATTTTACCTCTAACATCAGCAGTACTAGTGTGTGTCTCCTAGATGTGGAAGTATATATTAAGAACAACAGAGTTGAATCAAAACTTCACCAAAAACCAACTGCAGGAAACAGCACATTACATGCTTCTAGTCAACATCCATGCCATCTTATTCATAGTATACCCTATGGAGAAATGCTGAGGATTGGCCATGCATGTAGTCGAGAAGAAGACCTTATAGAAGCCCAAAAGATGAGCAAACTGAGATTTCTAGAACGAGGCCATAAGAAGAACACCTTGGACATAGCTATTGACAAAGCCAACAAAATCAATAGAAAGGAACTATTGATGAAGAAGGCTTTACGAGAACCTATTTCCATTCAGAAGAGTGACACTGAAACTAGATTGATTGTAACCTACAGTAGGGAACAAAACACCCTGCATAGAATAATCAACAAAAACTGGCCAGTTGTTTAAAGTGACCCTATCATTGGAAAACTGTTGCCAAAGAATCCAAGCATCACATTTAGTAAATCTAAATTCATGAGGTATTATCTTGTAAAAAGTAGCCCAGAAGTGATCAAAACCACAAACTGGCTTAGAAAGCATAAGGGATTTTTTAAAATGCCAAACATGTAGGGCATGCAAATATGGGACAAACAAAACAATGTATACCACCCCATTTTCTGAAGTTCCCAAGAAAATTACAAAATGTCTTAAATGCCGAACTGAATATGTGGTCTATGTGTTGGTTTGCTCTTGTGGGCTGCAGTACGTGGGCAGTACCAAATCACAGACCCACAAACGTATACTGCAGCACATGAGAGCAATCACCAACAATGACCACACATACCCTATTGCACAGCATTTTAAAGAGAAGCATGCCAGTAATCTAGACCATCTATCGTACTTTTTGATTGACTCTTTTCCAACTTTGCGGAGAGGGGGAAATAGGGAAGCAAAATTAAGATGCTTGGAAACCCAGTATGTCATAGAACTGGATACCAAGACCCCCAATGGACACAATTCCAGTGAGGATTTCCATACATGGTTATATCCACTCCCCATATGATAAGTAGTCCCTTATCTCTCTATCCCACATACATATATTTGTTCTTTGAACTACCCTGATCAGAACTATCATCCACATTTCCAGCCGGCTGGCTACTAGCATTTATGCTATGATATAATGTACAAACTGGATTTTTGATCAAAAATCTGTCCAGTTTTTTTAAAATTTAGCTAATATGAGACAAAGGGACAGGGGCTGTTCCAGGTAACACAAGTTAGTTTTATTTAGGTACTTAAGCACTTTTAGATAAACCTTGAAGATAGCTTCAATATCAGAGATAGGTTGGCCAAATGCAAATTAATTGGGCCAGGCTAAATCTCTGTGATCAGTAATCGGGAAATGTTTTATCAATGTGAATATTTTATCATATATAAAATCTATGTATTTTACTGACATAATAATTGGTTTTTTTTTATATCATTTTATTAACCAATTTGAAACAGAAACATAAAGTTTTTAATATGATTTTTTACCATCATTGATTATTTATACTAATATAACCTTTTTATGTATTTTACATATACAAATGGTTTTAGTATGTATGCTGATACATAATAACATTATTCCCTTTTAAAGTTTGAATTTAAGATTGTTGTTTGCTGAATTTTCACAATACTCTTGAAAGACATATGCAAAGTATTTCTTCTATGTTTATCTATTCATGTTTAGCATGAGTGTGGCACCTTGCACTTTAAAAGAGATTGTGTAACTCCTAGAGTGAGTCATGTGATCAAGGTCGAGTGAGACCGAAACACGTCATGACGGTTGTGGTGATGGACGAATAAACTTAAAAATTCTTGCACGAAGATTTGGGTTTGTCCCCGTTTGTTCCCTAGAGAAGGGAAGTATTGGTGAATGGTGAAAAAGGAAATATATATATTGAATCCCAAAACGTGCTGCAAACTGCCAATCCACAGCCAGTCAATGCCGGTGCCAGCGATGACAGTAGCAGCCGTCCATAATTTTGCACAACAGAGAAATGTAGGCGATCCCACACAAATCCAGCGGCACATCAGAGGACGGTACACAAGAACTTTACTGTGCACACAAACAATGCGTTTCGACGACGCCTTTATCAAGTTCATAGAAAGAGAAGAAATATGTGGCATTCACTCGAATGCAAATTCATGATAATGCAAAACAGTCAAAAACAACAATGCAGACATACACATGCATTGGCATAATGATACTTCATCATCAGCGTCTAACGAACGGAGGGATTTTCAATATTTAACCACGCCCGATCAATAAATCATAGACAGTGAGGAAATACTTTGCGGTTATTAGCACTTAAAAACTTTATCGACAAATAAATCAATCATGTCATATTTCTATGCATATAATAACATTTCAATCCTAGTCCATGCCAGTTACAAATGCGCATAGTTAATTGGCCAGCCAGTGCAAGTGTACATTGCAGGGTAAACGAATGCAATAAACGAATGACTATTGGCAGAGATATGGCTGAATTGCAGCAGTACACAAATTCTCTGTGTATGTCCGCTTAGGAACCTAGCAAGTGCAGAGTGCAGAGTATATACATGTGATTAAAAAGAGGGGTTACGTGCATGGGGGTGAGAAAATTCATTATCACTCCCAATTCAAAGTAAAGCAACTTTAATCTATCGAGTAGGATCCGACTTCAAGGGTGATTCCATACACCCTCTAAAGGAACATGTTCTAGGGTCAATCAATACGGTGTGCTCCTAACAAGACACAAAGTTATCTCTGAGGGATCCATATACATGAACTGCCTTGTAACCCATATTCTGAAAAAAAAGTGCATATGTGACTTAGATAACCAAAATTATAATAAAAATAAAATTTCTCAAAGTCATACGGATTCAGAGAAGAGAGCAATAAACACAATGCAGAATGGAGCCAAAATGACCAAATCAAAATCCTGAAATACGGAGAGAATAATTTCAGACCACTGTTGGCCCATATGGGATTTTTGTGTTGACCTCAATTATGTGTCTTGATTCTGCTATCCGTAATTGTTTCTCCCTATCCCCACCCCTCGGGTGTGACATGATCCTGTCAATTCCATAGAATATAAGCAATTTTCTGTTGTTGTGGTGTTTTACATTAAAATGCCTGGCCACCGGGTAGTGAAAATCAAGATTGGTCACTGCCCTCATGTGTTGTAAAATTCTTGTTTTTAACTGCAATTTTGTGCTCCCAATATACCGGAGGCAACAAGGGCACTCCAAGGCATAAATGACAAAATCACTAGTACAAGTGGTAAACTTGGTGATTTTTTCGGTTCTGGAGCCATTGATTACATAATGGTCTCTGTTTTTACTATTCCTAAAAGCTTTGCAAGAGCTACATCTGATGAAGCCTGTGGGTGATCCCAACCACGTGCTGCTTGTTGAACCCACATGGTAACTGTGGACCAGCCAGTCCTCAAGTGAACTAGATTTCCTATATGTTATTTGAGGGTTTTTTCCGATATGTTTGCTTATTGTTAGATCAGTTTCGAGTAGGCTCCAATGCTGTTTCATGATTTTTCTGATCATATACGACCTGGTGTTATAGGTGGTGATCATTCTAGGGATCAGTGCCTTTGTCTTCTGGTCAGGTTTAGGGTGAAATAGAACCTCATTCTGTGTGGAGTGATCCACTTTTTTGGCAGCTTCGGAGAATACTTTAATGCTATAACCTCGCTAGGAAAACCTTTGCTGCATAAGGGTGCATTCTTTTTTGTATCCCACTTCAGAACTACAGTTACGGCGAGCTCGAAGGAGCTCCCCATAGGGGATACTGTTAATGAGTGGGGAGGGATGGTTACAGCAGGAATGGAGAAGAGTATTACCCGCCGTTTTCTTTCTAAACAGGCTGTTGGATATCTGATTGCCCTCGATGTCTATGGAAACATCTAAAAATTCACAGTGTGTGTCACTTATAACATGTGTGAAACTTAAATTGAGGTCATTGGTTACCAGTCTCGTAATAAATACCTGTGCCAGATCCCTGGGGCATCCCGAATCAGGAACAGGTCATCTATGTACCTGATCCAGATTGGGATGTGTTCAGTGAATTTTTCATTTGCTTCCACCCACACTACCTGTACCTCCCACCAGCCCTGGAAAAGATTAGCCAGGCTGGGGGCAAAACAAGTGCCCATCGCAGTCCCGGAATTTTGGCGGTATAGATGTTTTTAAAAAATAAATATGTTCTGGTTCAAGCAGTATAGCATCATTTTCTCAAGCATGGCGGTGTGTTCCCACAGGGATAATGGTCACCCACAGAAATAAGAAAAACTAAACATAAGAGGGCCCCTGGCTATAGATTAAATGGGGGAGGGGGCAGGGGAAAAACTTAGAGCAAAAAACAGATCCTCCCCCAAGGTAATTCTTAATAGGCAATACGTCCACAAATATTTAAAAACATCATTGTCCCACAAAAAATATTTTCATATTGATTTATTTTTAAGAGAAAAATATGTAGAAACAAACTATAAATATATATTCAATTTCAACAATTCTAAGTCTCTTTGCATGTAGAGATAATCTGGGCAACCCCTTCAAAATCGAGAGTGTATGTACAGCACAAAAAATCACAAATTCAACGTACATATACAGATGGCACACATACCAATAACACATACATAAGGAAGACAAAAAACCAAAAAACACATCAGATGAGCAATAATGACGAAGGTCACAATTGAACTCTAATAATACATAAGAGGACACAAATAGCAAATGGGACCTTCTATATCCAGTATACAACAAAACAAAGCGCTTTATATTTATAGTTTGTTTCTACATATTTTTCTCTTAAAAATAAATCAATATGAAAATATTTTTTGTGGGACAATGATGTTTTTAAATATTTGTGGACACATTGCCTATTAAGAATTACCTTGGGGGAGGTTCTGTTTTTTGCACCCACAGAAATAATACATGCAAGCTGCCACGCCTTGCGTTTGGTCAATACAGGTGTAGAGCGAACATACGTCAAGTGATATAATGAGAAACCCTTCTTCCCATCTGACGTCGTGAATACAGCGCAGGAAGTCTGTGCTGTCTCTACAGTAAGATCTTAAATCTGTAACAAAAGGAGCTTGATCACATGTATATACTCTGCACTTGCTAGGTTCCTAAGTGCACATACACAGAGAATTTGTGTACTGCTGAAGTTCATCTATATCTCTGCCAATAGTCATTCGTTTATTGCTAAGGGGTACATTAACCTGCAATGTACACTTGCACCGGCTGGCCAATTAACTATGAGCACTTGTAACTCGCATGGACTAGGATTGAAATGTTATTATATACATAGAAATATGACATGATTGATTTATTTGTCGATAAAGTTTTTAAGCGCTAATAACTGTGAAGTATTTCCTCTCTGTCTATGATCTATTTATCGGGTGTGGTTAAATATTGAAAATCTCTCCGTTTATTAGACCCTGATGATGAAGTACCATTATGCCAATGCATGTGTACGTTTACATTGTTGTTTTTGACGGTTTTGCATTATCGTGAATTTGCATTCGAGTGAATGCCACTTATATTTCTTCTTTTTCTATGAACTTGCAACAGTATGTCTATGAAAATTGTTGCACAATTCTCTAACTTGATAAAGGCATCGCCAAAACGCATTGTTTGTGTGCACATTAAAGTTCTTGTGTACCGTCCTCTGGTGTGCCGCTGGATTTGTGTGGGATCACCTACATTTCTCTGTTGTGCAAAATATATATATAATGATATATGTGATCATGATCGCGGTTAAGCGATCGATCCGTGTCATGGCAGGCACTACGCCTGAACAACATTGGAGTCTTATGTAATTAGGATGGAATAAAGCACTGCACTTTGAAAAGGAGCTGTTTTGAATCATGTGTTTTCAAGCGTGGTGAGGTCCGTACCTGGGATGACCCGCCAGGAAGGGGAATGTGTGGATGTGTGAACTATATATATATATATATATATATATATATATATATATATATATATATCCACCAAAAAGAAGCACCCAACATTTGAAGGCCTCACACCGGCGTGACTTGTATAACTAATTTATTCGCAGGCAGCATTCCAACAAGTCTCGTACAGCACAGCTCAGTAAAAACAGCCACCAATTCGTCAAACGTTTCAGGCATCATCGCCCTTGCTCACTGACACGGCTGAATGTGGAAAAAGCGGCACATCTTGCTTTGTTAAATATGCTGATGATGTCCCGCCCATCGGGCGTTATCGCAAAGTGCATTATGGTTCTTGAAGTTTAAATCACAGTATTTTCATTTCGAGTGCCGCTCAACCAACTCTTTCTTAAAGTTTTTAAAGACCACAGTGGGTCGCTGGGCAACTTACGAAGCTGTGGGAATGCTAACATTTGCCTGACGAAACGTAGCACGTCGTTCCACCTGTGCCGCTTTAGTAACAGCACTGGACCCGCTCTTCCGCGGGGGGGGCCTTCCCGACCTGGCGCAGGCCGTAATAAATCCACCAAAAAGAAGCACCCAACATTTGAAGGCCTCACACCGGCGTGACTTGTATAACTAATTTATTCGCAGGCAGCATTCCAACAAGTCTCGTACAGCACAGCTCAGTAAAAACAGCCACCAATTCGTCAAACGTTTCAGGCATCATCGCCGTTGCTCACTGACACGGCTGAATGTGGAAAAAGCGGCACATCTTGCTTTGTTAAATATGCTGATGATGTCCCGCCCATCGGGCGTTATCGCAAAGTGCATTATGGTTCTTGAAGTTTAAATCACAGTATTTTCATTTCGAGTGCCGCTCAACCAACTCTTTCTTAAAGTTTTTAAAGACCACAGTGGGTTGCTGGGCAACTTACGAAGCTGTGGGAATGCTGACTTTTGCCTGACGAAACGTAGCACGTCGTTCCACCTGTGCCGCTTTAGTAACAGCACTGGACCCGCTCTTCCGCGGGGGGGGCCTTCCCGACCTGGCGCAGGCCGTAATAAATCCACCAAAAAGAAGCACCCAACATTTGAAGGCCTCACACCGACGTGACTTGTATAACTAATTTATTCGCAGGCAGCATTCCAACAAGTCTCGTACAGCACAGCTCAGTAAAAACAGCCACCAATTTGTCAAACGTTTCAGGCATCATCGCCCTTGCTCACTGACACGGCTGAATGTGGAAAAAGTGGCACATCTTGCTTTGTTAAATATGCTGATGATGTCCCGCCCATCGGGCGTTATCGCAAAGTGCATTATGGTTCTTGAAGTTTAAATCACAGTATTTTCATTTCGAGTGCCGCTCAACCAACTCTTTCTTAAAGTTTTTAAAGACCACAGTGGGTCGCTGGGCAACTTACGAAGCTGTGGGAATGCTGACTTTTGCCTGACGAAACGCAGCACGTCGTTCCACCTGTGCCGCTTTAGTAACAGCACTGGACCCGCTCTTCCGCGGGGGGGGCCTTCCCGACCTGGCGCAGGCCGTAATAAATCCACCAAAAAGAAGCACCCAACATTTGAAGGCCTCACACCGGGGTGACTTGTATAACTAATTTATTCGCAGGCAGCATTCCAACAAGTCTCGTACAGCACAGCTCAGTTAAAACAGCCACCAATTCGTCAAACGTTTCAGGCATCATCGCCCTAGCTCACTGACACGGCTGAATGTGGAAAAAGCGGCACATCTTGCTTTGTTAAATATGCTGATGATGTCCCGCCCATCGGGCGTTATCGCAAAGTGCATTATGGTTCTTGAAGTTTAAATCACAGTATTTTCATTTCGAGTGCCGCTCAACCAACTCTTTCTTAAAGTTTTTAAAGACCACAGTGGTTCGCTGGGCAACTTACGAAGCTGTGGGAATGCTGACTTTTGCCTGACGAAACGTTTAACATTTTTTCATTTACAGGAGGGAAGGAAGGAGCCCAACCAACAACAAGCACTATCACGGGCATTCTACCCTTTCCCCCGCTTTTTCACTTTATATGGATAGGGCCCGATTCACAGAACTAACTTAAGACAAAATCCTAAACTTACTACCATTTTCGTATTCACAGAAGGCACTTACTCATTTTGGTATTCACAGAAGACATTTACTCACTTCGGTATTCACAGAAGTTAGGAGTCCTAACTTTAGGACTCCTAAATGCCTTCTGTGAATACCGAAAGTCTTAAAATTAGGATTTTTCTCACTTTAGGAGTCCTAAAGTTAGGACTCCTAACTGTACTACTACTAAACTGAGAAAAATCCTAATTTTAAGACTTTCGGTATTCACAGAAGGCATTTAGGAATCCAAAAGTTAGGAGTCCTAACTATACTACTACTAAACTGAGAAAAATCCTAATTTTAAGACTTTCGGTATTCACAGAAGGCATTTAGGAGTCCTAAAGTTAGGACTCCTAACTTCTGTGAATACCGAAAGGAGTAAGTGCCTTCTGTGAATACCAAAATGAGTAAGTGCCTTCTGTGAATACCAAAATGGTAGTAAGTTTAGAATTTTGTCTTAAGTTAGTTCTGTGAATCGGGCCCATGAAGTTTACTGTTGTTGGGGTATGGTTATTTGTTATATACACACTGATGTCAACGTTTCCAGCGGACATTCTGTCGTAATTGGGTATTGGCGCATTGGCACTTGCCATGTTTTGTCTTTAAATGCTCCTACATGTTGGTTTTACTAGTTTGTGCTATTTTAGACATAAAGCACAGGTGACATTCACTTTTACACTTCTGCGCACACCAGTATACACAGTGACTTTAGCCGTATTCACGTTGACTCCGTCCTGTATACTCTTCAGTGAATTGCCTATACAAGATGTCCGCCCTACTATGCTATGCAGTATGTTGTCCCTCCTTTATCCTGAAATCATTGTTCATGCACTTTGTTTCCTGACTAGATCAGGTCTCTACATTTTTCTTGGGGTAATGTGTATTTAAACACTTTTTGCCAACGATTTGAAACAGACAACTCGTCTCTTTCAGGGCTCACCGGCACTTGCCTTTACGTATCAACATGATGTACGGATTTTGTCTGGCTTTATCTCAGGATTATGCCTGTATATTTACCACGTTCGAACATGTGGGTGCAATACTGTATACAGTTTTATTCTTGCGGTATTTTACCTGTGCTCATATGCATATACGTTGTGATCCACGAGGGTGTTGCCATTGTAAGATGTCTGCCAGGTTGACTACACGACCAGTGTAACATATTAAGTTGTCCCTCTTTACTTTTTACCCCTCTAAAAAACTTTATCCATTGCTCACTCACTGTTGTTTCCTTACGTGATCAAGACTCTGCAACGAGTTGAAACGCGTTGTGAGGAATAAACACCTCTTTTCGACACTTTCCCGGATCCTGTCTTTTCTTGGTGACTGAGAGCGCATCATTGAATTTTTGTGGGGACATTTACGAGCCGGCGTGCTCCGCCGGCATTTGCGCCACCTCTCTTGGGTCAAACAATCCAGAAGGAGCGATCTTTGTGTTATATATATATATATATATATATATATATATATATATATATATATATATATATATATATATATATATATATATATATATATATATATATATATATATATATATATATATATATATAAAAACCATAGGTTTCAGGCCTGATATAGTTGGGAATTAGCATTTAAAAAACCTTAGAAATTCACTGAAAAAACAATAGGTTTTAGGGGTGTTATAGTTAGCTGGACATTTCACTCGAACAAAACCATTGAAATTCCTCCGATATAGTTAGTTGTACCAACTACATCTCGCGCGCCCGCAATCCACTGCTGATGATGTCACATAATACATCATTAATGACTTGGTCAGTGACATCACTGATGACATCTCAAATGACATCACTGATGTTACAGTTGTTGCAATGGGCAACACAATTTCAAACACAAAGCAACATTGAGCTCAATGTGAATTTCTAGTCAAATGCAATTAGTTACTTTATGGATTACTTTTCTAACCACAGGACTGGATGCTAGATTCAGTCCTTGGACATCTCCTGTAAACAGTTGAATAAAAGCGTTTTGGTTACAGTAGTGATTTTTAAGGATTATTATTGTATTCTAAAAGTTGACACTTTTTCTTACTCAGTGGTGGATCCTGGATCCAGCACAGGTGAATCTTCTGTAAACAGTTGAAAGAATGTGTTTAGGTCATACAGACGATTTTTTAGGAATATTTTTTGTTTGTGAAAATAGACACTTAGAAACTTTTCTACTTAAAAGCACACAATGGATTCCTATGGAAGGAAATACAAGTTACTGTTAAGTACGCTTAGAATTACTTTTCAGGGTCAGTGCTGGTCTAAAAGATGCAGCCCTGGGTTCTCTCCTGAGAACAGGTGAGTAAATCGGAATTCGTAGTTCAGCTGATTTTAGAGGAATATTTGTACAATGGTAAAGGAAGGGGGCGGGGCGTGAGGTGACGTGTGCAAACACGCCCTGTGGCGCGTTTTAAGTTGGGGGATTAATTCCTCTTCAATCCTGCGGTCCCCTGGGGGCCAACTAGCCCACCAGGTACCTCCAGTATGCGTCAGGGAGCTGCGTTGCAGAGAGGTGTTCAGAGGCCATGCCCCTTTTTCAAACAGTCTGCAATGCAGCTCTGTGGCGCTTCCTGGAGGTACCTGGTGGGCTAGCTGGCCCCTAGGGGACCTCTGGATTGAAGAGGAATTAATTCCCCAACTTAAAATGCGCCACAGGGCGTGTTTGCACACATATCACCTCAGGCCCCGCCCCCTACCTTCACCACTGTGCAAACGCGCCCCGTGGCGTTTTTTAAGTTGGGGGATTAAGTACCCTTGAATCCTGAGGTCCCCTGGTGGCCAACTTGCCCACCAGGTACCTCCAGTATGCGCCAGGGAGCTGCGTTGCAGAGAGGTGTTCAGAGGCCATGCCCCTTTTTACAACACTCTGCAACACAGCTCCGTGGCGCTTACTGGAGGTACCTGGTGGGCTAGTTGACCCCTAGGGGACCTCTCGATTGAAGAGGAATGAATTCCCCAACTTAACACGTGCCACAGGGCGTGTTTGCACAGTATCACCTCAGGCCCCGCCCCCTACCTTCTCCACTGTGCAAACGCGCCCCGTGGCGCGTTTTAAGTTGGGGGATTAAGTCCCCTTGAATCCTGAGGTCCTCTAGCGGCCAACTAGGCCACCAGGTACCTCCAGTAAGCGCCGCCATTTTATCTCTCGCAGTCTGAGGGGGTGAAAAACAAAGGTGGATAACGTGAAAAGGGGGCAGGCTGGACAGTTCCTGACCCCCTAGCCTTTGTCAGGGGGTCCCGGAAGGACCCCCAAGGGCAAAAATTAATTTTAATTTTTTTTCAAAAAATCGCCGAATGCGCGTAGCGTACGCGCACGGCGTAAACGGAGAAATTCCGCGAGGAGAAATTCCGCGAACTTCACGTAACTATTACGCGTACCGTGCACGCACGGCAAAAAAAAATTTTCAAAAAGGAAAGCTTAAAAAAAAATAAAAATTTGTGAGGTAAGGTTGGCTCTTAAAAGAGCCGTTGGGTTAATACAGGGATGGGGGAAAGAAAGAATGGGAATATTATGAGCGTCTACAAACGTGCTGGTCTATCTTATTGTTAATAAGGGAAACACTGGTCTCCCCAAAAACAATAAGACCGCAACACGTTGTACACCTCATTGCAACCCTCCCAAATCGAGGGTTAATGTCCAGAGGAGCAGAAGAAGGTGATGCTCCCACCTCAGAGGAAGGGCTCAGCTGAGCTGCCGATGATGTACTCGGCTGAGCTTCTGAGGTTGGGCTCAGGTGACTTACTGAAGAGTTTTCTCCAGTATGTAGAGCAAAGGTCCTGGGATGTCTATCCCTAAGGTGTCTCTTCATAGAGTGATTTCCAAAGGCATACTTCTTCCTTGGATCTCCTCTAGATAAAACACGGTCACAAAGTGTGCAAGTGACCAATGGAGCATTGACCTTTTTCTGCCCCTCTGGAAAAGTAAAATACTCCCACACAAAAGAATCCTTTTGTTGCCTCCTCTGTCTGATGATGGTGCTGCTAGGCTCACTCTCAGAAGAGGTCTGCTGCTCTGCCATTGTATCTCAATGTCAATTCAGCTCCTTCTCCTAGGGGATCTCAAGCAGTAATGAGGGGAATGGGTGTGGTGTGGGAAGTTTCTGGAACTGAAAGTAGTTTCAACCAATGAAAAGTGTTCTTTGTGGATCACATGACCTACCGTGCGCGCTCCGTAAGCTTACGGTACGCACTCGTAAACAAGTACGCATGCGCAAACGTGACGCTTACGGAGCGCTTACGGAGCGCGTACGTAAGACGCACTCGCGCATGCGCATTACACGCCCCTGCGTAACCGCGACGTTGCTTCCGCGCAACGCGCATGCGTGTACGCGTACGTCACGTACGTATCACGTAAGCGCACTGTACTTATGACGTACGGAGCGCGTAGCGTCAGCTTACCGTACGCGCACGGAAAAAAATGCATAAAAAAAAAAATTAACCATTCCATAATGCAGGATATAGTACATATATTATTTTATACATAGGTTTACCAAAAATCCCCCAAAAAAATTTGCATTTAAAAAACGTACAAATTCACTGAAAAAACCATAGGTTTCACACACGTTATAGTTACGAATTAGCATTTAAAAAACCTTGCAAATTCACTGAAAAAATCATAGGTTTCACACATGTTATAGTTAGCTGGACATTTCACTCGTTAAAAACCAATGAAATTCCCCCGTTATAGTTAGTGCAGGCAACTATAACTCACGCGACCGCAATCCTCTGTTGATGTTAATACTGTATCTTTAGCTATACATATATTACAAATATTTATTTTTCATGAAGACACATATGTCATCAGTGATGTAATATCTGACATCATCAGCAGAGGATTGCGGTCACGTGAGTTATAGTTGCCTGCACTAACTATAACGGGGGAATTTCATTGGTTTTTAATGAGTGAAATGTCCAGCTAACTATAACATGTGTGAAACTTATGTTTTTTTCAGTGAATTTGCAAGGTTTTTTAAATGCTAATTCGTAACTATAACGTGTGTGAAACCTATGGTTTTTTCAGTGATATATATATATGTATATATATATATTATCTACTGGCGGTCGCCAGTAGATAGTTATAGTTAGGACCGAGTTCCCATAGGAAATCTGAAAATTCTATTTTGAATAACTTTGGCGCCGGTTGACTTATCTTCGTGAAATTTTCAAAACTAATGGGGCGCTCCGCTCAGCTCCTACCCTGAAAGTCTCGGGGTGATTCGTCAAGCGGGGACTGAGAAAAAAGGGGGGGTCCCAAAACGCGTTTTCCCCATGCATTTTTCCATAGGACCTTTAGTCGAAGGTACAGCCCAAACGGCTGAACAGAATTACTTGAAATTTGGCAAAGAGGTAGTCCTCAGGTCAGGCATGTGCCTTCTGCTTAAATGGTGTAAATCCGTTTGGTAGTTCCTGAGAAAATCAAAAGTAAAATCACATATATATCTGGGCTGAGCCTAACCACACATCTCATCGTGAGATCTGATTGGCTGTCAGCACTTCATCCAAGAAGTGTTGGCAGCCATCTTGGGACCAATATACATGATAGCACCTCATTAAAAAGCATTGCAGTTAATAGAAGGTTTTAAGACTTTAGTTACATTATAAATCATTTGTTGATGGTACCATACTCATTTTAGGAATTGTGGTGTGTTCTAAGGTGATTTTACCATGTGAAAAAGCCTTCTGCTGTGATATCATGAATCATGTTTGAGAGAAAACTATTTTCTCATGCTTTTTCCACAGAGGTTTGGAAGGTGATCTATAAGCTAACTGAGAGCATATTTTCTGTAAATTCACATTGTCTTTCTCAGTCATGTGAGAATGAAGTCTGACGTTCTCAGTAAAACATGTACATCCAACAAGGGCAGAGGCTGTCAGTTGATTCCTTTGTGTTCTACTGCAGCTTCCCAGAGTGTTCTAAAGAACAACTAGAGCGCTAACAGTCCTACTTATGACAAACGTATGGCACACCTGAAGCCATCTTGGTTGGAATAAAGTGGTAATTCTTAAAACATTTAATTTAAAAAGGAACAAAATGAGGGGGTTCATTTTGCCATAGAAAGTATGATTAGTGCTGCAGAAAGAAAAATTAGGGCACATTTTGAGTGACTTCTCAAATCCTCTTCTATTTCATTAAAAAATTCTAACATGCAGCTTGAAACATGCACTTTCAATACCAGCAGCAGACTTCCCTGGTGAGCAGTAGCTTTACTACAGTGATCTAATGAGCAACTAGAGTGCTAACATTCAGAATTTATGGCAAATGTGTGACACATCTGAATGCCTTCTTGATGGAACCAAGTAAAAAACTGAAAGTATTTCCTACTGAGGAGACTGCAGTAAATGAGGAAATTAGGAAACTTCATAACAAATAAATCTCCCAAGATGGCCACCAGAGACAAAAGAGCCCAAATGTAGCCCAAATATCACCCAGATGTAGCCCAAGTATAGCCCAATGACAGAATGTCCCAGAGTGTTCTAACGAACAACTAGAGTGCTAACAGTCTTACTTATGACAAAAGTATGGCACACCTGAAGCCATCTTGAATGGAATAAAGTGGTAACACTTAAAACATTTAATTTACAAAGGAACACAATGAGGGGATTCATTTTGCCATAGAAATTATGATTAGTGCTTCAGAAAGAAAACTTAGGGCACATTTTGACTTCTCAAATCCTCTTCTATGTCATAAAAAAATTCTGACATGCAGACTGAAACATGCACTTTGAATACCAGCAGCAGGCTTCCCTGGTGAGCAGTAGCTTTACTACAGTGATCTAATGAGCAACTAGAGTGCTAACATTCAGAATTTATAGCAAATGTGTGACATATCTGTATACCTTCTTGATGGAATCAAAGTAAAAAACTGAAAGCATTTCCTACTGAGGAGACTGCAGTAAATGAGGAAATTAGGAAACTTCATAACAAATAAATCTCCCAAGATGGCCACCAGACACAAAAGAGCCTAGATGCAGCACAAATATCACCCAGATGTAGCCCACATGTAGCCCAATGACAGAAGTGTGCAAAACACTTATTTTTTGTGTATTTGCAGTTTTATATAGTGCAGACTTGTCAGATATTGGAATGCTTTACATGAGCATTGGTTACATCACACAAGATCAAAATCATTTTGGTTGTAGACATGGGGAGATTAAGGGGCATATCAACAAGGGCTTTATCTCTGCTTTTTTGGCTTCAAAAGCTAAAAAAGGAGAGATAAAACTAGCGCCCTATCAACAACAGGGTGCTAACATGCAAATTTGCATGTTAGCACCCTTTTACTCTACGCTTCCCCTTGCATCTCTAATGAGATGCAAAGGGGGCGTTCCAGAGTAAAATAATAGGAGAAATGTTGCTAAGCGACATTTCTCCTATTATTAAGAATGTCGCTAACCCTGTTAGAGACAAAAAAAGCAGCGCTAACCGCGGTTAACGCTGCTTTTTTACGTCTGGTATTTTTCTGACTTAGCCATGATATCCTATGGTAGGAGGATATCATGGCTAAGTTTGCCTGTCCCTATCAACAAGGTAACGTGAGATTATCGCTGGGTTTCCAGCGATAATCTCACGTTAACCTGTTAGCGTGAGGATTTTTATCGCTATTGAGATAAGCGTTGCTAATAGCACGCTATCTCAGCGATAAAAATTCACGGTAGCCGGCGATGATTATCCTAAGCGCTAAGTGCGCTTAGAGATAATTATCGCCGGTTGTTGTTGATATGCCCCTAAGTGATTTGACCACAATCACAGAATGTTGAGCTGAAGCAGAAACTCCAACCTGGTTCCCCAGTTGCAAAGTCTGCAGCTCTGGAAGTAACACCACATCCTCTCGCCAAGGTGCAACATTTAAGTGGTCAACTGGTTAAAAAAACATAAAGATTACAAATAATTTAAAAGTTCTTTGTCGCTATTTGAAAACTCAGAAAATATGTCCTCATTTTAGTTTTTTAGAGCACTAACCATAATTTTGATGCAAATAAGACCCTCTCATATATGTAATTTCTAAAGGAAAACTCTAGGTATTACAGTTTTGATTACATCAAGATGACGTCAGGCGTTCCACACTTTTGTAATAAATATAGAATATTAGCAATCTAGTTGTTCATTGGGATACTGTTGAGAGGCAGAGGCCAGGGGCACGGACTCTGAAAATTGAAGGCAGGTAGGAGAGTGCAGAGGCAACAATTTGACCACACTGGGAAGGCAGAAAGGGCAGTGGCAGCACAACAGACTATGGAGGGCAGTGGAAAGGGGGGCAGGGGCAACAAACCAACAATACAGGACTGGCAAGAGAGGCTGTGGCAATATAATAGACCATTGTGGGCAGAAGGAAGAGGCAGTGGTAGTACAACCATACATGCCAACAGACCCGTTTCAGATAGGAAACGTCCAATGTTTTTAAGCCCAAATGGGCTTTATTTGATCTGTCTCCTGTCTACAATCTCCTCTTTTTCAATGTAACTCAAAGGGGAAAATCAATACCCCAGTTTTTTTTCAAAATCTCCCTCTTACCAAGGTCAAAATGTTTGCAAGTATGGTACATTGAATCGTGGTAGGCAGGAGGAATTGGGGTAGGGACATGGACTCGGATAACAGAGGACAGGAGGGACATGGAGAGGTGCACCAAACTGACCCTACAGGGCAGGCATCAGGGTTTGCAGCAGCACAATACACCACACAGCGCATGCGGGACGGGAGTGCAGCACAAAAATCCATAGAAAGCAGTAGGGAGGGGACAGGACCATGCACATGGACAACAGAGAAGAGATGGGAAAGAGGCAATGTTACCTAGATGACCATAATGGACAGACAGGAGAGAAAGCTGCAGCATAACAGACCATAAAGGGCAGGAGGGACGGATCAGGGGCATTACAATGGAACAGATAAGCCAGGAGGGAGGGAATAAGGGGTCTGCACATGGAAACAGAGGGCTGGGGGCAAGGTGGCAGGGTAGGAGCAGCAAGATGACCATGGAGGTCAGGCAGGATGGGCACTAGAAACAAGACACACCATGGAGAGCAACAATGAGACTATGGTGGCATACACACAGACCATGGAGGGAAGGTGGGAGGGGGTCAGGGGCAGCTAGCTGACCACACAGGGAAGGTGGGAGGGGCCATGGCAGCACAGAAGACCATGCATGGCAAGTGGGAGGGTTAGTGGCAGCACAATGGCTATGATGGGCAAGAAGGAGGGTGCAGGGGCATGCACAAAGGACCATGGAGGATAGAAGGGAGGGTAAGGACCTGGGCACGGACAAGAGAGTTCAGGGGAAGGGGCCTCACAACAGACCGCGCGGGGCAGGCAGGAGGAGCAGTTGCAGCACAACAGATCAGGGAGGGCAGAAGGGTGTGGCAGTAAAATGGACCATGAAGGACAGGAGGAAGGGGATAGGGGCATGACATGTGGACAGGCAGGGTGGAGGTGGCAGGGACAGGTTACAGTCATCTGACAATGCTAGGCAG
The DNA here is from genome assembly GCF_964204655.1 of Triturus cristatus. Taxonomy (NCBI): domain Eukaryota; kingdom Metazoa; phylum Chordata; class Amphibia; order Caudata; family Salamandridae; genus Triturus; species Triturus cristatus. The sequence goes on along the minus strand of NC_140587.1, from coordinate 312,565,040 downwards.
GTGGGAGGGGAGTGGCAGGTCCATGGAACATAGTGGGCAAAAAGGATGGAGCAGGGGCATGCACAAAGACATCGGAGGGCAGGGGGAAGGAGAATAGGGGCAGCAAGCTAAGCACAGAGGCTAAGCAGGAGGTCAATGATGGGCCATAGAATTGGGCAATGGAGGGCAGGAGGAGTGGACTGGTACATCATGCTAAATGGAGGGCAGTGGCAGCACATCAGACCATGCATGGCAGGAGGGAGGAGGCTAGTCCATGGATTCAGACAACAGAGGATAGGGAGGAGGTGGGTGGGGCAGCAAGCTAACTGTTCAGAGAAGGTGGGTATTAGGAACTTTATTGTTTTTAAAATGAGTGTCTGAGCGAACTACTTAAAATATGAACAAGTATGCAGCATAATCTCACTTTTATTCAGGAAGAAGAGGACGTTTTTGACTGTGACTCCGGGCTCACTTGGCAGAAACACCCCCTGACCCTCCACCCCCATCACAAAATGTAATGCCTGTGAAAAGGGTAGGTGGACGCAATGTTATATAGAACATAGTCCTGAGAGCACGATTGAAAATGAAAACTAGATGTAGTATATGGTATAAACTATGCACCAAAAAGTGTGATATAAGATGAACCGGGGCGTGAAATATAATATGCAATACATTGTGCGCAATGACAGATTCATTGGAGAGCGCGAGATAGCACAGGCACTAGCGCGTGCTATGCGATATGCGCCTTGGAGTGTAATATGCACAGGACAGTGTTGTGTAACATAACTAGTCTCTAAAGTTGTAATATAAAATATGTGCTGGGGAGTGTAATGTTGCATATGCACTGTGACAAAGATATGGATCCCAGACTGTAATATATATGGCATAGCGCTGTGCGTTATAACATACACATCGAGGAAGGCACGTTAGATGGGCAATATAACCCGTGCGAAGGCAAGTGTGGCATGACATATTCACGGGGTGGTGTAACAGTACACATGGGCTAGAGAGTTTCATAGCATACGCACTAGCTGGTGGAATACAACACAGAGGTGTGAGGCAATCGGCGGGCACTGGTGGGTGTAACACAGCATTGGGCTCAGCCAGAAGCACGCTGTGACTCTCAAGTGAGGTTCGTCTCCTTTCCAGAGAGTAAAATAAAAAGTATTACACATCCGGCGGTGGATGTGTTTTTTATTAACCGTGAGGGGGGTTTCTTGCATAGTTTGGTCGAATTTTTGTCGAATCCCCTTTGAATGGCTTGGTGTGCGTGTATATTAAATGTGCCCGTCAATAGCTACCCATGTATGTATAAATAAACGACAAGGGTGTCCCACCGGCGGGGGCGCCGGGATTAGGCACGGTAGGGCGTCAGACACGTCAGAGCTTCACTAGCGGTGTAAATACGTTCCATGTGGATTCATTCTATGCATAGTCGCCTTTTAATGAATATCACGCAAATCGTCATGGTGATAGGTACATACGGTTTGTCCAGCATGTCCTAGGTGTTTCTATAAATATATATATTTTTAAAATAATACAAAACAAAGGCCAGCCCCGGGGGATGGGGTCCCCGGAGCTATAAGTGGCCTGATGAGGGGGGCAACGCAGCCCCCTCCTAAAGAATTTAAATTAAAAAAAGGCCATGACCCGGGGGTTGGGGTCCCCGGGCCGATTAAGGCCTTGGGAGGGCCACATTTATTTTTTTCAACAAAACAAATTAGGGTGCGGGCCCTGGGAAATTGGGTCCCCAGGGCCAGTAAATTAGAAAAAGAAGGGGGGCCACACAGCCCTCCTTCTTAAAAAAATAAAATAAATAAAAGACCGGCATTGCGCTGGAGGCCACGCCCCCTCCTTGCAGCACTCTGCAAACGCGCCCCCTGGCCAGTTGTAAGTTGGGGAATTAATTCCCCTTCAATACTGAGGGTCCCTGAGGGCCAACTAGCCCAACAGGTATCTCCAGTGTGCGCCAGGGAGCTGCGTTGCAGACAGGTGTTCTGAGGCCATGCCCCTTTTTACACCTCTATGCAATGCAGCTCTGTGGCGCTTACTGGAGGTACCTAGTGGGCTAGTTTGACCCTAGGGACCCTTAGGATTCAAGGGGACTTAATCTCTCAACTAAAACCGGCCACGGGGCGCGTTTACACAGTGGTGAAGGGAGGGGACGGGGCCTGAGGTGAAGTGTGCAAAAACGCCCTGTGGCGCGTTTTAAGTTGGGGAAATAATTCCCTTTCAATCCTGAGGGACCCTGGGGGCCAACTAGCCCACCAGGTGCTTCCAGTAAGTGCCACTGCTCTGTGTTGCAGAGAGGTGGTGCAGGCCGTGCCCCTTTTTACACCTCTCTGCAATGGCGCTTAATGGACGTACCTAGTGGGCTATTTTGCCCCTAGGGATCCTCAGGATTCAAGGGGACTTAATCTCCCAACTTAAAAAACGGCCACAGGGCATGTTTACACAGTGGGGAAGGAAGGGGACGGGGCCTGAGGTGACGTGTGCAAACACACCCTATGGTGCATTTTAAGTTGGGGAAATAATTCCCCTTCAATCCTGAGGGCCCCTGGGGGCTAACTAGCCCACCAGGTGCTTCCAGTAAGCGCCACTGAGCTGCGTTGCAGAGAGGTGGTCCAGGCCATGCCACTTTTTAAACCTCTCTGCAACACAGCTCTGTGGCGCATACTGGAGGTACCTAGTGGGCTAGTTGGACCCTAGGGACCCTCAGGATTCAAATTAACTTAATCTCCCAACTTTAAACGGCCACAGGGCTTGTTTACACAGTGTTGAAGGGAGGGGACGGGGCCTGAGTTAACGTGTGCAAACAAGCCCTGTGGCGTGTTTTAAGTTGGGGAAATAATTCCCCTTCAATCCTGAGGGCCCCTGGGGGCTAACTAGCCCACCAGGTGCTTCCAGTAAGCGCCACTGAGCTGCGTTGCAGAGAGATGGTCCAGGCCATGCCACTTTTTACACCTCTCTGCAACGCAGCTCTGTGGCGCATACTGGAGGTACCTAGTGGGCTAGTTGGACCCTAGGGACCCTCAGGATTCAAATTAACTTAATCTCCCAACTAAAAACGGCCACAGGGCGTGTTTACAGAGTGGTGAAGGGAGGGGACGGGGCCTGAGTTAACGTTTGCAAACAAGCCCTGTGGCGTGTTTTAAGTTGCGGAAATAATTCCCCTTCAATCCTGAGGGACCCTGGGGGCCAACTAGCCCACGAGGTGCTTCCAGTAAGCACCACTCCGCTGCGTTGCAGAGAGGTGGTCTAGGCCGTGCCCCTTTTTACATCTCTCTGCAACGCAGCTCTGTGGCGCTTACTGGAGGTACCTAGTGGTCTAGTTGGAGCCTAGGGACCCTCGGGATTCAAGGGGACTTAATCTCCCAACTTAAAACGGCCACAGGGCGTGTTTACACAGTGGGGAAGTGAGGGGACGGGGCCTGAGGTGACGTGTGCAAACACGCCCTGTGGCGCGTTTTAAGAGGTAGTTTTAATCCCCTGCCCTATTATATACTAGGGGCTTACAGAGGAGGTCATGCTGATCACAGGGGGACCCCAACGCATAGTGTTCCCTAGTGTATGTAGGTGTTTTCACTGTATTCTGAGTGTCTTTTAACATAGCACTGGCTCTAGGACTGGTTAGTCAGACTCAGTTACCACCAGTATCCGTCTGAAAAAGTTGAGGGTACAGGATGATTTTGCAACAAGGCTTCTTTCTGCTCTTCTGTTTGTTCTTTCTGCATGTTATCCTTCTTCCTGCACTTTTCTTCGTCTTTGAGGACTTCTGTTGCTTCTTTCTGCATTTCTTTTTTTTCTTTCTGTGCGTTTTTTCTTCTTTCTTCACATGTCCTATCTCTGTAGACATAGTTAGAAATTAGCATTTAAAAAACCTTTGAAATTCACTGAAAAAAACATAGGTTTCAGGCACGTTATAGTTAGGAATTAGCATTTAAAAAACCTTAGAAATTCACTGAAAAAACCATAGGTTTCAGGGGCATTATAGTTAGCTGGACTTTTCACTCGTACAAAACCATTGAAATTCCCCCGTTATAGTTAGTTCAGCTAACTATAACTTGCGCGCCCGCAATGCACTGCTGATGATGTCACATATTACATCACTCATGACATGGTCAGTGACATCACTCATGACATCAGTGATGAAATCTCAAATGACATCACTGATGACATCATCCAGTGAATGTGTGTTTTTCTGAAAATTTTATATGTTTTATATATGTATATCTCAAGGTCGATGGAAGAATAAATGGGTATATAAGTGTCTAAATGGATGATTTGTTTTTGAAAAATTGATTGTATAACTGACTGATTAAGTGTATCTTAGTGAGTAATGTTTAAATGTGTAAATATCTGTATCAGTCTCTCACTTTGTGTATAAGTGTAATACAGATTTTGATAATAAATATTTTGATAAACACAAATACATAAAAAGTAAAAACCCAAGAGAAATCTTCCAAAGAGCACACAATTTGTCTTTCAATGAGTGCGCCACTACTCCGTATTTCACTCAGTCTCCATGCAGTTCATTGATCGCATATAGTGATCACCTGTGCCTTGTAATTTGTTTTTTTCCAATCTGTTCAACACGTTTTGGTGGAAAATATAGGTAAACACCACCCTCTTCAGGATGATTATGTTGATTAATGCTCCAGACAAATCATCTATAAAAATATAATGATAATAAACTCATAGGAATAAGGTGTGTTATAACATACTCAAAACTCAAAACTATAAATGTCACAATAAAGAATATTGCATTGTTACAAAGCAACACCCAAAAATGACTTATGCTTCATTTGACAATTCAAATAATTAAACCATGTATACCCCTCCAATTATCAGTGGTATTTTAGCAACCACATTACTTCTCATCAGGCATGCCACATTTCCTTTTTGCATTATATTTCTAAATTCAACTAACCTAGAAACATAAAGTCGATCTCTCTCACTACTTACAGCAGCACATCCCTCACCTATTGTCCAAATACTAAGCCTAGTCCAGGCTCTAGCCAGATCCACTTATCATCTCAGAACATAATCTGTGGCACCGGCTTAAATGTCTATACTTGATAGCCATTGTCCATTAGTGGCCATAAAGTCCTACAAAGACAGTGTTAAATTACCTAATCCCTCTAACTTTCAAATATTTTGGAATTAAAATGATTGTAATATTCTCATGATCTCACATCTAGTTTACATGGGGAATTACACACCTTCACCTTCTGTAATACGTATCCTGGCACTATTGGATAATCATTTTATCAGTTTTCCACAAAGACCACATTTATTGATGTTAAGCATACACATCTAAGACAATGGGACACTAAAACCTCTAAGATCTCTTATAAACCCATTATAGCATATTTACCTTTATAGTCTCACAACACTATCCTAATTTGTTAGAGGTAATCAACTACTCTATGTCTTGGATGGAAAGGAGTATTACTATACCATGCCTCCAGTAATTAAAATCTGTACTTTTCTGTTGGGAAACATTTGTATTATATTAGTAATAAAATACATCCACCTATCTATTACAACTGACCACCCTTTCAATTGTTGCATTAAAATAAAAGAGGTTAAACAAAGAGATTGGTTAAGTGAACCATCCCCAACCTTTTTCAAAAAGACACAAACTATAAGGCTGTTTAAACCATATTTAAACCCTCCTACATATAGTGGAAACTGTTCAAGCCATATTTAAATCATCCTACTTGTAGAACAAAGATCTCATTACTCTGACTTCCGATGTCTCTATCTCTCTTCCTCATAGGTGTGGTTGCCTTCCTTTGCGTTGTAGTAAGGACTCCCTTAATACGTACATACATTGTTAAGTTAGCATAAACACGTTAGATGGTAGAAAGCCATCTTGCTGCTTTTGCGCACGACACTGCGTTTACATGTTATTGCTTAAACGAACTGCTGACTCGAGCTTTGCCTCACACGAGAGCAATCTGTTGTTACCATCCAGAGCTCTGCGCAGCGACCTTGGTCTGTACATGATGTGACAAACAGTCTGGGTTGTTAGACAATGCATGTTTTCCACTCTAGGTTGATCGACCCACTATTTAGCCATAACACACAGGCAGCTGCAAATACCTGAAAGTTGGTGCTTTTAATATTGCAGCACTCATGTTTAGTATTCAGACCGAAGACGAGCCTTCCTGCGAGAAGACTCCTGATGTTCCTGTGATGTGATTTCACTAAGCTGATCTTTGAGGTGTGGGGTCCCCTATTCAAGCCTAAGAGACCTTCTATTCGCATAATAATAATATTAGCTTCTTAGTAAAGGGAAGGTGGTAGTATCCACTGTCATTATAACATGATCACCCCTTTTATATTCTATGGTATTGTAACGATGCTGATGGTTTTGATTCTAATCATTTGTCTGCTTGTATTAGCCAAAGTACTGCATCTTAGGACACGTGGTTTATAAAAATAAACTCTTTTTATTTTCACCGTGTCTCTGTTGATTCTTGTTGTGGACTGATGTGAGAATAATATACGAACAGGTATTTCCGATTCCCACCATTCCTGAGAGTACACTGAGTAGCTTGTTCTGGGTTGTCTTTTCATTGGGATCGCCGAGCCAAATCTCGGATAACGAATGGGACACTTATGCTAGCCGGATACTGGGTTCTGGGTTCTAAGGTGAGTTTCTGGTACACCACAATTCACTTAGGTCCTGGGGTTCTACGCATCGTTCTGTATATAAGCAGAATCCGTGCAACATGGCGCACCTAACGTTTGGTCTATGAGTTGAAACGCCTTAGTAGTGCTTATATTAGTCCACAACACCCTCATTCTTGTTTCCGGATAACAAGTCTGACGGATTTAAACCTACCTATTTCTGTTGATATAGGTTTCTTCAAGCTTGAGCATTAAAAAGGTTATTGAACCCTTGTGCTACTGAATGCTTCAAGTGTAGCTTGTCCTTATGGCGGTAGATATTGCGGCGCATAGCCGTGCAGCTCTGAAACGTCATTTGACGCAGTATGGGGTGCCGGACACTGGTATGAACGTCATCTTTGTGGTAGGAGCCGATGCGGCTCATCCCTATGAGTTGTTCTACTCTTGGGTGACAATTCCGGCGGTGAGTGAGGATGATAATACCTTTCATTCTTACACTGCCACTGCCGTGCCAGCGAACTATACACCGTATAGGACACAGGAAATACCAATATCTGCTTGGCAGCATCTTATTTGGTTTAATGGCGCCCTTCCCCATGTGGTTATACCGCCGAGAATGGGCCCTTTATCAATTGCAGGGGCCACTTGGCCGGTACTAGCCGGATTTACGCCTCATCCCCTCATCCCCGTTACCTCACGGTGATGGTGGCTGAGTTGCGTGAACTGCACACTGCCCTTATTACAGTATATAGGGCATTGGTGCAGTACGTTTCGCGCAATATGCAGGCGGGGGCACCTGCTGTTGCGGGACAACCAACTGACCACCACGCGGTAGTCATTAGTCCTGTTATGGTTAATTATGTTATGAGCAAGCGCCCCCAAACTAGGGATGATTTCCCCTTTTGGCTTGCTGAAAAATTTGACCAAATAGAAGCGGTATACCCGAATACATCTCCTGTGGAGAAACACAGGATCCTTACCATTAGTTTGCCTAAAGACTTGGTCCCCGACATTGATGATTGTGTAAACTGGGGCAAGGTCTTTGCAGCGACGTACGCGCAGTGCTTTGGCACTCCGTCTATGTTGATGCTGCCCTCCGTTATTAAACGTGTTCAAGAGAACCACGGTGCGGAGTCTGCGATAGAATTAGGAATGCGGCTCCTCGGACAGTTTGACCTGGTGGCTACCATGATAATGGGTAACCTTAAGGGTGATGCTATGCAGTTCCAAGTTCGTAATGAACTGAAGAAAGTTGCTGATGAGGATAAGCCGCGGGAATTTGCGAAAATAATCTCGTCTGCGTACAGAGATTTGGGTCGTAGCTCTTTAGGAGTTAAGCCTGTGATCAAAACTCCCGATATTAAGCAGCAGGGTAAGGCGGAAGCCTCTGGTAAGGATGACCGTCCAAACTTTCAGAAACAGAATTGGCGGTCAAAACAACAGGGAAAGCAGCAGCAGAAACAGGGCTCTCGGCCTGCCTCTCCCGTTCAGTCAGGTAGTGAACGCACTTATGATCTGCGTGATCGTGCTACTATTAAGTCTCCTGATAGATTTCAGGTTTCTGAACAACGTTCTCCTCGTTCTTCACAGGAAACATCGGCTTCATAGTCCGGTGGCGGAGGCGGTGGCAAAGGTCGGGGTGCTCCACAAACACGTGACCAGCCCCGACAGACTGAGGGTAAAGGCAAGCAGGACGAATTTGCACGACAAAGACCCCCGTTTCAGAAGAAGAAAGTGGCTGCTCTGACGGCGAGGTATGCCTCAGATAGTGCGGACACAGCTTCGGAACCGGACATGGGCGCTGACGCTACTTGACAGCGCGGCGGAAATTACCATAGTCCGTCAAGCTCTGCGTCCATTTCTGGCGGCGACACCAACTGATATAATGGTTACTGTTGAAACAGCTGACACGAGAGTGGCTCCCCCTGACAGACTTTATGAAATAGTCTTACTAATTGAGGGTGACATACAACGTACAATTAAGGGGATTTTTTGGGATAATCTGACAACCACCTATGATATCCTCCTAGCGGAGGCAGACTGGCCCCCAGCTTTCATTTTAGAAGCTCCTAGAGGGGAGGAGGTAATCCTCCCGTCCTTTGCGCACACAGTGCCTAAGGACCAGGCTGAAGTGTACGCTGAGGAGTGGGCGCTGGCGCTTGCGCCGGCGGTATATCGTACTCAGGTGGGATGGGACCGGTTGTCCCCCTGCCATGAGATTCCATTGCGGTCTATGCCCCAGCCTCAACCCCAATATCCCATGCGTCGTGAAGCTAGGCCACACGTCGCGGCGATCCTTGAACAATTGGAATATCAGGGTGTTATTGAAACTTGTGTGTCCCCTATGAATAACCCTTTATTCACTGTAACGAAGCCTGACGGCTCGTACCGTTTAGTTTTGGATTACAGGCACCTAAATTCCCATTGCCGGACCTGCGCGGTACAAAATACACACAGCTCGGCTCTTGTCGACAGTCTCGTGCGTAAAAGATTTAAAACGACACTTGACATTTCCAATGGCTTTTTTAGCCACATCCTGTCCACACTGAGTAGCCAGTGGACGGCGTTTACTTCGGGCGGCAAACAAAAACAGTTTACGAGATTGGCCATGGGCTACAAAAACAGCCCTGGCGTCTTTTCCGCTCGCATGGTCTCTCTCTTAGAGAGAATAGACCCCGATGCATACTCCTATGTTGACGATATCTATCTCACGGATGATGAGCTGATGCCACATCTGTCTCGAGTCGACAATATTATTGTGAGTTTTGCAGACTATGGCTACAAATTTAATTTTGTGAAGTCACACATCGCGGAATATACAGTGTTGTTTTTGGGCTACGAGCTCAACAATGAGGGTAAGGGATTAGCTCCTCACTTTCTGGAGAAGTGCGCATGCTTGCGCGCTCCTACAATGCTGAAAAAATTACAATCTCTCCTGGGCTTTCTGAATTTCGGACGTACGTATATTCCTGATTATGCCCAGCGTATCAAACCGCTTTATGCCTTGGTACAACCTTCCTTTTCGAAGTCTAGCTGGCAGCTGGAACACTCTGCTATTCTACAGTCTTTACAGGCTGATCTTCTTGCTTCACAATACTTGCTGACGCGTGATAACCGCACTAACCTGGTAATAAGAATAGTACCTGGCGCAGTGGGTTTCACGTATTTGACGTTTAATGCGGGCGATACAGTCCCCATTGCGTATAAATCACACTTGTACACCTCTGCTGAATTACGTTTTTCCACGGTCGAGAAAGTTCTGACTGCTGTACAGATGGCGATCCTTAAAGAACGCGCACTGTCGCATGGGAAACAGATTCTGGTTGTAACACCGTATCCTGCCCTAGAGGCAGTGACTAAAGCAAGTGTACCAAATTCGAAAGCTTTGCATCCACGGTGGATACAATGGGCCACAACTCTGACGTCGCCAGATGTCACTTATATCTTTGACGCCTCATTGCAGACTCAAGAGTACTTGCAGTATGAATTCGTTCATCCGGCTCCTCTGTCTTTGCGCCCGCTCGAAGAATACCATTGTGTCATATACACTGACGGCTTGGCGCAGCCCGCGATTGGATCAAAGCACGCTTATTCTGCGGCTTGCGCAATTGTCGTAGGTACATTCGTAAATGGTGAATTCCAATCTTGTGCAGTGCATACGCAGTCATTGGGTGATTGTACCGCGCAATTGGCGGAGCTTCGGGCTCTGGTGCTTGCACTGGAGTTTGCTGATCCCCGTGTCACGACTTTAATAGTAAGTGACTCTTTTTATTGTGTCCAGTCCTACAATGACAACTTACACTTCTGGTCTCAAAATGATTATCGAGATACCAAAGATAGCACAATTAAGCATAAACTGCTTTGGGTTCGAGTGGCAGACTTTAAAGACCGTCTCCCTCTTGTGAATGTTATTCACACTCTTGGTCACCAACGACTTGGTGTCCATGCTGTCGGTAACAGCTTGGCTGACGAGGCAGCAAAAACCGCAGTGGCTACATACTTAGTGGCAGCAGTTACAAGATCCAAAAGTAAGATTGATGATGACATCTTGGCAGCTATTGCTGCTTCAGAGAAGGGAAGTGATTACCCGAGGGGTTTTCCTTCTCGTTATTTTTATCATTTAAGTCCTGATAACGTCCCGTTAGTGAGGATTAACGACGTTGGTGACAGAATTATTCCCAACGCGGACTGCAGACCAGCTCTGATACTAGCAGCACACGAGGGGTTGGCGTCAGCCCACGCCGGCGTGTCCGCTACTATATCTCTGTTACAACAACGTTACTGGTGGTTTGGTTTATATAAACAAGCGCGCGCTTATGTTCTTGATTGTGACATTTGCCAACAGATTAAACCTTCTACTGTTGCGCGCCCACCACAAACACAGTTGTACATATCAAATAAGCCATTTGGTTGTGTTTATTTAGATCACTGCGGTCCTTTTTCTTCTGATACTGCGTACAAGTATATCTTGGTTGCAGTGGATTCGTGCACACGTTTTCTTTGGGTATGGCCACAAAGGAGTGCTGATTCGCGGACTGTCATCAGGGATTTGCGTGTCTTTGTGGGAACTTTTGCGTGTGGTACCTTCCATTCTGATCAGGGCCCTGCGTTCGCCTCTAAGGCTTACAAGGAGGCTATGAGAAATTTGGGGGTCCTAGTCAAATTTTCGTCCCCCTACCGACCTGAGGGTAATAGTGTGGTGGAGCGAATGAACCGTGACTTAAAGCAATCATTGACAGCACGTGTTTTAGGCACAGGCCGGAACTGGCTAGCCCATTTGTATAACGTCCAACGTGCACTTAATAATCTCCCTAGAAGGTCTCTGGGTGGGCGGACCCCATACATGATGCTCTTCGGAATCAGAATGTTTGTTCCAGACCTTGATGGTCTAGACATGGCGGCGTCGACTGCACTCTTTGACGTAGATGATCACTGTGCTGTTTTGCAGACCCTACAAGAAGCCAGAGACACTCTTTCGAAGGAACACTTGCCCTCCACGTCTGAAGCTGAGGTTCAGATTCCGGTAGTCGGCTGGCTACCCCGAGTTGGAGACCTGGTCCGTGAGAAGGTGGAGAACAAGAAGGAGTTCGGCCCCTCTTACCGTGCACCGGTTCCAGTGCTTGGAGTGCAGGGTACAAGAACAGTCATTTTACCTCCACTTCCTGGTCGAAAGGAAAACAGGTACATCTCTATTGACAATGTCAAACTTCAGCGAGTGGCTGATACTTCTTAGTCTGACTCCAGCAGTTTCATGCCAGACGATGCAAAGAAATTCAATGTTGGTTCCTGCTTCTACCACCTTGTCTGATGTTGCCATCGAGATGCAGTCAGTTACTGATCCCCTGTTATTTTCACCGGCAGGTGGTCTGCCCGACGAGACTGAGTATGCTTATCCTACAAATGGTCACTCGCCTGTGTTACACTCGACGGCGGTTGACCAGTCCCGTTTCTCCTTTGACACTAACTCATTGCCCTCCACTCCCCCTTCGAACATTGCTGTTTTTGCAAGCTGGTTTAAAAGACATTTTTTGGTTACCCCTTGGACATACATTTGGCTGTTGCTCTTCAGTATTTTTTTGTTTATGTCCATTGGATTTGTAATAGTGTTTTTCCGTCTGGTGGATGGGCACTATCTCAAAGAGAGATCAACAATTAGACTTATTAATGGAACTTTGGCCCCCCACTCCTCGTCCCACACCAGACTTTTGTGAATATTACTGCCTGGCCCGTCTTGGATGGAATCGCGTGGGATGCTGTTAAATTTCAGATTCATGGGCCTACAGAGGTCATTAATGTATCTAATGTATTTCGTGTTTCTATGGGTGATGTGGTTAAGCAGAACATACGTTCTGATGATTGGGATGTTCACGCCATTGAAGCACTGTTTTCAGATTTGAAATATTATGCCGCTTTTGATGCTGAAGATTTATATGAAAATGCGGCTAACTATGCGGAACAGTATTGTTTTCAGCATTATGGAAATCACTTCCTGCATAAAGCGAATACATTTAGAAATTTTGTAAATTTTACCCAATGGGAACACTGTCCCACCCCTTCTTTTGGCAGTTCGCTTACATTAGTTGATAAGTATACTTATTTTTCTGATTTCAGTGTTTCCGACCCGGCATCCTTTTATTTTAAGGTTATGCCTGAGTCTGCCTCGAAGGTTAGACTGACACACACCAAATTACTTTATTCTAAATCCTTTATGGATGAGTTGTCAATCAAAGGTTATGATTTATGGAAGGCTACTATTGATCTTAAGTCGGTTTGGGGTTCCAAACCGTGGCAGGTTCAGGGAACTGAAGCTTTACACCGTGCCTGTCTCGTACCAAATCATATGTTGTTTTTAAATTCAACCATCTTCCAAACCACCTGTTTCGGATTGGCCACTTCTAAAAAACTAAATTCACCTTCTGTGCCGGATCTGGGCGCTTACCCCAATTGGGATAACCACACAGATCTGTCCCTTCCTGCTTTGCAGTCATTGGTTTCTAATACATCTTTCAATATTTCGAAATTTAGTGGTGAGGGATGGTTACTTTGGCAAAGCAGTTCTGATACCTGTCAACGTCGTTTTCTAGGGCTGAAACCAGGGTATACTCAGGAACGCGTAGACCCTAGGTTTTAGTCGTCACATACAGTAACTACATACTCTGTAGGGAAATTATGTCAGTCCTGGCTGCGACATTCCACCTTGGCTTCTGTCAAAGTTCATTTATCGAAATTACATGACAAAATAGATTTGAATGATTTTGTTAAAGGTCCTGTGGGTGGCAGAACCAAAAGGTAGGCGTATGCTATTTACAACGAAGTATGGAAATTGTCGCAAGTTGAGGCGGCTTCAAGATTGAGAGCTATTGATCAAGCTAATATGGAAAAGGTATTAGCAGTTATTGACAACAGCATTAGCACTCTGTCTTCTCGAATTTATACATTAGACAATATTGTTTCGTCGATTGTTGATATTGTACATGATGATATGTCGGTATTGTATCATAGTCAAAACCAATTGCGTTCTGTTATGCAGTTTGCATGGACAGTACAAACGTTAAAGGCAGGGAAGGTCCCCTGGGACTATCTGAATACAACATCGTTATTTCTTCCCTTTAACCTTACTGACAAACAGCAGTTCATGTCCATGAAAGATGCTTCATATTCCTTGTTACATATTGAAAAATTGGATCCGTTACCTTTCTCTGTGGCGGAATTGGATTCAGCTGTGTGGTTATTACATGGGTTGATCACTCTTCCGTTCGCGCTTTTAAGTTTACGTCCTGTATGAAACACTATGCTCTGGGTAGATATGAACAGCTGGGTACCGCTTTCATACATGAGGTTTGGTCCCTCCCTTTTACGTATAGATGTACAAGAGACGGTACTGAGGTTTATCTGAAAGGTGAGGAATGTACGACGACACCTGATCATTCTGTAGTATGTAGGCACATTCAGTTACACGGTGCTTGTAATGTACACGCCCCGAATTTGGCCTGCGTCCTCAAAGGTATCCCAGTGCCAGTGATTACACCATCTTTCACGCTGCTTGCAAACGGTAGTTATTTAATTTTGAATAATGAAGCTTGCTGCGGGATGTTAGTGGGAATCCCATATATAGTAACTGTATCACAGAGAGTTGTCTGCTGCAATAATGTTCTGTTTCCTCCCCTGCATGGGCGGCTGGATGTTTCCATCTGGCCTTCGATTCCGACCTTGAAAGCAGAGTTCAACAAGATGAGCAGAATAAGAGCTCTATTGTCCCAAAAGGAGGTGCCATTGACTTCCTCCGGAGAAACATTTGTCCTTCACGTAGCAAATACGCGCACTGAGGTACAGGCGCTTTTAAATACTGACCTCCCCCTGCATTTTGGAGCTTTGATCCAAACAATTTTCAATGCCTCGTCCACAACCGGCCTGGCTCATTTTTTTAAACTTGTGGGCTCAGGCCTCGTGACCTCTTTCCAAACTATTTTTGGTGTGATTCCGGCATTTTTTCATTCTATTTTCTCGAGCGTCTTTGGAGGTGTCCCGTTGATTCTGGCGCTAGTGGCAGGTGTGCTACTTTTACTTTTCATACTACGGAATGGCTGCTCTTTCTGTGCCACACGACAGCCTGTCCTGTCTGCATCTTCTTCGTGACAGGATGCTTGAATACTATGGCGTCCTACCATTGGCGACTTTGAGCCTGGCATATGGATTATCCTTCCGGTATTCCTACTTCACCTGCGTGCAACCTGTCTTTCACTGCCTAGATTGTCCCTTTGAATGGCCTCTGGATTTGTGCTTAACCAACGCGGTGTCTCCGGACCCGGATTATGATCGACTGATGAGGCCCTTAGTGTCTCACGAGTTCGCCTGTTCTGGTGTTCGGATTATGGCCTGTGGTGCGGCGCATGGAATCCTGGGTAATTGGGACGTCGCAATGGCGGCATATGACTTCTTGGATATGAGTTATTTGGAAATACACGCTGGTTGCCCTCTGATGGTGCTAGAGGCTCCGCTAATGGAAGAACATGTATGTTCCTTTTCTTTGATTAACTGGATGGCTGAAACCTTTAGTGGCCGTGCCAACGATTTTCTGCTGGAAGCAGTGGCCACGTATGCTGCATATACGTTCATGGATTGAGTGAACTGTCGTCCACTGTGTTTTTCCTCACGTGTCTTGAACAGTACCTGTGCCTCTGCACTGCTGCCCGGCGCAGCGTTTTTTCATTTTTTTCCCCCCGCTGCACGTTTGAGGTTTTTTGTTTTTTCTCTCCACTTTTGGTTTTTCATTCTCGGACTTTGCCTGAACGGAAACTTGTTTTTTAAATTGGATACGCCTTGTTCTGCTCTGTCGCACTTGAACTCTGCGTTCTCTCTTTTCTTGCATACTAAATAGTGCTTCGATCAAGGGGGCATGTAGTAAGGACTCCCTTAATACGTACATACATTGTTAAGTTAGCATAAACACGTTAGATGGTAGAAAGCCATCTTGCTGCTTTTGCGCACGACACTGCGTTTACATGTTATTGCTTAAACAAACTGCTGACTCGAGCTTTGCCTCACACGAGAGCAATCTGTTGTTACCATCCAGAGCTCTGCGCAGCGACCTTGGTCTGTACATGATGTGACAAACAGTCTGGGTTGTTAGACAATGCATGTTTTCCACTCTAGGTTGATCGACCCACTATTTAGCCATAACACACAGGCAGCTGCAAATACCTGAAAGTTGGTGCTTTTAATATTGCAGCACTCATGTTTAGTATTCAGACCGAAGATGAGCCTTCCTGCGAGAAGACTCCTGATGTTCCTGTGATGTGATTTCACTAAGCTGATCTTTGAGGTATGGGGTCCCCTATTCAAGCCTAAGAGACCTTCTATTAGCATAATAATAATATTAGCTTCTTAGTAAAGGGAAGGTGGTAGTATCCACTGTCATTATAACATGATCACCCCTTTTATATTCTATGGTATTGTAACGATGCTGATGGTTTTGATTCTAATCATTTGTCTGCTTCTATTAGCCAAAGTACTGCATCTTAGGACACGTGGTTTATAAAAATAAACTCTTTTTATTTTCACCGTGTCTCTGTTGATTCTTGTTGTGGACTGATGTGAGAATAATATACGAACAGGTATTTCCGATTCCCACCATTCCTGAGAGTACACTGAGTAGCTTGTTCTGGGTTGTCTTTTCATTGGGATCGCCGAGCCAAATATCGGATAACGAATGGGACACTTATGCTAGCCGGATACTGGGTTCTGGGTTCTAAGGTGAGTTTCTGGTACACCACAATTCACTGAGGTCCTGGGGTTCTACGCATAGTTCTGTATATAAGCAGAATCCCTGCAACAGCGTGCTCCTAATAAAGAATGATGCTGGCAAAAATGTCAGCTTTTATATATTCTTCAAATTAGTCTCACCTGTGTAACTTCACAAGTTCGTATTCACCTGGGAGCAAAGCTCCTCAGACTCGTGCAGTGCCAATCCCCTCTCTTCATTTATCAACATAACCATCTTGGATGGAGCACTGCATCCCTATGGCTATCGGCAAATTGCACTAATTTATTTTTAGACCCATACTTACCACTTCCTGTTCTGACAATGCCTGGCACATTAATTGTACCCTAAATATGTCAAATACTAATCACCCACTCCTCCGTATCTCCCTAGTTTCAAAACGAAAAATATTGTAAAGTGCAATTGATCTATAGATCTCAACCAGAAAACCTATAAATATGGCCTCCATCACATAATGTTGAACATACCTATAGTTTACAAAGATATAAAAGCCTGTAACCCACAACGGAAGGGATTTTTACAAATGTGTTATACTGTGGTAAAACCCCTTAATCCAACTGCCATCTCACTGAGTATAGTAAATTCAATAATTCCAAAATATCCTGAATTAGTTTCTGTCGCCAAACTATTCCTAAAAGACTAATTCATGTAAATATCCGCAGGTGGTAAAAATAAGCAGCAATCTCCCAGCATCACAAAGAGAGATTTAAGTACTATTATATTATCCCCAATTCATACTCAACTTTATGGTTGGGGCATATAACCATATAAAGATCAAATGGCCTTCATGCATATAATAAAATAACAAATGTGCCTCATTAAATAGACGTTCTGTAGTTTTGTTGATGTTACCTCATCCTTCTTCTATCCAATCTAGGAGTAACCACTAGATCTCATTTTCCTTATGTTCCCTCTCTAAAATGGTCTAATAATATGCTCATAGTTTGAATCTTATCTCATGTGTTGCCCAATGGCAGGAGACCTTCACATCCCTAATGCACTTTTGAAATATATTACATATATATAACTAGAAGGGGGATTAAGAAGCTATGTAAAGAGTAACCCTTAGCCTCACAGATTATTACAAGTAACTACACTAGAGAGGTTTAATCTATGTTATTTTGATCTCTTCAGATTGAGAGAGCAGTTGTGGGGTCCTTAGTATATCTCTAGAGAATGGGGGATCCACACCCAGGTAAATTAGTGCAATCCTAGCATCTCTTGGTTATTAGTGATACCTAACTAAAAGTTAGGACATGTAGGTCACCAATGTGACCATTTTATTTACACTTGTGTGTGCATGCCATACACTGTCTGTCACTTTATTTATATTTATTATTTTTTTCTTATATTCTGTGTGCTTTTTATTGTACATATATGTGTATATATGTACAGGGGAAACCCTGTTGGTGTGATGGAGGGGTGACCACACGTGTTTGCATGCCTTGTGGCACACAATAAGCATGTTGTGCCGAAGAATGAGACAACATGGAATTGGGGCAAGATATCCCCACTGAAATAAACATAATCATATTGTTGCTTCCCAACCAGAGATCATAAAGAAGAAAAGGTCCATAATGGTCTGTATGTTGTGTGCATGCTTCATGTTTTTTGTTTGGCTGCACTAGGAATTCATTAGTCATTAATCTTTATTCGAATAAAACACACCATAAAAGTTCGTCAATACACAATTACAATAATGTCTGAGCAACATTCACCCTTGAGGAGAAAACCATATTGCATCTCAGCATCTCATACACAGTAATGAAAAGCCTCAGATAAAAACCACGAAACATAAAAACAGATCTTAGGGATTCAATATATCTCTTGGTCCTGAAGAAAGCCTACTGCCCATTGGTCGCACACTACAGGCTTAAACATGTCGACCTATTGAGGTTTTGGGTCATCACACAAAAATGAAACATCTCACTGTTTTTAACTATGCCAAGGGACCTTCATAGTAAAAGTAGTTAGGATATGGAATGCAATTTTAATTCACTCACAGTCCTTCGTTCCTAGCATAAGAGCTCCACTTACACACTGCGCTGAGCCCACCCACTCACACTAGGTGCAGTGGATGAGGAACCAATGATGAAGCATGCCACAGTTGGCACCTGTGGGTGAGGAACCTACAAAAATGTCCAAGAGACGACAGGATCACACTAATTTACCTGAGTGCAGATCCCCGTTCCCTAGAAATATACTAAGGGCCCCGCAACTGATCTCTCAATCTGAAGAAATCACAATAACATAGGTTAGCCCTCTCTAGTGTAGTTATATACTGTTGAAATACATTGCAGCCACCACACCTTACCTATAATCCTCTCCTTGTTAAAATGAATTTGTGTTAGTTGTCTCTGTTTCTTTAGGTATGCAACAACATATTTCTAGAATTCCTATTCTTGCGGAATGCAATCAAAGGTCTATCTAGTTTCACTGCTTTATAACTATTCAAAATATTCCAATGTCTATTAATCATATTCTTTATCCCATTGCTTACTGCGAGGAAGCTATTAACAAAATCCATCCTTTCATTCCTGTCCCCTTGGTTTGAGGGGTTACTCTTTGTCGGATTGGACTGACCCCTTCAAGTTATGCCTTCAGCTGAATATATTCCTTGCTCTTCAAAATAAAGGTATGCTCTTCCAGCTCCTGCAACTAATCAGTGTTATTTTTACCCATTTCATTAGTAATCAGTTTATCAGTCTTACCAACATGAAAAGCTGGGCTGGCCACAGTGAGATGTGACCTGACAGTTTCAAGTGTACTACACATTTCTACATGAGGAACATGAACTGCCTGAGCTATCTTTAAATGATATATCTGTTGGGCAAATATATCTGCAAATATGATAGCTAAGTTGTCTAAGGTTTTCTGTGCAGAGGTCTGTGTGTATTTAGCAGTTATGAGTACTGCTAAAATAGATTAGGTGGTCAGTGTGCTTTCTGCAGAATAATGAGTATAATCTGCGGGTCATACATTGGAACCCTAGTAAGAGACATTGGACGTCATTTAGGGGTCTCCAGGGGTCGCTACTGCGACCCCTGGCATGCCACTTGTGACAAATGGCACTGCTTTTGCAAAAGCTAGCGTCAGCAGTGTCAAAATCAGTGGCAGGAACAGAAGCAGGTCGTCCTTATGGACGTCAGTGGGGGCTTCACTCACCTCATTTTTTGTCAATTTTTTATCATAGTAATAGTGACTAATATTATTTATTCACTATTAACTTAATAAAAAATGAAGTATAAATAGCTGGAATATGGCTTTCCCTGACAGCTGAGGTAAGTAAAAACATGCTTTCAAATGTATATATGTGTTATGAATAAAAGATGGTCCAGTCTAGGTAGTTTCTTCATGTAGATTTATTTAAGATAAGATGTAGAGTAGAGCCCCACCAGGAGCAGCCATCCTGCTGCTCAGACCAACCACCAACTAACTCACACACTCACCAACTTTCCACTCATCAACATTCTCTCATCACAGTTACACTGGCTGAGCAGCAGGTCTAACAGTATGTTGTGTGCATGCTTGCAGTTTTGAGTGTGTTTATGTAAGAGAGAGTGTGTGTATGTGTGAATGTTTGTGCATTTGTAAGCAGAGCGTGTGTGTATGTGGGAGTGTGAATGTGTGTGTATGTATAAGCATATGTATGTGTGAGTTAAAGCGAAGGTCAAGGGGCATGTGAAGTCACTTCCCCTACCCCTGTCATTTTGGTGAATTGATATCCATGTAAGAGACCTGGTTGGAAAGTGCCAGATTTCTTCAAACTGTGGGGCACGCCCCCCGTGGGGTCCATAGCTGTATTTCTAGAGGTGAGCGAATGCCTCAGCAAATACTTGTAAATGAAGATGACCTGGAAGTATGACTTTGTTTATTTGGCACATTTCCAGGCTATCTTCATTTACATGCAGATAAGATCTGTGATCATAAGTGCCATGGGGCTGGGGTCAGTGACTGTGGTGGCAAGGTCAACAACGTGTCAAAAGAGCAAAATATCCTGGATCTGTTTTGTTGGTTTTTTCATCTCTGGTTCACTTTATTAGATCAGTGGAATAAGCATTCTTCAGTGATGACAATCCAGTTGGTTAATGCGCTTACTGCATTTGTCTGGCTGTGTGACCTGAGAGTTGCAAAATGTAATTCTAGTTGGTGGGGGGGGGGGGAGATAGTGACTTTGTATTTATATTGCTGTGTGATCTCATTCTGTAATAGAAAGAAATGTGAATATGTGTCATTATTTTAAAATTGTTTTACATGCAGCATAAGGTAAGGTGCAGCAAGATGATTTAGTATCTAAGATAAAAAAAGATTGCTAACAAAGTACATATTTAAGTAATACATAACATCAACAATTTGATGTGTCCTTTAAAAGGATGTATTGCAGAACTCAGTTGATAAACACTTGCATTACTTCTCAGAAACAATGCATCTTTGTCACCATGAATCTTCAAGAGATTGTATCATTTAATACTAATTGTGATTAACCAATTGCATACATTTACATTTCTTTAAGGTAGCAGACACCCTGATAAGAAACTGTTTCAGCTTTAACTCTCTGACCCTCCCCAGGCTTCACAACAGAGGAGACTCTGACACCTTCCTTTTCACTTTCAGCAAGGGGCACCTCCAGGTTGCTGTTAAGGGATGGTATGGCTGTGTTTTGAAGAACAGTATGGGAACTGTTTTTGTAAAATTGAAAAAATGGACACATCGGCCTCCATAGGTCCTACCCACTTGCACCTTTGTTTACATGTAGATTTGCATTAAGACCCATGTCACCTTTGCTGTCCAGGGCCATAGCAAAATAGAATGAGATACAGCCTTTTTTCACCTTTGTTTGTCTTTACACAAAGGGTAGACAGTCTGTTTTGGTCCTTAGGCCTAGGAGTGATGGCCCAGTGAAGTGAGCAGATAATGCAGCCTTTAAGTATCATTGATACTGCAGGTGCAGTAGCACTGAGGCCCAGACTTAAGAAGGACCAATTGAACCCGAGTTATGGCTGTTTTACTACTGTTCCTTGCTTGCATTAGGACCCAGTAAAAATGTGCAGTTCCACTGTTGCTTTAAGCCTAGAAGCAATGGCACAAAATGGGGGCCCATATTTGTAGCAAAGGTCAGAGGAGACAGCATGCTTTCAAGGAAGTAACAAACAGCTATCTTTAGTGAAACAGGTGCGGTGGCACTGGGGCCCAGGATTGTAAGTGGCTCATCACATCACAATTAGCACTGTTTTACTTTACAAAAGGGACATCAAGAGTCAAGGGGAGGCAACATGTGGAGGCTTATGTTTTTTCTGAAAGGGACAGAGACCCTTTTTCTTTACTGGATTGATGGACAGGCATGGTGGGGAAGGAGTCGAAAGAGGCAGCGGAGACAGCCTGCTACTCAGGGCCACAGCTAGTGCAGCTGGTGCTGTTGTACTGGGGACCACGACTGGGAGGGGCTCACAACAACTCAATTATGGAGAGCAGTGTTTGTTGATGAATTTATGCTTTTATCTGATTTATTTACTCTTTTATAAGCCTTACATTGTATGGATTGAGAGATACAAATAAAGCTTGAAAAGAGCCACATTTTTTGCTGACTGCTAACCAACCTGGGACTATATTACACAAAGTTCCCTTGTGGCACAATGTGTGTGTGCACCCACTTTATGCACACCCAGGGCACTTTAGTTCTACAGAAGGGGTAACAGATGCTTGGTAGGGTATTGGCTTATGTTTTGACCCATGCAGGTTACATGTGCTCCTTATTTTTTAAAGAATTACTCCTCTTACGCGGTGATGGAGAAAGGACCTCCGCTTTTTACAATGACATTATTGATAGATGAATGCCGGGAGAAACATTTCCTTATTTGATAACAGCAAAAAGCTGAAAAGAATAGTAAATGCAGAGCAGAAAATGCTCCTGTTACAAATTGATTTTGGCACACTTGTGACACGTGCAGCAAGTGAGGGATTACAATCTAAGTGGTAAACCACTTAGGGACCAAGTAACGTCATGCAAAAAACAAGCCAAGTACAAACTGGATGTGCATTGGAGTACAATCATGGAAAGTGTTTGGGAGCGTTTACAGGCAACAAGCTGAAGAGTGCCAGGTTTTTGCTTTAAAAGAAAGCCTTGTTTGTGCGTCATTAAAGGAGGAAAGGAATTTATCCAACAACTGTGTACGGTCCAAGTCAGACAGTAATAAATATAGTGTGGCAATTCAAAAAGCAAGCAATAAATATCCACCCACAGGTTTACTAACTCGCTGGGATGCAGATTTATGACGTATAACAATGCCCACATGGGCTATTCATAAAGGTACCTTACACTTGTGAGTAATTTACACATGTAATTTACTCTTGCACTTTTGAATAACTTTACTACTTTTGGCTATTCACAAAATCCAAGTGTAAAGTTACTCAAACGTGCAGACTTGCACGTCTCCACCACTGGGAGTGGAACCAAAATTAACTGTGTAAGTTACTACAGCCAAAAAGAAAAAGTAGTAAGTCCAGCAATGAACATAGCCAACCACTGACATGGCCAACACTGATACTGCTAAACTTTGGGGGAAAAATTGAAATGTAATTTAATAGATTTATATGAATTACATATTTAATTCACAATTAGGTTTAGTGCTGTAGCATTTTTGCTTTTGTTTTACATTTAACATATTATCTAAAATTAATTCACAATATCAGTACATAAAATATGTTTACTCATTTATTATCATCATCATCTTTATCTTTATTCGGGTCAATATTGACCATGAAAGCTCAATAAAATCACATACAGAGATTTCACACTTCAATAAAATTGTAATAAAATATCACTTTTCAGAAAAAAATTTGCCCTCCTTAAAATGATAAGTTAAATTAATTCAAATAGCCCTACAAAGGTGAGCGTACCCAAATTTAACATTACTTGTAGGAATCCCTTAATGCCAACCAAATCTATTCTAAGCAATTAAGGGGAACCTGCATCAAAGTCAAATTTATTATGAAGGTTTAAAAAGCTTTTTTAAATGTTCCCTACATTTTGCTATAGGGAGATCTCTGCCCCAACTGTGGTAAAGAATAGGGAAAAGTAAATCGTTTATTGCACTAAAACCAATTAGTAAAACATATTGTATTTTAAATATTAATTAATTATTGTTAAAAAAACTGTAGTAAATTACTCTAGCACTGAGCTGGAGTAACTTTCTACTGTTTTGGGTCCCTGTTTGGCTGTAGCAACTTTTGAAGTGCAGTTTACACTAGCAATGAGCTTACTCTTGTTTGGATGAGAGCACATCCCTCCCTAAACGCTTCCATAACTCTTTCTGAACCCCTCTTTAGTCCTCCCTAAACCCCTGCAATTTAGTAGTAAGTATCCCCCTTTTTTCCAGCCACTGCCCTGGTGCCTCCCATATTTAGTACTAAGTAGTAAACTTACATGTTTGAGAATCTCACCATAGAAAAGATTGGTGAGATTTTCTCTCATGGTTTTGAAGTTTCTGAATAGTATTTTATAGTATTTTAGTGGTGCTATTGTTTACTACTAAACATACTACAAAATGCAATTTCTGAATGAACCCCACAGCTTTCAGAGAGACCTGTGGTCAGGTTTCCAGACAAACTTGTGGAAAACGAATGTGAAGTCCATTATGCGACAATGTGGAGGCATTTTTACCAGCAAAATAGTACTTTTTGCATAATTAGGTATAGGGAAATACAATTGCATTTCTTTTGCACAGTGGGAACATTTCTATTGCCTTTTGCCCTCATGGAAAATCCTTTCTGCTACACCCCGCCAATTTTTAGGGTGTTCCCTACTCCTTTCACCCTGTCAAATAAAGAGGAAGAAGATGTGACGTTGCAGCCAGAGCTGCCGACTTTGGAACTGGGAAACCAGTATCGAGTCTTGATGTTGGCACAACATTCTGTGATTCTGGTCAAATCATGTAATCCCCAGGTGCATAGGAAAAAAATATTGACCTTGTGTGATGTAACTAATGTAAAGTGCTCCAATATTATTTGCCTTATAAAAATCAGTAAAAATAAATAAGTTAAAAAATGTACTTTTGCTTGTGGCATTTCCAAGATGGGATTGGACAGAAAGGAGTATAAGACACAAACCCTCAAGTTTGATACTTTTCCCAATCATTCCAGCCACACTTCAGAAATCCTTATATAGTAAATCATGAGTAAATCACCAGCTCCTGAAAAGGATTTATTCATGATCACCTTTATTCTCTCTGAGATTGTATGGCATATGATTAAAATGATTTCTAGGTGTTAGGTCACCTTGTGTGAATAAGTAGTTCCATGAACTGAACTCACACTTGTATGTCAAAATGGGTGTGTGAATCAGGCTTATTGTCTTTAGTTATGGACACAATGAGCTTATTTTGTTTAAATTTATTTTGCAACACAATAATAACAATTACACATTAATACATGAGGGATTATCAGTCATCTTTTTTACATACAGAAGGGAAAAGAATAATAACGTAAAGAGAATCCAGGTTGACTTATACTGCCTGCCAAATTACTCCGTCTTTTTGTACAATAGGAAGAAAAGAAAAATCCCCAAGAAAAAAGAACATTCAGGTACAGATTAATTCTCGGCCCATTTTTCCTTCCATCTGTACATTGGTGCCCAAATACTCCTGCTAAGCTTTCTTCCATTTCCGCCCTTTCTCTCATATATTCCTTTTTCTAAATTAAAGATGGAGGGAAGACTAGCAAGCCATTGCTGAAATGATGGAGCCATCTAATCAAGCCACGCAGAGGCGATACAGATTCTCATCACTGACATAGCCAGAAAGATAAAATGATGAGACTGATCTTGCATGTTCTCACCATTAACCCCCAAAAGAATTAGTTCAGGTGTTAATACTACTTTTAGATTTAAACTTTGGTCCAGGAATTCCCAATTGCCTTTACTAATGTTACAAGCTGTGGGCAGGTCGAGAACATATGAATTATATCCGCTTCAATGCTATTGCAGCAAGGGCATCTAGTCCCTTCTTGTCCCCCCCACTGTGCTATCTTAGCCGGCGTGTAATACAGTGAAAATATTGTTTTAAAATGTTGGACTTGAAATCCTGCTGAGCACAAAATAGTCTGTCCCAGAGATAACAACTCAAAAAATACCTCTTGATTTATATTAAGTTTATCCGCCCATTTTTTACCATGCTTCTCTATTTCATCCTGCTTTAGAATGGATAATTCTGATTAAGTTCCCCTAATGGTACATTTCTCCGCATCTCTTACAGCCTCAATTGTTTTAGCTTTATTGAAGCCAGTCAATCCCCCTTTTTTACTTCCCAAAAAACTCCGTACTTGAAGATATTTTAAAAAGTATCTAGTTTCCAATCCAAATTTGACCTGAATATCTCCAAATGTTCGGATTCCCTTCGGACCATTAAGGTCACCCACTTTCTGTAACACGTGCCTCTACCACTCTAATATTACGCCATCCGAGAAAATTCCAGGAAACGTAAGATTTCTCTCCAATGGGGTGTAAAAATTATTTCTGCCTAGACCAGTTTTTCTTTTAAATGCCGCCCAGATCTTAAATACTGCCTTCAGTGTTTTAAATCTTGTTTTTTTTATAATAGCTAGGTTCACTATAATTCAATTGTCAGTTCTGTGCTTCCTCCCCTAGTAATAATTTATAAACATCTGGGGAACATGCTTTAATAATCCATGGATCTTCAATAGTCCCACCTAGTAGCCCCCGCATATATTGAAAAGCAGCAGACCAATAATACATTCTGAAGTCTGGTACTGCCCAGCCTCCCCTTTCCCTTGGTAACGTCATGTACCTTAAGGCTCTCCTTGTTTTCCCGTGTGCCTAGATAAACCTATTCAAGATATTCTCCAAAGTTAAAAAACACTTTCTCAAATTCCAGCGGGATAGCCCTGAAGAAATACAACACTTTGGGTAAAAAGACCATCTTTATCATGTTGCACCACCCTACAATGGACAAGTGGAGGTTATGTATCCTATCAAAATCTTTTTTAGCGTTTTGAATTACTGAGGTCATATTTCTTTCTACCAGCTGTTCCAGGTTAGATGTAAAGGAGATGCCTAAATATGTTGCTGCATCAGTAACCCGGGAGTCCCCTAATTCCATCTTTCCATTCTTTACTACCTGAGTCTTCTGCCGATTCAGTGCGTAGCCCGAAATTAATGCGACTACCTGAGCTTCATTCTCTATTGCAGCTAATGCTGTGCAGGGATCGGGGGTGACCACCGCGACATCATCCGCATAAGTTAAGATTTTAGTTTCTAGACCGTGGAATTTCATTGATTTAATTACATTATTAGCCTCCATTCTCCGAATCAAAGGGTCGATGTACAGCGCAAATAACAGAGGTGATCAGGGTCTTCCCTGCCTGGTGCCCCGTATAATTGTTATTGGTGCAGTTAGTCACCCATTCAGTCTTACTTGTGCTATAGGTACTTTATAGAGAGCCTGTATCGCCCCAAGAAAGGAGTTCCCAAAACTGTACCATTTCAGAACCATCCTCAGATAGTCCCAGGAGATTCTATCAAATGCTTTTTCGGCATTGAGCAATATTAGAGCAATAGGGTCTCCTGAGACCTCAGCAGCATCAAACAATGTTATGACCCTACATGTATGGTCACTTGTTCCCCTCCTAGAAATAAATTGTGGTGACGCGGGTGAATCACTTTCCCAATAACGTAATTCAAGCGAGTCAACAGGGCCTTAGATAAGATTTTAGAATCATTAACGTGATTGGTCTATAAGAGTCTGGTTCTCTAGGTGGCTTACCCTTTTTTTTTTAAGTGGTGATAACTGCCCCGGCCCAGGACTCAGGAACCGAGTTCCCCTGCTGAGCTTGTTGAACAGTATATACTAAATCTGGCCCAATTATATTAACCCCTTCCCCGCTCATGACGGAACCGCTCCGTCATGAGCCACGGTTGCCGTATGCTCATGACGGAACGGTTCCGTCATGCCACGACCGTTGGCGGCCGCTCCGCCCACGCGGCGCTGTTTCCCCGCCTGTGCGGGGGGACAACGCAACTGGGCGGAGTCATGACGGAACCGTTCCGTCATGAGCACAGCTCAACCGTGGCTCATGACGGAGCGGCTCCGTCATGAGCACAGCGCCACCGTGCTGCCCCCCCGCACCCCCCAGCGCCACGGCGGAATTCCCGCCGCGGCGAAGGGGTTAAGGAAAGTTTTATAAAATTCCAGTGGGATCTGGTCTGGGCCAACTGCCTTAGCAGAGGGGAGACTCCTAATTGCGCCATAAATCTCCTCCATAGTCAATAAGGTTTCCAGTGTTTCCTTGTCTTCAGATGGTATGCACTGTATGGGTATATCCCCCAAATGCTCTAAAAACAGGCTCTCCTCCCCTCGTTGTACCTTACAATATACTTTTTCATAATACTGTTGAAATACTTCACGAATATCTGGAGTATCCCTAGCTTGATTTCCACTAGCGTCTAAAACTTCGAGGATCTCTCTTGCAGCGCTTTTTTGTCTCAATCGTGCTGCCAAGACAGAGCCCACTTGTTCACAATACTCATAGCATAGCTCCTTCTTGCCAAGGAATCATTCAGCTGCCTTGGCTGCTGTAATTTCTCCAATCTCTGCCTTGGCATTTGCTAGTTTTAACTGTATATCGTCTGAAGCGACACCTAATGTCAGGGCTGCTGCAAGCTCCTCTTCCACTTCCATTAAGTTTTGGTAGACCATTCTCTCTCGCTGTGCTTCTTTCTTTTGCCGATGTAGGCTAAAGCTTAGCGTCTCCCCCCGCACCCTGGCCTTAAACGCATTGCAGACAACCCCCATGCTTGTGCTCCCCCTATTAATATCCCAAAACCCCTTTATCCAGTTATCCATATGTGCCATATATTCTTGATCCTTTAAGAGTTTTCTTTCAAATGGCCAAGTCCGCTCTAATATCTCTACCCGTGTAAAAGTTACATCCAGTATTAGGGGATTATGGTCTGAAATAACCCTTGGATGTTTCTCTACTTTGCAGTTTACAAGTACCTGGTGTGAGGCAAAGAAATAGTCTAATCAAACAACTAATTTGTGAGGGGCTGAGAAAAATGTACTTCCCGGGTCAGCAGGCCTCAGGTGGGTCCACACATCAGTAAGACCGTTGTTCTGCACTAAATTACTAAGAGCATTGAAGACCGTTCTCTTTCGACCCTTATAATTGTGACCCGCTTCACCCCAAAGTCCTCCCAGACCATTAAGATTAAAATCAACACCCAATATAATGGGGGTTGGCCATAATGTAAGTTCGGTATCCAAAAATTTAAAAAGCTCTGGATCATCCCCAGTTGAGCCATATACCGAGCACAAAGTAAAAGTAACCCCTTGAAACGTACATTCAACCATAGCCCTGCGGCCCCACCTGGCAGATTGGCTTCTTTTAAAAAGTATATCCCTCCGCTGTAAAAGAATAGCCACCCCTCTTGTTCTGCCCCCCGTCTAGTGTTCACGATAAGCCTATACCCTAGTTCTTCCATAATGCTCCCTCTAGTGCCCTCGATGTGAGTCTCCTGTAGGCATATAGTATCAGCCTTAAGATTTTTAACACTATTGCTGCTCTTTGTCTCTTGCCCTGGTCATTCAGACCACATATATTCATTGAGATTATTCGTATACTCATTAACTATGTGGAAATAGTTTATCATCCATTATATTACTTTTATTATATGTTTGAGATCCAGCATCAGTAAGTTTATAAATCAACCAAGAAATTTCGATTTCTCCCTTTATCAAAATATTCTTCAAGTGCAGTGTTGGCCCTCCTACCCCTCCCTGTGCCCCCCTACTAACCCTCCCAACCTCCTCCCCCTTCCCCACACCCCTTACTAGCAAATAGGTCAGCTCTGACCCATGTGTGGCGGCTGTATCTCACCGCTCGGGCTGCTGAGGAATTCCCCCCCCAATCCGCTAATTATACCTATACTGCATCAATGCTGAGACACATTTTAACACATTTTTAACAAAATACTATTCTATAGAATCGTGCCGGTCTTACACACAGTGAAAAAGAAGAGAAAAACCCCTGAAAGAGAAAAAAAAAAGTTTTGGAGGGTCCCCGTCTAGGATGGCCCCCCCCCTGAAGAGGGCGTACAGTCCCGGGTTCAGTCCTTCCTTTAGCTTCTCTGAGCTGCTGCAGGTACTCCTGTGCCTTAATCTCCGACATAAACACTCGCACCTTCCCACTTGAGATGACTTTAAGGCGAGCTGGGAACAGTGGGAATGCTTCGCAGCCGATCCCCTGAAAGGGAGATATCATTGGCCGGAGTCTCCATCTTCTTCCTACCGTGATATGGCAAAAATCTGGGCGAGCGAAAAATGTGTGCCCCTCGTATGTCCGCTTTGTGTCTGGCCTTGCCCTGTCCATTATTGCCTGTCACAAGAGAAAGTTACCTATGAAGACTAGGCCAGCCCTCGGCCGTTGATCCATTTTTCTTCTGTATCATCGGAAAGCGATGAAACCGATAGACCTCGTTATCCCAGTTCCAATGGGAGAGTTCAGGAAATGCTCCCTTCAGGAGATTCGCAACGAAAGATCTAATATTGTCCCCTTCAATATTTTCTGCAAGTCCCAGCAGTCTAACATTATTTCTCCGCTGCCGATTCTAGAAATCTTCCATCTTCCAGAGCACATCTTCTACTTGCTTATCCTGTGTCTCCCTATGTAGTTTTAGTTTCCCAACATCTTCTTCCAAAGTTACAGTTCTAGCTTCGACCTGAGTTACCCTTTCTGCAATGTCGATGCATACTTTATTCACTTTCCGAAGGGGCCCCTGTATTTTTATAGTTGCTTGGTGTGCCCTGCGACTCTCCCACCTCGCCTCCTATTGCATCTGTTTCAAGGTGGAGTACACCAGATCAAGTGATGGTGGATCAGCTGCTTCAGTAGTTTCATTTGTAGAATTTACAAAATTAGCTGGACCCCGCTGGGCTAGAGCATGTGTGTAGTCATCGTCATAAACGTGACTAGTGGAGGAATAGTCTCATTTTAGTTTGCAGGCTGTGGCTGTATCTGATTTGGAAGGGCTGACTCTTTCTTTGCTTCTGCGTTTCTGGGTGAGAGTTTTATTTCTCTGCCCCTCTAGAGCATAAGAAGACTCCCCTGATTCAGTCTCGTCAGATGAATTGCCCTTGCTGAAAATAGAGTTATCGGTGTCATCAGTTAGGGAGAAAACCTTTTCTTCCTCTGGTGATCCCAGAATAGGCTTAGACCACATTGAAACTGATTTTAAATCAGTTCCCCCACTTAGAGACAAGTCTACCCAGAAGCATCATGGATTGTAGTTAATTGATTGTGATTAACTTTTTCCTTCGATTCTGTCCCAAGCAGAGTCCCTGTCAGGTCAGGTATGTCACTCCCAGCAGCGCCTTAAACACTTGGGAATGCCTCTTGTGTGGTCCGATTGTCAGCCCCTTCCACCGCTGCTCCTGGCTCCGGTTCAAGCTGTCGATGTAACTGAGGCAACATTGTATCCTCGGGAGGCAGATGTGAAGTAGGCTCTGTCTCGCCAGCAACCTCCATTAACCCGGGACCTGTAGCATCTACCTCGCCGCCTGTTGAAGCAGGTAGAAAGACCTCTGTGACTGATGGCTGGCGCGAAGCACCCTCTGAATTAATAGCTCGCGGCTTGTTCCTCATCGTTTTTCTTTCCTCCACGTCGAAGTTGTGCAGAGCTGCGTCCCGCTGTGACTCCCGCAGTTGCTCCCTCCTTCAGCTTGGTGGTTTTGGGAGCCATCACGCCTCCCTGGTCTGCGTTTTTCCGGCATGCACTGCCCTCCAAATGGGAGCCCAGCAGCGCTTCAGCCGCGAACAGCAATCCTCTCAATCTCTACTTGACACTGCTGCCGTTCCACCACAGCACCACTCGACTGGACAGGTAGGTGTGTATCAGCATTTCGGTCACTCAGTATGTTTTGGGAAAAGAACCCATCAGCAGTTCTCCCTACGGTCAGCCCGCGGCCATCTTGCTCCTGAGATGTCACAATAAGCTTAATTCTTAAAAATAAAATACCAAATGTACACCTGCAGGTCTACTCCCTTATTTTGCTGCACATTTACACATTTTTAGAATTCACTAAGGCATTCCATGAGTATACAAATACCTCCTGGAATATATTTGTGAATTATGTGCTATTCCCTTGCATAAATATACACAGTGTGCACTTGGGCATGTAATAATGTATTTTAATTTTTTTCATTTTTTTCCCATAGATAAATCTTTTCGCCTCCATCCACTGCCCTGGAAAGAGATTTACACATGCCTTTGACGGAGTACATCACCAACCGTTTCAATGTGAAAATAGGATACAAATCAATAGTAATTACTTTTAGCTCCATTCCAATGCATCATTCTTTTGATCACGGTGTCACTGCTATCAGGGTTCAACCCTATACTACCAAATAGAGACAGTCCATTCAGAATTTCATGTTCACAAGCTCTCAAAGGGAACACAATCAATATGGGACATGTTTTGACTTTGTTGGGCCTAACGGTGAGATTCAGCTTCATAATGAGCTTGAGACCCACTTGCGGGCTTACACATTGCACATGGGGCATCTCACTGAGAAAAAGAACAAACATTGGCATAGCCAATAGGTCTCACTTTTGGGTCCTTATAAGTATTTAGTTATGCAGCACAATATACTTGGTGC
Organism: Triturus cristatus; assembly: GCF_964204655.1. NCBI lineage: Eukaryota > Metazoa > Chordata > Amphibia > Caudata > Salamandridae > Triturus > Triturus cristatus. Next base: position 312,532,975 of record NC_140587.1, on the reverse strand, counting down.
AACAACATCAACTGTTGCATGGCTGAACACTTATAAGGATATTGTGCTGCATAACTAAATACTTATAAGGTCCCAAAAGCGAGACCTATTGGCTATGCGCATTAACTGGCCCTAGGCTCGACCTAAAAAGGGAAAGTCCTATAATGAACACACAACTAACAAACATGCGCAAAATTATAAATTTACAAGATTTCAAGTGGAATTGCAAATTGAAGCTCCCCCTAAAGGGAATATGCAGAAAAGCAGCTACAGCTGCGCTGTCACTCCAGAATTAAAAGGTGAAGCATGACTATTGGCCCCTATTGACATGAGACTGAAAAAGTCTAACCCTTTCCCTGGAAACATTTTAAAAATGAAATGGCACAACTTATTAAACAATCTCCCAAGTCATATTGGTTACAAGTAGTTCTGAGGTGGGACCTGTCTAACCTTCACCAGGGAAGCTTGTAGGGTGGTAGAAGTTTTGTGCCAAGATCACTTTGAAACATGGGAACAAAAGGTGTATTTTACAGCATGATTTTCTAAATCAATCTTCTAAAAACAACAGGCTTTGTTGGCAGTTCTGAAAATGAACTTATAAACGTATGTGTTATATGGTTGCCAACTGTATTATTTCACTGCGTCATCAATCCTATGTGTGACTGACCAGTGAAAATGCTGGATGCACCAAGGAGACACAGTTGTGCTACGTAACTGAAGTGTGGTCTGCCACTGTCTGCCACTGATCTACTGGTGAAAAGTGACAGTCATAGAAAATGCGCCAGTAGAAAACATATCCGTTTGAATAGTGTGCCAAAGAATACACTGCACATCACTGTTTTCCACCAACATTAAAAGTGCTGTTAATGTATAGTGCTCCCACCATATGCCAATGTTGCTGACATATCCCCATGTTGCTGACATATCCCCTGTATGATGCAGAGGTTCTGTCTAAGGGGAGAAAGGGAGAATTATGCGGGAATAGACCATGGCCAAGGGCAGAGAAAAGGATGGATACGTGGGGGGAACAAATTCCCAGAACTTACTGGAAGGGACGCAATTGGGGTCCAAGGGGGATCAGCTAGAAACAACAGTAATCGCTCACAGTCGCAAGAAAACAAAAAGCTGCTGGGCAAGTTACCTGGAAAGCAAGCGAGCAAGCCTGATAAGTAGGTGGCACAATGGAAATTGCACAAAAGGAGTGTTCCCCGGGGTAGGAATCAGAGAGCGTTGCACCGGGCTATGGGTTCTGCCCACTGGCGAGGCAGACCAGAAGGGAACATACACGGAGTTATAGGTGCTAAACTCCGTCAGGCTAGAATAGGAAGAGCAATTGCGGGGCAGTAAACCACCATGCTGCAGGAGTGGTGTGTGACGGGGAGCCGTTGGACTGCCGGTTCTGACCTCCGTCGAGGTAGACCAGTGGAGGGCATACAAGGAGCTGCCGGTGCTGGACTGCATCGGGATAGGACAGGAAGGGCAATCAAGGGGCGGGGAGCCACCGAACTGCGGGGGTAATGTGGGGCAGGGAGCTGTCAGTCAGCGGTTGTGGAGCAGGAATGAATGCCTGGAGTGGGAAACCTTAAGGGATGTTGAAGGTCTGGCCGCTGGGGCCGTGATCAACACGGAAGGTGCTCGTGAAGGAGTGGGGGCAGGCTAAACTTACTTGTAAAAGTGAGTTTGAGGCATGGCGAGGCGCATCAAGGTGCCGGCAGGAGTCAGGCTCTGTAGGTGTCCTCGGCATGCATGGGCTAATTACGAGAGTCAGGTCACATGGTGTGCTCAGGTCGGGAAAAGACTAGACCGCACGCAGGTAGATTGCCAAACATGAAGGACAGAGAAAAAAGACTAGAGGAGTCCGCATTGGGAATTGCGAAAATGAAAGTGATCTCATTAATGAGGAAGAGAGGGGGGGTTGTGTGTGTGCAGAGTTAATGAGCATGACGAGCAGATGGCGGCTGCGTGTGTGCATGCGCGCGTAACCAAAAAAACCCACTTACTAAATGTCTCGCTGAGCAGTGCATGCGCTGGCTCAGGCGAGTCCTAAAAAAGCAATGCATAAAGTGCTTCATACTGGTAATTAGTCTGGTCCACATTCCAGCCCATCAATTCTTTGCTCACTCTGTGACTACATAAAGTAATCAAACATAAGCAACCATTCTTGGCCCATCTTAATAGAGACATACAATGCCTTAATTGCTTGACCATATCCTCTCTGGAAGGGATCCCAGGGAATCCGAGATATGTTTTGGCCTCACTGGGCTTCTTCAAAATATATTCTTTAGCATCCACATGGAGGTACCCAAAGTGCTTTTCTTTTATTCCCTTGAAGAGGGTCATACCCTGACACTTAATATTGACAGGTATCAATACAGATCTGTGCAGTATTTGCCTCTTTCTGTAGCGGAACGGGGCAAAATAATGATATACTGCAAAACGGCCCAAAGTAATTACCATGGGCTGAACTTCAAGCATTTGATTTTTGAAATCTCACCTGACCCACCTTACCACAAATATCATGCTCACATACAGGGCTGCAATGGCATTCTGCACAAGGGTCATGGCATATAAAGCAAGTTACATGATTTATCAGTGGCTGTGCAATGTTTGATGCCAAGTGGTTAAATTCATTTTAGGTTTTGCATGTGACACTCTTTATGGCACCAATATTTTCACTTCTTCCATCAGTGCTAATATAACAATAAAGTACATATTGCAACAGCTAAAGCTATGTACTGTACACACATCATATGCAATTACCACTGCGTGACTCATTTAGTAGCATTATCTGGAATTTCATACATGAGAGTGGAGCTTGTGCAAGTATCTACTGAAGGCATCAAATGAGATTTGGTAAGATAATCACTAGATATAAGGAACTTGGTATGACTTGATGGTCACTGTAGCTATTGTGCAGCCACTCTGGTAGGTATACAGCTTTCTCCTTGACCTTCATTTGACCTCATCCCACCTCTTGTGGACATCCCTTGTATATGTAGTCAATTTAAATATGATATGCACCCAAGCTTTTCATATTTTCTATTTGGCCTTTCGCTCCAGCTACTAGCTAGGACCCACATGAGAATAATCATTCCCTCCTCTTCATGACTGTTCTTTCTTTTCGTCAACAGTAATATTGTGAACTGGGATGGTACTTGCACACTATTTTCACCCTTTGTAACACTAACAATGAAATGCCATTCTGACAATCACACATGCCTTCAAAAAAGAGTTCTGAACGTTTAGTCTTGTGTGACAAAGTCCTGGGGCTAATGCACGAAGAATTTGCACTGAGTTACTCTAGGAGCACACATTCCTAATTGCTAAAGGAGTACTCCAGGAGTAAGCTAGAAGTACTTATTGGTTACTCCTGGAAATCAATAATAAATAAGAGTACTACAGAAACAGGTCAGACTCTCTCGCAGGAAAATCTTTGCGACTCAGCCACCTGGGTCTGAAATCATGGCCATTTTGTTATTGTTGCTATTTTCCCATCCTGATGGGTTTATGTTTAGTTTGTAAAATGGCGATGGAAATATATACTCTGACCCATGATCAGCATTCAACTTTGACTTTGACATGACAAGATAGGCGTGCCAGGGTGATATGGCTGCCCCACCAAAGTTGGCTAGTCATCATCATACATCCATCTTTACCAGATGACCAGCATAAAAAATCGTGTCACCGGGTGGTTCCGCACATTCACACCCTGTTCTCTATGCCAAGACAATGCAGCCAATTGAGGAGGTTGTTTCAGTGTCATTAACAGGTCCCCAGATGAAGATTGATAAGTGTGGACCATTGCATCCAAATACAGTGCAACACACAATGCACCACCAACATTTCACACACTGTGGGGACTGTACAGGAGCACATGCACGTGTATGAGAGGTGTATGCTCTGAGATAAATGACATGGCTATGTCTGCTTATTATACAGCTGCTGATTGCAGGTCTTGGGGTAATAGAAGGAAGTTGTAGTTTATGGCAATTTTATAAAATAAGTATTTTATTGGCTATGTGGTGCCTGATATCATCACACTCAACCTAGTGTGGACTTGGCAATTTACAAAATGGTCTGTAAGCCCTTGTTAATATATTGTATGACTTGATATTATTAACGTATCTGCATGTGATTTCTTGCACATTTCTGGATTCTTACACAATGAAATAGGACTGCAATCACTTGCCAACCCCAGGCCCCATGATGCCCAGCCAGTAACAGCAATGATCTTACTAAATACTGGAAAATGTTACTGTCTTTTGTTGCACTAAGGTAAGATCATACACAAACTTGCAGAAAAGTGCAACAGCTTAAAATGCTGCTCACTCTCTGTCAGCACAGCCTGGGAATGGTGAAAGGTTTTTGCATGTGGCTCGTCATATAAGAAAGCAATCTCTCGCTTGATTGGGATATACCAACCTTAAAGTCACTGTTGCTCAAAAAGCAACAATTTGCCCTGGCAGCAAGTAAAATGCCATGGACAGAGCTCACATGCGAGTGTGTGCTTCTTGATGTGAGCTTTCCCTCACCGAAGCGGCATGTGCCCAGGAGGTCACTGTCAGTCATTACGAACAGTGTGATGCTCATCCTCTCGTGCACTCCACCTCCATCTCAGCAGCAGAAGGATTTCAGCAGCTCAAGGGCGGTCCACTTGACAATGACTACCTTGTATTTTCCTGCAGCTCTGATTGGTTACAACTGGTCAGGATGTGTGGAGCTATAGACAGGTCAACTGGAAGTGAGCATTTTGCTCTGGTTTAAAGAATCTGAAGGTGAGTTTAGGTGACTACGTAGCTCTTAAGTACCCCAGGTTTTCATACCAAGTTATGTTTATCCAAAAGACACTGATTCACAAAGATGTTGCTATGAGCAGGTCTTACTTACTCTTGTGGTATTCTTGGCCCACTCCTGCATTATAGACATAAACTAGAATTACTCCAGGATTTACACCAACATACTCCTTGATTTCAGGAGTAAGGCAAGTTCAGATAACTAATGAATATGCACATAGTGCTTATGCGGCAGACCTACTCTCTGTCAGAGACTGATTCTTCTTACCTGAATAAGTATCTGATATGCTGCTAATATATCATGTGCTCAGTACAGCAAGTATAACATACAGTGTACATGTGACTGTGAAATGATATGTTATTGCACAAGTCTTAATATGAAGAAGTGAAACAACTATGTTTACAGTTACATGTATGGCCTACCTCTACGTACAGAACGGAGAACTGCCCTTAAATGACCTATATGCAATCTGGATACAAGACAAGGTGGGAATTAAAGCCCAAAGGGCATTCTATAAGCAGGCTATTGGAAGAGCTAAAAGGGAATGGGAAGAGAAGCAGTCGGAGGATATGCTGGCCGCCACCAGGAAAGTGGACCTCAAGCACCTTCTGGAATTTGGTCTAGAAGGGATGTAGGCGGGTTGTTTGCCCAGGGATGCCCAATGTGTTGGCAGCAGAGTGAGTTACAAACTTTTCCTGCGTCTACGCTCTAAAAGTAGACATAAATCTTTCCCAGCAAGGGATATTAGGCATTCAACCTAAGGAAGACGGTGGAGGATCCTTACATGAAATGACATCTAACCCAATATCCCTAGAGGATGTAAGGGTGGCAATTGAATAAAGCCCACAGGTTGGATAAAATATCAGGGGACCTGTACAGGAGCAAAATAGATGTTTGTAGGCTGTGTCTCCTACTAATATTTGACAACATACTGGGTGGCACGCCAATCCCTCGTACTTGGGGAGGGGCCGAGATAATACCCAATCATAAAAAGAGATCTCCAGCTCATCCCCATAATTAAAGGCCCATCAGTCCTGTTCCCAAAATATTTTTAGTAGTATACTCTTAGATTGGTTGCAACTATGGATGGGAGAAATATAAATCATGTCACCACTCCAGGCAGGATTCAGGGAGGGTATCAGTACAGTGTACCTGGTCTTCCAGTTCCAATTAATTTTTGGGAAGATGGTGGTCCTAAACAAAGACAGTCTATACATTCCATTTGTCGCCCTACGTTTGGTGTTTGATTTAGTACCCCGTACAAATCTATGGCAGGTTTTGGCTGATTTGGGTGTTCCTGCTGACCTGTTGACTTTATTAATCAGATTGCACAGCAATAACTTTGCTCAAGTCTACTGTGGATCCTCAGGTTAACTGTCAGACCCCTTTTTTGTGGTTCGGGGGGGGTAAGGGAGGTCTGTGTCCTTGCCCCCACTCTCTTGTCCCTTTATGTAAATGATTTGATTTCCTGACCTTAAAGAAGAGTTAGAGATCCCAGGGTCGGGAAGCAGACCTTGGATAAATTATATCAAAGATACTTCGACCAAGGTAGGGTGTGTGGATCTGTGGACAGAACCAGAGCACTCTGACAGTTAGGAAATCAATGTTAAAGAGGAGGTACCAGCAATACAAAATGGATCAACTGCTGGCATGCTCCTCATATGGCACCCTGACCCACTCTTTCCTTATGATCAAGGTAGACTACAGGCTGAAATAGTTTTTAGATGAAATAAAGCCAACCTTTGGCTCGAACGTTGTGCATACAGTTCAGATATAGCACCCTACCAATAGCCTCTTTTACTGACAAATAGGCAAGTAAAGAGAGGAGATACCTGCCCTACCTGTGCGGCCGAGAGGGAGTCTGAAGTGCATGTTCTGCTTTTCTTCCCAGTATATTTTAAAAGCAGGTAAAAGTGAATTATTCCTGTTTGTCGACTTTGTGGTGTCGGGGATTATCAAATCACTTTTCGAATTTTAAAAACTGAGGTTATGCAAAGTCTGGCCTTCACTGTATCCCGCTTTCTATTTGCAAAATGGAGGATTAGGGAAAAGATGTGCCTCTAAATGTTTGCTTAATTTAACTAATGTATTTATTATCTATAACCAGTTTTATCCCGTCATATGTATACTGCATTTATTTGTATTTTAATACTTTATGGGGTGTATTTCAAGTTATGCAATTTTGTTTGTTCAACTTTTATTACATACAGCTGAAACAAAGTTAATAAAGTAAAGTTAATAAAATGAAATAGTGAAATCATTACCAAGTAGAACTGCATTGAATGTGTCTTATTATTTTTATCAAATGTCACTTGGGAAATCTAATTATAGGGGTTACTACATTTCAGATTTAGCACAGGGAAATTATTTATTATTCTATTTTAAGATAAATAGCAAATCTGCGCCATGCATATTTAAAGTTAAAGAAACCATTGCTTCTAGATACAAATGTAAATACTGGCAAAAGAAGTAAGAAACAAAATATGAGGATGTCAAAGAGTGACTGAAATGCTCATTAAAAAAAAATCACTGTATAATGGAACAGTGAGAACAGGGGATGAAGCAAGCAAGCAGATGGGAAGAGAGCGCAGTTAACCACAAGAAATAGCAAACCATAGCAACACAGCGGCCCCGTGTCAGCTGCATCAAGGGGCAGGCCAAGAAAAGATGGGCAAGCAAGAAGTGCAAAATCAACAGTAAAACCACAATCCAAATAATATATGTGAGAGTATTTGTGGGAAGGTGGTTACCTAGGCAAAGGGTAAACAGATAAACACATTAACCTCTTGAGTGCCCATGACGAGATGGTCTCGTCATGGGCCGCGGTTGCGCTGTGCCCATGACGAGACTATCTCGTCATGAACCCCGCCCGCTAATGAAAGGGCCGGCACAGGGCGGGGAAAGGGCGGGGCACTCAAGGGGTTAAAGGTTTTGAATTGCTGGAAGAACATGATAATAATTTGTGAAAAAAACTATAGAATAAAATGGCCAATTCACGAAAATAAAGGAAAATGAGGATGCTCAGAAAAAAGGGCAGGTTTAGGCAAGAAACCTTTAGCATAATAAGTCTAGCAGCAGCAGTATTGTTGTATAGTAAATTCCCGTTCAAACGGTGGCAACAGACTGAGCTGACTGAGACCCTGCTGGCTGCTCGCAGACTGCTGTTGCCGAAGGGTGCTTAGCGGAGGCCTGCACGCCGCGCTATTCCCCCACTCTAAAGTGAGTGCAGCTGGAAGCGTTGTGGCGCAGATCGGGTGCTGTAAAGAAGACTCATCAGATGACAGCTTGAAGGTAAGATATTTAATAAGTCACAAGGACGACACACCAAACCAGGAGGCTCAGTGCGAATGGCAAGTATCCTACCAACTGTAATAATCAACTGTCTTGACTGTCATAATAGAACGTCCAGCTGTCAACATTCCAGCTGGTGAACAGCCACGCGCAGGGGAGGGTAGCGCGCGGGCGAGGGGTGGAAGGGAGGGGGGAAGGAAGAGCACAACAAGGTTAAGCTAAAGACACAACACATCTCCTTCCCTTATGTATTAGCAGATAGAAGGGAAAGAAAAGAAGGATGGAATACAAGCCAAAAGAATATGTAACTAGTCACATATAAAGTCTTTGTATTTGCTGGGTTTAACCAAGCTACTACCAAATTTACTGGTGCTGGCCACTTCTTCAAAGGTGTTTCTTTCCGACACCAGTTCATGACCAGATGCCTGGCTGTCTCTTGACTCTGAAGAGCTACTAATAGCACTTGTGACAGGATCACTCTTCTCATCACTTTGCTCCACAACGTCTTGTTCTTCCACCGATGTGGTAACACTACTATTGCCAGGGGATTCCTCAGAGGCACTTGTGCTCAGCTCACCGATCTCACCAATGGATTCAATGATGTCACGTTCCTGACCGCCCCTTGTACCATGCTTAATAGATGGTGAAAATATGCTATCACCTTCTCCGTCTGACTCGGATGATTCTTGGCGCAGCCATCCGTACTTGTCTAGCACAACCCTCTCTTCCTCAACATCCTTTCCTTTTCGTTCGATAGTGTCTTTTTGTACAACCTCCAACTTTGAACAAACTGACAATGCAGAGGCATGCCAAACCTTTCCATCGCTGAGGAGCGCTGAGTTACAAAACACCTTTTCCACTATTAACGGCTCTGAAAACCTACTTTGTCCTTTGACAACGTGTCCACTCCTTTTCACTCTCACTCTGTCATCTTCTTTAAGGTTGATTTTTATGCAGTTATGCTTGCTGTCAAACTTTTCTTTATTCAGATCCTGTGCCTCTTGGATTCTTTTCCAAACGGTCTCCGCAGACCACTCAGATTTCCTTGCATCCTTGAGCCATCCTATGTTATCTTTTGAGATGGGTGTCCTGCCTCTCATAATCTCAAACTGACTTATCAAAGTTTTCTCTCCAGGAGTAATCCTGTACCCCCAAATCATTTTGTTCACTTCCTTCCTGCAACATTTTCCGTTGTTGTTTGCTAACTGGATGCTGCCCTTTATCACCCTATTAAACCTTTCCACGGCCCCATTGACAGCGGGGTGGTAAACGTAAGTAGTCTTGTGCGTAATACCATTCCTGACAATGAATTGTTTGAAAATGTCTGACGTGAATTGACTTCCGTTATCATTTACTATAGTTTTCAGTATACCCTCTCTCGTGAATATACCGTCCATAAATGTGATTATGTCCGTAGCATCCACCCGCCTGCAAATCTTTATTTCTGGCCATTTAGAAAAGTGATCTACTAAGACCAGTATGTGCACATGTTCCTCTTGCCATCTTACAGGACCCGTTATATCGATTCCTACTCTCTCCCAAGGCATATTTGGAAACTTCAACGGTTGTAGAGGGGGTCTAAGAGTCGTATGAGTCTTATCTGAATTTTCGCATTGTATATAGTTCCTCACAGCTCTCTCAATTTGGATATCGCACCCCGGCCACCAATACCAGTTCTTAATTATTTGTTTTTTTTTGTTAATGCCTAAGTGACCCTCATGGCAAATATTGACAAGTCTTTCTCTTAATGTGATAGGAGGTATTACCTTTCCCTGTCTTAGAACAAGGTCGTTCTCTACAGATAACTCATTTCTCAATTCCCAGAAGGGTCTTAGCTCTCTTTTAAGATATTTCTTCTTAGGCCATCCCACAACAATGAGTTTACTAACCTCTTTCATCGTTTCATCCTTCAGAGACTCTTTTTCCCATTCCTCTTTTGGTATGCTAGGGAATTCTTCGTTGATGCTAGCAACACAGAGTTCTTCTTCCTTCACCCCTTTTCCCACATTCTGCAAAGGCAACCTGCTTAGAAAATCCGCGACCACATTTTTGGTTCCAGGCAAGTAATGCACCTCATAATTGTAATACAACAGTCTCATAGATAATCTTGCCAACCTGGGTGAAGCATTGTATAAACCTTTCACTGTAAGTACCTTTGTTAATGGTTTGTGGTCACAACGCAAAATGATCTCTTTTTCCCAAATGTACTGCCGGAAATATTCCAGCCCCCACACACAAGCTAAGGCTTTGCGCTCAATAACTGAGTATTTCTCCTCAGTGGAAGTTAAAGAGCGGGAAGCAAATGCAATTGTGACTTCTTTACCGTCGCTCTCGACCTGTGTGAGGACTGCACCAATTCCCTTTCCACTGGCATCTGTAGTGACCACACATTTAAGATTGGTGTCAAACCCATTAAGAGGTGGAGCGTCACAAATTTCCTTTTTAAGGCCCTTGAAACTGTCTTAGCAGTCTTGAGACCATTCAAATTTGTTATTATTTTTCAAGAGGGTTCTAATGCTGTAAGTTTCCATTGAAAAGTTCCTTACAAACTTTGAGTAGTACTCCACCAGTCCCAAAAATGCTCTAAGTTCTTCCTTATTTTGTGGAACTGGGGCATCCTTGATAGCTTTAAGCAGTTCTTTCTTAGGTTTTATTCCTTCTTGAGTAATCTCATGAACCAGGTAGGTGACAGTTTTATTGCTGAACTTCCACTTCTTGTACTCTGCCGTCAATCCATTTTTTCCAAAATCTTAAGTACCTGCACCAACCTGTTGTCATGGTCAGTCTGGTCTTTTCCCATAATTAGAATGTCATCCTGAAAGATGAGTAACTTTTTGACCCCTTTGAACATTTCATGCATTAGTCTCTGGAATAACGCCGCTGCCGACGCTAAACCAAACGGTACCCTTTTGAACCTGAAACAACCGAATGGTGAAACAAAGGTGGTGAGGTGTCTGCTTCCGGGATGCAAAGGTACCTGGTGGTGAGCAGCAGCAAGGTCTATAGTCGAAAATACAGTCATACCTTTAGTGAGAGACAACATCTCATTAATTCTTGGTAGCGGGTATTGGGCAATAAGAATATTTTTTTTGAGATCGCGCAAATCTATGCACAATCTCAATTTTCCATTGGGCCTCCTAGCGACCACCAGAGGTGCGACCCATTCAGAAGATTCTGTATTTTCAATTATCTCTGCCTCAAGTAGCTTATTAATTTCTGATCTTACCTCTTCCCTTATTGTTAATGGGATTTGTCTAACCTTATGCAAACAGGGTACAGCATCCTCTTTGAGTTTTATTTTGTGTTGAAACCCCTTTAATTTACCAATTTTCCCATTAAAAACTTTAGGGAACCTGTTAACAAGGTTACTACCAGGCAACACCTTCTGTTGCGTGACAAGTACAGGCTCAGCACTGTTCGGGTTGAGTGTAATCCCTAGTTTACCCTGGTCCCTCCATCCAAGCACCGAAGGGCAAGTGGCAGCGACATACAACTTGCTGCTAGTTTTCCTCTCCTTAAATGAAAATGTAAGTTCCTTGAAACCCATAAGCTCAATTGGTTCGCCCGTGAATGTTTTAAGTGAGATATCTGTTTTTTCCAAATGCTTCCCAACTTTTGCTCTAAATTTCTCTCTCCACACATCATGATTAATTATCATGCAGGGCGAACCAGAATCCGCAACTATTTCAATATTAACACCTCCTATTTCAACTAAGCACATGGGTTTCTTTTTTTTGCATTTCTCTTCCTCCTCCCTTACAGTTACCTCCGTTACATTTAGTACGCACAAGTTGTAGTCCGAGTCATCCGAGGAGTCTTGATCACCCTCCTCCTCGTCCTCATCCTCAACAAATTTCACTTTTTCTTTAATCTTCCTTTTGCAAGCTTTTTGAAAAAGACCAATGACACCGCATTGAGTACATTTGTTGTTCCTTGCCGGCACTTCCAATCGTTAGCTAAATGCTTACTGCTACCACAACGGTAGCATTTTAATTGTTCATACGTACTAACATTCCCTTTGAATCTTTGTACGTCCTTCACTTTGTTTTTGTAAGCTTTCTTAGTTCCACTCACTTTCGCCACTACACTGGCTTCTTCAGCTTTGCACTTACTCTCATTATTAACCTCCTTAGCACAACGACCAGTCAGTTCAGCCTTCTTTACAATATCAATAACCTGTTGAAGAGGTTTCTCTCCTTTAGCCCATAAAGCGTCCTGTATGTTTGAATTTGCAGCACACATTACTATCTGATCCCTAATTAAGTCATCGTGCATGTTTTCAAATTTGCATGAGAGTGCCAAGTTCTTTAACGCAGAAACGTAGTCATCTATACTTTCCTCCTTACCATGTTTCCTTCTGTAAAATGTATATCTGTGTACCGCGACACAAACAGTCGGTTTATAATAACCATCTAAATCTTCCATTGCATCATCATACACATTTCTCTCTTCCCCAACTCTCGCTTTTTTCGTAATATTGTTGTACACCTTAAGCCCTCCAGCACCCAAACAGTGTAACAAAATTTTTTTCTTCTCCTCTTTTTGAGTGGTTCATCATCTTTATCAAATGTAGAAATGTAGTTACAAAAATATTCTTTCCATTCCTCCCATTTCACTGGTGGTACCCCTGTACCTTTCAAAAACGCTTCTGGAGGCTGCAAATTGTATATGTTCTCAGAAGCCATCATAAAATTGTGTGCACGAATATATGTTTTACTGAAAAGCCACAGTGCCTAAGGACCTTAAGTAGTTCCAAAGTTCCTTTTTCGAAATCCAATTGGGTTATCACTGTTAACACACTCCACTTCTCACCTGCATGTTCATTAGCGCCTCCTGAAAATCAGCATGTGAGCCTGAATAACCCTTCTCCAAGGATGAGTTCGTTTTTTCTTTCACCAGAGTTCAAACTAAACGCTCTGTGTAGTTAATGGTAGCCGGCGCTTTGTTTACCTTCTTTTTTTTTTTAAAGATGGCCGCACGCACACTTCCTGTATGTGAAAGCGGCAAATAAACTAGAACGACACATCACAAGATGGCGTCGCTAGTCTCTGACATCAACGACGCTTCCAACGGCTGCGCCACAACATCTGAGGAAGAATCCTGTCAACCCTTTTTTCCACTATGACAAGGTTAGTTCCCTCAGAATGTAACACAAAGTCACCTGTGGTATTGCGGCAGGCTGCAAGGCTCGTATCTTAATCCGCTTGGCATCGATAACTTCCGACTCCTGCACAACACTAGACGGTAGATTCACCTTCGCTAGAAGTGCTTCCCCCGCTTCTGAAAAGTTTCCGATGCCGCCAAACCCCCACAACCAAGATTCCTTCTTCTTTAGATTTTATCTTTCACTTTTACTTGTTCACCATCACGCACTCCAGTATAAGTACAACCAATGTAATATCCTCTTTTCGCTGCACTTATCTTTTTCGCTCCGCCTCCATTAGCACCTCAAATCAATTCAACTTGCCGTAAATTCTGTAGAACTTTGTTCCAAAGTAAACGGTCTTCAAATGTCACTGTCCCGTTATTACTTCTCAAAGTTCTTTTTTTTTTTCCAAAATATTTTCCAAGTTCCATGTAAATCATCAATTACGTGGGTTCTTCTGTGTGCCATCCAAATACCTTGTCGCCAAATTGTAAAGAAGACTCATCAGATGACAGCTTGAAGGTAAGATATTTAATAAGTCACAAGGACGACACACCAAACCAGGAGGCTCAGTGCGAATGGCAAGTGTCCAACCAACTGTAATAATCAACTGTCTTAACTGTCATAATAGAACGTCCAGCTGTCAACATTCCAGCTGGTGAACAGCCACGCGCAGGGGAGGGTTGCGCGTGGGCGAGGGGAGGAGGAGAGGGGGGAAGGAAGAGCACAACAAGGTTAAGCTAACGATACAACAGGTGCCCAGTCCATCAAGCCCCCATGACCATCTGGAGAGAGGCGGGACCTAGTGCGGTCCGCTGACGCTACGCCTGGACCCTGCGACCTGCCGTGACCTTCTCCCTGTCCATGCTGCTTTCTGCTCATGTGGGGCACCAAGCAGAGGCCTACATGGCGTGCTGCATCCCCGGCCTAAAGTGCGGGCCTCCGGACACGTTATGGAGCGCATCCCATGCCCGCAGCACTAGCCATACGGAGGACTTTAATTGGCCAGGTATGGACACCAGACTCCGTGTTTAGATACCGCGAATGGCCACGTTCTGCCGCTTTAGCTCCGACGTCGATTACTACTCTTAAGGGGAAGGAATCCGGATCCGTGACTGAGTCACTGTTGGGAGCCCACGACAGTTTCTTATGTGTAAACGAGGTGAGCGCATTGCCGGGGCGCAAGTGGTGAGGTGCTGGGGATTGTGGTGCGCCTGGAGGAACCTTGATACAGCGGCCCTCTACCTGCGCAGTGTGCTCCAGCCTGGGGTGGGAGGCTGTGGTGGCTGAAGGTTTTCCCTTGGTCTCTTCCGGACTGAAGCAGTGTGGTTCAGTGGGCCATTGAAGACTGGGACAGAACTGTAGCCGAGAATAGTAAAGGCCTAGCGGGCACCTCTCCTACCCTGCTATAATCTCCTCGCTATCAGTTGGGCTGATATTCTACTGTCGACCTTTAGTTTGCCTGTATATTGCTACCTACAATGGGTAGGGTTGACAGAAATCAGCCCATGCTAACATTCGACCAGAGAAAGTAAAAAAGCCGCGACTCTACTGTGGAGGTCGAGGATTCGGCTCTGGATCGGCCACCAGATATGGAGGAGTGCGATATCCGCTCCATGTTGTTCACAATGGAGAAGAATCTTCAGTGTAGCCTGACAGGCCTTGGGAATAAAATAGACGCCCTTACTTACCGCATGGACAGACTGTCGGAAAGAATTGACAAACATGCGGAGAGAATAGATGTGGCGGAGCGCAGGATTACCGAGGTGGAAGAGGCACAATCATCGTTCGATTCGAGCAATGTAAAAGCGGAAAAAGCCCTGCAAATCCTTCAAGATAAGGCCGAAGATTTGGAAGCGCGCTTGCACCGAAATAATCGGCGCATCACGGGGGTCCCTGAATCGACTCCAACGGGCAATATGGAAAAGTTTGTTGAGACACTACTGACCACGCTGCTGGGCAGAGAAGTTTTCTCAGCCATCTTCGTGGTGGAGAGGGAGCATAGATCGCTGGCCCGTGCCCCCCTCCTGGAGCCTCGCCTCGGCCCATAATAGCGCGATTGCTCAATTACAGGGACCGCGACTCGGTACTGGCTACTGCAAGGTCCAAAGAATCTCTACAATATGAGGCATCCTGCATTTCCTTATATCCGTGCAAGAAGCACGCAGACAATTTGCTCCGTACAAGTGCCAAATAAGAGACCTAAATATAGACTATGCAGTGTTATACCCCGCCAAACTTTGAATCAATAGAAATGGCTTTTCACAGATTTTCACCGATCCTTAGATTTCTGCAAAAGGCGCTGAAGGAGTGGACCAAGGAGACTCGAAAAAGCCCGGCGAGAGAAGCGCTGGAGGGAGCAGTCGGCGGCAGCCTGGGTAACCAGGATTGAGATGGACATAGCGGTATTTCCTATAATTGTTGTCCGAGGGGATGTGTGCTGCTTGGGTGCGGGTGGGGGATGCGGGTCTCATATATGAAGGCTTACTATATTGGGAGTCTGGTAATTGGTTGCAGAGATCTTCCCCTAGACTGTCAAGATGGGAAGGCTGGGTTCTACATGGATAATTCTCTCAGTTGCCTCGATGCACTTTGCACACTATGAGAATGTGGGTGACGTTCTGGTTACAAAGGCTAGTTTATAATGGCGGCGTATTGCGCTGTGCGATGGGACAGATTATTGCATATCTGTGTTTTTGTTGTGCGCAACATCTGCCCTCATGTGAAATACAGTTTTTGTTCAAGTTGGGATGGGATAGGCTGGGTTATTACAACCAGACTGCATGTTACTGTGTCAGTTCTATTGCCTTTAGTTGGGGTGGGAGGTGGAATGGATTGCCGTCCAGGAGCTGTTGGGAATGGCCTGACGTGGGAGGTGGGTGGGATTGTATTGGGATTCTCATTGACGCTTTTTTCTAATGTGGCATTTTGTGAAGTGTTGTTCCATAGATGTATTAGGCTGCTGATACTGACAGTGTGGCGACTATGCTTAGCACAGGCTTATGACTGATACGACTGGTTCCCACAAGGGGGATGGTCTGGACACTGTTACAGTGCTCACATGGAACGTGCGTGTCCTGAATGACTATAGAAAAGTCCGCAAGATTTTAAACTATCTGCACAGACATGACATAGATGTAGCACTATTGCAGGAAACGCACCTCCCGCAGGATGGCCCAATGCTACGCACTAAAGGTCTGCAGGGCAACAAACATACGGCTGGATTTACTACACTTGCCAGGGGGGTTCTTACATGGGTCAACCCTCAAGGAGCGTTCAAGTTGGAGCCTATAAAGGCTGATGAGGAGGGTAGATATGTAATCACTAGGAGCTGTGGGAAGGGGATGGATTTGCTGCTGATAAATGTTTATCGCCCGAATTTTGATAACCCAGATTTTTACAGAAAACTGTCGGACGTGGTACTTCGGCACACGTTTGGGAAACTCTTATGGGGAGGGGATTTTGATTTTGTCAGAGACCCAGCTTTGGACAGATCTGGTGGACCGGAGTGCCGCATATCGGCTTCGGCTAAAGTTATGGACACCAAACTAGTAAGGTTGGACATGTGTGATGTCTGGCGCCATCGTCATCCGGGGCACGGGGGGTGCACACACTACTCTGCATATCATGATGTCCACACTAGGATCGACTATTGGTTTGCGGCTAAGCAGCTACTTGCAAATATTAAAATATTAAGATTCTTCCTCGTATTTATTCTGACCACTCCCCCCTCTTATTGGTGCTTGACTCCCCTAAAATACGCATACCACCCTTTACCTGGCGATTCCTCCTCTATTCCCTATTGGACGCTGTTTTTAAGGAAGAAATGGTCAGGGCTATTGAACTGTTTTTCGAGAAAAATGTGGGATCAGTCGACTCTTTTCAGACTGTATGGGAGGCATTCAAGGTGTATATAAGGGGTGTGGCGATATCAAAGCATGCGGGTGTCCTCAAGTCGATCCGTAATAGGCTGGTGGATTTAGAGCGCAAACTAATGTCACTAGAAAAATCCCTGCTAAACTGTCCTGACGAAACACTCACCCAAGAATTGAAGCAGACTCTAGTGTATTATCATAACGAGGCAGATACAGAGATTAAAAAATATAGCAGGAAAACCTACTAGTACCATGCACTGTTCAGTAAGTTTTATCCAAAACCACTATGGATAAAAAAGGATCAACAAAACTAGGCCAATGAATAAACAAACATTGTATTGAATGTCTTCAAAAAATCATAATGATGAATCACAAAATGACATTCATAATCTAGGAACAATTTTGTTTTTTTATTTTTTTTATTTTGAAGGTTTTATATAGCGCCGGCTAGACCCAGAGGTATCAGAGCGCTTTACAAGATAAGGATAGTATAAGGCACATAGGGTATAAAAGCATATGAAAGGTAGTGCAACAGCAATTTGAAATATACAAAGTACAAACAACATGAGCATTATACAAAACCAGATAAATAAACAGGGGCAGGAGCTATACATTTAAGTAATTAGGTAAATGGTTAACAGGAGAACAGGGTAGATAATTACTGAACAAATATAGTATGATAGATAAGAAATCATGAGTAGGACACAGGTTAGGAACCCCAATAATAATTGAAGAGGTGGGTTTTGAGGTCTTTTTTTAAACCTGAATAGGAGGGATTACAGCGTAGGTTTTTTGGGAGGGCATTCCAGATAATAGGGACATTGCCAGAGAAGGAGCGAGACTGTGTAGATTTCTTTTTATGCAGAGGTGGGATTAGGAGTAGGGTGTTGGTGCTTCTCAGAGGTCGAGTGGAGCCCGCAGTGTGGAGTTTCTTTGAGAGGTAATGCGGAGTGTTTTGGTGGAGGACTTTATGAGTAATGCAGGCGGTTTTGTAGGCAGATCTTCCTTCGATAGGGAGCCATTTAAAAGATTTGAGAGCCGGGGATATATGATCGAAGCGTTTGCAGTCCGTGATGAGCCTGGCAGCAAGGTAGAGCACAGCTTTGATTGGCGCTAGGTGTACCTTGGGGATTCCATTAAGGATGGGATTACCATACTCAATACGTGACAGAACAAGCGACTGAACTACGAGTTTGAAATCATCGGTGGGTATGAATGGTTTGATTTTCTTGAGGTGACGGAGAGTGAAGAGGGCTCCTTTGACAAAGTTTTTGATGTCAACTTTAAGGGTTAGGGTGTTGTCGATAGTGATGCCAAGAGATTTGACGGAGTTGGACAGGGTGAGTGAGCAATTGAGTGCACTGAGGTCAGGGATCCATGATTGAATAGGTAAAGGGTTATTTTGGGGGGAGAAGAGAATGATTTCGGTTTTGTTAGGGTTGAGTTTGAGATGATTGGAATGGAACCAGGTTTGGATCTTGGTAAGGGTGTTGTTCAGGTGTAAGATGTCAGCATGAGTTTTAATCTTGTAATAGATTTGGGTGTCATCGGCGTAGAGGTGGTAATTTATGCCTGCTTGGTTTAGAATGAGGGTGAGGGGT
Source organism: Triturus cristatus (assembly GCF_964204655.1). Lineage (NCBI taxonomy): Eukaryota > Metazoa > Chordata > Amphibia > Caudata > Salamandridae > Triturus > Triturus cristatus. Next base: position 312,514,289 of record NC_140587.1, on the reverse strand, counting down.
TCCATAAAGAGGTTAAAGAGGGAGGGAGAGAGAATAGATCCTTGGGGGACTCCAAGGGAGACAGGAGTGGGGGTTAAGGGACAGTTTTGAATTTTATTTGCTGAGTACGGTGTTGTAGATAAGAGATGAACCATTTGTAGGAGGTGCCATTAAGGTCGATACGGGTCCTAAGCACATTAAGTAGGGCTGAATGGTTGACTGTATCGAATGCTGCGGAGAGATCAAGAAGTATAAGAAGGCAGGTCTTGCCATTGTCAAGTGATTGATGGATGCCATCTATGACATTGATAACAACAAACCTAAAGAGCTGCCAATGCTGTCCATTATTTAACACATGTTGAATTCATAGTGTAATGATTGAAACATTAACACTGATGACTTTTATTGTCAGATTTAATCAAAAATAAATTGAGATCATGAAAATCACATAGTACTACAATAAACCACGAACCTAAAACTCATCTTAAAGTGCTATACATCAATTGCTTTAGTGTGCAAATTTTAGCTTTTTTCTATGACATTGAGCATTGCCGTTTCGGTGCTTCAGCCTTTTCTGAAGCCAGATTGAAAGGGGTCGAGAAGGTTGAAATTTTCTATGTGTTTGTCTAGTTGTAGTAGGACACATTTTTCAAGTGCCTTTGAGAGAAGGGGGTGGTTAGTGATGGGGCGGAGATTATTTAGGTCATTGGGGTCAGCATTGGGGTTTTTGATTATGGGCGAGATTTGACCAAGCTGAAGGGAGGATGGGACACAGCCGGTGGAGAGAGAGGTGTTGATGATTTTGGTCCAGAATGGGGTGATGATGTGCTTAAGGGCAGGGACAAGATTGGAGGTTATTGGGTCTTTTGTGTGGGAGGAGGGTTTTAGATTGCCAATTATATTGAGGACTTCAAGCTCAGTGACGGGGAGAAAGTTGAGCAAGGAGGCATTGTTCTTAGGTTGAGATTTAGGGGAGTTGGTTACTGGAGATGTGGAAGGTGAGAGGCCTGTGGAGTGTTGGGGGGGAATGGAAATGGGTGGGTGAGGAGGCTTGCTGGGGAGCGGTAGGATAGAGGGCAGAGGAGATAGAGTGTCGTCTGGAAGGGGGGATGTGGAGTAGGCATTAGAGGTGAGGACAAGATTGGATTGGAAGTTGGAGAATAGTTGTGTGGGAAGGAAGAATTGATCAATTTTGGCAATTTTTTCCGAGAAAAAGTGGGCAATTTCTTCACATCTGTCTGATGAGGCTGTCATATTAGGAGGTGCGGGGGAAGTTTGGTTTCGGATGATTTTGAAGAGTTCCCTGGGTCTGTTTTTGGCATGGTCATGTTGAGTGCGGAAGAAGGATGCCTTTTCCTTGAGGATGTGTTTTTTGTAAGTGGATCTAGCATGTCTGAGAAGTGCAAGATGGGAGGGTGAGGGATGGTGTCTCCAGGTTCTTTCCGACAGTCTGAGTGCCCGTCTCTGATTATTTATCTCTGTATTAAACCAAGAGTTTGAGGGGGTGTTTCTTTGGTTTTTGAGTTTAGGCGGGGCTAGTTGGTCAAGAATATCTGTAACAGTATTGTTAAATAGTTCAGTGAGCTCATTCACATTTTGGGAGGGGAATGAGAAGAAGTTGAGCTTGGAGTTTCGATTGTAGAACACCTGGGGGGATGCCTTTTAGGTTTCTGGTCAAATTCTTAGGTCTGGTAGTTTTAGGGGTGGGGAGGTTTGCTGAGGTAGCAATGGTGAACAGTGTAAGGTGATGGTCGGACCAGTCAGTGGGGATGATATTTGTAACAGAGGTCAGATCACCGTTGGACAGAATGACGTCAAGTATGGATCCTTTAGTGTGAGTTGGATATCGGCAGAGTTGTTTAAGTTCGTTGATTTCAAGAAGTGTAGTGAGGTGGGAGAATTGGTATCATTCCAATAGAGGCTGAGATCCCCACGAAAGAGATTTTTTGAGTTGGATAATGCTGATTGCACCAGTAGATCAGATAAGTCCTCAATGAAGGGCTTTGGTGGTCCCGGGGGGCGATAGATGTTGTGTAGACGAATTGGGAGGGAGTTTTGAGTTAACAGTTCTGCTTACAGGTATTCGCATGAGGAGTAGCCTGGGTTAGTGATAAGGGAAATCTGAAGTTCCTTTTTGAAGATAATGGCTAGCCCTCCCCCAACTCTGTTAGGTCTGTCTTTTCTAAGAATAGAGCATCCCGGGGGGGAGAGAAGGTCAAGTATGCTCGTTGAGTGGTCATTTAGCCATGTTTCAGTGAGGAATGCAATATCAATGGTTTCCGAGATTTCCGTGGCATGTAGGACCGCGGACCGACAGTTAACTAGCATGCATTTCAGTGGTGTGGGGTTGGGTATGGATAGTGGGCAAGAGTGGATCAGCGAAAGTTGGGGTGGTGGTCGAGGGAAGCGGGGGAGGAGGGGGTTCTATTTGTCCCTATGATAACAGGGATGGGGGCATAAGGGAGTGGAGGGTTGGTGGTTGGCAGATTAGGAAGGTAGGAGTTACAAAGGTCGGACGGGGAGAGATGGTTCAAGGTGCGGAGAGGTCTATGCTTACGGCATCGGAGAGGGAGTGAACTCCAAAGGTTGTGTTTGTTATTGGGGATGTATGAGGGAGGGAGGATGGTGGTTTTATGGTGAGGAAGGGATCTGGTGCTGTGTACGAAGAAGTCTTTTCTGAGTCGGGCAAATTCAGTAGTTAAATTAGATAGGTCACAATCAATTTTGTGTAGGATCTGGGCAATTGAGGAGAGGGCAGGTATCGGGAGTGCGTGGTCTGAATTATTTGCAGAGGGTGGACTAATGTGTGAGGGGGGAGATGTGGTAGATGGTGTGGGGTGAGCGGTGATGGGGCTGGGAGGAGTGAGGGGTTCGGAAGTTAAAGTAGGTAGGACGAGTACAGTGTTGTGTATGCTCGGGGTATTCCGGGTACAGGGAAGGAATGACGGGGCGTAGGAGGTGGGAGGAGAATGGTCTGGGGATAGGGAGTGGTCGTGATTAGTTGCAGATGGAGGCCTACTGTGTGAGGGGGGAGATAGGGTAGTAGGTATGGAGTGATGGCTGGCGGAGCTGTTAAGTGAGAGTGGAGGGGTTAGGTTATACAAGGGGCAGAAATCTTCAGGTGATGTGGTCAGAGAGGATAAAAGGACATGAAGCAAGTGAGAAACAAATATATTGGTATGATGTGGATGTGTAATTATTGAGGGTTGGGGTGAGGGGGTGTGAGGGAGATGGGTGTTTATTGGGGGTTGAGGTGCGGGGTTAGGGGGTTGGGTAGGTAGAGCCTGAGGGGGCAGGTAGACAGGAAGGGGAGGAGCAGAGAGTGTATGGGATTGGTAGGAGTAGGGGGGTGAGGAGTTGTGATAGGTGATTGTGGGGAAAAGACGGTGGGGTAAGTGAGTGGTTGGGTCAGGGGGAGGGAGGTTTGGGGGACAGGGGGAGGGCGGGTCATGGGAAGGGAATGATAAGTAGGTGACAGGAGTTTGGGGCTACCGTTATTCAAGGAGGGGTCAGAGGAGTAAGGTTTAAGGGGGTTAGGGGGAGAGAGGTAGGTAAGTGGGAGATGAGAAGTAGGTAATTGGGGATGGGGTAGTCGTTATCAACAGGGGGGTCCAGGAAGGGAGATGGCGAGGTCAATTTTTGGAGGTTGAGAGTGGAGGTAGAGTGGGGGGAGGGGGAGGGGGAAGGAAGAGGTTTGAGGGGCTCTGTTCATTTGGGGAGGAGGAGTGTTAGTCGCTGTTTTGCTGAATCAAGAACAATGACTCTGTTCTTGATTCAGCAAAACATTAATTGTTCTTAATGATGCAGAAAACATTAGATACAATTAATCACAGTTGTTCAATTCGTCATCCATGTTTCATTTGTAGCCCAAAATGTCCCTTCCTCAGAGGCAACCTATAACAAATATTCTAAAGTTACTATTGGTGTCAATTTGCAAACGGTGAACTCATTTAGCTCAACAGTTCAAGGGAAAAGGAAACAGGTCATGCGAAAGATATGCGTATTGCTAGGAGGGTACTTAGTTAAAATGAATAGGTTGGAAAATCACCAGAAAAGTGTTCAGTATAGATAACGTGTGTGTGAAGAAACCACGTAGATGACCAAGAATGGGTGAAAATAGATTCAGTGTGCTATACATTAGATGATGACCCTGTTTATTTATGTTAAGTAAGAGAGTGATCTCAATAAAAAACAGCTCAAAATGCACGGATGGCATGTCTAACTGGAAAAAACAAAGGGTATCAGGGAATAGCGGGAAATAGGTGCTAAAGACAATAGAACATTAAGTGTGCACTAGAGGCTCACCTCTGGTTAAGGGAGTATGACGCGTAATGCATACGGAACTTGAATGCGATAATGTTTGAAAATATTATTAGCCGGAACCTGTAGAGAAAATAAACCTGATGCAAAGACCTCAACCATAGCTACTTTGAATGGCAAGGATGTTTTTTATGCCCAACTTACAGACAGAGGGCCATAAATGAAACATGGATGACGAATTGAACAACTATGATTCTGTTGTATCTAATGTTTTCTGCATCATTAAGAACAATTGATATTTTGCTGAATCAAGAACAGAGTCATTGTTCCTATATTTTGAATGTCTTTATGTGATTCATCATTATGACTTTGTGAAGACATTCAATACAATGTTTGTTTATTCATTGGTCTAGTTTTGTTTATCCTTTTTTATCCATAGTGGTTTTGGATAAAACTTACTGAACAGTGCATGGTACTAGTAGGTTTTCCTGCTATATTTATTACTCATTTTTCCATACATCCTGTCCGACAGAGGATGCAGTACCGTGGCACCTATTATTCTATATATTAAGTTGAACATTTTTCAGAATTATCTTGGTGTGCACCTTCAAACTTCTTTTGTTTTAACAGATACAGAGATTAAACACATGGACAAATATGCCACTGCCCGAGTCTATGGTGAGGGTGGACGCTCGGAAGCGGTTCTTGCGCTGCTCCTCAAGCAGCGTAGAGACAGGACGGTGACCCTAGAACTCAGGACTCCGAATGGCGACAGTTTACTGACGGAAGCGGAGGTTGCGGAGCAATTCTGACAATTCTATTCGGAATTATATACCTCGAGAAGTGGCAGCTCAGCCGAGCACATTCTTGACTATCTCACTCATATTAAGTTACCATGGCTGACTAACACACATCGGGAATTTTTAATGCGGCCCATTGAAAAGGAGGAAATACTGCTTGCCCTATCTAACATGAAGGCGGGAGGCGCACCCGGAGGGGACGGCCTAACAGTGGCCGTTTATAAGGCGTTCCTTGATCTTTTGTTGCCACACTTGACCATGCTTTTTGAGGATATGTGTGTTACTGGCACGATGCTGCCTTCCATGAGGAAAGCGGTTATAGTTGCTATCCTCAAGCCGAGTAAGTCTCCGGATAACTGTGCCTGGTATCGACCACTATCCCTAATGAACGTTGATACAAAAATGTTCGTGAAATTGATTGCCAACTGATTAATCCCACTTGTGCCGACTTTAGTGGCCCCGGAGCAATCAGGTTTTGTGCCGGGTAGAAACCTGACGGGCATCTTACATACGATGTTCGCTGCCTTGCAACATACTAGACCGGAGCTACACACTTTAGCAGTTTTCTTAGACATGGAGAAGGAATTCAACTCTGCCCAATGGCCCTTCTTACGACAGGTTCTCCTTAGAATGGGTGTAGGCGAGGTATTCATTCAACTGCTGGGTGTGTTGTATAATTCCCCCACGGCCCGTATAAAAAATCAGCTCATTGGTTACTAATACTATTCAAATCACCAGAGGTACGAGACAGGGATGCCCCCAGTCCACTATTCTATATGCCCTGGTAGCCGAGCCCCTGGCTTGTGCGCTTAGGGAATAACATAGTCACAGAGGCATCCGTTTCCCAAATTATAACCTGATCGTCTCCACTTATGCAGATGACACATTATTATATGTCCGCAACCCTGAGTTCAACCTGTCCCCGGTACTCCGGGGGGTGGTACTCTTTGGCTCCATGTCTGGCTTACGTGTCAATTGGAATAAATCTGTTATGTTCCCCCTAACGCCCGCCACAACACTTTTTGAACCCGAATACTCACTGCAGTGGTTCACGGAAGCGATTCGATATTTGGGGGCTAAATTACACACTGACTCTGACGTGGTTTTCAAGGAAAATTATGTTGTGGCAATTAGTAAGCTTTAGGAGGACATTGCCCAATGGGTTAGCCTCCCGTTGTCCTTGATGGGCAGAGTGGCCCTTATGGAGATGGTTATACTGCCGCGCTTTCTATTTCAATTCATGAATATACCTATGGTATTACGGCGAGTGTTTTTTCAATGTCTTCAGTCCATTATGATACATCTGGCCTGGGCGGGCAAACAAGCACGGGTCACTTGGCGAATACTTACTCTCCCGTATTCGCTGGGGTGTCTGGGACCACCTGATTTGGACCTATATTATAGGGCTGTGCAGAGTGCGCAGGCATATCATTGCATACACGGTCTGCACGACATTCCACACGTCCGTATAGAAACAATAGTTGCGGCTCCTAAGCCTCTTCCGTCCTTGCTGTTTGCACCTCCTGATAGACGTACGGGGATAATTGACTCACTCAACACAGTTACACATGCCTGGCACTACCTACTGAAACTACAGGCAGGGGTTATACTGTATTCCCCAGTTGCCCGCCTCGAATGGTGCCGATGGCTTACACCGTGTATGGACAAAGGGGTTTTAACAGCTCTACAGACGCTGAATATTCACCATGTCGGTGACCTCTTCATTGCTGGGGTAGCTCGGAGATGGGGAGATATAGTTGCGGATGGGGACACACCGGCACATCTTGCCAAATTCCAGATCCACAGAGTTAAGCATGCACTCACTGAACTACTAGGAGACAACATGGTGCAACCCCCTGAGGTGCTAGCCTTGACCACTCTCATTAAGGCGCAAACACCCACTAGGATGGTGTCTAGGATTTATCACACCTCAATGTCTAGCAGGAAGTATGAATACACTAAAGCTAGACTTGCCTGGCAGCGTGATTTACAGAGCGACATTACGGACAAAATATGGACATATTGATGCATGATCACAAAATGTGTTTCCTTGAACGGGAGACACAGGCTAATACATTTCAAATTTATTGACAGAGTTTATTACACTCCGGAGCGACTGTATAGATATGGTTTAAGAGAAGACTCTTCATGTGATACATGTAAAATGCAGTCTGCTGATTTCTTCCATTTAGCCTGGGTCTGTCTGGGGATAGCTCATTTCTGGTGACTGATTTTTGTTGAATTGAACCGAGTTACAGAGCTGCCGCTGTTGCCGGATCTGAGACTTGCTCTGCTTGGGTATTCCAAACCCATCCCTAAGGTGAAATGAAGACTAATAGATATGGGCTTATTAATAGTAAGACGATGTGTGGCTGTATGTTGGTCGCGCCGACCCCCTCCTACATTGGCGCAATGGTTGAGAGATATGCTGTATTGTTGTACCCAAACTGAAAATTATAGCGATATGTTGCCTCCCCGTAATAGACCTAAAAACATCTGGGCTTTGTACACGTCATTTGTTGCGAACAAAGATGCTCCTGTGATGTGAACTGGTGTTATAGTGCAGGTATCCACTCCCTCTCGCTCTCACAGCGCCTTGTTGAACTGAATCCGCACTGTCTGTGTTATATGTTGTACAGCTGTACCCTCAGGCGGCGACGATTCTGTGTATGGAATGACTTGTACCACCACGATGTAAAAGAACAGCCTAGCGATCTGTACTGCTCTTCATTGGTTCATGTATGTTACTGAGATGTTTAGTTGTGAATTGCCACTGTCAAACTGAGAATGTTATATGTATCTTATGTTTGATTTGTGTAAAATCAATAAATATATTTTAAAAATAAAGTGTATTGTACTAAAGCTGCCTGCCACCAGTGGCAGCTCCCCCGCTAAGGCAGGGGAGTGTCCCCCCACTGATATTTAGCAGTGAAATAAAGGGAAAATAGAATTATAATCACTCGCGTTATTATCATTTTATTTTTTCCTACTTCTACAGCTGTGTGTGAGGAGGCGGGGGCAGGGGAGGAGTGGTAGTACCTTCCTAAGTGCACAATGACTGCTTGGCCGCCCGTCTTGTGCACTTCGCCTGTTCTCCATGCAGGCTGCATTATAGCCTGCGTGAAGAACATGCCCAGGCTCCCATTCAGCGTCTGAGTACCAAAACATGGTGCTCAGACCAATCCCAATGCTGCTAAGGCAGTGTTGTGATTGGCTGACTGGGAGCCTGGGTGTGCTTCCTGTTCAGGCCAGCGAGAGAGGACTACGGAGGAGAGATGCAGCGAGGAAGCTGCGAGAAGGCACAATTTTTAGTTTATTTTTTAATACCCGCTTTCCCAGTGTCCTACCCCCTCCCGCCCCTGCCCCCCTATCTCTGATCCGTGCTGGCCGCGCTGCCTGCCACTCATCTTTTGCCTTTCTGAGGCCCGAGGCAGAGAGACCCTGAGTGTATGTGTTGAGATATCACGTGTGCAGCCTACAAGATCCCCACAGAAGTGCATAAAGTGCTGCGGGGCCGTGTCATACAATTTCAGCCCTGCTTTGGGGATGGGGCTTACTACCCAGCCTGAAGCAGGGAGTGAGGTCATGGTCCCTAACCTGCCTCTGACTCCACCGGCTCCCACCTTGTCACAGGCAGGTTGCTGACATCTGGCCTGTAAGAAACGTTTGTGGGGCCCATATCAGAATGCCTCGCGGGCCCTGTTTTTTTTAAAGCAATATCACATCACTCAAAATAAAAATAAGTGACTATGAATAGAACATGTTGGTGTGTGTGCATGTGTGTGTGTGAGTGAGCTCAGGTCCACATGTATGTGTGTGTTTGGAAGTGGGCAGAGGATCACAATCTTGATACTCGAGAGTGACATCATGGTGGTGACAAGGTGCTAGAGTGGTAGACTACTCCATCTACACCCCACAGGATGACTGGTAGTTGAAGCGTTGACCCATGGAGAAAGTAGGAGAATGAAAGGCTGTGAAGGGAGACAGCAACGGGCAAAATGGGTGCCCCTACATGAATAGCAGAGTGATGAATACATGACCTTCAAAGAGAATCCTCAACCAAGAGAGGGCAGAACAAGAGCTGAGAAGCAGTTGATTTCATAATTTTGTGACTGCACTGGTGATTCTGAAGTTTATCCCTATGGTAGACCAGCGTGCTGGGACCAGAGTGATGGGGGAGAGGGACCTCTATGGGCTGCCAGGTTTTTTCTAATGATTGCAATTCCAGTTAGGCCTCTGGGACAATCTGAGGCTGTGATCCGAGGATCCATTTCCTCGTTTTCACACACTGGTCCTGTTGTTGTACAGTTCTTCTTGAAATAGTAAGGTGCTCTGAATTTGAATGTATTATTAGAAGTTTATGTTTAATTATGAATATACACTTACAAACGAATATGAGTACACTCCCGCTTTCCATCTACGGCCATTTGCAAGCAGCAGAAGTACATGCGTTGGACTAGAATAGTCCAGATGAGACTAGAATTCAAGCACATCTCCTGCCTAAGAGAGGTGGCTGTGCTCTGCTATAGATGCATGTAGTTCTCTTCCCCACCATCCCTCTGTTTTCTCTCTTAACTGTGTACAGCAAGAGTAATACAAAGCAAAAACGTTGCGCATCATGCCCTTAAGTAGGATTTAACAACAACATAATTATGATTGGTTTAATCACAACTTGCACACTTTTTGCTAGTTCGGATAACTAATGAATATGCACTTAACGCTTACACGGCAAACCTACTCTCAGTCAGAGACAGATTTTTCCTACCTGAATCACTCCCTGATATGCTGCTAATATATTATGTACGCATTACAGTAAGTATGACATATATTGTGCATTTGATTGTGAAATGATAGTTAATTGCACAGATCTTAATGTGAAGAAGTGAAGCAACTATGGGGCATATTCTCAAGGAACTATCGCCGAGTTATCGGCACGTTATCACACCCAAAGTTGCTATAAATTCATCTCCCCATTCACAAGCTGGTGCTAACAGCCTGTATCGCCAGTTTACCTGCGATAGCAGTCGCAAAAGCCATCGCCATGGATGACCCCGGCAACTATCGCTAATGAGATGCAGAATAGGTGTTCCTGAGCAAAAACCCGCAACAACACCACACCTCAACATTCTCAATGACCAGCCAGATCGGCGATGAGAACACAAAACAGGCAATAAGGAGCGTTAGCAGCAGGAAATTAACACCTGCTCTGACCTGGTGAAAAGTCGGGCTACAACCTGCACCATCAAAGGGAGCCCAGACAACAGCCACACATGAAAAACAAAAGATGCCATGGAGCCTACACCATGCATCCCGGAGCCCCGAGAGGGCAACAACACCCACCGCCACCCACCCCCGCATCACCCCCCCGGGGCCACACCCCGGGCACCCCCCACCTCCCCCAGACCAAGAGAATGTACATCAATGTCACAAAACTAGCACAAAATCATTCGACTGATGCCGCAGAATCACAACAACTGACAGCAATGTGAGTACAGAAAAAGCAGAATCAATCATCCACCATTGATGGTCCAAATAAAACATCATAATCAAATTCCACACCAAACAACTATTTGGTAAAGTCATGGCGGGTCATCCCTGGACAATCTGCAAGTGACAGCCTGTAAGACAATATCCCAGTTAAGAAGGTGTGTCAGGCAAAATCAAAGGACAGAGAGAGAGAGAAAGAGAGAGAGAGAGAGACTGAACAAGGAGTGCAAGGACAATCGTGCCCTTTTGGCACATACATGCCAACTGTTGCGTGTGTCTCGCAATTGGTGCACCCAAAATCTAACAATTTCAGCGCGAAGGCCGCATCATATTTTAGAAATGCAAGCAGTAGTCAGACCAAAATTAGGCATGAGAGCTCCTTTGTCTCAATACACAAGGTGGAAGGACGTCCGAACCTCTGACCTTGGTCTCCAATGCGCCCTTTGAGTGAGATACCATAACAGACTCTGCCGACTCTCACACCATGAACTGTGCTAATGAAAGAGCGACTTGTCCACACCTCACACACACTTGTCCCTGCTCGAGATACACCTGCATGGCATGCCCCCAACACATCGGTAAAAAAGACAACCCATACATCCAAACATTGAACACAGATACGACTCATTACTCCGAGCTGTGGCATATCGTCCACAGAACTGCCGCCGGTCTGAGGCGTGCCGGTGGTACGAGACCGACAAACGCAATGGCAGGAAATCCCAGGCACATGCACATCCCCAGTCACGTGGAACTCTACCGTTCACAAATGCTACATCGGTTGGGAGCTCTGCCAATGGTTTTTGTGAATCAGTTACCATCTGAGTTGCCGGCTGGCGTACACCACATGCATTCAGCCATGGTTCCACTGTCGATCATGCACATTCTAGTGGCCCATGGAGGTCTGCCTATACAACACAACAGTAGCTGAACTGGATTACGACTTGTGTGTGCGCCCCCTGTTGGCCCATGAACAGGAGTGCAACTGGGATACCCGGGCATGGGATGCCTTGATATGTGGCGTCTGTGCCGGTTGCAGTGGATGGGAGATTGCACAAGTCATCGTGTGCAGTGACCACATCGAGGCGCTACCCTATTGGGCTGTGTTGCGGATTGGTGAAACTGCGTGGTCGGAGCACATCTGTCCGGACCAGTCAATGGATTGGCTCTCACTCGTTTTCCTTGAATTCGAGAACGACGTACTTCTGGAACTGATTGCCTATGAAGCAGCGCTTGCATTCATGGATGAGTTACTACCTCCCTATAGCCACAATTGATTGACACCCAGAGAACAGGTCCCAATACCGTGTTACATCGTGGATGATTGGTTCCATAAGCCAGTAAAACAGTGGACATGTCTGCATTTGCTCGGACTCAGAATGCATGTGCGTGCACCTGCACGTTTTGCCACACACCCATGGGCGGAGCTGCACAGCGTCGTTTGGCAAAGTTCCTAAATCTGACATACTGACCGAGGGAGACTGCACACATGGCAATGTAGCACGACATGTGACCTTGTTGGTCCCTTTCACCTGCTCACTGTCAGCAGAGCACACAGTCGGCGCAGTCCGGTGGTACAGCTCCATGCAGATCCCATGGGCTGTGAGTCGTTTCCCCTGACACGGGGCAATGACCAGACGCCAAACATCACATGACTCCACTAGCAAGGCAAGGTGGGCTGAGATCGTTGCCAAACGTAAGGATATGTGCACATTTTTGCCACCCCATTCCTTGAACCTCGACACGTTCCCATTCTGCTTGTAAGTGTCTTCAGCATTTGTCTGCCTGTTGTGGCCCATCACCTGCCCGTACTGACATGCACATGCTAAGAAAGCCTACGCAACTTCACCAGTGTACAACTGTGATGAGTGTTGATTAGTGTGACAAATTGTGTGCCTCTATGAGCATTGTCCGTACACAGGGAGGGACAGACTGCCTCTGGTAAATAGGTGGTGAATCCCTATTGGCAGCTCCACCTCTGTGAGCCACACATTGTGTTTGGGATAGTTGCTCTTACGTGTCTTCAGCAATGTATGGTGTCCAACTTCTAGCCATATGGATCAATATGATCCATTAAAACCGACTGTGTACACACTGATGTGTGTGAGTACGTCATGCGAACAGAAGTTCCATAGCCACATTCGATGGGGGATACTACTTCAGGCGGGCTGACGATTCTGACATTGACACACACAGCCCTATATGATACATGGACATGGAGCTACATTGGTGGATGCAAGATTGTTGTGCATGTGCAATGAGGCCACAGCTAGTTCACACCTTCACAGTCATCTAATTGGCCATGTGGGTCAGGCTAAAACATGCACATTGATGCCATTTACATGGGTGTACCTTTTTGTGCAATCACTGTCCCTACATTCATCCATACTTGTACATGTGGGTGAACATAGACATGACACATCTGTGTGATTTGGAATGTTTTATTCACATTCTGGGGAGTCATGGCCAGTTCAAGTCCACATTAAGTGGTTGCCCAGTGGTGGGCCAACCAGATTCCTTGGGGAATGCAAAATTAATCTGAAGAGGAAGAGTACAGTCCTCAGCCAGATTGCTGTGTCATTGGTACAAGAGCAGATATGGCAGTCCATGTCGGGGTCCTGGTGAATGTCGCAGAGTGTTCGGGGGGACAGTGGGAGGCGTTGTTTCAGGGCATGATGCATAGTGCTGAACTATGCAGGGACTGGCCATGTAGTGGGTATGGATGCTACTGCCTCTTTCTTCACACAGTTATTGCACTCCACATCTTAGTCCTCTGAGATGTCTTCTGTGCCCGGTGTGTCAGGTGTGTGTGTGGTGTTATGGCTGCATCACTGTGGACCACTGACACATCAGGGTGTGGAGGTGTAATGGCCACATCACTGTGTGCCAATGACACATCAGGGGGCGGAGATGTGTGTGTCGAGGTTCCTGCAGCAGTCATCTGGTACAGGCTCTGTGGCAGAAATGGTAAGATGAGGATCTGCAAGGCCTGGAAGATCCCAGCTATATGTCGCTGGTGTTCAGCCGTGGCAGCCCTACTTCCAGCCTGCATCCGCTCCATGGTCTTCATTGTCCTCCGCATCTGTGCCAACTTTGTGCTGTCATCGATGGAGCCTGTCCGACTAGACAGTTCTTGTATCCGCATAATGGCCCCAGCGAGGTCAGCCAAGGATTGTCGGGAAGCATGGTGCGGACAGGGAGTGTCCGTTAGGGACTGTACGTGGTCCCTGATGGGACTCAGACACCCATGTATGGCATCGAGCTTGGCTGCCACGAGGTGGAAACCCACCCGCAGCTGATCTGCAACTCCTCCTGGCATGCCAACACACGGCGTTGGAATTCATAGTGTTGGTCGTGGGGGTCCTGTGGGCCAGCCGTGGTGGTGTGTGCTTCCAGCTGTGTAGTCTGTGCAGGGTGTGGGCTCACCGTAATGCTGCTGGGCTGCCCTGCTACTGGGGATGGTGTGCGGAGGCTGTCTACGAGCTGTTGGAGGGTGTCTGGGCAAATGTGTAGGGTGTCCTCTTCATCATCACTGTAGAGATGTGTGGTCTGCTCTTCAGGAGGTGTTGATTGTCCCTCTGCAATGTAAAGGGGAGAAGCAGGTTAACAGTGTGTTCCATGTATGTTCACGCATTGTACATGTTTACATACAGACTGCATGACAATGTACATTGTGACTATTTTGGAGGAGCTTGCTATTTGCTGGGAAACAGCGTACATTTGGACTACATGACGGATGTGAGGTTGTACTCGTACATCATCATCTCAGAGTGTCATGAAATGCCAGATGTTATTGGCCATTTTTAACGCACGAGCGGCACCAGTTGTGTCCTCTGTCCTGTTGTGGGAGTGTTGCACTTTGTACCACATTGTCGTCAACGTTGATGTGCTGGGATTGCTATGTGTGTGTGCTGCATTGTTGGCGAGTCGGCCCTGCAGCTGTGATTTGGCCGCCCCTCATCCCTTTGAGTCGATTTACCTTTGACTTGTGTGCTTTTCGGGTGCTGTGATGTTTGCAACTTGGGTCCTTTGTGCTCTTGTACATATTTTGTACTCTTGTGCATTGTTTGTCTGCAGATGTGTTTTTGATGTCATGGGTTGTGGGTGCACGTGGATGTGTCAGAGTGTGACATGCTCCTTTACGGATGTTGTCCACACTCACCCACCTCAAAGTCGTCACGTGCACCATGTCATGTATTGTGACTGCAGCCATGCCATCTTTCATGCAGTGTCACTTGCATAGTCAGTGTGGCTCAGTGAGCCGCTGCATTTCTGGGTTCAGCACATGTGCATGGGTAGGTTGTGGCATTGGTGATATGGAGGGAAGCCCACTTGTGCACATTGTGGACGGGGGCCTACCTGCTGTTTCTATGTGTGTTGCAGTGTGCCAAAGGTTTCAGGGGCATGTTCTACACTCATTGTGGGTGTGGAGTGTGCTGCGCATGATTGTGCATGTGTGCCATTGTGCCCATCTCCCTCCGTCCCCCCTGTCCCTGGCCGTTACTCACCCTGTTGGGTCAGGTGTTCTCGAGCTGTGTCCAGACCCCCAACTCTTTGCACCGTTTCTGCACTGATGACTGTGGCCACCATTTCTGCCAGCTCATCCAGCTCATCCTGTGGCGCAGGAGTCCCACCTCCATTCACCTTTGCTGCCTCCCTGTTGGCAGCGAGTTTCTCCTTGGGTAGGCTGTGCACTTCATGCCAGTGCCTCCTCCTCCATCTACCTCCTCGACACTCCAAATGCATTTACGTTGTTGATGATGGACTGCCATATTTCCGTTTGTGTTGCCAATGACGTAGTGGAGGTGCCGAACAGTTGTTGGTAGTGTTGTGTCACGTCCGTGAAGATGATCCGGTCTTCCTGTGGACTGAACCCCATCTTCCTCTTCTCCTTGC
Source organism: Triturus cristatus (assembly GCF_964204655.1). Lineage (NCBI taxonomy): Eukaryota > Metazoa > Chordata > Amphibia > Caudata > Salamandridae > Triturus > Triturus cristatus. Next base: position 312,498,870 of record NC_140587.1, on the reverse strand, counting down.
CCTTCCCCGAGCAGGGGGCTCCTGGTTGGTCCTCCGTGGGGCTTGTGGGGTTCGGGTTGTCCTCTGCACTCGGTCCGTGTGCATTCATGGTGCTACGCAGTTTGATTGGGTTTTGGTGTGTTTTTTTTTTCTTTTATAGTGCATTTACCTGCATGATGCGTGGGATTTGCATGGCTGTGGCTGGTTTTCGCTGATTTTTGTATCGCGCTTGGCCTCATCGTGTTTTTTTTTGCATTCGTGTTTTGCATTTTTGCGGCGTCGCGTTGACTTCATTGCGGACATTTTCCGTGTTATCTTGAGCCTATCGCATGGTGCCACCGGATTGGAAATGCCGCGTAACCAAGGCGTTATTTTCCCGCGATGAACTGCAATGTGGAGAGTTGCGTTAAGCTACTTTTGCCGTAGTTGTCACACGTTCTTGAGAATATCCCCCTATGTTTACAGCTCATGTATGCCTACTTCTATGTACAGAATGGATTACTGTCCTTGAATGACATATACAGATAATACAATGAAACAGTGAATTCATTACGAGGTAGAACTGCGTTTAATAAATGTTTTATTATTTTTGTTGGATCCCCCATGCTGATCTCATTATAGGGGTTACTACATTTCAGATTTAGCAGAGGGGTAATGATTTATTACACTATATTAAAATAAATGGCAAATCTGCACCATGAATATATAAAGTCAAAGAAGACATTGCTTCTAGGTACAAATGAAAAGTCTGGCAAACTAAGTAGGAGACAAATATTAAGATGCCAAAAATTGACTGAAATAAAATTAATGTATAATGTAAAATAGGATGAAGCAAGCAAGCAACTGGGAAGAGAGTGAAGTCACACACACTAAATATCAAAACAAAGTAGCACAGAGGCCACCTGGCAGCTGTATCAAGGGTCAGGCCAAGAAAAGGTGGGCAAGCAAGCAGTGCAACATCAGCAGTAAAACCACAATCCAAATAATACATGTGAGAGTACTTAGGGAAGGGCGGTAACCTAGGCAAAGGGTAAACAGATAAACATATTTAAGGTTCTAAGTTGCTGGCAGAACATGCTAACAATTAGTGAAAAAGCAATGGAAAAATAAAGGACAATTCACTAAAATTTATGAAAATGAGGGAACCTCGAAAAAAAGGCCAGATTTAGACAAGAAACAAGCAGCATAATGAGTCACCAAATTTTGCAGCAGCAGTATTGCTATTTATAATGGTAGTCGCCTCTCATATCAGGGATTTAAATCTTGTTTCTCTTAATGCCAATTCAGTGGTAGTGACATAGGGGAGATCGGGCTTCACCCTACTTAATTATTTCTAAGTATATTATGACAAAGGTGCCTGCCACTCACCTTTAGCCTTTCTTCGGCCCCATGCAGAGAGGCCCTGAGTGTATGTGTTTGATATATCGCTTGTGAAGCCCACAAGGGCCATGTCATAAAATGTCAGTCCTTCTCTAGGGATGGGGCCTACTGCTGAGCCTGAAGCAGGCGGTGAGGCCATGGTCCTTGCCCTGCCTCTTACTTCACCGGCGGGTTGCTGACATCTGGCCTGTCAGAAGCTTTTGTGGGGCCTAGGTCAAAATGCTCTGTGGGGCCTTGGTTTTCTGGAAGCATACCCACATCATTCAAAAAATGTAAATTAAAAATAAAATATGACTATGACTGTGAATATGACTGTGAATAGAGCATGTAGGTGTATGTCCATGGGAGTGAACCATATGTATGTTTGTGTTTGGTAGTGGGTAGAGGGGTCCAGCATGCGTACTTGAAGTGAACATAATGGTGGTGACAAGGTGCATCATGTGGGGTGCTACTCCAGCTGCACCCCACAGGATGATTGGTAGTTCAAGGGTTGAGTCATGCAGAAAATAGGAGACTGAAGGGGTGTTGAAGAGAGAACGCAGGTACAAAAGTGGTGTGTTGAAATGTATGTTTTATCCAAAGTGAAGAAGGGTGAACAGGTTTTCTTTCTTCAACACGTTTATTAAGTTAGGAGACTCATCTCAGCCTTCGTCCACGTTGCTGCTTCAGGCTCCTTTTCAAATCACATAATTCCCTTCCAGAAGAGCTTTCTCAAACACATTCTAAAGGCATCACCACGTTCCAGTTAAAGCCGTAGTTACCACAATCCTCCCTTTGTTGCAACAACAAAACAACAAACAACCCTTCCCACTAAACATAATAAATGCAAATAAGAGCATTACGACAATACACACGACATTATATATACAACAGGACAAAACATGTTAAAAGATAATCAGAAGTGAAGTGAACTATAACAAAACATGAGGGCAATACATGGATATGTACAAGAAAAATGGATCCCAAAGAATGTTTATGAATACGCATTAATAAATACCTAAATTCTCTCTCGCGCTCTACAGTACTGTTCTAAGTACTTGGGTGCTTTTACATCCCTTTGACTTCTTCTCAACTCTAGCCAATCTCTCTTCAATCCACTCCCCTTGTCATCACTTCTACCACTAGATGTCTCCATTCCTTTATAAACTCTCAATTACACCACTCTGTTCAAATTCCAAACGCACAAGTTGGTCATCTTAACTGCATTGTTAAATAGTTTGATCACTCTGTGACAGGGAGACCTTTCTCCATTAACAAGTCCAGGTTTTCTGATTTTCACCCAATCACCCACTCTTACATTAGTCATCTTTACCCTGAATTCTGTCATTCAGCCTCTCCTTCCTGTTCTTTATCTTCCTCATCTCACTTTTATGACACATCTCTTTACCACCACCCTTACTTTCACATTTTGCATTAACCCGCAAAGGAGACATCACACTGTTGGGCATTCTTCCTTTGAACAGCTCAAATGGAGTCTTACTCGTCACTGAGTGTGGAGTCAAAAGATACACTTCCAATTCTTCAACAAACCTCACTTTTCCACTCCATCTCACAGCATTTGGCTACCTGAATGGTTTCTTTTAATACTCTATTAAAGTGCTCAACCACACCATTGGCCTCAGGATGATAAAAGGTGCACTTATTGTGTATGATGCCGTTTTCAGTTAGGAAACTCTCAATTTCTTTCTAAACCAATTGAAGGCCATTGCCAGTCAACAACACATCCAGTATGCCCTCTCTCCCTATAAGACTCTTAAGGAAAGAGACAACTTCTTTGTTTTCAATTTCACAGGTCCACTTCCACTGGCCACTTCGAAAATATGTCCATCAGAACCAACACATACCTAATATATTCAAAGTCACTTCCTCCCACGGGCCATTCACTTCCTAAGCACCATGGGTTGCCTCTGAGGTTTCAACACCGTCTAACTCAACCCACACTGTATGCAATCCCTAATATACCTTTAATCCTCCACATCCATTCCAGGTCACCAGTACACCATTGTCAACCTTTCCCTAGTTTTAAATATCCATAGATGCTCTTCAGGAACTCTAATCAACAATTCACCTCTTGACAGAGGGAGGCATCAATCTTGTTCCCCTGAACAGCAAACTTTGTTTTTCAGACAACTCATCTTTCAAAACCCAAAACTTTCCACCTTCCATGCTCCCATCATTCTTCCTTCTCCATTCACTATTAAGAAGCTTAAAAACATTTTGAAACACCGAATCACTTTCAATCACTCCTGACTTCTTGCTATCAGAAATCCTTTAATTGAGCAAAGAAAAGTATCTTCTTCTATTTCTCTCTCTTTCCCAAACTAATCATCGCATGATGCCGATCTTGACAATGAATCTGCCACAATGTTCTTTACCCCATCATGTATTCCACAGAAAAACTATATTCTTATAGTGCTATCACACATCATGCTCTATAATGCATCAATGTCCTTCCTGCACAATATCTCCTTCAACAGTTTGTGATCTGTTTTGACTGTGAACTCATAGCCCCACAGAATTGTCCTCAGCTTTATTACTGCTCAATAAATGGCCAACGCCTCTCTTTCAATCACTGAATAATGCATCTCAGTCCCTTTCAAACACCGTGAGGTAAACATAATAGTTCATTTTGACTGACACTCGCCTTGTATCAACAGTGGCCAGTCCTTTCAAGGTTGCATCAGTTATCAAAGTCATCCTTAGGGTTGGGACAAAACTTCTCAGATTAGGGGCTGCAGCCAGTTCACACTTCTCATCTCACACCAATTCCTTACCTTTCTTAAACAACCCCATTATTCCCTCACACCAATTCCTTACCTTTCTTCAACAACCCCATTATTCTTTCACTTTTCCCCGCAAAATTAAGCATAAACTTTCTATAGTACTCGGCCACTCCCAAGAATTTCAAAAGTTCTTCTGCATTCGTGGGTGAAGCCAAAACCCTGATTAGCATCAACGAAACTGGCTTAGGCGTAATTCCTTCTGCTGAGACCTCATGTCCCAAATATTCGATATAAGACTGTTTAAACTTACACTTCTCAAACCTTAATGGTTAAACGAACATCTTCCAATATCTGAGTAATTCCCTCACACCTCTATCATGCTGTTCCTCATCACATCCAAAGAATAACATGTCATCCTGCTACATCTTGATCACTTACAAACCCTTCAACACTCTCTCCATGGGTCGCTGGAAGGCTGAAACCGCAGATAAAAAAACCAAACTGCATCCTTTTTTATCTAGACGTCCCAAAAGGTGTTACAAAAGCAGTAATAATCTTTAGATTTCTCATCCAGCACAATCTGATGGTAAGCTGACTTGAGATCAAGGGAAAAAAAACATCTTAGTGCCACCCAATGCAATCAACATGCCAGCAAACTTAGGAATGCGATACCTCTCCACTACTACACATCACTTCAACTCTCTCTGGTCCACCCAGAACCTTAATTCTCCACTCACCTTTCTAGCTGCTACGACTGGAGGCAACCACTCTATTCCATCCACCTCTCTATAACACACTCTCTTTGCAACGTATCCAATTCTCCGTGCATCTCCTCTCTCACAGAAAATGGAACATTGTGTAACTTGCTACAAACTGGTTGAGCATACTTTCTTATCTTAATCCTGTGCATATATCCTTTCAAACATCGAAGTTCTTTCGTAAATAATGAGGGAAACTTATTCATCATTTTCAATTTATATTTCTCACAAATAATATCATCACCAATGACATGGACACTCCGATCCAAGTCTTTCAAATGTATGAGTGGATCACTATTGGGATCTAACATCAACCCAAGATCTTTCTGGTGATACCGGCTCAATGTGCTATTGCCACGTGACCAGACATACACCTTCCCAGAAATGTACCTTCCTTTGTATTCAACTGCGAGACCTGCAAGACCTCCACTGGCTCCCCGTCGAGAAGAGAGTAACTTTCAAGATACTCACCTACGCTTACAAATGCATCCACAACATTGGCCCCAATATCTCAATGAAAGAATCTCCTTCCATGTACCCAAGAGAAACCTCCGATCCGCAGACCTCGCCCTCCCCGAAACCCTGTGCATCCGCAGAGCCAGAATTGGTGGAAGAGCCTTCTCCTACATCGTGGCAAAGACCTGGAACGATCTTCCTATTAACATCAGATGCACCCCCACTCTGCACACCTTCAGGAAGAGTCTCAAGACATGGCTCTTCAGCTGACTCGGAGCTGCATCTCCCCCCAACACCTTGAGATCCTCATGGGTGAGTAGCATGCTTCACAATTCCTTGATTGATTGATCGATTGATTGATTGATTGAACTAAACTCATGGAATATCCTTCCAGTTTTATGGGTTGACCCCTGTAAGTGTATTGTCTGATGTCAGGCCTTCTGCAACTTTATTTTCCTGTGAAGTTGTTCCTTAAAGAAATTGTTAGACATGATGGGTATTTTAGCACCTGAATCAAAAAAGACCTTCATGCTCTCCACTTCCATCAAGATTTCATCAATAGGACTTTTCGTTTTCCCACCTTCAACTTGCAATATTATCTGACCACACTCAATCTCATCACCACTCTCTTATAAACCTCTTTTACGTTCTCCTTTGTTTGCCTGCTTTTGCATTCACTCTGAAAATGACCCTTCTTCCCACTGCTGCTACACTCAGCTTTCAAGGCAGGACATTCCTTATAAATGGTTTCTATTTTCTAGTTACACTTCTTTTGAGTGCTCATTTTCTTCTCCTGTGAACTACGTTTCTGCTTGACTATATTTACTTGCTATCATTAAAACCTCAAGTGTGGGGTCATCATTTTGACGCAACCCATCTCTGACCTTATCGATGTTGCACCCCAAAATAAATTGGTCCCTGATCCTCTCTTCCACAGTTCCCACAAATCTACATGATGATGCTAGTTTTCTCAAATCAACGATGTAGTCTTCCACAGCCTCACCAATACTTTGTGCCTTCTTTCCAAAGTGATATATTTCTAAAACAGTACTAACTTTTGGTAAATAGTGAATGTCTAATTTCCTTATGCACAGTTAATTTTTAATCAGATTCAGGGCATTGCTATCCGCCAAATCAGGAAGATGATCGAAAACTTCTTGCCCTTCGGGACCCAAAAAATTTAACAATAAAGCTGTCCTCTGCTCCGAGCTTAAAGAAAATCCACATTCTCCAGCATATCGTTCCAACACTTTCTTCCCTTTGCCCCATTTTATACTGGGCTCTCCAGGAAATGGTGAGAAAAATTAAGGTGCAGTAACATTCTGCAACATAAATACATAAATACTCCTACAACTCAGTCCAACCGCAGATTGGATTACCACAAATGCCAGAACACGACTATATGCCTGAGTTCCCTTGTGGAAATGTGGATTTTCCTGATCAGTTATGTCCCCTATCTTGGACCCCAACGGTTCTATGTGCATGTCACAAGTACATGTATGTTCCCTCCAGTTCCAGTTTCCAAAACGCAAACATATGTGCGTCCACCGTCAACATGTTCTCTGTCAGATCCGCCATCAATGGGCTGGATATTCGATTCTTAAGTATGAAAGGCCACCGACTTTATATGGCTAAGTTACTCTATTTTTACAGTTCAGGCAAGTAGGCCCGATTCTGTCCTCAAAGCCTTCCCTGCTCTCTGTCTCTGACAGCTTCAGCTTGAGCTCGCATCTGTATCCATGAACTTTGTCCTACTCCCTGTGCAGCTAACGGTGCCTGCCTCGGCCAGTTTTGCCTGCCTGCCAAGAAGCTGTATTTCACCTTCGAATTATCTACTTTGCTCCTCAGCCGATGCATTCCTGTCCAGTGATTTAGGTAAACATTTCCTTTAGCTCACAAGCAAAGGACTCGGCCTTTCCGTCCTCCTACAAGTAATTCATAGCCCTGTTGCCATGGAAAGTTTTCTGCCCCTCGCATCTCATATAGACACTTAGACGCTTGTACACGCACACAGTCAGTATAGAATAGATTCTGTCCGAGAGTCTCTTCTTGTGGATAACATAGTTCTCTAAACATAGGATGTTAGATATGATTTGGGATTAGGTTGACTTGACCCCCCAGACTTCTCGTCTCCGCATGTAGAGCTAAATGTCAAGTCCCCTTCACCCCCTAGTTGCACGTCAATCACACGTCATGCTGCTGCGCGCGCATCTATGTTAAGTATTATCTTATAGATCCACCTATGTATTACATCATAGCCAATCATGTTCCTTTTTACTCATTATTACACCCATTTTCGGCTACGCACACCAAACGTCAATGTCCTTATCAATTGTTACGCCTACTGTATTCACTTCATTGTGATGTATGTATTATAAAAGTTACTGCTTGTCAATAAAGTATTGTACTTCACTTCCTGAACCCTCGTGGTGACGGAACCTGAAGGCCGCCACTCGAGTCGGCCATTTTGGATGGAATAAAGCCCATTTAGAAACCCTCTTATACCACGGATTCTGCCTCTTGTTATTCTGAGCTATTTTACTTTATTTTAAAGATTCCGTATGAAATTCAGTTTAGGTAAAAAGAATATTTACCACATAATGGCGCCCGAACAGGGACACTTTCTCATCTCACGCGCCGGCGGTGCGTTGCAGGCCCGGTCTCCTGCCACAGCTGGACGGACCATAAACGCGTACCAGCAGGATTTCCTGTAAGCTCCCTCCGGTCAAGCGGGGGCGACTGAGGCTGCGATCAACCCAGACGAGGCGGTGAGAAGTGCGAAGTATCCCGACCAGAGCCTAGCTGAGAGAGCAAGATCCGAGGTATACAGAGGCCCACCAGGTTTTCGAAATCCCGATGTCCAGAGGGTCCGCTGTCCGCAGTCATCGAGTCCCGTTCATTCTCTGAGGCCTTCCGTTTCAAGGAGCTACTCGGTGAGTACCATCGCCGGGGAGGCGTGTTGACAGCACATAGGTTGTGCCGGTCAAGACGGATTTGGGTACACAAATCCGGTCTGCACTGTTTAGCAGTGTATATGTACTGTTTAGCAGTATATCAAGTATTCCGAAGTATTCAGTTATTGTCAAGAATTCAGCTTGGTGATTAGTTATGCAGACTGTCATCATCGTCGGTCATTTTTAAAAATGTTTAATGTTTAAATGTTTAAAGTGTTCAAATGTCTTGCATATTGTGGTATGAATGATTGTTCATTGTTCACCGTTCATTATTGTGTTTTTCGTATTAAGTAAATTCAAGAGTAAGTATCAAATCAGTTGTCAAGATGCCGCTCTTCTCGAAGTTAAGACAGATTACTACCAGAAAAGGGGTGCTTGAAGAAGCAGTTCCTATTCCTCCTAGGGACACTCCAGGGCATTTTATGTATCACAAGCATGGCTTAGATGCCATATTATTTCTTGATTTATGGGTAGACTATACCAAGGGATTACCAGAAAGTCAGAGATGGCCCACAGCAGGGACCTGGGATGCAGAGTGCATCATGAAAGTCGAGGAAGAGTTATGGAAAAGGAAAGTCAGACAGTCACAGAAAGACGCTGTTGAGTTATGGCGTAAAGAATCTCATAGACGTACAGAAAAAGCACGTAGACAAAAGGAGAAGAGTAAAGAGAGTTCAAAGGAAGTTCAAGAAAATATATTAATTGAGGAAGGTATCCGAGTGAAATCAGAACAAGTAGATAGACAAAGAAACGCTCTTATGAGTGGTATGTACCCCCTCCTAGCCGAAGGACTACCTAAGGCTGTTCCAGAAATGCCAAAAGACTTGCCACCCCCATTATTTCCAATTAGGGTACATCCAAAAGGGCATCCCAGAACCGCAGAAGATGTTTTTCTTTCCTCATATCTAGACGACGCAGCTCCCGAGTATGCTAACCCCACACCACATAGACCGTCTGGCGGAGGGGTTCAACGTCAGGATCAGGTATCTGTCCCCGTGCAACAGCAAGTCCCGACGCGAGCTCCGGCAAGCACATCTGTTTCCGCATCTGTCCCCGCAATCGATTCTACAGTGGTATCGACACCTATAGTTGCTGTATCACGTTCGACAAATCCATTCACACCCGACGCCCCTGAAGGGGCCACGGGAGGTGCAAGCAATACTTTTACGCCACCTAGAATAAATAAACTTATTTTTCAAGAATCAGCGCATTCACGTACACCCAAATTCGTAAGTGAACGTACGCTTAAGGAACTCCTTATAGATTGTAGGTATGACCCGGTGATCGGTAAAGAGGACGAAATGGTCCTGGCATCATTACGTATCAGACGAGCCGCCGAGTATTTAGCGAGGTTACCAGGAATGACTACGCATCTAGATAACATATATCATTTTGTCCAAACAGGGCGAAACCCAGAATGTATTAACAGAGCTATGGAATTCCAGAAAGTAGAGATACAGGGGGAACTGTTACGTTTCCTCATAAACTGCGTAATCAGAAATCAAGACCGTCCGGGGGTAGACCCGAATACAATGCTTATTCTTACAAGATGGAGCCAGAATATATCAGAAGGGAGACACGATAAGAAAAACTGTATAATAGCCATGTGCCGAAAAATCCGTAGAGAAATAGAACGTATTCACGAAGAAAGATTGGAAACAGACGAGTTCGAGCAAGATGAAGTATCCGAATCAGGGAATTCCGCAAGACAGTCAGAAACCATAGCATACGTAGGCAGAGGAAGATCCTGTGATAATACTAGATACTTTTCTGATCCCATACACTCAGAATGTCCAAATAATAGCAGAACGTATCCGACGCCTATAATAAATTTAAAGTCTCCTGAACATTTGTTCCAAGCCGCAGATAAAATACTACGAGGACGAAGGGGTTACCATCTCCTCGATTCCCTGGATGAGCAAGAATTAGCCAGATCAGCAGTTCACTGGATGGACAGTTCTGAAAAATACGGTGATGAGACCGTAGCACACACGTTTTTTAACCTTAGTACAGATGAACAACGTTTAGCTGGAATCTATATGATTCAGCAGCTTCTTATACTATATAAGAGCCAACATGCTGACCCTGGTCCTTTACCTGATATATTAATGGAACTACTCACGAACAGATGGAGAGGTTCTAGTAACAAGTTAATTAAAGAAATATTAGTGTCACGTAAACAGTATGTCCTTTTTGTAAGTCCGGATTCTTTCTCGCTGCCCCGCAGAGAAAGAACGCCGTATTATATGGATAGACAAAATCCCTTACGAGAAGTGCACCCAATAAAAGGCGAAGACAATGAGTTTCACCGTGTATTTGTATACACACCCATATCAAAAATTGAATTGTTAGAAATGAAGAAAGTAGTACCAAGTCATGACAAAGACCCAGCGGGTTTCCACCGAGAAATTAAGGACATGTTGCTGATGGGAGAGTATACCTATCCTGATATTATGACGATATTAAAGGTGCTCTTACCTGCTGGCATTTATGAAAAACTGAAAGAAAAAGAGTGGGAAGTGGGAGACCAAAAGATAGATTGGACAGCATTAGAAACGGAAGAAAAGGCCCGAGCTGCAGGTTCAGGGCTCGGGGATAAAGTCAAAGCATTACCAGGTTTACTAGTACAAGTACTGCCACGTTTATTAACTACGAAAAAGGAAGATTGGGGTGCAATCACGGCCTGTAAACAAAAGCATGATGAAGACACAAGTGACTATTATGCCCGATTTGAAAAATGTTTTGGAATAAATAGTGGTATAAAAACAAGTAGTGAGTCGTATCCACATTTATTTGTGACAAAATTAGTAGAAAATGCTTTACCTCCAGTAAAGAATAGAATATTGAAATTCGAGAGTACCTGGCAAAGTAACACTCCGTCACAAATGCTACAAATGTTACAGTATCATCACAATAGAATTAGAGATGAACAAGAACACGAACAAAGACGTATGAAAGATACAAAAATGAAAATGCTAGTGTCTCAGACAGTACCGGCTGAAGGACATAAAAAGGGTACGACACAGTCCGATTCAGCAGGACCGGTAAAAGGGACATGCAATTATTGCAAAAAGCCAGGTCATTACGTACACGATTGTCCAGTTCTAAAACATAATATCGCCATAGGTAAAACACAAGAAAGATCACGGCCACGTAGACAAGATCAGAATGAACAAGGAGCTATGCCGCATTCCCAGGCCATGCCAGCCGCACAACAGCCAATACAGTTTGTGCCAGCTGCACCACCGTTGCCTGTTACTGCCACACAAACCACAACACGACAAATGTATCAGACTGCACAGTATGAATATCCTGAGTATCAGCGTTACGCATGAACCAGCCTAGAGAGGGAAGTTGACTTACCGCTTATCGAGATTCCTGTAGATCAAGAAGGACCCTATGTACATAGTGAATTATTAGGTCAAGATAGAAAATTCTTACTCGATACAGGGGCAAGTCGAACAACTATAAAACGTAGTGAAGTTCCAGGGGCACCCCTCTCAGGCTCTCAAAATGTTTCCCTTGGTTTTTCAGGAAAACCTATTGTTAACGAAGTATCACAGCCTCTTCCACTTACGATAGGACCTTTGACACGAACTACAGATTTATTGCTTACTAAATCATGCCCAGAAAATTTGTTAGGAATTAAAACTCTGAAAGCCCTAGGAGCCATAATATGTTGTTCTCCGGGAGGAATAAGGTTGTTTTTACGTGATTTTAAAGGTCACTATGTGTCTAGAGACATGGATCCCCGACTACAGACTTTACCAGCACATCTATGGGCACAAGGCCCTACTGATGTTGGTTGCATGAACATTACACCATACCGAGTTACACTCAAGGCAGGAGTGGTATTACCACGAATGCGACAATACAAGTTACCGCAAGATGCTGTAGTGGCTTTGCTGAAAATCATTGATGAGTTAATTGCCCAAGGAGTAGTTGTAGAAACAGACTCCAATGTATGTAATTCGCCGATAATTCCGATTCTTAAACGAACTGACCCTACTGCTCCGCCAGTATACCGATTGGTTATTGATTTGCGTGAACTAAACAAGTGCATTGTGCTACAATTTCCTGTGGTCCCCGATATATCATCATTATTGACAGCAATTGATTCCGAAGCAACATTCTTTACTGTAATTGATCTCAAGAATGCCTTCTTCAGCGTCCCAATAGATCCGGAAAGCCAATATTTGTTCGGATTCAGTTTAAATGGGCGCAGCTTTAAATTCTCACGCGCTCCCCAAGGATTTACAGAAAGCCCCAGCATCTACAGCCAAGCACTGAAACGAGAACTTGACAGTATCCACATGCCAGTCAATACTGCACTGCTTCAATATGTCGATGATCTGCTGATCACCGCGAGAAGCGAACCTGAATGTGAAAAGGCTTCTCTGACAGTTTTACATTTTTTAGCCGACAAGGGGCACAAAGTGTCTCCTTCTAAGCTGCAATTCTGTGTCCAGCGAGTTATTTATCTTGGTCACTCGCTGTCCAAGGAGGGAAGGCAGCTTACACCAGATCGCATCCAGTTAATTGCTAACATGTCAATACCCCAGACACAAAAGGAGGTGCGGGCTTTCATAGGCCTCACTTCATATTGTAGGCAGTGGATCCCTCAGTACGCATTTCTAGCAAAACCACTCATTCAGCTAACCACACAGGAGGCAGCCACATCGACTGTTCTCCCTTGGACTCAGGAACATACACAAGCTTTTGAAAGCTTAAAGGAAGCTTTATGTCAAGCACCTGTTTTAGCAACACCATGTTATAGCAAACATTTTACACTCTTTGTCACAGAACGCGAAGGTACTGCTTTGTCAGTACTCACACAGGAACAAGCAGGATCACGCAAGCCATGTGCTTATTTTTCCAGTACATTAGATCCCGTAGCTCAGGCTTTGCCCGCGTGCCTGAAATCAGTGGCAGCAACAGCTTTAGCAATCAGACAAAGCGATACCATAGTGTTAGGACATCCATTGACAGTACAAGTACCACATGCAGTAGAAGTTCTTGTGAACCGAACACAGACACAACACTTGACCATAGCAAGACTTACCGGTTATGAACTGACATTGTTTCAGCCACACATAGAGATCCGACGGTGTAATACATTGAATCCTGCTACACTATTACCTGTAATTGGAACAGACCCACTAGCTCATGATTGTGTTGAAATTATTGAAATAAAGACGAAACCTAGACAAGACTTGACAGACGTTCCATTGTTAGACCCAGACCTGACGTTGTATGTAGATGGATCGTGCATGAGAGCAAGTACAGGAGACTTAGTGGCCGCGTATGCAGTCACAACAGACACTGAAGTTATTGAGACAAATTGTATAGATACTTTGTCAGCCCAAGCAGCAGAACTTATTGCTCTAACACAAGCCTGTATTCAAGCCACAAATAAGAAAGTTAATGTATACACTGACTCACGTTATGCATTCGGAGTTGTACACGACTTCGGCGTGCTGTGGCGAGAGAGAGGTTATTTAACCTCCCATGGTGCCCACATTCAGCACGGAACCCTCATTCATGCCTTGTTAGACGCAATACATCTACCAACTGCCATATCGATTATGAAATGTAAAGCACACACGAAGGTTACTGATATCATTTCTCAAGGCAATGATTTAGCTGACAGAACAGCTAAACAGACTGTTCAGAATCGCACATTAGACATGACAAAGCCAATAGTTCAGACACCAACACAGTGTATGACAATTAAGGATCCCGCACTTGACGTAATTGACATACAGACACATGCTACTGCAGAAGAATTAAAGAAATGGACTGAACTAGGAGGGATCCAGACAGATCAGGGATGGATGACGAAGGAGAAATCTGTATGGTTTCTTCCTGACTCTATGGTCCAAGCCATTATAGCTACAATTCACAGCCCAGCGCATTTAGGAGAGAAAGCTATGCTAGATAGCATTCAACACATTTGGTTCAATAAACATTTACGAGCAGCAGCTAAACAAAAGGTCCGTACCTGTATGATATGTTGTCAGTTCAACCCGGGAAAAAGTGTTCCCGTAGAACAGGGTGGATTCCAGACTCCTGATCATCCTTTTGAAGTGCTCCAAATGGATTATATCCAGATGGAACGATGTCGAGGATTCAAATATGTTCTGGTAGTTGTCTGCGCTCTCTCCCGATGGACTGAGGCGTACCCAGTATCAGATTACACGGCCCCGACTACTGCCAAACAGTTAGTTCGAGAATTCTTCCCACGGTACGGTTTACCACGTGTTGTATATTCAGATAACGGCCAGCCTTTCTCATCCGAATTAATGAAACATGTCTCACTTTTGTTGGGATATCAGTGGAAATTCCACTGTGTCCGACACCCCGAGGCAGCAGGTCTCGTGGAACGACATAATCAAATTTTGAAAATCAGATTGTCTAAAATATGTAAGGAGAAAGGTGTTGACTGGATAGTAGCATTACCAGTTGCACTATTTTACATAAGAATGGTAGCACACTCTCGAACAGGGCTATCCCCGTATGAGGTGATCTTCGGAAGACCACCAAATATGTGGGGGACGCCTATACCACGTAAAATAACTGATGTTAATTGTAATATGCTGACAGATTACTTGGCTTCCTTGATGTCTGCACTACAATCTTGTCGTTCACAGGTAGCTGCAGCTTTTCCTGACAACACTGAGGTGAAACCCCATGACGTTGCTCCGGGGGATCTGGTGTTTGTGAGGAATTTCGATCGGAAAACCCAATTGGAGCCCAGGTGGAAAACACCGAAGCTAGTCCTGCTGACCACAAGAACAGCCGTAAAAGTGGAGGGCCGCAAAGGATGGATACATTCCAGCCACGTTAAGAAATTTCATGGACTATCCTCGGATATAGACACTGTGCCCTGCACTCCCTCACAGACTGATTCAAAACTTCCCTTTGTTGAAAGGAATGACTCTCAGAACTATAAATTAAAACTTAGGCCCAAACAGTCGAGCAATTTGATTGTTTAAGTCCTCTCCAAGGTGAAGCGGTTGAATTGTCTCTGACATGTATCCCTTGGACCTGAGTAGAGAAAATACCAGAGAAATGTTGAAACGACAGGCGTATTGTAAATCACTGCGTAGCTACTGTGTGAGGACATTATTAATTCTGTTTTTATTGAGTGTTTTAATAATCATTACGAGTGTGATTTTGCACATATATCATCCTATTTCTAGACATGTTTATAATATTACTGCTGAACATTCTTTTAGTGACCTACCGCCACATGAATTATCTTATAGACTTGCGCTGCGCAATAACACTTTCATTAGTATGTTACATCATTCCCATCAGACTAGTAATGCCACCAATTGTTGGGTGTGTGGCCGACTCCCTCCCTATCAGAATAACAAAGGAGTTCTGCCTTTCTTTCCACATCCGTTCACACACAATGGCTCCTGTGGAGCATGGTTTAGTTTACTAAATTCCATAGACCCAGACACAGCAGTTTATCAACAACATTGGATATGGGGAAATCTGAATCTAGTTTTATCCAAAGTCTGTCATCCTAATAAGGAGGGTCGCCCCAGTAGAACAGGAACTGATCTAGAAAATGAAGTGTATAAATTAGGTAATTTTACACCTAATCTTATGATTCTGAATGTCAAATCCGAAGTTGAACTAATTCTGCCCACTATGTCAGTATTTCCAGTTAAGGGTGAATTATGTGTAAGAAAAGTTGGTTCCATACATATGGGCCATAGCCAATGCGTTACTACAGTAGAATATAGTGATCAAGGTAAATCTTCATTTAGAGCTTCTCGCCATTCTTACTTTATATGTGGTCAGACGGCATATATGCGTCTGCCTCTAGATTGGGATGGTACCTGTTACATAGCATTCCTTCTGCCACCTGTTTTCCTAGCTCCCCCTGATTATTATCGGAATGTTCATTTAGTACACAATAGAGAGCGAAGAGATCTCCCAGTTGTCGATTATACTGAGACGGCATGGGACAAGTATGTAGATTTCAATAAAGGTATCTTTCCCTATATAGGTACAATATCAAATAGTAAGCTGATACGTAGACTAACCAAGACTCTTGAAGCTGTAGTAAACGAGACTATAGCCGCCCTAGGCAATCTGACAGAGGAACAATCAGTGATGAGAATTGTTGTTCTCCAGAATCGTCTTGTCCTTGACGTCATCCTGGCCGATAGGGGCGGAGCTTGCAGGGTCATCGGATCCAGCTGCTGCATATTCATACCAGAAAATTCGCCATCTGTATATAAAGCTATAACACGCCTTCATAAGATTGTGAGCCAGATACACGAAAATCCAGGCACTTGGACGTGGTCCGGGTGGTTTTGGAGTGTGATATCAGCCTGGGGATGGAGAGTTCTATCCTTCCTAGGTATTGGCCTTCTTATGCTCTTCAGTTGTTGTTTATGCCTGCAATGTGGACCAGCGATTTGTGGTTTGTGTGCCACATCATGCATTCCATATCAAGGTTCTCGTTCAAAATGCCGGAAGAAGAAGGAAGAAGAAATGATGCTCCATGAGCAAATCGATGGAATGATGAAGATTGATATCTCTTGAAGGGCAAGTAGGGGACAAGGAGGGAATGTGGAAATGTGGATTTTCCTGATCAGTTATGTCCCCTATCTTGGACCCCAACGGTTCTATGTGCATGTCACAAGTACATGTATGTTCCCTCCAGTTCCAGTTTCCAAAACGCAAACATATGTGCGTCCACCGTCAACATGTTCTCTGTCAGATCCGCCATCAATGGGCTGGATATTCGATTCTTAAGTATGAAAGGCCACCGACTTTATATGGCTAAGTTACTCTATTTTTACAGTTCAGGCAAGTAGGCCCGATTCTGTCCTCAAAGCCTTCCCTGCTCTCTGTCTCTGACAGCTTCAGCTTGAGCTCGCATCTGTATCCATGAACTTTGTCCTACTCCCTGTGCAGCTAACGGTGCCTGCCTCGGCCAGTTTTGCCTGCCTGCCAAGAAGCTGTATTTCACCTTCGAATTATCTACTTTGCTCCTCAGCCGATGCATTCCTGTCCAGTGATTTAGGTAAACATTTCCTTTAGCTCACAAGCAAAGGACTCGGCCTTTCCGTCCTCCTACAAGTAATTCATAGCCCTGTTGCCATGGAAAGTTTTCTGCCCCTCGCATCTCATATAGACACTTAGACGCTTGTACACGCACACAGTCAGTATAGAATAGATTCTGTCCGAGAGTCTCTTCTTGTGGATAACATAGTTCTCTAAACATAGGATGTTAGATATGATTTGGGATTAGGTTGACTTGACCCCCCAGACTTCTCGTCTCCGCATGTAGAGCTAAATGTCAAGTCCCCTTCACCCCCTAGTTGCACGTCAATCACACGTCATGCTGCTGCGCGCGCATCTATGTTAAGTATTATCTTATAGATCCACCTATGTATTACATCATAGCCAATCATGTTCCTTTTTACTCATTATTACACCCATTTTCGGCTACGCACACCAAACGTCAATGTCCTTATCAATTGTTACGCCTACTGTATTCACTTCATTGTGATGTATGTATTATAAAAGTTACTGCTTGTCAATAAAGTATTGTACTTCACTTCCTGAACCCTCGTGGTGACGGAACCTGAAGGCCGCCACTCGAGTCGGCCATTTTGGATGGAATAAAGCCCATTTAGAAACCCTCTTATACCACGGATTCTGCCTCTTGTTATTCTGAGCTATTTTACTTTATTTTAAAGATTCCGTATGAAATTCAGTTTAGGTAAAAAGAATATTTACCACACCCTCCTGAAAAGAAAATAACAATGTCAACACCGCACACAGGTTCAAAAAAAAGAGACAAAAGTTAAGTGTTGTTGATCATGATTTTACAGGTGTATCTATCACCATGGGGAAGTTAATGTAGGCATACATTTAGAAAGGTTTGCCCATCACTGTGAAATAATTAATACAGGCACAAAGCTTCACATGTGTGCCTATCACCGAGTACGAGTTAGGCTTACTTTTTTTCCCCAAAAAATACTTGACGGAGAAGTCTTCCTGCTAAAGTGATGCATCCCAATCCTCTTATTACCAGCGTGATCCTTGTCCGATGACACAGATTCCTGAGAAATTACTTTGGTTCCTCAAGGTGTTTCTGTGATGAAGAGACCAATTTACAAAAAATAGTACGGCTGAGACCACAACCATTTAGCATGCTTTCGAGAGGAAATATAGCTTGTTTCCTTAGCATGATGACGACACAGTAGATACGATCGGCATTACTTACACTGGAGATTCATCATGTTTTTCGCCCCTAAATGATGCTCTGATGAGCACACTGCAGCTAACATCCGCTGGACTCCACACTGGAGAGTGTGCGGGGGCTGGCCACGCAGAATACCACAAGGTGGTCACAGAGTTGTGCTACTGTCCCAACTGCATGTAGACGCACCCAATCACCATGACATAGTCAAAGGTGAGTCATGCAGCTGGCCAAGAGACGATGGTGCACCTGCTAATAAAATGTAATAGAACTTCACGATGGATCCTCCACTTTACTCACGTTTTCACTTGGAACTGCACAAGCACCAAATACACTTACACCCCTTTTCCTTAAGTGGGTTGAAATGGCACACCAGGCCAAGCCATCACTTCACCACGTTATTGAGATGAGAAAACTCCTTTCTGACAGTTTCCATCATCACCAATGTTGAAATGTATGGATAACTCGCTTCCATTCTTTTTTTTTTTTTTTGAAAAACCTTTATTACAATTTCAGAGAAATACAAGTATGGGCCTACAACCAACAGGCCGGCCGCTAAAATGCAGTGTAATCCTAGGTACAGCTGAACATTCACGTCGATGAAGCAACAAAAAAGGGTCACTGGAGAGTTAATCATCGCAGTCGGCTGCAGCCGCCGTCCATTAACAAACAAGAAAGGTTTCATATTTTTAAGGAACGAAAAACAGCAAACACACAAGGCAGAGGAAATTAATAGCAGTAGCATGTGCCCCTCGTATCGAGGGAGTAAACCAACCCGGGTAGACAGAGGGGGAGGGGGGCAAGGCCCAAGAAACCAAATTCGCATGTCGCAGGAGCATACAGGAATGCGCGGGCTAGGGAGACAGAGCGGCATCTATCTCACGCGTCTGAGGCGGGGCGCATATACCTCCACGATAGGAGTTCCAGGGACCCCACACCTTAATCCACTTCCCAGGCTTGCCTCTCACCACATACACCGTTTTCTCTCTGAACATACACCAGTCCATGTGTTCTTTCCACTCGGAGACCGTGGGTGACCTCTGGGAGCCCCACAATTGTGCAATGTCACGCTTCGCTACCATATAGCCCAGAGTCACCCACTGCGTCTGCGTCGCATTGTAATCAGTCGGCTCCCAGACATTCAACAAACATCTGCGTGCCTCCGGCAACAAGGCAACATGCGTGACTTCTTCTAACACCGCATGCACTCTGCACCAAAACCGAGTCACCTCTGGACACTCCCACAGGATATGGAGGAAACTCCCCAGTAGTCCACAGCCTCGCTTACACAAACCATCCACCGAATATCCCATACGCATCAAACCAGGCCCCGTGACGTACACTCTATGGAGTATCTTAAGCTGGACGAACCGCAATCGGGCTGGGATAGCCACCTCTTTCGGGGAGGCCACCGCTGACACCCAATCCTCGTCGTCCAGTTCTAAACCGTTGGCAATCCATGTCTCCCGCAATGAAGCCAGCAAACCCATCCGATCATTAATAAGCTTCTTGTAAATCAGCGAAATGGTGCTATCCGGCACATAGCCGTCCAAGATCCTGTCCTCCAACGGGGAATGCTCCGGAATAGCCGCCACGTCCGAAAACACGGAACACAAGGCATGATGAACCTGTGCATACCGATAGTATTCCCTATCATTCAACTGATATTCAGTTTTCAGCATGTCGAACGTCTTAAATTTCCCTTTCGTCCAGAGATCCCCTACCGTGCTGATACCAATGGTATCCCACTTCTCAAAGCCTTTCGTACTATACAGATAGCCCAAACGCTGGGATGCATACAATGGCGTAGCCCGAGTCAAGCGATCCCTCCACCCCATCGCCGCATTTGCTGCATGCCACACCTGTACCGCGACCCGCGTCGGGCCCGTCAACCGCGCATCAAGGGACCCCGAGTATAGTGCTCGATTATAGTCTCCGCCCGGCAATAGCAATTTGTCCATCTCAAAAGCCGGGTTCAAAGCAGGGCCATACATCCCGTGATTGACGGCAGCCAACTGGGAGGCCCAGTAGTATCGCTTAATGTCAGGGAGGGCGACCCCCCCCATCATACCACGGTAGGGTTAGTTTGGCAAGAGCAATCCGCGGCCGCCCATCCCAAAACAATCGACGCTGGAGACACTCCACTTCCCGAAAATAACGGGCCGGTACTACGTCCATGGTGTTCTATAGGGCGTACAAAAAGCGTGGCAGCGACATCATTTTGAACAGTGCTGCCCAGCCAAGTGGCGAGAGCGGCAGCCGCCGCCAACCCGCCACATCCGCCCTTAGGCGCTGAAGGGGGGGGAGAAGATTCCGTTCGTAGCGGGCCACCGGGTCCAGTGTTATAAAAATTCCCAAATACGTGAATCCCGACATCGCAATCTGGATAGGGCACCCCGGCGGAAGGGGGGGAGCCTCCCCGGAAAGAACGTATACACAGGACTTAGCCCAGTTAATGACCAATCCGGAATTGCGACCAAAGGAGCTCAAAACATCCACCAACACAATGAGCGATTTGCGCGGTGATGCAAGATACAAAAGGATATCGTCCGCGTATAGGGAGACCCGATCCTCGTATTCCGGCGTCCATCTAAGGCCACGCATCGAGGGTTCCCACCGCAACCACTCCGCAAGGGGCTCCAAACAAAGCGCAAAGAGAAGAGGCGACAGCGGACATCCCTGTCGGGTGCCCCTGCCCAAAACAAAGGGAGCCGATACCCGTCCGTTGACCACCACCTGTGCCAGTGGATTGTCATAAAGCAATTTCACCCAACCGATAAACCCCGGGCCAAAACCAAACTTCGCCAATGCTGCCCAGATGTATGGCCATTCCAAGGTATCAAACGCCATGGTAGCGTCCAAGGACGCCAAGATGGCCGGCTCACGAATGAATGGCGCGCGAGCAAGGACGCCATGCAATCGCCGCAGGTTCAAAGCGGTATTGCGATGGGGTATAAAGCCGGATTGATCCTGATGAATCAGGTCGCCCACAACCCGGATCAGACGATTGGCCAGTACCTTGGCGAGGATTTTGGGCTCCGCGTTTAACAAGGAGATGGGCCTGTAAGAAGCACACCGATCCCGCGGCTTCCCCTCCTTATGGATAACAACAATAGTAGCAAGACGTTGGTCAGAGGGGAGGGAGCCCGCCGCCCTAGCCTCAAGGAACATGTCCCGGAGATATGGCGCAATAACATCTGGGCGCAACTTGTATAATTCGATGGGAAGTCCGTTAGGACCCATGGCCTTACCCGAGGCAATAGAGCGAATGGCCAAAGCAATCTCATCTGGCGACAGGGCCGCATCCATCAATACTTTATCCTCATCAGATAGGGAAGGCAGAGTAATGTCTCGAAGCAGCAGTCGAGAGTCTTCCTCCGAGCGTTCTGAGACCGGAGAGTAGACCCCGTGAAAATACTCCGCAAAGCAATCAACTATATCACCGGGGTCCGTCACACGCACACCGTCCACCCTCTCAACCTCCGGTACCACTCGACTCGCTCTCTCCTTCTTATCCAACCAAGCAATCAATTTCACGGCCTTATCACCCATATCGTACAAACGCCCCTGTTGCTCCCTGCTCATACTACTAGCAGATTCAGTAACCAGCGCCTTATAGTCGGCCTGCTTGAGCTCCAACACATGCAATCTGTCATCCGTAACACCTTGCTCCAAATCACTCTCCAACTCAGTGATCTCATTTTCTAGCCGAACAACCTCCTGCGCAGCGCATTTTTTGGTGTAGGAAATGAGAGATAGGGCCTGGCCCCAGAGCACTGTCTTAAAGGCCTCCCAAAGGGAGATGGCGGAAGACACCGACCCCACGTTGTCATTAAAGTAGTGTTCCAGAGACTTAACCAGGTCTGCACGAATCGTGGGGTTTCGTAGGTACCAGGGGTTGATCGGCGCCACCCTCCCCTCCGCCCCCAGGGCGATATCTAGGTGTAACAAGAGGGGGGAGTGTTCTGATATACCGCGTGCCAAATGTCGCACCTCCCCGATCATCCCAGCTTGGGCCGCAGGCACTAGCATATAGTCAAGCCTCGAAAGACTACCATGGGCCCCGGAATGGAAGGTATACTGCGCCTGTCCAGGGTGTTTCAACCGCCAGCAATCTATCAGTCCCAGGGTATCCAGAAAGCCCCCCAGCCAGTTCTGGGCCCGAGGGAGGTCCCTAGGGGGGTATCGATCCTCAACTCCGGAAACCACAGCGTTAAAGTCCCCCCCCAGGACCAACACCCCCCCCGGAAGCCCAAGCAGCAGGCGTCCCAAATCAGCATAGGTGGCCGTCTGCAGGCCCGGCGGCACGTAGACCGTGACCAGCGTAATCAACCTACCCTCCCACCTCCCCACCAGCGCAGTGTAGCGCCCTCTGTCGTCGTGGAGCACCTCATCCACCACCAACGGGAGAGAGGTCCTGACCAAAATGCCCACTCCCCTCGAGCCAGAGGTGAAACCAGAATGGGCCAGAAGGTGATACCCTCGTCTGTTCATGGCATGGAAAGAGTTCCCTATGAGGTGTGTTTCCTGCAGGAACACAATGTCAGGCGAAATACGTTTCAAGAACTGCAGGACTACCCCCCGCTTTATCCTGTCCCCCAGCCCATTCACATTGCAGGAAAGAAGTTTCAGCCCCCTACCCCCCATCCCTCCCAACACAAAACATCCCCCTCGCGGGGAGCACAATCATAGTAGCACAACATGAAATATTACCCTGCCTTGTGAAACAAACAAACAACCCCCAACCCCACCCCATCAACCCCAACAAAACTCCCACCTCCCTGCACCCCTGCGTGAGCCCAAACAGCCCCCCCAACCTGCAGTGTGCCTGTCGCCCCAATATAAAATTCACTACAGAAAGGACAAAAAAAGAACCCCAGAAGGAGGAAAGGGCCCCAGCAAGCCCCCCGCAACCTCCAAACACCACGGGGCAAAGTGTCACAAACTGGAGTCCAGTGCAGCCACAGGTGCAAAACGTTACCAGTGCAGTCCAGCGCCAAAATCACAGTTCCATTCCTACTCCGTCAAACCCTCTCCGCTCTCCGTCATCCGACCCTCCGGCTCCCGACTCTTGGGCAGGGCATCCAGCCACTCTCCCCCCGCCTCCGGCCGGTTGAAGAAGTGTGAGCGACCATCTAGCTCGACCCGCAGCCTAGCCGGGAATAGCATTGCATACTTGAACTCCATGTCTCTCAAGCGCCGTTTGATGGCCGAGAAACCCATCCGTTGCTTTTGAACCGCTTGCGTAAAGTCTGGGTAAAAGCTAACATTAGAGTTCTCAAATCGTAATGGCCCAGCCACCCTCGACGCCTGCAGGATAGTGTCTCTATCCCGAAAATTAAAAAGTCGGGCAATGATCGGCCGCGGGGGGGCACCCACCTTAGGCGCACCCCCTGGAACCCCGTGGGCCCGTTCCACAGCGAAGAACTTGCTCAGCCCTTTGGGTGCTAGATGAGTCACCACTAGATCCTCCACAAAGAGATCCACAGCAGACTCCTCCGATCGTTCGGGCACGCCGATAATGCGGACGTTGTTCCGCCTGGCCCTGCCTTCAGAGTCCTCGAGGCGACGCTCAGTCAGGTCACTAGCGAGCTGCAACCTCCGCACCGTCGTCTGCAAAGCGGCCACATCTACCGTTAGGCTCGACGCCGCTTGGGCCAACGAGTCGACCCGGTCATTGGTTTTCGACAGGTCCGCTCTGACCAAGGTGGCATCAATCAGCACCGAGTCCAATTTGTTGGCCAGAGTATCCAGTTGCTGGTTCACAGTCACCTTCATCTCCTCAATGGCCCCCATGACATCCAGCAGAGTCAATTCGGGTGATGCGCCCGAGGCCTCCTTGGGCGGCTCAGGCGATTTACGTGATCCACTAGGGGATCCCTTTGGCTGCGCATAGCGGTCCAAATTGTTGGCCTGGGAATAGGCTCCCCTCCGGGTAGATTTGGGTTTCAGCTTGTCGCCATCCACTCTTGTCGTCATCATCGGCGATCAGCAAGGTCAGCACCCTCCAGCACCCGGAGGAAGGCCAGGAGATCCGGGCCGCTAGCTGAAGTAGGCCCGTTTACAGGTCAAGACTAGGCTTTGCACTCCGTACTCGGCGCAGCTCTCCCGATGTCTCCTCATCAGTTTCAGTAGATCAACTCGAAACCGAAAGTGAAAGTACGGGGTCCGGGGCAGGCCCAGCCTGGCATGCCGCTGTTGTTCACTTCGCAGCCGGGCACCTCACCAACCCGAGTCCGGGACCAAGGCCGGAGAAGGCCGCAAACTTCAGATCGCCAAAAAAACCGGTTCCCGGAGTCCAATTTCGATTTGGAAAACGAGTGGCACCTTAGCGCAAGATCATAAACAAAAGCCCGTCGAAAAAATCAGGATTATGACAGGATAGACGTGGGAGGTTGCGGAGGCCCTCGGGAGCCACAAGCCTACGTGGCCATCTTGGTTGCGCGCTAGGCTCCTCCCCCTCGCTTCCATTCTTGACGCATCCTTCACCACAGTCACCTTTCCTGATCAATAGAATTACACAGAGGTCATACCCTTCCTCAAGAAACCCTCCGTTGACCCAGGAAAACTCAAGAACTACTTACCCATCTCTCTCCTCCCCTTCCCCACCAAAGTCCTCAGGAAGGCCATCAACCACCAGCTCACCGATTGCCTGGTGAGCAAAAATCTTCTGGACAATTCCCAAACCGGCTTCTGCACCAACCACAGCACCGAGACTGCCCTGATCACCACCACCAAGAACATCAGGTCCCTCCTCAACCACGGAGAGACAGTGGCCCTGATCCTCCTTGATCTCTCAGCCATGTTGGAAATCGCATCCCACCACACCCTTATTAATAGGGTTTACCACATCAGGATCCAGGGAGACACCCTCAAATGTATCACATCCTTCCTCATAAAATGAACCCTAAAGATTAATCTGCCACCTTTCACTTCTGAACCCAAAAGCAACATCTGCTGCATCCTTCGAGGTTCATCCCTCAGCTCCACCCTGTTCAACACATACATGACGCCCCTGGGTGACTTCATCAGATCACACGGCCTCAACATCATATCCTAAGCAGATGATACCCAGCTCATCCTCTTGCTCCCAGAAGACGCCTCCACCACCAGGACCAACAACACAACTCCATGACGAGTGGCGCGGACTAGATGAAGACCAACTGCCTGACGCTCAACATGGAGAAGACAGGTGTGCTGATTTTTGGGAACAACACCTCCTCATTGACGACGTCTAGTGGACCTCCGAACTCGGACCCACACCGACATACCACGCCCGCAATATCGGCATCATTCTGGACAGCAAACTCACCATGAAATGCAAGATCAACACATTCTCCTCCTGCATGCTCCAAAAGATCTTCAGATGGGTCCCTGTCTACACCAGCAAAGCTGTTACTCAAGCCCTAGTCACCAGTCGGCTGGACCATGGCAACACGCTCTACGCAGGACTCATCTCCCAACTCCTGAAGAGACTCAAGATGATACAGAACTCAGATGCCAGGCTCATCCTCAATCTTCCTAAATGGACCCACATCACCCCCACCACTGGCTCCCCATCCAGAAAAGATGCAAATTCAAGATGTTGACACATGCCTACAAGGCCCTCCACGACCAAGGACCAGCATATATCAATCACCGCCTAAACTTCCACCAATCCTCCAGAGATCTGCTGTCCGCCTCCCTCGCCCTTGCTCACACTCCTTTCATTCTCTGAAGCAACTGTGCCTCACCACCTCGTCCTGAAACGGCTTCCCCTGCACCTCCGAACATCATCCTCTCTCCCTGAATTCAGAAAAGGACTCAAGACCTGGCTCTTCGACTGATCCTAGAAAGAACCCAGAACCTGGATACCCTCACAGGTGAGAAATCGCACTCTACAAATCCGAGTTGATTGATTCGAAGTGAAGAAGGACAAACAGGTTTTCTTTCTTCAACAAGTTGTTAGGAGACTCACCTCAGCCATCCATCACGCTCCTACTTCAGGCTTCTTTCCAAATCACAACATTCCCTTCCAAAATAGATTTCTCCAACACATTCTGAAAGGCAACACTGCATTCCAGTAGATGCCTTAGTTTACACTGGGTGTCCCTCTATAAATAACAAAGTGATGAATAAATTAACCTTCAAAGAGGGACCTCAACCAAGTGAGGGCTGAACAAGAGATGAGAAGCAGTTAATTCCATGATTTTGTAACTGCACTGGTGATTCTGAAGTTTATCTATATGGGAGACCAGAGTACCGGAGGGGAGGGCACTCTCTGGGCTGCCAGGTTGTTTTTAATGGCTGCAGTTACAGTTAGGCCTCTGGGACAATTTGAAGATGTGCTCTGAAGATCCGTTTCATCCTTGTTACACACTAGCCCTGTTGTTGTACAGTCCTCAAATTCTTAAGGTGCTCTATATTTGAAAGCATCATTAGAAGTCTACGTTTAATGAGGAATCTACACTAGCAAACAAATATGCGCACACACCCGCTTTTCACCTACGACCATTTGTAGCAGCAGAAGTCAAGTACATCTCCTGTCTTAGACAGGTGGCTGCGCTCTGCTATGGGTGCATGTAGTTCTCTTCCCCACCATCCTTCTGTTTTCACTCTAATTGTCAAAAAATATGGAGTGGTGAGGACGGGAGAACTATGAAAGGATGAATCCTCCTCTTCCTCCTTCATTCACCATCTCTCCTTCTTTTGCCATTCCTCACCAGCCCTCTCATTCTCCCTTTCATCCTTCCTTCTTTTTCTTTACTCCTAGCCTACTCTGTTCCATAGAATTTAGAGGATTCTACATTACATGACAGAGGTTATTGCTGGGCTAAGGAGGATTGACTAGCCTATCTACTAGCGTAGAGAAAATCTACTTTATAAATTTTGTTAGAAATTACATTTTGTGGTGCGGGATGCTCTAGTATCCTCAAGGGCTAGAAGAATCTGGGCTATCAGAAAGTTCTCTGTCCTTAGCTGTAACTACAGCATCTTACAGGTGTTCCTTGAGCACGTGACTAGTGAATCCTGTTAAGATTTGTTCATTAACTGTTTAAAAACATTGCTAAAAAAAGCCTAACATGCTAGTCTCTCTCCTTAGATTTTCACTGAGAAATTCCTTTGGGCTTCATTTAATTTATAGCCTTGTCTTAGTTACGACAAAAAAGTTTAAAATTAATTTACACAATTGACATTACTCTTCATGGTACAATATAATATCAGAGAACTGAAATTATATACATGCTTTTGAGAATATACTCGAGTGAATTCACAGAGTGGTGAATTAATTCTATATGTGGTGTCAGGGTGTGCCGGTCTTATGATTTTCCAGACTGCCCTCTGTAAGGAACCCCTCTGTCTGGATCCCCGTTTGCAAGCTCATGGCCAGAGTGGCGGCCATTTTCAAACCAACCTTTCAGAATAGTGAAGGTAAGCATTACGTTCAGGGAAAGTGAGAAATCGGGAAGAGCACGATTGGTTTTATTTTTTAACCTGCAATATCGCTTGGTGCTAGAGCTCTCCTAGGTTACTTTTTGGCTTTGTCAGCAACAAATAAAGCTATTCAGAGGTAGATCGAAACTATCCTGCACTAGGTTAATTTGAGAAAGTATTGTTCAGTGCCTCCAATATCTTTAAAATCTAAATAATGGCTCCACATCACATTTTATTGAAATACTACAGTTTTCCACCATTTTTTAAAGTTTTCTTCAAGGGGACGTCCCAACACCCCTCCAGAAGTTAATGCTTGCTGAGCATTTCGATAAAGTATGCAATATGTCATTAAACACCAGTTCCAAAAATACATCAGTACTGTCCTGCACACCTCTGGGGAAAATATTAGTACCTCACACATGTGTCCTAAAAATTGCTTTCTGGTTGGCTGTAGGATGGAACAATGCAGGGAAATTCTCTGTATGCCTTTACATTGCATTTACTACCTAACGCATGAGCTTTTACAACGTATGCCTTTACTACGCATTGTTTATATATATTTTTACATATATAAACAATTTATTTGTGGGGGGAGACCCCCCCACACCACTGAACTTACCTTAAATGAATAGTAAATGCATGCGTTGTAAAGGCATAAACGTTGTAAAAACACGCCTGATAAAAAACGCGAAGTACAGGCACAATGTGGTAAAAACCTCGTTGTAAACACTGTTTCCCGGGGAGGTGGGCAGGGTCACTGTGGACAGGCAAGATGGGCTCCCTTGAATCACATGGATGCCTTTGTAGGGAAGCACATTTGTGCGGGGCAGTTCTCTTGCATGGACCTCATACAAGCCAAATGATGAAGGTTACAGATCCCTCTTAGCGCCGCTGTTCTATAAGGGAGCCGTGCCTCACCTAGGGACTGTCTCACAAACCCACATTTTATCCAATGGTCACATGCAACTGTTTCGTTTTTGTGCTCTGCCCGGAAATGACATTGCATGACATGGAAGGCATGATTAAACAAATACTAAATACGCCTCAAATGACTTTGAGAAGTGCACAAAAGTTGCTCATTATTATGAATTGAAAATGACGTCACAGCAGAATTTAGAATTAGCTGTTAAAAGCAATCTCACTTGGGGTGCTATCTAATCTACCAAGCAGTGGTACATAAAGTGTGTCTAATTCGTCTGTTTTGTTTACTGACCATTGTTCATTTTTAATCCGCGCACCACAAAGTTTCCGACACGGCATCAAATCATTTCAGCCAAATTTAAGACTTAATACACAATAACATGTTGCTGATTTCAGTCAAGGGATTCTCTAGTTTCCAGATGTTTAAAATAAATCTTAGTAGACAGAGCAAGCCATCATTTACCCAAACACTGGATAATCCCCAGCAGGGGGTGATAACAGACAGCTATGAAAAACAGTCAGTGCAGCTCTTCACAGGGGGCGCGAGGAGGGAATCAAAACAATTCATATAGAGTAAGTGAGAGGTTGGAATGCAGATTGGCAGTCGTGGGTGTTCTTGTGAATGAGTAGGAGTGACACTGAGGCCAAGAATCAGGAGTAATTGCGTAACACTTCGATTACAACTGGGAGCTTCCCAGCGTTTAATAGGGGCCTAAACTGTGTTTACAGATTAACGATGCTATTATTTTATTATTTTATTTTATCAGGCAACAGATGGTGCAGGAATTTTTGTATTTCAGTCTTCGAGTATAATCATTAAACAGCCACCGCCGTTGGTTGGGAAACATCGGTTACAACGTGGTCTTTACACCGCAATACGTTTGCAGCGTGGCCATTACAACGCAAGTCGTTACAGCGACTTGCGCTGGATGGTGCTATACACTAAGGACTAGTATGATTTACTATTCCAACACCTTCCCTACTGTTACGTAGGCTGGGTTTGGAATAGAAAATCATACTATTCCTAAGTCCAGCATCCTCCAGCGCAAGTCGTTGTAACAACTTGCCGATGTAATGGCTGCGTTGTAGACGTAACGTGGTGTAAAGACCGCGGTGTAACGTCATACATTCCTGTTGGTTGTATGGACCTTTGTTCATTGACAAGGAATTCACAAGAGTTTCTAGAGAGAGTTGGTGTTAGAAATAGGCTTCCTGATTGACTGAGGTGTACACCCAGGCCAGGCAGGAACCACCACTCAAGTCTGGGTAAGCTAGACACGCGCTAAAAGATAACCTGTGCTAACCCTATGGTAGCTTTGCACAGAGCAGTCAGGCTTATCTAAAGAGGCAATGTGTAAAGAAGTTGCGTAACCCCCCACACACAGTAACACAATGAATACAACACAAAATGACCCATGGTTTTAACCTCATCGCTGCTCATGACGGAACCACTCCGTCATGAGCCACGGGCGCCGTGTGCTCATGACGGAGTGGTTCCGTCATGCTGCGGCCGTTGGCGGCCGCTCCGCCCACGCGGCGCTGATTCCCCGCCTGTGCGGGCGATTAGCGCGAGTGGGCGGAGTCGTGACGGAACCACTCCGTCATGAGCACAGCTCGCCCGTGACTCATGACGGCGTGGTTCCGTCATGAGCATGGCGGTGCCGCGCTGCCCCCAAACGCCCTCAGCGCCGCGGCGTAATTCGTGCCGCAGCAAAGGGGTTAAAAATAGGTTATAATATTATAAACGGAACAAGTCCAAAATGATAAAAATCCAATGTGTATAAGTTGAGATATTGAATTTTAAAGGAATAAAGGCATTGAAGCGCGTAGAAACAAGTAGCACTTAAAAAGTTACTTTAGATCGTACTGTACCGAGGCAAAGTCAAAGTTTGGCTGAGTGCGATGGGGCGCCTCCTGGCTACAGGACCCACGCAGGCCCCAGTGAACAAAATGTTTCAAGATGGCGCTGTTGTAAATGTCTCAATAGCATAGAGCTATGACTTCTACAATATCGAATATAGAATTGCTTTTGACATACATGAGAACAACAAAGATAGTTTGTGTTAACATTTCTTTTCGGCATGTCCTGGGTTGTCAACTGCCCTTTATTAGCACCAAAAACATTTGCCCAGTATATATCCATGTCCTTTGACATGCTGCAAGATGGCGGTCAAGTCTTCAGCATCCGATGGGCAGTACGAGACAATCGGAGCCAGGTGTTAAGAATCCAGGGGCATATTATCAAGACAGGCGATAGAATTTTCGCCGCTTTAGCGGCAGAAAACTGCCGCTAAAACGGCGGTAATGGGCTTGATAATATGCTCTATGGAATTCCAATTGAAGCTCAGGTTAGATGTCCTTCACATCTAACATGGGCTTCAATTGGAATTCCATAGAGCATATTATCAAGGCCATTATCCCCGTTTTAGCTGCAGTTTTCTGCCGCTAAAGCGGCGATAATTTTATCGCCTGTCTTGATAATATGCCCCCAAGTTGGATGGTTGGGATATTTAAACATTCCCCAGTCCATCGCTGAATGTTTGCTGCATGACAACGCGAGGGAGGCTGAGGCGCTCGGGGCACACGGACCCAGTAAGTATTATTACGCAAGCTGAATTAGTTAACAAATTTGCTGTTAATGGATGCGTTTAAGGATCTAGAGAACGCTTACTTCAATATTCCTAGTTAGTCTTAAATTACTTCCAAAATACGGTTACGGACCAGTCCAGTAAAGTTAGTTATGTATAATCAATGCTGGTATTACCAGATATACAATGCACTCCTCTTCAATATGGCGCTGCCCTAGCAATAGTAAATTATGGTTATACACTTACTGGTGTGATCCTCCGACTTTCGTGGATTGTAGGTACTTTCTCGGTTATTGAAACGAGTGCTAGATGAGTGTGTTGACAGTAATTAGTCTCTACAAAGTGTGCAATACTGTAGAAGTGAGGGTGCTTACAACTGCCCTGGCTGATATCATCGACGAGGTATTTAAACTCTGAAGTTTCAGCCTTCATTGAGCGCGGTGTATCCTAAAACAGACAGCGTTCAGAACAAATGCTCCTTGCAGACAGTTGCGAAGTTGTTAGTTGGCCATCACTCTGCTTTAGTCATGTTCTACAATACCGTTCTTCTCTGTTATACTTTACAGATTTTCTGTTATCCTACAGAAGGATTCCATTTATCAAAATACCCACACTGTGTGAAAGGATAGCGAGTAAAATACACTTTGGAGGTATGTTCTACCTGCTTCTTTGTTAGTGTCATTCATGGACAGTGTAGCCTAATTTCGAAAATAATTATATTTTTTTGATGACATTTATTTACTCTTATTACACAGAAAGAATCGGTTCATCAAAATATATACATGCTTGAAAGGATAATGAAGAGAAAGCGTTTGACACACAATTTGGAGCCATGCCCTACTGGCTATTCTGCTACTAGTGTCATTTAAATGGCGAGACAGCTTCAGTTTGAAAATATTACATTGTTGATTAAATGTATTTGATACACTAGGTATACCCCCATCATGTCCATCTGCAGGATAAAAAGTATTGTAAAGAAACGTTGAAAAATACTACAGGTTGTGTTATATAACCAAATAAAAATTCTGGAATAGCATTAGGAATAAATGGGTTGCCAAAGTCCCAGTTCATTCAATCTCCCGGTAATGCGTAAAATGCTTCAAACTAGAGTATATACCGACCCAGAATCCGGACGTCCTCTATGTATTAATAACACAGTAAGAGGGTATAGCCAACAGAAATAACCAGAATATGTACTCTTCTTCTTTTCTGTATAAGTATATAGCACTGCTGTCATAAAATCAATCATGTAATTAATTTTGTTGTTGGTGTCACAATATCGAGTCCTTAGCAAAATGTAGAGTTTATGTGTTTTTAAACTTTTATTTATGTATATATTATGTAAATATTTTTTGTATATACTTTTTGTAGCCCTGAAGAAGTCCGTGAAAGGATGAAATGCGTTGGCTACGACTTTCTTTGATCCACGACGTTTCTTTTAAAGATGAAGAAAAAAGAATAAAGAATATTTTGAATTATAATATCTGTTGTCGAATGCAGTGATTATATGTCGTTCATTATTCTTGCCTGATATGTTTTAAGTACAAACTTATGAACTATTCCCATGCCGGATTACCAGTAAAAGGGTCATTGTTATAACTTTTTTGTGTGTGCTGGACCATTAGGTCGATATGGTAGTTTGAAAACTTGTTTTCAATTTGGAGTGGAGAAGGGTTGTGCTCCAGGTTCTTTGTACCACATGTCATTTACATTTAGCTCAATTACTTTTGATGTTAGGTGCGGTATTGTTTATCTCAACCCTTTTAATTTTGTTTCCCAGTGAACAAAACATCTTCCTGGTTGCAAACAGCGAGATGCGTCGATCTTCTCCTAGCAGTAAATGCGATCTGTCAGTTCCGAAGACAGGTGCCGGGGTTGACAGGTGTCGAGCAATGTGCCGGATTCTGCCACCCAGTCGTAAGCAGCAGCGGTGACCATACCCTGTCCAAAGCATCGATCTATAGAGCCAAAGTGTTGGTTCCAATCCGATTTGCTGATTTTACTCCCACAACTGGGACGATCCACCATCTCTGCTACACACAGACAGAAGGTGCGTCTGAATCCATGTTGCAAGTATCTGGGTCACATTTAGTGAGCATGGCACAGGAGCATTGGTAGAGACTTTGATATCCCTAAGTTTTATGCCAGAGGAGGCAAGCCAACAAGCCCTTGGGGATCACTTGGAGCGAAGGCAGAGTCCTGCTCTAGTTCAACAGAGTCAGAGAGCAGCAGGCTTCAGGGAAACAAACTGAAAAGCAGGCATTCCAGATCAGCAGTCCAATTGAATCTTTTAAGCAGCATAGCAGTTATTCTGCCTGAGCTTCAGTTACAAGTCCAGTAGCATCTGATTTTGGGTGGTCAGAGACCCAGTACCTATACTCAAAAGTGCCTTTGATGTGGGGGTGACTTCAAAGTATCTCTCTGAAGTCCACATGTATCCCTTTCAACCCAATCCTGTCTGCCAGGCTAGCTGTGGCGGGGGTAATCAGTTCTTTGTGTGGGGACAGGGGACACAGTGTATTCAAGTGAAGTGTTAGCCCCTCCCTTCCATCCTTTTCAGGCAAGGCCATCAGAATGCAGATGCATGTCAGTGGGTACTCAGACACACCTATCCTTCCTGTGGTGTGGGTGTCTAGATGGAATGCACAAAGTGTAGTTTTCACCTACCCCAGACGTGTATTGGAGACAGGCTGTCAGGCACACAGAGCAGTAAATGCAGACAAATGTAGCTGGGTCTAAACTGAGGTGGCGAAGTGAGCTAAAGAATGATGATGGATTCAACCCAGATCTGTGACTGGGGGTGAGTGTCTGAAAAGTTTCAGCACTCCGTCCATCATCTCCTGTGTTCACTTTCTAAAAGTGGCATTTCCAAAATAGTCATGTCAAATCCTACTTCACCAGTGAAGAGGATTTATCATTACCATTTTTAAGATATGAAACATGAAAAAGCTTCTTCTCTCTGATGAGGAATTACAGCTTAAAAGTGTATTAAGGAATTCCCAATGATAGCCATTGAGAGGGGGTAGGCGTCACAGTAGTGAAATACTAATTTGGATGTTTGTCACTACCAGGACATGTAAAGATTAAACACACATGTCATACTTTTTACTTACATGGCATCCTGCCTTTAGGATTAATTATTGATTTATTGATGTATTTTGAAGCTTATAGAGTGCACAGCTGCCCCCAAAGGGGGGTGTCCCGGCACTAGTGGCAGACGGCAGATGATGTACCAGACAGGGTCTAAGGGCTGGAAAACAGCCAGGTCTTTAGGGAACGTCGGAAGAGCGTCTCAGACTCGGCCGACCGCAAGGAGAGTGGTAGGCTACCTGAGGGATGACATGAATATGTAATAAAAGGGGGGGTTTAAGGCTTGGCAAGTAGCTTTAATTGCCAAGTCGAAGTGGCAGTACATTGCACACATAGGTCCTGATGTAGTAGGCCTGAGACAGGTCTGAAAGGCGACTTCTGCAGGTGGCACAATCAGTGCTGTAGCCCACTAGTAGCATTTAACTTACAGGCCCTGGGTACATGGCATACCACTTTACAAGGGACTTACAAGTAAATTAAATATTCCAATCAGGTATACACCAATGTCACCATGTTTAGGGGAGAAGCACATGCACTTTAGCACTGGTTAGCAGTGGTAAAGTTCTCAGAGTCCTAAGGCCAACAAAAAGCACCAGCAAACACAGGAGGTAAAAGGCAAAAAGTCTGGGCAAAGACCATGCAGAGGATGACAGGTCCAACAGTTGATGTGAGTTAAAGGCAGTGGCAGCTAGCATTGTTTGCGGGTGGCGGGGCGGGTGCAGGTGCATTTGGGGTGCAAGGAGGGGTGGGGAAACTGTAAAAATATAAATAAATAAAAGCAAAACTTACCTTGTGCGCCAGTCCCGTATCTCTGCTCTTGCTGATCTCGTCAGACCGAGGCACAGGAAGCACAGTTAAGTCTCCCCTGACCAATCATAACTCTGCAATGCAGTGGGGCACACCACTCCTCCCCTTCCCCCCTCCGAGAGCAGAACAGATCCCACAAAGGAAACATAAAATTATAATAATATAATTATCATCATTTTATATATCCTTTACCTCACTGCTCAAAATCAGTGGGGCGATGCTCCTCCGCCATATCGGAGGAGCCACCCCTGGTTAAAGAGTTGGTTTTATCAACAATTTTATTAAAATTGTCCAATTTTCAGAAAGCATTAATTTTTAGGCATCATTATTACAGGTTCAAATCATCCATTAGTCAACATTTCAATACAAGATAAAATACCAAATTAGTAAGTATTACAAATAAAATAGAGAAAATACAAATGTGGTCTATGTAGGCATTCCCTAATCTAGATTAAGCATTAGTAAGGCAATTTATGGTATGAAGTATGACATTTAAGGTGTCAGTAGAGAAACCCAAATGAAGAGTTCTGATAAGAGAATACAAATATTGCTGCATGAAGCCTTGACATTGAAGCAGTAGAACAATTTGCCAGCTGGAAAATATTCACAGCTATAAATCAGCACACATCACTCGGAAAGAAAAGGGCTCAAAGGGGGTCTCTCCTAAAGATAGGTATTCCTAAGAATCCCAGAATGAGAGTCCTAACCTACTTTAGGAACACATGCTAATTTAAATTTACTAAACATGGTTTGTAACAATTGCTGCATTCCCTGTACTATTGGATTTCAACAAACCCTGGGAGCAGGTAGACTCCCTAGATTCTCACGTCTTCACAATAAGCCACAGATTCATGTCCTTAAAAAGATACTTTGTCCACATCTTGTGGTTCAGACTGTTCTTCCCATGAGCCATATTTCCTGTCATCTCGTCTACTCCTGGTAAGATTCCTCACTATCAGTTTCCTAATACATAACAAATATCTATCCACTAGCTAACGGAACGTTTCTGGAAAGTTAGCATCTGCAATTGAAGGGAAAAATATCTTGTGCAAAAGAACAGTTCAATGCAAAAATACAGGCCTTTCAATCCTGATGTATGAATTCATGTGGCATCAGCAGTTAGGCTAGCTTAAATCAGCATGTTATTAATTCTTTTACATGCTTGTAATGCTTAAGTATGTTTAGTTACTACAAAAATTAAATGTATTATACTTTTGTTATTTAGCATAAACTGTTTCACTTTCTATTTAAATGAGTTGCGCCAAAAATATAATACAATTAGGAACCAATTAATATTATTACAATATTGTGGTTTAAGGAGAACATTTAATAAACAAAATGGTCACATGGAGAGTGGTAGGCTACCTGAGGGATGACATGAATATGTAATAAAAGGGGGGGTTTAAGGCTTGGCAAGTAGCTTTAATTGCCAAGTCGAAGTGGCAGTACATTGCACACATAGGTCCTGATGTAGTAGGCCTGAGACAGGTCTGAAAGGCTACTTCTGCAGGTGGCACAATCAGTGCTGTAGCCCACTAGTAGCATTTAACTTACAGGCCCTGGGTACATGGCATACAACTTTACAAGGGAATTACAAGTAAATTAAATATTCCAATCAGGTATACACCAATGTCACCATGTTTAGGGGAGAAGCACATGCACTTTAGCACTGGGTAGCAGTGGTAAAGTTCTCAGAGTCCTAAGGCCAACAAAAAGCATCAGCAAACACAGGAGGTAAAAGGCAAAAAGTCTGGGCAAAGACCAACCAAAGGATGACAGGTCCAACAGTTGATGTGAGTTAAAGACAGTGGCAGCTAGCATTGTTTGAGGGTGGCGGGGCGGGTGCAGGTGCATTTGGGGTGCAAGGAGGGGTGGGGAAACGGTAAAAATATAAATAAATAAAAGCAAAACTTACCTTGTGCGCCAGTCCCGCATCTCTGCTCTTGCTGATCTCGTCAGACCGAGGCACAGGAAGCACAGTTAAGTCTCCCCTGACCAATCATAACTCTGCAATTCAGTGGGGCACACCACTCCTCTCCTGCCCCCCTCCGAGAGCAGAGCAGATCCCACAAAGAAAACATAAAATTATAATAATATAATTATCATCATTTTATATATCCTTTACTTCACTGCTCAAAATCAGTGGGGCGATGCTCCTCCGCCATATCGGAGGAGCCACCCCTGGTTAAAGAGTTGGTTTTATCAACAATTTTATTAAAATTGTCTAATTTATTCCGAAAGCATTAATTTTTAGGCATCATTATTACAGGTTCAAATCATCCATTAGTCAACATTTCAATACAAGATAAAATACCAAATTAGTAAGTATTACAAATAAAATAGAGAAAATACAAATGTGGTCTATGTAGGCATTCCCTAATCTAGATTAAGCATTAGTAAGGCAATTTATGGTATGAAGTATGACATTTAAGGTGTCAGTACAGAAACCCAAATGAAGAGTTCTGATGAGAGAATACAAATATTGCTGCATGAAGCCTTGACATTGAAGCAGTAGAACAATTTGCCAGCTGGAAAATATTCACAGCTATAAATAAGCACACATCACTGGGAAAGAAAAGGGCTCA
Source organism: Triturus cristatus (assembly GCF_964204655.1). Taxonomy (NCBI): domain Eukaryota; kingdom Metazoa; phylum Chordata; class Amphibia; order Caudata; family Salamandridae; genus Triturus; species Triturus cristatus. Next base: position 312,460,981 of record NC_140587.1, on the reverse strand, counting down.
AAGGGGGTCTCTCCTAAAGATAGGTATTCCTAAGAATCCCAGAATGAGAGTCCTAACCTACTTTAGGAACACATGCTAATTTAAATTTACTAAACATGGTTTGTAACAATTGCTGCATTCCCTGTACTATTGGATTTCAACAAAGTCTGGGAGCAGGTAGACTGCCTAGATTCTCACGTCTTCACAATAAGCCACAGATTCATGTCCTTAAAAAGATACTTTGTCCACATCTTGTGGTTCAGACTGTTCTTCCCATTAGCCATATTTCCTGTCATCTCGTCTACTCCTGGTAAGATTCCTCACTATCAGTTTCCTAATACATAACAAATATCTATCCACTAGCTAACGGAACGTTTCTGGAAAGTTAGCATCTGCAATTGAAGTGAAAAATATCTTGTGCAAAAGAACAGTTCAATGCAAACATACAGGCCTTTCAATCCTGATGTATGAATTCATGTGGCATCAGCAGTTAGGCTAGGTTAAATCAGCGGGAAACAACCTTTACAACGCAAGTTTTACAACGCAATGCTATTACAACGCATTTTTTACAACGCAAAAGCTTTTACAACGCATGCATTTACAACACATGCTTTTATATGGTAAGTACTTTTACAACGCATATACCATTACAACGCATTTTTTTAATTTTTTTAATTTTTTGAAAAATGATGTTAGAAAAAATAATTAAATAATATTTTAGTATTTATATAAAATACTATTTTTAAAAAATATGAAAGAGTAATTTTTGATTATAAATAAATAAATTAGAAAAATTAAAATATATGAGTAGTATTATAAAAGATTAATACTTGAGTATTTTAAAAATATGAAAGAGTAATTTTTTTAAATAAATAAATAAATTATATTAAAAGAGTAGTATTATGAAAGATTAATACTTGAGTATTTAAAAAATATGAAAGAGTAATTTTTTTGTATAAATAAATAAATAAATAAAGTATATTAAAAGAGTAGTATTATGAAAGATTAATACTTGAGTATTGTTATCTTTCTTATTTAAAATGTAATTAATAATATTAATAATTTAAAAAATGAAAGAGTACTTTTGGAGTATTTAAATTTTAAATAAGATAATGTAAAAAAAAGAGAATTTAATTTAAGGTAAAAAACATAAGTATTAATTGAGTAATAAAAAAATAATAAGAAAATATAAAATACCTGAGTATTATGATTTAAAAAAAAAAAAAAATTATTAAAATAACCAATTAAAAAAAAAAAGTAATATAATTTATAAAATATTAACAGATTTATTTAATAATTATTTAACTTAAAAATAAACCAAAAGAAAAAAGAACAAAGAAAATAGAACTTACTTTTAAAAAATTCCCACGCTTTTGTATTGAAGTCTATGTGATAAATTGTCCTTCATTTATTTTGGCAGCTTAAGAAGATACAAGCCGCGGAACAAGAAAGGAAGGAGTGAAAAGAGAAGAAAAAGCAAGTTTGAAAGGAAAAAGAAATTAGAGTCGAGGTAAGGAACATATTTAGTAAATTTACATATTATAATATAAATTTAACATGTTTAAATAACAATTTAATACAAAAAAAAAGTAAACAAATAAGGTTTTTTAAATATTTCTTTATTTGAATAAACATAGAAAAAACATTTTTGATTTATTATATTTTATAACATAATGTACATATTTTAGAAAAAATATACAATATTTATTATTATTTTTAAACATATATTTATTGAAATAGTAAAATAAATAGTCCATTTTAAACATTGATTCACGCGATGACGTCATGACGTGAACGTAAACGTAAGGCGCCATTTTGGAGAGCATCGGAGGAGGAAGCAGCAGGAAGCTGATCTGCGTCCAGGTAGGAAACTTTTTCACATTTATTAATAGATATAAAGTTAAAAAAAGATACATATATAGTAAGAAAAGAATAAGGAGAGGTTGCGGAATAACTAATTGATGTTTAAAATGTTAAAAAACATGTCCACGTTCATTTCATTAGTGTATGTCTATGTCGGGTCGCGAAAAATGTATTTGTTAAAAAAAAAAGGAAATTAACTGTAACAGTAATTAAAGTTACAATTACAAATGTTAATTTCAACACTTCGGTACGATTGCAAATGATTTAAATCTTCATTTAATTTTAAAAAATGTATGCATATTCATACTTTGTGAACAAATTGATTGATATTTATTGGGTGTTTATGCAGCAATGTGCATTTCGGAAAAAAAAATTGACTTTTGCAAATTAGAATAGGTAGAGATTTTTAGTTTTTTTTGGGTGGTAGTTAGTTAGGAAGTTTTCAAAAAATTAATAACTTGATATTGATCATTGGAAAGTTGGACAAATACTATGGTAAAGTTGTTTTGGATACATTGGTTGTTTGGAAGTAAATGAAGATTGGAAAAAAAAAAAAATTAGGAGACCCGACTCGTAATTTTGAAAAAATGATTGAAAAAAAATTGTATGCCAATTGTAATTAAAGGTTATTTAAATTTGAAGCAAAGCAGGAAAGTAAGTACATAACTATTTTTAAAAAGATAGAATGTTAGACAGATTTTCCAGGTAGTCTAGAGCCACACACAACGAAAATTGTTGTAATATAGCCAATAGTCTCTCAGACATTTCCTTAGTTTTTACAGTTACTCGTGGGTTTAGACTACCTGCAAGTGTTTGGGCAAGTCTCATTTCTTGAAAACTTTGCTCCGTCTTCAAAGTTTCCAAAAAAGAGTAGAAATTAGGATGAGGTTTTCCAATTGTATGGTTGAAGGAGTTATGCCATCCCTCAATGGCATTGTTTGTTTTTGCTTCTCCCTCTAAACAGCTCGTGTAACAGTTCCACCACTCCACATGGAATCGTGGCTTCCTCCTGCGACCCGATCTGCTTAGGTGCCCAATCCATGTGTCCTCGAAATAATTTAGGATGGGTGCCAATTTTTCTTCATTACTTGTAAAAAAAACAGATTCTGTAATAGCAGTGTAGTACTCGTCCACACTATCGGGAGGAACAAAACAAAGTGCTGTTAATTTTTTTAATTCAAACTGTAGTTTGCTACCTCGACAGTATTCTGCAACTAGGGATGTTTTTTGTAATTTACGCCAAAATGCCTGGGAAAAATGGAAAAAACATCCCTGAATTTGGGTATCCGTGTACGTTTTAGTGATCACATTGATCATGCTCAATTCAAAATCTATTATTATTTTCCTAGGACTTTGAGAAGTTTTACTTTTAATAACTGATAAAAGTTCAGAGTATGTTGCAGAAGTCTTATCAGGTAGCAAACTATATACTAAGGGGATTACATTATTGTTAATTTTAGCATGTATAGTGTAAATTTGTGTGAAAGGATGGGGTGTACTTTTAAACGTCCCATCCATCATCCAAATTTCACTATTTTCTAACTTTGCTAGGTTACGTGGGGTACTAAAAATAAGAATTTGTTTCTGAGGGTTTTGGTTATCATGCAGAAGGAAAGGTTCATCAGAAAAAGAAATAGAAAGATCATGTGGAATTCTAATATCAGAAAAAGTATGTGGTGTAGATAATTGGATGTTACTTGCCTGCTTTTGTCTTTGAATAATTCTTCTCAAATTAGGAATTATAGGCATATTACTAGCAACATGACTGGGGACATGCTGTGCAACCTCTCTTAAAATGGATCCTGTAGAATCATTGGAGGTGCTTGCAATAGCTTTCATTTTATTAACAGTTTCTCTTATTTCTACCTCCATTGCAGAGGCAGAGTGGTTATGTTCTGTTGTTTTTACAACTAAATTATCAAGTGTAACCGCTCTGCCACTGCAATGGGTAGAGTAGTATTGCACACACCTCCAATGATTTCTGGGAAAACTTATTCTTTCCTTACTATATATGTATCCTGCATGGTTCAATACATTTTTCCCTTTCCTCGATTTTATATATTTTGCAGTTTCAAGAGTAGACATTATCTGTGAAGAAAAGAGAAGGAAAAAAAATTAGGATGTAAAAGTAAAAACACACACTTCCCCTACTGCTCCACCTTTCAGGAGTTAGAATAGTACATTTTACCCCTACACCATCCAACACTTTCCCTACTGCTGCACCTTCCTGGAGTTAGAATAGTAAATTTTTCCCCTACACCATCCAACACTTTCCCTACTGCTGCACCTTCCTGGAGTTACAATAGTAAATATTACCCCTACACCATCCAACACTTTCCCTACTGCTGCACCTTCCTGGAGTTAGAATAGTAAATTTTACCCCTACACCATCCAACACTTTCCCCTACTGCTCCACCTTTCAGGAGTTAGAATAGTAAATATTACCCCTACACCATCCAACACTTTCCCTACTGCTGCACCTTCCTGGAGTTAGAATAGTAAATTTTAACCCTACACCATCCAACACTTTCCCTACTGCTGCACCTTCCTGGAGTTAGAATAGTAAATATTACCCCTACACCATCCAACACTTTCCCTACTGCTGCACCTTCCTGGAGTTAGAATAGTAAATTTTACCCCTACACCATCCAACACTTTCCCTACTGCTGCACCTTCCTGGAGTTAGAATAGTAAATATTACCCCTACACCATCCAACACTTTCCCTACTGCTGCACCTTCCTGGAGTTAGAATAGTAAATTGTACCCCTACACCATCCAACCCTTTCCCTACTGCTCCACATTTCAGGAGTTAGAATAGTAAATATTACCCCTACACCATCCAACACTTTCCTTACTGCTGCACCTTCCTGGAGTTAGAATAGTAAATTTTACCCCTACACCATCCAACACTTTCCCCTACTGCTCCACCTTTCAGGAGTTAGAATAGTAAATATTACCCCTACACCATCCAACACTTTCCCTACTGCTGCACCTTCCTGGAGTTAGAATAGTAAATTTTACCCCTACACCATCCAACACTTTCCCTACTGCTGCACCTTCCTGGAGTTAGAATAGTAAATTTTACCCCTACACCATCCAACACTTTCCCCTACTGCTCCACCTTTCAGGAGTTAGAATAGTAAATATTACCCCTACACCATCCAACACTTTCCCTACTGCTGCACCTTCCTGGAGTTACAATAGTAAATATTACCCCTACACCATCCAACACTTACCCTACTGCTGCACCTTCCTGGAGTTAGAATAGTAATAGTTATTCCAACTACAACCCATATTTTAAGCATTGTGGGGTTTTGTTTAAAAAAATAAATAAAAAGTTTGACTATTATATTGTTGGATTTAAAACAGTGTTCATTTAAAATACCTTTTGTATTTGGTGTTTCTCTCTTGGTGTGGCTTCTGCTATGGTTTTGGCCTGCTGGCTTGAGATTGTGGTTATTAGTTTTTCAGTTGTTTTCAACAAAGTAGCAAACATTTGTCTGTGAAAATGAAAAAAAACAATAATAATAAATGAAACAACTTTAACAACGTTGGTGACAAATGCAAAATGTGAAAAATTGTTTGTAATGCTGACATTTTATTTAAGTATAACTACATAACATATCATACTTTCCCTGGTGCTGCACCACACTTGAGTTATATAAAAAATTAGTATCCCTAAACATCCCACACTTTCAATAATGCTGCATCTTCAAGAACTTAGAATAGTAATGGATACCCCTACACCATCCCACACTTACTCTAATGCTGCACCTTCCTGGAGTAAGAATAGTAATTGTTACCCCTGCACCATCCCACACTTTCCCTACTGGTGCACCTTCCTGGAGTTAAAATAGTAAATTTTTCCAATACACCATGCCACACTTTCCCTACTGCTGCACCTTCCTGGAATTAGAATAGTAATTATTACTCCTACACCATCCCACACTTTCCCTACTGCTGTACCTTCCTGGAGTTAGAATAGTAATATTTATTACAACTCATATTTTATGCATTGTTGGATTTCATTACAATTAATAAATAAAACGTTTGACTATTATATTGTTGGATTTATAACAGTGTTCATTTAAAATACCTTTTGCTTTTGGTGTTTTTTTCTTGGTGTGGCTTCTGCTATGGTTTTGGCCTGCTGGCTGCAGTTTTTGGTAATTTGTATTTCAGTTTTTTCAACAAAGTCGCAAACAATTGTCTGTGAAAAATAAATTAAAAAAAAAAAAAAATGAAAAACTTTGTCAACGTTGGTGACGAAAGTAAAATTACAAAAATTGTTTGTAATGCTGACATTTTATTTAAGTATAACTACATAACATATCATATTTTCCATGGTGCTGCACCACACTTGAGTTAGAAAAATAATTTGTACCCCTAAAAATCCTACACTTTCAATAATGCTGCACCATCATGAAATTAGAGTAGTAATGGATACCCCTACACCATCCTTCACTTTCCCTACTGCTGCACCTTCCTCGAGTTAGAATAGTAATTGTTACCCCTGCACCATCCCACACTTTCCCTACTGCTGCACCTAATTGGAGTAACATTAGTAATTGTTACCCTTGCACCATCCCACACTTTCCTTTATGATGCACCTTCAATGTTTAAAAAAAATATTTTTTACCCCTACACCATTCAACACTGTTGCTAATGGTAAAGTTAATGTTTTTATTAAAAAAAAAAAAATAAGAAGTATTAAATAATTTACCTTCACAATAAGAAAGGTGAGTCGAGTAGGTAGAGGTGAAGAAAAATTAGGCAAACGATATGTTGCTTTTGATAGAAAAACAAATTTCTGTTTTAGGAACAAAAAAAAAGATGTTATTCGTTCGTATAAATTAAAGTTACTTCAGAGAAAAAAAATGGTTAGAGTACATTTTATAAAATATTAAAATTAATTTTAATGCACTGTTTTGATGGAAATGAAACATGATTTAGGACAAAACAAGGTGTTAAAATATAATAGTGACTTACTAGTAGTAGGAAAGAAAGAATGCTTCTCCAAAGGATTGCAGTGTTCTTTCAGTCGAGGTCACAGTCTAGGTGTCAGAGGGTCAGGATTTTGCGTCTTGTCTCTCTGGTAGTTGATAATCAACTGATTGCAAAATGGTGTCTTGCTGGTATTTATAAGTTTAAGTTAAAAAAACAGCGTTCGTTTTCTTTTTTAGTATACTTTAATTTGCTGTGGAAAATGATAATTTAAAAAAGCATTAAAAGATGTGTTGTTTTCATTTATTTGCTCCATTTTGGAACATGTTTTTTGCTATTGTTTTCATAGAAAGTGTTGTAGGACAAGTTTTAGATGTGGGATGGTTAAAATGGCGAATATGTGTATGTGTTTTGTGTTTGAATCCGTTTACTTATTTTCAGATATATTTATGATTTGCATGTATATGAACTGTTGTCTAGTTATTCGTTATTTGTGTAATACTTTTAAATTTGTTAAAACGGATTTTTTTGGGAAATAGGAGTATTAATTTTAATACTCGAGTATTAATTTTAATACTCGAGCATTCATTTTGTAATGCATTTCAGTTAATTTACGTACAGTTTTTCTCCACATTTTAATACACTTCCCCACCCTAAAACCCCTAATTTCCCTGCATCCCGTGCCAGATTTTATTGTACTTTTTTTAAAAAAAATATATTTTTTGGCGTTGTAATGGTATGCGTTGTAAATGATTTCGTTGTAAAAGCACTTTTAAGTATTTTACTCAGTTTTGCGTTGTAACAGTATTCGTTATAAAATATTGCGTTGTAATAGTGTTTACGTTGTAAAAAATGCGTTGTAAAGGTATGTGTTGTAATAGCATGCGTTGTAACATCATACATCCTAAATCAGCATGTTATTAATTCTTTTACATGCTTGTAATGCTTAAGTATGTTTACTTACTACAAAAATTACATGTATTATACTTTTGTTATTTAGCATAAACTGTTTCACTTTCTATTTAAATGAGTTGCGCCAAAAATATAATACAATTAGGAACCAATTAATATTATTACAATATTGTGGTGAAAGGAGGAACATTTAATAAACAAAATGGTCACAATCTGATTCAGAGAACAAGAGATATAGGGGCATATCAGCAAGCTGGCGATAAGAAATTATCGCCGCTTTAGCGTCCGTTTTCGGATGAAAAGCGGCGATAATTTTATCACTTAATTAGCAAGGTCACGCTAACGCGTGATTTCTTGCTTTAGCTCCCTTTCCCATAACGCCCACCTTTGCATCACTAATGAGATGCAAAGTAGGCATTCTGTCCCAAAATAACTGGAGAAATGTCGCTAACTGACATTTCTCCAATTATCAAGAGAATCGCTAACAGGCATAGCGATAAGAAAAGTAGCGCTAACCACAGTTAACGCTACTTTTCTTACGCCTGATTTCACCCTGACTTAGCCATTATATCCAATGTAAGGTGGATATAATGGCTAAGTATGCCCTGCCTTATCAGCAAGCTAACGCCAAAATGTGTGAGATTATCGCTGGATTTCCAGCGATAATCTCACTTTTGGCTGTTAGCGCGAGGAATTTTATCACTTTTGAGATGAGCGTTGCTGATAGCACGCTATCTCAGCGATAAAATTCCATGATATCTGGCGATAATTATCCTAGCGCTAAGTGCGCTTAGCGATAATTATCGCCGGCCCTTGCTGATATGCCCCATGGATTTTTAAAGGTTTCAGTCAAAAAGCACCATAAAAACTAAACCTGCCAATACAAGTAAATGGTTGTAGTTGACTCAAGCCCTGGTTACACAGCAGCAATTCAAGTACTATGCGGAGCACTCCCGTCTATGGGCAAGAACTTGGGACTGAAATAAATTGGGGTGTTTTGGATCACAATTTTACACACATTTTCCAGACCGAGGATGTAGATGTAGATGCACTGTCTCAAGCTTTGGAATTGATTTGGTTGGTTCCCTTTTAAGTGTCATTATCATGATGCTCACCAGAAACATCCCTATTCTGTTGACAGATACCAGTGAGAGCATTCACTTGTTTTGAAAGGCCCTGTGTTGTGCAATGATGGACAAGGACAAGTGATAGCTCGATTTGCTAGAAGTTAGGATACATTTCTCTTTTGAGTTTAGGTATTTCTAGTGTTGACTATTGTTACTGGTTGTGGTTAATTTGGAGAGCAAATCAATTGTTGTTGTGTTGAATGAGAGAATAGTGTGGTGTTGTTTCACCTCTGAGTAGGAATCATCTAGTTTAGATGTTACAGGGAAGTGATTTGAATTATGAACAAATATGTCCGTAGAAGACTCATGGTTTTCGGAATGAGTAGTTGATAAAGAGAGGATCTGATGTCTAGGTGTGTTAGTGGAGTCACGGCTCAAACGTTTGGGGGGAATGCACAAGGTAAGCTTGGGTACATAATGCACAAGGCCTGACAACATTTATATGTTTGTGCTGGTGACAGTAGATGATATATTTAAAGAGAAGGCGAGAGGGGTATGTCACTGCATGAGAAGTAAGTCAGTACCTCAGGTACAGAGCAATGTATTGGTTAGCCGGGTCCGGTGGCTTAGTGGAATAATACCTCCACTGTAGGGGGGCTGTGTTTGACCTCATGGTCACAGGTTAAAATCCCGTAAGGTCCACTCAGCCTTTCCTCCCGCTGTGGTCGATAAAACGAGTAAAATTGGGTTGCAATACACAGTGCCAAGAAGCCCACAGGTGAATGTATTTGAGCTACTGAAATGTGCATTAAGAACAGAGTTAGAAGATGCTATAAAATTGTGAGGTAGCCTTGACAAGTTTGAAGTCCATGTTGATTCTTAACAGTCTGGCTGGAAAGAAAGGATTGGAAGGACATTTGAATATTCATAGTGTTCTTGATATTGTAAAATACTTGGACAACTACTCTCAGATTAGAATGTGAAACTTGCACTATAGATTATTATTACCCCCAGTTCCCTTATGTCCTCGTCCCATTCATTAACATATTGGAGATAACCATCTCCCGACAGAAAAAAAGAGCAGAGGCTTGCTGAGACCCTAATACTGCCCCTCCCACCGGGAGTACTTAAGCAGTACTTACCCAGCATCCCGTCTGTTCTTTTTTTCTGCCTGTCGACAGAAGTGTGTTGTAGATGCTGGTGCTGCTCCTGCTGAGCTTGGGTGGCTTTTCTCCTTGGAACTCCCGGTCCGGCTGCCTGGCTGTTCGGTCGGGGTGTCTGCTCTCAAATGCCTCCTGGCCTGCCGGACTTGCTGGGAGGCTGAGTACTTCATTACCGGTTCTTGTGTGCCAGCCGGCTCTTTGCGGCTGATGCGCCGGCCTCGGATCTCTTCCGGGTCATGGGGCGCGTCTTCCTGGGTCCTGGCCGGGTGAAAGACGTGCCGGAGTGCTTCCCTGGATGTATCTGCCCGGCCCTGGCATCGTTTCTGGTGGTGTGCCATGGGCTGTGGGAGGGTGGGGGCCTTGGTCCTGTCTGACTCCTGGCCCCCCTCTTGGGTGAGTTCCGCATAGCGGTGGTAGTTTGTAACTTCTTTTTCAGGGTGTTAACTGTGTCTTGACTTGCCTCCTCTGTACAGGGGGGTGTGATTGGGTGCCATTGGATACCTGCGGCCAGTTGAGGGGGGTCCTTGGTGCTGGTGTTGGCCCCCACCCGGGTGTGTTCTGCTTGGCGATTTTTTTTAGATTTCTGTCTTTCGGCTCTCTCTGTTGCCTGTTGCCGTTGGTTGGAGGACGTTGCTGCTTGGGCTTGCACTGCAGTGGTTGCATGTGCTTGGTCTTCGTGGCATTTTGTTTGGGAGACTCGCCTGCAGCACACTGTGCTGTGCACGCTTCGCAGTCCTCAGCTCTCTCCCTGCTGTTGAGTCCTGGTTTGTGCCTCGGCCCTGGAGGTGGGCTGGGGTGGTGTTCTGCCGCTTTTGCTCTGTGTCTATTCCTTTTGTATTGGGCCTCCCTCCTCTGTGTTCGCTGCCTTTGGCTGTGGGGCTTATATCTGTTTATGTTAGAATGTGCTCTGGGAATGGTGTGGGGTCACGTTCTTTTCTGGGGTGATAGGGCTGCTTCCATTTCTCATTATTGGAGCGTGGGGCTGTCTTCCTTTGTGGCATTCCAGTTCTACGGTAGTTCTTTCTTGTTTTTCTGTCGTTACCGGGAGTGGATGTAGTCTAATGGCTCATGCGGTCGCCCGCGCGGCTGGGGTACAAGGTTCAAGTCTCGGCTACGGCGCCCTATATCCTGTGATTCTGGGCAATTCACTTGTTCTCCCCATGCCTCCCACCAGCGGTCCTTGGTTACTGTTGCTGGCCTTCTGCTGCGGGGCTCCTGTGCCTCCTGGTGGTGTTTTTTTGTGCCTTCTGCGTGTGGGGCATGCGTTCTGCTTACTGCTCGTCCCATGTTGCTGACTGCTCCATTCTCCCCTATGCTCCTGTCGCTTGTTCCCAGCCCCCTCTCTCCTGCTGGGCTGGGGGGGTGCCTGGTGCCCGATGGTGTGTAGCTCGGTCCTGGTTCCTGGCCCAGTGGTGCCTCTTTTTTATGTGTGGTGCCGGCCCACCCGCTCCTGTTCCGTTTTTGACGGGTTGGCCGTGGCCATGTTGGGTGGCGATGACTCCTGGGGTTGCCGGGAATTGTGCCTGAAGCCTTCTGCTTGCGCTGCATGCATTCTGCCGCTGCACTGCTTTCCCGCTTCTGCCCTCGTTTGTTGGTCTGCGGGGCTGGGGTTCTTGCCTGTTTGGGCTGTTCCTCGTCCTTGGCTCCTGCCCTCCTGGGTGTTCTGGGTGGCTGGGCTGGTGTGCTGGGGTGTGCGGTGCAGCCTGTGTTTTGGTTCACCGAATGTGCTGTCTTTTTGGGCTTGTCTCATCTGCGGGGCCTGGTCACCGGTATGGCTCTCGGCAGCCTTCTGCTCCCGGGCTGCTGGGGCTGGCACAGCGCATCCGCATCTGCTTGCAGCAGGACTGTGCCGGCTTGTCCCCTTGGCGCTTTTCCCTCCTGGGCTCCTGTGTTATGCTCCGTTGGGTGTCTGTGGGCTTTGTTGCTCATTGCCGCTTTGCCTCTGCTGTGTGTGGCCTCCCTGGGTGGTGTGTCTGGGGTTCGTGGTCCTCTTTTGGCCGTCGGCTCGCTTGTGCTTAGCCTCTCTTGGGATCCTGGTCCTTCCGGGGTCTGCCTGCTTTTCTGATGTTCCTGCACCGTCCTGCTCCTCAGGGTGTTGTTGGTGCAGGTGCTGTGGTCTGGCCTTGAGTGTCCTGGGTCTCTGGATCGGCTCACCCTTCCCGGGGCTCTTGCCTATGCTGCAGGCTCTGTTCCACTGCTGGCATCCGGTTCAGCTGGGTTGTGTACCCTGCTTGGCTGTGCAGTGCGTTCTCTTATTTATTCCAGTCCCCGTTGGGCGGTCTGGCTCTCTTTTGGGTGCCTCCCCTTCTTGGCTTCTGCGGCCTCTCTTTGGGGTTGCTCCTTCTGTCCGTTGGAGTGCGGTGTCCCCTTCCTTTCTGGGGTCATGCCTCCCTGGGGCTCTGGGGTTTGTGTTTGCTGTGAGGCTTCGTTTGATGTTGTTGATTCCTTTGCGGCTGTTGTGTTCTCCTTGCACCTGTCTGGGGCTTCCGGTGTGTGTTCCAGGCCCTCCTGTGTGCTTGGGTTGCTTTGTGGGGGGATGGCTGAGTGGTGTCCTCTACTTCTTCCCTCTTAAGGCTGGGTGCTGTTGTCTTTGGTTGCTCCTGGCTCTGGTGCTAGCTGTTCCTGGCTTATGGGGTTTCCTTGGTGTGGCCTTGTGTTCCCCTGCTTCTGCGGCCCCCCTGCTCTGTTTCCTGGACTTGCCTTTGGCTTCTTTTGGTGGGTCCTGGTCGCTCCTCCTGAGTCCGCAAACAAGCTTGCTCTCGTATGGTCTCTGTGGTTCCGCTTGGTCGGGCCTGGTTTGTTCCTGGTTGGGGCGGCCTGGGAGTGCCTGTGGCTGTCGGCTTCTCAGGCTGGTGGGGTTGGGCCCTCCTCTCCCTTTCCTTTTGTGTCCCTCCCCGGAGTGTGTTTCCGGTGGCGGTTCACGTTTTGGATCCCTGGGGTTCATGCCTCTGCTGTTTGGGCCTGGCTTTCTTTCCCTTGCTGTGTCCCTGGCTTGGCACCTGTTTTTCCCCTCTTTTGGTCTGCTGGGGCTTTGCGGCTTCTGCTGGTTTTGGGTGTCTGTTGGTCGCCCTTTTTTTCTGACTTGCGTCCTTGCCTGTGCTCTCTCTGTGGGTCATGGTGGGGCACGCTCTTGGTTTCAGGCCGGGTCCTGGTGGGTTCTTCTGGGCCTGCTCCTGCCGGCGGTCCTCTTTGAGGGCTTGGTTCGCCTCGGGTTCCCTTGTCCGGTCCTGTGTGGAGTCCTTGTGTTAAGTGCTTCTGGGTTGGTGTGTCCGGGGTTGCCTCCTGTTGCTCCTGGTCTGCTGACTTCCTGCTGGTTCAGCGTGGCCTCTGGCTGTGCCTCCCTGTCTTACTGGGCTCCAGGGTGTGTTTTGCTGGGTGTTCCTGGTTCTTCCTGGTTCCGGTGTCCTGGCTTGCTCCTGTTTTTCCCTTGCTTCCCCAGGCTCTGTTCCCGATGTGTGTCTGTTTTGGTGCCCCCTTAGCCCCCCCTCTTTGGTTGGGGTACGGTTCTGTGGGGTTCCTCTTGCCTGTGGGGTCCTCCCTCCTGGCTGCAGGTTGTCTGGGTTCTGCTGCTGCTTGGCCCTCTGCCTTCTCTGCTTCCTCCAGTTTCCGTTTTGGCGGTTTCCTGTGTGTTGTTTTTCTTCCGGCCTTCTGATTGGTCCGGCCGTGGGCTACTGGAGGTCTCTGTCGGCCTCCCTGCCCTTTCCTTTGCTCTGGGCTCTGCGTGGGCTCCTGCCAGGGGCTGGTTGGGCCTTTGGGTCCTCCTGCCTAGGTGTGTTGCTTGGCTTCGGTCCTGGCTTCCTGGTTCCTTGTGCGTTTGTTGCCCTGTTTTTTGCTGTCTCTTGGCTCCTCTTCGGCGTTGGCTGGGGTTGGGCCTGGTGCGTTTCTGGTCTGGTTGCTGTGTGCCCTGGGGCCTTTTCCATTGCTCCGGCCCTTGCTGAGTGCTTGGCCTGGGTGTTGGGTGCCTGTGCGGTCCTCTGCCTTGTTGGCTTCTGTTGTCTACTCTCTGTGTTGCGGTTCCGGTTCGGTTCCAGGTTGCTTCCTCTGCTCTGCCTGTTCGGGGTTTTTTGGCCACCCTGTTTGGTTGGCGGTCTTCTTCCTTGTGGGGCTTTTGGCCTCCTGGGTTTTCGGGCCTTTGTCTCCTTCCCTGTCCTTTTCGGCTTGGTTAGGGTCAGGCTACTGGTCTGCTCCCGGACTCTTGCTGGGGCTCCTCCCTCAGGATGGGTGCTTGCTGGTTGTCGTTTGGTGGCCCTGGTGGTGCTGGCTTTTCTTCCCTGGTCCTTGCCTCCTCTGCGGGGTTTCATTGGCTTTCTCCTCTGTGCTCTCTACTGGCTGGGTCGTTCGGTTTGGTGGGGTGGGCCGGTTTCTGGACTGTGCCTTCCTCCTTCCTTGTTGGTCTGGGTGCTTGGGCCTGCGTCCTGTTGCCTGGGCTGGGCTTCTTTCTTTGGCCTTCTCCGGGGCGGTCAGGGTTTGCTCGGTGTATGTGCAGGTGGCAGGTCCTGTGTGCCTTCCTGGTGGTTCTAGGCTGGGCGGGCTTGTCCGCCCTTGGCCGTGTCCTTTTGGCCTGGTTGCTTTGTCTCCTGTTTCTCTGGTTGGCGGCCTCTTTTGTGTGGCCCTGACCTTCTGTTTTTTTTTTTCTTGGTTGTCTCCGGTCCTTGTTTTGGCCCTGCTGTCCTGTTCTGGGTTGCCGGCTGGTTGCTTCCTGCGGTCCCCCTTCCCTCCTTCTGTGTGCTGCCCTGGGTTGCTGCGTTTTGTGTGGTTTCCTGGGTGTGCTTGTGGTTTCGGAAGGCCGGTTTTCTGCTTTGGTATTCTCCAATATGTTAATGAATGGGACGAGGACATAAGGGACCTGGGGGGTAATGCTCTATTACTTACCGGTAATCTTCATTACTCCAGGTCCCATTGTCCTCGACCCATTCATGCGCCCCTCTCCTCCCTCCCGGGCGGCCAGCCTTCCTGTCTGGGCTTGGTTGTACAGACGGGATGCTGGGTAAGTACTGCTTATGTACTCCGGGTGGGAGGGGCAGTATTAGGGTCCCAGCATGCCTCTGCTCTTTTTTTCCTGACGGGAGATGGTTATCTCCAATATGTTAATGAATGGGACGAGGACAACAGGACCTGGAGTAATGAAGATTACCGGTAAGTAATAGAGCATTATTGTAATACCTTGAGGGAAGCAGGTAAAATAAAGGTGCGTTCATTACTATAAGTTACTGTCCCTGCCCCTGTCAGCAGTGGAAAGTTACAATCGGCCAACCAAAAAAGCAGGGTAAAACCTAAATGCTTTAAGTGTGGGACAAATAAAATAGAGAGAACAGTTAGCGAATTAGGAGCAGAGAATGGTATATAAGTTAAAATATTGGTTACAATAGTATTTGAAACAGACAGTTAAAGCTGTCTGTAGCAAGACCACAAAAGGTTTTGTAATTTGGGTCTTGTCTTGTCTTTCTTCTGAAACTTCATGGGCAAAGAATTAGCCTTGTGAATAAGGTCTGTTTTCTCGTGCATCTGTATAGATATGGATAAAAGCACCTCACATGTGCTAATGCAAAAAGAATCTGCCATCGTCCAAGAAAATCTTCACCTCAGCTTGAATACTTTTATTGATAAAAAACTAAAATCAATAGTCTGTCAAAGAAGCAGTCAACTGACCACAGGTTCTTATGAAAATCACAGAAGGAGACAAGCTCAATGAGTGCAGGCAAGACTCACATTTATACTCTACTGCATTTCGTACACTTGTCATGAGAACTTGGAAAATTGCTTTCAGGGTGACAAAAGGTAAAACATTTTGCTACAGTAAGCTTTTCTAATCTTCTCAGCTTTACTACCAATCAGTGGTGTAACAATATCCCGCAGAACCCCCATGGAGCAGGGGGCCCCCTCTGGCACTGTTCAAGGGTGGTGGTTCCCAGGACTGAGAGCTCCTGACTGAGTCTGAAGCATGTGGGAGGCCCTCCATATAGTTTGCTTGGGGGGGCTCCCTGAAGTTCCCTTAAAACACTGTTGCCAATACTCAAGTCCCTCAACTTCAGAGATGGGCATATCAAGAGGGCAGTGTTAGAATAGAAAAACACTGCTCAAACAAGTTACAGTCACACTAAGTTAGGCACACTAACCTAGCCTGTTTTAGGTTTAATCCTATAATAACTGATAAAACCACACCAAAAGGGAACTAGCCTTCACTAGTGTAAACATATAAATACTGATAAACACCTACACAACCTCAAACTAAATACCATTCAACAAAAGGATAAGGAGAGTGAAAGAGTCATTTTATTTTCTTCCTGAAGGGGCCAAATACAATGTAACTATGTTATACACGTTAGCAGCAATAAAGACTGGACTAACCAATCAATCAATCAATGAAAACTTTATTCGGATCATTACAATCCATAAAAGTATAGAAAAAAGACAAAACATTTATAAAATCATGCAATTAGACACTAAAATACTATTTTGCACATGAGGAGTAAACCATATTACTTTAGGACATTGTTAACCGGGCACGAACCACAGTTTTTAAGAAAGAGCTCACGCGAAAGACAAGTTCATCGTCATCCAGGGACAAAATCATTGAAAATGCAAGTTCCAGGCTAAGTGGTTTTAGTTTTTTAAAATATGGAGTTAAAAACCATTTAATGTACTTCATGTAAAATTTACAAAAAAATAAGAAATGTAAAATTGTTTGCCTGCTCTGGGAGTCGCAAGGGCATGGCTCAACACATTGATCGTTAAAATTCCATAAAGGAAAGCTAAGTGCATATTTAATAGTGCCTGCCCTAAGGCGAAATTTAAGGCCACGCTCCCAATGGCTCAGCGGGAGGGTTAAATAACTGGGTGTCGGAAAAATTGTGAGATTACGGGTTAGGTATCCACAGACACTAGGTTTCAAAGACTCCCTTACTGGACTAACATTATTCTGCTTGAGTTTTGTTGTTTAGGGATGTCACTAAAATATTGTTTTTTTCTTCCTTTTGCAGAGAAAAGTGTGGGTGATGGTCCAGTGGAGGCAGGGGACAAATGTGTTCACTGCCTTCATTATAGGCCCCCCAATATCATTGCTCAGGCAGGACATTCCTTTTGGTGTGAAGGGTATGACAGTAAGGACGCTGAATGGTGCATCTAGAGAAATACATTCCCTGTAGCACATGACTGGAGGCCTAAGAGCCTGCTGGCATGAGCAAGCCTCTGTCCCCCCTCCATGTGGATCATAATAGGCAAAGAAAACTACAGCTTGATGCATGTGCTTATTGCTTTATTAGTCATACAATGCTAGGCTATGGGAGGCAATGCATCACTTATGCCCAATCATGCCTCCAATGTGGACGCAGGTCCATATGGTTAATCCAGCCAATTATAACCTCCCTTTATGACCGAAACTGTGTGTTTTTATGTATATCATATTTACAACCATCCTTAGGTACCTAAGAGAATATTGGTTTGTCCAAAATATAATATACGGACATAGTTCAGAGACTCTAAATCATAGATTCAGGATGTGCAGAATTAAGTTTGGGGTCAGGTGTAGGGTGTGCGGTTAAGGGGGTGTGACAAGGGAGATTGGGCATGCACACCACGTGAACACTCACAAACTTATAAACTTGTGAATACTCACACAAATCTTGCATGGCGTTTTCCACTCCGGAAACGCAATGGAAACAAATGATGGAAAAGGCAGGAGTAGGGGTGTTTGCGGGGTGGAATAAATCAGAGGAACACCCACAACTACCAGGGAGTTTCATTGTAAAGAATATATGCACATTGAAGAACAAAATCCACATGGAGAAAAAAAGTAAAATATTTGCTTACGGAAAACAGAAGAAAGAAAATCTACGATTTTGCGTAAATTTCAGTTCTTATTCCTTATGATTTTTAAGCATTGTCAAAAACGCATACTTTTGTACAAAATATCAGCATATGTCCCCTCATCATGGATTTTTTAATCTGAGCTAAACGTTTGTGAATCAGGCGCTTTTCCTCCAAGGCCCTCTGTTTTCTTATGTTCATGAATCTGGAGCAAAGAGACACAATTTAGTTTATACTAAGAACTACTAAATTTAAAAAAAAATATATCAGTGAGGATTACATATCAATCAAAGGAAAATCCCCCGATAGGATCCAAAATCCTTATTATTTAGTTTGTTTTGAGAAAACAACATGAAATAGCATCAAACGGGGACATTAAAGAACACACATTGTTTGGAGCGCTGACATTTGACTTAAATAAATCTTCTGTTTTCTTTCTGATAAAAGAACATAGGGGCAGATTTGCAAGCCCCTTGCGCCACTTTTGCGTCACTTTTCCCATGGTCAAAGTGGCGCAACGGGCTTGTAAATCTGTCCCTAAAAGTTTAGCAATTGTGGAGTGTATGAACGACATTACTGAAATCATTGAAAGCGTCGCCCTCCCCCAGCAGCGGGTTGGATGTGCCCGACTGGCTCCCGTTTCAGTGGCCTGATCGCCACAACCTTCAGGGGCTAGAACAGATGTTCCGGGCGCACTCTTTGAAACTGCACGAGGGTTTGTGGTTGCCATTCAATGTTTGCTAACATCTGCCACATTTTGGAGTTAAGTGACCTCTTCCACAAGCGGGATTTTCATAACGTGTAGCAGATGAGTCCATGTGGCGGTGCCTTTGTAGTGTGTTCTGTAATATTTATATCAGTAAGAATTACACTACTGTGCGCCTACAGCATGTTCACGGCGATCAAACACACCTGAATGTGGCTCAGGACAAAACTGAGAAGTAATGTATGGGGTAGCAGAAGTATTTCACTCGGGTCAAATTGACTGTAAGATGTTTAGCTACACTTCTGCCGGTCTGTCCCTGTCTGTATGTGCGTCTGCTTTTTAAAAACGTTTTATGTACATAATGAACTATTTATAGCTTTTTGTTTATTTGGATACCTATCTGACCTTATGTCCGCTATGAGTCAGTATGTCTATCTATCTGCCTATGTACATGTGTATCTGTTGCTCTCTCGGTGGATTGCTTGGTTGATTAAACTCCTTTTATGTCCACTCGCAGGCCCATCTCTGTGGCAATCCACCTGTACACCCTTCTGTCCATCCATCTGTCTGTTTATTTATAAATCTGTGCTGGAACGCTATCTAAGATGCGTCTACGCCCACTGCACACATCTTTTCAAACATCATAATTGTTTTTTTATCAATGCATGACGGTTAAACACTGAAACATCATCTATACAAGTTTCTGTGCCATCCAAAACTAGGATTGCACACAGGAGCAGATGTCAGACCTAGAATCCTTAACATGTACTTGATGTAGGGATATTATTGTATACGAGTCAAAAATAAGAGAGAGAAATACTCAGGAAGAGCTCAAGGATTGTCTGCGCCACAGGCACTGTCGGGCACTCCACATATACAGGTAAGAAGGCCTTCACCTGGCCTTCATAATAATGTGCTGCTGCCACTCGGTTGTTTTTTTACGCTGCTGCCTTACCTAGTTTTATGGTTTACATCTTTTTTATTGTTATTATTGAAATTCACATACTCCCTCCAACAACCTGTGGCTGGTGGGGTACTTCGAATGCTGTACCAAATATGTTATGTGGCAACTTTAACCAACCCCTGTTCGGGCGGGACCCATAAATTCTAAACCTGCTCTAGAATCACAATCCAATGGTTCTTTTGTCGCAGCATGAAAGTGTAAAGGGGAGAAAAGTTGTTAGGGAAACAAACAATTAGCCAATAATCCTCCCTGATACATAGTAGCCCACGGACAACTACTTCTGGGTAGTTTGTTTAATACAAAGCCAAAAATAACTGGACATAAAGACAGCTCAACACGAGGGCATGAAATTAAAAGGGAATTAGCATGAAGTCAGATCTGTGCATCCAGTTAAGACAATGCAGCATAAAAAACACAATTAATTCAAGAAGTAAAATACAAAAAATCAGGAAGCATGAGTCCAAGTGTCCCTGCATCGAGGGTTGGTGAGTGAAAGCATTAAATGTATCCCTACTCTGGCACTGAGGTGACATCCCTACTTAAGCTTTTTCAGAAGGAAAGATCAAAGGTGTGAGTCCTTAGAGTCTTCCTAAGAAGTCTCTCCACCATCAGTGGGTCAAAGAGCATAAAGCTACCAAAGACAGAGCTCATTCTAGGATGTTCTCTCTCTGAAGACAAAAAAGAAGCGGCACACTGTCTCTAATTCCAACAACCAGTTATCCACAGATAGCATTCCTATGATGCAATTCGAGTCACGCCATCCACTCTGGGTACAGTCCTGAAGGTATTTCCACGATGTCGACGTTGTACCTTCCTCGCTACAGTGTTGTCCTTGGTTCTCAGACCTTCTCCTGTGTGAAGCACAACAACTTCTTTTATCGACTCAAGTCACACTATTGTAACTTCTTCTCTCCTTACCTAGCTAATAAAACAAAGACGTTAGTCTATCTTACAAGAGCTCTTCTCCACCTGCAACACAAAACGTGGGAAAGAACAGATTCCACAGCACACATGAAATTCAAAGCGTTAATTTTAAAGCAAGGGTTTTCAGGTACTTGCATTTCAGGCCTACGAAATTCATTCAACATTATAAAACATCATATAAGCTTTACCAATTCACATAACGTTAATACAATTTCAACTAATAGCTTTACCTACGTAGGAAATGACAAGATTAATAAATACATTTAATACACAAATAAATGTCGGTTGCACAACACAGGTTCTTCATGTTCGCATTTTCTGCTACTTGAATTCATTTTCGACATTGATTCTCCATGTTATTTGTCAATGACCTAAAATACATCACATATTCATGTTAACACATTTCACAACTCTAACACTTCACGTTAATACAGTAAATGATTATATGCGGGTGCGACCCACATGTGATTTTAATGCACCCCTACAAATGGAATAAGATTTCCACTCCCTCACCCCCTCGCCCCACCGTCCCACCACCTCCCTCTATGGAGTTTCAAGCTTGCTGACATCTTATGCACTGTGAGCTTGAGAAAGTTTACAGTTTTCAGTAATAAAACAGGAATGTTGGGCCTTTTGCATAATGAGTGCTTTGAAAATGCCTTGGGAAGTCTGCGTGAGATGGAGCGCCCTCGGGAATCTGGGGCACGGAGTTCCCTCAACTCTTGTGATGGAAGATGTTTTCTGAAACTGGTTCTCCCGTCCCTCTAAAGTGGGTCTTACGGGGACATCTTAAGGATTTTGGAGGCCCTGGGACACAGGGGCGTAACACTGGCCCGCATCCCCCGTGGTGCAGGGGGCCCGAACCTCCAGGGGGCCCCCTCAGCAGCGCACTTCGCCCAGAGAGCTCCAGATTGAGTCTGGAGGGGCCCCTCCATGTACTGTGCAGGGAGGCCCCCTCAAATTTCGTTACGTCACTGCTGGGACAAACCTATTTTGGGTTTATGTTTCAAATTTCAGCTCTTTCATGCCCTCTTTGGCCAGGTCACTGACAGTTCACAGGCACACTCCGCAAAATTCTAAATGTGTTTACATATAATATTCAGGGATAGTGATTGTGTGTTCTCAATAATTGTAACAGCAGCAGCGCACTGACATTTCTGCAAATCATCTCGGTGACAACCTCCCATGTCTCATATGTGAAATCCTGTTTTGATCTAAAATAAACTTTTTTATGGATGTTGCTTGAAACATAAACACAACATTTCTCTGCAAAATGTCTGTAATAGACTCACCCACATTGAAAATAAAGGAAAGTAAAATGTATTTAAAACAATCTGTATAAGAATTATTCAAGGTCATCAGGGCAAGATGTGGCAGAACAGAGATGGCTCTATCAGGGGGCCCTGGGCCACAGTCCACTTTGGCCATGCCTAAAAACTTCTCTGGAGGTGGAGGAGAGTTTCTCCAGGCCCAGCAGTTCCCATAGGCTGCTGAGCCACGCTTGATATTCTGGGACTGTTTCTTTCCCCTAAACCTACCCTAGTTGTATGTCAGCTCGACGGTGCAGTCTGTTCTTCTGAAGCAACTTTTGTTTTTGGAAAATGCAGCTGCTGAGATATTGCCTCCGAGCCACTTTCCCTTAGAGGATGATACTCTTTCAGTACTTCCATGGGCTGAGGTTGGCTTCCTCCAGCTTCATTGCCTGCCAGCAGTTGTCCATCGACAGAGGATTATGCAGAGATTAATTCTTAAACATTCTAATGGAATTATGTCTGTACTGGTATTGTAAATATAAACCTATACGATAGCACAGTGAGTAAAACACTGTGCAGGTTAGGAGTTTAAATCCCAGAAACAGCTTTCTATTGCCCCGATTTCAGTGTATTGAGTACCATTAGTTTTGGTAATAATAGCATCTGTTATTTGCAGTGCTAAGTAATGGCTCAGGTCTGGTATAAAACGCTATGTAAAAGCAAGCTATTATTGGTGAAAAGCTGCTCTTATTCCAGAGAGTGACATCATAGGAAGTGGAAAAATCATTTGCAAATGAAACACTCTATTTGAATCCTCATTTTATTCTATCGACATTTTTTATGTTGTTTAATGTGACAATTGGATATGTTCTCAGAGGGAGGGGTGAAGAGGGAGGAGGAAATGGCATGGGCATGTGAAAAATAAAAATTGGTTTGAAATGATGAAATGAGTAACCAAAAAAGGATGTTTTCCACAGTCATTTTGTTCAATTTGATTTACAGTAGTAATACAATGAATTAAAATCTGGAACTTTGCCATCTTTACGATTTCTGCTATAATCGCAGTAATCTCTGTACATTGAGCTCAGTTTAAATGTAATTGTCCCAACTATTCCTACTATTCTCTTTTTTAAAGTTAAGTGTTCAACTATGTCTGCACCATTTTTACATCTTTCTTAGACACTTAGGGGCCGATTCCGATTGCGGAAGGCCCATCAATGCCAGCCATGCAATGGCGGTCCTTCCACAATCGGACTGCGATTTTCCCCCGCCACATTACGATGGCGGAGGGAATCTCGCTCGGACCGTGGCGGACGCAAAGGCCGTGCGCCACGGGATCGCCACCACCAGCAACCATACAGATTGCCTGGCGGACAGTCCAAATAGCCCAAAATGGTGGTGGTGCCTAGCAGGCACCGTCCACCAAATCAGGATGCTGGCTACAGCAGGCCTTTCAATGGAGGCGATAACGCCATGGAAAGGCTACCCCTAAATCAGGATGCTGGCTACAGCAGGCCTTTCAATGGAGGCGATAACGCCATGGAAAGGCTACCCTTGTTTTGGGGGGAGGTGTGGGTGCACTGGGGGGTACCCATGGTACCCCCCTACGTTTCACATCACTACGTGGCAGGCACCGTGTGGTGCCTGCCACGTAGTGCAGTAAAATGCACATTCTGCCTTTTTGGCATCACAGCGGGTGCTGCAGTCAGCAGCACCCGCCGCTATGTTAAATGGCAGGATGCGACCGCCATGGTGGCGGTCGCATCCTGATTTGGTGTGCGGGACCGCCGGATGTATTGCGGACGGTCCCTGTCTCCACCAGGATGGCGGACGGACGAATGACCCTCTTTATATCTATTTTATACACAGTTTGCTCCTTCATAGACGTCATTGCAATCTACGCGGAGCGGGAAACATTTGATATCTTTTTTGCTACTATCGAAGATCCTGTTTTTGCTTTGTAAATGTTAGAATGTCCCTTTCATGTAGAGAATACTGATGTTTTCCAGAGTATTGCTTTATTAAAGATTGACATTATAGAAATACCAATTTAACAGAACAAACAGGTGTGGTACATAAAAGTAAAAAATGGTTTACATTATTAGCAAAATTAATAGTTCAACGCGATTCCTTATGAGGAGTCAGCCAGCAAACTTTGAACAGTCAGTAACTCTGACAGGGATGATGATGGGTCTGAGTCACAGAACGTTTTCTATGAGTAGTTGTGTGTTACTGATGTCTTAGATGTAAACATAGATTTCAGTCCCTAATTAACAAAGCATTTCATGTGAGCAGTTGTGTCTCATTCCAGGTTTAGGAGACTCTGAGCAAGTTTTCTTTTATATTGATCAGTCTTTAAAAGAGCAACAAATCAACAAAAACACAAAGAGGATGAGGGCTGTTATCATGTATCCTGGGTCAACCAATACTGCAATCTACACTGATGCTAGGACCAACAGGTCCAAAAACATCCCTCCAGACTATTTTCCAAAGCAATACAAAAAATATACAATCCAGAAATACATACTATTTAGACTAAATCTACTATTTACATTGATATCACTGTCTAACACATTCACAGTAATATGCCCATGGTAAATAGTGATTAGGTCTCTCATCATTCTATTCTATTCTTGGCATTTCTACAGCACATAGGTACCCAACGGGCCTCCCAGCACTAATAAATCAGACCATATCATTATCCTCATCAATTTAAGGGAACAGCAAGGTCTTCGACGGCTTTCTGAAACTTAGTTCATCCTTCATCTTTCTTAATGCTATAGGCAGCTTGTTTGGGAACACAATAGGCAAAAGATCTTCCTCCACTCCTAGATTTGTTTATCTTAGAAACATTTAATAGCCATAGATCACAGGAATGTAATGTTCCCTCTGGAGTATAAGGACAGACCAAGTGATTTAATAGCTAATGGCCCTTGGTATATTAAACCCAATGAGTTATGCAGAGTCTTAAACTGCATCCTCTTAGAAACAGGCAGCCACTGCAGAGAAGCTAATGCAAAATAACAGCTCTGTGTTTAGGTATCTTCAACAGTATCTAAGTAGCTGCATTTTGTATCATTTGTAGTCTTCTAAAAACAAACTGAGGACTACCAAGGTACAGCAAAGCACCATGGTCCAATCGTGATAGCATCAATGCTTGCACCACAACTCCACATAGAGGAGGGTCGCATTGCCATCATTTTCCTAAGTGTTCTCATTAGACCAAAGCAACTTGCAGCTAGTTTTCTAGACTGAACTTCCAAAGTGAGCTTACTATTGATTCATATCCCCAAACCTTTTACAGTTAATATTGGGATGGGATGGATCCCTAAAGAGTTTTGCAAATGCAATTCAGTCCAGCGAGCAGGGTCGTTCCAGACTACTAATATTTCAGTTTTGACTCCATTGAATTTTAGGCAACTGGCTGACATCCATTCTGCTACCTCATTTGGACAGACACCCAGCTGATTAGGGACTGCGCTGCATCAGAGGTGGGAAAAATGGCAATATGCGTATCGACTGAATTTGACACAATTGAGAACCTGTGTGCGTGTACAATTTCCGCTAGAGGACGTTCATACAAATTGAATAGAGTCAGACTTAGTGAAGACCCCTGAGGCACCCCACACTTTAAGGGGTATGATTTTGAATAAAAAGGCTCTTCATGGACTTGAAAACTTCTATCATTAAGGAAAGAGGTGAGCCATTTCCAGGCTAACCTCGTTATTCCAGTCTCCTCTAGTCTCCATAATAAGATGGAATGAGATACAGCATCACAGGCTGTATTAAGATCTAATAGTATCACTGAGGCCAATCCACATTGGCCAAAGATTTTTTTCAGTTTTTCCATAACAGCTAAAAGTGCTGTTTTGGTACTGCTTCCTGGATGGAAGCCTGTTTGGGTGGGATGAACCAACTGACAATAGGTCAACATCTTCCAAATATGTGCACACCTGTTTCATCAGTTTACCCTCTGTGTACATAGAAATGTGTATACAATTAGGATAGGTTCTTTTAAATAGGAAGGGCACATTTATTTGGTACTATCCCAATTGAAAGCTCTGTTTTTCTTCTTACTTCACATATCATACTAGAAGGAAAAGCATTTATTCATCTAAATTCAGTGTGAGTGGTGACCACTTACACATTGCTACATGTCAATCAATCAATCAAAGACACTTATAGAGCGCGCTACATACCCGTAGGGTCTCAAGGCGCTGGGGGAGGGGGGGTGCCGCTACTGCTCGAACAGCCAGGTCTTCAGCTTCTTCCTGAAGGAGAGGTGGTCTTGGGTCAGGCGCAGGTCGGCCGGGAGGGAGTTCCAGGTCTTGGCGGCCAGGTAGGAGAAGGACCTTCCTCCTGTAGTCGCTCTTCGGATGCGGGGGACGGCGGCGAGGGCGTGGTAGGCTGATCGGAGGTGGCGTTTAGGAGCGTAGAAGTTGATGCGGCTGTTGAGGTAACTCGGGCCTTGGTCGTGTAGGGCTTTGTGTGCGTAGGTGAGGAGGCGGAAGGTGATTCTTTTGTTGACGGGGAGCCAGTGAAGGTCTCTCAGATGTCCGGAGATGTGGCTGGTTCGTGGGATGTCGAGGATGAGTCTGGCTGAGGCGTTCTGGATCCGCTGGAGTCTCTTCTGGAGCTTCAATCAATCAATCAATCAATCAGTGACACTTGTAAAGCGCGCTACCTACCCGTAGGGTCTCAAGGCGCTGGGGGGGGGGGGGGGTGCCGCTACTGCTCGAACAGCCAGGTCTTCAGCTTCTTCCTGAAGGAGAGGTGGTCTTGGGTCAGGCGCAGGTCGGACGGGAGGGAGTTCCAGGTCTTGGCGGCCAGGTAGGAGAAGGACCTTCCTCCTGTAGTTGCTCTGCGGATGCGGGGGACGGCGGCGAGGGCGTGGTTGGCTGATCGGAGGTGGCGTTTGGGAGCGTAGAAGTTGACTCGGTTGTTGAGGTAGCTCGGGCCTTGGTCGTGTAGGGCTTTGTGTGCGTGGGTGAGGAGGCGGAAGGTGATTCTCTTGTTGATGGGGAGCCAGTGAAGGTCTCTCAGATGTCCGGAGATGTGGCTGGATCGTGGGATGTCGAGGATGAGTCTGGCTGAGGCGTTTTGGATCCGCTGGAGTCCCTTCTGGAGCTTGGCGGTGGTCCCGGCGTAGAGGGCGTTGCCGTAGTCCAGTCGGCTGGTGACGAGGGCCTGGGTGACGGTCTTCCTGGTCTCTGTGGGGATCCACCAGAAGATCTTCCGTAGCATGCGTAGGATGTTGAAGCACGCCGAGGAGACGCTGTTGACTCGCCTGGTCATGGAGAGGGAGGAGTCCAGGATGAAGCCCAGGTTACGTGCATGGTCTGTCGGTTTGGGTGCGGTGCCCAGGGCGGGAGGCCACCAGGAGTCGTCCCAGGCGGAGGGAGAGGAGCCCAGGATGAGGACCTCCGTCTTGTCCGAGTTCAGTTTCAGGCGGCTGGTCGTCATCCACTCGGCTACCTCTTTCATCCCTTCGTGTAGGTTGGCTCTGGCGGCGGCGGGGTTGTTGGTCAGGGAGAGGATCAGCTGGGTGTCGTCGGCGTAGGAGATGATGCTGAGGTGGTGTTTGCGTACGATGGCCGCGAGGGGGCTCATGTAGACGTTGAAGAGGGTGGGGCTCAGGGATGATCCTTGGGGGACGCCGCAGATGACTTCGGAGGCCTCTGACTTGTAAGGTGGTAGGCGGACTCGCTGTGTTCTTCCGTCGAGGAAGGAGATGATCCATTCCAGCGCCTTGTCCTGGATTCCGATGTTGCTGAGGCGCCGTATTAGGGTGCGGTGGCAGACCGTGTCGAATGCCGCGGAGAGGTCTAGGAGGATGAGGGCCGCTGTTTCTCCATTGTCCATCAGGGCTCGGATGTCATCGGTGGCGGCGATGAGGGCGGTCTCGGTGCTGTGTTTGGCTCGGAAGCCGGACTGTGAGGGGTCGAGGGATCCGTTCGTCTCGAGGAAGGCGGCCATCTGCTTGTTGACGGTCTTCTCGATGACTTTGGCTGGAAACGGGAGAAGCGAGATGGGGCGGTAATTCTTGAGGTCGGTGGGGTCCGCTGTTGGTTTCTTGAGTAGAGCGCTGAGTTCGGCGTGTTTCCAGCTCTCGGGGAAGATGGCGGTGTCGAAGGATGTGTTGATGATGTCTCGCAGGTGGGGTGCGATGACAGCGTCGGCCTTGTTGAAGATGTGGTGGGGGCAGGGGTCGGTTGGTGATCCGGAGTGGATGGAGTTCATCGTGCGGATGGTGTCTTCTGTGCTGATCGGTGGTACCGGCGTAGAGGGCGTTGCCGTAGTCCAGTCGGCTGGTGACGAGGGCCTGGGTGACGGTCTTCCTGGTCTCGGTGGGGATCCACCAGAAGATCTTCCGTAGCATGCGTAGGATGTTGAAGCACGCCGAGGAGACGTTGTTGACTTGCCTGGTCATGGAGAGGGAGGAGTCCAGGATGAAGCCCAGGTTGCGTGCATGGTCTGTCGGTTTGGGTGCGGTGCCCAGGGCGGGAGGCCACCAGGAGTCGTCCCAGGCGGAGGGTGAAGAGCCCAGGATGAGGACCTCCGTCTTGTCAGAGTTCAGTTTCAGGCGGCTGGTCGTCATCCACTCGGCTACCTCTTTCATCCCTTCGTGTAGGTTGGCTCTGGCGGTGGCGGGGTCGTTGGTCAGGGAGAGGATCAGCTGGGTGTCGTCGGCGTAGGAGATTATGCTGTGATTCTGTATGTCAACTACGTTTCAGCCAAAGGATTAATATGGCATTCCTTCACCAGCATCAGAGAGATATCTGTACTTTGCATACAACAGAGTAGGTTAAATATAAAGACGACCTTAGTCTAAATAGAAAGAATACCTTAGTCTTAATATTTAACCTTACTGTGAAGATTTAAAGGGGAGGGATAGTGAATGTCTGAGATATCAGGAGGAGATATCACAGTGAATCCAATGGAAAAGGCATTGGTTGAGGATTAGAGTCTTTAGGGTTTTCAGGCCTGAAGAAGGTGTCATTGCTCCAATGGTGGTGTGTTCCATGTGTTAAGGGTTGCTCTTGAGAAGGTACGAATTCCCGCACAACTGTAGTATATCAGCTTTACCTACCACATACATTTAAGAGGGGGTTGATAGAGATGGGTCAGAGTACTAAGATTGATATTAAAATTAATCAGGCTAGCTTGAATTGTATTGCGCATCATGAGAAAGCCAGTGGTCTTCTACCAGCACCAGTCATTGGTGTCAAATGTTTTTGCCCTAAATTTGAGACTCGCATCTAAGTGAATAAATGCTTTTAGTGGTGATATTATTATTGTGGTAGGCTCAACAGTGATAGATTTCTTAGTCCATTTGAGAAATGACCAGGGCTACCCACCGCCAACAACTCTGAAGGTTGGAAGAAGGAAGCAAAGAGCATATCTGTCTCATTTAACTCTATATGGAATGTGTACATAACCAGGTTGTATTACATTTACAGTTTTATAATGGTAGATGATTTGCAGGGGTCATCTAGTTACATAAATGTGGCATTAAGTATAGTAAAACTATACATACCTATTTATATTTACTCTCATATTATTTTGCTAGTCGCTATTTAGGTGACAATACTTTTTTGCAGAACAATCCTTCGTCTATGGAGTGATGCCATATCAACTATACTAACCAACAAAAATACACCCAGTGATTATGCATTACCTAAGTGAACCACAATGACAGGGTGTTTTTCTTTATACTAACACAGGTTTGCATGGAGTGGGCAGTATTGTAGTACAGTAACAACATTTAAATGTGGTTTTCTTTGTTAATTTAACAGATTATATGTTAAACAAAAAGAAATTGTATTTAAGCTCCCCATGGCAACCCTAAAGGTTGTCAAATATAAATGTTCATTCAAAGGGAGAATATTAAGTCATTACTAGCACGCACACCCCATTAGCGTGATTACATGTGACAAGAAAGTTGGCAGTACATTTGCTTGATCTGAGAAAAGTTGGCAAGTTTGCCTTATGTGAACTGAGACCTACAGACTCTCCAGGAGAGGGCAGAGGCCACGATGCTAAAACATTCTGTACAACTTGACTAAATGAGTTACTGGCACTGGAATATTTCAGAAAACCACTTCAAGTAACCACTAAGTTGGCAAGGCCAGAGAACAGACTGTCGTACTTTGGTATTCGGAACCGCGTAGGAGACAGGACCCTACCCCTGTCTATTTTGGTATTAGCGAACCGCAAATGGTAAATGCGGCACGTACGAGTGCTTTATGTGCCGTTCTAGCTACGAATGCACTGTGTACACGTATTCTGCTCAACTACGCGGGTTCCATTTTGGAAGCAGTGGCCATCTTGTCATTGCCCTCACATAGGCTATGATGGAGTTAATACGTGCCTCACAGTACACGGGCTTTCCCTCTGACTTCTCTGTGACCTGGGCAGCTGGCTCTGCTGCCCCGGGTCAAACCGGTCTCACGAGCTCCCCTTCCTCCTTCCACCTGTGATTCGTATCAGGGCTTGACCCGTCATAAAACCCTTTCATTCTACACAATCCCCCGGCTAATCTCTTCCACACCTGCTTGTTCTTGCTTTATGACTCGTTTCCCAAAACAGGAGATGCTCATATTTATTGGGGGGTCTATTTACTTCAAACATGGGATCTGAACCTTCCTGTGTAAATCATTGTGGGCTGGCCGAACTGGAATGTGGGATGGTCATCATGACTCTGCCTTTTCTTTGTAATGTACACTTATATATTGCCGTATCATAAAACCTAGGAATGTATGCTTGAGGCCAGAAAAAGGGTATTTAAGATGAAGTCCGTTTCTATGATTTTCAGCAGTCTCCTGAGAACATACACGCTGTTGTACTTCTAGGATACCTGTCATTGGTCTGCAGCCAATAAACGATTCTTTGACTTCACCCAGAAGACTCTGTGTTTCTGTAGGTCCGGAACAGGGTGAAACCCCGAAGTCATAGGGTGTGTGCCCCTGCACCGCTGGGACTAAAATACCCAGTACTTCAGTTTGGCGCCCAACGTGGGGCCGATTTCAGCGGTACCAGTCCAAGCCAGAGGTTCGTGAGGAGCTTCGTGTGGAAATTCCGGAGGAAGGCCGCCACTTCATCGACCCCTGCATGTCGACGTGGTCCGAAAGTCTTTTCTGCGAGGTTCTCCGCGTCCCGACGGCTACGAAGGACTGCTGCCCTGATTAATCGACCTGTTTTGGACCCTTGACGAGTTTGAGAGAGCGAAACAATCGAGAGAGTCTTCTGGTGACGTCATCGATCAGCAATATTCAGTTAAGTATAAGTGGAGCGTCTCCCATTTGTTTTGGTATCCCTCGGGATCGTTTGATTTGATTTGGTAATTGGTGATTTGGTGTTTGCAAACCCCAAAGCCAGAGGACTCGTGTATTCACGAGAATATCGTAATCGATAATCCTCTGACGTTTGGATCTAGACTAGTGAGCGAAGATGCCTGGTTCTGGACTATTTGGTAAGTTATTCTGTTTGGGTTGTGGAAAAGATTTCCAGCTGGAAGAATCATGTCCGGTTCCTCCGGTTGGAACTCCAACTTATGAGCTCTATGTGAAACATGGCGTAGGCCCCATTGCATATAACGAAGTGTGGATCCACTACACCAGGAAAGACGGTGTTTTAAAATGGCCCCAAAATGGTAGTTTTGATACCGATATTTTAGATAATTTGGAAATTAAATTGTTTAAGAAGAAAGCCCGGCCGGCGATGTTTGACTCTTTCCGCTTATGGCGAAAGGAAGCCAAACAGAAGGAAATTAAGCTAGCGAAAAAGAATAAGAGAGAGAGAGGTATGTCAGTAATGCAAGCAGCTGTACAATTTAAAGACAATGAAGAGGAGCAAATGAATGAACAATTGCACAGGCAGCGTAAGTTAGGGATTGACAAATGTTACCCAGCTTTGCCACATTCTAAGCAGGATGAGTCAGAAGAAAAGGAGAAAGATCCCTTGATGTCACATTTGTTGAGTTCGCCACCCCCGTATGCTCAAACTGCCACGGCGCCTCCCCAGCTTGTAAATATGCCACCTCCAGTGCATATACTGCAAGCCTTGCCGCAACCGCCAGTTGCTTTGCAACCAGTTCCTATTCCTGTAGCGCAGTCCTCTCAAGCGCCTCCAGTAGTGCTTTCAACTACCCCCGCACTTCCTGCGACTTTGCTTAATCCAGTAACTGCTTCGCCTAACACTTTTCCTTCCACCACTCCAGTACCTGTCTCTACGTCCTCTTTTCTTCCCTCTGTTTTTCCCCCTGTTCTCGCCTCAGCTTCTCCTTCAGTGCGACAGCGTTTAGCTAATGTGGTTACTACATTAATGTCGCCTCTCTTTGGGTCATCTGGTGCAACTCCTGGTGTACAGCGTAAGCAGTTGCGCAGCCAATTGCCTAACCCCGATGAGAAAAAGGTAATAGATCACATGGCGCGTAGATGGATCGTTTTTCCTTCACTGTATGATGTGGAATCGGTTGTTGACACTTTCCACCAATGGGATGCCCCGAAACAGAGATATGTA
This sequence comes from Triturus cristatus, assembly GCF_964204655.1. Taxonomy (NCBI): domain Eukaryota; kingdom Metazoa; phylum Chordata; class Amphibia; order Caudata; family Salamandridae; genus Triturus; species Triturus cristatus. The sequence continues at coordinate 312,428,878 of NC_140587.1, read as the reverse complement.
TTTGAGAAAATGTGCGAAATTCTCTGTGAAGAATTGGAGGATAGTGGTAGGAATCCGAACCCGCAGGAATTGTGTAGAGTGAGGTTCGATTTTGGAACTGGTATAATTGTGGACCGCGAAGTAGATAAAGCAGTAGCGGTTGTATTGTCCTTAAGGAATGACGATTGCCAACAGTCATTGTTTGAACACGAGGTCCTTGTGGGGAAAAAGGCAAAAGCGCGACAATACCCTATGAGAGAAGTTCCCCCGGTATGGAAGGAAGCAGTTGCAGCTGTCGGCAATAACCCCGCTGTGCCAGCGCATTTCCAACGTGTTTGGGTGCATGTTCCATGGAAGCGCTCTGAGGTGTTAGCACTTAAGCAGACATTGCCTGATCCCCGTAAAAACCCAGCAGGTTATTATAAAGAGTTGTCACAGACGGCAGGGTCATGCATTATGAATCTGGCCGACATAGACATGTTGTTTGGTAATGTTGTTCCACAGCCTCTATGGGGATCAATTCGTAATGTAGATCACAATGCAGAACTAGGGGATACCTGGGCTAACATTGTTGCTGCTGATGCTAGACAAACGGGTGGTGCGAAACCAGAACCTTTAGTAGCTGAATTGCCTGGTAGAATCATCACGTATATGAAGACAATAATGCCTGCGATGCGCGTAAATTGGGACAAGTTATCTGCATGTAAGCAAAAGAAAGATGAGACAGTGTCAGACTTCTTTACTAGGTTTGAGGAAACGTTTATTGACCACAGTGGGCAAGATATGAGTACTGAGGGTGGCCAACGGTTGTTTGTGGATAAGTTTGTGCAGAATTTACTCCCTGACCTGTGTAAAAAGTTGAAAGATTCAGAGAGTTCTTGGGCTGTTTCTTCTTCAGCGCAAATACTGGCTACTGCACAGTATTATGAGAACAGAGATAAAGACGAGAAAGATAGAACGGAGAAGAAAACGAAGGAACTAAAGACAAAGGTCCTTTTACAGCAGGCCTATCCACCACGTGGCGGCGGTAATAATTATAGACAACCCCAAGGTGTCTATCACCAACCCCAACAATTTCAGACTAATCAGCAAATGAATGGGTATTATCACCCACGTGTCCCTGTAGGTCCTAACCAATGTTCATACTGCAAAGAGGAAGGTCATTTTAAATATAGTTGCCCTAAATTAATGCAACGGAATGGTAATACGTATGGCGCAAGAGGTAGAGGTGGTCAGCAAGCTCCTAGAGGCAGAGGGCGTGGAAGTGTTCCCCAAAACGCGCGTCCTCTTCCGCCCCAAAACGCCATTAATAGTTTTGATCAGCAAGCTAATGCGACTAGTAATACGGCTCAGTATTACAATAATGATTATTATGCAGAAGATGGTGATGCAGAGAATAATGATTACTAGGACAGCCATAGACAGAGAGAGGGAGTTGTTTCAGTGCCAGTGGATCAGAGCGGACCATATGTTGAGGTGACTACAGAAAATGTAACGGAGCCTTTTCTGCTAGACACTGGTGCCGCAAAGAGTTCAATCATGCATTCCAAACTCCCTGGCGCACCTTTGTCTGGCGATATAAATGTTTCAGTAGGTTTTTCTGGCGCCCCGGTTAGGAACCCGATTTCCAGTCCCATGTCACTTTCCGTTGGACCTTGCGAGCTGAAAGCGCCCCTGATTCTGACAACGGGTTGTGGTGAGAATTTGCTGGGATTAGATTTGTTGAAAAGATTGCACGCTACACTGTATTGTTCTCCTTCAGGAGTACAACTTACATTAGGCAAGCAAGTGGTTTCTCCAATGTATTTGTCTAAAAACGCGATGCCACCTGAATTGTCATCCCTTCCGGATGCCCTTTGGGCTACTGGTCCCAATGATGTGGGCCTCTTGGAAATACCACCATATGTGGTGACTTTAAAGGCTAATGTCAGACTGCCACGTATTCCCCAGTACAAGATCTCTAATGAAGGCCAGAAAGCATTGTTAGACATTGTCAGCGACTTGATTAATAAGGGTGTGATAGAAGAGACAAGAGGCAACGTTTGCAATAGTCCGATTTTACCTGTCTTAAAACGAACGGAACCTTCACAGCCACCTGTTTACAGATTTGTGATTGATCTTAGAGAGGTTAATAAGATTGTTGTGCCTCAGTTTCCGGTTGTCCCCGATATAACTGCCTTGTTAACGATGATTCCAGCCTCTGCTGCATGGTTTTCAGTGATCGATTTAAAGAATGCTTTCTTTAGTATCCCAATTGCAGAGGAGAGCAGAGACATTTTTGGTTTTAGTCTGGGAGGCCGAAGCTTCCGCTTCAGACGCGCTCCACAAGGCTACTGCGAGAGTCCATCCATATACAGTCAAGCTTTGAAAGCGCAGCTTGATGCACTTGTTTTACCTAGTGGCGCTATCCTGATCCAGTACGTGGACGATTTACTGATCGCTGCAGATACTGAGAAGATCTGTAAAGGAGCCACATTGTCACTGTTGCGCCATTTATCCGCTTACCATCACAAAGTGTCTCTCTCTAAGCTGCAATATTGTCGACAAGAAGTGACCTATTTAGGTCATCTCTTATCGAAGGAGGGAAGGAGATTGACCCCAGAAAGAATTCAAGCCATTGCACAGTTGAGTGTGCCAAAGACACAGAGAGAAGTGCGTGCTTTCTTGGGCATCACCTCATACTGTAGGCATTGGATCCCAAGTTTTTCCTTGTTGGCAAAACCTTTATTAGCATTAACATGCAAAGACACACCGAATCCTATCCCATGGTCTGAAGAGTGTCAGAAAAGTTTTGTGGAATTACGCAATGCATTGTGTTCAGCACCTGTGTTGGGCACTCCTGACTATAGCAAGCCTTTTACATTGTATGTCCACGAGAAAGATGGATGTGCGTTGTCAGTGTTAACACAGCCTTTTGGCGACAGACCACGCCCATGCGCGTATTTTTCATCCACCTTGGACCCTGTAGCGAGGGCATTGCCAAGCTGTCTGAGAGCGACAGCTGCTGCAGCGATGTCTATCCGACAATCTGCTGGTCTGGTAATGGACAACACATTGATTGTCATGGTTCCACACGCTGTAGACACATTATTAAATAGGACCAAGACACAACACTTGACTAGTGCGCGATTATCAGGGTATGAACTCACACTGTTAGCGAATCACATACACATAAAAAGATGCAATACGCTGAATCCAGCCACATTATTGCCGATTCCAGCAGACTCAGATGAGATTGAGCAACATGACTGTCTGTTCAGGACAGAAGAAGAGACGAAAGGGAGAGTAGATCTCAAAGATACTCCCCTGACTGAGTGTGATGGCACTTTATGGGTAGATGGGTCATGTTTCAAACTCCCTAATGGTGACACGACTGCTGCATATGCTATCACGACTTTACATACGGTCGTGGAAACTGCACGAGTGCCACATAATTCGGCCCAAGCAGCAGAATTGATTGCCCTCACGAGAGCATGCGTGTTGTCTGAAGGAATGAGAGTGAACATATACACAGATAGCCAGTACGCCTTTGGCGTGGCTCATAATTTTGGGCGTTTGTGGAAAGAGCGTGGGTTCCTGACGTCGCATGGAGCTAAAATTCAGAATGGCAAGTTGGTGAATGATCTCCTTGAGTCACTGACCCTACCTTTGCAAGTTGCGATCATGAAATGCAGTGCGCATAGGAAAGTTACAGATGATGTTGGACGTGGGAATGCGTTTGCTGATGAGACCGCGAGAGAGACAGCACAGAATGTGAAGACTAGAATGTATGTTGCAGGCCCCGCAAGATGGGTTAATGATGTGGGAATGTGTGAGAACACAATAGAGAGTGTGAAGTCGCTTCAGGCTGAAGCTACAGAAGAAGAGTTAAGCAAGTGGAGAGAGAGTATGGGTAAGTTGGATGAGAATGGTTGTTGGGTTGACCTGACAGAACATAGACGATGGTTGTTGCCTGATGCATATGTGCTTCCAGTGGTTACTATGGCACATGGAATGGCGCATATCAGTACGAAAGGTATCTGTAAGTTGTTGGCTCCAGTATGGCAGAATGTTGGGATTCCCAAGTGTGCAGAGAATGTGGTCAAGAATTGCATAGTATGTTTGAAGTACAACCCTGGTAGGGGAACCCCAACTCCGGCCGGTCATTTTGCACCCCCATCATGTCCATTCGAAGTTTTGCAGCTGGACTTTATTCACATGGAAAGATGCAACAACCTGAAATATGTATTGGTGGTTGTTTGTGCTTTCTCCAAATGGATTGAGGCTTATCCTCTGAAAGATAACACTGCCCTATCCACAGCCAAAGCCCTTGTGAAGGAGTTTTTCTCCAGGTTTGGGATGCCGAGAATGGTATGGTGTGATAATGGTAGTGAGTTTGTGGGTAAAGTGATGAAGAATGTATGTGAAGGGCTAGGGATAAAGCAGAAGTTCCACGCTGCAAATCACCCCCAATCAGCTGGACTAGTTGAACGCTACAATGGAGCCTTAAAGCTCAAGCTGGCCAAAATCCAGGCGAGCACTGGTCTTAAATGGCCTGACGCTCTGCCTCTAGCACTCTTGTCCACCAGAATGACGATACACTCACGAGTGGGCCTTAGTCCCTATGAAGTAGTCTTTGGCCGCCCGGCCAACGTATGGGGTGTGCCAAGGCCTACGAAGTTCAGTGAGATTGAGCATCCAGTACTGCTCGATTACCTGTATGATTTGACTGTTAAACTGCGTGTTTTGCACCAACAGGTACATGATACTCTTCCCCAAGCCTCTGAACCTCCTGGACACCCTATCAACCCTGGCTCGTGGGTCCTGGTCCGGAATTTCCAGCGTAAGGGCAACGACGAACCTCGCTGGATCGGCCCCCATCTTGTTCTTCTTTCGACAAGATCAGCAGTGCGAGTGAAGGGGAAGAAGCACTGGATCCATGGTACTCACTGCAAGGTAGTTCCCTTGCCTCTGCCATATGACCAGTGGGTCAACGAGGGTATCGCCGACTCAGAGACAGACATTGTACCTCGCTTTGTACCATTCAGTGACGCACGCCTAAAAGACACAGCTTCAGTCCAAGAGAGTGACAATATTCTGCAGGAAGCTGTGCCGCCATCAAATCGACTGGACACCACTGAGCCTGAACTTTTGTTTCAAGACCAAACAGCACCTGGCCATCTCCGCTATAACTTGAGACCTAGGCCCATGGACAAATAAAGATTTCCTCATTATTTCCCTTTTGACATTTTTTGCTCTCCCATCTGAAGGACTTTCTTGATTTTTGTTTTTCGAACCACCATCCGGGTTCTGCCGCAGGGTCGCGGTGCCAAGACTTTGGGGTACAGGCCGAAGACGCTAGGTCAACGGTTCTGGTTGGTCTAGGGCGTTTCCCTGGACTGACAGGCGTACTCCTTAGCAGAAGAAACTCATCCACCGCGAGCGGCCCGAGTAGAGGATGGAGTTTTGTAGGATGGAGAGACCGATTGAGGAAATGAACTCTCAAACAAGGATGTGTAGAATTGTGAAAAGTAAATGTTTTGTCTTTTTGTGCTTTGTGACACTGTGTAGTATCATGATGTTTATTGTAGGATGTGTGTTTTTCTCTGCTCCAAAACCCATTGCACCCACTCAACAGCCTATATCTCTTTCTACTGCCTCCTCTCACTCTTTTCACCCTTTGCCTGAGCACGAACAGACCCGACGATCAGAGTTCGTAAATAACTCGTTTATCCAACTCTTGCACCAGCACCAACTGGTAATGAATACGACCAATTGCTGGGTCTGTGGGTTAATGCCCCATACCACTAACAAGGGTATTCCCTACCTGGTGCTACCGTACAGTTACAATGGATCGTCATGGGCATTCCAAACCATGTTTCTCTACGCCCTAGATACATACTCCCCTCGCCCACCGCGTTCCATCAGACCCATCACCAATAATAAGGCTTTGATGAAAGGAGTTGCCGATATGAGTAGGGATATTAATGCATACTCGTCCATTCCCAAAGAAGAGCTGAGACCTTATGTAGGATGGAACGCGACGGGGTATAGTATTAGTCTGGGTGAAAGACAGCGAAAAATCTCATCTCCAATCTGGGTCGTACCCCACCTGGGTCGGTTCTGCTTACAGGGTAATGGTCAGAATCCTAGGGCTCAACTGGGAAGAAGTGACTGTACTGAAACGTACACTTTCCCGTCACAGTTTTCCCCTGCGTTTTTGGCTGCTAAGGGCACATATTTCATCTGTCATGACCGAGCATATACATGGTTGCCCCCTGATTTCTCGGGCACATGTTATATTGCGAACTTGCTACCGCCGACATTTACTGCCGCCTCCGACTATCACAAGACCAGAGTTGTGAGAGGCGTGATTAGTAAGGAGGACACTGCCGGTCAGGAAGCAGGAGACTTTTTCCTGGGTTTCCTGCCGTTTTGGGGACCTATGGTCAATAGTAGGAACCTGAGACAGCTGACTCGTGTGGTTGAATCCACCGTCAATGTAACGGCTGGTGCCCTTAGTAATTTGACAGCTGAGCTCCAAGCGGATCGCCTTATGACTTTGCAGAACCGCATGGTTCTAGACGTTATTCTTGCAGACCGCGGTGGGGTATGCAAGGTCATCCAATCCAGTTGCTGCATTTTCATACCAGATAATGCTCCAACAGTGTATCAAGCCATCTCCAAACTCCATAAAATATCTGAAGCCATACACGTGGATAAGGGAGATTGGTCACTGATGGGATGGTTCTGGGAATTGATATCTGCCTGGGGTTGGAAAGTTCTGATGGTCATTGGAATGATCTTAGCCATTCTTTTCCTGTTCTGTCTGTGTATACAGTGTGCTCCCGCGATATGTGGCCTCTGTGCTACCTTATGTGTAAGGAAATCTGTATCGAGGGACGAGCTAAGTAATAGGATGATGCTACAGCAACATCTCCATGACTTCGTGAACATTGACCTAGACTCGGATTAAGATGAGTATAGTGATTGCCTATGTAAGGGCAAAAGGAGGGTCTGTCGTACTTTGGTATTCGGAACCGCGTAGGAGACAGGACCCTACCCCTGTCTATTTTGGTATTAGCGAACCGCAAATGGTAAATGCGGCACGTACGAGTGCTTTATGTGCCGTTCTAGCTACGAATGCACTGTGTACACGTATTCTGCTCAACTACGCGGGTTCCATTTTGGAAGCAGTGGCCATCTTGTCATTGCCCTCACATAGGCTATGATGGAGTTAATACGTGCCTCACAGTACACGGGCTTTCCCTCTGACTTCTCTGTGACCTGGGCAGCTGGCTCTGCTGCCCCGGGTCAAACCGGTCTCACGAGCTCCCCTTCCTCCTTCCACCTGTGATTCGTATCAGGGCTTGACCCGTCATAAAACCCTTTCATTCTACACAATCCCCCGGCTAATCTCTTCCACACCTGCTTGTTCTTGCTTTATGACTCGTTTCCCAAAACAGGAGATGCTCATATTTATTGGGGGGTCTATTTACTTCAAACATGGGATCTGAACCTTCCTGTGTAAATCATTGTGGGCTGGCCGAACTGGAATGTGGGATGGTCATCATGACTCTGCCTTTTCTTTGTAATGTACACTTATATATTGCCGTATCATAAAACCTAGGAATGTATGCTTGAGGCCAGAAAAAGGGTATTTAAGATGAAGTCCGTTTCTATGATTTTCAGCAGTCTCCTGAGAACATACACGCTGTTGTACTTCTAGGATACCTGTCATTGGTCTGCAGCCAATAAACGATTCTTTGACTTCACCCAGAAGACTCTGTGTTTCTGTAGGTCCGGAACAGGGTGAAACCCCGAAGTCATAGGGTGTGTGCCCCTGCACCGCTGGGACTAAAATACCCAGTACTTCAAGACTGTGTCAAGAAGGCTTATAGATCTGTCTTTTTTCTGCAAAAAGCTGCCATTCCATCAGACCCCTTCGGGGTCATTTACTAAGGGGTATGCTTCGCCGTTGAATTATAAAGTAATATTATGAGGAAACAAAGGAATGAATGAACATGTCAACACTGGGTAGTTATAATTAGAACCAAGTTTCCATGGAAAATACTTTTTGGGTTTGCTTATAACTTCACAAATCTTCCCAAAACTTTCCCCAAAAATGTGTCAGCCACATCAGCTCCTTCCTGAAACGTTTCAGTTTGATCAGTCAAATTGGGCTCAGTAAAAGGGGATCGCAAAACACATTTTCCCCATTAATTTTTCCTTAGGAAAATTGAAATGCAAAAACTGCTGAATGGAATTATATCAAATTTGACAGAAAACTAGATCTTGGTCAAGAAAGCATGCTTTTTGTGATTTGGTGCAAATCGGTTTAGTAGTTTTTGAAAAATTAAAGTTCAAAATTATGTGTAGTTCACACGGCATAGGATTTATGGAGCCACCAGATCTTGAGATAAGATGAACAAAAATGTGACAGCACAAATTTAGGGACTCAGTCCCCTGTACTGAATAAAAAATAAAAAATAAATATTGTGGGGCAAGGTAGGGTGCCCTGCTCCTCTAGGCCTGGTGGAGGGGGTGCCAGAGGAACCCCCTTGGAGCTATTTTTTTTATTTTTTATCAGCACTGCAGATCCTCAGCTGCAATTAAAAAAAACAAAAGCAACCTCTGACTTATTTAATTTATTTATTTATTGAATTTATAAGGCGCGACAGCTACCCAAAAAGGGTTTCCCGGCGCCAAACCAGACTAGGTGAAAATGTAGCAGCTTGTTGGGATTACTGGTTAAACAACCAAGTCTTCAGGGTTCTGTGGAAACGGGTGCAAATTGTTTCTTTGCGGATAGCTGAGGGAAGTGAGTTCCAGAGTGAGGGGCCAAGGTGGGCAAAAGATCTGCCTCCCATCCTGGAAAGTTTAAATCTGGGTACAGTGAAGTTCTCATGAATTGCAGATCGGAGGTGATGGGTAGGCACATAGGGGCTGACTAGAGATTGCAGATACTATGGTGCCGCGCCTATTTTGATTTTAAACATGTAGCTCAGGGCTTTGAACTTGATACGGTTCTCCACCCTGAGCCAATGCAGGTCACGAAGGTAGCTAGTGATGGAAGTAGCTCTGGGAGCCCTGCAGAGTAGTCTTGCCACAGAGTTCTGAACCATCTGTAGCCTACGAGTCACCGCCTTATTGGATCCAAGGTATAGAACATTTCTGTAGTCAAGCCTTGAGGTGATGAGAGCTTGAACTACTGTTCTCTGGGTAGCATCTGGCAGCATCCAGATGGTCTTTCTAAGCCACTTCAAGATGGTGAAACAGTTGGCAGTAACTTTGACTGCCTGGTGGTGCATGGTTAGCGAGTCGTCAATGGTTATGCCTAAGTTGCGGACATGGCTGGAAGGCCGAGGAAGTGCACCCATCTCATTAGGCCAGTGTTGTGGACCCCAGATATCTTTGTTCTTACCAAGGATCATAACCTCGGTTTTATCACCGTTGAGTATTAAATGGTTGGAGTTCATCCATGTAGCGATTTTCCCTAATCCTAGCTAAAGGAGGGATGGTGTGCCAGAACTTGCATTAGAGAGAGAGAAGATACTCTGGGAGTCGTCTGCGTAGGTAAACAGAGTCAGTCCAGCATCTTCGGCAATGTCGGCTAAAGGTCTGACATATAAGTTAAAAAGCAATGGGCTAAGGATGGAGCTCTGGGGTACTCCATAGGACTTGTTTTCAAACTAAGGCCCGTGGTGTGGGCTAGGGCACGGGGGGTCAGCAGATGCTGCAGAGAACACAGTGGAAAGGGCAATTAGGAAATTCACACATCACTGCGTAGCATATTCTCTTGCACCTGGTATTTATTTGCCTCATGTTTTTGAGTCGTGAAGAAAATAAACAAATAATTGTGAACCTGGGAGTGTGCCAAAATGGTGTGACCACCCAACAAAGGCATAGCTAGGAGAAATATCTTTATTTCTCCTCATTACTTCCTCTTTCTATGTGTGCTGCATTGTGTAGCATGCATAGAAAGAAGAATATGCCTCTATAGATTGCGTGCAGGAAGGTGGCCCTTCTGCTTGTAACAGAGGCCCGCTTGCACTATGGTGCATGCGTGCCTGTGCTGGCACTAGGCAGAGAACAGAAATGCTCCATATCTTTGTACTTATGAAGCATTTCTGCTCTCTCCGTTGCACACAACATGGCACAGCAAGTTCCTTTGCTGTGCCACGTTACTTGAACAAATAATAAATGTGCTCCTGTGTATGGTATGTCTTTATGAGTTGGGTAACACTGCAGCTATGTGTGCTTCTGAATATATATGACTCATCTGCAACATATAACATGAAATGTTAGTCTAAAGTCTAAGTCTTCTGTGAAGTGATAACAAATAGGTGCAGAACTTAATGCTTCACTACCTTGAATGATGCTGAATACCTTTACAATACTTTAAAGAAATCTCCAACTCCGATACACATGGCAGCACTGCAACAACAGTCAGTTCTAGTGAAGGAATACAGTTAATACCAAGTAGAAACTTTTTCCGAAAATGATTGCAGCACAACTCGGTCTTCAAACTGAGAGATACAAGCAGACAATAAATGGTCTCTGGATAGCAAGGTTCTCCAGGGTAAGCGCCGAGAGTTCAAAGCTGTCCACTACATTCTATTTCAAGTTTGCTCTGGTTTGGAATGTGATTCTCACTATGTGGAGAACATCTTGGTTTGGGAAAGATGCACCAGACAATCATCATTTTGGATTCCATCTAAAAAAATCATTGAACGTTACGTAGGTCTGCAGTCGATATTAAATAAGTGAAATCAATATTCAAGTTATAAATGTTCTGAATGACTACAAATAAATAATTATAAATGTGCCTTATGCCTATCTCATCTTTGATTGTCCTTTGTGACAAACCCTCTCCTACTCTGACCACATGTAGTGCATACTCTGTTCGTTTTCCCAACAGGAGGGCAGGGGGAGAGTAAGTCACCTTTCAGACTCATTCACATTTAGTTGCATCCAATCTTTCTTACACTCTTCTGGGAGACTCTAGTAACAACTAGTTCTCTATAGTTGGGGGTCAGAACCATAATGGGCTGACCAACCAACCGGGGTGGAACGATTACATTTGCACACCCCTTTTAAATGTATAAATGAGGTAGTATAATACAAGCTAGAGTTAGCTCATGTAAAGACTTATGGGGAAGCACAGTGACCTTGAAGGAGATACATTTCCTAGCAGGAAGCCAGTGTAGATTTCACTGGACTGCAGACACATAATCCCTTCCGATCAACCCTGAAAGAGGGCATATACCACATTCTGAGACCTTTACAGACTCAGAAACATGGGCTTGGGAATGTCAATATAAAGGTGATTGTAGTAGCGAAGAGAGGCATTTAGAGCAATATCAACCACGAGGAATCAATGTTTTGAGGAAAACAGAAGCTACATATGTTTCAAGCTTCTCAGTTGGTAAAATCAACTTTTCACCATGTAGTTAACTCACGGATCACCGGAGGAATACACACTCATCATTAAAATCACATTCTTAACTCACCTTACTGTGGGAAACGCAAATTTGGAATAGCAAATGAGTGTATGAAAAGAGTGATTTTAATAGCAAAAAGGCTGAACATTATTCAGCATCTGCTTATTATCTTCGATGTAGCAGTGTTAGGTGACAGTTCTGAGCATGGAAATGGACCAATACTCGGCCACTAAAAAGAGAGAAGATGGGGCAGAGTTGTATTTTAAACAAAGCAGATGAGATTTAAGAGCATGGGGGACCATATAGTGCAGTGGGCTGATTTAAGTATGAAAGTGCCCAATTTAACAATGTGCGATCTGCCAAAATGACTGAAACTAGCTCACAATAGGTAGGAGACCTCCAACCAGGGGGTCTAAAGGGCAGTGTGGTCCTATCCATGTAAAAGGCCAGAGAGAGATCTAAGAGTACAAGCAAAGAGACAGGACCCTTAACTAAAAATATAGGGAATCATCCCAGAGGCCCAGTGAAAGAATTTCCAAACCATGAAGTGGTCATAAAACAAAGTGAAATTTTTAAATTAGATGTATAACCACACTATCTTCTAATGTGGCTATCCAGTGACTGGTGTCAAAATAGATTTCAGACCCACTCCAGAAAATGTGATTATCAAAGCAAAATTCTAGAGAGCTCAGTGCTGGTGCTAGTTAGTTATAAAGACTAAATAAAGAAAACTGTGTTTTTTTCTCTTCACTGGATGGGCCCTTTAATGAACTCAGGATAGTTTATTCTATAATTGACAACTAATATAACAAATTACAGAAGAAAACAGGAGACTAAACTATTTTAGCAACAGACTTCCTTTAGAGAATCAGTTGATTTGAGAGTGAGTTATTAAGATTCAGTATCTTTTAGAGAAACTAGTTTAAAGTTGAACTGTAGGTGGTCTGCGGGATTGAGCATTGACACATCCCTAGTCATAGAAGGCCAGAGACTGACAGTGGCTGTTGGAAGGTGTTTTATTTGTAGTTGCAGGTACGTGCCTATAATAATAACACCACAATAACAGATAAGTTCCAGTCAAGTCTCAGTAAAATGATCCTTGCTCAACCCTTGGAGCATCATACAAAGCAAAAAATGGTCTAAAGTAATTAATACTCAGAGAAATTTTTGAGTAGAGCACGTTTAATTACTCTCTCTTAGGTAATTACTCTAAAAAGATTCTATCAAAATATTTTCATACTACATAGAAAATGAAATCTGCTCATGAAGAAGAACATGTATACACAAAGAAAATGTACATACACAATAACATGACATAAATCAAAACATACAGTAGGACATCAATACTAACCCTAAAGCAAATTGTTTTCTACTAGTGTCCTCCTTACAATTTCTGAAAGGACCACTAGGAGGTAGTCTAGATAATACACTGAGGTCTCTTAACTAGTAAAGACCATCCTAGTGTACCATCAAACAAAATCAACACAATATTCAGGACAGGGTTAACACATAACTGCAGACATATTCAAATAAAGAAATCCCACCGCCGCAATTTGCAAATAAGGCGGCAATTCGAATTACCAGGGTCCTAGATAGTCTGTGGTACCTCCCTAACTCAAATGACGGCTCACTGCCAGCCCACAGTGCAAAAGTCGCTATCAGTATTCCTTTCCTTCGCTGGACGTAAACGCCACAATCACTTAGTTTAAACAAGGGTTTGTTCACTATTCCAAACTCCGATGTCCGCCCACCATCCGGATGGTGGGCGGACATCGGAGTCTAGGACCCTGGTAATTCGAATTACCGCCTTATTTGCAAATTGCGGCGGTGGGATTTCTTTATTTGAATATGTCTGCAGTTATGTGTTAACCCTGTCCTGAGGAGGCCGAAGAAGGAGTAAGGCCGAAACGCGGTTGCGTAGATACTTCAAAAGGAGGAGTCGCGGAAATATAATATTGTGTTGATTTTGTTTGATGGTACACTAGGATGGTCTTTACTAGTTAAGAGACCTCAGTGTATTATCTAGACTACCTCCTAGTGGTCCTTTCAGAAATTGTAAGGAGGACACTAATAGAAAACAATTTGCTTTAGGGTTAGTATTGATGTCCTACTGTATGTTTTGATTTATGTCATGTTATTGTGTATGTACATTTTCTTTGTGTATACATGTTCTTCTTCATGAGCAGATGTCATTTTCTATGTAGTATGAAAATATTTTGATAGAATCTTTTTAGAGTAATTACCTAAGAGAGAGTAATTAAACGTGCTCTACTCAAAAATTTCTCTGAGTATTAATTCCTTTAGACCATTTTTTGCTTTGTATGATATTACGTAACTTACCCAGGTTTATAAAGGGTCAATTGGGTATACCCCTGTTGTTTGCACTTTTTTTCAACCCTTGGAGCATGGCAGATGTGCAGTCAGGCTTAATTTAGGAGACAGGTGTGTAAAGAACATAATATCACCAAAACAGCAAATAAGTAAAAGACACAACACAATAAAAATTCAACACCAATTTATAAAAATAGAGAATATTGTTGTTAAAATGAAAACAAAAACCCAATGAATGGAACCGGCTATATGAATTTTTAAAGTTCAAATTAAAAAATGTGCTTTCAAGCGCCTAAAAGTGTAAAGCACCAACCGCAGTTCTCTGGTTGTGCTGGATCAGGACACAGTCAAAGTTTCAGGCTGACTGTGATGGGGTGCAGCTCAGATACGATGAGAGGTTGGGCCCAGTCAAGTTTCTACCTTCTGACGTAGTCACTTTTTTGGGAGCTTTTTCTCTTGACATTGAGCGATCAGGTCCTCAAATCTGGATTTCGATCAGCGAGATGCCTCAGTAACTCCTAGAGGTCTTTGTTGTCAACTGCGAGGACCTCCAAAGCATTCAGCCAGATAAACCTGTGTGGTCAGGCCGAGTTGAGTTTCAATCTAATTGGCTTGACTCTCATCAGCGAAGCCAGTCTTCTCGTGGAGCTTTTTCACAAAAGTTGGCAAAAGTTCCCAAACTTTCAGATCTTTTTCTGCAAGGTTCCATGGGGGTCAGAAAGGGTCCACGGCACCAGCCATGGCTTCAGATTCTCTGGTTTGCCTCTTCGGTTCTGGAACTCCAACTCCCACAATGCACATGGTCAATTCCAGTAAAATCCAGGTGAAACTGGTCACTTTTCTACCTGTTGTTTCTCAGGGAGTCCCCTCCGTATCATTCAAAACAGACAAAGTCCTTCTGTTGCGGAGCCTTTAGAATGCAGCAGGTGCAGTCCTTCTGGACACAGTCCTCTCTTGTGCAGTCAATGGGTCCATCAGGGCACTCCTTTTTCTCCAGATGTTTTCAGGTAGGGTTGTGAGGTGCTTTTGCAGCTCTCCAATATTTATCCGTCATTCTGGGCTGGCAAGAGGGGGTCACCTCCAACCAATGGGGTCTAAGTTGGCACCCTCTGCCATGACCTCTCCCTAGGAAGTTTGGCATATTTCTGTCCCAGAATGCACATCTCAAAAAAAATCAAAATGGAGAAAATCTCTCCTTGGAGTTCAGGTCTGGCTAACCCAGCCCTTAGGTGTGGCTAACGTTTCCATAAACTTCACTTCCAGACCCTCTCCTAATCTAATTAGAAGGGCTCCCATCAGACTTGGGATCAGGGAAGTGTTGATGGGTCTGGTTTCTTTGCTATCTGTGCTTCTCCCTTTAATGACCAGTTTATCCCCACCCCTTTCCTGTCCTGGCTTCTGCAGGCAGCAGACCTCCTCCTACCAGAGGGCTGAATTGTTTCAGCCTCTTCACAGCTAGTCTGGAGGCAGCTTGGCTCTGGCTATCAAAGGATGGCCAATCAGCAGAGGATGGTACAGGGCTTAGCCAGTTGTTGGATTTATTAAACAACATTTTGATACCTTGGATTATGTTGCTAGCTCACTCCTGTCAAAAGTAAGACTTATTAAAGTTAATAAAGCCTTCCAATGATAACATATGGAGCTAGCAGCACTACAATGGGACAACATGACTTTGGCTGTTTTCTCCTCACCAGCCAGGGCAAATAAAACATTTTATAATGTCCCTGCTTTATATAACAAGGCGCTCTACCCTTGGAAGACCTTAGGCGTTACTTATATGTAATGAAAAGGTAATTTTAGACTTTGGAATTACTTTTAATTCCAAATTCGAATTTGGACACAGTTTTGTTTTAAAATATCCTCCGATGCAGGGCTAGCTTTAAAATGACCCCAGACACCAAATCACTGCACACTTAAGTCCACTGGGGTTTCAAAACCGACATGCCCTACCATATGCTAGGGTCTTACAGGTAGACTGTGTGAATCAATTGTAATTACACCAATTACTATATGCCTTTTAAATGGAGCACCGGCCCTGGGTCTGGTTATCAGAGCCCAGAGCACTTTCAGAGTCAGTAACCACCAGTATCTGTAAAAGAAATAGGGTGATCATGGCAAAAAGGATGACTTTACTACAGTGGCCATTTACCAATTATGACCAGTGACTGGCTGATCTATCAAACGTTCCAAAATGAAATTGTTTAAGCTGTTGTAAGGTTGATGGAGAGCATGCCCTGAGAGGGAAGATGAGAGCAATCCATGTGAGACGAAATCTGGTTAAAAAACATGAGATGGGGTGATTCCCAGCTATAGAAACTGAATGATCACAAAACATATTTTGTCTGTCAAAATAACTTTTTATATACCTTTTACGTAGCTTGATATATTCAGACACACTTCTTCTCTTGGCTTCTAGGTGTTTTTTATTTTTCATTGAACAGCTTAGGAACACTGTGTGCTGTGGTGCAAGCTGTGCTTTATTGGTTCAAAAAGAACTTCTTAGCGATAAAAGAATAGATCAAAAGCTTTTTCTCAATTAAGGCTTTCTTTTAATTTGTATAGTAGAGTATGAAGAGGAGTTCTCAGAAGGTGTTCTGCGATCAAGTTCTGTGTTCACTTATCAATGTGATGTTTTTTTAAGCTCTGTGTGGCTTAATCTAGTGTTCTACATATTCTAAATAAAAGAAATATTTAACTGAATGGGCCAGATACATGGAGAGGTAGCTTGGAGGACAAGAGGAGTATTCTTCCTAAAAGTGGAATCTGGCATTTGTCTCTTGCCGCATATGAAACCAAATGCATGGTAGGAAAACCCTAAATTAATAATTCTGTCAGTGGAGCAGTAGTGTATTCAAGCCAGACACTGGAGACACATAGGACTCATACAAATCAAAACGAAGTTGCTAATGCTGCCCAAATATCAAGAATAAAATGAATAGTGTGTTTATTCTGGCCAGGTATACACTAACAAATAACCCAAATGGCCCTAAACCACGATGAGCGTTTACATGTATCCACTGATGAAACCCATCTCCTTTTCTGGTCCGGTAGCTATTTTTCATCAACAGCAGTTTCCAACTTTAATTGAGGAACGTCAAGGAGCATTGGCTGAAACTCAACTCTGGCAAAAAAAGATTTTTGTAGTGGGTGGAGTGGCAGACCATGTAACTTGTGACTCAACTGTAATTGGCACATTGACATGGATTTTCCCCCAGTTGTCTTGAAAGTAAACAAAAACTTGGGGGCATATCAACAAGCAGGCGATAAAAAATTATCGCCGCTTTTGCGGCCGTTTTCGGCCGAAAAGCGGCGATAATTTTATCGCCTAATCAGCAAGGTCACGCTAACGCGTGAAACCTTGCTTTAGCATCAGGATTCCTAACGCCCAGCTTTGCATCTCTAATGAGATGCAAAGTGGGCGTTCCTGACCTTGCATGACAGGAGAAATGTCGCTAAGTGACATTTCTCCTATCAGTAAGCCTAACACTATGAAGCATAGCGTCAGGAAAAGTAGCGATAACCCCTGTTATCGCTACTTTCCTTACGCCTGCTTCAGGACTCACTTAGCCATGATATCCTATGGAAGGTGGATATCATGGCTAAGTTTGTGAGTCCCCATCAACTAGTTAACGTGAGATTATCGCTGGGTTTCCAGCGATAATCTCACGTTAGCCAGTTAGCGCTAGGATTTTTATCGCTGATGAGATAAACGTTGCTAATAGCTCGCTATCTCAGCGATAAAAATCGGCGCTATGCGGCGATAATTATCCGAGCGCTAAGTGCGCTCAGCGATAATTATCGCCGGTTGTTGTTGATATGCCCCAGAGTTTTAAAACTGACAATCATATTTCCTTGCTCCTCTAATATTCTCAGTAATTTCTTGCTGCTCCCTGCATCCCTGGAAAGTACGCATTTGTCAGTGTTTAACATCATTGGGTTCTACCTATGGGTTTTTGCTCAATTTGGAACTCATCTTCTACTTTCTTCAGCGGATTTAAAATCAAGTAACAAGACCTGTCATTGTTGGCCCATAGTTCAGCCATTCAAAGCCGTTTCCACCATAACTTCATTTGTTGCCCACCCAGGCCAGCATTTCCTTTTTACATTCTGCGCATGACTCACAAGCTGACTTAGCACAGGTTTCCTGCTTTTTTACTCCATCAGCTTTGGCTTCCTTATTCTTATCATCAGCTTACATTTTCTAATGCATTTTTTAACAAAGTCCATCAGTTTAAAAAGTAGCATAGTGGTAATCATTGTTACTCTGTTTTGTCCCACCTTTCTGGAAAATGTCTATATTCTGGTCTCGGCTGAGAAAGTGTAGCTTTTCAGTCGCATACGTCTTGCATACGAAACATAGCACAACACAACACAATGAGAGGCCCACCTACACAAAGGAAGCAAGGCCGTAAAATTTGAGCAGGAAAATCTAGGATCTCATTTTATTTTGTTTTATAGTTATAAAACATTTTGAGAATCTGCATTAGGCTTCAAGATTTCAATCCTTGATTAATTTACATTTCTTGCATTGATTATTAGCTTCTGATCATTACTACACAGTGGGGTATATTCTTAAGAACGTGTGACAATCATCGCAAAAGAAGCTTAACGCAACCTACAACATCGCAGACTATTGCGGGAAATTTACGCTGTGTTAACCAAGTATTCGCAACACTGCGGTTCCATGCGATAGTCACCAGATAACGCATCAAATGGCCGCATTAAAATGAACCCCACGCCGCAAAAATGCGAAACACGAATGCAAAAAAAGCTGCGATGAGGCCAAGCGTGATACAAAAAGCTGCGAAAACCAGCCACAGGCCTGCAAATCCCACGCGTCTGGTGGGAAAATGCACTATAAAAGCAGAACAAGAAAAACACACCAGAAACAATCCAAAGTGCCCAGCACCATGGATGCACCCTGACCGAGCACAGAAGCCAAATCGAAGCCCACAAGCCCCACAGACCACCAGCAAGGAACAACGGGGTCAGGGAAGGCCAAGGAGAAGAGGGAGAGGAAGACGGGGTGCAGTCCGCAGGAAAAAACGACCAGCTTCACAGAGGTGACAGAACACAACCAGCAACTGACCCACAATCAGACCACCTTGAATGCAGCCGAAGTGTCGAGGAGGCCAATGGCGCTAGCATGACGTGAAAATCTAAGCCAGGCACCAAGCCGCTGCCAACAGAAAGGCAGCAAGGGCGACAGAAGGTGGGAGTCCTGCGCCACAGGAGGAGCTGGAGGAAACGGAGGCCACAGTCAACAGTGCGGAGACGGTGCAAGGAGTCGGTAGTGCGGACACACCTCTGGAGGACCTGACACAACATCAACAGGGTGAGTAAAAACCAGGGACTGAAGGTACATGGGGAGATGGGCACAACAGACCACATGCACAAATAAGCAGAGCACACTGCGCACCCACAATGACCCAGGATCATGTCCCTCATCCCCATGGCACACTGCAACACACACACATAGCAATAATAGCACATCCACATTGACGACAATGTGGCACAATGTACAACCCCGACATTGCAGAACAGAGGACACAACTGGCTCCGCACACGCGCAGAAACAGGCCTACCACATCTGACAGAGCTGGAAACTGTGAAATGGAAATGGACGCGTACAACCTCACATCCGTCATGTAGTCCAAATGTGCACTGTCCCGCATCTAAATCCTGCACCACCAAAACAGTCAGAATATACATTGTCATAAAGTCTGTATGTAACCAAGAAAAATGTGCCAACATACATGTCAACACAATGTCAACATGCATCTCCCCTTCACATTGCAGAGGGACACACAATACCTCCAGCAAAGCACAGAAGACCACACACCAGTGATGCCAGAGAGGACCACCACACCTTCGACACCGACGCCCTACAATAGCCCATTAACATCCCACGCAACCCACCACCAGGACCAGGGCAGCCAAGCTACTTAGAGGAGAACCCAGCCCCTGCAACACACCACACAGCATGAAGCATCCACAAGCACGGCTGGCTCACAACACCCCACCGACCCACACATGGCACCCCAATGCCAAATGTCAGAACACCAAAAGGAGGTGGCCCAACTGGTGCGGGTGTGGTCCGAACCCATGGAAGGCAAACTAGACCACATATGTGGGTGTCTATTACCCTTCAGGGACAACCTACACCCCAAAAAGGTGACCCACACTGCCATAGAGACACATGCAGATGCACATTCCCAGTACAGAACTACGCCCAGGAGCACGCACACATCAGTCACACACCCACGTTGGCTATGCGTATGATGGCCCAGTCCACTCCCTTACGAATTGAGTGGGTGACAACAAAGCTACATGTCCAAGCCCAACCCGCTGCCTGTGGTGACATGTCCGCACCCGCTGTACACAGCACAATGTAATGTCGTAGGGCCAAGGGCCCTCATGCATACAACAAGACCACAGGGACACACGCAGATACCATGTTGAACTGGCTATGGGCACGTGCGCCCTGCCCATTTATTGGCAGGGCCACATGTACAGTGATGCCTGTGCTGGATGTGTGTGGGGTGAGTATAAGCCAGCCCACACGGAGTGCTTGGTGCTGGCAAAAACTTGAACAGAGGATACCAGTGCAATGAAAACAGAAAGCACCAGCATAACAGAGTCAACTGCTGAGCAACATGGGTGAAGCCGGAGCAAGTACAGAGGTCACCCAATATTCAGTCAGGAGGTTCCGTGAGTTGCAGTGCACTGAGGTAGGGGCACCAGGGCTGAGCGTGCTCATGTGAGATATTGTCTCGGATTGTGTCCCTTCTGGATATCCCTGCTGCAGCTGCAGTAGGGTGTGTTACACCTGCCACATCTCACCTATCATCGTCCCAGGTCCTCCACACTGCCTGAGGTGACAGTTGCGTCCTCAGTCCAAAGCCCAATGCTCAGTAATAGATCCGGGTGTGTAGGTGGACTACTACCTCCAGTCTGCATTCCTGCCTTCGGGTTGTTGCCTTCTGCCCTCCCATTGTCTGTGCCTTCTCCCTTCCGCACACTTGACACATCTTCCTCATCATTGTCCCAGGTCTTCCCCACTGCATGAGGTAACATTGTTGTGTGCGCTGTCCACAGCACAGTACTCAATCAGAACAGGTCCATGAGTTGTGGTGCACAGAGTTAGTGGCCCCGGATGCAGTGCGGCCGGCAGAGGCACACCGCCATGGAACTGTGACTTACGGTGCAGTGAGATAGGGACACAAGAGTTGAGTGGGTCCTCGCCGATGTCCAAGGTGAATGACGCGGAGTGTTTCAGGGGACAGTGGAAGGTGTTCTTCCTGGGCTTGGTACAGAGGGCAGAGCCAAGCAGACACAGACAATATGTTGGAGATGAATGCTAAAGACACATACTTGACAGCAAATCAGTATTGCCTACATGATGATGATGACAACACCCAGGCCATAGTCTCACATGCCACCAAAGTTCAACCAGGGAGTGTACATGGATACGGGGCACAGAGTTAGTGGCACCAGTGCTGAAAGGGGATGCAGTCTGCGATGATGAGTGTACAAGTGTATAGAATCTGCCATAAATAAATCATGTCTCAGTTCCACATTAGTGATCTACTTGTCGGCAGTGCAGTCCGGAGCCAATGCTCAGCAGGGGCCCACAGCCATGTGTCGTTGGCTTGCGATGCACAGAGTTAGTGGCACAAGAGCAGTTGTTGGTAGTGTTCGATCACCTCTGTAACGATGAACGTTTCTTCCTCCGGACTGAACCGCTTCTTCCTCTTACTCCTCTCCTTGCGTACAATGGTATACACTCTGAAGCAAATAAATCAAGACTCAGTTCCAAATGTGTGACCCACTTGTCCACTGTGTATGCCGGTGGAGTATGTCAATGAGAAAGGAGGACAGAGGGCCTTGCTCGAGGAGGACGTGATGGTCTGAGCAGTCTGCCAAGGTCGTGGGCCTCGGGCTTGGAGGTTGCATCGGCACGTGGTGGGCCCTCCTTGACACATACCCGTGTCGGCAGGTCAGCAGTGAGGCCTGGCTGTGCTGGGGCAGGCAAGACTGGTTTGGGGACCAGCATCCCCGGGTACAGCAGGCACACAGGATCGCAGGAAACTCAGCTCAGGACAACGGCATCTGCCTCGTGGCGGATTGAGAGGCGCCGCCCTGGCAGAGACGTTGGGCATTCCGGAAGAGGACCGCGCCCATGGCTACATGCTTTTTATTCACACCCCTACACTGGCCTGGCATATGCAGGGCCAGCCCACTCTGCTCACGCTTACAGGGTGGGACGTAACAGGCTACATTTCTGCGATCTTCCCCTCTGGCTGGCGTGACATGGTTGCGTCCACTGTCCGATACACTCCATTCACCAGCAGTGTATGTTGACATGGATATGGGTGTGGACTGCATACTCCTGTCTGTTCAGCACATCCACGCCACACTTGGCATTGTGTACATACTCATGCATGGGTCACTTGCCTCCTTCGCACATGCCTGGTGCCCACCTCTTCCCACTACCTGCTATAGAGTGGCCGAGGTGCCAGGCCATTGATGGGTAATGTACATGGCTGGCCCAGGTTCCCACAGTGAGTTTTGCTGTGGTGTCTGGTGGGTGTGCATGTTGTATGTGAGCTTGTGACGTGTGCATTTCCTGTGTCGTGTGTTGCATGATTGTGGAGTTGAGGTGTGTGCATTTGGTATCGGCCAACGAGCAGTACATTTCCGTAGGTGCCATCCTGTTGACACAGGTTGATGATGGACTGTCTGAATGTGTGGGAATCATGCACACTGCCTGGGTGGTTTGCGGTGGCGTTTGCGGGGATTCCCTGGTGGTCCACTATTGCCTGCACATTGGTGGGATACGTGCGCTTTATGTTGCGCTTATTGTGTGCAATGTTGCCAAGGACCATTAGTGGGACATGTGTGCAGTTACTTGCCCCCTGACACGTGCGGGCAGCCAGCTGTGGCGTACATACCTTGCTTGGTCTCCAGCTGTTCCTGCACAGTGTGTGTGAAGTATAGATGGTGAGACACCATGCTGATGGTGGCATCCATGGCCGTTGTGAGGGACTTAGATTGGCCTCGCTGTGTGACTCCTCCATCTCAGGTGGATGTTGGTTGAAGGGTACCAGAAGCCAACAGGTGCAGCACGGCCATCAGCTTTGTTTGAGGTGGGATGTTGGTTGTCTGCTGTGTTGGTACCGTCAGACTGTGGGCAATGGTGGTCAGGATGAGGAGGAGGGTTGTCCCTTTGAGCATGTAGTGGGCAAATATATTCTCTGGTGTTGGGTCTGTGAGGTTGGTGCATTTTTGGAGGGTCGCTGTCTTTGTCTGCGCTGCCTCAGTGTTGGTCAGGGGGGGCGGTGGGTGTCTGGGGGGGTGGTGGTGATCCGGGGGTGTGGCGGTGGGTGTTGGGGCCCTCTTGGGTGTCGGGGTCACATGTTCAGTGGCTCCATGGCATCTGTTGTTCTTCAGGTGTGAGTCTGGGCTGGGCTCCCTTTTGTGGTGCAGGCTGCCGTCCGACTTTGCACCAGGTCGGAGCAGGTGTTAATTTCCTGCAGCTAACACGCCTTATCGCATGTTTCGTGGTCTTTTTGCAGCTCTGTTTGGTCGTTGAGAATGTTGTGGAGTGGTGTTGTCGCTGTTTTTTGCTCGGGAACGCCTACTTTGCATCTCATTAGCGATAATTGTCGGGGTCATCTGTGGCAATGTTTTTTGTGACTGCTATTGTGGTTAAACTGGTGTTATGGGCTGTTGGCAACAGCTGGTGAACGGGTGATAAGTTTATCGTGACTTTGGCTGCGATAAAGCACCGTTAACTCAGAAATAGCTCCTTTTGAATATGCCCCAATGTGCATACTTTCCAGGATGACCCACAATTTAACCGGCAGAAATGCATCCTCCACATACACCATAGTGGACACAAGTGGCCCGACCCGGAGGCGCAGCCTACCACAATCGCAGCAAGTAAATATTAAGATTTGTTACAAATAAATAAAGGAACGTGAGTCCGAGGATCTCACAATCCTGCGCCACCCATTCCTCAACAGAGAGGAATCAAGTGGCCACAAAAATCCCGGATCTAAACCTTGTATGGCCTGGTACGCCATTTGTCAATGCAGGAAATAAGTACCGACCACATTCCATCTAATTTTATTTGAGATGCACTTAAATTTCATGTTGACAAGTATCCCTTTTTCACGTTGGCACATGCTGGGCAGTAATGCTTTGATGATCTTGTTTTCTTCATCCAGTTTTAACTCCCACATAACACTCGACTATCCAGTTTAGAAGCTACTGTACCATTAAGATTTGGAATCATCTGGTCCCTTTCTTATAGGCAAAGGCAACCAATGCCTCTCTTCAGCCCTCCATTAGGTTTCCCTTAGAAAGTAATGCGTACCATACTTTCATTGTAGAGCCGAAACAAGAATAGAAGAGCCTGGAAGCTCATAATGACCTTGAAAACACATTTATGTAAGTGATGGTCAGTGTTACTGTGTGGAATTGTGTGAAACGTGTACAACAGGAGGAAATAACGACTCAGGAGGAGACTCCATGTTCCAGAGTCCCTAGCCTCAGTGGCGGCTACAATTATAAAAATATAGTGAGGCGTTACGGCGCCAAACTCATCATATACTACTCCCTTGGGTGCGCACCTCTCTCCCGATCAGCATCCACAAGCAGGAAAGGGAAGAACTTCCTTCCTGCTCAGTGGACACCAATACAAGCTAACCTGGAGCTGCTCTCATGCTGGGAGCAGCTCCAGGATTGGTGGGAGCAGGCTAACCCAGGGCTCACTTTGAGGCTAGGGGCCTGTGCCAGCAATCCCTCGGCTGTTTCACAGCCACTGGATTGCTGGGTTTACAGTGCACATGTCAGGCTGGCCGTAGCAATAGAGCCAGCCAAAGCGACATGCGCACTGCAGTTGCAGCTGTAATCCTGCAATTGCAGGATTCAGCACCCCCCTGCCTTTGCACTGCGACATTTAAGAATAATAGCATTTTCATGCCATTTTACTTATTCGTGTGTGTCCGCTGCAATTGCAGAAGGCGGGGCATTACTCCTCTGCTCACATGGAGAAGCTGCTCCTGCATGGCCTTGGCAAGTCCTACTTACCACCACTGAGGCTGGGACATTAAGGTCTCACCAGTTGACTCCAAGTGCCCCAGCCTTTGCAAGTCCAGCCTAGCACCTTCGCTGGGGGTGCAAAGGCAGCCCAGGACTTCTGTAGTGCAAGATGCCTAAGGATCTTCATTTTAGTGGTAAAATTATCCTGGAAAATGTGAGCTTTTCTGGTATTTTCTGGTTTTTCTCCAGCAATTTTGAGAATGTTTCCAATTCAGTGGTATTTTATCTCTGCAAACTTTGTCAAGTTTCTGAAATCGGCTATGTTTCTGAGTTGGGTGAAGTAACACACTTTTCCCTTCCCTGATTTTATGCTTTCTATTGCATGAAAGCTTTCTCAATGCAGGGTAAGGGCACTAAGGTCATGGAATCAGCAAATTCTGCAGCTACACCAGAGTTTTTCATAAGTACGGAACCAGAACTGTGACAGAGACAGATCCTGATTTGTGCAGTGCTTGATGAATACAAAGCATGGTCTTACTTAATGATTCTTTACCTGTGCAGCAAGGAAGTGTCCTATGGACCGTTGCACCACTCACCCTAATATGCATGGCATAATGAATGCACGGTTTTATAAAGTGCACGGCTGCTCCAAGGAGCATTCCAGCCCTGAGGAAAAACCCAGTCCCGAACTAGGTACATCTTAAGCCTGCCCAAACGACCAGGTTTTCAGGTTTTTTCCCGCAACAGCAGCTCTACACTCAGCCTGTTGAGCTCAACTGAGCGATATTCCATGCCTTAGGAGAAAGAAATCTGAAGGAGCGAATGCCGCTCTAAAACCATTGAATTTTAGGTACCATTGCCAGTATGGAATGAGAAGAACGAAGGACTCTGGACGGAAGGTAAAATGGGACCATGTCCGCCAAATAACATGGGCCAGAGGAATACAATACCCTATGGGTCAGATGAAAGGCCTTAAAAAGGATCCTCTTACCAACTAGCAGCCAACGAAGAGCTCGTAGATGGGAAGAAACTGAGATGAGCCAGAGCAATTTTAGACCAGACGTGTAGTTGCATTCTGAACCACTTGCAGCTGTCTGTTTACACATTCCGGAAGGCCAAAATAGAGGATAGTAACAATCCAATCTTGAATTGATAAGTGCGTGGATGACAATTATTCGTGACTGCAGGGGAAGAAGATACATACACTTCTTTAAAGCCAGCAGCAATGCAACGCAAGGACCCACTACAGAAGACACCTAAGAGCTGAAACTCAAATTTGATTCTCATAGGCAGTTTTGGGAGCAGCTTGATCTTTGAATGACCATAGTTGACTACATTTAGATTCTTTAAATGAAGACCAATATTGAAGGGTATGTATTGGCAAAACATTGAAAAAATCATTTCTATGTACATTTATGACTGTGGTATACTCTTCAGTTCAGACACCAGGCATGACCTGAGAGACACTATACACAAAATTGTAATTTTCAAAATACTTTTTTCTACTCCATTTTGTGGGTACAAACAATAGAATGTAAGTGCTAGTTTAAACCTGACAATTTGAAATGGCACAGCAATGTAAATTCAATTACTGCTAATCATCAAGGCGCAGCCAGCACTTACATATTGTCCCAAATGACTAGATTTATTGTTTATCCCAACACCAGTTTAAATGAGGCTTTGTCTATTGATGTTAATCGATTAAATGTTAAACAAAATGTTATTGAAACAACATTGTGTCAAAAATAAGGACAAAATATAAAAGGTAAGAATATTGTGTATTTTAAATATCATTGTACCTAATATTCTTCACTTTAATGTAGTTGTATTAAATATTTTTTTTTTATTCATTCAATGTATATTAGTTATTATATCATTTTTAGGCATTAGTATAATAATTGTTTTTAGTATTGTTTTGTAAGTGTTAATGTGTAATTAAACTTTCTTTAACTTTATATAGTATGGGTATTATGGGTAGTATGGGTTTGTAGGGGAATAGGGTGGGAAGTTATTTACAGTCTAAATTATTGTTTTTATGTTAAATTGATTAGTTATGGTAATTAAATAGTTAATTGGTAATTAATTATGTACATTTTGTATTTGATGTATTGCTATTTTAAATATGTAAGTGTATTTTGTGATTTGAAATGTGTAAATGAATGTTTCTGCAGTTTTAATGAAAGAAATACAGAGGATCTGACAGCACACCAACAACATCAAGCATGTTTCCTTTCCTTCACCCACCCATTCACTGCTCTTATCCTTCATAGCCCTATCTCTCCCAGATCTCACTGACAAACTCAATTTCCTCAAAGATACTTCTTATGAAGAGGATTTCTTACCATTGTTCTTCATCAAAGATCTGACTGGGGATGCTCTCTTATCCCTACTTACCATTTCAATGTCTCTCTCACTCGATGCAACTTCTAGGAACAGCTCAAGACAGGCTAGATCCTTCCTTTCCTAAAAAAAACCTACACTAGACCCTGATGGCCTCGTTAACTACCAGCCCAACACTCACCTAGCAATCATCTGCAAAATTATTTTAAAAACTGTCTAAGTTCATCACTAAGACCACACCCAAATCAATGCTGACCATCTCCTGCATGACTTCCAATCTGGCTACATATTATGCTGCAGTATGGAGACTGCAAACTTACACAGCATAGATAATGCCCTCTTTACCTCAGTTGAATATGACCCTTGCTTCCTGATATTGCTAGACCTCTCAGCTACCTTTAATACAGTTGACAATCCCACCCTCATATACGAACTGTAGTCTTGAATGTTATTTACCGACAGTGTCCTTCACTGGTTCTTACCTTTCAAACTGACACCAGTAATTCACATGTGCACTTTAACGTCACAAAAGATCTCTATCACTTGTGGAGTTCCCTGGGCTCTATTCTGTGTCCTACCATCTTCAACCTGTACATGGAGCGATTTGGTGCTCTACTCAAAGATAGCAGCATCAAGATTCATCAATCAGCTGGTGATACACAACTTTACTTGAAAGTCTCCTCTCTTTCAGTCATCCAAAGACACCCTCAAACACAGCTTGTACATCACACAATCCTGGATGTCCAACACCTACGTGAAACTGAACCCATTCAAGACAGAATTACTGTTATTTGGCAAGAACAATCAACAAAATACATTACAAACCTGGCTACACCCCCTATAACCCACCTTTTTTAGGCAGAGGCTGGTGCAGAGGAAGAGGGAAAAGAAGGAGAGGCCATCAACAGAGACATGTACAATGGCAGGAACCACCGCAACCTAAACATCTGAAGCTCAGAAGCCACTCAGGGAAGAACAATTAATTGTCAATTTATCTGCCAGAACCCCGACTGCAGTTGAAACTAGGATATTGCGAAAAGGTTTAGGATTTGTCCCTACTCTAACACAAGATCAATTTAGAACTAATTGTGAACTACAGAATTCTTACAAATAAATGGCAACAACAGACTCAGGATTCTGAAATCCTTCCACCTTCACACTCAATTCCAACATGGTACCCAAATAACTGCTCACATGTGAACAAGCTGTGCTCAAAGAAATAAACAGTAACAATGCCCACAAGACCTTTTTACAATGTCTCCAATATGGAGACCCAAGCCATTTGATCTTTGGCAAATGACCTTTGATCACGATCCAACAGGCTGACAAAGAGGGTGCGATTGTAATTATGTCATCTATTGACTACAAGGAAGAGTGTCTCCGCCAATTGCAAGACAAACGTTACTATAGCCCAATAGTGGAAGACCCCACTGCCCGCTTGACTATACACATCAGCAGCATCGTCACAGCCGCCCTGAGTCAAGGATGGTTTAGAGAGAACGAGGTAGAGTTTCTCACCAGCACAAATCCCAGAGTAGCCTTCTTCTCCACTCTACCTAAAATTCATAAGGGCACCCTACCTCCACCAGGAAGACCCATATTCTCTGGGATAGGTTCCTCATTAGAACCTCTGTCAAAATTATGCGATCATTTCTTGAAACTATTGGTAAAAGAGACTCCATCTTTTGTTCAAGACATGAGAGACATTTTACATTTGATCGCACTGACAAATGTTGAGAGACCACAGATTGATCTTATAGTCATCCTGGATTTAG
Source organism: Triturus cristatus (assembly GCF_964204655.1). Taxonomy (NCBI): domain Eukaryota; kingdom Metazoa; phylum Chordata; class Amphibia; order Caudata; family Salamandridae; genus Triturus; species Triturus cristatus. The sequence continues at coordinate 312,399,981 of NC_140587.1, read as the reverse complement.
AGGCCTTATACACAAACATCCCCCAGCAGGCCACACTTGAAGTTGTCGAAGAGGTCCTGAGATCAAGGAACTGAACTTCTCCAACACCAATAAGCTTCATAATGGAATGTGCTAGCTTAGCCTCAACAGAAAACTTTTTTCAGTTTGAAGACCGCTTGTTCCATCAGACTTGGGGGAGTTCACTGAGCAGCACCTTTGCCCTTATTCTGGCGTTTCTATACATGTCAAATTCTGAAGAGAAACATATCCTGTCCCCTTCCAACCCATAAACAGAGAATATTATTACATGGCATTGATATATCGATGACGGACTAATCTTCTGGAAAGGAAATTGGGATACGATCACCATATTTGTTAGATGGATTTACAATCTGAACCCATACCTCAAATTCACTGTCAGTGTCTCAGAGAAAGAACTCCCATTCCTAGACCTACTAATCAGTCTTTCTAAAGGTGAACTGAATACAAAAACTTTAAAAAAGCCCACTGACAGTCACAGCCTATTAATGTTTAGTAGCCATCACCCAACAGGCCTTACGGGAGAACCTTCCCTATGGGTAGTTCTTGCGCTTACAATGCAACTGTAGTAACTTGAGTGACTTCACAAACCAATCCAATGACTAAGCGGTACATCTGGCTCGACACAAGTACCACCCAAACACATAAAAACTATATAAATAAGAGCACGTAATAACAACAGAGAGTCCCTTCTAGAATCATGAGTGAGACCACAGGCTGAGGAACTTACGTGCGTCACCACATATACCCCAGAGTCCAACTTTATCAAAAAGGTGATCAAAAAACACTGGAAAATTTTGTTTGCAAACTGGGAAATTACCATTTAATCCCCAAGTTTGCATTCAGAAGAACAACAAACCTCAAAGACATGCTGATCAACACAAGACCTAAAACACATGTGCCCGCTGTGCAGAGACAACTTTGGAATTTGCCCCCGGTAGTGCGTCATTACCCTTGTGGCCATTGTAACATTTGTCCTCTCACAAGTCCAGCAAAGTAGGTCCAATTGACAGTCACACTGACATGGACACAACAGAAACACACAAATTGCAACACACGCAACTGTATTTATTTGATTAGATGCACATGCCAGTTGAAGTACAGAGGAATGACGACTCGATCCATCAAAATATGAATTACTAAGCATCGTAGCAACATCAGGTGCAAAAAGACTAGCACTAAGATGTGTGCCCATTACACCACTGCCGAGCATACTTCTGATGAACTGAGATGGACTATTCTAGAGTCACACCCACAAATAGGAAAAAAAGCTCTTTTCAGAAAGGAGCAGGTGTGGATTTTCAGGTTGTCCACTCATAGGGTTGGGCTGAATGACGATATCCCCTGGGGAGAACTGAATAGACAATCCCATAATCCTCCCATTGAAACAATATTATAACACATGGATGACCCACATTGTATCCCAGACGGAGGCAGTTCACACTGATGACATTACCACCAGCGATCCATCCATACATTACATTACAGAAATATCCGTGCTGAACCACCCTTACATTGCGTACAACCACATATACTAAGGGAGGTTGATTTCACAGAAGAGCCTTGATTTATGTTTGTTTATTTGCAGTGACTTGGCTGAATATAAACACATGGTGAAGAATGTTCACTACCGGAAGCCATTTAGGGCGTCTCCGCAAATTCAGTCTCATAACCCTAAGTATAATCGAATCTTATTCAATTAGAAAAAACCATTACCTCTTAAATTTCTCCCCGTCCCTCCCATTTCGAACCATTCAGGTTCTGCCTGTCCCTCCCAAGATGGCCCCCATATTCACCGCACTAGTCTTTCGAACAATTGATAGGAAGTACTGGTACTGAGGCTCACCTCCGGATGGGAGACATGTAGGTGCACAGGCGCACACCACGCCACTCCACGCCACAAACAAGTGAGTAATAACTCCAGAGGACACTCCTTGCATCAACCAGGGTAAGGCACATGATTACCTTTAACCTTCCTTGGTATGCTATTGTACCTCCAGGTTGTAAGTGAGCGGTTCGCTCGGTTGTTGTCACGTGTGACCGTAATCGACACCAAAATGGGTGAGTGATCAAACTCTACAACAATAGTAGGAAATGTATGTGTGCGTTTTTTGTTGTTTTTTGGTCAAGGCAATGAATCAAATGGCACACAGCCTAGAGTCTTAAAACAATTTGTATGTATTCGAGGGTGATGTTGTTCGGAGGATTGTCGAACCAGGACACAGGTACGACAATGATGTCACTTATGTGTGAATGGTGATAAAGACTGGTCGGGATAAGGTAACAGAAAAACCTGACGCCACACGATCATGGTCTCTACTTCCCCTTCTTTTGCACTATAACGATAGACAAAGGCTTAGTGTCAGAAAAATCTTTTTGCACATTGGTGGTTCTACATGAGTGTTTCCAGAAACTGTCACCTTGAACTACAATATGGGGTATGAAACATATAAGGTGATATGCATAAGAAACAACAACTCATTATACTTAACATTTCCCAACCTTTACCAGAAATTTTAAACAGACTTTGTATTTATTCTATGTCTTGTCTGTCCCTTTTGTCTTTCAGGTCGGTTGATAAACAACGTAGAATCTTGCCTTGCCACTTATGGTGTGACTGATTACTTGAGTTATTTGCACACATTGAAGAATCAGTCACACAGTAGTGTAGGATATTCTTCTTAGGTCCTGATGAGTTGCCAATAGACCCCTCAGGGGCTGAAGTAGGCAAGAAACATGTTGACCACACATTTTTTAAACTAATCACAACTGCTCTTTAGGACCATTGTATCCCACACTAGCAACACAGGTTTAAATTAGGTTAGAGAGCTTCACTAATAAAGTTTACTTAATCCAGTATCACTAAACCTATTTTAATCACCCCTTTCACTAAAATACTCCTCACATCCCACATACCCACACTCATCTAACGGCATAATCAAAAGATCTCCAGCAAAGTGCCCCTTCACGGGTGCCTGTCGGGCATTGCAGCGCCGGCCCGACGAAGAACATGCCCAGATGTTGAAGCGTGACACCTCTCTGGGTCTGTGAGGGCACTTGCTCCTATTGGAGCATTATCCACTGACCTGACGGACTATTATCATTTTTTTCTTGTCCAAGGAACTGCTCACCCTTGCATCTAAGTAAAAAGAAACCTGTCTTAATGACATGAACCATGATGGCTTCGAACCCCAACTAACCCCAACTATCACCAAATGCTAAGGACCTTGTTATGACTTTGGCAGTCTCGGAGTGGGGCTGCAACACTGCCACCCCTCTCTGAGACTACCAAAGCCATTAAAGACTGCCTGCCAGAGTCCGACTTATTTTTACTCTGGTGGGCGGTTCTTTGGTGGTTCGACTGCGGTGCCTTTGAAAAAGGCACCACAATGGGAGCGTCAATGGCAGACTACTGTTAAGTCCATGCCCTGCAGGAACTGGGGGTGCATGCATGCAGAGGGCACAGTATGTGCCCTCCTGCATGCACCCCTTTGTTTCCTCACCGCCATACTTTTCATGGTGGCCGCACCGCCATGAAAAGTGTGATTTTGAGGAACCATCTAATATGCTTGGCAGTGTTGCGGCAGCATCACCAGCATTTTAGGGGCCTCAGACCTTGGCGCCACTGCCAGGGATCCACACAGCGGTCCCATGACGGTCCACCCACCACAGGCCTAATGCAATGGGCCGCCAGTCTGCTGGTCCACGGACCACCACCATGGGTTCGGCATTCCATTGGACCACCAAACACCTAATAAGGATGAATGTCACTTAGATTGGATAAATGAATGAATGGCTTTTATATAGCCCTTGGCTTCTTGCTGAGTGTCCCCGCGCAAGGCATCAGGAACAAGTGAGAGGATGGCAGAATCTGTCAGATACTCCAAATCCATAAGGTCCGAAAAGATATGTTTTCAGTGCTTTTTGAAGGTTACTTTATCAGTGATTGATTTCAGATGGCCTGTTGCATAACCATGAAGGATGAACCCCCTCTCCATTGTTTTATAAAACAGGGTACTGTGAACAAGCCACCTTCCTAGTCTGAACTCCTTGATTCCCTCATTTAAGTATAAGGGAACATTGTTGTGGGAGGGCTGATGTGTCAATGTCAGGGTTTTAAAGTACGCCTGTGTACCGGTAGCCAATGTAGTTTGTCTCGGAAGTGAGATACTGAAGAGTGTATGGGTAGTTTGTAGAGCAGATGGACCACCATGTTCTTTAGCAGTTGCAGACGCTAAACTAGGTAATCTGATAGACCCAGGTGCAGAACATTAATGTAGTCCAGCCTAGTTAAGATCAGCTCCCTGACCAGTTTGATCTGAGATTCTTGTGGAAGAAAGTTTAAAAATTTCCAGAGCATGCAAAGAATACAGAAGCATGACTTTACTAATGCTGAAACCTGGTCGCTGAAGGAGAGTTGTGGATCAAACATAACGCTCAACAATAAAATCTTGGTTTTGTCTGGGTTGCATTTTGAGTTTTTCTCCTGAGCCAGTCAAGTAGCTCCTTCATTCAGAGTGCAAACGTTTCTTTTGCATTCGCTGAATCCTCCTCGTAAGTGAGCAGGAGCTATGTATCGTGTCAATATAATATTACCGTAATGCCGAAAGATTCAGCCAGATATGTCAATGGGTCATTTATATATATTTAAAAGAGTAGGACTCAGGGCGGCATCCTGAGGGAGATCCCATTTCAAAGGTTTGACTCTGTAGACGCAGGGCTTCATCCAGACTACATGCTCTCGCTTCTCAAGAAAGGAGGACAACCACCCTATGACTGATTCAGTCACCCCAAGGTGTTCCAGCCTATGTAGGAGAATGTTGTGATCCACTGTGTCAAATGCTGCTGAGAAGTCCAACAGCACCAAAGCAACATTGAGCCCTGAATCAAAGCTGATCTTAGTGGATTCAGAGACATTTAATAGCACTGTCACTGTGCTGTGTCAAGCTCTGAAGCCGGATTGGGATTGGTGTAACAGCTTGTTATCGGCCAGAAAAGTAGTACGCTGGTGATTCACTGCCTTTTCTGGAATGTTGGCGGCCGCTGGTAGTAGTGAGACTGATCTGAAATTTCCTAGATCTTCCAGGTCTGCATTTACCTTTTTAGGAAGGGGATAACATATTCCCTCTTCCAGGAGTCTGGTGAGACACCCAAATGGAGCAAGACAGCGAATAGCTCCTGGTAGGTGGAGGCAATATTATCTGCAATAGTCTTCAGGGCCAGTAGTGGTAAAGGGTCCTCAGGGGATCCTGATCTGCAATTTGCAAACTGTACCTTCAGCTTCTTTGTCATGGGTGGTAGGAAAAACATCATCTTTGAATTCTGCTGTAGGCCCGCTATGTCTCCCAGTCCTGGAGCATTATCCAAATTGTTAAGATCCCTCAGGTTTGCCTGAATTTTGGAGTTCTTATCTTCAAAGAAGTCACCCCTAGCATAAGACTTGATTGGTTTTAGGAGGCGGGCCATGGTTTTTGGGTGCATGAAGCTAGAGATCATCTTAAAGATCTCCTTCCCATTGTTACCAGCCTCTTTAACACATTGGAAGTAAAGAGAGCAGTGAGATTGATTCACTCTGGACATGAACCTCAGCCTCAAGGAAAACATTGCAGCACATCTCATCCAGGGCCTTGAAGAACTATAATCATATCTTCCCCATCCTGATGGAATGCCATTGACTCCCCTCGCCGGTCCGCATTTACAATGCAATCATGAGCAATACTCCTGCTTATCTTGCAGAAAATTTCCCCATCTCTCGTTGATCTCAGCACATCTGCAGCCAGGAAAACATCAGACTGCAGAATAAAAAGCATAAAAGAGGAAAAACAACAGTGCAGAGCTTTTTGATCTATGCACCAGCAACTGGAACAGCATTATTGTATTTATCAGGCCTGCCCCAACTCTGCTCCAAAGTAGGAAAAAGCTGAAGACTCACATATTTAAAATGCACTACACCACAATGCATTAACCATTTATAACCTAGCTTCTTCTCCTTTTACTTGTTGACTTTATGGTTGTCTTTGAGCATATACGGCACTCTGCTGCTGTTTGGCTAGGTTTGCGTTATAGAAATACCATATACATACATACATAATTACAAATGTATAATTTAGTAGCGGGTTGTTGAGTTTGTACGGGAATCAGTTGAGAAGGTATTGAAAATATAAATTATTGTTTATTTTGTTAAAACACATTTTATTTGATTTTATGTTGATTCAATATAAACACAATATTATGATACAAGATAACGTAATAACCATACAACAAGGTGCTATACTTCCCAGGCATACACCCTGACAAACTGCAGGTCTCATATACATGCCAGGGAGGTGGTCCCTAGAATTAATGGCAATATCAGTGTCAGTGTTTCAAACTGCCATCATTTTGGATTTCTATATCCAGTATGGTCATACAATTAACAGGGAACTCAAGAACGATACCCCTGTAGTCTGCACATCTCTACCATGTTTTTCATATTTTTGTGGACATCCCCAAGCATCATACACTGGTTTCTCTCCATTTAGACATCAGTCTAGACCTCTCTTCCACTATGCAGTCGGGAAAGTATGGTAGCCTTCCAGTACTGGGCAATGCCTCTTTAAGCTACTGTTAGGCCCAGCCATAGGAAGGTGGTTGTGTATCAGTCTCCCTTGTATTCTGATGATTTGTGAAGGAGGATTAAATTGGGGTCTTGTGGTATGGGGTGACCTAGTACTTAGCTCAGACAGGAAAGGATGCGATTCCAGTATGTTTGTATTGTATTACATTCGACTGAGGTGTGCAAGACAGTTTCCTCTGATACACCAGCAGCCAAGGAAGGAAGTAAAGGTGATAGTTTCCATGGCCCAAAGTCTGTGATATGTGAGGTATACTCGGTGAAGATATTTTGGCTGTATGAGTTGTAGCTGCAACGTGATTGCTGAACATCTCGGGGAGGCACTAGCCTCCGTGCAGTCCTCATCCACTAAGGCTCCTATGTCTTGTTTCCAGGCTGAGCACAGTGTAGCAAAGCATGTGGTGTATTAAGGAGTAATAGACTTTATAATCTTTTGTGATTCCAATACACCCAAAAGTAATTTGGCTTCAAGGTGGGTTATAGTCAGGAAGCTCCTCTAACCCCTGTATATATGGCGCTAGGGTGTGGCGCAGTTGGAGGCATCTCTAGAACTGACTGCAATGTAATTGAAATTCACTCTGAATAGTGGAATGTGATTTCAACATGGCAACCTCCATAAATTCTCCCAGGATCAATATCACCATCGTGTCCCATTTTGAGAAGCGACAGCGCTGTTACTTTGGTGCAGCACTTTTCCTACCCATAGCGGGGTCAGTGCCGTGAGTTTTGGCTTCCATTCAATCATTTCCAACACATTTTCCCAATTCCGCAGCACCATTCTCATTGCCAGAGGGAGGGGAGACTGCACTTTCTCCCCGCATAAAAGATGTTGAATTGGGACGTTTTGGAGTGCCAATTTTTCCGACGCAAAGGCAGGGTCTTCCTGGGAGTTGTACCACCATACATTAATAATTAGAATTATTGTTTATGTTATTTCAATATTTAATTGGTCCTTACTCATATTAATTTTTTGGGGTTGATTATTTTAATGATTTATGTGTATTTTATGATTTTAATGGGTAATTTACATTTTCTACAATTTTATTGCTAATTTGTAATTTAGTAGTGGGTTTGTAACGGATTATCGTGGGAACCTATTAAAAATATAAATTGTTGTTTTTTTATCTGTAATTAGTTTTTTAGGTTAATTAAAAGACTATTTGATAATAAATATTGTAAACTATTCAATTTATTTTATGTCAATTACTTGTTGCATATTATGTAATTGTCAATTTGCCAATAAGTGTAGTTATTTACAAACTGTATAAAATGAATTTTCTATTTATCATTTGTTTTAATATTCTTTGACTTATTTATTTGATTTTTTAATGGTAATAAACCTTTACTTATATTATTTTACTTTCTTGGATTTCTTTTGGATAGTAATGATAGCAGTATACTTTTCTATGAGTTTATTTTGTTTACATTTGTTACATTATTTCTGGATTATAAAGTTCTATTTTTTTATTACATTTAATTTTATGTATTTATAATATATATGTTTTTTATTTAAGTATTTGTATTTTGTTAGTTATTTAAACGTTTTTTTTTAAATGATTAGATTGAATAGTATATCTAACCCTTCCTAAAATAAAAACTTTCCCTGCTTTTGCTTACGTTGGAGTCAGAATAGTACAACTAACCCTTCAAAAGCCCAACACTTTCCTTGATTTTCGTTATGTTTGAGTGGAGACAATAGATATAACTCTTCCAAAGCCCACCACTTTCCCTGCTTTTGTTTAAATTGGAGTGGGAATACTAAATATAGCACCTTTGCTTAAATTGGGGCAAGAATAGCAAATCTGACTCCTTTGAACTCCAGCACCTTTTTAGGTCTCGCCTATGCAGCGCGCATGCGCTGTCTCTCTGAGACATCAAGTAATCTGTATATGTGTCGAAACTCCACCCTCTTTGCTTTTAATTGGTTTCTTCGCTTGTCTGCTTTAATTTCTTTGTTTTCACAGGCTAAAGCGATTTGTAGTTTCTCCTCTTTTCTTTGGGAACGCCTATGCAGCACCGTCCAACTACTGTATACATGCTGCTTGCGGAATGAAGTGCTTGTGTTGGAACTCTTTTTATTTTTCGTGGCTTGTTATTTACTGTATTTTACAATGCGTTCACATGTGGCTGCATGCCTTTTTTTTAAATGGATTTACTTTTTTTTTTACTATGCATTCAAGCCGCTTTAGCTTTAAACAGTTTAAGCTAAACCGCGGGTGCCGAGATTACTTCAAAAGCAAAGAAACTGATTTTTTTTTTTTGTATTTCTTTACTTTTAGGCAATCGCGGTCGCGGCACCTGTACTTTAGCTTATGATGTTATGGCCAGGTACTACCTACACCCCTTCCTCCCCATTCAAGACCCGTGACAGGAGAGAAGTTTTGGAAGCGGGGGGCGTGACACCCCCCAGCCGTATTTATTATATACAATTAATACACATTAATCATAATTACAATATTTACAAAATGTCTGTAAGTGGGGAGCCCTGAAGAGTCTCTCAATCTTGTTATTTATTCTCCTCGCAGAGTGATTCAAAGCCTTTACAGATTCCTCCTCTCTCCATTGTAATCGGGGTATCATCTGAGACCACCCGATAGTGCAGCCCAAGTCTTAGCTAACCAGCCTATTTCAGTGACTATAGTTTCCACCAACCCCCTTCTTCCCAGTCTTGCTAAATCATTCCCCCCAAGTGTAGTATGATTATATTAAGGGGCGGACCCCTTTTCTTTAACAGGTCCAGTACGATACCCCTGAACTGATCAAAACATAGCCCCCCTTTTCCATGGCATGCTATCTCAAAACCTGCCTGCCGTGCTCTTTCCCTATAATCACCAGTAGAAAAAAGGTTAGACAGACGCCTTACATATGAATGGCCTATGATCCAAACAGTCTGTAGCTCTTCCTTTCCTGGTGATGATATCCGCGTTGTCGAATGGTGCTGGTGCAGTGTCTTAAGTTTCTTCCCTGCGTGACAGGCTTGAGAAACTGTAACAGAAGCAGAAAACAATGCGTCAGCGCTGTGCGGCTCTCTCACTTACAGCATGTGTAGGCGCACATAACGTTTGTAACAATAGGACACCCATCTCCCTATGCTCTGTACGTCGCTGTTTGATAGACCCCTGGCCTTTGCTTCAGTGGCAGCCCCTATCCTAAAGGAGTGGGTACCAAAACTTTCTGGATTCTGACCTGATTTCAGAATTGTCATGTCCAATACTCTTTTGAATTGGAAGCGTGTCAGCGGGACTCCCTCCGCATGGATCAGGAAAGGCCCCCCTACGTTAAGTGGCCTAACCTGTAAGTAGCTCTCAACGTGTGATACAGGACAGCATGGGTTACCCTGTGCCTGGTGGAGAACTACCCCATCACCCCGGGCCTCCTGATTGGTCTTGGACTTCCTGATCGATATTAGTAGGGTGTCGTCCCTGATTTTTATGCATTCAAACTGTAGGCCGCCGTGTATGTCTAGCTTGTTTTGGGCCACTAGCTCCCCAATTCGAAATGCACCGCAAAAGGCCAACGAAAAAGCCACAGTGAATAACCGCACTTCCCCTGATGTGCTGCAAATTGCGGGGAGGGCTGCTAGAAGCTCCACCCCAATTGGCTGCCTTGTGTCTGGGGCCATCCCCCGGAGGCACCCTTTCAGAGCCTTCCTCACTGTGAAACTGTTAGTGGGATCACCCCTGTCGCCAGTGACGGCCCGTGTAGGGCGTTTTACCGGGGTGGTGACGTGGTGCAGAGGAGGGGCAGGGTGGGGGGTTGCAAAATGCGGGAAATGGCCGATTTCAGGTAAGTTACGAATTTCGTTGCGCGCGCTGCATCACATTTGGCGATGCAGGGCGCGCAACCTCAGCAGACAGCCTTGTGTGGTGATGTTTCTCCTTGAGGCCTGCCATGGCTTGGGAGATGGATCTGGAGAAAGGTCTAGCCATTGGAATGACCCTTAAAGCAAAGTTCAGTTGCCCTACTGTCTGCTGTAGCTGGTGTAGTGTGACCTTCTGTTTGCCCAAGCATAGCTGTAAAGCAGCCCTGAATTTGTTGACTTTGTCCATGGGTAACCTAAAACATTTCTGAATAGAATCCAGCTCAATGCCCAGGAACTCTATCGTAGATGCTGGCCCAGCTGTCTTTCCCGGAGCCAAAGGAACCCCCAAATCATGCATGAGCGCGCAAAATTCCTGCAGCGCCCACCCACATTCCGGGGAGCCCCGTGTCCCCAGGATAAGAAAGTCATCCAGGTAGTGCATGACCCACTGGTGCCCTGTCTTCTGTCTGAAAACCCATTCCAGGAATGAACTGAATTTTTCAAAATATTAGCATGAAACAGAGCAGCCCATTGGCATACACATATCCATATAAAAACTCCCTTGAAATTTAAAACCAAGCAGGTGATCATCGTCCGGATGTACCGGGAGTAACCGAAAGGCCGATTCTATGTCAGATTTTGCCATCAAGGCGCCCGGGCCCAAGCCCCTGAGGATCTCCACCGCTTGGTCAAAGGACCCGTATTTAACACTGCGGAACTCATTATCAATTGCATCATTCAGTGAATTACCTTTGGGGGCTGACAAGTTGTGTATTAGTCTGAATTCCCCCTCTACCTTTTTGGGGACTACACCCAACGGGGAGCAGACAAAGTTCTCAACCGGCACAGACTCGAAAGGGCCCACCACCCTACCCAGGCGCAACTCCTTGGCAATGTTTGAGGAGACTATACCTGAATTGGTCCGGGCAGAGAGTTGGTTCTGACACTCAGATGACCCCATATAGTTAGGGGCTGGTATCCTAAAACCATCCCTGAAACCCTCCAACAGAGTTCTCGCCGTAAGATGGCATGGGTATTTGTTGAGCCATGGAGTCAGAGCCGTCACATCAATGGGGACCGCGCTTTGAGCGGGAACACCATCTCACTCCTGCTTTTTTCTACCCTTATCCTTTGATCTTTTGAGGCATTTTGATTCGGGGTGGGATGGGTTGGCGCAAATGGAACTCGCGTGCTTGAACCTGCACTGACCCTGTGGTCTGGTGCAAGTCCGCCTGTTGAAATCCCAGCACGTCCCCTTCCTTCCACTATTACTGCTTGAACTAGTGGTGTAGCTTGTGTTACCCTGTGACCGAAAGGGCTGAAAAGGCTGAGCTGACTGCAGGGACTGACTCTTTGTGTTACCATGTCCCTCGCCCCCGAAAAGATCCAACCAAGATATAGTGTAAATTCGGTCCCATTACAGTGTTGGGCCGGATGCCTTGGCCATCCTAAAATTTTTGTCATAAACTAACCACCCTACGCCTGCGAATTTATCATGGGCCAGCAGTTATGGTAACAGGCCATCTGTGCCTGTACGTTCGGGAAACGCTCAGCTGTGACTGCCATAAATATGGAAAAGGCTCTAAACCAGTTGAGTAAGTTCTCTTCCACCCTATACTTCAGCATCCATCTCACTGGCCCATTCTCTGGGGAGCATATAATCTTTGTTCTTCCTTGACTCCTCCCTCTCCCTTTCGCAGATCAGTAACGAAAACATGTTAATATATTCACCAGCCCAAATTCTGTTCTTCAACTCAAGAGACACGTGCCTGCCCAAAAACTCCCGTTCGGAGCTGGTCTCGCCCATGCCCAACATTGGTAATACTGGCAATTTACCTGTTACCGTTGTCCCTGGTGCCTCTGGCTGAATCCCTGCTGCCGCACTGGGGCAGAGCGCCGGTACCCCCCCTGAAATGACAGGTAATGGTGCGACTGGCCCAGCATTGATCGGTTCCTTGGGCCCTGCATTGAATTCATGCACAATTCGCGTTGCTTCAGCTAAAGCATCGGTACCCAACTCTTTTACTCCCACCGCTGGGGCGAGAATGCCAGCCTTCCCCAACCATGGCAAAATTGCCGCCAAATGTGACACTACATCCTGAGGGAAACCCCCCGGTGGAGTCCCACCCACGGGTGTTGGTAGAGGAACGGCGACCGGGATGGCGGGGACTGGCGCCCCCAGGGGGGCAGGTTGGGGCACTGGAACCACGGGGATTGCTGGTGGCTCTGGATGCAGAGGTGGGGTCAGTAGTGCCCCTGGTGGTGCTGGGACTGGTGGGGCTGTTGCCGGGAGCGGTGACAATGGGCACACTGGCTCTGGTACAGGGACAGGCGATGGGGTATGTGGCACTGGGTCATTACCTCCCGGGGTCTGGGGAGTGAGCGGAGGCATTCCCTTTGGCACACGCTTTTTAGTTCTCACCCTTTTGGGGACTGGCAGAAGGACACCCTTGGGAGGCACATTCTCTCCTTTTCGACCCTCAACTTTCTCCCTGAGATTAGCAAGATCCTGCCCCATCTCAGTCACCTTCTTCATCATATCCTCTAACAGCCTCTAGATGCGAGAGCCCTGCTCCCCCCTCTTAGCCTTCCCCGCCATACTGCAATCAATCCCAATAAACTACACCCCTTAAGATGAAAATTTAGTTAAAAAACGGAGAAAGCTAACTGCACAGGATCAATGGGAATTGAACCAGCAGCCTTGAGTGTAGCTGCCTACAGCCAACAGTACAAAATAAACGTTTGGCTTGAGATCCTACGCGTTCAGCTGATCACACATTCATATGGCACAGTATTAAGGAGATCTACCCGAACAGAATCAATGAGAATTGAACCTACAACCCTGAGAGTAAGAGTCTCAGACCTTAAACATTAAGCTACACTCACAATAGTACAATAATACAAACAGAACGTTTGTATTGCGATCCTACGCGCTCAGCTAATCACACGGTCATATGGCACAGTGTTCAAGAGATCTACCTGAACAGCATCAATGGGAATTGCACCTGCAACCTTGAGAGTAAGAGTCTCAAACCTTAACCGTTAGGCTATTTTACACCATAATACAAAAATACAGAGACCGTTTGAAATGAGATCCTACGCGCTCAGCTGATCACCCATTCGTATGGCACAGTCTTAAAGAGATCTACATGAACAGAATCAATGGAATTCAATCTGCACCCTTGAGAGCAAGAGTCTCGGACCTTACAGGCTACCTCGTTCGCGCTACTGCTACAGCGCGCAAGGGAACAAACACACTATGCAGCAGATAAAAAAGGGGGACTAAACCATAGATTTGACACACCCCTACGCCCCAGGTGATATTAAACAACAAATTTTTGCCCCAAACGCTCGCGTTTATCCCCCAGCAGCAGGTATCCAAATACTTGTGCCTCACTGCGCACGTTACACACCGCGCGCTGTTTACCCGCTTATTTCACCAAATGTGCCACCGCACTTAAGCGATGCAGACCGCCCAAACGATTGCAACAATGCTAGCAATGCTAGCGCATGCTCACAAAACACAATGCAGCTGCCGGAGGGGTGCGCGCTCCCACGAGCCACTTGCGCCACCGCCTCCCGTTACCTGCCGCTACACTCGAACCGTCTCGAACCGATCGGCTGCGTCTAAGCGATCAGGTTGCTCCCAAAGCAGCAAAACCGTCCTCCGTCGAATGCGACCTCCCGGTGGGGCATATCTTGACCTGTGGACGAGAAAACGCGACATTCGCGATGGTCCAGTGGGCACGATCCGTAGTGAAGGCACGATCCTGTGGTTCGCGACGGTCCCTCGGTCCCTTGGTCACGATCACTGAAAGGGAAATAAAAATAAAAATTACCGCCTCCTAACGAGGCGTGGGGGGCAAGCTGGGGAGTCAGGAACCAAGAGGCTGGTTCCTTGGCTCCCCAGCCCTTTATCCCCGATGATGGGCCGGCCAGTCCTACTGCCGGACGTTTGGCCATTGTGGCGACCCGGAAGTGATTCCAATCACTTCCGGGTCATGTCTGAGCCAATGGGGGTAGGGGGCGCGCCCGCCGCGTCACCAGGTGCGTGAGAGGCACGCCCCCGGGTGTAGCGGAGGGGGCCGGCTCGACACCGTACTTTTGCCGTGGCCGATGCCGGCCCCGCTGTTCTATTATAGCTAAGGCGCGAGTGGGGCGAGTGTAACAAAAGTCAACAAATAGACAAAAAGGTGAGGCCGACATTTTTTTTATTTGCTTACCTTTGTTACAATTGCCGCACTCGCGCTTTAGCTGTAATACATTATAAGCTAAAGCGCCGGTGCCTTCGATTGCTTAAAAGTGAAGAAATAAGCAATCGCACCACCCATGCTTTAGCTTCCAATGTTTACAGCTAAAGCACGAGTGCCACAAAGGTCGCACATTTGCGAGAGTATGAGGTATTGGCATAGTAAATAAATAAGGCATTGTCATCTATAATGCTAATACCACTAAATCTCGCAATTGCAAGACCTATTGCATTATGTGGCAATGACAAGCTTAGATAGCATCCTAGGGTTAGGCTACAGACTATGAGGGAACATTGCTAACTAGACTCTTTTCCGACAAATCCAATACTATCCCTTGTAAATGTAAATGTAAATTGATACTTGTATAGCGCACTACTCACCGCAAGGGTCTCAAGGCGCTTGTACGAATACCGCTGTGGAACCCATCCTGGCTTTCCCTGTGAGGCGTCCACTCCTGGGCACCCCCAAGGTGGAGGCCAGGCATCCTTAGCGTTGTGGGGGCCGTTGTGGAGATTAAGCAAGCTATTGCTCAGAGTTGCAGAGTGGGACTCCATGATTGGAATGGCACCGAGGAGAGAATTATCAGGTCCGTGGAATTTTTGAGCCCAAGACCCGCCGAGGCGGGGAATTGAACCCTGGTCCCGGGCTAGACCACTGCATCAGGGTCTGCCGCTCCAATCATTGAGCCACACTTCTCCCCTTGATTTGCACTCACAAAAATACTTTCAAATTTCTAGGACGGGAGGCACAAGATACTTTCAGGACTTAACATGATTCAATAGCCTTATGGAACTTAATATTGTGGAGGAATTCACGCTATTTCTGGTACACTCAAGAGGGTACCTACATGTTTATATAACACTGAGCTTACTTGAGTCAACAGACAGCCAGGCTTCTCAGTCTATGAACATTTCAATTTAACATCAAGTACTGATATGAGACATACAAAAAGAGGTCAACTAAACTAGGTGAAGAGGAGCACCTTCAACTAATTTATGCACATTAATGTTGAGTACTTTATCATGCGCACTATTTTTGTGCCCAATTGTTTGTGTTGTTTTCAAGGTGTCATTTGCACAAATACTGAATGCGTGCTCAAAATGCATTCTTATGGTGATAGTTTTGGCGTAGGAACTAATGCACAGACCAGCAAAAGCAAAAAAGCATACCTTACTACTGTAGTCTGTCCGCTATATCGCCCAGACAGAACAGCAATCATTAATGGTCAAACACTGAAAATGGATTGATTTGCAAAAATACATTATTTTGTCATTACAGATTTCGTATGATTACCTGATAATCTAAGTTGTCCAGAACGTTTTAGAAAAAAACAATCGCCATACAGCATTTTATTATTCAGGCACGCCAAATTGAAGAGTCGTACTCATACAATTAATTGCTGAAACTTAAAAATAAAACACACAGATGTAACGAATACAATGAAGGTTAATCAAATGTATTTACACTGACAGGTTGAACGGCAATGACGGGCCAGGCACATCGTATGAAAAAATAAACGAAGGTGACATATGTAAAAACATACAATCTTTTTGACATAAAAGTGCTTCAGTTGCCACCTGCATCTAAATGAATTTGAGCATCGTATCCGTCCTTCCTGTCGCGCGCACACCCTTTGCCTAGGATAAAATGCCCCTCACCCCAGCACAGGCAAACAGTTGCGTTAGAACAAGCATTGGCATAGCCAATAGGTCTCACCATTGGGACCTTATAAGTGTTTAGCCATGCAACAGTTGTTGTTGCACCAAGGATATTGTGCTGCATAATTAAATACCTATAAGGTCCCAAAAGCGAGACCTATTGGCTATGCCAATGCTTGTCTGCTACTGTTGTTTCTTTTCATTATTTTCTTTTATTTTTCTTTTATCTTTAATGTTTATATTATTTTTAATAAAATATTTCTAATATTTTATTTAATTTCACATCTATTTTATTTTTGAAGGTGTGTGGCATGTTTTTGTTAATATGTTTTTATTAATTTTAATTGTAATTTACAACTCTTTTTAATGTACTTGTTATTACTTTTTAAATATGTTTTAAAGTATATATATATATATATATACATTATATGTTTAGGTCACATCATTATTTAAAAGTATTTTATATTATTTTATCTTTTAAATTACATTTCATATAGATTTATCTAGATATAGTATCTAAATATATGTATATATATATTCACTGAAAAAACCATAGGTTTCAGGGACATTATAGTTAGTTGGATATTTCACTCGTACAAAACCTGAGAAATTATGCCGTTATAGTTAGTTCAGCTAACTATAACTCACGCCCTCGCAATGCACTGCTGATAACGTCACATAGTACATCATTCATGACATGGTTAGTGACATCTCTGATGACATCACTGATGACATCATCCAGAGACTGTGTGTTTCTATAAAGTTTAAATATGTTTTATATATATGCCAAGGTGTATTGAAGAATGAGTGGGTGTCTAAGTGTCTGTATGGAAGATATAGTAGGTGTGTGACTGACTGTATAAGTGAGTGATTAAATGTGTCTTACTGAATGTATGGGTTAGTGACTAAACTGTGTGAATGTCTGTATTAGTCTGTCTGTTGTTGTGTAAGCTGCTGCATGGGTTGGTGAGTAGCTACATGAGTGTCTATATGGGTTATTGATTGGTTGCCTGAGTATTTGTATGGGTGCCTGAGTGTATGTGTGGGTGGGTGGGAGGTGTGTGACTCTGTGCGTAGATGTGTGAGTGGTTAATTCACTGGGTGTATGGGTTCAAGAGTGCATGTGGAAACAGCTGTATGGGTGGGTGAGTGTGTGTATGGGTGTGTTGGTGAGTGAATGTATGTCTCAGTGGTACATGTCCAAGTAACAACATATCTAAAAGGCAGTGTATGTGAGAGTTGGAGTATATAAATGACTGTACATGAGAGTCAGTGATTGTGAGAGTGGCTGTATGGATAAGTGTGTACTTGTATCAGTGATTGTATAAGAGAGTAAGTATGCGTTAGTATCTGTATGAAAAAGTGAGGTGGTGTGTGTATAACTGTAAAGGTGAGTAAATGGAACTGTGATTGTCTCTTTGCATGACTGACTAGTTGTGTGAGTAACTCTGGATGAGTGGCAGTGTGTGAGTGTCTGTATAGGTGTGTGAGTGCATATGATAGTGTTGTATTGATGAGTGACTGCATGGGTGAATAACTGGATGTGTTTGTAGACCTAGGAGTCATTGAGTGCATATGTAGTAACTGGTATTGGCGTGTCTATGGTTTCAAAAATGGTAGTCTGTATTTTAGAGTGGGTGTATCAAAGGTTATATTAGGACGTGAGGAGGTGCATCAGATTTCACGTGGATGATGTCATCAGTGATGTCATTTGAGATGTCATCAGTGATGTCACTGACCATTTCATGAATGATGTAATATGTGACACCATCAGCAGTGCATTTGGCCCTGGGGACCCCATACCCCAGGGCATGGCCACATATTTAATATTTAAAAATATATATATTTTAAGGAGGGGCTGCGTGGCCCCCCTCCTGAGGCCTCTATTGGCCCCGGGAACCCCATTCCCGGGGCCGGCCCTTTGCTTTGGGGACCCCCCAATGCAATGCCCACATGGTCCCGCCGGCTCCCCGCCTCCTGCGGGAGCCGGCATTGCTTTTGAGCAAGGGGAGCTGCTGACATGCAGTTCCCCTTGCTCAAAAACAATCTGCTTTGCTTCATTGAAGCGAGAGCAGGTTTTCCTGCTCTCGCTTCAATGAAGCAAAGCAGGATTTGCTAAAGCTCCCGCCCTGCCATGACAAACAGCAATGTCTCGGGGTGGGCACCTCGGGACATTGCAGGAGCCAGCCCTGGGGGGTGGCGGTCCTCAGGGCCATCGAGGGCTCCAGGAGAGGGGCAGGTTGACCCCCCTCCCAACATATTTAAAGCCCCGGGGAGGTAGTGGTCCCCGGGGAGGTGGTGATCCCCGGGGCCTGGGGGTCTGTAACAGACCCCCAAATTTGAATATTAAGTGCTCTGGGGAGGTGGTGGTCCCCGGGGCAGTGTGGGGGGGCTTGAGCCCCCCAGACTAATTATTCTTTATAGCCCACAGGAAGGTGGCGGTCCCAGGGGCTTGGGGGGCCCACAAGGCCCCCCCACCCATTTTCATGAATGCTTCAGGGAGGTGGCGGTCCCCAGAGCAGCGTGGGGGGGTTGGGACCCTCACCCATTTATTAAAGAAGCCCCAGGGAGGTGGCGGTCCCCGGGGCTGCGGGGGTGCCACGTGTCCCCCAGCATTCAATTTCATAAGCCCCAGGGAGGTGGTGGTCCCCAGGGCTGCAGGGGCCCATGTGGGCTCCCGCAAATTAATTTCATGAGTGCCCCCAGGACCTGGCCCACCTGGGGGCTTTCAAAAACAAAGCGCGCTTCATTTTTTAAGATTTTCTCAGCCGGATTCACGACCCCAGCATGAATTCGCCTGTTTAAAAAGAAATAGGCTTTTTTTGGCCCTAAGGGGTCAGGGTGTTTCTACCCTGCTCATTTTTCTTGTAATTCACCTTTTTTTAAAACTCTTTTCTTGTGACTCGGTTACTCACAAATAATGCCAGTGTGGGTCAGCAGGTCTGCACAGTGAGCACAAACAGTAACACGACACATGGCTGATCAACAAAACACAACAAAGACTTGGCAGTCACACACTCTGCATACTAACAACCGGCAGCAACAACAAGTATGTGTCTTCAAGAGTGCAAGGACACACCAACACACTGCACAGTGACCAACCTACAACTCCTACATGTGCCCACAATCTGAAGCACATGGCAGACAATTGAAACAGACACTCATTACATGGATCACACATGTATGCAGCTGGCATTGCAGGGGCACACACATATCAACACTACTGACAATGACAGCCAATTCACACTGTATGACCACTCAAGTTCACATATTAAAATGTAGCCATGTGACTAGGAAGACAGGCCTACACAAGATGACCACACATCAACACTGCTGTACACACATAAAGAAAGATCACACAGATATGACGGACCCTGGCCACCCCGCAAGTAATCCTGTGGATAGGATACACCTCCGTTGTGGTATTGCAGCATAACATGACACGTGTACGATTTAGCAAACATTACCCTAGAATGATTAGGATAATAGTAGATCATCACAAACACCCATCATTGCGCCCTCAAGCCTCAGAGTCAACAAGAACAAAAGTGCCTGTCCCCTCTAGCAAACTCTGAAAAAGTAAAACAAGCAATTGGCAATGTTAAAGTGGCATGCAGAGCATGTGTCACATGCAACCATACCCAACCAAAACACATTTCATTTAGCAAGGACACTGACAAAGCAGACAACAGAAGTAACTGTCTTCATTACATATTACCCAGATAGGCATCAAATTGATAAACCAGCAAGGCCATTGGCCAGTCCATAGTTCAAAGTATGTATATGTGTGCATGAGAACCTGCACAGGGAATGGGCATCCAAAGTGTCAAACAGCAAGGCCATTGGCCAGTCCATAGTTCAAAGTATGTACATGTGTGCATGAGAACCTGCACATGGAATGCGTAACACCGTAAACTGCCATGGGACTCACCACAGCTCGGGGGATACAAATGCGCAATCCAGGTACTGCTGTGGGAGAGATCGGTTTGGGAGGGGGACTTTGCCTCAGACTTGGCTGTCAGTTGAACTGGGAGGTGGCTGATTGTCGGGCCAGTTGGAGGACTGGACCTGGGCGAGAGGACCAGCTGAGGTAGAGGCATCAGTGGCTTTGTGAGCCGGAGGGCTGCTTGGACTGGGTGGCATGGTGGTACGGGGAGTCGGAAACATGCTGCTGTGAGAAACAGTGTGTGAGGGAGAATGTGGAGGGCTGCCTTTCCACTTCTTGAGGATTCAATAGGTAATAATTGTCTTGGTGGGAGTGGGAAGAGGGGCGGACACAACAGCCTCACTCTCCTCCAAAGGCGCATCAGGTGCCTCTCCCTGTGGGGATTTGCTGGATTTGGTGTTACGGTTGGGCTGGCCTTGCCTTCTCCCCTCTATCTCCTGTTGACCAGGTGAACCCCCAAAATTGCTTTCCTGACCCAGCTTCACAGGGGTGTGGGAGGGAGTTGAGGTTGTGGGTGAATCTGCCTTAGAGAGCTGTTTCTGCTGACTCTTTGCAGGCACCAGCTTCACAGCAGGCAAGGCAACTGTGTGTTTCTTTGGGAACAGGTTTGGGGACGGGAGTGTCCTTGGATAGGGCTGATTTGGATGCATGTGAGCCTGAGGCCTGCTTCTTGGCCTGATGGCCCTGAGTGTCACCTGAAGGGCTTTTGCCTTTTGCTCCTGCGTGTCAGGTTTTTGTTTTGGGGATGGTGTCTGGGCTATGGGATGCTTGGAGTGCTGCTGTTGTGTGCTGTTTGTTGAGTACTTGGAGCCTGAGGGCTGTGGTTTGTGGTCACTCTCGTCAGATGTTGCCACTGGCATGGTGGTTACCAAAGGGACTGGAGCTGGACTCTGAGCCTGTGACAGCTGAATGGCTACTATCACTGCGGAGGACAAAGACTGGACAGTTCTTTGTAGCCCACCCACGTCAGAATGAATGCCCTCCATGAAGGCTGTACCAACTTCTTGTCATGATCCTAGAAGGCACTCAGGAGAGTAGTCTGACCCACACACAGCTGGTCCACTGCCTCAACACTGAGGGCAGCAGGGGAGAGAGGGGCAGGGGCAGCAGTGCCTGGGAGGAAGCACACTCTAACCTTCTTACTACTGCGGGCACGAGCATCACTAGTGGTAGTAGCCGGGAGGGTGGGCACTGGAAGATGTGTGGTGGAAGAAGAGGCAGATTTCCCACTCCATGTGCCTGCCAACATTAAGGAGACACCGTTGGAGTCAGATGATGTTGAGGTTGGTGTTTCTGGGCGTGATTCTTTCAGGGCACTCCTGTCCCCCTCAGAGGTGCTAGTCACATCAGTGTCAGTGTGCTCATGTGTAGCAGTCGCGGCAGATGCCTTACTACTGGTGTACGTCTCCTGTCCTTTAGTGCCCTCGGTAGAGGCTGCAAAAAACAGAGACGAAGGTTCAGTATAGTGCCATACTCACAAACATCATATGCAAGCAAAGCACAAAACTCAAATATGATACCCCAATGTTGCACAGCACCCGGTGCAGTCTGCATGTGCAACCTTAATGCAAAACTCTGAAGTTTCTTGGAAACATGCATAGTTGGCATTAATGACCCAGGTGACGTTCACACAGCCAAAGCTGGCCTGTGGCTCCTGGTAACCTGACATACTGATTACTGTAAGCATATCTACGTGCCTGTAGGTGAGATAGATGTTCATCTCAACATATTGTCACAGTCACATACAGAGTCACTTTAAGGGGACAACACAGATACTGACTCCAGAATGTCCTAATACTATGGCCATGAGCTACTGGTGCCCACCATGTGGTGCTTTGAAGCACAATGACCGTTGCACATTGGTGACAGATGTGTAGTACTCACAATTTCCAAGTCAGGCACTGCACACATTGACAAAAGCACTCTAAGGTGAGGCACACTGCTGTTCACTTCCCGGTGATGTCTATGACACCCATAATGCAGCAGATGTCAGAAGGCCACATCTCATCTTGCAATGCCAAGGGCCATTATATTAAACACATGAGAAAGTACATGTTGCAAAAATGCATGACCGCTGCACTCAACACAAAGGCCACTTACAAGCCATTGCATCACACTAGAAACATCACAGAGCTCTGCACTGGCTCAGGGTTGGGATATATGCAGTTACTCACACCCAAAGTCACCCTTTGCAGAATACTCACCCCCAACTTGCTGCTGGTGGGCCCTCAAACGTCCATCCAGCTCTGGCTGTGTCACTGCCAAGATGCGGGCCATTAGTTGTCTCATGCTCCTGCACGCCAACCTTCCAGTCTGAGGGAGCTGCCCCAGCTCTGCCACATTTTTGCTCAGCCGGCAGATGTCATCCCACCTCTTGTGACAGTGTGTGTGCCGTCGGTTGGTGACACCCAGAGCCTGCACCTTGGGTGCAATGGCCCTCCATAAGGCCTTACGCTGGCGGTCTTTAAACTGCAGGCATGGGAGACAAGAAGAGGAAGTTTCATTGTCACTGGGTTATGGACCACTGTTTCTCAGTACAGGAGCATGTACAAACTTAGCAGAGCGATACAGATATGTTTAGCTCACTGTGTCATGGAGGTCACATTTAAGGACATGATCTCACATCCTCACACCCTTCTCATAAGGTCTGTCTTGTGCAATCCACAGGCCTAAGATAGTACATTGATGAATAGGGTGGCACACAACATATATGTCTCACTCTGTCCATTTACTGATGTGTCCCGGTCAAATTGGTCGGTATCTGTGCAGGCCAAGGGGACTCACTCTGAGGTTAAAAGTGGGTCATCAGAACATTTACATGCATGTACAATATGAGAGGGCAAACAGTGCCTACACATGCGAGTCAGTACACATAATGAAAACAAGGGAAGGAGGATGTTTCAGGAGTACATTAATATGATGTGTCACAGGTGCATTTCCACCAAGAGTGTCACTGTCAGGCATTTCAATCTTGTGCATAATGCTTACATATCGATGGTGGCAATATTGAAAATGAACACACATCCTTCAGTACCCTCTGAACCAAACACATTTGTAAGGTCACAAATGAGCATGTGAAAAGCTCATGGACTCTGACATACATTAGCACAGGCAATGTTTGTTTTGACTTCCACTTTCCAAACCAGCAGTGTTACTGTATGCACAAACACTGCATGTCCCTCCCATCCTGAAATGCAGCCATGGATCTGTGGGAAATAGGCTTCAAAATACATTGACATGAAGTCAGCATGCTAGGCAGTGTATCACACAAACTTGCACTCATAGGCACATACTACAGCAGATCAACTTCATGTGTGAACTCTTTGCACTCTCCAACTTTCACTCTGAAACACTTACCATTACATGAGGAGCACCATATGACCTCCTATAATGTGAAAGCACCTTGTCCACCAGGACCTCCAGCTCCTCTGTGGTGAAGGGACGGGCCCGATGTTCTCAGCTCTCGCCATCACTGGGTCCAGGAGACAGGTACAGCAGCTGTTGGAGAGGAAAAATGGTAGGCAGCAGTGTCTGGATGCAGTGGAAATGTGTGGCTCTCTCCCAAACATAGATAGCCCCCTGGGGTTGTTTCATTGGTACTCAGATGCTGCAATTGGTGTTCCAGATCAGCTTTTCTCAAATGTAACCTATGACCGGCCTCGCGGTAGCGGAGCACGCCTACCGCGATTTTAAAAAATTGTATTTCACAAGCGCGATTGCGGTTCCCATTGGCTAAATGGGCATGGGCATTGGCGCTGTCACACCGCGGGGCTAAGGCGGCCACTATCGCAATGGTGCGTCTTTCAATTGTAACCAATGACCTGCCACGCGGTAGCAGAGCACGCCTACCGCGATTTTCAAAATTGTATTTCACTACCGCAATTGAGTTTCCCATTGACTGAATGGGCATGGGCATGGGCATTGGCGGTGTCACACCGCGGGGTCCAGGTGGTTGCAACCGTGAATTGGCATCTGCACATTGGTGCCAATGGCCAAAATTGCGGTGGCAGTGCACGCCTACTGCAACTTCCAAAATTGTGTTTCACTACCGCGATTGCGGTTCTCATCGGCTGAATGGGCATGGGCATTGGAAGTGACACACCGTGGGGCCCAGGCGGTCGCTACCGCGGATTGGCATCTTTACATTGGTGCCAATGGCCGTGATTGTGGTGGCGGTGCATGCTTACGGCACATATGGACACATCATGCTGTATCAATGGCAAGGGCCAGTTCTCAGCATTGAACAGTAGACACATACTATGAATCATGCCACCAGATAGTGTAATTCAATGCTAGTGTGACATTTAACTCACTGATGACTACGCATGCCCTGTCAGGGCACAGAATTACATGCATTGGCATGTACTCCCTCACATGTCAGTTATGATGTTGTTGTGCATGTACACAGATCTGTTGTGTGATGGACTGTCAAATATGTACACATGTCAATGTGTGAGATGGCTAAGCAACCCACAGTAATGATGGACGGACTACATAATATGCATATTTCACTGTGTAGATTAATGGACTCATGTTTCTACTAGATCTTCATGCACACATTGTGCTCATTGTGTTGGTTATGTGTGCCCTGTCCGACTTATGCAAGAAGGTGTGGCAGGTACAGCAGCCACGTAGAAGCCAGCGGTGTTGCTATTTCAGACATGTGCTGTGTCAACTACGCAAAGGGCTGGTGACACAAGATGTTGAAATGTACCTATTGGCATTCACATAGTCTGAATCTGTTTTGGGAGTACTTACTATGTTAATACTGGACACATGTACAACTGCTTTAGATCAAGGTGTCTCTACATGTGATCTTGTGCTGTAAGCTGTAGTTTTAGGCCAGTCATTGTTGGCGCTGTGTCAGTCAAAACGTATGATGTTGGACACATCTCGTTGGGGAATTGAATTGACATGTGTCCCCTTTCGTCTCACCTAGGAGGCGACCAAATGTGCATCGTCCATTCAAATTGTTTGCGGACATGAAGGATGAGAACATCATATGGAAATTCCCTTTGGATTGACATACCCTTCAGGACCTATGTGATCAGTTGGAGCCACATCAGAGGCCTCACAGAACCTATCCAACTGCTTTGACACCAACATGTAAGGTAATGGCGGCCTTCATTTCTTTGCAACTGGTTCGTTCCAGTACACGGTGGCTAGCACAGGTGGGATGTCTCAACCAATGTTCAGCATGGTGCTACATGATGTCCTGTCCGCTATGATGACCTACAAGGACAGCTACATCCATTTTCCCAGGAGAAATGAATTGGCAGCTGTGAAGGGTGATTTTTATGTCCTTGGCCACATCCCTAATGTTGTTGGTGCCATTGACTGCACACATGTTGGCCTGGTTCCACCACAGGCACATGAGCACATCTACAGGAACAGGAAGCATTTCCATTCCATTAATGTGCAAGTGGTATGTCAAGCCGATATGATAATCTCCCAAGTATGTGCCAAATTTCCAGGATCAGCCCATGACTCGTACAGGCTGCATAACAGCATCGTAGCACAGCTGATGGCAAATCTGCATCCGGACCGTGCGTGGATTGTGTGTGAGTATGCAGAGTCAAGTAGCGTGCTGTATGTGTGACATGCTGTCCTCTGTCACACTTATATTGCAAAATTGGTCTGTGTATCTCACACCTAGGTGACTCTGCATATCCCAACAGTCCTTGGTTGCTGAGCCCACTGAGGAATCCCAGGACCCCGGGTGAAGTCCGCTACAATGAGGCCCATGGGAGGTACACGTCGTGTGGTGGAGCGTACTTTTGGGCTTCTGAAGTCTTGATTTCAGTGCCTGGACAGGACTGGAGGGGCACTGATGTACTCTCCCCAAAAGGTGTGTCAGATCGTAGTTGCATGCTGCATGCTCCACAACCTGGCATTGCGCAAAGCGATCCTCCTGATCCTGGACGATGATGAGCAGCAGATGCTCCCGCCTGCAAACCCACACATGTCCAGTGAGGAGGATAGTGGAGAGGAAGAAGGTGTCGACCTGCATCAAAAGCTCATCAACCGCTACTTACGAGTGTGAGTGACATTGTACAACAATGCTATTGTCTGCTGTCTTTGATGGTAGTGAAAAGGCCTAGGGGAACTTTTTAACTGCTGCCTGTTGTTGGCTCTGTGCTGTTGGCTGATGTTTGTGGCACAGTGTAGTCATGACCAGCCACATGACGTCTATGTTGATATTGTTTCTCATTGTGATGTGGGCTGTGTTGTGGACCTTGATGACTAGTGTTGTGTACTGGCTGCGATGCCATCACCTGACAAGTAAATGTCATTCTCTTGTGTCTTTCTAGGTCCCTTCACCCTCTCAATGCCTCGTCAGAATCAGAGTTTCTGGTACATTGGAATCAGAGTCAACATAGTAAATTGTGTGATAAACATGGAGCTGACACAAAGACATAGGTGTGTAAGGAGTGTTTATTTACAAAGAGTGTTTGTGACAGACAAGTGATGTTTGAGAAAATGGTGCTAGGTGAATTAATGAGTTATCAGTGATGGTAAACGAGACAATAGAGTAGTCACCACATTGATGAGGTGACACAGTCCAACAGACACCTGCCATCAACATTGCAGTGTGGGTAAGGATAGTCAACAAAGTCAATGTCAAGGTGAAGAGAGGTGCCATCAAGGCTGGCGCTTTGACCTGCCTTTGGCTGGTGCTTTGCCATGTGATCATCCTGTGGTGTTTCTCGGACGGCCCCTTTTGCCTTTTCCAGGAGGGGCCTCTGCTGCGGGCTCAGCGGGGTCTGAGGAGTCATCCAGTTCCAGCTTACCCCTCTCTATGGCCGCAGATGAGGTGGTGAGAGTATCAACTTGCGGGTCACTGGAGGGAGGTTGAGCTGTCCTTTGGGCCACAAGACTGTCCCTCAGAACCCCCACAAGCTGGCCCATGAGGTCCACGATTTGGCTCATACGTGTGTCCAAGGACCTCACCAGCATGCGGAGCTCACGCAAATCTTCCCGACCTTGACCCATGTGTCCCTGGGTTTGCTCATATGCCCAAAGGACTCTGGCGATGTTGGCCTGGGCTTCGGTCCCAGTGTCCTGTTGATTTTGTCCCTCAGTTGCCCTCCCACCTGCCCTGCTGTCCCGGACCTGTGGCATTACCACTCAACGCATCTGCAGACTCTCCCTGCCCTCCTCTGATTGTGGGGTGGTGTTGGTATCATCTGAGGCAGGGAGAGTGTTGCAGGCAGCACTGGTGGTGGTGGTAGTGGTTGAGGCGGCACAGGTTGTTGCAGCAGGGGTCAGCGTGGTTATTGTTGCTGAGGTGGTGGTGGTGGAGACAGTGGGGGCCTGGAACGTGGTGCACTCTGGCAGTCCTGGTGGGACAGGTTCGGGCTCTGCATCCGATGAACCTTGGGGAGTCTGCATCCGAGAGTCCATGTTCCGGGGGGAGGGGGAACAGTGACTCTGCAGGTCGGTGTTGTCATCTGCAGCACTCAATTGTTGATCTCCTGTTGAAGAGAGGTGAAATGGTCATTGTAGGGCACCCCACACACTTGGTATTAGATGTTTGGATGTTACATGTGATACACCACACAGTTTACAGTGCACTCACGTGGTATGGCTGCAAGATACTGAGCATCATGACATGATGTTGATGTACATACATTACTTGTCCATGGTGTGACATGTCAATAGAGCCCATGTTCCACGTACAGATTGTGTCATTACAAGGACATATCCTCTTCTGATAACTAGCTGCACAACAACTTTATGTGAAGCGTCTTTTTGGTTTTTACTCTGCATGGAAGACGTTACATCTGAGCATGAACTAGCTATTCTAATCTAAAGCATACCTTTGAGATAACATGTACTTTACTTTCTTTTTACAACTGGCCATGAATGTTCTGTGTTCATATGGGCCTTGATGCTCTGCCCCCATGGCACTTACACATAGTATTCAGTGCTCTGCATGATTGTGGCCTGAATTTCTTCAACATTTGATTTGGTGAGTCAAACAGAAATGTATGTGACAGTTACATACACATTTCTGTATGCACACTGGAAGTGGCTATTGGATCTATGCCATGTTGGCTGATATGTGAGGGTTAGTGTGGTCATATGGCTCCATGATTTTTTAGAACAATGGCAGGGTGCATGCACTGTCTACCTACCTGTTATGTGACACAGTTGAGGGGAGTAGCTGCCACATGTTTGGGGGGGGTTCCATACTGATCTGCTGTGGGACAAGAGGGCTTGGTGGGAGTTGCAGTGCAGTCTTCCCACCCACAAAGACCTCTCCCTGTTGAGATGGCTACCTACCTGTTAGTTTGATGAGTGAAATGCAATGGCTGCCACATGGTTGTGGGTGTGGGGAGTGCTCCATCCTGCTCAGCTGTAGGACGGGGGGTCTGGTGGGAGTTGTAGTGCAGTCTTCCCACCCTCAAAGACCCCTCCCTGTTGAGATGGCTAACTACCTGTTAGTTTGATGAGTGAAATGGAATGTCTGCCACATAGTTGTGGGTGTGGGGGGTGTTCCATCCTGCTCAGCTGTGGGACATGAGATCCTGGTGGGAGTTATGGTGCAGTCTTCCCACCCGCAAAGACCCCACCCTGTTGAGATGGCTACTTACCTGTTAGTTTGAAGAGTGAAATGCAATGGCTGCCACATGGTTGTGGGTGTGGGGAGTGCTCCATCCTGCTCAGCTGTGAGACAGGGGGGCCTGTTGGGAGTTGTAGTGCAGTCTTCCCACCCACAAAGACCCCTCCCTGTTAAGATGACTGCCTAACTGTTAGGTGAAGGTGAGCAATGAAATGTCTGCCACATGCATCTGGCTGGGGGGGAGTGCTCCATCCTGCTCAGCTTTAGGACAAGGGGGCATGGTGGGAGTTGTAGTGCAGGCTTCCAAAGCACAAACACCCCGCCCTGTTCAGATGGCTACCTACCTGTTAGTTTGATGAGGGGAATGTAATGGATGCCACTTGCTTCTGGGTGGGGGGTGCTCCATCCTGGTGAGTTTTTGGACAAGGGCGCCTGGTGGGAGTTGTAGTGCAGGATTCCCACCCACCAACCCCCTCCCTGTTAAGATGGCTGCCTAACTGTTAGGTGAAGGTGAAGGTGAGCAATGCAATGTCTGCCACATGCTTCTGGATGGGGAGAGTGCTCCAATGTGCTCAGCCTTTGTACAAGGGGGCATGGTGGGAGTTGTAGTGCAGTCTTCCCACCCACAAACACCCCTCCCTGTTAAGATGGCTACCTACCTGTTAGTTTGATGAGGGGAATGTAATGGATGCCACTTGCTTCGGGGGTGGAGTGTTCCACCCTGCTGAGCTTTGGGACAGGGGGCCTGGTGGGAGTTGTATTGCTGGCTGCCTGTACACCTGCCCCCATGGTAATATTGCTAGCTACCTTTGGGGTGAATCAGAGGGAGTGAATGTTGGAACTGTGAGACATGTGTTGGGGAGAGTGTGGTGTGCATGCAAAGGGGAGTTGTAGCTTTGTAGTTGTGCAAGATAGTACATAGCAGTGTGATGGTAGACATTTGTTGGTATTTACCGGCCTCCACTCCCCAGGCTATTTCTGTGAGACTTTCTGGATGCAGTGTGGCAAGCACCTTCTCCTCCCATATGGTGAATGTTTGTAGTGGAATGGGAGGGCCACCGCCAATCATCTGAGCCAGCTTAAGGTTCTTATTGTTCCTCTCTTTCACCTTGCTCTTGAGGTCATTCCACCGCTTCCTGATCGCCTTCTGGGAGCGTGGGATGCAGTCGCGGCTCCTAGTGAGAGTGCTGTGGGGCTGTGGGGCTGGACGGGGGAAGGGCAGGGTGTGGGGTAGTAAACTCCGGCATGCGGCTGACCGGAGTTAAATATATAAATAAATAAATACAATAAATTACATTGCACACGCTGCAGCGCCATTTGCGTTGCAGAGTGCGCATTGTAATTCGTTTTATTTATTTATTTATGTACTTAACTCCGGTCGGCCGTATGCCGGAGTTTACTACTCCCCACCCCACCGCGCCACAGCATTCCCACTAGGAGCTGTGACTAGTGGGATGGTCCCTACTGCATTGTCCTTGTTGACTATCCTTGCCCACATTTGATTTTTCGTGGCTAATTGTGTCTGTTGGACCAGGTTTCCAAACAAATGTGGTTCTACTATGATTACCTCATCTACCATGACTGCCAACTGACAGTGCTAGATTCTGGAAATGGTCCCTTGTTCTCGCAGGAGGGAGGAGACGGCCTGGTGGCTCATATAGGAGAAGGGGACAGGGTTCACCATTTTAAATTAATGTTTGATACTCCAGCCACTGAAAATCATGAAAACCATGTGTCACAAAGTCGCGTGGACATAGCAGCTATAACTTTTACCCAAATTGAGATCTTTGACGGCATTGTGGGCTTGACTAGCAATAAAGCCCCTGGCCCTGATGGGATTCCACCAGATTTGTTTAAATCAGACCCTAGCTTCTGGTCATCTATCCTCCACCCTGTCTTTAATGCGGCATCGATAGAAGGTTGTCCAACTTCCTGGGCATTGTCAACAATAGAGCCCGTTTTTAAGAAGGGCAACAGAAATGACACCAGCTGTTACAGACCGATATCACTTATTGATTCGGTGGTTAAGGTAATGGGGCGAGCTATCTGAAACAGATTGAAGGACTGGGCAGAAAACAACAAGTCGTTATCAGACTGCCAGTATCGCTTCCATCAAGGGCGCTCGACTACCACCCAGTGCCTCAATTTGTATCTGCTGCTTAATAAATATACCGTGGTGTACCCCGGTTCAATTCATCTCGCCTTCATGGATCTGTCTTCAGCGTTTGATTGTGTCAACAGATCGAAACTTTGGCAGGTCATGGAGGCGAGAGGGGTAGATAGGGGTTTGATATACTTCTTACGGGATCTGCATTCCTCAACCCGAGCCAATGTTAGGTATAGTAAGGACCTGGAAGTAACGAAGGATTTCCCAATTAAGAAAGGTGTAAGGCAGGGCTGTATCATGGCTCCTTTTTTGTTTAATTTTTATATAAATGATTTGGAGAGCACCCTGGTAGAGACAGGTGCAGATTTCCCGCGTATGGCTAAACGGGGTATTCCCGTTTTGCTATACGCGGATGATGCTGTACTTATAGCTAGAACAGAATTGGGGCTTCAAAGCCTGTTAAACTCATTTTATGAGTTCATGAAAAATCTAGATTTAAAGATCAACAGTACTAAGTCCTTTACTATGAGACTGGGTAAGTGCACCAGAAAGGCATTTCAGTTCAAAACAGGGGGTGACATAATTCCCAGCACCAGGGTGTTCTCATATTTAGGAGTTCTCTTCGATGATAAATTAAAGTGGGAGGCTGCGATATATAAAAAAAAGAGGGAGATGGCCAGGGCAAATGCTGCAATATTCAATTTTGCTTCGAAACTGGGGAAGAAACCGACGGGGGCTATGCTCCAGGTTTATAGTGCCAAGAGTGTTGCCATAGCAACCTATGGTAGTGAGCTGTGGGGTCGGGGTGTAACTAAACCTATACAGGTCGAGGAAAATACGTTTTAAAAAAGATTATTATGTGTTCCGCAAAGTACTCCGAACCTGGTGGTACATGAAGAGTTAGGAGTACCTTACATAGACGACCAACTATCATTGCGCCCCATGCTCTTTTGGCTACAGTGCTGGCTTAATCCGGACATCCCCCTGACCCGAGCTATACTCAAGGACTGCTTGGCATTAGAGAACATGGCACGAATCCCCTGGCTCAATTGTATTAAAAAGGGATTTAACCAACTGGGTAGGGGTTCCCTATTTACCAACCCTGAAGAAATCATTAAGAAGGATATCCCATCATTTAAAATTACCTTCCTGAACTATAAGAGGCAGGAAAGGGAGGGGATCGAGCTCATGAAACCAAGTGACCGGTCTTATATGCCGCTAGTCACGACCCCCACTGCTGAACCCTACCTATTGCCTACACTTACCACACATGAAAAGTTTCTGCTAATTAGGTTTAGATGCAATACATTTCATTTCTTATTGGCAAGACCAAAAGGGGGAACAAGAGGACAGCTATTACCAGCATGTGGATGTAACGCGCAATCGCCGCAAAACATTGAACATTTCATGTTTTTCTGTACCTTCTATTCAGTCCCAAGAAAAACTTTCCTGATTCCAATTCTAAAGAAAAAAATTTTTACTCAAGTTAAACCCGCCTTAATTTTTTTACAATTATTGAATATGGACTGTATATATTTTATTGTCCGTTTTTTAAAATCTACTTTGAAATCTAGAATGGATATGGACTGTTAAACACTGTGATGGGACTTGATTTTTGTATCTTTGATGTACAATTTATTCTGTGTCTTTGTGACTTTTATGAATTTATACTCTAAATTCGAAATAAAGTATATTTTGATTTGATTTGATTTGACTGCCAACTCATTGTCAGTGAATTTAGGCATTTTCTTCTGTGATATGGTGTGTGATGTGCAAATGGATTAAAGGTGCAGGTGTGAAGGTGGTGGTGGTGATGTGTGTGGTGTGTGTGCTGTTGAAATGGTGTGATGTGTGCATATTTGCCTCTCCTTTGTGCTGTGGGGTTGGTCACTTCAGTAGTGGAGTAGTGCGAAGGATTCTGGTCAGGGAAGGGGCTGGTTTTATATTCAGCTATGTGGGTGGGTCAAAATGGTGTATTCCTATCGGGAAAGAGCATTTATAACGCTGCTGTTACCACGCAGGTAGGTAACAACGCGGTTGTTACAGCAACTGTGTTGTTACCACGTGTGGCTTTACATCGAAAGTTGTTTCCACGACTTGCGCTAGGTGGCGTGCAGTCCTCAGAGCACCATCATCGATTTTAAAAAACAAAGCATGTCATATATGGAGCCAAACAATATAAAAAGAATGTGTGTTAGAAATTGTCAGACATACATCTTCTTAATGAAGAAAAGTGTGAAGTTCCCTGACTAATTGGAGACCCATATCAACAGCCCTAAGTCTGATTAGCCACCTACTCTCCAGTTGCCTGAGTTGTAAGGTTCTGTCCCCACCCCTCAGTATATCAATGCCATGAATAGTGATTTTCATTTGTCCTTCCAACATGGGTAGAGGGTACTCAACATTTTTATTCTTAATGGCATGCACATGCTCTTGTATACGCTCTTTCAGATGTCTTATAGTGCAGCCTACATAGATAAGGCCGCAGGTGCATACAATGCAATATACCACATATTTGACGGCATTTGTCACATGAACCAGATTATACACATCATTCTAATAAAACTGTGTTCAACAGGCCAGTGAATATCAAATTCTTTGTAACACCAGTTGCTGCTCATGGCTAGTTAGGGGTTCTAATTTATTTTATTTGGAGTAATCTTTCTCCACGGGTCTTGCTTGTCTAAATGGCTCTCCGCCTATGGATGAGATTTCTATAGGCTGGAGAAAGCCATTTCTGCCAGTGGGCTAGATAAGTTCATTAATACTGGACCCTGATGTATAGCCTCATATTACCTTTGTTTTTCTCCTCCTTGTATATTTTGATCTGTAGATATACTTTTTATCATACAGGTACCGTTTCTTGTTATTGTCGCCACTGTCCAGAACGTCCTGTTAGTTTGCAACTACTACGTGGAGTATCTATGCATGCAGATTAGCTTATTGACATGCCTGCTACGATAAGACTATTATAGAACAGCCATAATACTCATGGCCTCCCAACTAACAAATGTACTTTTCATCATATAGGTACAGACATCAGTGGACCACAGGCATATCTGTTACTATTGTAGACCTTGAACCATTCCCATTTTTTAGGATACGGTGAACTAAGGTGAATAGCTACATGATCAGTGCTAGGAATTGGTCTTCTACCCACAGATACCCAGGTCAGTTTCAGTATGGGTTCTTAGTGGGCTTTTTACTATATGGTTTTTGGCAACAAATTGCTCAAACCATGGTGGGGGGAAATGGATACCCAAGAGTGGAGCATTTATGACTGTAACTTTACAACGACTTTTGCTAGTTTCACATCTGGAGGTCACATTGCTCACATAAGACAATCTTTACTTCTTTATCCAAGCCCAAACATTAATGACTTATCGGTCTGGTTAGTATCCAGACTGAAAACTAGCTCCTTTTGTTTGCTTATTATGTTGGTATCGGTGCTCATTTTTCTTCATAACCTTCTTTGTTAGATCCTTTCAGCACATAGAAACCGTCGCATTGACACTGTTATCACCGACACTTTGCATCTGGAGGTGCCTGGTGTCCCTTAATATAACAACTTGGTAAGGAATTGTGTGAACATAGTTTTGTTTGCACAGCATGCTCATGGTGATGGTTTGTTTTTAATAGGTAACAGTCACGTTTGTTTCGGTGACACGTTCTGCCTCGCGTGATTCACTACTTATTTCCATATTTCTTTCTCTTCATGGTTTTCTCTTAGGAGATGCTATTCCATGGTATGGAATCGTGGTTCCCTTCTTTGTCGCACCCTTTCTTATGGCGCTTTCATTGGGGTTTTTTGATTGAATTGGGCAATGTCCAAACTTTGATTGCTTTTTCCTTTTTGGGCTTTTTTCAATGACTATTTTTAACTGTTCATATATTTTGTATTTGAGAGTTTTTAATTGTATTATAATTGATTAAAGTCCTTTGGACGAAACACGTGTCGGCTGCCAGTGTGTTTTGTAATTAAATTTTGAGAAGAAAATAAAGAAAATAAAGAGAAAAGAATTTCTTATGGACTTCCTCTGCTTATTATAATGGACACTACCTATATTACAGTATGGACTAAATGTGGTGTGCGCCGACATATGTGCATAACGATAAAGAAATATTTGACAGGGAAACAAGCCCCCAGACAGGTACACACACAGACAAAAATATTTACATGGACATACACACAAACAATAACAAAAATACACACTCAAACACACATACTCAAAGACACACACAACTCAATCATTCATTCATGCAGCAATTAAGAAAAAAAACGTATCCACCTTAAGGATAGCTCCGACATTCTCCCCACAGCCTAGATGCATTATTAAATGGCAAGCAATAACACATAACAACATAATAACTGGAAAGAGGAGTTGTCATAAAAGTCAACAAAGAGCACAGGTATAATAAGTCCTAACAATTGCAGATGCATACTGCCCATCCTTTACTTTGTGAACATGCTGTGGCTGGCATGATTGCAAAGAAATTACAATAATAAACAATTGTTATACCCATGGTAAGAGGCTAGAAACCCTTTGCTGTATTCTCATACTACTCCTAATAAATACTGGGATCTGGAAATCTTCCATTTGCCTTTTCTGTTCTGTATTAATGCCAAGTGATGTCAGTTGTAGCTAAGAGAAATGAGACACAAAGGCACAATGTACTTTCCCTAAACCCTCTCTTGGGTCCACCAAGAACAACACATTTCATATATTTGAATGAACATCCACCAGACAATACGACTTGTTTCTGTTTAAGTTGTTTAAAATCCTCAATTTTAAATGGCAAATTAGTTTGAATACTGATGAATGTTATGATGAATTATAGTTGTAAATGCTGAAATAATAACATTAGAGTATAAACGAATGAAATTTGACATTTAGAAACGTGTTTATTATAGTGATTTAGGTGTGCCACATTTTCACGAAGACACAATTTTCTTAATATGGCTATAAATGTTGTTCTGATGTTCTTTTCAACTTGCTCCTGCTCACTCCTCCTCTCAATCTGTAACACTCTGTGCTTCTTCTCTCCCCACAGTCTTTGTAAAGCACAGGCCAATGTGACATAACTAGTTATTTTCCTAAGAGTGAATTTATTGTGAATTAAACTTTCTTTGTACAATAAATGTTAAACCCCAGGACATTTCTGTTGCAGTTCTGAAACAGGCTTGGTAGAATACACAGGTGTATGGGTTATAATTTGAGAAATGTTTAATATTGTGTTGTACATCTTTGGACAGCAACAGCACAGAAATTGCTGGAGTTTTTTTGCATAAATATGGGTTAGTTCTACAATTTCACCCATGATGCCTTAACTTCTGATTTGTCCAATATGTGTTACCACTTATCTTACCATGCTGATTTTGCAGGTTTTGTTTATTACCTATTGATAAAGTGACTGTAATCCCCCTGGGTTTGGGGGTGAGCCAGAGACTTATTCTTCTCCTCTTGAGGCTCTGTCCAATTTATCACAGAGATTTAGATGGCTTACCTATTCTATTAGGGATGCTGTGTTTCTTATGATTTTTGGTGTTGACTGACAGAATAGTTCTGACTTCTTGACTCTGTGCTCTGTATTTGAGCCTTATTCGATATATTTGTATTTCTCTGTACTGCTTAGGTGAGATTTATTAATAAAACCCTGATTAGGAACTCGGCTATTGAGAGATCCAGTTATTTATTTTATTGCTTTGTTAAACTAATATTGCCTCTGGTTGAGGAGCTTGTTCTTTTTCACAATATCAAGGGTTGTTAGGTAACTTTGGATGATTTAGATTTTGAGGTGCATTTGTGGTTCGGGATTCGGCTCCCACAGTTTTAACAAGTAGCACAGGTTGGACTCTATAGGTCTGAATTTTAATCTTTCTTTTTTATCCTTTTTGCATTTTTCACACAACCCACTTTCACATTTACACTTTCTCTGTCACATTTGTTTTATGGCTCTCATATGGTGCTTTCCCTCTTGCAAGCTTATACTCTTTCTCTTTCGTCTCCCTCAAAAGGCTTTCAAAATCCCTCATTGTGTATCCTTTTACACTCATCCTTCCTTTCTTACTCTCTTCTCCGCTCTCATTTGTTCCTTAACATGAATCGTTTTCAATCTCTCACAGGTGTCCTATTACAAAGTCTCCAGACTCCAAATTATGAACAAAAGCAGATTTATTGGCAGCACGGCTAGGGCATCTGCCCAGGTTGCTCTCCATGCAACTGGAGCCAACAGTGTAGAACACACCATGACCAACACTCCATGCAGAATGTGGAACACATACAATGATATACAGAGTGCATGCCAAATGAAGCAAGCAGCATAGTTGAAGCAACATGATGCATAAATAAATATACCAAGTGAAAGTACAATGCATGAAAGTGAAATGCAACACATCCCCCTTATTAAACAAAGAAAATGAATAAAGTAGGGGAGAATAAACATGCTAACCAAAATCATTAAAACTTTTTGGAACACGTCTAACATGGCTATCCATTCTGACTCTAGAAGCCACCATCTCATTATGCTGTTTATTACATGACTCTTCAGCACGCTTGATATGGTGGGCAGCATTCCAGGAGTCATACCTTTGTGGGAACAATTTGTCAGGACATTTTGCTATCCTTCTGGTGCTCCACACCTTGCCATCCTGAGTGATTACACCATTACTAAATACCTTTTTAACGTGCATGGCTTTCCCAAATCTATTAGACCCTTTATTAACCAAACCAGGTTTTATCTTAACCCAATCACCAACTTTGAAATCATATACCTTTGTTCTTCATTTGTTGTCATAGCATTTTTTGGCTTTGTCCTGTTTGATTTCCACCCTCTTGGCAGTATCATGCACACACTCTTCCTGATACAAATAATTCTTGCACTTCTCCCTGAACCACTATTGACACATGCTGGACGCAGGACCTCTCCCTTTAAGCAAATTGAAGGGACTGACTTCAGTGTATTAGTATTTTAGTTATTATTTATTATGCATGATTAATTAAAACGTTGCATATACAACAATAAAATTCCGCTCGTTCCATGATAAAATCACTATATACAAGAACTTATTTCTCACAGACAATACAATTGTTGACACGATCCAGGTTTTTTAGTCTCTTTGCGGTAATGTCAAGGAATTTAATCAGCCTACAGTTAAGCTGTACCCGATCTGGGTTAAAACACAACATTAATGCTTGTCTGCATGATCTGACACCATATTGTTTGAAGACGGGTTTTAAAAGGGTACACCTGATGTCTTTTAATTTCTTGCAAATACATATAATATGGATTGCATCTTCTGTACCATTACTGCATAGCCGGCATTGCTCGCTTTCGTCTTTTCTCTCCCAGGAAGGCAGGAATTGATTGAAGGGGCCTGCCCCCAGTCTTAATCTGAGGAATTTTTCCTTTATAATAATTTTCAAGCCCACTTTCAGGTAGGGTTGAGGTGTTAATTTATTGTAGGTGTGTAAGACCATCCAGCCATGGGATCTGTTAGCTAGGGTTTTTTTATCCTCTATTGCAGATAGAGTTCGGGTTACCTTTGTGACTGATTTTTTAAAGATTTGATGGTTATTCTGAATTTCCCACAGTTCTGATAACCCCAGCTGTTTGATCGCTTCTTGAAAGTATTCGTTTGCTGGTGTTTTTCTTGGGGAGGAGAGTTCTGTCCAGAGTAGCTCATTCAGGGTACCCTTGTCATCGTGTTTAATTTTATGCAAGCATTTCACATAGGCTCCCATACGTTCTAAATACTGTTTTTGAAGTCCGAATTCTAGTCGAATTTGGGCAGGGGAGGCCGTTCTAGGGAGGTGGAAAATTGCGCGGTATGCCTTAGATATTATGTTATCAAGAGTTGCGGCATCTTTTCCCTTCAGCGCTTCACTCCCATAGTATATGGTCGGCTGAAATTTTGCTTGCATAATCCTAAGCAAGGGATCGAGTGACATATCCGGCAAGAGCTTTTTAAGGGGTTTAATTGTTAAATATGTTGTTACCCCCTTTCTCCGCACAGCTTCTATTTGTGATTTTCCTGAGTTATTTTGATCCAAAATGACCCCTAAGTATTTATAGCTGGTGCCTTGATCCAGGCGATGACCTTCTAGGAACCAGTTAAGGTCTTTTCTCTTGTGATAGTTGACCGCCATGGTTTTTGTTTTATTATAGTTTATTTTTAAGGAGTTTTTTTTTGAAAATTTTAAGGTGGCATTCAGTAGGTGTTGAAGGCCAACAGGGGTCCTGCTTATCAAAACCAAGTCGTCCGCATATAACAGGCAAGGTAGAGGAACGTTTCCTAGTTTGGGTGCGTGGCCTGCACTACTGCTCAGTATCTCTGGTAGGTCTGCAAGAAACAAGTTGAATAGCATGGGCGCTAAGACGCATCCTTGTTTAAGTCCTTTTGAGGTGGGAATTCTTCTTGATATTTTACCGCCGTTTGCAAGTTTTATCTTAACCCATGTGTTAGTGTGCAGATTCCTTATTTGGGAAAGTAGATTGGAAGGAATGCCCTGGTTGTCAAGTTTTTGCCAAAGCTTGGTACGATCAACATGGTCGAAGGCTGCTGTAAAATCTATAAAACATAAAAAAAAAGCGGGTATTTTCCCTGTTTGGCAGCGTCCATGAGCAGGGTCAGTGCCATTATGTTGGTTATAGTTCCTTGCCTTTTTCGAAAGCCAGTTTGGGTCATAGGTATTACCTTATTTTCTTCAGCCCAGGACTGACTTCAGTGGTGGAGTGCGGAGTAATACAATATACCAACAAATGTTCTCTCAGCGAATTCAACCAATTGCTACCTTGCTTGAGAGAATCCATGGCAAACATTTTGAGGACTCGATTAAAGCGCTCAACTTGTCCATTCTCATATGGTTCATAGAGAGAAGTGAGTTTATGCTTACTACCACAACTCTTAAGGAACACTTCCATCTCAGATGAGGTGAGTGTTACTCCATTATCAGAGACTAGAACAGAAGGACACCCCTCACGTGCAAATACCTCTTTAAATAAACCAATCACAGCACTTGTGGTGGCCTTTGGGACGAACTTTACTTCTGGCCATTTAAAATGGTAGTCGATAATGACTAAAGCAAAGCGGGATCTCTCAGGCAAAAAGTTGAAGGGGCCTGATATGTCGAAGGCAACCTTCTGCCATGGCTCCTCAGGCTACTTAACTACCTTTAAAGGAGGGGTGTGCACTTTTAGCATTTTCTCACTGAATACACACTCATTGCACTCCCTGACTATTCGGTCAATGAACCTATCCATACCAGGCCACCAGAAGTAGCTTCTAATTAAACGCTTAATTGCGAATATGCCTGGATGTGTCTTGTGAGATATCCTCAGTATGATATCTTGTATACCCTTTGGAGGGATACATTTCCCAGCTTTGAGGATTAAATTACCTTCTATTTCTAGTTCATCTGAAACATTGCAAAAAAGGTAACAAATCTGACATCACATCACTCTTCTTCGGCTATCCTCTCATAACAAATTTCTTTATGTCACTCCTCCTGTCATCGCTTTGCTCGCTTTCTTCCCAAAGTTGCTCCATGATTTCTTAGTACTGTAATGGAACAATGTCATTAATGCTCACAACAAAATCAACTTCCTTATTCGCCCTTACATTATTTTGACCGCAGGGTAAGCATGATAGAAAGTCAGCTGTGACATTTCTCTTCCCAGGCACATATTCTGTTCTACAATTATACTCTTGAAGCCTCAATGCTAATGTTGAAATTCTGGCTGTGAAGTTCCACCCTCCTCCTGCGGACAAGATATGAACTAACTGCTTGTGATCCATCCTGAGGGTGAACTTGCTGCTCCACACAAAGATCCTGTAATGTTCGACGGCCCATACACAGGCAAGAAGCTCTCTCTTAATTACCGCATACTTGCGTTTGGTTTCATTAAGGGTCCTGGACGCAAAAGCAACAGTCCACTCATCCATACCATCCTTTTGTGAAAGCACACTTCCAAGCCCATACAAACTTGCATCAAATGTTATGATGCA
Source organism: Triturus cristatus (assembly GCF_964204655.1). Taxonomy (NCBI): domain Eukaryota; kingdom Metazoa; phylum Chordata; class Amphibia; order Caudata; family Salamandridae; genus Triturus; species Triturus cristatus. Next base: position 312,359,015 of record NC_140587.1, on the reverse strand, counting down.
TTATTTCTTTATGCGGAAACGTTTTAAAGTGGGTGGATTAACAATATCTTTTTTTATGCCTTCAATGGCCTTTTGTTGTTCTTCTTTCCAATCATAAACAACACTTTGCCTTAGTAATTTCCATAATGGCTCCATCTTGGTGTCAAAATTCTCAACAAACTTGCTATAGTACTCACACGTTCCTGTGAATGATAAGAGCTGTTCTCTTTTATTAGGTGATGGAGCATTGAGGATGGCATCCACATTGGATTTCTTAGGTACCACTCCGTCACCAGACAACGTGTGTCCTAAGTATTCCACAGAACGCTTGAATAATTTGCATTTGTGAGCCTTAAGGGTGAGACCATGACTTTCTAACCTCTTGCATACTTCCTTTAAATAAACTACATGTTCAGATGTATTTTTTGAGAATATCAAGATATTGTCTTGAAAGCATTTAACGTAACAATCTATGTCCCTAAAGATTTGAAACATCACTCTCTGAAAAACTGAGGCAGCCGACGCCAAACCACAAGACATTCTAGTATATTGAAAATGCCCTTGTGGTGTGATGAAGGCTGTATGTTTTCTTTACTCCTCTGTGACCTCTATCTGGTGGTATGCAGATCTTAGATCTAATGTGGAGAATATTTGTGCTCCTTCTAACATGGAGACAACCTCGTTTATATTGGGTAAAGGGTGGCAATCTATCATAATGTTGGAATTTAATGCCTTCAAGTCCACACACACTCTCAACATTTGGTCAGGTTTGCGTACAAGAACAATGGGTGAAACCCATTCAGAGGACTCTATGGGTGCAATACTGCCTTCATTAGACAGTTATTTGATCATATCTCTTAGGGCATCCCTTATGTTTATGGGTACTCCCCTCAACTTTTGTTTGATCGGGCATGCATTTTCCATTGAGACAATTTTATGTGTAAAATTCCTTAATCTGCCCAATTTGTCACAAAACACTTTGTTGTTTGTGTTAAATAGTTTAGTTTTTCTTTCAAGACAAACAACATTCATTTTAATCGCTGAATTACTCTCCAATTCTTGTTCCTCATATAGGGACACAGGTTCCTTAGATCGTGGATTGAGGATGATATCCAATTTCCACTGGTCTAACCAACCCAACACAATAACACCTTTCACTGCATTGTATAACTTTATATGTGCACACCTCCCGTTAAAACATAATGGTACTTGGAAAAAACCTTCCATCTCAATTCTTAACCCTTCAAAACTTTCAGCAATAACATCTGATGTTTGTAATTTATCATAACTACAAACATTGAGTAATTTTTCTTTAAAATATTGTGCAGTGATAATTGTCCAAGGTGAACAGGAGTCTACCATGAGCTCTAAATCAGTACAAACCCTTTGTTGGACTCTGGAATTCCCCTAACACTGTTTCCTTCAGAAATGGCTGAATTAGCACTCCGTGTTTGGTTAGGAAAACGTCTATTGTTCCTGCATACACTCCCAAAATGTCCCATTCTGCCACAATTTCTGCACTTAATCGCAGGGCATCCTGGAAATGAGGCAACATGGGATCTGCTTCCACACCTGTAGCATGTATTATGATTTAAAAAATTGTCACTTCTCATTATTGGTAAAGCTATTGCTGTACTTAGCAGCAACATTTCCTTGTGCAGCATAGTTTTTAAGATCATTTTTAACTTTGACCACGCATATTTCTTCCTCAGTTACAGTTTTATTTGAATTCTGTCTTACAGCTTCCATCCATTTTTCCGATTGTTCCAATGCCTTTGCTGCAGAGATTGTTTCTGCCAATTTAGGGTCTCCCATGGCCCATTATTTTTTATGTATCTTCTTATTTTTCACGTGTGACAATAATTTGATCATCCGTAATAGTACCATAGTAACAGTGTACAATCAAAGATGTAAGGGCGGTTAGAAAATCATCAAATTACTCCTCTTCTTTCTGCGCCCTAGTGTAGAATGTAAACCTATTGAAGGCAATATTTGTAGTTGGTTTGAACCTCTTTTCAATTCTGGTTAATGCCTCAGTATACCATTCATATTGTCTCCTTCACTTCCTCCAACCTGTGCAGTAATTTGGGGTAGTGTTCTAAAATGTCTTGCCCTTCAGACCCTATACAGTGTAAGAATATACTTTTTTTTCTTTCAGAGCCCATGCACTCACCATCTCTTGCATTTATATAGGTGATAAACTCTTCTTTCCACCTTGACTATGGCACAGGTGGATCACCTTTGTTTTGTACAAATTTGGCAGGAGGTTCAAACTGCATTTTATTAATATTGCTTTATATAAATAAGAAATTTAAGGACTGTTCATGTGTATTGTAGAATATAGTAGTATCAAGTAGTCTCGTATAACCAACAATGAATTAAAGTGACCTAGTGGTAGCCATTGTAATTTGTAGAACTAGTAATAGAAAATTATACAATAATAAATCAACTCACTTTAAGATCAGCGGCGGTGAAATTGATAAAATCCTTCAATTGTGATGCGAAATGAAATTTATGTGAATGAGCACGCACACAGTAATGTGTTCCTTACCTGAAAACACATTTTCTGGTGCGCGGTGAACCGTTGCCTAGGTAACGACAATATGGCCGCTACGTACGTTGCATGCACAGGCCAGCGTGATGCCGAAGTTGCCCTTGCCTGAGTGAGTGTTCTTCTAATTCCTCGAAACTTGGAGCAGCAACAGGGAGTTCGGAGCTTCAATGGCACTGCCAAGTGATGCGTGACAGGTAAGAAATCCGTTGCCTTGTTGATCTTTGAATGTCTGCTTAGGAAGAGACACCAAGTCAGTTCCTGTGACTACAAACCAAATCCAAAAAGCGATTCAAGCAATGTAATCTGTTGTTCATGGAGCAATCCAGAAAAGAGTCATTGTAGTAGAAATAAAGATTTTTTCCAGGTTTAGTAGAAACGAGGTTAAAAAAAATGCAAAAATTGTTGAATATTCCGTGGGTACAAGAATCACTCTGTTCCCGTACTGCGCCGTAGACTCAAGAGGTTCGTCGCCAATATTAGAAAGACTCCAGACTCCAAATTATGAACAAAAGCAGATTTATTGGCAGCACGGCTAGGGCATCCGCCCAGGTTGATCTCCAGATGCAATTGTAGCCAACAGTGTAGAACACACCATGACCAACACTCCATGCAGAATGTGGAACACACACATACAAAGATATACAGAGTGCATGCCAATTGAGGCAAGCAGCATGGTTGAAGCAACATGATGCATAAATAAATATTCCAAATGAAAGTACAATGCATCAAAGTGGAATGCAACACAACCACAAAAGGCTTCCTCCATCCCTCATTGTGTATCCTTTTACAATCATCCTTCCTCTCTTACTCTCTTCTCCACTCTCATTTGTTCCTTAACATGAATCGTTTTCAATCTCTCACAGGTGTCCCTCACCAACACTTCCTCTAGCTCTCATTAGTCCTTCTTCCCTCTCAGCAATTTACCTCTAACATCGTGATTTGCTTCCCTAATCTGGCCCTCCTTACACTCTTTTAAACCACATTCAGTTTTTCTCTCTCTTGAACACTTCCTTATCCTTTTTCTGGGGTGGAGGGAGCAAGGGCTACTTTTCTAACTTCTGGCAGAATCAATGCACACATGAATTGAAGTAGATCTGCTGTTGCTGCTTTATTTTGCAGTAGGTGCTTAAGCAGACTCAGAGTGAACGATGTAAAACCTTCACTACACTCTGGAGTCATAATGAACGTGCCTCATATGTAAAAACTTCAGGCTTCATAAGTGTTGAGTAAAAGATTAACACACCAGACTGTACACTGTAGATATGTGCCACACTCGCTCAGAATTAAGCCAGAAGAATTTCCACAAGTGGAGGGGTGGGCCTCAGCCACAGCTGGGTCATGCCATGTGTATCTAAGACCTCTAGGTGCTGAAGAAGCCCAGAACCACCAGTATATATTCCCCTGCTTCTTAAAATCCAGCCTGTCTCAGAAAGCATGGTTACCATCTGGGAAGAGTGTACAAATACAATGATCTTGTCATGTGTCACAATGTATTTTCACATGATCTCCGGGTCTAATTTCTCCTTTTTTCTTTTTTAACAGAACTCATACCTCACATTGATCATTACATCTACAGACACAATAGGGACGTGCAATTAGACACACATTCATTGAGCTTTGCAGTCCTTTTCCCATTTTCATACTGGCACACATGGTGGTAATCTTGGATAGGGGATAACCCCATCACACAGTCATCTAATCTCTTTGAACTCAAGATGCCAACGGGAGCAGCCTTGTTGAGTGGACACTTGCTGCTTTTTCATCTTCTGTCGCTGTGTGTGCTTCCCTAAGGCTGGATTGGGGCCACCTTGGAGCCTTATAAGTAATTTTGGTTCCAATGTTGACTGGGATCATTTACCAGATCTAACTGCTTCTTTAAAGTAACTGATTGTCTTTTTGTTTTGGACATCAGTAGCAACCTACCACTTTTTAGGTAAATCTTTTTAGATTCCTTTTCCTATTTCTTGCTATGTTTATTTATTCATGAATTGCATCCATGATGCACCAAGGATATATAGAAACAGTTTTGCAGTATAAAGGGAAAACAGAAGAAGCAAAGTAGGATGGGTCACTGCATGATAAGCAGATGAGGAGAATATATGAGAGCCAATCACTGCAATTCAGAGAAAATGTAAGGGTGTTGACGGAAGAGAGTGGGTGAAGGTGGGGCAGATGTTAGGGAAGAGTCAGTGAATGTGGGGGGCAGTGGTGGGGAGTGGGCAAAAGTCAGGCCAAAGTACCCCCCTCTTGTGTGAGCAGCACAGCACATGGATACCACATCATAACAACATGGACATCACCACACAACAACAGGAACCAAATGCCCAGAGGGCAACATCAACATTTTAAAAAAGGCACTTGTGAAAATATTGTGCGATTGCGAACAACAAAACAGTGTTCATGTGATAAAGCCCTGTGAAGGAAGGGAACAAAGCACTGCTAGCAGGAGAGAGGCAAGATGGATAGGGCAAACAAGCGAAGAACCATTCTCCCATTATCCGAGGGTCTGGTATCAGAATTGGGGGAAATCATTCAAGCCCTTCTGAAGGAGACCCAAAGCATCAATCTGAATAAAAGAGGCCCTGTATTTGGGGAGCACCTTAGGGGGAGGGGTGTTTAGTGCTGCAGAATGTTTGAAGGAAGTCTTGAGCTACAACAATCTGAAGGTACCTAGATAAAGAAGCTGCGGGGGTGGCTCGTCAACAGAGAAGAGTCACCCGCAAGTCAAAGGTGGGGAGTATTCCCAGAAGGAAGAGGGAAATGAGCATAAAGTAGCAGAATAAATGTCGAAACGAGCAGAAAGAATTATAATTAAGATCAGAAACAGGTAGAAAGAGGCAAGAGAAAGGTGAGAAACTAGCAGAAAAAGGAGAAATAGAGGTCAGACACTAGCAGAACGAGGCAGAATAAAGGTCATAAGCAAGCAGAAAGATTCAGAATAAAGGTCAGTAGGAGCAGAAAGAGGCAGAATGAAAGTGAGAAATGAGCTGAATGAGGCAAAATAACGGTGAGAACCAAGCAGAAATAGGCAAAATAAAGTTCAGCAACCAGCAAAAACAGGCAAAATAAAGGTGATAAGGGAGCATAAAGAGGCAGAATAAAGGTCAGGAGCAAGCAGAAAGAGGCAACATACAGGGCAGGAGCAAGCAGAGAAGAGGCAGAAATATGAGGAGAAAACAAGCGGAGGAGGCACAAAACCGAAGGCAGCAGAGTGTAGCGGGCTGCAGGCAAGCTGGACCATCACAGGTGGAGCTGGCAACAGGACTGCTCCTGTGTGCCCACTACTTTTTTTACTGCGTACCCCCTGACAGACCCACTCATACACACATGCACCAAGTCATTCACCCACTCTAACACTCTTGCACCCTCTCACAGACCAACTCAGAGACTCACGCACCCACTCACAGACACCAATGCACCCACTCACAGAACCATTGAGAGACTCACACATAAACTCACATACCCACTTACAGTCTCACTCAGAGACTCACTCACAGACACACTCAGACACTCATGTTCCCAGTCACATACCCACTCAGAGACTCATGAACCCACACACATATCTGCTCAGAGACTCACATGCCCACTCCTAGACCCACTCAGACACTTATGGACCCACTCACAGACCTACTCTGATACTCATTCAAACACTCACAAACCCACTCAGACACTTATGTTCCCATTCACAGACCCACTCAGAGACCCATGCATGCAATCATTGATCTACTCAGAGACTCATGCACCTACTTCAAGACCCACTCAGACACTTATGGACCCACTCACAGACCTACTCAGGTACTTATACAACCACTTACAGATGCACTCACACATTCATTCACCCACTCACTCCCCCACTCAGACTCACATATCCACTCACCTACCTACACAGCCACTCACACACCCACTCTCAAAGGTTACAGATTACAGTTAGGAAATAAAATTTTAAAAACTGTCAAAACTCACTGAAATGAAAGGTTACAGGGATGTCATAGTTAGGGAATAGAATGAAAAAATCAAAGAAATTCACTAAAAAACAAAGGTTAAAGGGATGTTATAGTTAGGAAATAGAATTTAAAAGTCAGAAGGGAGCAGAACGAGACAGAATAAAGGTGAGAAACGAACAGAAAGAGGCAAAATAGATATCAGAAACCAGCAGGAAGAGGCAAGATAAAGGTGAGAAAAGAGGAGAAAGAGGCAAACTAAAGGTCAGCCACAAGCAGAAAGAGGCAAAACAAAGATGAGGAATGAGCAGAAAGAGGCAAAATAAAGGTGAAAAGGAAGCATAAAAAGGAAGAATAAAGGACAAAGACAAGCAGAAAGAGGCAGACTGAAGGCCAGGAGCGAGTAGAAGGAGCCAACATAGAGGACAGGAAGAAGCAAAGACGAGGTGGAAAGACAAGGAGAAAACGAGCGGAGGAGGCACGAAACCAAAGGCAGCAGAGCATAGCAGACTGCAGGCAAGCTGGACAGGAGGACCATCACAGGGGAAGCTGGCACCAGGACCTGTGTCTGTGTGCCCACTACTTTTTTACTGCTCACCCACTGACAGACCCACTCATACACTCATGCACCAAGTCACTCACCCACTTCAACATTCTTGCAACCTCTCACAAACCCACTCAGAGACTCACACACCCACTCACAGACCCACTCAGACACTGATGCACCCACTCACAGAACCATTCAAGCACTCATTCACCAACTCACGGACCCACTGAGAGACTAACACATACGCTCACAGACCCACTCAGAGACTCACACACCCACTCACACACTCATGCACCCACTTACAGCCCCACTCAGAGACTCACTCACAGACCCACTCAGACACTCATCCACCTACTCACAGACCCACTCAGACACTCATGTTCCCATTCACAGACCTAGTCAGAGTCTCATACACCCACTCCCAGAACAACTAAGGACACTTATAGACCCACTGAAAGACCTACTTTGATACTCATACAACCACGCTTAGACCCACTCAGACAGATCCACTCACCTACCTATACAGCCACTCACACACCCACCCTCAAAGGTTACAAATGACAGTTAGCAAAATTAAAAACAAAATAAAAGTTTACAGGGAAGTCATATTTAGGAAATAGAATTACAAATTTAGAAGGGAGCAGGAAGAGGCAGAATAAAGGTGAGGAATGAGCAGAAATAGGCAAAATAAGTTCAGCAATATGCAGAAAGAGGCAAATAAAGGTCAGCAAAGAGCAGAAAGAGGCAAAATAAAGGTGGCAAACCCGAAGAAATGAGCAGAATAAATGTCAGCAACGAGCAGAAAGAGGCAGTATAAAGGTCTGCAATGAGCAGAAAGAATAAAGAATACAGGTAGAAATGAGCAGAAAAAGGGAGAATTAAGGTCAGAAACAAGCAGAAACAGGAAAGATAAAGGTGAGAAACTAGCAGAAAGAGGCAAAATAAAGGTAAGAAACTAGCTGAAAGAGGCAGAATAAAGGTCAGAAACGAGCAGGAAGAGGCAGATTAAAGGTCAGAAACCAGCAGGAAGATGCAAAATAAAGGTGAGAAACTAGGAGAAAGAGGCTAAATTAAGGTCAGCCATGAGCAGAAAGAGGCAAAATAAAGATGCAAAACAAGCAGAAAGAGGCTAAATAAAGCTCAGCAACGAGCAGAAAGAGGCAAAATAGAGATGAGAAGGCAGTGGAAAAAGGCAGAGTAAAATTCAGAAATCAGTAGAAAGTGGCAAAATAAAGGTCGGGAATGAGAAAAAAGAGGCAGAATAATGGGCAGAATGAGCAGAAGGAGGCAACATAGAGGGCAGGAGCACGCAGAGAAGAGGCAGAAAATGAGGACAAAACAGGCAAAGTAGGTACAAAACAGAAGGCAGCAGATGGTAGGGGGATACAGGCAAGCTGGACAGGAGGACCGTCACAGGGGGAGCTGGCATGAGGGTCTGCCCCTGTGTGCCTCCTACTGTTTTTATTGCGTACCCACTGACATTCACACTCATACACTCACACACTCACTCACAGACCCACTCATACACCCACTCACAGACCCACTCAAAAACTCATGCACCTACTCACAGACATACTCAAACACTATTAACCCACTCACAGACCCACTGAGATACTCAAACACACAATCACAGATCTACTCAGAGACTCACACACCCACTCACAGACCCATTCAGACACTCACACACCCACTCACAGATCCTCTCACACACCCACTCACAGACTCATTCAGAGACTCTCACACGCTCTCACAGACCCAATCAGACATTATTCCATCCACTCACACAACCACTCAGACACGCAGGTCCCCATTCACAGACCCACTCGGAGACTCATGCACCCACTCACAGATCCATTTGGAGACTCATGCACCCATTCCCAGACTTACTCAGACACTTATGGACCCACTCACAGACCCACTCTGATACTCAAACAACTACTCACAGACTCACTCAGACACTCACGCACACCCACTCAGAGACTCACACACCCACTTAACTACCTATCCAGCCACTCACACACCCACTCTCAAAGGTTACAGCTTACAGTTAGGAAATACAATTTCAAAAATGTTTCAATTCAGTGAAAAAACATAGGTTACATGGATTTTATAGTTAGGAAATAGAATTCAAAAATCCTAAGAAATTCACTGAAAAAAACAAAGGGTACAGGGACATTATAGTTAGGCTCAGATTTCACTTGTACAAAACCAATGAAATTCTGCATAGTTAGCTATGGCTTATGTCACTGCAATACACTGCTTATAACCTCACATATTACATCACTCATGACATGGTCAGTGACATCACTGATGACATCATTGCGGCCAACCCCAATCAGGCATCTAACCCTGGGCCGCGCACAGCCTTGTGCTGTGCTCAGCGGGTGGATGGCCTGTGGCCAGGCCCTGTGGCCAAAGCCCCACATGCAGACAAGCTCCCTGGCCCAATTTTGTCCCAGAGACCCATCCCCGGGTGCCTGGTCAGTCAAGGGTGGGTGCCTGGTCAGTCAAGGGTGGGTGCCTGGCCCACCCAGGGCAGCCATTGTCTTTTTGTAGAGGCATCCTTCGGTATTTGTGCGCTAAATAAATTCATTTAACTTAGCATTATGTAGGGGGCTCTGGGGGAAGCTCCAGTGGGAGCCAGCATTGTTCCTACACACATGGAGTAGCAAAAAAAAATACTACTCCCTGCATGCAGGAGCTTTTTTTCATTTGTTTCCCTGACTGAATCAAAGCGGGCTGGGATACAGCTGAAAAGTGCACTCCTAGCGGGCGAGAGCATTTTTCCTACTCCCACACACTGGGAGAAGACTTACTGTTTGCTCTTGCTGCGCTTTAAATTGCTCCCGCAAACGAGAGCACCCAGAGGTTTTCCTGCACACACTAGTTTAGGCAGGGAAATGGCAATGTCCTGGGGGTGGGCACCCCGGGACTTAGCAGGAGCCTGGTCCTGGGGGATAGGGTCTCAGAGGGGGGCTGTGTGGCTGCAATTCCCTTTTCATTACATGGCCAGGCCCCGGGGGATGGGGTCCCTGCCGCTAATCGCAGCTCGGGAAGGGGCTCCAGGTGTCCCTCCTCACCATTTTATATATTGGCAAGGGCCCAGGGATAGGGTCCCCGGGGCCAAAATCAGCCTGTGAATAGGGGCCTTGCATGACTCCCGCCACCAAAGACGTTCATAGATATAGCCTCTGGGCCCTGGTCCACTCAGGGGGCAAATTAAAAAGCAAGTGCAGAAGAACCTGCTTGTTTGAAAAAAAAACATTTGCAATGGGTTCGCAGATCCTCCATGAACTTGCGGCAAAAAATGTTTTTAACCTTTTTTTGTTCCATGCAGGGTGTCTGTGGGACCCCATCACCAGTTCTAGGAGTCAGGCTATGCCCAACCTGCCGCCTTGTTTTTTTTAAAGACTTTTTTCTTGAGACACGGTTGAGCCTGAGTTCCAAGATGACTGCCAACGCTTCGTGGTTGAAGTATTGGCAGCCAATCAGATCGCACCATGAAATCTGTCAGCTCTGCTGACCCTCAGTATCCGTAGAATTTCCCAAAAGTCCTCTATTATGGAGTAATAATTTCCTATTTACCCGTCACTTCCCACATTTACTACTAATTTGTATAGATGAGTGTGAATACACTGCACAAAAAGATAGGAGAGGTTAAGAAGGAAGCGGAGATTGACAGCCGCAGGTTTGTGAATTGCAATGTGTATTATGCGAGTTGCACTACTATAGTATTGCTCCAAATAGTCGGGCCCATAGGACCTTTTCTTTATCCTAACACCAGTGTGCATGGAGTTTTGGATGACAGCAGCTTCAGGATTTAAATGCGGCTTTGTCTGTTGATGTTAAAAGATTATATGTTAAACAAAATAAAATTGCATTTAAGCTCTCCATGGCAACACTTTAGGTTGTCCAATAATATGTTCATTCAAGTGAGTATTTTAAATCATCACATAGAGAACACCCCATTAGAGTGATTAAATATGGCAAGAAAGTTGGCAGCTCATTTCCTCGATTTTAGAAAACTTGGCAAATTTAATTTTTGTGAACATAGACCTATAGACTCTCCTGAGGACTGCAGATGCCATGATGCTAAAACACTGTGCAATTGATTAAATACATTACTGGCATGGGAGCACTGCAGGAGACTACTTTAAGTAAACCACAGTGTTTCCAGGCCCAGAGTGCAGACTTTGTGAAAAAAGCTGCTGGGACTATGCTTTGTTTGCCAGGAGACATGTTTCCAGATCAACCATATTTTCACTTTAAAATGGGTATGCAACATTGTTGAATTGTAAAATAAATATTGTGAGGGAACAAAGCAATTAGTGAAAATGTAGCTTTCATGTGGCAGGGGAAGTGAGGTACCAAAATAAATGTTAGATTCTCGGAAAATGAACATTGCACTCACCTTCCTTCAGTCCAGTAAAGTGGAGAAGGGAAGTCTAAATAAAAAAGAGAGCAAAACTGGATGCACATTTCAAGAGATGCAATTCTCTTAGCAAAAAACACAAAGGCTTCGGCAAAGAATCATGTTGCATGCATTAAATAATAAGCAAAAAGACTGATGCCAAAATAATTAACAGGTTAAACATGCAAAAATTAAATATGACTGAATTCCAGACACACAAATGCACACTCATGGTGTAGTAATGTTTTAGAAAAAATATTCCTAGATGGTTGCTTATCAGTTGCATGGAATTCGCATGTGATGATCTTGAAATGGTTTAGAATTTCTATGATGGTAGCTGGTAGCAGGGCAGCCGTAGGATGCAGTAAATTGCAACCAGAGGTGATGGCACGGTGACAGTGTTAGAGGAACCACCAGGCACTCTCAAAAATAAATTAAAAAATAAAATAACTTTTCGAAAATTTTAAATAGTTTTTTCAAAAAAGGAAACGTTAGGCAAACAGCGCCTGACATTGAAGGTGCCTTCTGTTGCAGGAGATAAGCTGTTTGTGCACATGCAGCATGCTGCACTTACAGTGAGGGGATATAATGGCTTAAGTGGGCTGACCGATTACCCATAATGTATACTTCTGGGCAGCCTAACCTGCAAATGTTTCTGGTGATGCTGGGCAGTTATTGTTTTCTGCATCTCATGCAGAATAGGGCTTTGGGGGACAGGCGACTGAAGGGAGGTCTGTCCCCCAGAGGTATTGGAGGAATCAGGCACAGTCTAGATGACTGGGCGGATTACATCTGGTAAAGGATGTCGCCCAAGGGTATATAGTTGTCCATTTTGGGATGCCATCTACCATTTTGTGTTAGGTATACACAGTGACGGCCTTTGTTAGACCGGAACATTTTGTAGAAGTAGTAGTGGTTTATAGTGGCAGGCATAGTTAGTGTGTAGGGAAGGAGCATAGATTAGTGAGTTTTGCAGGCAGTAAGCACCGCTTAGCAGTGCGTATACTTTCCTCAACATGCAGGACGACTGCGTGACAGAAGTGCTCCGGCTGTTTATGGAGGCCGTATGCCTGGATCTCCTGGCAGTGTAGACTGCGGCCGTGCAGTCAGTGCGACCGGTGTGAGCTGCATCCAGTGAGGTGGTTGTAATGTATGGACTTCCCCCACAGTGAAGGACAGCAGCCAAAGTAAATTCCAACCTTTCTTTATTTAAGAAATACAGCTAACACCTAAGAGCGCCGGGCAGCCGCCTCCGAACGCTTCGTTTCTCTTTCGCGCATCTCACGCTCCATCGCGCATGCGCAGTCGTGCCAAAGATGGCCACCACGCGCATTTGCGTGCTTACGTAGTGCCCGGTCAACTAGACCGCAACACTACATATCTCCCCTTTTTACACCACACAGAACTAATTACATAACTGAGAAAGGGGTTACCGTTCATAGTCTATTACTCCAGTTCATAGTGTTTAAGCTTGGCTGGTCTCACCACCGCTCTCCCAACTAGGGTGTATCTTACCGGGGTAGCGTGTCCTTCTCGACCCTCTTCTGCGACAGGGCTTCCCCTTCTTCCTTCTAGGGTACCTTTCCCTTCTCTTCCTCCTTTCTCACCCTCTTACCGGGTCCTTTCTTCCCTATGTGGTCCTTCTCGTTCATCCCCTTCGTTGTTATGATCTTCCTGCATACTCTCCCTTTTCTCCGTTCGGTGTTCCCACTTCGTTCCTCATGTCCTCTGGGGCTGTCACTCCTTCATTGTCCTCTCTGGGCCACTGTAGGATTTTGTTGCACTTGGCCATGCGGTCTTGGGACCATACATTTCCATCACTGAGTAGTGCCGCTCGGTCATACACCTCTTCCACTCTCAGGGGTGGGGTGTATTTGCTGTCTCCCTTCCTCTTGAGAACTGCCAGCTTTACTCTGACCCACTCCCCTTTTTCCAAAGCTGTCTCTTTCACGTTCTTTCTGCTGTTGTAATGGTCAGTATATATCTTCCGCGCCTTCTCCCGGTTGTGTTGCACCACTGCAGGTGACCACTTGCTTGTGATTGTCTTCTCCTGCCACGCGACATTGTCTTTCGTGAAGGGTTGCCTTCCACTTAAAATTTGAAACGGGCTGTTCCCCGTGCTAGTGGGGGTGATGCGGTATGCCCATAGTGTGCTTAGTACCTCCTTTTCCCAGTCCTTGCCCCCGGAGATGGCTGCCTGTATAGAGCCCATTATCACCCTATTGAACCTTTCTACTTGGCCGTTGCTGGCAGGGTGATATGCCGACGTGTGTTTAAGTCGTATGCCATTTCTTTCTGCGAATCGGTTCCATTTGTCCGAAGTAAATTGGTGTCCGTTGTCGCTAATAATGGCTCTGGGGATGCCTTCCCTGAGCAATACCATTGTGAGGAATCAAATGATTGTCTCGGTGTCCATTTCTTCTTGAATGTGTACCTCTGGCCACTTTGAGTATTTGTCCACTATCACACCTATGTACTTAGGAATACCCATGTTGTCAAGTACCGGCCCCAAGATGTCCACCGCCACTTCTTCCCAGGGATTACATGGGTTCGTGAACCTCCTTAGAGCTGGTCTCATGGGTTTCAGAATTTTGTCAGCTCCTTGGCACTGCACACAGTCTCTGACATGTCTCTCCACCTGTAGATCCATGCATGGCCACCAATACGTTTGTTTGGTTAGTGCTTTCGTTTTCACGATTCCCAGGTGCCCCTCATGTATTATCTTCAAAAGATGTGGTATTATATTTGCTGGTGGTACCACGCGGTTTCCTCGGTATACAAACACCCAATCATTTCCCACCGACAACTTGTCCCTGACTTCATAAAATTGCCGAATTTGGGGCTTCTGGGGTTTCCTATCGGGCCACCCTCGCACTATGCATTTCTTGACTTCTTCCAGATCTCCATCTGCTCCGTACGCTTCCTTCCATTCTCTCCTGCTTATTGCCCGTTCCGGATCCTCCGTCCAGGCTACCATCTCCTCATCTTCTTCCGTGCCCGTAGTGGCACTTTCCTTCGCTGCCGTCCTGCTGAGATAATCAGCTATCTTGTTCTTTGAGCCTGGTATATATTCCACATCATAGCGATATTCCAAGAGTTTCAGTGTCATCTTCGCTATTCGGGGTGTCGCGCCAGCATGGCCGCTGGACATTAGTACCTTCACCAGGGGTTTGTGGTCTGTCTTCAGCAGGAATCGTGTGCCCCACAAGAACTGGCGATACTTTCCCATGGCCCATACTGCGGCCAGCATCTCTTTCTCAATCACGCTGAACTTTTGTTCTGAATTCGTCAGTGATCTAGATGCAAAGCTGATCGTCTCCTTCTTGCCGTCTTGTCTCTCTTGCATGAGCACTGCTCCCAACCCCTTTTCACTGGCATCTGTAATCAATATCGATTCTCCTAGGGGATCGTACCCTTGTAACGGGATAGCCTGTCCTATTTCTCGTTTGACTGTGTCAAACTCTTCTTGCGCGTCTTCCGTCCATGCGAACGCTGTTTTCTCCCTCGTGAGCTGCCTCATGTGGTGCGTTTTCGTTGCAAAGTGTTGGACAAACTTACTGTAGTATTCCGCCATCCCTAGGAAGGATCATACTTCTTCCTTGGTGGCGGGTGGAGGAGCATCGCATATGGCTGTCACCTTTCCCCTTCTTTGGTGTTATTCCATTCTCTCCGATTTCGTGCCCTAGGTAGGTGACTGACGACATGCCGAAATGGCACTTCTCCCATTCTGCTGTTAGTCCGTTATCCTCCAGGATCCTAAGCACCACCTCCAGCTTCTCGTCGTGGTCTTCTTGTTCCTTCCCCATCACTAGGATATCGTCTTGGAAGTATTGTACTCCCTCTATGTCCTTGAACAGTCGGGCCATTAGCTTTTGGAAGACTGCCGCTGCAGATGCCAACTCAAAGGGCATGCGGCAGAACTGATAGCACCCGAATGGAGTTATGAATGACGTCAGTTTCTTGCTCGTGTGGTGCAGGACTACCTGATGGTATGCTGACTTTAGATCGATGGTGGAGAACCACTTCACTCCTCTTGTTCGTGCCAGCATTTCCTCTATGTGTGGTAGCGGGAACTTCTCCACCACATTACACTTGTTGAGTTCTCTGAGGTCCACACATAAGCGTACCTTGCCTGATGGTTTCATGGCCACCACTAATGATGCCAACCATTCCGCGCTATCAATGGGTTCAATAATCCCTTCTTTTTCCAGTCGGTGTAGCTCCTGTTGCACCGCCTCTCTCACAGCTATCGGTATGTTCCTCACTTTGTGTGTGACCGGTTGGACGTTCTCCTTGAGCACGATTTTGTGGGTAAATTTTTTCCAATTTTCCTATCTTGTCCCCAAATATTTTCGGGTGCGCTCTTCGCAGTCCCGCTGCCTTGGACCATTTTACTTCCAACGCCACTAACACTTGTGTGTCTCCTCCCGGATGCAGTTGTATACCCAATTCCCCTTGGTCCATCCACCCTAGGACCGAGGGTCCCTTCTCTGCAACGTACAATTTGCACTGGGCGCTGCGTTCTGTGAACTGGAAGAGCAGTCTTCTAAATCCCACCATTGGGATAGGTTCCCCTGTGTAGGTGACCGGTCGTATGTCGGGTGGTTCCAGATGTGGGCCTACTTTCGGTTCAAATTTCGCTTCCCACACCGACCTTTGGACAATCGTGTAGAGGGACCCTGAATCTGCTACTATGGTGATTTCCACTCCTCCGATGTGGATGTCGCACTGGGGTTTGCGAGCTCTTCTGCCGTCGATACCTAGTACTTGGTCTTCCACGCAAAGGACTTCGTCGTCTTCTTCCTGGCCCTCTTCTTCCTCTCCTGGGTCTTGTGCCATGTATTTCACCGCGCACTGTTTCCACTTCCTGCGACACACCTTCTCGTAGTGCCCGACCAGGCAGCAGAACGCGTACTTAGCTCTGAAGGCGGGACAACGTTTGTCGTGCGCCGAGTGACTCGGGCTCCCACACCTGTAGCACTTCGACGTTCCTTCTTTGTCCTGTTTCCACATTTGTCCCGGCTTTCCTTTCCCCTTGTACGTTCCCTTATTTTCTCCTGGCGCCGGTTTTTCCCTACCGTATGGGTCGGCGTCTTCCACCTTGTTTATCGTTGGTCTCGGGCCTGGTCTCTCTTCGCTGAGTCTGCGCAGCGCTTGGTCAGTTCTGCTCTTTGCACGATGGCTATCACGTCTTTTAACGTAGCATCTCCGCTTGCCCACAATTTATCCTGCACAGTTTTGCTTGTTGTGTGCATTACAATTTGGTCCTTCATAAAGTCGTCGTGTAGAGCTCCGAACTTACACGTTATCGCCAGCTTCCTTAATGCCGCCACGTAGTCGTCTATCGTTTCTCCCGCTTCCTGCTTCCTCTGCTGGAAATTGTAACGGTCGATAGATGTGCAGACTGCAGGGCGATAGTGGTTGTCTAAGTCTTCAATGGCGTGTTTGAACACGTCATCGTCCGCTGCTGGACGGGTGACCGGTGTTAAGTTTTGGAATACTCGTATGCCCTCTGGTCCCAGATTATGCAAGAGTATCCTTTTCCTCTGGCTGCTGGAGAACGCCTCTTCATTCTCGTCTTTCAGTGCTTCGAGGTAATTTTTTTAAATATTCTCTCCAGTCCTCCAGTTAGCGCTGATGCCTGTGCACACATCTTGGTTTCCGCCTGTTTCCTGGGACTACCTCGTGCTTCCGTCCCTTTTCCCCTTCTTTGGGTCATCTGGGCCTCTTCAGTCCCTTCTGCGCCGTCCCTCCCTGATTCCGCCAGGGCCTCTTCTATCTCTCGCCCCGGGGTCGCTTACCATGCTTCCTTGCACTTGGTTGGCACTCCTGCTTATTCTCGTGCCTCCCTCTGGCTTCCGTCTGCCACTGCCGCGCTCTCTCGGTGTCCTGGAGTCTGTTCTGTGACCCCCTGGTGTTCCTGCCCCTGTAGGGCGTCGTCTCCTCCGGCTCTCCTGCTGTTGGGGGCTTCCTCTCCCCTGGGTGTCCTTCAGGGTCCTCTGCATCCCACCCTCGTCGCCACTGTAATGTATGGACTTCCCCCACAGTGAAGGACAGCAGCCAAAGTAAATTCCAACCTTTCTTTATTTAAGAAATACAGCTAACACCTAAGAGCGCCGGTCAGCCGCCTCCGAACGCTTCGTTTCTCTTTCGTGTGTCTCGCGCTCCTTCGCGCATGCGCAGTCGTGCCCAAGATGGCCGCCACGCGCATTTGCGTGCTTACGTAGTGCCCGGTCAACTAGACCGCGACACTAAAGTGGTGGCCGACATTCTGGCGTGCTTGCCCCCAAGATGCCCAGTGGTGGCACAGGTGAGCGTTAGGGTCTGCACGCAAACATGTGGTGTGGCCCCGTCAATGAGAAGAGGGTGGGGCCACAGGCATTAAGCGGCACCAGAGAGTAGCGGTCCGAGCAGGGGGGCCTCCTGTTAAACCCTGGGAGTCAAGTGGCAAAGGCCCCTCAGGGCAGGGGCCTGAAGAAAAATCTGGCAGGCAGTGAGCAGTTGGGAGGGGCCTGTTATAGGCCACGAGGTGGAGGTATTAAGCATGGCGCAGGGCGGGGGAGGAGCATGGCAGGATGGGGTAATTGATTGGTCTAAGCACAATGAACTAGGAGGGATGGCTGATAAGGAGCCCATTTTCTGTGGGCCCCCTAATTATTTTGGAGATGACGGTGAGCCTTTTGGGTTTATGATACAAGGTGGGGAGGGGAGTGTTGGCTCCCCGTTGTTGTTTGCAGATGAAAGGTGTGAGGACCTGGGTGTTTGGGGGGCCTATAAACCTCGAGGCTAGGGGGGTTGGGAGAAGAAAGTTCAGGATGCAGAAGGCGGGTAGGAGACCAGGTGGTTGTCAGAATTGGGAGCCAGTGTGAGAGAGGGGTGGTCCAAGTAGTGGTACCCCAAGAGTTTATAGCTGAGAGTGATGCCACGCAGGAGGAGCCACATGGTAGGGCCTCAGCAATCGTGGCGGCTATGTTAGAGTGGAGTGACTAGGAGGAGGCAGACATGGGACCTGGTTTCACCTTGCAAAAGCCTCATAAGTGTGTGCCAAGCTGGGGAAAAATGATTAGCAGGATATAAAGGGTATCAGGCAAGTACATTGCTTTGGGGCAGACAAGGTCGTTTTTTCAGAGTGCTGCACACTGGGCCTATTCTCTTCTTTACAGGGGTCAAGATTTTGCCATGTAGCAGACCTGGGAGAGCACAGTGCGGCTCGTCTGCCTCATGGGCGAAAAGAAGGAGTGGCCAAGATTGGATAGTTGGACGCAATTGTGGGACCCACCTTTTAATTGCACAAGACGTTCTTGGGTGATCTCGCCAGGGCAAATACATGAGCGGTGGGAGGCATCTATATCTTGGGAGCGTCATGGGTCCACATGGCCCACATCAGAGGAACACCTGAGAGGGTATGGCATGGCCCCTCAGGAGTTGGGGGATGGTAGCCCAATGAGGGGGTAGCAGCAGTCACACAGCTTGGCAGGCATGAGCATTGGCATGGTAGGGCTTACATGGCATGATGATGTATTGATTATGGACACAACAATGTAGTGGAAGGGGAAATAGTGGATACAGAGGTGCCGAACCTACCAGTGCCGTCAGAAGGGCTGAGAAGAACAGTGTGGGAGGGGGCAACACTAATCCCACATCTAGTGCTATTTTCCAGGTCCGCAGATGGGAACAAGGATCCACACTGGACAAGGCAATATCACACACTGGTAAAGCCGCAGGCTTCAGAGCAGGCACCGACCTTACGGCCAGGTAAGACAACAAGGGCCAGATGTAGGTAAATCTGAAATACCGATTTCTTAATAGCGAATTTTACCGATTCGCTATTAAGAAATCGGTATTTCCTATGTAGTTAAAGATTCGGTAAAAAATACCGAATCCTTAATATTCCTTATTACCGAATCAGTAATTGAGATTCGGTAATAAGGAATACCTACCCATTCATTTCTATGGGCTTGGAGGCCCATAGGAATGAATGTGAAGACATTCACTATTAGCGATTCGGTGTTACCGAATCGCTAATAGCGGGAGCACTTTCAAGGGTGCCAGGGTGTCAAAAGGACACCCTGTTGCACCCCTGAAATGTGCATGCGTGCACATGTGGCGCACATACATGCCTGTAGGGCATGAATGTGTGCCACATGGCACTCAACAAAAAACAAAAAAGGGATTTTTTAAAGGAAATGGGTAATTACCACCAACTTGTAGTTGGTGGTAATTACCGATTTCTTAAGGCTCAAAAGCACTCTTTAAAGTGCTTCCTACATTGCAAGAAGGAATCGGTATTACCGATTCCTTAAACGCAAGAGCAATAAGGAATCGGTATTTACCGATTCCTTATTTACCGATTCCTTACCTACATTAGGAATGGCTAAATACAGGTCGGTAATGCTGAAATTTACCGGATTTCGGCGTTACTGACCGGTCTTTAGCCACCTACATCTGGCCTCAAATGTGGTAAAAGGGGCAGGTCCAGTAATGGTGTCCATGGGGGTAGACACAGGTCATGATGGGGGCAGGAAGCACAACTGCAGAAGACACAGGGGCAGGTACCAAGGAAATGAAACGAGAGGAGACAGAGACCTCGAAGTAAATAGGTGCCACTGGGGGGGACAGACAGGGGCAGAGAAGCCCACAGAAGTAGAAACATCTACAGGAGTAGGGGAGGATGACAGAGAAGGAGGCAAGAGGAAGGCAGAGGAACCTGGCGAAAACGAGAGTGAGGAGCTCAAGATCCAGAAACTCCCCTATATGGGTTTAGAAAGCTTTCAGGAACTCATTTGATGTTGTCAACTAGGGAGAGAATTTGGAAAGGTGAGTATGTCGAGATGTTCAAGCTTCAGCATAAAGAGCTTAGGGCAAAAGACGGTTCAAAAGAGGAATAGTTTGAGTTGGCTAAATGCATGAGAGTGCCCATGACCATTGAGAATTGGATGGAGGCATTCCTGATGTATGCCAGTATCTACTAGGAGAAATATGCTGAGCGGAGTGCAGAGTTATTTAAATACATGGAGGTGATACGTAACATTTCATTTGATGGCAATGCCTGGGATCAGAAAGACGAGGAATTTAGGGCACGCATGACGTGGGACCCCGAAGCTAAGTGGATGGAGTTAGAAACATATCCGTGGCAGCAGACAATGGGCTCAGCTAAGTTTGGCAAAACTATATATACAGTAAGTGGTCTGCTATAGTGTATCAGTCCTTTCAGGCCCATCCCACCCGGGGAAGGGTGGGAACCCACAATAAGGTACAGGGAGGAACCCAAGGTGCCTGTTCGGATACCAGTAAATAGTTCTGCACGTGGACACCGGAAAAAACAATAGGTCTGCTACATTCCTAGGAATTGAGCTGGATACAGTGCCTATAATGGCACGCCTACCATTGGACAATAAATTGAAGATGCAGATACTGTTAGACACCATGTTGACAAAACAGAAGGTGACAGTCAGAGAGATTCAATTGCTTTTAGGTCATCTAAACTGCAGGTGCAGGGTGGTACCTACCACACTATCTAGAGAGATTATCTACAGGGTGAAGGCAGATCTGCGGATGTGGCAACGTTATTTAGACTCCTTCCATGGCATTCTGATTGCAGCTCCACAGTTGTTTGACTGGGATGCTCAGATTTTCTTCGATGACTCCAGTGGGACAGGTTTTGGTCTTTACTGGCAGGATAGATGGTGTGTACAAGAGTGGCCAGAATGTTGGAAACATGGGAGGTGGAGCATAGCATTTTAGAGTTCTTTTCACTAGTGGTAGCTGCCACATTGTGGGGATCCTTGCTGCAACACAAGAAAGTCTTCTTCCAGATATATAACATGGCTTTGGTGCAAGTGGTCAACAGGCAGTCAGCGAAAGATGCACAGGTCCTCAAGTAGCTGGTGTTCGTGCTGGAGTGTTTGAGACAGGACACTTGGTTAAAGTCAACAACATACTGGGTGTGGACAATGACACTGCGGATGCTTTGTCTCATTCGCAGTAAGAGAGGTTCCATGGGCTGGCCACGGAGGCAGTTGGAGGCAGAACTTGGGTGCTGCTGGCTTTATGGACAGTGGGAGACTGAGGATGTTGCAACTTGTAGTCGGGTCATTGGCAGAGTCTACGCATGCAACATATTACCAGACTTGGTGCGAGTTTCTGACTACAGGAGCTCGTCGCCGCACCGAAGAGAGGGACAGAGTTGAGGACATGGTGCAATTCATCCTACAGCTGACAGAGAGGTGTCTTTCCAGAGTTACAATCGCAGGAATGTTAGTGGGCGTTGCTTTCATGGGAAAGCTTTTGTGTTGCTATGCTCCATTCGCAGGGGAGTTGGGCATGAGATTTTTAGAAGGTTGGGCTAGGGAGATAGGGAATGTGGGTACTAAGAGAAAGCTTCTTTTTTGGCCAGTTTTTTGCAGGGTGATTTATAGTATACCGGAGTTGTGCTTTTCCCACTTTGAAGTTGTTATTTTCTGTATGCTGATGACATGGATGTGTTTTTTGGGGCTTTCAGAGTGTCAGAACTTTTAGGTGGTCGGGGTTCTCCAGGTCTGGTTTGGGATTATTTTAGATTTTGGCACAAAAGCTTGGAAATACGTTTGATAAGATCAAAGATAGACCAGAGGTTAAAGGGAAAGTCAGTTGTGTTACGGGCTCAGGAGGAAGGGATTGGCCCGGTGACATGATGTAGGAAACTAAAGGCACAAGTGGGGACATTGGAAGGGAAGGATTTGAAACACAGACAAGGGGACGGGCTAACTTCTTTTCAACTGCTAGCAATCCTGAGTAGGACAATAGCTAAGATGGGACTGGTGCAAAGATGGGGTTGATGCTTACCGACTTTGGCATGCATTCTTTTAGGATTGGGGCAGCAACAGAGGCAAGTAAAAGAGGTTAATCTAGGGAACATATAATGGGGCTGGGTAGGTGATCATTAGATTGTTTTCAGAGATATGTTAGGAATAGCGAAGGGGAAAGGGGGGATTGTAAGCTGGATGGCATGTTCAGACTGTTTTCTTTTTCAGGCTCGGTGTCAGGCCCGTTGGCTGCTGGCTTGATGGTGTGAATTGCTGGTCCCTGCTTCATAAATTGGGCAGCCAGAACTATGGGGAGCAGTCCAGGGGGTAGGAATCTAGGTTTTCAACAAAGTTCCTTGAAAGTTGACTGGTTTGGTAAGGAAGGCATGAGGTGGAAGGAGCTGTTATCCAAACTTAATCTGTTTATGTCATCTAACATGTAATCAGTCATTTTGGTGATTCAGTCAGGGTGAGAACAACATAGTAGTGGAGAAAGGTTTGGCACTTTTACGGTCCATGAAACAGGATCTCTGGGGAATAAGATTGCAGTGGTCAGGTGTTTTAAAAGCATGGACAGAGTTTATACCAAGGAGATGTTGGAGAGTTGGCACCAAGCCTTCAGCCATAGACAGGGCCCAGAGGAAGGTGAAACAGGAGATACAGGGATTTATTAGGGATGAAGGCATAGACAGAGTGCGTTAGGAGGAGTTTGAGTTCTTTAGGGATGACAGGGTACATCTGTTAGAGTACAGAATGAGATTGTAATTTTTGGAGTTGAGAGCATTTTTGGTAAGGACCTTGAAGATAGAGGAGTAAATAGGGGGGTCATGAGGGTTGGGGACAGAAAAAGTCAGGTTGGTGCCTTTTTCTGGTGCTAGTTGGCCCATAAGTTTGCATGCCTTCCTTTAAGGTTATTTTGGTTAATGTAGGATACGCATGCAGAAAAGGGAGGGACTCAACAAGCCCAGATCCGAAGTTCTGGAATTAAAAATGTTACTTCTTGGGAATAATAGGTTGAGCACAGGTTAGTTAGTTCACTGCTAGGCAGAAGGGAAAGTTTAAAGTGAGGCAATCAGAGAAGTACAGTGTTTATCATATTAAAGTGGGAGTGTATGTATATGGAGGGTGGGAGTAGGGGAGGGGGATGGAAGGACAGTAGAGTGCAAATGTATAATGAGGGTTTAGTTCTAAAAGTCTTTGGCCGAGGATTTTTGATGTGATACACACCTATTTCAATAAAGCAAACTGTGAGTCAGTGATCTGGAAAGTTCCCAATTTCTCCCAAAGGTAAGCCTGGAAAATGTGGCTGTAGGACTTGGCCCTTTTTGGCTAAAGTCCCTAAACCTTTTGCTTTCCCCCTAGACCTTTTGTCTTACATGGTGTTGCCAACTTAGATGCTTTGGACACTTTGCCACTGCTAAACAGTGTCAAAGTGTAAGTGTTCCCTGTACAAAGTAATGGTAATTGGTTGTCCATGATTGGTATGTTTGCCTTACTAGTAAAGTCCCTAGTAAAGTGCACTATGTGTGCCAGGGCTGGTAATGCAAATGCTACTAGTGGGCCTACAGCACTATTTGTGCCACCCACACAAGTACCCTTGAAAGGGAACTCAGGCCTGCCATTGCAGGGCCTGCGCACAGTTTGTGAAACTGCCATGTTGTTCTGTCAAGTGCAATTATTTGCCAGACCCTACCCTTACCTTTCTGTGCACATCAGACACCCCTATGGTAGGTCCGGGGTACCCCTTGGACAGGGTGTACTGCATGTGAAAGGTAGGACATGTACTAAGGTGTGTGTCATGTCCTGACAGTGAAATAATCTACATTTGGTTTTTCACTGTTGAAAGGCCATCTTGCCCATAGGACAGAATGGGAAGGCTGTGTAATATGTTTTCCAGCCTACCTTCCTAAATGCTTAAGATGGAAAGGTTAAGTTTAGTATGCCTGAACTCACAATGTAATAAAACATCTTTTTATGTAGGTTTTTTTTGCGTTGTGTGTTTAGAAGCCACTCTTTTACAAGTGGCTGAGTTTTTGTGCTCTAACATTTCTGTGTGTCTCTGCCTTGCTGTGGATTGACTGTCTGGATTTGAAAACAATAGGATCTGGGGAATGTCTTAACCCAGGGGAGGAGGTGAGACAGCAACAGGCTGACCTGCATCTGGAGTGTATGGGGAGGAGAATCCCCTAGAGGTGAAGAGGCCTGGGCTCTGCTATAGAACAATTGTCCTATCTCCTGCTGAGTGATTGAGAATGCAGACCCCCACTAATCAAAGGAAGAAAGGTGTCACTGGCCGGGAGGCACCCAGAACAGGTTTGAACAGGGGTCCTTGCCCCCTGAAGCACAAAGACTTCAAAGTCATTGAGGGGTATAACTAAGAGAACTGAAGCTCCTGAACTTTGGAGAATGGCTTGATTAAGTGTGAACAAGACTGGAGCTACTTCATGGTCAAGAGGACCTTTGCCAAAGAAGAAACAACTGAAGAGACTGAAGGATAGGACTGCTCTTGCTGTGTGATCTGGGGCTGGCCTGCAGTTTGCTGTTTCAACCAAAGAAAGGCTATAGGGACTTTGTGGTGTGCTGTGTCCCCCTGCTTGAAGGACTTTGCTGTGTGCTGTGTCCTGAAGTAACTATCTCCAAGGGCCTGAGGTGAGCTGGCTCCCTGTTCGGAAACACAGGAACATAAAAGTTTCCAGGAGAGTCTCATCAGCGCTGTGTGAGCATGCCTGTTGCAGCCTGAGACCCTCGTAAGAACTGCCTGTGATCGTAGCCACCTGGTGTCCAAATGAGTCTCAGTGGCACTGTGTGTGCGTGCTTTGTGTAGCCTGAGACCTTCAGGAGGATCGGCCTGTGATCGGGGGTAGCTGAACTCCAAGCAAGGATCAGCAACATGGTGTGTGTGTGCTTTGTGCAGCCTGAACCCCTTTGTGAGGATTGTCCAGTGATCATGTGCACCAGAATCCAAGTGAGTCTCAAAGCCATTGTGTGCGGGTGCGTTGTGCACCATGAGACCTTCGTGAGGATTTGCCTTGTTATCGTGTGCACCGGAATCCAAGTGAGTCCCAAAGCCGTTGTGAGCGGGTGCGTTGTGCACCGTGAGAACTTTGTGAGGATTTGCCTTGTTATCATGTGCACCAGAGTCAAGTGAGTCTCAGTGACGCTGTGGGAGTGATCTTCGTGCAGCCGTAGACTTGTGTGTGGAGTGCCCAGTGATCATGCACCCGGAGTGAAGGAAGATTCAGCGAGGCTGCGTGAGTGTGCTTTGTGGCAACCTGAGATCTTCGTAGTTGAAGCGGCCCAGACCGGCAGTCCCGGAGGAGCTGAGTTGCCGGTCCAAGCCACGGTTGCCATTTCACAAAGATACATTGGCGGCCCAGCTGCTGGACGAGGAGAGGAGAGTGAGTTCGTGCCAACCAGGTAACGTGTGTCGACTCCTGGGGCAGGGTGTGGGCTCGGAGGGAGACACTCTCGGCCTCTCTCTTGTGTTGGCAGCGCGGGCCTCTGTTTTGGCTCGTGTCGCGGCCCATATTGCCAAAGGAGTGGTGGTATGGGGCCCAGAGTGCGAAGCTGCACTTTGGGATTATATCGTACTGTGTAGGGGGCAACTGTGAGAGGCGGAGAGACCGCCTAAGGCCCGGTGCATTATTCCCTTTCTGAAGAACGGAGTACCTGACTGTCGTATTACACATTGCATCATTTCTGTATAACGGAGTGCCTGATTAGAGTAGTACACATTGCATTATTCCTGCATACCGAACTACCTGATTGTCATATGACGCATTGCATTGTTTCTGAATAACGAGCTACCTGATTAGCGTATGGCGCATTGCATTTCTCCTGCATAATGAATTACCCGATAAGTGTCTACGCATTGCCTTATTTTTGCAGAACGACATATCTGGTGGTGGTATTACGCATTGCATTATTTGATCCTGCAAAGTGCCTGATTGTTGCATTACGCATTGCATTCTTTTAATTGCCGAGTGTCTGATTGCTACGTTACGCATTACAGTATTATTATATTGCAAAAGTATCTGATTCTAGCATTACGACTGTGTGATATTATTTTAGGAGTACAGGAGATTGTTTAGAAGTGTCATTGATATCACCAGAACTTACAAGGGTTGGCTGGCCTAACAACCGGCCAGGAGAAATATTACACAACCTCATATGTTGGTTTCATATCGTGGGGTCTTATCGTATATCTTTTTACATAAAGTTTATACTTATTTTATAAAACTCGTGTTGAGTCTATTTGTGGTGTCATCATTGGGTTATTGTGAGCGCGGTTGTGAATGCTTTACACATTTGCCTTGAAGATAGGCCTGGCTGCTCGTGCCAAGCTAGCGAGAGGTGAGCGAAGCTATCTAAAAAAGATGACCTTCCTTTCCCTGACGTTGGAACGCAGGTCCTCACTTGGCCTAAGGTACCTACCTCAGCCAACCAGGGATCCCGGGTCTAATAGTGGCAACTTCTCCTATGCATTAATTTTCTGGTTATGTGTAAGTTTGTGGTAGTAATAAAAATATGCACACCAATAATATTCAGTAATCGTGCAAGAATCAGATTACCAAGGCATTTGAAAAACATAAATAAATAAATGAGGAAAAGCAATTGGTGACAATGTTTTCATTTGTAATTTTTTGTCACAATGACAGATTTACAAAACCGATATATCGTTCCGTCCGTCAGACCCTTTTGGTTGCAGAGATATATAGAGTGTATAGGTTTTCCAAAAACATATGAAACCCAGTCAAAAACTGATCTGTCGCTCAATATGATTTTTATTGTGTTCTGATCATAAAGCAATTCACATGGTAAAATCTAATTAATGAAAACTTGATAGGAAAGAACCCTGTGTATTTCAAAAATGTGCATAAGGTACTTAGTTTAGGAATTTGGTTATTTGTACACCTCTGAATTAGAAGGCATGTCTTAAAACGTGTGGTTTCCTGCACACTGACTTAATTTTGTGGGATAAAAATAGAGAGGCATCCAATTGGTAATGATAGCTGTTACCACATATCTTTCAATAAAAATGGTGCTCCACTTCTGTGGGTGGGCCTAATGGCTGACACAAAACGCCCTAAAACTCGACCTAAAAACATATGTGGAAAGCTCCATAATCTGTGCCCTAGCTCAGCCACCACCCGGAGAAACCTACAAAGCACAAACATTTCTGAAAACTAGACATCCTATTGTGGCCCAGATAGCATGGATCTCCCTACCTTATCTTAGCCACAATCCTCTTCAAACCTCAAACATTCGCAAAAGGCACACATTTTCAAGGTATTTCTCTGAGAGAAAGCTCCAGAAGCTGCAGAAATCCACAAATATCCTACCATCCAGCGTTTCCACACTTGTACCTATGAAAATGGTACCCTACTTGTGTGAATGGACCCAACGCATGGGACAAAAATGGTCCCAAAAAACAACATGGATGGATCAGTTTTTCCATTCAAAAACATCCCTTTTTTTAAATGTTGGTAGCTGTTGATTCTGGGGTTGGGATTGGCAGGCACCAAGAGAAACCTACAAAAGCCAGACATTTCTCAAGACAATTTTGTTATACATAAGGGTGAAGGAGAGGAATACTGAACAAAAACAAATCTGAGTACGATTGCACACCAAAAGTGCAAAATGGAAAATGTTGTTAACTAAACAAGGGTGGTTGCAGTTAATTAAACTGGGAATTAAGCGGTCATCTTTTTAAAGGTCGGATACCCTCATTATCAATGAGAAATCAATAGACATTTTGTCTCTGACATTATCTGTGTACACAATTTCTGTTTGTCCTCATTGATGTTCTTATTATTCATATTATTCATATTTATTGTTCTGCCTCAATAAAAGCTATTTTTGTATTTGATTAATCATTTTTTGTCCCTTCATGTGCCAGTCATGAATTAATGTTACGTATTTAACTATGTTTGAGTTGCCCTAGGATTTTGCAATTTCATGGATACCCTCACGCACCATAAGATGGCTTGCTTCGTCATAGGGTACATTCGCATCCCGACAACAATTGCCACCAGAGTGGGCTTGTTAGAAATGGGATTTCTGGTAGGCTCAGGCAAGGGCAGAAGCCAGGTAAAAATCTCCACTCTAGTCAGGATAAGGGAGTTACACTAGCTTGGCACGAGCAGTCAGGCTTATCTTAGAGGCAGCGTATAAAGCATTTGCACATAACCCACAGTAATACAGTGAACACACTACAAAAGGACACCACACCAGTTTAGAAAAATATCCAATATTTTCATATAATTAAAACAAGACCAAAAACGACAAAAATCCACAATACTATATGTAAAAAAAGGTCTGTAGTTATCAAAATAAGTTTCAAACAAAGTTCCTTGATGTCAATAGCCCCGTCCGGGGCTACCACGGCGTCGTGAACAACAAATCCAACAGTTCTGGCTGGTCGCAGTGTCGCAGGCCAGCTACGGTGTCGGGAAGACTCGCAAACAGTACCTGTGAGAAATGCAGGGCGATGAGGCCCTCGAAGTCACTCGCGTTGCAAGTCGAGCTCCTCTCTGATGGAATCAGGAGCACTGGCGTCGACAGGCATCGGGTGCTGCGGTGCGAAGTGCAGCGGTGCGGCGTGCGGTGCCCTCAGGTCGCGGTGCGAGCAGTGGCGGCGTCGGATGGTGAAGTCGGTGAGACCAGGGTCGCGGTGCGAGATGCAGGTGCTGCTCGTCACGGTGCTAGCAGGTCACGGTGCAAGCAGCGGTGTCGTCGTTGCTGAAGCTCTGTCGTCGGCTGACGAGCGGGAGTCGATGTTGCCGGCGTCGGTGGGCCAAGGCTGTGGTGTGGGATGAGGGTGGTGCTTCGGGTGACTTACGAGCTGTGCCCTAAAACCACGGTGCAAGCAGCGTCGTCAATTTCGGCATGGAGCGGCAGGGAGGCCAAGGCATCCTTGTGAAGCAAGGCGGTGCGGAGTGCGGTACCCACAGGTCATGGTGCGAGCAGCGGCTCGGTGGAAGCCTCAACAGGCGTCGTCGGTGAGACCAAGGTTGTAGTGCGGCATTGCGGCAGAGCTCTCTGGGGTGCCAAGGCTTCGACATGAAGCAAGGCGGTGTGGAGTGCGGGGCCCACAGGTCGCGGTGCAAGCAGCGGCAGGGTGGTGGCGTCCACAGGTGTTGTCGGTGAGACCAAGGTTGCGGTGCGGCGTTGCGGCAGTGCCCTCTGTGGTGCCGTTAGGAAACGGAGTCGGCAGCGGCATCGTAGACGTCGTTGAGTTGCTTTTCCTCTGATACAGCACAAAGCACACAGTCCCCAGTGCTGCAGGCAGAAGAGCTTGGAAGTCTTTGCTGTTCCTGAGACTTCGTGAACAGGGGGCAAGCTCTACTTCAAGCCCTTGGAGAGACTCACAAAATGGGTTGCAGAAAGTCCAGTCCAGACCTTCCACTGCCCAAGACAGAAGCAACCACTGCAGGTCAGCCCAGCAAAGCACACAGCAAAGTGGTAGTTCCTCCTCACAGCTTCTCCAGCTCTTCTTCTTGGCAGTCTTCTTGATCCAGATGAGTTCTAAAGTTCATGGGTCTGGGCCCCAGTATTTGTATCCAAAAATCCTTTGATCCTCTAGGCAGAGGGTGTCTGTGCACAGCCAGAACCAGTTCTGCCTTCTCTGGTATGAATTCCTGGCAGGAGGTGGAGACGGCATTGTCAGAGGCAGACCAAGCCCTTTGAGGTGCAAGGAAATCTCCTCCCCCTTCCCCCATTGCAGCCCAGATCTATTCAGCCCTTTTCTGACCCTACCTAGACTATCTGGAGCCCTCCTGCTCCCCAGCCTTCTGTCATCCGAAACCCAGACAGGCAATCCACATTCCAGCAGAGGCACACGGGATGACTGAGCAAGAAAATACTTACTTTCTAAAAGTGGTATTTTCAAACACAGAATGTAAAAATCACCTTCACTAAAAGATGTATTTTTACATTCTGAGTTCAGGCATATAAAACTCGAATTTCTACCTTGTTCCCTGGGTCAGTTTAGGATTATAAAATGCTATAATCAAACTGCCCATTCTGGCTTATGAGAACAGATAGCCTTGCAATAGTGAAAAACGATATTGGCTGTCATTCACTATCAGGACATGCCACGCACACCCGGGCATGTCCTACCTTTCACATACACTGCACCCTCCCCACAGGGGTACCTTGGGCACCTTGGGCCTAACTTAGGGGTGCCTGACATGTAAGAAAATGGAAGGTTAGGAACTGGCAAGTGTGTGCACTGGATGGGTCGACATGGCAGTTACAAACTGCGCGCAGACTCTGCAATGGCAGGTCTGAGGTACCTTTTCAGGGCTACTCACGTGGGTGGGACAATCAGTGCTGCAGGCCCACGAGCATCATTTGATTCACGAGCCCTGGCACACTCAGTGCACTTTACTAGGGACTAACAAGTAAATCAAATATCCAATCGAGGAAACACCAATCCATAACACAATTGACACAGGGAGCGCCTGCACTTTACCACTAATCAGCAGTGCGAAAAGTGCGCAGAAACGTTACGCCAGCAAAAACAAAGTCAAAACCGGGAGGTCAGAAAGCAAAAACTCAGGGGAAGCACGCCAAATATGCCAAGCCTAACAGGGCTACATCCTTGAGGAGCAGGGAGAGCACATCTCGATATTTCTTGTGTTAATCTATCAATGGTGAAATAGTGTGATGTGGGTGGCCAAACACATAGGTTTGTGTATGAAGGTGGGGAGACTGTTCACGCTTCCTAAAATACGGAGATCAATTGACTAATAAAAATACCTCAAATAGGAATAGAACCCTTTATTACAGTCCCTTTGTGGAATAATTAAAAATGAAAGGTGAATTATTCAACCCTTGGGGTTGTTCAACATGTTTCAGACCTTGAAACTCACTCCTTAGATAAGCCAAGGCTTTCTTTGGGACCTTACAATGTAAGAATCTCTGTATATGTTGACTATATAGTTTTGTATGGTGCAACAAAACATGGATACTCAGGTTTAGTACTTGACCCTGCAATCCTTACTGGGCACCTCAGTTGCCACTCAGTTTCTCAATCTGTAGTGGAAAAAAAGTAGACAGTAGTCCTCATTATTTCTTCCATACGCCTTCTACAAATTTGAACATAGTCATCTGGTGATGAAAGTGTCACTACACATGCACCCAATGAGGTTTTACTACTATACTATTGTGCACACCATGCATATTTCTGTGTTGTCCCTTATTCAAACTTCATACTCTTTGTACCTTTTCCTGGGATCTTTCTACTGGCCTAAGTTCATGGGTCTAACTAAAGGCAATTATAACTATATATCCCATACCCCTATAAATAGTCTAAAATGCCATAGTTCTCTAGGGTAGTATTCTGACATGTGTTCTCTTCTTCCTGTTTAAATGCTGGTGTTTATCTTGTTAACTACTGTAGAGAATAAATGGAGTCAGATCTTCCTTTTTACCAACTGTAGAGTTACTCCTTCCTTCACATTTGAGAATGCGTGTGGATGTACAAAACAAAATAGCGTACAGTTGTGTTTTTTATAATAAAGGAGGGGAGCATCCTATCAACATTCCACAGTAATGAAACAGTAACTCAGCTCTTATCAGTTTGGGGGGTCTAACTAATTAAATAATGAGTAACTTGTTTGCCGCTGTCAAAGTGGCAGTTGAGTTATCCCCACTCAATAAAATAATTATAAAAGGGAAACCTGGTTCGGTTAACTTGGGCAGCCTTACTAAGTATACAATGGGTAATTCATTCTTCGCTGTTAAAGTGGATACTCGAGTAGTTGAATTACTCCTGCTCAATAAAATAAACATGAAAGGGCATGCGCCTGTACCTATCATTTCTGTTGCTCTCTATCTTTGAGGACGGTGTCCACAGTTCCGAGCAATGTTTACCGTTGTGTTGTCTTTTCTATATGTCATTTCCTAAACTGAGACTGCAGTATCAGGGGAAGTGTAATTCCAAGCATTATTTGGTCATCACTGTTAGTTATTTTGAGCGAGAACAAATTGTCTTACGTGTGTCTTAACAATTCATTATTTTGCGACAAAAGTTTAGTCATTGTGATTATCCATAAAACTGATGTAAACTGAATATATAGAATAGGTATTTTACTTTGAACCCAGATCTAATATCCCCACTTCACTCCGGCTGATTAGTATCCTAAAGGTTGTCTTACTAGATGTTTCTCATGTATATGATTATAATTGATTAGAACCTAATTACAATTGTGGTATTTATATAAGGTGTAGGTAAAGCTGTATGCATGTGACAATTGCCAGGGCTGGAGAAGGAGGACTAGCATTTTAAATATCTGCTACAGCAAAAATAGAAGTATGCCATCCATTAGTGTACGTACCAACATTACTTTGGGCGGTATCATTCAAGGAGTGCATCACATAGTTCAATTATGTGAGTCTGGAGTCTAAAGATCTATTGCTGCTCCTTGTAAAATATGGTAGTTTGTCATCTATTGGTGTTGGTACATTGATTGAATCAGGCAGCCTCATTCATGGACATCCACAGAATGTCATAATTCAAGCAAATTATATGAGTCTGGAGTCTAATGATCCATTGTTGCTCCTAGCAGAATAGGCAAGTAGTTACAGATTTTTTTGTTTAGCCATATTTTCTCTATGCCAGTCCACCATATGTTATCCTCATGATGACCTATGTGTAAAAGGTAGCTGGTGAGCTTAGTGGTAGTTTTCTTACAACAGATGTTACTGCTAGGCTCTTGGATCCTCACCTTTATCTTACACTTAGTCATGCAAATGTATCATAAACCACATGGGCATGTGATCAGGACAAATCTCGCAAAATCCACTGTGTCTGAGGACCCAAATCCAGCTTTTAACTTTTACTTGTTGACCACACGTGTTACAGTTTCCACATGGGTGATGTCCATTTATCTTCAATCCAATGAATAGAGTATTAGTTGTTATAGCATCCATGGTTGACTTGACAAGTCAAGGATGAACTAATTGATCACGGCGACTCCTATTGTGCTTGAATGCAAATAAGGAGGTTATCGAAGCAGAAGTTGGTGAAACTGAATCTACCCTTAAGGAAATAAGATCATCTAGCAGTAATGGTATTAACTTAATGCACTCAACATTGGGGTATCAGCACCTGTACATTGAACAAAAGAAGAAATCCTTAAAACTATATAGACCTGGATGGCACTGTTGCTAATGCAATGACAATAACTATTCCCCCTTCTGTCACTAATATGTTGAACTAAGTCTTGTCCACTGCCACAGTACCAGCTATCTTTAGGAAATCTTGCAAGCCTTTCACCTGGTGGACTATGATACCTTGATCTGTTGCGTCAGATCAGATGTTGCAGAGTCAGCAGATGCAGTCAAGTTGTTGTTTCATTTTTTTTTTTTAGAATGCAAAGCATCAAACTTGGCCCTTCTGAATCATCAGGATTAATTATAAAATACTACAGGCTTTGCACTATCACTGTTCCTGGTCAATATATTAATCAGTCATCAAAATGAGAGGGTAGTAGTACTACTCTTGTGCTGATGACACACAGATGTATTTGTGGGGCGAAGGACCTGGCCATATTAATACGGAATGGAGCTTAAAAGTAGGTTTTTTTCAGGAACCACTTGAGCTATTTGGCTTGCCCACTGCTTTTGCAAAAAGAAGCAAAAAATCTAGATTTTAAAACCTGCCTTCTTGTACCTTAGGCATTTGAAGCAGGTACTATGCTACCAAGACAAACTCATCATAAAAGTCTATCAGGCTCACTCATTAACTCAAAAAAAAGAAAGCAATGTCCATCTTAAAAAATTACTAAAGGACAGATCGCACGTGCAACTTGTTTGAAACACGGCAGCCAGGTCAGTGCTGATTTAAGAGAGAGACTTGTGTAACATTATAGTTAATTAAACTTTTATTTATAATTGAGTGTAAATTTAAGCACTGTTCATTGGTGCCCAACTCCGTCCTGAAATCATACTAAACATCTGACACTATATTATTGTCATGGCGCAAAATCTCTGGATGATCTAAAATTACTCTGTCCATTATCTTTGTAATGGAATTAGTCATTACTCTGCCCATCATCTTTGTAATGTAATTAGTCAAAGATAGAACGATAACACTTTGGACCACCCGTCCCTCTTTTTGAAAATAGGCACAATTACTGAAGTTATCTTTAAGATGATCAACTGGAACCCCATCTGCTCCTGGAGCTTTGCCTATGGGAAACCTAGGTGAAACTTCAATACCTTCATGCAGTTCGATTGTCAATCCAGACTCGTTTAATGGCAAATTAACCTCGGCTAAACCACAGGAGTGGTCATGCGATGAAAAATTTCCATAAACTTCCTTGAAGTGCTTTAACCAAATATCCGATGCAATCACAGCAGAGATCTAGGTCTCCGGTTTATTTTTAAAGAAAGCTTTATTGATCACCTTCCAAAATGCACTAAAGTCCTTAATTTCGCTAGCTATTATCAGGGACTTTCAAGCTTCACACCTAATTATGCGTTTCCTATTAGCGAGAGTCGCTCTGTAAACTATGCGGCACTTACTGATCAATGCACGTCTCATTGAACTATTTTAACAGTCTTCACAAAATCAGCGTGTGCTCTAGGACACTTTACATCAAACCATCTACATTGTTTCTTCTGACCATTAGCTATTTGACAGGTAAACATCTCCCTGAATGAAAGGCTTAAAAACTCAAATCATATAATTATATTGGAGGGGACAAGTCGAAAACCGAATTTAATGACAAGCTGATCATGGATTGTATGAAGTTAGAACATGCCTCCAGAAAGCCATGATGAATGTATATGAAGAATATCTGTCAGTCCTCGGACATACCAGAATTCTACACAGTTAGAAATGGGGGTCTCTAGTTGACAGAGAAAGGTACCTTTGACCAAATAGACAGGGGAAGGGGGATACACACTTTAGATAACCCCTGCTCACCCCCTGGGTAGTTTGGCACGAGCATACAAACATCCCAAAGGCAATGTATTTGAACTCAAAACACACAGTAATACAGTGATAACACCACAAATGGACACCACACCAGTTTAGAAAAATAAAGTATCTTTATCTAAACTCAACAAGACCAAAACAACAAAAATCCAACATACATGTAATACGAATATGTCTTTTCAATGGCTTCAAGCAACTGGGTCCATAGAAAACTATGGATGAGTGATTCTACACAAAGTACATGTAAATGCGTCAAAAGTCAAAGCCAAACAGCCGCAGAGAAGGGAAGCGTGGAGAAACAAAGAGATGCATCAGTCCCTGAGTCCTCGGGGAGATGATGTGAACGTTCTGCTGCACACAGGAGAAATGATGGGTTGAATCCGGACTGTAGGGGGAAGTGATGCTTTGAGTCCAAGACGGTTCAGCTCCATGGCTGATGCATTGGAAAAAATTGCCACACAGGTGCAAGGCGTGGAAATCCAGGATGCGCTGGCAATCGATGCGTCAGCAGCAAGCGGTACTGTGTCCGTTTCTTCAGCCGTGATCCCATGATGCGTCGGTTCTTGTAACCATGACAGGCGCTGCGCCGTCTCTACAGAGGCGTGGTGATGTGTGGAAATTCTTCTTACTCGGTGATGCTGCATCGGAAAAATAGCCACAAGAAGAGTGATGCATCGTTTTTTCTCAGTTCTGCAGGTTTCTTCCTGCTCCAAAGAGCAGGAACAACATCCATAGGCTAAGAACTGGAATCGGCATCTTCTGGCATGTCAGAACTCTCAGCAGCAGAGTTCAGGGGAGCTGCAGGTGATGTCTTTGTGTCCCAAAGAGATCGAGGCAAGATTCCTTCAAGAGCGATTTTTCTTCTTCTGATTCAGTGATACTTCTGAATGTTACAAAGGAGAAGATTTCTGCTCAGCAGGTCGCGCCTGTAAAAAAAACAAGAATGACTGAAAATAAAATAAAAGAGGGATACAAGATACCTGACTTCTTAATAATGACTAAAAGAGCTAATACAAATAAAACCGGCACAAGTAACATCAGTCTTTCATCACAGATAGAAGTAACAAATCAAGCAGAGCCTGCATTGCTCTCGCAACTGGACTATGAAACAGCAGAAGAGCAACAACAAGAAAGTGACTATGTTCTTACGAGGGTCAGCGAGGACTAGGTAAGTCAAAAGGACTCAGAAGATGTGACAGTCCAGAAAAACCTGATCATAATAAGCATGACAAATACATTCATAACGGAAGCAGAAGTTCACAAACAAATTTCATGAGACTCTCTTTTTTAGTTAAAATTTAGTAGCTGGGAAGAACAGGAACAGATACACGAACTGATACCCGAGACAGTTCAGCCAAGGGATTCATCAAGTCCCCCAGAACAGGTGATAGCTCGGGAGCAATTATAAATAGAATTATTAGAATCCACAACTCCTGTACACTCCACGGGTACACAAAGGCTTGACCATCCAAGGACTTCCTCTGTAACCTCAAAAGGAGCTGTTGGAGCAGTCAAGAGCGCAAAAGCAACAGTGTTAGATCAGAGCAAGGTAGGAGGTATCTGCAATATGGACAAAAAGACATCATTCAATGATAACAGTCCCATTACAATTCAAGCTAGGGAAAATGAAAATAATTTGTTCTCGGCAGAGATTCAACATTCAGTTCCAACCAGTAAACACTCCCTCAAAAATAAGTACGATCTCAAAGATGTAGGTGACAGAGTTCCATCTAGCACATGGGGTGTCTTATTATCGACTCTGGATTCAATCTCGTCAGCATTCTCCCACCAAGCGGATAAATACGACCTCCAAATGGACCTTCTATATATCATGGCTACCTACATTGTAGGAATAGACAAAAAGTTACAGTCACTCAATTATTTCATTATGAGAGCCCAAATCAATTGTCACTATTTACCGCAAGGAGAGCGCTAGGAAAGTTCAACATCAATGTTGACGGATATATTGAGGGAAATAAGAGCACAAGCAGCAAGGTCAGCTACTAGCGAAAACTTCAACGAATCCGAGGAGAGTAGTCAAAAAAACATTAAACCCCAGTAGAGAAGCCTCAAGTAATGGAGGCCGGTTCTTCAACCAACCGAACCTCTACCACGGAAATTCCACAGTCAACAGAAACAACAGACAGCCCCCTTGACAGTCAAGTCAAAGGGACAGTGATTCATCAAATCAGTCCTTTTGTGGGGATAATCCTGAAGCAACAGAAATAATAGACAACGCCTTGGACAGACAGGTCAAATGACCAGTCTACAGAAAAATAGAGGAAGAGGAAAAGTTGGAGATAGAAGAAGCAAATCTGAGGCCCACAAAAAATGAAAAAAAGAGAGCAAGAAAGATGTGTAATAAAGGGAAATCAGCGCAACAAATGAAAATATGGTAATTATTCTCTCAGCAGAAGAACGAATGTCCTTCTATTCAGGAGAACGTACATAAGGAGGATTTAGATCCAGTAAGTAAGCAGCTTCCGAAGCCCAGAAATAGTTTCTAATAGGAAAGAGAACACAATAGCCCCATTCAACTCGAATAAAGATATAGTTCCACAGAGCGGGTCTGCAGTCCACTTTGAGCCTGTTCCCAACAAACAAATATCAAAGGCACCTATGACAGTGGATTCTCTATGCCATAATCTGGTAGGAGAATATAAGCCTGAGGCACAAGTGCGAAGGAAGTCAGTAAACAGGGAAATTATACTTGAGGCGCAGAAACAGAGTAGTTTACACGAACAACAAGGTGATGGAATATGGCCAGTGCAAAAACAAAACACAAGTTGAGCCTTGGAAGGTCGCATGTCGCAAAATGTCGGTCACCACCTCAGAAGACTGACCCAGTTCAAAAGCTCATAACAAATGGAAACTATTCAAATCAGTTAGTGTTTCTTCCCAATTACATCTTAAATAGAGGCTCAATCATTAATTTGATAAAGGAAATAAGTGACATAGCAGATATTGAATTTACCAACTTGCTATCAGTTGAATTCAAAGTTAACCCATTGCTGATTAACAGAGAGGCAACAGTAACAAGTTAGTCCTCACCAGAAATAGTAGATAACATCATGATTCATCAGCAAAGGTTCAAGTCCTGGGGGATTGAGCTACAAAGGATTGAGGTACCATGCTACCCAGGGCCTCTTGTACCTATAAAACAAAAAGGGAGAGCGATCTTAAGGGGTGCAATTGGTGCAGGAACCAACCAAAAAGAGTATGAGAACCTAAAAATCACTAAGTCCTTAAGCACGAACACCCAAGGAGGAAATTTACAAGTTAAAAACAAGATCAATTGCGGAGTAGACGACAAATGAACGGGGCCACTAAAATTCCATGCCCACACGCAATCCTGACAACACGTGTAAAGGCCCACAAAAAAGTCCTAAAATGCTTAGCATCTGCTCCTGGAACACCCATGGGTTAGAAAACCTACTAGAAAACAACAAAGCCATTGATTTCCTCTTAAAATATGATATAATGCTGACGCAAGAAACGTGTAGTCTTAAACCCCTGCCAATCTTAGGTTACACAGATTTTCATATACTGGCAGTAAAATCAGCAAGATTGGGCCATCCAAACTTGAATGGTCTATGGAAATACCACCAACGGGGACCAAATAAATCCCTGTAATAAAATTGGATAATCAAAAGACTAACATGACACCAACAATAATAATTTTAATAAATATCTATATACATCCATGAAAATGACCAAAGAGGCGCACATGAATACCTTGATTATATTGATAAAAACAATGCAGAGACAGCATGCGCAAGCACAGTTCATCATCACAGGTGATTTCAACACAAATTTATGCAAAAACGTCTGGAACCTTCATCAAATGGGTAATAGATTCAGAAGTCAGCTAGAATCGTTAGGTGTAAAACATATGCATGGAAACACCAAAGAGGGCTCTCCTGCATCAATCACCTTTCTAAGTGGGAACAAGAGCTCAACTATTGACTACATGTTAGTGAATGAACATGTAAGGTCTCAGAGGCATAAATTCCAAATAATTCAATGCACAGAGAGTGATCATTTCCCACAATCAATACAATTGGAACAAATATTTTCCTGTCTGATTGCACCCAAAGATTTAATCACCATGCCCTTCGTATGTAATCTAAAAAGTATGAGATGGAGAGGAAAAGGGATAGAGAAAGTAATGGCTGAAGTATATCTTCAAGCAGGAACAAAAGAAGAAATTGAGAAGGGAATAGGGATGCAAGAAAATCGACAATCGGTAAACGGGGAAAGACTAAAGGCTTGGATCTCCTTATTAGCTGTTTTATTGGAAAAATTTGCACATGAAGGGAAGCAAGCGCACCATATCTCATACAGGAAGTACATTCCGGCAAACAGACACCAACCCTTGTACTGCATGAAAAAAGAAAAGGAAAATGCCAAATTTTGCGAGAAATTGAAATAGTCTCAAAG
This sequence comes from Triturus cristatus, assembly GCF_964204655.1. Lineage (NCBI taxonomy): Eukaryota > Metazoa > Chordata > Amphibia > Caudata > Salamandridae > Triturus > Triturus cristatus. Next base: position 312,319,410 of record NC_140587.1, on the reverse strand, counting down.
CAGCTAAGATGCAGAGGAATACCAGATAAACGTAAGCTTATAAAAAAAATGAAGAGCTCAATACAAGAAAAGCTGCCGGGAAGCAAAATTAAATCACCACATGCTTATTTGGAACAAACTGCTCATGCCAAGTAAACAACCAGACGGGAAAGAATTTTGGCAAATGATAAACATTCTGATGCACGTAAATTCCAGACATCATACCGTAGGTATCAACGCAGACATGTGCAAGCGATGTACAAAGAACCAGAGTTCAAACTAAAAACAGACAGTCGTGATATCATAACTGAAAAGAGAAGGGGCTTGTTAACAGCTACACAGATATCCTCAGGAACTCAAGAAAAAACCATCATGAATAAGGAACATCAAAGCAAAAATATCCTTAAACTTACAAAAACAGACCAATTAACACAGATCCTGAAAAAACTAAAAACAGAAGGTATACCACATGCTCTCTTTAAGGTCGAAGCTTCGCACTGTTTTTTAAGGAGCTGTTTTGGACAAATAGAATCCCCGAATAATGGAGGGTAAGTATATTTCAACCAATCTTTAAAGGTGGGAATCCATCACTGCCTAGCAACTATAGACTTATTGCTTTAATAGATGTTGAAGCTAAGCTATATGCCACCTGTCTGCTAGAACATCTCAAAAAATGGTCAGATGACAATAAACAGTTACCTCGGTCCAACTGAGTTCGGGGTTGGGGCAGGTACCTAACTAATCTTTCAGCTCTAACGCTAGTAATCGAAAATGCCAAACAACAGAACAAGTGGATATTCGCCTGCTTTTTCGACCTAAAGTCAGTTTTCTATTGCTTGCCCCGAAAACACTTATGGGAAAAACTAGTAATGTGGGGCTTTCCTAACAACTTATTGAATGCCATTAAAGACCTGTACACTGATACCTGAATTCAGGTGAAAATAGGTGACGACAGTTGCAAAACAAAGAAAAGAGACAACCACAATGGATTAAAACAGGGGTGCATGTTAGCTCCAAGCCTCTTTAATTTGTATTTATCCGATCTTGAAGAAGCACTCACTGAAGCTAACAACCATCCACGAACGTTAGCCAAAGAGGAAATCAGGTGCCTGCAGTACGCTGATGACATAGTGCGTCTTAGCCAAACCCCAACTGGGCTTCAACGAAGCATGAGTACACTAGCTAAGTATATGGATCGGCATAGGTTAGAACTAAATTTATCTAAAACAAAGGTAGTGCGGTTGGTGGATGCCAAATACAAAAAATATGTGTGGTTTCTGGCCTGGAAAAAAGTCGAGGTAGTTGCCTCATATAAATTTCTGGGGTTTAAAATCAAGAGAAAACTGAGTTATAAGCATCAGCTTCTAGCCATGAGGGCTTAAGCCAAAAATCTTATATACAGCTTCAATTTACTAAAAAAGAAATTAAGCTTTCCATCCTACAGCCACCTGCTATCAGTTATGTCGGCACAGTTAATGTCTTCTGTCACATATGGTAGCAAAATTATGAGGGGTCGCGAGATTTCAATCCTAAACAACATCCAAACAAACAAATTATAAAAATGTCTTCCTCAAGTCCGAGTTAGAGTATGGTTTGACCAATTAAATATTCCGGAGTAAAAGTGCCTTTAATAAACTATGTGGAAGGCTGAGAGCAGCCACAACCGACTCAATTGAGAATCTGTGCTGGAAAGAAATAGAAGCTCGAAGAAGAACAAAATGCAAGGTTCCTGGGGCTGCAGGTGATTGAGAATCTTTGCGCTTAAGAAATCACAAATTCAGGCATGGGGAAACATGGCCCTCAACAAAACATTAAATCTGTCAACAAAACTCCTGTCTAACATAACAGATGAAAATCAGCTTATTACAAATATGTCATGCCTGGACGGTGATTAAGTCATATGGTACCAGGAAACCTCAGGATTATTTATCAGTGCATTTCTCAACAATTAAAAAAAAAAAAGAAAATTATGAATTTACGCTTTGGTATGTGGGAAGCAAAGGATCTGATCCTCTCCTGGAAAGACCAGCTCCAAAATCAAGACTGCAGATTGTGCAATTACAAACATGAATCCTTATCACATATTCTGTGTGCATGCCCGAAGTTATTAAAAGAAAGATACTTTTGAAAGAAATATTCATTAATATGAACATAGGAACATGCAGAGAAGCTGTAAATACCTGGTTAGGTGCGTCTTTGATTCCTCTGGTTTGCAGGGGAGTAAGATTCATAAATATGAATCTAAAGGAATTAGGAACAGTTCCAGAAGAAAATCAAACAATCTAATATACAGTTTTATGATGAAGGTGGACATTATGATGAGGACGATGTTAGGGTTGCAGTAATTTATGGACATGGTCTTGATTTTATTAAGTGCAGAACAATGAGCAAAGACGTTTATACTTTTTATTAATGTTTTTTACAGCTTTAAGTAATGTACATGAAATTATATGATGTAATGGTTTTAGAAGACCAAACATTTGAATAAACTTGACATAAATGACATAAAAATGGTGTCCCTGAGACTTCAGAACAGGAAGCCAGCACACACAGGCCCTTGGAGACTCTTCTTCAAGCAGGTTCACCGCAAAGTTCCAGTCTTTGTCCTTTCCGTTGCAGAAACAGCAACTTCAGGCCAACCCCACACAGCATACAGCAAAGGTGCAGTACTCCTTCTCACAGATCTTCAGCTCTTCTCCTTGGCAAAGGTTCCTCTTGAGTCCAGAGGAGATCTAACGTTCTGGGGTTTAAGGTCTACTACTTATACCCCATGTTGTCTTATTTCTCTTTGTGTAAGGGTCTCTGAGCCCAGTCCAAACCAGTTCTATCCTCACTGGTGCAGTATGACCACAGGGGGTGGAGACAGCATTTTAGAAGGGAGACATGTCCTATTCAGGGGCAAAGGAATTCTCCTCCCACTATTCTAAATACAGATAAGCCCCATTCAGCTCAGCTCTGAACCATCCAGGAAGGACCAGGAACACTTACGTCCCAGTGTCTGTCTACAGTGAATGCACATCCCCAGCCCCTGTCACTCCAAAACCAGACAGTCAATCCACAAACAGGTAGGGGCACACAGAATACTTTCTAAAAGTGGCATTTTTCACACACATAATTTAAAAACCATCTTTAGTAAAAGATGTGTTATTAAATTCTGAATTCGGAGAGCCTAAACTTTATTTCTCTATCTCGTTCCAATGGGAAGTTATACTTGTTAGATGTTGCAAAGTATTTCCCATTCTATCCTATGGGACATATGGCCTTTCAATAGTGAAAATCGAAAATGGCAGTAATTCACTATCAGGACATGTCCTGCCTTTTACATACACTGCACCCTGCCTGTACGCTGGGGTACCTTGTGCTTACCATAGGGGTGCCTTACATGTAAGAAAAGGAAGGTTAGGGCGTGGCAAGTAGGTGCACTTGCCAGGTCAACGTGGCAGTTTGAAACTGCACACAGACACTGTAGTGGTAGTTCTGAGATACCTTTTCAGTGCTACTCATGTGAGAGGCACAATAAGTGCTGCAGGCCCCTAGTAGCATTTGATTTACAGGCCCTGGCACACTCAGTGCACTTTACTGGGGACTTACCATTAAATCAAATATGGCAATCAGGGAGAACCAATTGTAGTAACAATGTACACAGGGAGCGCTTGCAATTTGATACTGATCAGCAGTGGCAAAGTGCCAAAGCATCTAAGCCAGCAAAAACTAAATCCAGCACAGCATCAAAAATACAGGAGGTAGCGGCAAAAAGTCAGGGAAAACCACGCGAAAGATGCCAAGTCTAACATACACCAGCCCTGAATAGCTTACATCGACCAATAAGCAAAGATTAAAGGATAGCTTTTAGAGATGAAGGAAACAATACATATAGTATAGAATCCACTAAAGGTTTTGTCACTTTTTACACTCATATTGCCTCTGCACAAGGCATGGAACAGTGCCTTATATGGATAAATAACAATTACTCATGAGCCTTGTTGATTATTTTGAGGCTAAACACATTACAGTTTATGGTTTATGGTTTATCTTGAACCATTTAGGTATGCATCTTGTTTAAAGCTTGGAAGTTGGTCCTTTTTTTGGCCTATCTGCACAATCCACCTTGCACATTATGCTGTTTTACACATTTTATCAGGGTATAAGTAAAATACCATTATTACTGTTATTTAAGACACTAAAATAGAAATTCATAAGAAAGCTCTGTTTTATGTACAGGTAATGCCCTCTATGAGAACTTGCTTAACAGAAATGAATGTTATTCAATGTGTAATTAAACACCTGAAATAGTAATTTTAATTGATGGTTTCTCTTATTTTATAACCCTCAAGCTGCAATGAAGTTTTTATCTGTTTAACTAATTTTGTATTTTATATTTCATGATAGTAGCAACTTGATCAAATGTTTTTATTTGGCTTTTATTGCGGGGAACGTGATTAATTGGTTGTGTTGATATTAGATCAAATAGAACTTCACATTCTAATGACTTATATGATCTTGTTTGTTTCCCATAATATTCTGTTAACATAGCAGACCCATATTTAACGTTTTTGTTGACAGGTTTAATGTTGAGTGAGTCCACTGTTGCTTAATTGTTATCATTATCTGTCTGTGGAAATTGTTGTTCGCACATGTTCTTCACATATGTCTTATATTATGTGATGTATAGGAGATCAAGGATGAGGGAGGTAGAAGACGCGATGAACCATTCAGCTTCCTAATAGTCATACAAAATCAAGGGGGAATGGATCACTTGTACCTGCTACCAGGGTTCAGGGATAGTATCCGTCTTAGAAAACCCTCATTTACGTAGACAGGTCGATAGGCGGTATATCTTGATTCTCCGCCCGGTGATATACGTGACAGCATCGTCATTGGGTTTCTTTTATGCTTCCTCCACCTGGAGGGAACCACTGGTTATTTCAGTAGTGATCAGAAATAAAAGTGAGGGTGCTCAAGTGAGGTGAGTTGGTTAAAAAGACAGTCCTCATGCCACCTAAACTAAGACTTTATTCAGTTTGGAGCATGGGGAAAGGGTAAAAACAGTGTTGTGCGTGGTGGGACGAGCTATGAGCCCACTGCACTGATTAGTCCAGGGTGATGTTCAACATGTTTCAGCCCCTTAATTGCCCATGTGGGTCGGGGGGCTTTCATCAGGACCAAGAAAGTGTGAGGGAGATGGATATTGTCCAAATCCTGGTTTTAGTTCTGAGAAAGCTTCTCTGAACGGAGGTCGATAGTACCTATAATATAATGTAAAAGAAACAAACGGCGACAAAAAAAGAATAATTCTAATGCGTAAAAACAATGTCTCATGATGATGATGATCACTGTTCAAATTGGCCATAGTATACACTATAATAAAATATAAGCAAATGAGAAAATGGCAATTCTTTAGTACCTTTTAGGTTTCTGCATAAGGAACAGCTTCAGATACCTTTGAGGTGAGCATGTCGATATTTGAAAAAGTGAGTATATAGTTTGTGGTTGCTTGCTAAGACAAATCATGTTAGTGGGACCCACCTTGGATATCGCCTGCGATTGTGTTGTGAGTAGCATTATGAACGTCCCATTAAACTTGCCACCTGTGCGTTTATATGCGTCTTTCAGGCGTGGGGTTTGTGCGCCAAGCGGGTAGCTTCTAACAAATCAGGGTTGGAGCATAGGCGCAAGTTAGGCATGTAGTTAGTAATCTGGCAACATAATTTGATGGCGCTGTAGCTTAAGATGCTGGGGTAGTGGAGGGTTAATATTGAGGCTTCTTATGGGTACGAGTTAAAGTATAAACTAAGACCCGTATGCATACAGTGTCTAGATGCATATTCGTGAGGTGATGTGTATTTAATAATCATGCAGATTAAGTGACCCCGCTGTAACTTAAAAAGAACTTTGTACATTTTTATTTATTTATTTATTTTATTTATGGCATTTATAAAGCGCTCTGTAACCCTACGGGCATCCTGGCGCTGTGTACATGTAGCTGAAAGCGCTGTGCATCAGGGGCAGGAGGGATATCTTATGATTCTGGGTGGTTAAATTTTAGGGAAAAGCCATGTTTTCATCTGTTTTCCTGATGTTAATAGGTAGTCTGTTCCACAGATGTGCTCCCGCTATGCTGAAGGCTCTGCCACCGCAGGTAGCTTTCCTGATCCTTGGGATGCCGATAAGATTAGAAGAGGAGGACCGAAGGGACCGAGTGGGTTCGTACCACTTAAATTTGTTTTGAAGTGGTCGGGGGCCCATCCCATGTACAGCCTTAAAGACAGTGCATAGGGATTTAAAAAGGATCCTCTGGTGTACAGGTAGGCAGTGAAGATCTGCCAGGGCGAGAGTGGTGGAAGATCTTCGCCCTCGGGAGAGTGTCAATTTTGCCGCAGCCGCCTGAATACTCTGAAGTCTGGAATTCAAGTAGGCAGGGGATTCCAGTAACAGGGAATTACAGTAATCCAGGCGGCTGAGGATGGTACTCCTCACTATGGTGGCTCTAACCTGTGTTGGTAGAAGGGGCAGCAGCTTACGAAGTCCTCGTATTAAAGCAAAGCAGCTACCAACCTGCTTGTTGACATTGGTCTCGAGACTCAAACTGTCATTGAAGCTAACTCCGAGGTTCCTCACTGATTTTACTGGAGTTAATGACTCACCTGGCTCCAGCGGCCAAAAGCCCGTGGGTAGACTTCTAGTGATTCTACCTACTTTGCAATGCATTATTTCGGTTTTGTCACTATTGAATTGTAGAGAATTCTGATTTAGCCAGGAAGTCATTTCCCACATACAGGTGTGAAAGGTCTCAAGTGAGTCTGCATGGGCACCATCAAGAGAAATCATCAGCTGCGTGTAATCCGCGTAGTTGACCACGCTAATGCCGTGAGCCTTGATGATGCCCATCAGGGGTTGCATGTATACATTAAAAAGTATCGGACTGATTGCAGACCCCTGTGGGACCCCATATGGGACTGGAACAGACTCTGACTGGTACGGAGGAATTGCTACTGCCTGCCATCTGTCCGTCAAGTAGGAGTGAAACCAGTCAAGCGCAACTCCCCCGACTCCAATGCTCTTCAATCTTGTCAGCAGAATAGCGTGACTTACCGTATCGAAAGCGGCGGACAGGTCGAGCAAGATTAAAATTGCTGATTCTCCCCTGTCCGCCCTCATTCGTAGGTCGTCCAGAACCGTCAGCAGTGCTGACTCGGTTCCATGAGCTGGTCTGAAGCCGAATTGCTCTTCCTCTAGGATGTTGTTAGTTTCCAGGAAGAGGGCCAGTCCTCTGCTGACCAGCCGTTCCATGATCTTAATTGGGTATGGTAGGAGCGATATGGGTCGATAGTTTTTATGGCAGTTCGGATCGAGATTTGATTTTTTCAGCAGGGGGGTGATGACTGCCAATTTCCAGTCCTTTGGTACAGTACCTGTGTTGAAAGACTGCATACACAGCTGTCGAAGTACTGGAAAGAATTCATTCCCAAATTCCTTTACTATTTTGTGGGAAGAGGGTCTAACGGGGATCCTGATGTTATATTGAGGGCTATCTTCGAAAATTCTTGTTCTGTCGGGGTCTCAAAAATCTCCAAGGTGGCCCTTCGGGTGGGGCATCTTACATTACCTCCACTCTTCTCCCTATTCCCGGTGTTACTGTTACCCTGCACCAGAGGAATGGAGACATCCTTCATACCCTCGATTATTTTTGCAATTTTCTCCTGAAAGAAGGAGGCTAAACCATTGCATAGTTCTTGTGAGGGCTTAATTTGACTATTAGCACATTTCGGATGGGACAGCTCTTTGACTATCCTGAAGGTATCACGAGATTTGTTAGAGCTATTAAGTATTAAGTCTGCAAAATAGTTTGCTTTAGCTATGGTGATCTCTTTCTTCTAATACCCAATTGTCTGTCTCCAGGTCAGTTTCTCCTGCTCTAGATAATTTATTCTCCAAAGCCTCTCTGCCTTTTTACAAGCAATTTTCAGTTCTTTCAATTTATCCGTGTACCAGGGCACAGAGGGTTTTCCTCTTTTCCTAATAACTTTCAGTGGTACAATGTCATTAAGTTTCCTGGTCACCTCATTACATAGTAGATTGTAATTGGTGTTGATATCGTTCTCTAAACCAAACGACATCCCAACTTGACGGAAGTCTAACTTCCCTTCCTCTTTCCTTTTTAACAGACCCTTCCAGTCACGACTGATGAAGGTCCGAGTCTGTGTGTTTGTTGGCCCTGTATTGATCAGAGTATGGATGTTAAATAGTAGAAGATGGTGGTCTGACCAATCTACTGGTAGAGTTATTCCCATAGTAATGAGATCCTCTGCAGCGAATATTAAATCCAGTATATTCCCTTGCTTGTGTGTGGGGGTGGTTATCCATTGTTTCAGACCTAAGTTGTTACAAGATTGTGTAATATTGTATAAGGCCGTGTGTAGTTGGTCGTTATCCCACAAGTTGAAGTCTCCCAGTACCAGTAGCTTGCTGTGTGAGATTGACATGTTATTAATAACAGTGATCAGTTCCTGCTGTTGCAATGCATTAAAGTGCCCCGGTGTCCTATAGCAGATTAGGACCGTAATACAATGGCCTGAATCGTGTCTGATCGATATCCCGAGGATCTCGGCACATGAGACCGTGTCAATACACAATGTTGCGATATTTAGCTCTTCCCTGAAAATAATTCCTATTCCTCCACCTCGTCCCATATGTCTGGGTTTGTGAGCAATCTTATACCCTACCGGGCATGCCGGCCCCAACTCTAAATCCATTCCCACCGTCGTCCATGTCTCGGTTAAAAATAAGATATCCAGGCTGTTGGATTCGATCAAAAGCTGTATTTCAATAGCATGTTTCGGAAGGGATCTGACATTTAATAATCCACAAATTAATTCTCCCTTAGTGGAGTGCTTATTTTCCACATGCTTTACGGGGAAAAGCCTGATACCTGAGATCTGATCCGGATTAGATAGTGATTCCAATGGGAGGGGCTTGATATGTGGCAGATGCCCTAAGCAGTTGGGGCAAGGGTTCTTATCCTCAGAAACTAAGTTAGGGGCTAGGCGTGGGCAGTTGGCTCTGCCAAGCAGTGGATCCAGCAGCATCAGTGTTTCTCTACTATATCTATGGGCTCCAGGGTCCAAAGACGGTCGTACAAGGGGGGTTGCCCTGAGCCTGGTCTCGGCGCGGACAAGCTCAGACGAGCTTGCCTTGAGTGCCTTCGGCGCGCAATCGTCGCGCCCGCTGCGCTCGTCCGCTGCGCTTCTGGCAGAGACACATCCTTAAAGGATGTGGGGGAGTGGGCAGGGGGTGTGGCTGGTGACAGTGGGCGTGCCTAGCAATCCGGCCAATGACGTGCGGTCTATGAGGAACCACCCGCCCGCGTCAGCGTTCTGCCCGCTGTGCGAGGAGATGGTGCCTGTCTCCTTTTAAAATACAATAGAAACGCTAGTAATTGCACAATATATGCAGCTTTAAAAAACTCACAGAGTCCCTGCTCCCGGCTGTGCCTCAGGAGTAACAGCTAAGACGCTAAGGCGTCAGTATTGCGGAATGTTTGAAAGGCAATCATGTGGCGGTTGAGAAAATCAATTGGTGCGTACCTCAGAGAGTCCTATTACGGGCTCCTTTGGGAGTTTGTTGAGGGTGCAATAAACTGCTGTAAGATTAAGAGAGGGGATACAATTCAATATAAGTACATAGTACGATACGTTACGTGTGCTCCTCAGGCGATGCAGTCTCTATGCTCTTCGCACCAAGTTTCACAGCTTTCCACAACTTGTGCTGATGCTGCCTTCCGGGTCCCAGGTTTCACTACGGGCAAGGCTCGAATGCCATTAAATGACTGAAGAAAATGAAGAAAGACTTGGGGACGTTGTGGTAAAATGCATACCTCGTTTTTACAACAAAAAAAAAATGGGAAGCTGTGGTGTGATACCCAATCTTTTAAAAAAATATTAAAAAAGATACAAGGGTTCAAGGAGTTAAAAAGAGGTGAGGGGGTTGGGAATTAAGTCATTGATTGGTTGTAACACTTATTGGCAATGATTTTTTCATGTTATCTCTATGCAAAGTTATAGATGATCATCTGATGCTGAGCCAGGGAATATTATCATTCAAACCTATGAGATTCGTTTTTAGGCGGTGCACCCATCTTTGTTCCTTTTCAAATAGTATTTTCTCTGCGTTTTGGGTGATCCCCGTTAAGGCTTCAATGATGATCCAGTGAAGGTCATCAACAGTATGTTGTTCTTCAATCTAGTGGGTGCTCATTTTCATGGTGCCTCTCCTACAGTTCACGTTGCTCCTATGTTCACAAATTCTTTGCTTTACTTTGTGACAAGTCATGCCAATGTACCTGAGGTTGCAAGGACATGTAATCATATAGATTACATGTGTCGTGTTGCAATTAGTGTGTTGCCTCATGGTCCATTTTAAATCGGATTTTAGGTCGATCGACTTTGTGATGGTGGTTAGTTTACAACCTGAGCAGTGTCCACAAGGGTAATGGCCAATAACTGGCTGCATGTCCCATAGAGTGTTTTTCATTCCACTTACTCTTGTTTCTCGAGGTCGTGTATGGACAAGGATGCCCTTATAACTCCTTGTTCTCTTGTTGGCAAATCTCGGTTTTGGCCAGTCTAGTGAGCCTGAAGTTAGTATTTGCCAATTCTTATTTATGATCTTTTTAACTGCGTTACTCACTATGCTGTACGTAGTGAAACAGGTCACGAGATTAGGTGTAGACGCCTTGGGTGTTGATTCTAACAGACTCTCTCGTGGTTGGTTTCTAGCTCTCTTCTGGCATTTCTTCACTGTCTTGTTTGGGTAATCTCGTCTTGATGGTTTGGAACAGAGGTCTTTTGCTTGTGTCTTATACTCTGTCAGTTCACTGCAGTTTCTTTTAAGGCGGAGGAACTGACTGTATGGTAGGTTTTCTCTGAACGGGCGTGGGTGGAAGCTGTTGTAGGAAAGTAGACTGTTTTTTGCAGTAGGTTTGAAGAAGGTCTTGGTTTTGATTGTGTTATTCTCCACGTATATGGTTAAATCCAGAAAATCTAGTTGTTTTTTTTTTTTGCAGTGTAGGTGAATTTTAAACATTCATCCACTTGTAAGTACTAAAGAATTGCCATTTTCTCATTTGCTTATATTTTATTATAGTGTATACTATGACCAATTTGAACAGTGATCATCATCATGATGAGACATTGTTTCTACGCATTAGAATTATTATTTTTTTGTCTCCTTTTGTTTCTTTCCCCATGCTCCAAACTGAATAAAGTCTTAGTTTGGGTGGCATGAGGACTGTCTCTTTAACTAACTCACCTCACTTAAGCATCCTCACTTTTATTTCTGAGAACTACTGAAATAACCAGTGGTACCCTCCAGGTGGAGGAAGCATAAAAGAAACCCAATGATGATGCTGTCACGTATATGACCAGGACGGAGAATCAAGATATACCGCCTATCAACCTGTCTACGTGAATGAGGGGTTTCTAAGACGGATACTATCCCTGAACCCTGGTAGCAGGTACAAGTGATCCATTCCCCCTTGATTTTGTATTATGTGATGTAGACATCCCTATCAATAAAGTGCCTTGGGATGGTGGCTTTCCTGTGGAATTTTACAAAACATGCAAACAGATTATGGTGGCCCCATTGCAGAAAGTTTTTAGGGAGGCCAAACGCATAGGCGAGCTACACCCAAAATTTAGTACGGTGATTATCGGCCTTATTTTAAAAATAGAAAATGACCCCATTCAATGTTCGAGTTACCGCCCGATATGACCAATAAATACAGATATGAAAACATCTTAGCCATTAGGTAAAAAAGGTAATCCTGAAATAGATCAATGCTTCACAGGTGGTGATTGTACCGAGCAGATTGTCTAGAAATCACATGCGCCTATTGGCAAATATTGTATGGCAAGTGTAACATTACCATGGTGATAAGAATCAGCTGTCAATAGACATGGAAACGGCATCAGATCAGGTGGAATCAAGGTATTTATTCCATACCCTAAGTAGAGCTGGGATAGGTCCAAACTTTTTTGCGAAAATTAAATAGTTGTACACAGACACCCATGACACACATTGACTGGGAAAGTCACATGCCATAGACCTTATTTTATATTTCATGATAGTAGCAACTTGATCAAATGTTTTTATTTGGCTTTTATTGCGGGGAACGTGATTAATTGGTTGTGTTGATATTAGATCAAATAGAACTTCACATTCTAATGACTTATATGATCTTGTTTGTTTCCTATAATATTCTGTTAACATAGCAGACCCATATTTAACGTTTTTGTTGACAGGTTTAATGTTGAGTGAGTCCACTGTTGCTTAATTGTTATCATTATCTGTCTGTGGAAATTGTTGTTCGCACATGTTCTTCACATATGTCTTATATTATGTGATGTATAGGAGATCAAGGATGAGGGAGGTAGAAGACGCAATGAACCATTCAGCTTCCTAATAGTCATACAAAATCAAGGGGGAATGGATCACTTGTACCTGCTACCAGGGTTCAGGGATAGTATCCGTCTTAGAAAACCCTCATTTACGTAGACAGGTCGATAGGCGGTATATCTTGATTCTCCGCCCCGGTGATATACGTGACAGCATCGTCATTGGGTTTCTTTTATGCTTCCTCCACCTGGAGGGAACCACTGGTTATTTCAGTAGTGATCAGAAATAAAAGTGAGGGTGCTCAAGTGAGGTGAGTTGGTTAAAAAGACAGTCCTCATGCCACCTAAACTAAGACTTTATTCAGTTTGGAGCATGGGGAAAGGGTAAAAACAGTGTTGTGCGTGGTGGGACGAGCTATGAGCCCACTGCACTGATTAGTCCAGGGTGATGTTCAACATGTTTCAGCCCCTTAATTGCCCATGTGGGTCGGGGGGCTTTCATCAGGACCAAGAAAGTGTGAGGGAGATGGATATTGTTCAAATCCTGGTTTTAGTTCTGAGAAAGCTTCTCTGAACGGAGGTCGATAGTACCTATAATATAATGTAAAAGAAACAAACGGCGACAAAAAAAGAATAATTCTAATGCGTAAAAACAATGTCTCATGATGATCACTGTTCAAATTGGCCATAGTATACACTATAATAAAATATAAGCAAATGAGAAAATGGCAATTCTTTAGTACCTTTTAGGTTTCTGCATATCGAACAGCTTCAGATACCTTTGAGGTGAGCATGTCGATATTTGAAAAAGTGAGTATATAGTTTGTGGTTGCTTGCTAAGACAAATCATGTTAGTGGGACCCACCTTGGATATCGCCTGCGATTGTGTTGTGAGTAGCATTATGAACGTCCCATTAAACTTGCCACCTGTGCGTTTATATGCGTCTTTCAGGCGTGGGGTTTGTGCGCCAAGCGGGTAGCTTCTAACAAATCAGGGTTGGAGCATAGGCGCAAGTTAGGCATGTAGTTAGTAATCTGGCAACATAATTTGATGGCGCTGTAGCTTAAGATGCTGGGGTAGTGGAGGGTTAATATTGAGGCTTCTTATGGGTACGAGTTAAAGTATAAACTAAGACCCGTATGCATACAGTGTCTAGATGCATATTCGTGAGGTGATGTGTATTTAATAATCATGCAGATTAAGTGACCCCGCTGTAACTTAAAAAGAACTTTGTAAATTTTTATTTATTTATTTATTTTATTTATGGCATTTATAAAGCGCTCTGTAACCCTACGGGCATCCTGGCGCTGTGTACATGTAGCTGAAAGCGCTGTGCATCAGGGGCAGGAGGGATATCTTATGATTCTGGGTGGTTAAATTTTAGGGAAAAGCCATGTTTTCATCTGTTTTCCTGATGTTAATAGGTAGTCTGTTCCACAGATGTGCTCCCGCTATGCTGAAGGCTCTGCCACCGCAGGTAGCTTTCCTGATCCTTGGGATGCCGATAAGATTAGAAGAGGAGGACCGAAGGGACCGAGTGGGTTCGTACCATTTAAATTTGTTTTGAAGTGGTCGGGGGCCCATCCCATGTACAGCCTTAAAGACAGTGCATAGGGATTTAAAAAGGATCCTCTGGTGTACAGGTAGGCAGTGAAGATCTGCCAGGGCGAGAGTGGTGGAAGATCTTCGCCCTCGGGAGAGTGTCAATTTTGCCGCAGCCGCCTGAATACTCTGAAGTCTGGAATTCAAGTAGGCAGGGGATTCCAGTAACAGGGAATTACAGTAATCCAGGCGGCTGAGGATGGTACTCCTCACTATGGTGGCTCTAACCTGTGTTGGTAGAAGGGGCAGCAGCTTACGAAGTCCTCGTATTAAAGCAAAGCAGCTACCAACCTGCTTGTTGACATTGGTCTCGAGACTCAAACTGTCATTGAAGCTAACTCCGAGGTTCCTCACTGATTTTACTGGAGTTAATGACTCACCTGGCTCCAGCGGCCAAAAGCCCGTGGGTAGACTTCTAGTGATTCTACCTACTTTGCAATGCATTATTTCGGTTTTGTCACTATTGAATTGTAGAGAATTCTGATTTAGCCAGGAAGTCATTTCCCACATACAGGTGTGAAAGGTCTCAAGTGAGTCTGCATGGGCACCATCAAGAGAAATCATCAGCTGCGTGTAATCCGCGTAGTTGACCACGCTAATGCCGTGAGCCTTGATGATGCCCATCAGGGGTTGCATGTATACATTAAAAAGTATCGGACTGATTGCAGACCCCTGTGGGACCCCATATGGGACTGGAACAGACTCTGACTGGTACGGAGGAATTGCTACTGCCTGCCATCTGTCCGTCAAGTAGGAGTGAAACCAGTCAAGCGCAACTCCCCCGACTCCAATGCTCTTCAATCTTGTCAGCAGAATAGCGTGACTTACCGTATCGAAAGCGGCGGACAGGTCGAGCAAGATTAAAATTGCTGATTCTCCCCTGTCCGCCCTCATTCGTAGGTCGTCCAGAACCGTCAGCAGTGCTGACTCGGTTCCATGAGCTGGTCTGAAGCCGAATTGCTCTTCCTCTAGGATGTTGTTAGTTTCCAGGAAGAGGGCCAGTCCTCTGCTGACCAGCCGTTCCATGATCTTAATTGGGTATGGTAGGAGCGATATGGGTCGATAGTTTTTATGGCAGTTCGGATCGAGATTTGATTTTTTCAGCAGGGGGGTGATGACTGCCAATTTCCAGTCCTTTGGTACAGTACCTGTGTTGAAAGACTGCATACACAGCTGTCGAAGTACTGGAAAGAATTCATTCCCAAATTCCTTTACTATTTTGTGGGAAGAGGGTCTAACGGGGATCCTGATGTTATATTGAGGGCTATCTTCGAAAATTCTTGTTCTGTCGGGGTCTCAAAAATCTCCAAGGTGGCCCTTCGGGTGGGGCATCTTACATTACCTCCACTCTTCTCCCTATTCCCGGTGTTACTGTTACCCTGCACCAGAGGAATGGAGACATCCTTCATACCCTCGATTATTTTTGCAATTTTCTCCTGAAAGAAGGAGGCTAAACCATCGCATAGTTCTTGTGAGGGCTTAATTTGACTATTAGCACATTCCGGATGGGACAGCTCTTTGACTATCCTGAAGGTATCACGAGATTTGTTAGAGCTATTAAGTATTAAGTCTGCAAAATAGTTTGCTTTAGCTATGGTGATCTCTTTCTTCTAATACCCAATTGTCTGTCTCCAGGTCAGTTTCTCCTGCTCTAGATAATTTATTCTCCAAAGCCTCTCTGCCTTTTTACAAGCAATTTTCAGTTCTTTCAATTTATCCGTGTACCAGGGCACAGAGGGTTTTCCTCTTTTCCTAATAACTTTCAGTGGTACAATGTCATTAAGTTTCCTGGTCACCTCATTACATAGTAGATTGTAATTGGTGTTGATATCGTTCTCTAAACCAAACGACATCCCAACTTGACGGAAGTCTAACTTCCCTTCCTCTTTCCTTTTTAACAGACCCTTCCAGTCACGACTGATGAAGGTCCGAGTCTGTGTGTTTGTTGGCCCTGTATTGATCAGAGTATGGATGTTAAATAGTAGAAGATGGTGGTCTGACCAATCTACTGGTAGAGTTATTCCCATAGTAATGAGATCCTCTGCAGCGAATATTAAATCCAGTATATTCCCTTGCTTGTGTGTGGGGGTGGTTATCCATTGTTTCAGACCTAAGTTGTTACAAGATTGTGTAATATTGTATAAGGCCGTGTGTAGTTGGTCGTTATCCCACAAGTTGAAGTCTCCCAGTACCAGTAGCTTGCTGTGTGAGATTGACATGTTATTAATAACAGTGATCAGTTCCTGCTGTTGCAATGCATTAAAGTGCCCCGGTGTCCTATAGCAGATTAGGACCGTAATACAATGGCCTGAATCGTGTCTGATCGATATCCCGAGGATCTCGGCACATGAGACCGTGTCAATACACAATGTTGCGATATTTAGCTCTTCCCTGAAAATAATTCCTATTCCTCCACCTCGTCCCATATGTCTGGGTTTGTGAGCAATCTTATACCCTACCGGGCATGCCGGCCCCAACTCTAAATCCATTCCCACCGTCGTCCATGTCTCGGTTAAAAATAAGATATCCAGGCTGTTGGATTCGATCAAAAGCTGTATTTCAATAGCATGTTTCGGAAGGGATCTGACATTTAATAATCCACAAATTAATTCTCCCTTAGTGGAGTGCTTATTTTCCACATGCTTTACGGGGAAAAGCCTGATACCTGAGATCTGATCCGGATTAGATAGTGATTCCAATGGGAGGGGCTTGATATGTGGCAGATGCCCTAAGCAGTTGGGGCAAGGGTTCTTATCCTCAGAAACTAAGTTAGGGGCTAGGCGTGGGCAGTTGGCTCTGCCAAGCAGTGGATCCAGCAGCATCAGTGTTTCTCTACTATATCTATGGGCTCCAGGGTCCAAAGACGGTCGTACAAGGGGGGTTGCCCTGAGCCTGGTCTCGGCGCGGACAAGCTCAGACGAGCTTGCCTTGAGTGCCTTCGGCGCGCAATCGTCGCGCCCGCTGCGCTCGTCCGCTGCGCTTCTGGCAGAGACACATCCTTAAAGGATGTGGGGGAGTGGGCAGGGGGTGTGGCTGGTGACAGTGGGCGTGCCTAGCAATCCGGCCAATGACGTGCGGTCTATGAGGAACCACCCGCCCGCGTCAGCGTTCTGCCCGCTGTGCGAGGAGATGGTGCCTGTCTCCTTTTAAAATACAATAGAAACGCTAGTAATTGCACAATATGCAGCTTTAAAAAACTCACAGAGTCCCTGCTCCCGGCTGTGCCTCAGGAGTAACAGCTAAGACGCTAAGGCGTCAGTATTGCGGAATGTTTGAAAGGCAATCATGTGGCGGTTGAGAAAATCAATTGGTGCGTACCTCAGAGAGTCCTATTACGGGCTCCTTTGGGAGTTTGTTGAGGGTGCAATAAACTGCTGTAAGATTAAGAGAGGGGATACAATTCAATATAAGTACATAGTACGATACGTTACGTGTGCTCCTCAGGCGATGCAGTCTCTATGCTCTTCGCACCAAGTTTCACAGCTTTCCACAACTTGTGCTGATGCTGCCTTCCGGGTCCCAGGTTTCACTACGGGCAAGGCTCGAATGCCATTAAATGACTGAAGAAAATGAAGAAAGACTTGGGGACGTTGTGGTAAAATGCATACCTCGTTTTTACAACAAAAAAAAAATGGGAAGCTGTGGTGTGATACCCAATCTTTTAAAAAAATATTAAAAAAGATACAAAGGTTCAAGGAGTTAAAAAGAGGTGAGGGGGTTGGGAATTAAGTCATTGATTGGTTGTAACACTTATTGGCAATGATTTTTTCATGTTATCTCTATGCAAAGTTATAGATTATCATCTGATGCTGAGCCAGGGAATATTATCATTCAAACCTATGAGATTCGTTTTTAGGCGGTGCACCCATCTTTGTTCCTTTTCAAATAGTATTTTCTCTGCGTTTTGGGTGATCCCCGTTAAGGCTTCAATGATGATCCAGTGAAGGTCATCAACAGTATGTTGTTCTTCAATCTAGTGGGTGCTCATTTTCATGGTGCCTCTCCTACAGTTCACGTTGCTCCTATGTTCACAAATTCTTTGCTTTACTTTGTGACAAGTCATGCCAATGTACCTGAGGTTGCAAGGACATGTAATCATATAGATTACATGTGTCGTGTTGCAATTAGTGTGTTGCCTCATGGTCCATTTTAAATCGGATTTTAGGTCGATCGACTTTGTGATGGTGGTTAGTTTACAACCTGAGCAGTGTCCACAAGGGTAATGGCCAATAACTGGCTGCATGTCCCATAGAGTGTTTTTCATTCCACTTACTCTTGTTTCTCGAGGTCGTGTATGGACAAGGATGCCCTTATAACTCCTTGTTCTCTTGTTGGCAAATCTCGGTTTTGGCCAGTCTAGTGAGCCTGAAGTTAGTATTTGCCAATTCTTATTTATGATCTTTTTAACTGCGTTACTCACTATGCTGTACGTAGTGAAACAGGTCACGAGATTAGGTGTAGACGCCTTGGGTGTTGATTCTAACAGACTCTCTCGTGGTTGGTTTCTAGCTCTCTTCTGGCATTTCTTCACTGTCTTGTTTGGGTAATCTCGTCTTGATGGTTTGGAACAGAGGTCTTTTGCTTGTGTCTTATACTCTGTCAGTTCACTGCAGTTTCTTTTAAGGCGGAGGAACTGACTGTATGGTAGGTTTTCTCTGAACGGGCGTGGGTGGAAGCTGTTGTAGGAAAGTAGACTGTTTTTTGCAGTAGGTTTGAAGAAGGTCTTGGTTTTGATTGTGTTATTCTCCACGTATATGGTTAAATCCAGAAAATCTAGTTGTTTTTTTTTTTTGCAGTGTAGGTGAATTTTAAACATTCATCCACTTGTAAGTACTAAAGAATTGCCATTTTCTCATTTGCTTATATTTTATTATAGTGTATACTATGACCAATTTGAACAGTGATCATCATCATGATGAGACATTGTTTCTACGCATTAGAATTATTATTTTTTTGTCTCCTTTTGTTTCTTTCCCCATGCTCCAAACTGAATAAAGTCTTAGTTTGGGTGGCATGAGGACTGTCTCTTTAACTAACTCACCTCACTTAAGCATCCTCACTTTTATTTCTGAGAACTACTGAAATAACCAGTGGTACCCTCCAGGTGGAGGAAGCATAAAAGAAACCCAATGATGATGCTGTCACGTATATGACCAGGACGGAGAATCAAGATATACCGCCTATCAACCTGTCTACGTGAATGAGGGGTTTCTAAGACGGATACTATCCCTGAACCCTGGTAGCAGGTACAAGTGATCCATTCCCCCTTGATTTTGTATTATGTGATGTAGACATCCCTATCAATAAAGTGCCTTGGGATGGTGGCTTTCCTGTGGAATTTTACAAAACATGCAAACAGATTATGGTGGCCCCATTGCAGAAAGTTTTTAGGGAGGCCAAACGCATAGGCGAGCTACACCCAAAATTTAGTACGGTGATTATCGGCCTTATTTTAAAAATAGAAAATGACCCCATTCAATGTTCGAGTTACCGCCCGATATGACCAATAAATACAGATATGAAAACATCTTAGCCATTAGGTAAAAAAGGTAATCCTGAAATAGATCAATGCTTCACAGGTGGTGATTGTACCGAGCAGATTGTCTAGAAATCACATGCGCCTATTGGCAAATATTGTATGGCAAGTGTAACATTACCATGGTGATAAGAATCAGCTGTCAATAGACATGGAAACGGCATCAGATCAGGTGGAATCAAGGTATTTATTCCATACCCTAAGTAGAGCTGGGATAGGTCCAAACTTTTTTGCGAAAATTAAATAGTTGTACACAGACACCCATGACACACATTGACTGGGAAAGTCACATGCCATAGACCTTATTTTATATTTCATGATAGTAGCAACTTGATCAAATGTTTTTATTTGGCTTTTATTGCGGGGAACGTGATTAATTGGTTGTGTTGATATTAGATCAAATAGAACTTCACATTCTAATGACTTATATGATCTTGTTTGTTTCCTATAATATTCTGTTAACATAGCAGACCCATATTTAACGTTTTTGTTGACAGGTTTAATGTTGAGTGAGTCCACTGTTGCTTAATTGTTATCATTATCTGTCTGTGGAAATTGTTGTTCGCACATGTTCTTCACATATGTCTTATATTATGTGATGTATAGGAGATCAAGGATGAGGGAGGTAGAAGACGCGATGAACCATTCAGCTTCCTAATAGTCATACAAAATCAAGGGGGAATGGATCACTTGTACCTGCTACCAGGGTTCAGGGATAGTATCCGTCTTAGAAAACCCTCATTTACGTAGACAGGTCGATAGGCGGTATATCTTGATTCTCCGCCCCGGTGATATACGTGACAGCATCGTCATTGGGTTTCTTTTATGCTTCCTCCACCTGGAGGGAACCACTGGTTATTTCAGTAGTGATCAGAAATAAAAGTGAGGGTGCTCAAGTGAGGTGAGTTGGTTAAAAAGACAGTCCTCATGCCACCTAAACTAAGACTTTATTCAGTTTGGAGCATGGGGAAAGGGTAAAAACAGTGTTGTGCGTGGTGGGACGAGCTATGAGCCCACTGCACTGATTAGTCCAGGGTGATGTTCAACATGTTTCAGCCCCTTAATTGCCCATGTGGGTCGGGGGGCTTTCATCAGGACCAAGAAAGTGTGAGGGAGATGGATATTGTCCAAATCCTGGTTTTAGTTCTGAGAAAGCTTCTCTGAACGGAGGTCGATAGTACCTATAATATAATGTAAAAGAAACAAACGGCGACAAAAAAAGAATAATTCTAATGCGTAAAAACAATGTCTCATGATGATCACTGTTCAAATTGGCCATAGTATACACTATAATAAAATATAAGCAAATGAGAAAATGGCAATTCTTTAGTACCTTTTAGGTTTCTGCATATCGAACAGCTTCAGATACCTTTGAGGTGAGCATGTCGATATTTGAAAAAGTGAGTATATAGTTTGTGGTTGCTTGCTAAGACAAATCATGTTAGTGGGACCCACCTTGGATATCGCCTGCGATTGTGTTGTGAGTAGCATTATGAACGTCCCATTAAACTTGCCACCTGTGCGTTTATATGCGTCTTTCAGGCGTGGGGTTTGTGCGCCAAGCGGGTAGCTTCTAACAAATCAGGGTTGGAGCATAGGCGCAAGTTAGGCATGTAGTTAGTAATCTGGCAACATAATTTGATGGCGCTGTAGCTTAAGATGCTGGGGTAGTGGAGGGTTAATATTGAGGCTTCTTATGGGTACGAGTTAAAGTATAAACTAAGACCCGTATGCATACAGTGTCTAGATGCATATTCGTGAGGTGATGTGTATTTAATAATCATGCAGATTAAGTGACCCCGCTGTAACTTAAAAAGAACTTTGTAAATTTTTATTTATTTATTTATTTTATTTATGGCATTTATAAAGCGCTCTGTAACCCTACGGGCATCCTGGCGCTGTGTACATGTAGCTGAAAGCGCTGTGCATCAGGGGCAGGAGGGATATCTTATGATTCTGGGTGGTTAAATTTTAGGGAAAAGCCATGTTTTCATCTGTTTTCCTGATGTTAATAGGTAGTCTGTTCCACAGATGTGCTCCCGCTATGCTGAAGGCTCTGCCACCGCAGGTAGCTTTCCTGATCCTTGGGATGCCGATAAGATTAGAAGAGGAGGACCGAAGGGACCGAGTGGGTTCGTACCATTTAAATTTGTTTTGAAGTGGTCGGGGGCCCATCCCATGTACAGCCTTAAAGACAGTGCATAGGGATTTAAAAAGGATCCTCTGGTGTACAGGTAGGCAGTGAAGATCTGCCAGGGCGAGAGTGGTGGAAGATCTTCGCCCTCGGGAGAGTGTCAATTTTGCCGCAGCCGCCTGAATACTCTGAAGTCTGGAATTCAAGTAGGCAGGGGATTCCAGTAACAGGGAATTACAGTAATCCAGGCGGCTGAGGATGGTACTCCTCACTATGGTGGCTCTAACCTGTGTTGGTAGAAGGGGCAGCAGCTTACGAAGTCCTCGTATTAAAGCAAAGCAGCTACCAACCTGCTTGTTGACATTGGTCTCGAGACTCAAACTGTCATTGAAGCTAACTCCGAGGTTCCTCACTGATTTTACTGGAGTTAATGACTCACCTGGCTCCAGCGGCCAAAAGCCCGTGGGTAGACTTCTAGTGATTCTACCTACTTTGCAATGCATTATTTCGGTTTTGTCACTATTGAATTGTAGAGAATTCTGATTTAGCCAGGAAGTCATTTCCCACATACAGGTGTGAAAGGTCTCAAGTGAGTCTGCATGGGCACCATCAAGAGAAATCATCAGCTGCGTGTAATCCGCGTAGTTGACCACGCTAATGCCGTGAGCCTTGATGATGCCCATCAGGGGTTGCATGTATACATTAAAAAGTATCGGACTGATTGCAGACCCCTGTGGGACCCCATATGGGACTGGAACAGACTCTGACTGGTACGGAGGAATTGCTACTGCCTGCCATCTGTCCGTCAAGTAGGAGTGAAACCAGTCAAGCGCAACTCCCCCGACTCCAATGCTCTTCAATCTTGTCAGCAGAATAGCGTGACTTACCGTATCGAAAGCGGCGGACAGGTCGAGCAAGATTAAAATTGCTGATTCTCCCCTGTCCGCCCTCATTCGTAGGTCGTCCAGAACCGTCAGCAGTGCTGACTCGGTTCCATGAGCTGGTCTGAAGCCGAATTGCTCTTCCTCTAGGATGTTGTTAGTTTCCAGGAAGAGGGCCAGTCCTCTGCTGACCAGCCGTTCCATGATCTTAATTGGGTATGGTAGGAGCGATATGGGTCGATAGTTTTTATGGCAGTTCGGATCGAGATTTGATTTTTTCAGCAGGGGGGTGATGACTGCCAATTTCCAGTCCTTTGGTACAGTACCTGTGTTGAAAGACTGCATACACAGCTGTCGAAGTACTGGAAAGAATTCATTCCCAAATTCCTTTACTATTTTGTGGGAAGAGGGTCTAACGGGGATCCTGATGTTATATTGAGGGCTATCTTCGAAAATTCTTGTTCTGTCGGGGTCTCAAAAATCTCCAAGGTGGCCCTTAGGGTGGGGCATCTTACATTACCTCCACTCTTCTCCCTATTCCCGGTGTTACTGTTACCCTGCACCAGAGGAATGGAGACATCCTTCATACCCTCGATTTTTTTTTAAATTTTCTCCTGAAAGAAGGAGGCTAAACCATCGCATAGTTCTTGTGAGGGCTTAATTTGACTATTAGCACATTCCGGATGGGACAGCTCTTTGACTATCCTGAAGGTATCACGAGATTTGTTAGAGCTATTAAGTATTAAGTCTGCAAAATAGTTTGCTTTAGCTATGGTGATCTCTTTCTTCTAATACCCAATTGTCTGTCTCCAGGTCAGTTTCTCCTGCTCTAGATAATTTATTCTCCAAAGCCTCTCTGCCTTTTTACAAGCAATTTTCAGTTCTTTCAATTTATCCGTGTACCAGGGCACAGAGGGTTTTCCTCTTTTCCTAATAACTTTCAGTGGTACAATGTCATTAAGTTTCCTGGTCACCTCATTACATAGTAGATTGTAATTGGTGTTGATATCGTTCTCTAAACCAAACGACATCCCAACTTGACGGAAGTCTAACTTCCCTTCCTCTTTCCTTTTTAACAGACCCTTCCAGTCACGACTGATGAAGGTCCGAGTCTGTGTGTTTGTTGGCCCTGTATTGATCAGAGTATGGATGTTAAATAGTAGAAGATGGTGGTCTGACCAATCTACTGGTAGAATTATTCCCATAGTAATGAGATCCTCTGCAGCGAATATTAAATCCAGTATATTCCCTTGCTAGTGTGTGGGGGTGGTTATCCATTGTTTCAGACCTAAGTTGTTACAAGATTGTGTAATATTGTATAAGGCCGTGTGTAGTTGGTCGTTATCCCACAAGTTGAAGTCTCCCAGTACCAGTAGCTTGCTGTGTGAGATTGACATGTTATTAATAACAGTGATCAGTTCCTGCTGTTGCAATGCATTAAAGTGCCCCGGTGTCCTATAGCAGATTAGGACCGTAATACAATGGCCTGAATCGTGTCTGATCGATATCCCGAGGATCTCGGCACATGAGACCGTGTCAATACACAATGTTGCGATATTTAGCTCTTCCCTGAAAATAATTCCTATTCCTCCACCTCGTCCCATATGTCTGGGTTTGTGAGCAATCTTATACCCTACCGGGCATGCCGGCCCCAACTCTAAATCCATTCCCACCGTCGTCCATGTCTCGGTTAAAAATAAGATATCCAGGCTGTTGGATTCGATCAAAAGCTGTATTTCAATAGCATGTTTCGGAAGGGATCTGACATTTAATAATCCACAAATTAATTCTCCCTTAGTGGAGTGCTTATTTTCCACATGCTTTACGGGGAAAAGCCTGATACCTGAGATCTGATCCGGATTAGATAGTGATTCCAATGGGAGGGGCTTGATATGTGGCAGATGCCCTAAGCAGTTGGGGCAAGGGTTCTTATCCTCAGAAACTAAGTTAGGGGCTAGGCGTGGGCAGTTGGCTCTGCCAAGCAGTGGATCCAGCAGCATCAGTGTTTCTCTACTATATCTATGGGCTCCAGGGTCCAAAGACGGTCGTACAAGGGGGGTTGCCCTGAGCCCGGTCTCGGCGCGGACAAGCTCAGACGAGCTTGCCTTGAGTGCCTTCGGCGCGCAATCGTCGCGCCCGCTGCGCTCGTCCGCTGCGCTTCTGGCAGAGACACATCCTTAAAGGATGTGGGGGAGTGGGCACGGGGTGTGGCTGGTGACAGTGGGCGTGCCTAGCAATCCGGCCAATGACGTGCGGTCTATGAGGAACCACCCGCCCGCGTCAGCGTTCTGCCCGCTGTGCGAGGAGATGGTGCCTGTCTCCTTTTAAAATAAAATAGAAACGCTAGTAATTGCACAATATATGCAGCTTTAAAAAACTCACAGAGTCCCTGCTCCCGGCTGTGCCTCAGGAGTAACAGCTAAGACGCTAAGGCGTCAGTATTGCGGAATGTTTGAAAGGCAATCATGTGGCGGTTGAGAAAATCAATGGGTGCGTACCTCGGAGAGTCCTATTACGGGCTCCTTTGGGAGTTTGTTGAGGGTGCAATAAACTGCTGTAAGATTAAGAGAGGGGATACAATTCAATATAAGTACATAGTACGATACGTTACGTGTGCTCCTCAGGCGATGCAGTCTCTATGCTCTTCGCACCAAGTTTCACAGCTTTCCACAACTTGTGCTGATGCTGCCTTCCGGGTCCCAGGTTTCACTACGGGCAAGGCTCGAATGCCATTAAATGACTGAAGAAAATGAAGAAAGACTTGGGGACGTTGTGGTAAAATGCATACCTCGTTTTTACAACAAAAAAAAAATGGGAAGCTGTGGTGTGATACCCAATCTTTTAAAAAAATATTAAAAAAGATACAAGGGTTCAAGGAGTTAAAAAGAGGTGAGGGGGTTGGGAATTAAGTCATTGATTGGTTGTAACACTTATTGGCAATGATTTTTTCATGTTATCTCTATGCAAAGTTATAGATGATCATCTGATGCTGAGCCAGGGAATATTATCATTCAAACCTATGAGATTCGTTTTTAGGCGGTGCACCCATCTTTGTTCCTTTTCAAATAGTATTTTCTCTGCGTTTTGGGTGATCCCCTTTAAGGCTTCAATGATGATCCAGTGAAGGTCATCAACAGTATGTTGTTCTTCAATCTAGTGGGTGCTCATTTTCATGGTGCCTCTCCTACAGTTCACGTTGCTCCTATGTTCACAAATTCTTTGCTTTACTTTGTGACAAGTCATGCCAATGTACCTGAGGTTGCAAGGACATGTAATCATATAGATTACATGTGTCGTGTTGCAATTAGTGTGTTGCCTCATGGTCCATTTTAAATCGGATTTTAGGTCGATCGACTTTGTGATGGTGGTTAGTTTACAAACTGAGCAGTGTCCACAAGGGTAATGGCCAATAACTGGCTGCATGTCCCATAGAGTGTTTTTCATTCCACTTACTCTTGTTTCTCGAGGTCGTGTATGGACAAGGATGCCCTTATAACTCCTTGTTCTCTTGTTGGCAAATCTCGGTTTTGGCCAGTCTAGTGAGCCTGAAGTTAGTATTTGCCAATTCTTATTTATGATCTTTTTAACTGCGTTACTCACTATGCTGTACGTAGTGAAACAGGTCACGAGATTAGGTGTAGACGCCTTGGGTGTTGATTCTAACAGACTCTCTCGTGGTTGGTTTCTAGCTCTCTTCTGGCATTTCTTCACTGTCTTGTTTGGGTAATCTCGTCTTGATGGTTTGGAACAGAGGTCTTTTGCTTGTGTCTTATACTCTGTCAGTTCACTGCAGTTTCTTTTAAGGCGGAGGAACTGACTGTATGGTAGGTTTTCTCTGAACGGGCGTGGGTGGAAGCTGTTGTAGGAAAGTAGACTGTTTTTTGCAGTAGGTTTGAAGAAGGTCTTGGTTTTGATTGTGTTATTCTCCACGTATATGGTTAAATCCAGAAAATCTAGTTGGTTTTTTTTTTTTGCAGTGTAGGTGAATTTTAAACATTCATCCACTTGTAAGTACTAAAGAATTGCCATTTTCTCATTTGCTTATATTTTATTATAGTGTATACTATGACCAATTTGAACAGTGATCATCATCATGATGAGACATTGTTTCTACGCATTAGAATTATTATTTTTTTGTCTCCTTTTGTTTCTTTCCCCATGCTCCAAACTGAATAAAGTCTTAGTTTAGGTGGCATGAGGACTGTCTCTTTAACTAACTCACCTCACTTAAGCATCCTCACTTTTATTTCTGAGAACTACTGAAATAACCAGTGGTACCCTCCAGGTGGCGGAAGCATAAAAGAAACCCAATGATGATGCTGTCACGTATATGACCAGGACGGAGAATCAAGATATACCGCCTATCAACCTGTCTACGTGAATGAGGGGTTTCTAAGACGGATACTATCCCTGAACCCTGGTAGCA
The DNA here is from genome assembly GCF_964204655.1 of Triturus cristatus. Lineage (NCBI taxonomy): Eukaryota > Metazoa > Chordata > Amphibia > Caudata > Salamandridae > Triturus > Triturus cristatus. The sequence continues at coordinate 312,292,459 of NC_140587.1, read as the reverse complement.
GGTACAAGTGATCCATTCCCCCTTGATTTTGTATTATGTGATGTAGACATCCCTATCAATAAAGTGCCTTGGGATGGTGGCTTTCCTGTGGAATTTTACAAAACATGCAAACAGATTATGGTGGCCCCATTGCAGAAAGTTTTTAGGGAGGCCAAACGCATAGGCGAGCTACACCCAAAATTTAGTACGGTGATTATCGGCCTTATTTTAAAAATAGAAAATGACCCCATTCAATGTTCGAGTTACCGCCCGATATGACCAATAAATACAGATATGAAAACATCTTAGCCATTAGGTAAAAAAGGTAATCCTGAAATAGATCAATGCTTCACAGGTGGTGATTGTACCGAGCAGATTGTCTAGAAATCACATGCGCCTATTGGCAAATATTGTATGGCAAGTGTAACATTACCATGGTGATAAGAATCAGCTGTCAATAGACATGGAAACGGCATCAGATCAGGTGGAATCAAGGTATTTATTCCATACCCTAAGTAGAGCTGGGATAGGTCCAAACTTTTTTGCGAAAATTAAATAGTTGTACACAGACACCCATGACACACATTGACTGGGAAAGTCACATGCCATAGACCTTTCCTATACACAGTAGGACGAAACAGGGATGCCCACTATCCCTCCCTCATGTGTTGGCCGTGGAGCCCCAGAACATCCAAATCTGTGGCATTGAGATGTCAGTGGGGTGCAATAAAATCATGCCTTATGCTGACTATACCCTGTGGACCCTTACTGGCCCAAACATTCGATGCAGAACCTAATCTCCCTGACTGATGCCTTCTCTGGCTATACAATTACCTGGAATAAGAGTGAGGTACTTCTGTTAACCAACTGAAAGACTTGACCTGCCGGTGGCGGCTTTGGCTTTACCTGGAAGACCCCCAGGGTGAAATACCTGGGCATCTTAATCAACAAAGGACTTGAGTAAATGGTTGCAGACAATTTCCAGCCATTGATGACAAACATGGAATGTGATTTTCTTTCGTGGTCCGCTATGCAAGTTTTATTTTGAGGCGGGGCACAGATAGTGAATATGATGGTGGTGCCCTGGTTTAATTATGTGCTGGCAATGCTACCACATCGGTCTCAAAGAGCATGCTCTACACCTTCAATAAATGCATTAAAAGGTTTTTGGGGGCTGGCAGAAAGCCCAGATTAAAACCTTCAAGATTACACACAGACACTAAAGCAGAAGGGCTGAGCCTGCCAGACATGTATTTTTGCTACACTGTGCATCATTTATTGCAGCTGATCTACTTTTTGGTTGATAATGACAAGCTGTGGGCTTGGGTGCCTTTTGGATGCAATGCAGTAAAGTCGCCATCTGGTCTGGGAATACTCTATGATACCAGTACATTAACATCTATTTCCTGCTCACCTACCCTAAAAGCGATGTGGGCTAACAATGAAAGATTTCCATAAATTAATGAGTTTGGACAGCTGTGTCCACAAAGCTACATCAATTGGGTCCAAAGAGGATATAAAAATAGGTTGCAGAATGGTCAGGTGGTCCCAGTGGGTGTAGAGGGGGATTCGGACTATTGATGACCTCCTTGACAAGGACGCCTTTCTGTCCTGAAGATGATCCTAAATTGACAGGATCGAAACACCGTCGACCACTATCCACCAGCTCAAACGCCTTAGGCGCATGCCAACCTGGTTCATTGAAATGATGAAATGTACCAATTATACCATTGAGTAATTTGTTATGTGAACCTTTTAATTGTACATATTGCTTATCCTTCTGCGCCGTCTGCTGTGGTTTGTTCACGTTGTCACTTGCGCCGTTGTTTCACAAGCACGAGCACTTTGTACACCTTCCACACTAGGGTTGCCTGAGTATTCATACCCTGTTGTGCTCTTACCACCACTGTTTAAATTCATTTGATTTCCTAAAATATATGACGCCTATGGGCGCTTTGAAAGAACAACCCTTAGCCTCTTCTCCTTTTTTTGCTTGCTGTAATGTCTTGTACATACCAGTTTAAATAATTCCAATATATCCCACTGAGATATTGTCGCATTTACACAGTATTCACCCAAATCTCAGTTGGGTCTATGGGTATTACTCCTGTGATTGTTCTACTTTCTGTCCTTTGAGGCACTCAGAATGGATTTTGCATTACCGCAGTAGGAATATTGGAAGTCTTGGCATTGTTTGAGGGGCAGACAGTGCTGAGACTCTATCCTCCTTCCCCAGTCGCCTCTTTTGAAGCATGTGAAGACATGGAAACTTCTAAGGGCACCATTTCCAATTTGTACCAGATTCTCCTAGATAAATTGTACTCAGACGGTACATGACTAAGCTTGAAACATGCTGGCAGATGTGGTTGGATCTTGACTACTCAAAATGTGGATTGAAGTGATCTCATGACCGTACTCTATGGAAAGCCAGTTTGAAGTACTCCTACTTTAAGGTTTTAAATAACTGGTTGTGGTTCCCATGCAAGGGAGGGATGTGACCTACATTGTATGCTTTTGTCTTGTACACACATGGGCCCCTACTAGCATGAACTATGGCACACATTACATGACCCAAGCCTCATTCACTATATGGACTCAGCTAAAACTTGCCACTTTGCATCATTTTTCGGATATAGACAACACCATCTCTCATTGGTGGAGATGGATGCCCTTTCTGGTAGCAAAGATATGTACACTGTGACACAGGTGATTTCCAATGACATGGACGGTCCAATGATGTCTGACAGAACTCTATGAAAGATGTATATACCATGTCCAAGAAGAAATGCTTTTCTTCAACAACATCTGGGGCCCCTTTATGCAACTCTGGGATCCTTAGTGTATGGACTGAATGTATTGCTTCTCTCCCCACTTTCCCTCCTCCTTCTAGGCATGGATATAGGTGATGGGTATCAAACAGAAAAGGCAGGAAAGGCATAATACATGGGATTGGGAAACCATTGACACACATGCAGAACTACTATCACATTTGACTAAGAGGGAGAACATGGGAGAAGTGTTATGTGCATATATATTAGAACTGGGAAATTTGTATATGCTTTACCTTTACCTTTATACAGAGGAGGGAGTGCGAAGGGATGTTCATGGTGATGGGAGAGATGAGTACTGTGATGATGTTTATAGATCCTAGTACTGCGTATCCGTGCACTCTGTTTTTGTCACCATAGAAATAACATCGATTGGGTGGCTTATACTGTCACATACAATGTTCGGGGCTACAGTGGGTGCCATGATTGTTCATTATGCTTATATCCTTTTTCTTTTTACTTCCTTTTCTTATACTTTTCATGAAACGTATGTGTGATCCCTTCCTACACCTGTATGGGTTGCCATGGACTGTACAGCGATATTGATTGTAACAATCTGCAAAACCAATATAAAAATATTTTTTTAAAAAGAACATGCAACAGCAGAGACCAGTAATTTAAAAAAGGTGTATGAAGCCATTAGAGATCTGTCAAAAGAATTTTGTCGGAAGGCACTGTGGAGAATTAAAGAATATAATAATGTCTCTTGTTCAGCTGGTAAATCTGCTGCACTGAGATAGGGCATTGGTACATGCTTGTCTGTTTATGACTTTGCCATACCTCCATCTCATTCCATATATAATACCCAATCAGATAACTACATCTAGAGACGTGCTTATTTCTCCTTTCCTAAACAGCCTATGCCCATGCTTTCTACCTCTTGCGCTAGCGAATCCCCCCATAATAGTTGCTTTCTACGGTAATCTAGGCATTCATTTTCCCAAGTGTCCCTTCCATCAGTAAGCAGATTTAAATGATTGTGTGAAGATCTATGTTGTGCCAGCAAAGTCCAGAGTGTCTGGGAACTCTGTTGTCCAGGATTGTAGATCTGAGACATCCATATGTTTCTGAACTCCCATAAACAGACAGAGGTGAATATATGAACTCACTCCTCACTTTTCTATGATTTAGCAGTTAAGTCAGTGGGTTGCAATCACCCGCTTTGTGTCATTGACGCTTCAAGAAGAGGTATCTTACGTTGCTTGCTTTGCTGGCTCTTGCCTCAGTGGTCATGGCGGTGGTATGGTTGTGGGTTCATCACAACACTTTGCGGCATGACTTCTTCATACTGTAAGTTCATTTGGTTCTAGCAAACCTCTTTATGCAGGCAAATTAGATACTGCTGGAGCAGTTCAATGGCAATTAAGTATCTCTCATGGTGATGTATTGTCTGTGGTTATGGGCCTGGTTGTTTTCCCAACATCAATTGTACGGACGTCCAGACATTGTTCTGAAAGAAGTTCAAAAGGTCTCAAGTGTTTGTCAGTCCCATCATCAAAATGAAAGCTGTAAGTCCCTATAGACAAAGTTTCAGCACCCTTTGGGAGGATAGGGGGACAATACCCCATATGAGAAGCACAAAGTAAAAACAACCCTCAGCAAGGATCTTACCACAAAAACAGAGTGGTCCAGCAAAATCAGAGTGAGGGCAACAGGGAGTGCCAGCAAGTAGAGAGCTAACATGATTTGTTTAGAGAAAACGATGAAGGCCAAAAGAAACATAATGCATTACCAATGCGGGAAAGCTCCTTTCAAAATAACCAGGGACGAGCTAAGGAACAGGGTAAACATATATTTGGGCAGATGTGGAACAGGGAGCTTGTCTCAAATACTGGACATCAACAGGCGCACATGCAGACATATTTAGGTTTGGAAACCATATTGACCAGTTGTATTCCAGATTTTTGACATTCCGATGACCAAACACTTTATTTGACCGTGCTTATCACCTATTCTCCAAACTGTCTAATGTCAATTTCCTAATACAATTATCTTCTTTCATAATGAACAGAATAGTATATAGTCTACGATTATATATCTATTTTAAATATAACACATGTCCATGTCATAGATGCCTTTATCTTGCTAAAGGCCAGATGGGTGTTCATAGGCATGTAATTATATTCTTTCACATTGTACATTGCTTAGAAAGTTTTGCTTATGAAAGTGTGTCAGATCTCAGCCTTATGCTACCCTGCCAATTATTGTCCTGTTAAGTAGAACCAATGAAGACTTTTGTGTATTCTTCACATATCTAGACTGAATGCTCAAACTTATTTACGTTTTTATTTTATATTAATTTTTATTTAACAATGTTTGAATTTTGTTTCAAATGGTGTCAGGATGGTATTGTAAATACATCAAAAAGTTGATCCTACTTACTGTTTTGAGACATGGCCCTGTTATGTGACTCAAGACATCTGGAGAAGCACAACCAAAATACCCTGTCTTGAATTGCCATTTAGTCCACATCCTTTCAATTCAATGGCTACATGCATGTACAGGCACTCTGTGGACTGCTTCTGGATAGAAAAACCTTGTTGCATGATTTCTGTCCCAAATGCTCTTGCCAAAGACTAATGGAAGATGTTGCCATAAAGTGTCTTTTTCAGAATGAGACAAATACTCTGCTCCTACTACTCTGGCTTCAACTTGGTCTCTTTATTTTGTGTGAAATAGGTCCACAACAGTAATAAATGTGCAAAATACAATTATTTTTGTGCAAAATAAAATTATAGCAGAAGAGAAAACAAATTTAATTTCTCATTTTCAAATGGCATGGGCCAGTTATTATGATTGGGGGTACGTATGGTGAGGGACCATCCTGTTCCTGAGTAAATCTAGGACACTAATCGTTAAAAATGGTTTCACAGGACCAATGGATCATCAATTGATGGTCCGCCCTCAACGTTCCAGCTAGTACAATGGACTACGCCGTTCAGCTAACCGTTCGTCAACTACAGTCAAAACTTTCCCTACAGCATAGCACAATATTATATAATTGCATTTTAAAATTCTATCATTGGGTCATAGGTATGATGATCTTGTTAAATTCTAAAAATGAGTAGCAGCAAACTTCTACTTTTATCAAAGCATGTGCAAAGTTCAATTATTTGTGGAAAGGACAATTGAGCGTTTTGGCTGAAGGGACACATGCCACTCACCGCCCCAACCGGTAAACCCAACTTCCACTTTATAAAGGCTGGGACCTGCCCCTGCCTGACCTTCAGGGCCACCTTCATAATATTACCACTTTTTATGTCCTGCAGGTAAGGCTGGGCATGCCCATCATAGTATGATCCATTAAGTAATGCAGATTATCTCTATTGCGCACGTCCTCAATGTCAGCCTTCCTGGAGCACTCATTTACTAAGTTTTTTATTATTTTTTCTCCTGGACTACTAGAGATATATTTTGAAATTCGTACCCCACTGGAATATCCAGAGAGGCCTTGATATCTAGGAGAGTAACAGCCCATTGGCCAACATACTTTTCCTTCAGGTAAGGTTTTATTATTTGCTTTAGGGAGCCCTCCACCTTATGGAGAGAAAACCAATAGTTAAGGATCCGCTATTCATATTTCAATAATATGTTAGTGAGGCACAGTTCTAATATCAGGGTACTGATTATAAATTCTCTGGGCAAGCTTAGCCATTTTTTGGGGGTTTTCATTTCAATAGTCTGCAACTGCTTAAGCCATTTTTATGGCATGGCCTCACAACGATGCAATAATAGATTTGCAATTTTAGCATTATAGGTCTCTCTTAGAACCTCAACAAACTTGTGACCCAGAGAAAGGTCCAACCTATGTAATGCACCTACAATAGCCTTGGAATGGTCTTCCTGAAGATCTATATGGGATTTAAAATGTAGATTATATTTAAAAAGAAGGCCTAAATATCTGAATTCATTTACCCCCTACTCTATGTCCCGGTAGGTGTCAGCTTAAGTTTCTGGTCCTTTAGTACATTTCAACCTATTAGTAACACTTGCCCTCCTGTGGGTAGATGGTGTCATGATTCAAAGTATGGGAAAAGGTGTAAGTTTTCTATAGCTATTGACTTAACAGATTATCAGAAAGTCATTGCCCTTTCAAAAGGTATTTTGGAACAAGGACACCCGTGAACTTCTAGAACTTTCCATGATTTCTGTGTGACTGCCGAGGCTTCTGCTCAAAGACTTGACACTGCTTGATATATCCACATTCCGTGAGGACAGTGACAAGGAAGAAGAATTACTTACTTACTTAGGCCTACTACCCCTCCTGATATACAGGCCATCAACCTGGACTCTCCAGTCCTCTCTGTCCTGTAATTTGCTTTTAATCAGACTCAAAGTGTAACCCATCTAGTTGCAGTCAGCCTCAAGGCCTTCCTCTTTCCTTTTTCTCTTGAGGGTTCCAGATCACAGCTTGCTTGGTGGTGTTTGATGCCGGCTTGCGGAGAGTGTGACCTATCTAGCCCGGGGTAACGAGCTGTGTCTAAGGTGTCCACTCGATCTCATTTCTTCTCTTTGCTGTGGAAGTCTTCATGAGCTATTCTATGACCAGCAGGAAGAGAAAAGTCGAGAGCAAACAGCCCTGGTGGAATCCAGTCCTCACTTGTAATGTTTCCGTGAGTGGTCCTCCATGGACTGTCTTTCAGGTCCTTCCCTCGTTAGAGTCCCTGATGATTCTTACAAGTATATCTAGCACACTGTATTGGAGGATGAGTTTCCAAAGAGTCTCTCTATCTACCCTTTCAAATGCCTTCTCATAAACGATGAAGTTGACATAGAAGGGAAGTTCCATTCCATCAATCGCTCAATGATGATGTTCAGTGCTGTGGTCTGGTCATGTAGGATCTATATTTGCGGAAACCAGCTTGCTGGTCTCTCAACTAAGTGTCAACATGTTCCTTAATTCGGTTCAGAATGACTCTGTTGAGCACTTTGCCTGAGCTTGATAGAAGAGCTATCTCTCTGTAGTTTGCACAGTTACTCAGGTCACCTTTCTTGCAGATCTCGATGAGATATCTCTACTTCCAGTCTGATGGCACCTTTTCCTCTTTCCTGATCCTTCCAACATGAGTTAGAGCACGCCTACTGATGTTTTAATGTCTGCTTTCAGTGCCTTTGCAATAATGTTGTCAAGTCCTGCCGCATTCCCATTTCTCAGATGTTTGATGACTTTCCATATTTTGTCTGTGGTTTGTCTTCTGCAGTCGATTGGCAAGTCCTTGTCAGCTGGTTGTATGTCTGATGGAGACTGCGGCACGGACTGGTTCAGCACACATTTTTGTTGTTGGCCATCATTACTCCTGATTGTCCTGATTGGCTTCCCAACTTTGTCTTCAACAGGTTTTTCTGGCTTGCTGGATTTGCCGGAGAGTTTCATCGATATATTCTGCTGGGTTCTTTCAAGTTTCCACGGCTTGCTACTTTCTGGGCTTCTGTGGCAAGACCACTGATAAATCTTCACTTGTCTGCTCCTAAGCTTCTATTTGCTTCTTTGTTGATTTGGTGTATTCACCTTGAGCTCTCACTTTTTCTGCTATTGTTCGACTGGTGTTCACTGCAGCTTTCTTTTCCTTTCTCTCTTGGATTTTGCGGAGAGTCTCAGCAGAGATCCATTCTTTATGCTGATATATATTGGGACCCAGTACCTCCTGACAGGTTGATGTCACTTTTTCTTTGATCTTCTCTTGCTGACTTTCTACAGGGTCTCTGTCATCTTCTTGTTCTTGTACGACTTGAAGATTGTTACTGAGGGTGACTGAATATTCACTCCATTTCTGTGCATCTTAGAAGAGGGTGGTGATTTATTGCTCGTGCTGGTTTGTAGGTTTCATCAATGCTTTCACCAGCTTTAGCTTTAGCCTGGCCATGACAAGATGATGGCATGATGCCACGTCCTCTCCTCTCATCACTCTCACATCTTGCTGGAACCTCCAGACCTTCTTGGCAATGCAGACATGATTGAGCTGATTTTAATCAGTAGAATCAAAGATATTGAATTTTAAAGTTGTTAGCAAAAATACTGACAAGAAGCAGAAAGAAGCAACCTTGGTCATCTGGTCGCAATGGACCAGGACAAAGTTAAAAGTTAAGGTCAACCCCAATGGAGTGCTGGCTGGTCACAAGACCAAGTTCGGCCTGCCCAGAATTATACCTTATGTCTTGATGTGAGGTCTTCATGGTGTTATTTAATGAGGCTTCGCGTCGCTCGGTATCAAATATAGTGATTGAAGTTGTATGGCTTTGTGGGTCTCTGCGTCGCTGCACACTGGATCTGATGGAACCTTCAGTTAGGGAGGGAGGAGTGCTCTCTGATGCCAACAAAGTCTCCACGAACTGAGGGGCAACTCTTGAGAATCAGGAGTCTGTCTAGCAGAGGCCACCAGAAGGGCTCAGGCAGGTCTAGTTGGTACTGGTCAGCTAGGCAGTTGCATGGGAGGCCACTGGAAGCTAGTTGTGTCCCTGTGGATCAAACACGAGGTCAGCCAACTGACCATTGGAGTGTCTCAGAGTAGCCTAGAATCAAGGTAAGCAGGTCAAATCTTCCTTTGTCAGACAGCAAGGCAGTCCTTCAAGGAGCAGGACAGTCGTACTTGCAACTTGTTTTCTCCCTGTAGCTCAAACAAGAGGTCAGCCAAATGACCATTGGAGTGTCTCTGAGTGGCCTGGAATAAAGGCAAGCAGGTCAAATCTTCCTTTTCCAGACAACAAGGCAGTCCTTGAAGGAGCAGGGAAGCCCTTCATGTAGCAGGGCAGTCCTTCTTCTAAATCTTCCACAGGTCCAGGAATGTTCTAATGATTGCTTCTGTGGGTCCTGTTTTTATACCTGGTACCAGCCTTTGAGTGGGGAAATTTACTGGCATACCCCCAAACTCATTGTTGTCAGTTCCTCCCCTGGGTTTGGCTTCAAACTGTCTAGGATGACAAAAGGTGGGGCAAGCCTGGTGTCAGGTTGCTTTGTGAGTGCTATGGGTAAAGTCCTTTGAAAGGTTCTTATGGCAGGGTACAGCTCCTCTCCAGTCATCCTGCAAGGATGGCACTGCCCAGCTACATGCAGGTCCTCTCCAGGCACAATAAACATCCTTGATGAGCGAACCATTAGCAGGCTCAGCAGTTAGAATACCCTTCAAAAGGTCCCAGAGTTTTTCGGAAGGAAAATACCAACTTTCTAAAAGTGGCATTTTCAATATTGTCATCTAGAATCCGACTTTACCATTAAAGAGAATTTTAAACTACAATTTATTTGAGTGTAAACATAATTTCTCTATCTGCTCCCAGTCTGATGTTAGCACTTCTTAAATCTAATAAAGTAACCCAGTGTTAGTCTATGGGGGAGATATGTCTTACAACAGTGAAAAACGCCTCTAGGTTTTTTTTTCACTTTCAGGACATGTAAAACTCAACAACACAAGTCCTACCTTCTAAATAGTATGCACCCTGCCTTTTGAGCCTCTAGGGCCTACCTTGGAGGTGGCATACAAGTAGTACAGAGGAATATTGATACCTGGCAAAATGTTTACTTTGGCAGGTCGAAATGAAAGTTTGAAACTTCACTACAGGCTGCAGTGGCAGGCCTAAGACATGTTTTAAAAGGTCAATGTAGTGTGTGGCAAAATGAGTGCTGATGTCAACTATTAGCATTTATTTAAAAGACCTGGGTACATGTAGTGCCATTTACTAGGGGCTTACAAGTAAATTAAATGTGCCAATTAGGTGTAGTCCAAATTTTACCATGTTCGAAAGAGGAGAGCGCAAGCACTTTAGCACTGGTTAAGTCCACAGAGTCCTAGTGCCAACAAAAACCAGTTCAGCAAAACTCAGAGGGTAACAGCAAAAGGTTTGGGGGAATACCCCACCAAGGATATCAAGCTAACTCCTCCCTAACCATCCTGTTCCATAGTCTCTTTTCTACCATTGTAGCTTGGCAATAGAAATCAAAATTTGTGGTTAAAGATCAGGTGTTTGAAATGGGGTATCCGCTGAATTGTTCTGTTAAAATGCCTTTGACTCAAAGTTATAATGTAAAGATTGTGGTGAGGAAAAAGTAGCAGTCAGTGTAATGAATTCTACTCGCAAGTAATGAGAGCAATACAAAACTATTCATTCTATTGCCACTATGCCAAAATATAAAAGATGGATTTCACAATAGCTGACCTAAATGAGCACCAGACATGAAGTTTGAGGCCAGTCCCAAGGAGCATAATTCAATGCTAGATGTTTCATTCATTTGACAAGGAGGCGAAGGAGAGCGTGTTCCCAGTGGAGAGTTCTACTGAGCCTATTTTTCAAATTTCCCTGCATCCGGAAAAGGATAATGAGGAAAGATTGCTGTTGGTCAAATATTCTGTTTGTGCATCGTCTAGTGAGAGTGTAATACGAAATATTGTGTTTTCAATAAAGAGCCCGAAAGAAGTCTGTGGTCAGTTTGTGAGTGTGATTGGCTCAAAAATACATTCATAAGACTTGTGCTGCATCCCAGAAACAATCAAAGAGAATACATTTAATGGTATGACCACCGCATATTCCAATAGTGGTCGCCACATGTTGCATCAACCCAGTGGAGGAATGTATAACCACGGGCCCACTGTGGAATGTGAAGAGGGGCCTGTTAGTCTCACAGTCCTCACAGACATTCATTGGTCTTGAGCTAGATAGGGCCCCATGAATAGTGAGGGGCCCATGAAGGGCACCTCAGGGGTTGCAGGAGCCTGATCACGCCCCTGCGTCAATCACTGCATTTACCGCCACACCCCAATTACACCCTGATATCTAGGGAACCTGCTTGACATTATTCTCCTAGCAAGGCAATACCATCTCTCACTCCCCTTTTCGCATAAGTATATTAAACTGAGGAAATCTACTTTTTTCTGTGCTCATGGCTCTTAACATTCCCTTTGATTGTGTCACTAGGTCAGAGCACTGGCAATGGTTAATTATTGAAAGAACGGAAGCTACTAGAAACCAGCAGATTACATTTTGCCAAGATAGTAGCATTGTCAGGATCTTTCTGGGAAGGATAAAAAATAACTGACTATAGATGTATAATTATAGTATAGGTATGAAAATGTGCGTAGTTTCCCTTTGCAGAATTACGTAAAATTACCCAAAAATTAAACAAAATTCTGCATAATTAGGCGAAATGCATCTCCAGCATATCAGGCTAAAAAATGACACCGGAGCTGCATTTCGCGATCAAAAAGGGGCACGATGCGAAGGTCGCATTGCCAGTGTGAGGCCATTTTTTACTTTTACCTACTGCTGGCCTACTTTCTCCTTGTCTCCTAGGACCATCCACCTCCATGAACCTATCCACCCCACAAACCCATCCACCACCATGAACCCATCACCCCATGAACCAATTACTCTCCATGAACCCATCACCCCATGAACCAATCAATCTCCATGAACCCATCACCCCATGAACCAATCCACCTCCATGAACGCATCACCCTATGAACCAATCCACCTGCATGAACCCATCACCCCATGAATCCATCCACCTCCATGAACACATCACCCCATGAATCCATCCACCTCCATGAACCCATCCAGAACCCATCCACCCCATGAAACCATCCACCTCCATGAACCCATCCACCCCATAAACCCATCCACCTCCATGAACCCATCCACCCCATGAACCCATCCACCTCCATGAACCCATCACCACATGAACGCATCCACCCCATGAACCCATCCACCTCCATGAACCCATCCTCCCCATGAACTCATCCACCTCCATGAACCCATCACTCCTTGAACCCATCCACCCCATGAACCCATCCACCCCATAAACCCATCCACCTCCATGAACCCATCCACCCCATGAACCCATCCACCTCCATGAACCCATCACTCCATGAACCCATCCACCTCCATGAACCCATCCGCCCCATGAACCCAGCCACCTCCATGAACCCATCACCACATGAACCCATCCACCCCATGAACCCATCCACCTCCATGAACCCATCCTCCCCATGAACTCATCCACCTCCATGAACCCATCACTCCTTGAACCCATCCACCCCATGAACCCATCCACCCTATCAACCCATCCACCTCAATGAATCCATCCACTCAATGAACTCATCCACCTCCATGAACCCATCACTCCATGAGCCCATCCACCCCATGAACCCATCCACGCTATGAACCCTTCTACCTCCATGAACCCATCCTCCCCATGAACTCATCCACCTCCATGAACCCATCATTCCTTGAACCCATCCACCCCATGAACCCATCCACCCCATAAACCCATCCACCTCCATGAACCCATCCACCCCATGAACCCATCCACCTCCATGAACCCATCACTCCATGAACCCATCCACCTCCATGAACCCATCCGCCCCATGAACCCAGCCACCTCCATGAACCCATCACCACATGAACCCATCCACCCCATGAACCCATCCACCTCCATGAACCCATCCTCCCCATGAACTCATCCACCTCCATGAACCCATCACTCCTTGAAACCATCCACCCCATGAACCCATCCACCCTATGAACCCATCCACCTCCATGAATCCATCCACTCAATGAACTCATCCACCTCCATAAACCCATCACTCCATGAGCCCATCCACCCCATGAACCCATCCATGCCATGTACCCATCCACCCCATGAACCCATCCACCCCATGAACCCATCCACCTCCATGAACCCATCACTCCATGAACCATCACTCCATGAACCCATCCACCTCCATGAACCCATCCACCCCATGAACCCATCCACCTCCATGAACCCATCATTCCATGAACCCATCCCCCCTTGAACCCATCCACTCCATGAACCCATCCACCTCCATGAACCCATCCACCCCATGAACCCATCCACCTCCATGAACCCACCACTCCATGAACTCATCCACCCCATGAACCCATCCACCTCCATGAACCCATCAACCCCATGAACCCATCCACCTCCATGAACCCATCTACCCCAGAAACCAATCCACCCCATGAACCCACCCACCTCCATGATCCCATCCACCTCCAAGAACCCATCACTCCATGAACCCATCCACACCATTTATCCATTCACCTCAATGAACCCATCCACCCCATGAACCCATCCACCTCAATGAACCCATCCAACCCATGAACCCATCCACCTCCATGAACCCATCACTTCATGAACCAATCCACCTCCATGAACCCATCGAGAACCCATCCACCCCATGAAACCATCCACCTCCATGAACCCATCCACCTCCATGAACCCATCCACCCCATAAACCCATCCACCTCCATGAACCCATCCACCCCATGAACCCATCCACCTCCATGAACCCATCCACCTCCATGAACCCATCCGCCCGTGAACCCAGCCACCTCCATGAACCCATCACCACATGAACCCATCTACCCCATGAACCCATCCACCTCCATGAACCCATCCTCCCCATGAACTCATCCACCTCCATGAACCCATCACTCCTTGAACCCATCCACCCCATGAACCCATCCACCCTATGAACCCATCCACCTCCATGAACCCATCCTCCCCATGAACTCATCCACCTCCATGAACCCATCACTCCTTGAACCCATCCACCCCATGAACCCATCCACCCTATCAACCCATCCACCTCCATGAACCCATCACCACATGAACCCATCCACCCCATGAACCCATCCACCTCCATGAACCCATCCTCCCCATGAACTCATCCACCTCCATGAACCCATCACTCCTTGAACCCATCCACCCCATGAACCCATCCACCCTATCAACCCATCCACCTCAATGAATCCATCCACTCAATGAACTCATCCACCTCCATGAACCCATCACTCCATGAGCCCATCCACCCCATGAACCCATCCACGCTATGAACCCTTCTACCTCCATGAACCCATCCTCCCCATGAACTCATCCACCTCCATGAACCCATCATTCCTTGAACCCATCCACCCCATGAACCCATCCACCCCATAAACCCATCCACCTCCATGAACCCATCCACCCCATGAACCCATCCACCTCCATGAACCCATCACTCCATGAACCCATCCACCTCCATGAACCCATCCGCCCCATGAACTCAGCCACCTCCATGAACCCATCACCACATGAACCCATCCACCCCATGAACCCATCCACCTCCATGAACCCATCCTCCCCATGAACTCATCCACCTCCATGAACCCATCACTCCTTGAAACCATCCACCCCATGAACCCATCCACCCTATGAACCCATCCACCTCCATGAATCCATCCACTCAATGAACTCATCCACCTCCATAAACCCATCACTCCATGAGCCCATCCACCCCATGAACCCATCCACGCCATGTACCCATCCACCCCATGAACCCATCCACCCCATGAACCCATCCACCTCCATGAACCCATCACTCCATGAACCATCACTCCATGAACCCATCCACCTCCATGAACCCATCCACCCCATGAACCCATCCACCTCCATGAACCCATCATTCCATGAACCCATCCCCCCTTGAACCCATCCACTCCATGAACCCATCCACCTCCATGAACCCATCCACCCCATGAACCCATCCACCTCCATGAACCCACCACTCCATGAACTCATCCACCCCATGAACCCATCCACCTCCATGAACCCATCAACCCCATGAACCCATCCACCTCCATGAACCCATCTACCCCAGAAACCAATCCACCCCATGAACCCACCCACCTCCATGATCCCATCCACCTCCAAGAACCCATCACTCCATGAACCCATCCACACCATTTATCCATTCACCTCAATGAACCCATCCACCCCATGAACCCATCCACCTCAATGAACCCATCCAACCCATGAACCCATCCACCTCCATGAACCCATCACTTCATGAACCAATCCACCTCCATGAACCCATCGAGAACCCATCCACCCCATGAAACCATCCACCTCCATGAACCCATCCACCTCCATGAACCCATCCACCCCATAAACCCATCCACCTCCATGAACCCATCCACCCCATGAACCCATCCACCTCCATGAACCCATCCGCCCCATGAACCCAGCCACCTCCATGAACCCATCACCACATGAACCCATCTACCCCATGAACCCATCCACCTCCATGAACCCATCCTCCCCATGAACTCATCCACCTCCATGAACCCATCACTCCTTGAACCCATCCACCCCATGAACCCATCCACCCTATGAACCCATCCACCTCCATGAATCCATCCACTCAATGAACTCATCCACCTCCATGAACCCATCACTCCATGAGCCCACCCACCCCATGAACCCATCCACGCTATGAACCCTTCTACCTCCATAAACCCATCCTCCCCATGAACTCATCCACCTCCATGAACCCATCACTCCTTGAACCCATCCACCCCATGAACCCATCCACCCCATAAACCCATCCACCTCCATGAACCCATCCATCCAATGAACCCATCCACCTGCATGAACCCATCACTCCATGAACCCATCCACCTCCATGAACCCATCCGCTCCATGAACCCAGCCACCTCCATGAACCCATCACCACATGAACCAATCCACCCCATGAACCCATCCACCTCCATGAACCCATCCTCCCCATGAACTCATCCACCTCCATGAACCCATCACTCCTTGAACCCATCCACCTCCATGAATCCATCCACTCAATGAACTCATCCACCTCCATGAACCCATCACTCCACGAGCCCATCCACCCCATGAACCCATCCACGCCATGTACCCATCCACCCCATGAACCCATCCACCCCATGAACCCATCCACCTCCATGAACCCATCACTCCATGAACCATCACTCCATGAACCCATCCACCTCCATGAACCCATCCACCCCATGAACCCATCCACCTCCATGCACCCATCACTCCATGAACCCATCCCCCCTTGAACCCATCCACTCCATGAACCCATCCACCTCCATGAACCCATCCACCCCATGAACCCATCCACCTCCATGAACCCACCACTCCATGAACCCATCTACCCCATGAACCCATCCACCTCCATGAACCCATCAACCCCATGAACCCATCCACCTCCATGAACCCATCTACCCCAGAAACCAATCCACCCCATGAACCCACCCACCTCCATGATCCCATCCACCTCCAAGAACCCATCACTCCATGAACCCATCCACACCATTTATCCATTCACCTCAATGAACCCATCCACCCCATGAACCCATCCACCTCAATGAACCCATCCAACCCACGAACCCATCCACCTCCATGAACCCATCACTTCATGAACCAATCCGCCTCCATGAACCCATCCAGAACCCATCCACCCCATGAAACCATCCACCTCCATGAACCCATCCACCCCATAAACCCATCCACCTCCATGAACCCATCCACCCCATGAACCCATCCACCTCCATGAACCCATCACTCCATGAACTCATCCACCTCCATGAACCCATCCGCCCCATGAACCCAGCCACCTCCATGAACCCATCACCACATGAACCCATCCACCCCATGAACCCATCCACCTCCATGAACCCATCCTCCCCATGAACTCGTCCACCTCCATGAACCCATCACTCCTTGAACCCATCCACCCCATGAACCCATGCACCCTATGAACCCATCCACCTCCATGAATCCATCCACTCAATGAACTCATCCACCTCCATGAACCCATCACTCCATGAGCCCATCCACCCCATGAACCCATCCATGCTATGAACCCTTCTACCTCTATGAACCCATCCACCCCACGAACCCATCCACCTCCATGAACCCATCCACCCCATCCTTGTGCACCGCTCCCCCTTTTTTCAAGTTGATTTTCAATTTTTGTCTCCTTTAGACTGCCTCGACATGTTTATTTTTAATGTGTGGAAACCCTTTCTGTCTATTTTTGTTCCTTTTTTTGTCATCCCCACATATTCAGTGTTATGGCGGAGGAAGGCAGCACTTCCACCATGCCATCAAGGCCCCCCTGGACAACCATATGTTTTATACAATTGAATGTTTGACTATTTCATTTTGCAGGTACACTTTTCAAAGTCATACTTTCGCTATAACTGATTTCACATTCATTAAGTGTTGTTTTTAACTTGTGCAAATGCTGTGGTTGCTTGTGGGATATTACTAAGTAAGTGTCCTCTGTTTTGTTATAGCACCTACCCAGGAAGAGGCCAGACCACCATCCTTTAGATGGGCCAATGATGGGTGAAGAGTCAGCTAGAAGGAGTGGTAGTGGTGGTAAGTTGGTTTCCATTCTCAAGAACAACTGCTGTATTTGTTAAGGTATTCCTTCCTTACTTAAGCCTGATCCCTAATCCCTTTTTAATTATCCACCTTCTGATAGTTCTTTCTCTGTCTTGCCACCAATTACATAAATGGGTAGCAGAATTGTGTTGCTAAGTGCACATTGCCCAGTGTCCACTAGACCGTCTTCCAGCCCATCCAATCCTGGCTCATGCCACATTTTGCTGACGGCTTCTCCCTAAATTTCTTTATCTATTATGCCATTTCTTACACTGATCCTTCTCTTACCTCTCTTTTGCAACATGGTGCATATGAGTAACATCACATAACCCAACTTTTCCCTAGCCAGTGCTTAAATGATCCCAATACCTGATGTTTTAATCAAATCTTTACAAACACTTACAAGTGACCTAACATAGTTATTAATATGTTGTACTCTAATGATTTAGAGCTCAGGGTTTGGTGTGGGGTTTGTACGATTGATAACGAGATTCTACAGTAAGAACACTAGAATTATTATTCTTATGATATTCTATGCCAATAGTAGTCCAAAAAACATTCTACCACACCAAGTTAGCTCAGTTTATGTTGTATGATAGATCTAGTCAAATATCATGGCTGCAAAAATACGTTTAAATCACTGTATATCCCTGCGGGAATATATATTTACCTACAGTTTAGCCATTTCTTTAAGGTCACATTAAGAATCTTGTGAAAGTGTCCCCCCTTGAATATAACTAATGTATTTACACATTTCATTGAGTTCTGCCTTTTTTTAAAATATGCAAAAGATCCTCCGAGATTATTTAATGCCACATGCTGCAAATAGTAGAGTACTATGCACATTTGGTGTAAAAGAAAAGCCCCTGGGACACATAATCACAAAGAAGAAATCCAGTGACCCCAGACAAACAGCAACAATATGTGACTGTCTGAAAATACAGTCCATGTTCTTGAAGTGGAAAGACACTTTTTTCTTCTTTCGTGGGCCAGAGGGCCAGCCACAGATTTCTGGGGTGTGACAGATCATCCCTGTTGGGAGAGAGCAGCTAGACTCCGTCTTCAAAAGTGGAGGCCATTGCTGGGTAATATTATCGGGGGAGGAGGAGACAGTGGTAGCAGACGCCTCCAGTGCTACTCAGACAGTGGAACCCCAGAGGCCACCACAACTTCACTGATGCCAACGCAGGTGACCAAGTCTTCTACCATCACAGCCATTACCTAGACCAGCCCAACCCTCCACCCCCTCCAGGAGCCTAGAGGTCATCCTCCAAGAGGTGATGGAAGACCTCTGACAAGTGAGAGATATCCAGAGGGAGATCCTTGACAGACTTGACATTATTGAGGGACTGTTAAAAATGTAATTAAGGAGAAGGCATTGCCTGTTGTGGGTGGAATCAGTTATGGGGAGAGATAGATTAGTTTAAATGTTTTTTAGGGTTTAGGTAGGTTTGGCCAGTCACTGTTGAGAACAATTGGGAGGGTAAATTAGTTAGATTAGTTCCATTATGTGTAGGTGTTTTCTATTGTTTATAGAGGGCGTGATGTGGGTGGTAACAGTTGGGTTACGGGTAAAATTCTTTAGGTATATTTTAGGGTTTCGGTAGGGGGTGGGCCAGATGAAGGTGGTGGTGAGGGTAGATTTATTTTGCAATTAATAGGTTTATTCAAAACGAGTTTTGATTTCTTTTCATTGATATTTTAATCCATGCATTACTGTTTAAATTAAATGTAGCATCCCTGTAGATCAAAACAGGAAGCTCCATCACATAGAACATACCTACCCAAGGCTGAACCCTGACTTGTACCATCATAAAAAAATTGTCCAACCGTATCCATCCGCTAGTCTGTCTGTGCCTGAACTCCCTTAAAAGGCTACCAGTGCCACTTCCAGTCCAGTGCACCCTCTTACTGTCGGAAAATTGAACAGGCCCAACCCTCACTCACCTTTAACGGCTTCATTTTACTTAAGCAGCAACCACTTCCCATCAGAAATAGTTGTTTGTGCACTGCCCTACTCTTTGCATTGATGGCTAAGTAGAGTACTTACTTCAGTAGTACATAGATGTGTCACAATATTTGTAGTGCCAATGCCAACCCTGACATAAACCCACTCCCTACTTCAAGTTCAAGAAACGTCTTAGCTTAGTAGAAAAAGTATTGTTTGCCACCTACCCCATATGATCCAATATTACATTGATACTTGGTTTATTTTCAAAGAGTAATACTGCTGGTGGTGGCGCTAATAGGCAAGATGCCACAGGAAAAATGTGTTTATTCTTATTGTGAATGAAAGTGGAGAACCAACCAAAGATTCACATTTTGCAACAGTCAACCCAGCTGAAAGAAAACACAGAGTGGCAAATCCATGCCTGAGGCCATCACAAATCACAATAGTGCACAGAGTTATATTTATTTATTAAAGTAAGCATAATAGACCATCACACCTCATGACTGGGGTGAAGGTTACATTGATAGAATCCAGGGAGCATAGATTTTGGAAAAAAGTGCACTCTGCCTATTCTTGTCCAACCATCCCAACCATTGTTGAAATGTATTCTCTGCAATATGATCTCCCTTTCTTGCCTGAATAGGCGGGGTGGTGTGGTCAAATTTACAGTTTTTGTTAACTTCATCCTATAACATTTTGTGTAGCTTTGACCTTTTCCGCCACCAAGTGTGAGATCTGTTAATGGTGGAAATTTTCAGTACAACAGAAGGCACAACTTGAGGGAAGAGGTTTAGGTATTTTATGAATGGATGGATAGGGGGGAATAAGGAAAGGTGAGAGATATACAAACATAACATTCATCAAGTTCATCAGAACAATGAATTTGTTGTGAAAGGAAGGTAATAGTTCAGTTAACAAATTCAAACTGTCTTTCAGCCCCCAGACTCCCAAGACTCCGTAGTTAGCTGATAGTTACCTAAGCCTGAGAAGTGCAAAACAGGGAGGACACACACACAGTACAAAAAATTGTCATAGTAAAAGAAAAATGATACTGTATGCAAATGGACGGTGCAACTACAATGTTCTGGCATTGTCCCTCATAAGTGCAAGGCTGACTCACGTAGCAGGAGCAATATGAAGCTTTGTTGCAGAAGAGAAGGCCAGTAGAATGCAAAAAAAAAATGGCAGAGTCAGAGTAAGCATTGGCATGAGGAACAAGTGGATGAATCATAGGCTGGCACAGTGGTGTACCATTAAGTAATAACCAGTCTCTCAACACACCTCTCTTCAGTTTACAGGAGTTGGCCTCTTTGAGTACTCTTGTTTCCCATAGTAGTAGGGAGGCATTGGTCTTCTTCTGGCTGTTGTCAAGGGTTCTTGCTGATTTTATTTCATCCAGAAAATGAAAAGAAATTAGGTCTTAGGGCTGGATTTATTTTTTAGCAGGCGGTCTGTTTCTCCATAAGGGACATGGAGTAAATAACTCCATAAACCTGATGGAGGTGCCACCACCAAATTTAGAAATGACCACCAAGCTGGTGTCACAACCACTCACCTGGAGTACTTGTCTGCAGGGATGATGCTGGATCTCCGCTCTCCTCTACAGCAAATTCCGACTGAGGTTGGAACCCTTAGCCAGCTGGCGCTCTAGAAGGGTAGGTGGATTGGGAAGAGAAAACAGGCAGAGATCCTTCATCTTGGGACCTGATGTGGAAATCCTCTGGGAGATTGCCTCCTACCCTGATTTCTGGGTTTTCAATCAGACCACTGCTCATCTCAGTAGGAAGAGGTATAATGATCTGTAATCGGTGTAAAACAAGAAGAGCTAAATGACGCTAAAATACAAGTGCATTTGCATTCATGAACTGTTTAACAAGCAATCAACTACTCTGTGTACCTACACAGGCAAGAATTCTAGCACATTCAAACAAGAGATCCTTACTTCAGGATTGTTCTAGCTTTTTAATCAATACTCGTTGATTCCCATAATAGTATTCTTGATTTATCAACAGAATGTAAATTCCAGTCAGGGATCAATGATCCTACTCAGTCATTGTTGCCTTGAGTAAAGCGCACCCTGACCTATTCGACAAATACATTCAAGTTACTTGACATAGTTGATGCCCTAACCTTCGTAGTGTGTTGGACCTTGTCGATAGAGTAACGCTGTTTTTTGTTCTTTTATTCTTTTCCAGGAGCAGAGTTCGACAGCCAGAGTGAGCTGCCGCAGGTGCAGACATGAGGATTCAGGGAAGTATGAACTGAACTCTGAATCTGGGGCGAGGTTCCTCAGAAGGGGGCTGGACTCCGACCAGAAGAAGCCAAGCATTGCCCTGTGGTTTGGGCCACGTGTCCAAAATCTCACAAGATTACAGGTGGCACATGTTTTCTAGGGAGCAGGCCAGATCTTCGGAGATGGCCTCAGGGAATTAATATGATTTAATACCATCATGAAAATACAGGGCATAAATAATGGCTTCAACAAGTAAAGCTTTAGCACAAATGCCCCAGGGGATTACACTCATAAGAATACAGGGAAAATAATGGCACCAAAATTAAGGGTCATACACAAAGGGTCCCAGAGGATACCACTCTACGAGCTCCCAAAGAAAATTGGTCCTGGGAAATTACACTCAATGGGCTACCAAGGAAAACGGGCCCTGGGGATAGCAACATGGGCAAGCAAGGTGAATCCCATTGTCTGATGATGCAAGAAGGAGCGAATGGCACCCACAATCATCACAGCTGGTGACAATTTCTGAAGCACTGGCAGAAATCGGTGTCACAGCGGTTCTTGTAAATGCTGTTTCCGGTTTGATGCACATTTCGATCAGCATGACGGAGCCATGCACCAAAGTGGGATTTTCTTTCTGAAAATAAAAAATAAAATGCTCAAATAGGCATGGGTGTAGTTTTCAGAGCCCATTACCACCATGGTTTTCCAGGTGGTGACGGGCTGTGACAACTGACCTTTAATTTTGCCTATATAAATTAGGTTAGTAGCAATTGAGGCCTGCCTCCGACAGCCCTGACTCCACAGGGCTTTGGATGGACTTAATCATGGAGGAGATGGAGTAATCTCTGCCGTGATTAAACCAAAGGTCCACCCGCATGTAAATACTGCGGGCGGATCAGAGTCTTGGCAGTATAGATATGCCATTGCAATGGAGTATACATAGCGTTAATTAGGCCCTAAGGTACCAAAAGGACAATCAAGTAAAGTTGATATCACAGTAACACGCTAAATGCAAGTGATGACCTAGAATGACCCTCCAAGCATTGCATACCAAGTTTACTGTTCTCGCCCCGCTCTTTTGGAACTCCCATCGCACATCTCCTTCCTATGCACAGTTTCGGAAGGACCTCAAAACCTTTTTATTCCTGCGCGCCTACAATGTCTAGTCTCTCTCTGCTGACGGCCACCGCATTATCCAAAGCGCCATGAAACCGTATGGTATAAGTGCGCTTAATAAATGCTTTTAAATTCAAAATTCAAATTAAAGACCGAGGCAGACTTATCCTTCTGACTGCTACAACTACCCCAGCTACACTGAACACATGCTATAAAGGTACACTGGCCACCGGACATATAAGGTACTTTATTGGCCGACTGCTGAGTTCTGGCCACTGTTCCTTCTTTCCATGTTAACAGGTCATTGAGATGTGATCCATGTACACCACTGTTGGGTCACGTAGATAGTCTTGGACTATCTTCTGAATTGTTAATAGAGCACCTATTGGCTGTGTTGGCATTGTATCCGCCTGCACACTTGACTTAAGTCCTGCAATGTGAAGACAACCAACTGCAGAGGTTGGGAGTCAACTTGAGGCTGTTGTGGCTGTGAGTTTGGTAGCAGGCAATGGTGTTGGTTGCAGCTGCAGATATTGTTAGCCAACAGCACAGCCATCTCTGGAGGTTCAAGGCTGCACTTCAGTTCTGCCCTGGCCATGAATTTGCAGTCATTCTTTTTCTGACAATCCAAGTCTTTTATATTGAGACACCTTGCATTGAGAAAGAAACAAAAGTGGCCAGCACTTCTTTGTACTGTGGATCCAGTATCATGAATTACTACATCTGCCCCTACACCTTGCCCTGGGTTTGCATCCCAAAAGTAGTGCAAACCTGTGCAAAATAATTATTTTGAATTTACTTTTATCCCAAGATTTGTTTTGCAATGAAAATTAGTCTGAAAGTAACACAAAACAGTGCATTACACTACTTTTCATCAAAGGAGCATTTCATGGGTGGGAAATGGGTGTTCCTATGCAATCATCCATGGCTTTTGCCCAAAAGCCATGTCTACTAACAATAGTAGAAAGGGCTTTTCAGTAAAAAAATAATGTCTCTTTGTAGCTGAAGAAATGGAGAAATAGAAATGTTTTTTCTCTTAACTTGTCCCACTTTGCATGTGTGCTGCACTGTTCAGCACACATTAAAAGTGAGAAAAAGTTAAAGTTATAAGTATGTGCAGTTCTGCATATACTAATCAACAACGTTTGGTGGTCGTTGTTTCAGTTTCCTTTGACGCGGTTTTCGCGTAAAATGTAATCTTCTCAATACTAAGTCACATAACCGTGCGCAAATTATACGTCACTGCTTTCCAGTAACGTTTAAAAGTTAAAGTTAGCCTAAGTATAGTATTTTGTACTGGAAGGGTCCCCCTCTAGTATAAAACCTTTACTAGACATGATGCAGACACCTTTGCACTCTCTTCCTCTGATGCACTTCAGTGAAGCAACTTTGGTTGTGTAAATTTGCCCCACAATCCTTGGAGGCCACAATCTCGTTTAGTATTCTTTGAGTATAAGTGAAGAATTAAACTGTTGACCAAAGAATCGCGTTGAGAAATTTTTGTTCCACCTTTTGCAAATGGTCATGAAGCAGGTGCAACAACAAGATTACTTGGCTCATTGCACTCTCCTCTTTACTGATTTCCCAAGTCATAAGTCAAAAGATAGTAGCAGTTGGATCAGGCACTCCACTTACCCCTGTTTTACCACCTCTATTGTCAGGGTTTTGGCAGTCGCATAATCATCAATAAATCTGTGCAGCTCAAATAGGCACTACAGCCTTCAGAAGGCTCATTTTCAACCTGTTGTCACCTCCAGTATGAGAGCTTTTACAGGTACTTTATTTACACACTGCATGATTCTCAACTGCTTCCGGGCTTTAAATAAATGATGAAAATGAGTGAAATATTTTTTAAGTGTAGCCAGCACGTTGCTGACTACTTGTTTTTTGTTTAGGAGGTCCTGCAGAATTAGGTTTATGAAATTTACTATACACATGACTCTGGTGTGTACACCATCAGTATTACTGCCATTCTCTATGGCAACGGACATTTGTAGACATTAGTATTAAAGTCATCAAAGATGCTGGCAGCTGTATGCAAAGTCGCTGAATGCCCCGAAAAGCATCATCGGGGTGATAGTAGCAGGTAGCTGATGCTTCGTTCCCTGAAGGAGGTCCAGTGTGCAGTGATGTGCATGTAATCAGTTACATGACAACTGGATTACATGTGCGTAGTGAGGTAGATGGACTAAACAGAGCTCTCCTTCATACCGTCATCAATTGCAGTGCTTGAAGGTACAGTTCTGGCACACAAATATTGGACAAATAGATCTGGCTGGGAGCCTTCCATTTTGGGCAGGGATCTCCACAAAAACTAATGTAATTATTTTTTTCATAAAAGTTATTTGTACATTAATGTTAAAATGCAAATATCTTATTAAAATATTTTATAATTACATTACAAATATGTACTATTTTTTAATATATTTTTAACATTAAATTATATTGATTTATATTTTAAACTACGTTAATTAATTTATTGTATTTTAACATTATTTCCTAATCGGTTTTATTGTAAGTCCCTAACTACATTCATTCTATGGAAGGATGTTGCAGTAACAGTGCTTGGCCATCTCTAGTGCTGGACTAATTCACCTTTGCGGTGGAGTAGTTTACAACCATTTGTACGTCCCTTTGTGGCTGTAGTAACTTTAGAAGGACAGTTTGTGAATAGGAATGGGCTTACGCTTTTATAGGTGGGTAGATGTCCCTCCTGAACCCTTCCCTGATTCTCCACTAAACCTTCTGTATGCCTCCCTATTCCCCTTTTCTTTAGTTGTAAGTATTCCCCATTTTCTAGCTACTCTATTCTGTCCTTCCCACATTTACTAGTAAAACATATACTTAAGTGTGCAGGGACTTCACACTAGGGAAGGAGATATCCGCACGGAAAAATATAGGAAAGACAGAAGGGTCAACTTCCCTATGTAGGTTTGTGAATAGCATTTTGTAGTACATTATGTAGTACTACAAAATGTACTGCAAAATCCAGTTTGTGAATAGATTCCGGTAATTCTAACTTTTCTAAAGTCCAACAATGTGTCTGCTTTCCCTTACATTGAAATGGAATAGAAAATGTTGCCACTCCAAAGTCCAACACTCTTCCTACTGTTGCTCAGATTGAAATGGGGATAATAAACATAACCCCTCAAAGCCCAACACTTTTTCCGATGGTTGCTTATATTGGAATGGAAACAGTAAATCTAACCTCTCCAAAGTCCAGCACATTCCCTATTGGTAGGAAGGTGAAGTATTATGTGGTGATGCTGCTTAACTTTCACGCCTCTCACAGACCCCAAAGATGGTCTTTGGATTCACAATAATAAATCCTGAGCTCAGTCCTAGTGGCGTGGCAAAGAGCAGTCAGGCCTTACTAGAGGAACATCTGTTAACCATTTTAGAGTGCCATGTCTGAACTGGGGTGGCAGAGTGGGCTAAAGAACGGTGATGGATTAAACCCAGATCAGTTGACTGGGGGTGAGTGCTTGCAATGTTCAACACTCCGTCCATCATTTCCTTTGGTTTAAGTATTTTAGAGTGCCAACATAGACGATAGGTAATTGACATGACTAAAAAAAATTCCAACACCAAATTATAAAAATAAATCAGATTTAGACACCAAAACGAACGAGATCAGATACATATAATCAGAGTAATGGATTTTAGAAGAAAACATAATACTGCAGAACTTTTGCATTGCGGTCAATGGGAAAAGTGGTAATGACAATCGGTCACTTGCAGGCCTAGGTGCATGTGTCAGAAGTCCCATATCTGATGTCATTGTGTGTCACTAATTGTATATAAATCGAAATCATTGTTGTACTAATTATTGTTATTTACAATTATGTGCTTGGTTGGTATCATGCTGGCCAAGAGTAATGTCATGTATTTTGATGGTTATCTCAGGCCCCTGCACTGGGAGTCATAATGGTAACAGTTATCTGAGCCTCCCATTTTGCCAAAGGTACAGGACTAATAAAACAACATAATTGCACAGAGAGCTATGACTATGGACTGAGTACATACATTGTTTGCAAGTATTTTCCCTGTGATAGCTCGGGCTGAAATCTTGCAGGATTTGATGGTCTCGCCAGCCATCTTGGGTGCGGTCAGAGACGCGGTCTATTTAAACTGCGCCGGTCCGCCAACACGCTTTTTATAGAGGACTCAAACAGCACACACCGACCTGCTCCAGCTCAGCGTCATGAAGCCCCTGATGCTTTTGACATTCCTGACTCAGTTGGTGGCTTGCCCTGTGGCAGAGCTGTAGGAGAAAACACAAGAATTATAAGGGCTTAATTGATAAAAAAAAAAGACAAGAATAGGTAAAACTGAAAACTCATCATGTAACAGAACGGGTAACTCCTGGCCCAGGTAACACAGATATTTTGGGATATTATGACTCGCGCTTAAAGGCATTAATATTAACACACAACTAACCCAGGGTCAAGAACATTAATGCATAACTTGTGCATGCTAATAGTCATGGCACAAACGCATGGATGTTTTTGTGGACATTTATAAAGGTTACTAAATGTTGTTTGACATTGTGTTCTTCACACAATCCAAGGATCTCAAAAGGCTGTGATAAAAACAGTGGCGCTGTTACGGACAATTCCTTTGATGCACATATGTTTTGTAATTCATGAAGTCTAGCAGGTATTATGCAGAAATGATGCAACTTCTGTAAAAACAATCATAGAAAGATTAAACCTATATCATAAATCCAGAGATGCCAAATGTTTGTATAATGATTACACTCATGAAGGGTGTATTCATATATCTTTGTATGTGTGATCCTGATTTGTATGTCTTTCAGTAATCAACCAGTACAACACTTTTCCAGTCAGAGAAGATTTTCCCGAACATCGCATTCTTACCAAAAACGGCCTTCCAATTGATCAAAGAGTCATAGATCTCACTTCATGGAGGGTGGATGAGGGTTTAGCTCATATATAGATTCCTCTGGTAACTCCGTCCCATTTTGTAAAGGTTGACAACAGGACAACATGACGGGGAAGACAACGTAATTCTCAGAGTAAGCTGTAATCCCCAAATTACAGATAGGGCACTAGGAGGTGGGTCTTTATTGTCTCTGCAACACCATGGTGCAAGTCAACAGGTAAGGTTCCATCGCTGAACATGTCAGAACATGAGGCCCACAAATTTAACGTTGCCCATATGAAATGAACTCGCAAATAATTCTGTAAGACGTAGCCAATATGTTAGCAACTTTTCAGATGGAAAACAAAATGCTAAGGCAAGACATGGCCTCAATCCAAGATCAGTTGACTAAAAGAGACAACCATCGGGTGTCACCTCCCACTCACGGTAAGACAAAAACATTCTGAAAACCCCTGCCTTTTCTGCTTCTGGTGGCGCCTTGGCATCCGCCAATTCCGCTTTCACATCGCCTACGCAGATTCAAGTGGTAACTCCTGTGCCTGTTCCTTTAGGCCCGCCAGAGATAGTCAAAAGTTTGGCTTTTTCATGATTCAATGCCACTTACATTTCATGGCTAGAACAATGGCGCTTCCCGATAACACTATCAAGGTGGCTTTTTTTCTTTCATGCTTAGTTGGGGACACTGCGATGTAGTCAATTCCGTTAGTCAAGCATGACCCTCTGTTTTATAATTTACTGCACTTACAAGAGGCCATGCAAAAACACATATCTTGTCACGCCTTTTTGCAGGTGGCAGAGAATGAATTATTGAGTCTAAGACATAGGTATCGGATCTCTTACATTACATTAAAGCTTTTAACCAGCTGGGTATAGAAGCAAAGTGGCCAGAAAATAAAATAATAGCTCTCTTCTATCGGGGACTTATGGATGAGCTGAAAGACTTACTCTCACATATCTTAGAACCACCAGATGACTGTGCCAAGTTTATCAATTTAGTGGTCAAGTTAAATCATCGGATTTATTAAAAGAAGGTTGAGAATGGAAAACACCCAGACGCTAAGCTGATCAATTTTCAGAAAAGAATAGGGGCGATTCCCAAGCTAGGGCCTCACCTGACTCCACCGAACCAATGCAAATTGGTTCTATTCGAGGACCGTTGACAAAAGATGAAAAGGATAAGAGCAGAAAACTGAATCAGTTTTTTTATTGCAGTAAAGCAGGGCACTTTGTAAAAGAATGCCTAGCCCGTCCCCAGAAATCAAAAAACAACCACCGGTGCTTCCACAGCTGCGACTTCATAAACAGTCGCACCAGCAAAAAACGATTTAACTTGGTAAGCTATAATGCCTGAACGACAGGTAGGGCACAAGGAGGTGGGTCCTTACCATCTCTGCAACACAATGGTGCAAGTCAACAGGTAAGGTTGCATCACTGAACCTGTCAGCGTTGAACCCAAGGTGGGTAAAGGAGATGCGTGTCCCAGAGCCAAGCAGCTACTGTTCAATTCTACCTGGCCTGTAGAGCCCAGGTGCAGAGTTGTCCTGGCTGTCGCTGGTGCTGAACAGGAGCTGTGGGAGAGCTGCTTTTACCGCTTATACTGTGCTGCGGGAGAATCGGGTGCAAAATATCAGCAATGGAGATGCTGCTGACGTTGGACGAAAGTTGTATGGAGTTCCCTCTACCTGCAAAATCGAGTGAAGGGGTTGGTTTCTGGACTGGCGATTAACAATCCTTGGCAGTGGTAAGTATAGCAGATGGGTGCTTCAACGTCTGGAGGTTCTGGGGAACATGGTAGCTGCCTGAAATGTCATGGAGGGCAGGGCTACAGTTCCCACAATGCAGTAGACAATCTAGATTTGGGTGAACCCTCGAAGGACCCGATGGCCAGCGATTCTTTGGATCCGGAACATTGTTTAACCTGCAGTTTGCCGCGGACTAGTGCCACTAGGCTAGGGGAGTCTGAGGTTCTCACCCAGGTCCCTCTGTCTGAGGCAACGGTGCTTTAGCCTAGGACTAGTCTCGGTAGTGCAGTTCCAGGAGTGTAGCCACAGATGGAGCGTAACTATTCATCCTTTGGCTTGTGCAAGTCCTGTTTTCGAGACTCAGGTCTCCTTTTTGCACTCTCTGATACAAGTTGGTTCAGAACCGAGGTTCTGGTGTCATGGTTAGCCCTTACATCCTATACTTAGGGGTGTCAGGGGTGTGGGTGCAAGTGGCCAATGAGCTACTAGCCCTAGCAGCTAATCTGCCCCTGAGGTGACCACACCCAAGGTGGTAAGTCAGATTTTCTACCCAGAAGTCTTCCTTAGTTGTACAGGCCAGTCAACCTACCCTAGAAGTATGAAGTATGAAGTATGGGGCTGTACATCTCCTGAATACCTAATTTTCCCACCTGTCCAGGTGCAGATGTTCCTGGTGCCAGGGTGAGGGCTGTTTCCTCCTTTGGGAGGCAGCCTGGTTGCATATCACATGCGGTGCAGCCTTTGAAGCTCTCCTTCTTGAGATGCCACTTCACTAGTGTTCTGCTTGGGTTTTCTGATCAGATAGAACTCGCTCATCAGAGCCTCACTATCCCAGCCAGAACGTTACCCCCTCCCTAGAACCTATTTACAATCCTACAACCACATAAATCTATCACCTAAGGACAGGGGATTCCTACTATGCATACCAAGATCTCACAATCGGCGGTCTCGCGATCCCATACGGATCCAGACCTTTCTGCCCATACGACAGTATCACAAGTGGCGGCCTCGCGGTCCCATACGAACCCAGACCTCTCTGCCCATAAGACAGTATCACAAATGGCGGCCTCGCGGTCCCATACGAACCCAGACCTCTCTGCCCATACGACAGTATCAGCACAATCGGCGGCCTCGCGATCCCCTATGAATCCAGACCTCTCTGCCCATACGACAGTATCACAAGTGGCGGCCTCGCGGTCCCATACGAACCCAGACCTCTCTGCCCATACGACAGTATCACAAGTGGCGGCCTCGCGGTCCCATACGAACCCAGACCTCTCTGCCCATACGACAGTATCAGCACAATCGGCGGCCTCGCGATCCCCTACGAATCCAGACTAGGCCTGGGCGGTAAATTCCGTTCCGTTCGCGGAATTTGCGGAATTTGGGTAATTTCGCGTTCCGCGGAGAACGCGAAATTGCCCAAAAATCTGCGTTCCGCGACTTCGCGTAATTTTTGCTTGTTCGCGGTCTCAATATGCGTGTTCGCGAGATATTTCACCCCGAGCACGCAAACAGCGATCGCGAACAGGAAAAAAGTATCGCGAACAAGCAATTCCGCGCGTTCGCGGAATTTCTGCGTGTTCGTGGAGATTTTTTACCGTTTCGCGGAGATTTGCGTAACGCGATTACGCAAATTCCGCCCACCCCTAATCCAGACCTCTCTGCCCATACGACAGTATCACAAGTGGCGGCCTCGCGGTCCCATACGAACCCAGACCTCTCTGCCCATACGACAGTATCACCAGTGGCGGCCTCGCGGTCCCATACGAACCCAGACCTCTCTGCCCATACGACAGTATCACAAGTGGCGGCCTCGCGGTCCCATACGAACCCAGACCTCTCTACCCAGACGGCAGTCTCAGCACAATTGGCGGCCTCGTGATCCCCTACGAATCCAGACCTCTCTACCTAGACGGCAGTCTCATACGACAGTTCATCCTATGATCACCATAACATACAAAAAGGGAATCAGTCTCACTATTCATCAGATCACACAAGGATTGCCAGTTTGGGCATAGCCTGTTCTCAGGTTTGAGGGGCTCCTCTTTCCCTTAATCAGTTACCACTTACCTGATCAGGGTTAACATCTGTTCATGTAGCCGCAGCTATTCTGTTAGGAAAGCATCTGTCTCTCAGTTCTTCTCCGCCTTCAAGATGGCGTCTGTCTTCCCTGGAATAAGTAGTAGCTTTACTGCTAACGGCTAGATGCTGCCTACGGACTGAACATGTAACTGCCTCAGACTTTCACTAATATAGAGGTGCGTTTCCTCATGGAAAATTCCGGCCCGTAACCTGCCGCCCACCAAATTCTTGTACCTCCCCGTACCAAGGACACGTTCCCAGCCGGCCGGCCTGATGTAGTGTCTTCGGCATGAAGAAAAATACAATCCTTCGATAAGGGCCGGCCTGAACCGGTTCTCTCCAAGCGAATAACACCTCATAACTAAAACATTACGTTTGACCTAGAAGAATCCCAAGCTGCCAGAGCAGAAAGAAAGATGGAGTCTCTCCCGTTTGAGGCCTACCAGGCCTGAATTCAGCACGGCTCCATGAAATACCCTCACTACAGGACAGGTTATCCCTAATACTAACGAATCTATCCCCTAGGCTATATGTGCAAGCCCTGATCTATGGGGAAGAGCACAGAATCATGTCGAAGTGCCTAGTAAATAGGCTCCATTCACTACTCTAACCCTTAGGCTTGAATGGTAAGAGACTGAAGTCACATTCAATCACCTGTTAATACAAGAAGACCGGGAAAATCGAGCAGAACATTTCACCCTTGACTTCAGTCTATTATACATTCATTAAACAGAACTAATATCTATGGAAGAATAATATGAAACAAGACTAACTGATCTATGTCTAGTACCAGGTGTGCAGAATTGAAGTAGTGAAGGAATACACTGAATAAAGCAACAGATAGAAATCAAAATGCCGATAGTAATCAGAATACCTCCTAATATTTGACGTAACATATGTAAATCAGGTAACCAATTAAAGAGCCAGTCAAACCAGCCCTGGTCAATGTGTTTTCTAACTTCTTCTGTCAAGTCATGTAATTTGTCAATGTGAACCTGAATGGATTTTGTATGATCCGACAAGTTAAAACAACAAAGACCCTCAAAATCAGAACAATCGTGTCCATGTTTAAGCAAAAGATAATCAACGGCCGCTCGATTTTGCAAGATAGCTCTACGTTCACCCTGGGCGTCTAATAGCATGTCAGACAGGATTGTAGAAGTATGATTGATGGATTTTACCATCCAGCAGGCCATTTTCTCAATAGATTTGGCATTATAAACTGCCAAAGCAGGAACACCAACAATTGAAACAGCCAGGCTAAGGTATTCAGACTTGGAATATAAATGCAAAGATGAGTCACAATCATCCTGTAACCTCACTGTATCTCGAATCACACGAGAGTTGGCATTCGGATGTGAGGAAAACATGAGCAAGCTCAGTCTAGTAATGGCACAAGGGCCTCCAGAAATATTTGCGGGGATATATGGCCAGGAAGTATTACCACATGAGAAAAGCCATCCGGCAGGTAGTAACATCGTGCGATAGTGACTGGGGGTAACTACCATACTCTTGCAAGTCATGTTGTTCTGAACAGAAGTACATGTTTTCGGTGTCCTTTGAAAGCACAAAGTTCGTTCATGAGCGGTGAATGAGGTGGCACCTTTCAATTTTAAACGCATACATTCAGAAATCGCACTAGGATCACAAGTAAGGAAAAAACATAAATCACCTTGTGTGATATTATAGGTAACTATTTGGGACTGGACAGGCGGTATCGGGTCTGACAGTACAGTACACAAGGGGCAATACTCATGGGCAGCGAAATCGCCCAGAAGAACATTGGGACGAGCATTTGTTATATTAAAAATATGAGTCAGGGTCTCCAATGAAGCAGGGACAGCAACCAAACAAGTTGCCAATATATCAGTTACCGATCTCATCGGTGTCAAGCAGAAATGAGGGGTCTTCGTCACTTGCTTGGCCAATGTAACCCAAAAGTTTGGCGACGAATCCCACGCAGCGAAGGAACGCGACACTCGGGTTCTCAACTCAGCCCGGTTTGATGGGATCCCTCTTCTCTCGTCGTACCATCCCAAAAGGAGTCCAATGCCGACACATCCTGCAGCAACAGTCCAAAGAATGATCTGAAAAAGAATCAAATACAGGCATTATTCATTCTCGTAAGTAACATTTGTCAGCCGGGACTGCTTCCCAGCTATCTTTCCCTGGTCTCATAACTAAAATGGTATTGTCCTGACCGGTTGCAATCACTTCTGCTTGTTCAGGGGGATTCTTAGGCGACTGCACCCAAACTCTGGCCCCAGGATTATCTGTGGAGCCAAAACCTTTCTGGCCTCGTACCGTTAGCAACGTTGGGGCAGTGCCTTTTGTGATCTCACCGCTGAACACAGGCATTATTAGCAATTGAGCCACTCGGTCAGTTTTATGTATCAGTAAGTCAACCTCACTGCTATTCAGCAGGAGCACCTTAATCTCTCCCTGATAATCACTATCAATGATTCCTCCAAGCACCTGAATGCCTTTTACAGCCAGCCCCGATCTAGGGGCAATTAATCCGAAATTTCCAGGTGGTATCTGAACACCAACACCTGTTTCAAGGATGACTCGATCTTTACTTTTTATAATGGTGTCATCCATGGCATGCAAGTCTAAACTTGCCGCCCCTGGGGTCGCTCTGCATGGAGCCAAAGCTCCGGGAGTAATCTCCCAGTACATCACAGTCTCCCTGATCTCATTAGGTTGAGCATCAACATTCGGAGGAAACAAACGCATAAGTGGGGATTCAGCATTTAGAAAAGGACGGTTATTCAAAATCAATAGCGCTTGAGGCAAAAAAATCTCGCCAATTCTTATACTTGTCATCTGTTAATTTGCGAAGTTGGTCTTTTAGCAGTCCATTCAACCTCTCCACAAGACCCGAGGCCTGTGGATAATATGGTATATGAAATACCCATTCAATATTGTTTTCCACACAGAATTCCTGTACCAATCTTCCACGAAAATGGGATGCATTATCAGATTGAATTTGGAATGGCACACCATAATACATCATAATCAATTCCAATGTTTTAATAGTATTCAATTGAGTAGCTTGCTTACAGGGAAGGGCCACCAACAGGCCACTGTATGTATCAACAATAGTGCAAACATATTGACAATTCCTACTCATAGGAAGTGGACCAATGTAATCAATCTGCCAAATTTGAGCGGGCAATTTCCCGCGATGTAAATGACCTTTAACAATTTGGGGCACTTTGCGCTGCCTGATATGCTGACAAATGGGACAATGTAGAATAACATTTTTAATTAAATCTAGGGGAATATAAATTTCTCGTTCAGCAGCCCACCTGCTAGTGGCTTTTTCTCCAAAGTGTCCTGCTTTCTGGTGGGCCCATTTCGCCAATCCCGCAATATCAGAATATTGCGTGTCCACCACTGCCTCAGCAATTTTAGATTTCTCATCTGCAATGTTATGAAAGAATTTGTCAAGAGAGTCTATCGGGGTATGAGCATCCACATGGAAGATTGTAACAGTACTCTGTGGGAGCATTTCCCAAATCTCCTGCCATAATTCTTTTCCCCACAATTCCTTGGAATGGATTTTCCAACTATGGGAATGCCAAGTCGGTAACCAAACTGCCAGTCCATTGGCAGTAGACCAAGAATCGGTAAAAATATGACATGTGCCAGGTAACTCTTGTTTCAGAACTTGATAAACAGCATAGAGTTCAGCAAATTGACTGCTCTTACCCTCACCAGTTGTACTCAGCAATTTTTGTGTGATCGGATTATAGGACACTGCCTTCCAATGCCGTTTCGTCCCTATGAACCTTGCTGAACCATCCGTAAACCAGACATGGTTTCTGTCCTCTGCGGACAAATCATCAAAAGGTTTACCCCACTTAACAGGAGACTCCTGTACTAAAGGTACGGAACATTCACTCTCAGTTTCAGTTGATGGCGCCCGTGCCACCTGCTCATGCAAAGATGCAACTCCTTTTTGTCCCACACGTGCCCTGTCTTGTATATACCATTTCCATTTAATCACACTCGCCTCTTGAGCGTGTCCAATCCGGTGAGTTTTCGGCGAACTCATAACCCACTGCATGATAGGAATTTCAGGTCGCAAAACTATATCATGTCCCAAAGTCAATTGCTCGGTATCCACCAGAGCCCAATAACATGCAAGTAACTGTTTCTCAAAAGGTGTATAACGCTCACCAGCATCAGGTAACTTTTTGGTCCAGAAACCTAACGGTACTCTACTCTTGCCTTGTTTCTGCCACAAACTCCAATTCGCATAAAGGCCTTGTACAGACACATTCAAATCCACATCACCATCACATACAGGCCATAAATCCAGAGCATGCTGAATTGCTTCTTTAGCCAGACTGAACGCATCGTGCTGTGGTTTACCCCATTCAAATGCATTCTTTTTACGAGTGACCTGGTACAAAGGGGCCAATATTTGACTCAAATGAGGAATATGCTGGCGCCAAAATCCAAACAAACCAATGAAGCTTTGGGCTTCTTTCCTATTTCTCGGAACTGCAAAATCAAGAATTTTCTGTTTAACCTGAGGGATCACTTCTCGGTGCCCTTCATGCCAATTAATTCCCCAAAATTTCACAGCCTGGGACGGACCTTGTAATTTATCCGGGTTGATTTCCCAACCTTTCTCACGCAAGCACTCAATGACTCTATCCAATTGGGTCTGAACTTCCTCTTGTGATTCACCTTGGATCAAAATATCATCAATATAGTGACATATCTGAATTTGTGGATGAACTGGTACCTCAGCCAGATGCTCTGCCACCAGCCGGTGACATATCGTAGGACTATGCACATAGCCCTGAGGAAGACTTCTAAACGTCATCTGACGCCCGTTCCACGTAAAACTGAATTGTTCCTGACACTCAGGGGCAATCGGAATCGAAAAGAAAGCATTAGCAATATCAATGGACGCATACCATGTACCTGGATGTTTTTGGATTCTTTCAATTAGGGTAATAACATCCGGTACTGCAACAGTCAAAGGGGGTGTGTGTCTATTCAATTCTCGATAATCAACAGTCATGCGCCAAGAATTATCACTCTTACGTACAGGCCAAACAGGATTATTCCAAGCAGAAGTAACTGGGGTTATAACTCCTGCATCCACCAACTCCTGAATAGTGGTACTAATCTCTTCATGACCACCTGGAATACGATACTGCTTCTGACGAACCACTTTTGTCGCCTGGGGAACTTTTATGGGGGGCATTCTTAAACGACCAACCCGTACAGGCCTGGACGATATATAATGTTTAGTTCCAAATTGGTAACATCCATCATCTAAGTGCAAAGTCATTCCTTTCAAAATATCAATTCCAATTATGAATTCTAAGAGTGGCACCACTAATACAGAGTATTCTTTTCTAGGAATTCTACCTATTCTCATTTCAAGTAAGGTTTGAACTGCGGGAGTTTCCTTTCCACCTAATCCGGTAATTGTAAAAGGCTGACCTTTAAACTTCTTTGATTTTCCATGAATAAGAGTGGCCTCTGCTCCTGTATCTACCAATGCTCGGGCCCTTTGGATATTACGATGTCTCCAATAAATATCAATATCTACATAGGGTCTATTATCTCTGTGAGCCCATCTGTGTACTGGAGCTTGACCTATTTCCTAGTCCTTTTTATTGTGTTCTGTGTACCAGGATAAATCAGGATAAAGACTCTCACGGTTCCTAGGTATCGATACCTCCTGTTCATATCCATCTCCATTACGGAATGGATTACTGTTCCCTGCATTGTACTGCGGGTTTCGATCGGCCAATATGTGTCGATCCTCTCTCCTTCTCAACTCAGGGGATTGATCCCTATCATCTCTACGTCTGCTGTTAACACAATCATCTCTCCCCCTCTCTCTTTCCCCCTCTCTCTCCCTGTCTCTCTCATGACGGGGGGACAAATCACGCGCATAACGTCGATCATCACGACGATCAGAGCGCCCACGGCGGTCGTCATCACCGCTACCGTCAGAGAAACCACGATCACACTCAGTTGTCCGAACACGCCGGGCACCCTCCTTTCGATCCAAGCCACGTTTGCGAAACATTTCCCACAAACGAGAAGTAGTCTCACCATCAATGTCCTCCTTTCGCACACCATCAGCCAAAAGAGCAAGAAACATATCACGTCTAGTAAATTTATTTTCACCAGGAGTACGAGTGTCAGGCCGGGACTGCCGTTCAGGTTTAAACCACTCACCCAACTCACCGAGTTGGCGTACCGATTCCAGCACCACAGATAACATGTTACTAGTCTGATTAATCAATAAAGTCATCATGACCTGCTTATAAGCAACAGGGGAAGAACGAATAATACGATTCCGCACAGAAGATGTCAAGAAAGCATCAAGCAACCGGTCAGCAGTATTCAGAAAAATTGCCGTTTTCATCACCTCCTCTTTGAGACGTTGCGCAGCATCGCGCAAAGTATACCACGGTTTGTCATTCACAGGCCAGTCAGACTCAGTAGGATATTTTTGATTACAACCCTCAGTCGCCAATTGAAGCAAAGAAATTTGACCACCACCATTAAAGTTACGAAAATGATCCTGTACAGTAGAATCCGAACTCAAGGAACAAAACTTCAAACAATCGCCAGCATCCAACATAATGCCAGCAGCGCCCAGTTCATAAAGGCGCACCATCCATGTGAGCAAGGGCTCACCAACTCGCTGCCGAAATCGTTGCAAAATATCACTAATTTCTTGTTGAGTAAAATCCTCCAAAGAGTCTAAAGCAATACCATTCGGAGCACCGGGAGCCTGCTGCACCTTCCGTCGAAAAACTGGATGCACCGAGACCGCGGGATGAGCATCACAAGGAGCTCGACCAGTACACGTAGAGGAACAATCAGTGGAAGAAGCATTGACCCCGCTCGAAGGACGAGCGGAATCACGGGGTGCACCATCAGAGGCGCAAGAAGCAGATTTACAAGCACGGCCGCAGCGAGAGGACTCGCGCTTGGCAGACTCCTCACCCGAGGAAGGAGAATCACTCGAGTTCCAGATATTACCATCCCATTCATCAGGATTCCAATCCAGTCCGGCTTTCGCCACGACCAGACGCACCTTCCGCGTCGAAACCCGACCACGCCGATTTTTGTATTTATAACGAGCAATTCGCACAGCCGCCCTCTCGGCAATAGTTTGGTACGTCTCAAGTTTATCAGCAAGCAACTTATTTTGACACCGCAACAAAGTATGAGCATTCTGAATCTCAACAAAGTTCGCTTCCAAATCCTTATGCAAGTTCTGCAACTTCAACAACCTCTCATGGAGAATCCTGTACGCAGACAGAACAATCCAACCTCTGCGCCCTAAAACGGGAAGCTCATCACCCTTAGCTACCGGCGCCTTCTGTAAGCAAGTAATCACATTAGCCGGCTCCGCCAGGTCCAAAAAAGAATTCCAATTCTCACTCAAACCAGTAGAATCAGCCCACTCACGGGCTAAGGCTTCATAAGGCGTTGAATCCCAGCCGGGGATATCAACGGGCAACTTAAAAGTAGATTTAGACTTTCTAGAAAACATTTTTGAAAAGAAAGAAAAAGAGAAAAAGAAAAAGAAGAAAGAGAAAAGAAAACTACACGCAGGTAGATACAAATAATATACTAACAAAACCACGCACGCACCAAAGGCAAATACAATATAACCACAACGCACACAGGTTTCGTAAACGGTTCGTGACACCAAATGTTCTGCTTGGGTTTTCTGATCAGATAGAACTCGCTCATCAGAGCCTCACTAACCCAGCCAGAACGTTACCCCCTCCCTAGAACCTATTTACAATCCTACAACCACATAAATCTATCACCTAAGGACAGGGGATTCCTACTATGCATACCAAGATCTCACAATCGGCGGCCTCGCGATCCCATACGGATCCAGACCTTTCTGCCCATACGACAGTATCACAAGTGGCGGCCTCGCGGTCCCATACGAACCCAGACCTCTCTGGCCATAAGACAGTATCACAAATGGCGGCCTCGCGGTCCCATACGAACCCAGACCTCACTGCCCATACGACAGTATCAGCACAATCGGCGGCCTCGCGATCCCCTACGAATCCAGACCTCTCTGCCCATACGACAGTATCACAAGTGGCGGCCTCGCGGTCCCATACGAACCCAGACCTCTCTGCCCATACGACAGTATCACAAGTGGCGGCCTCGCGGTCCCATACGAACCCAGACCTCTCTGCCCATACGACAGTATCAGCACAATCGGCGGCCTCGCGATCCCCTACGAATCCAGACCTCTCTGCCCATACGACAGTATCACAAGTGGCGGCCTCGCGGTCCCATACGAACCCAGACCTCTCTGCCCATACGACAGTATCACCAGTGGCGGCCTCGCGGTCCCATACGAACCCAGACCTCTCTGCCCATACGACAGTATCACAAGTGGCGGCCTCGCGGTCCCATACGAACCCAGACCTCTCTATCCAGACGGCAGTCTCAGCACAATTGGCGGCCTCGCGATCCCCTACGAATCCAGACCTCTCTACCTAGATGGCAGTTTCATACGACAGTTCATCCTATGATCACCATAACATACAAAAAGGGAATCAGTCTCACTATTCATCAGATCACACAAGGATTGCCAGTTTGGGCATAGCCTGTTCTCAGGTTTGAGGGGCTCCTCTTTCCCTTAATCAGTTACCACTTACCTGATCAGGGTTAACATCTGTTCATGTAGCCGCAGCTGACTAGAAGAATAGGCTACCCTCTTATACAAGAACACACAGCACATGTTGGTTCACTACAAACTGGATACTTTATTACTCATTGCATATACAATCACATAACATTACGATATAACACATAACCTGCAAAGAAAAGTGAAAGATTAAGTTGTACACTCTAATAAGAAAGGGTCGACATCACCTTAGTAGTATGTAGCCTGCACTCAGTGGTCATCTAGGCTCCCTTCTCGTCTGTGCCTCGGCTCGCCTGGAATCACCCTTCTCCGAGTCACTGGGACCTCTTCCTTATCGGCTACTCTCTCCTCTCTGGTTATTCTGTTAGGAAAGCATCTGTCTCTCAGTTCTTCTCCGCCTTCAAGATGGCGTCTGTCTTCCCTGGAATAAGTAGTAGCTTTACTGCTAACGGCTAGATGCCGCCTACGGACTGAACATGTAACTGCCTCAGACTTTCACTAATATAGAGGTGCGTTTCCTCATGGAAAATTCCGGCCCGTAACCTGCCGCCCACCAAATTCTTGTACCTCCCCGTACCAAGGACACGTTCCCAGCCGGCCGGCCTGATGTAGTGTCTTCGGCATGAAGAAAAATACAATCCTTCGATAAGGGCCGGCCTGAACCGGTTCTCTCCAAGCGAATAACACCTCATAACTAAAACATTACGTTTGACCTAGAAGAATCCCAAGCTGCCAGAGCAGAAAGAAAGATGGAGTCTCTCCCGTTTGAGGCCTACCAGGCCTGAATTCAGCACGGCTCCATGAAATACCCTCACTACAGGACAGGTTATCCCTAATACTAACGAATCTATCCCCTAGGCTATATGTGCAAGCCCTGATCTATGGGGAAGAGCACAGAATCATGTCGAAGTGCCTAGTAAATAGGCTCCATTCACTACTCTAACCCTTAGGCTTGAATGGTAAGAGACTGAAGTCACATTCAATCACCTGTTAATACAAGAAGACCGGGAAAATCGAGCAGAACAACTAGCCAGCGTGTCAGGAAATGAGGTGTGACCTCCTTCCCATCCAGGCCATTGTTTCTGACTCCAGAGAGAGTTCACAACTCTAAGCAGGGGGTGAGATTACTGTCTTGGCTGCAGCAAATGCAAGCTGCCAGTAAGAGCACAGGAATGGCTGGGGCAACCAAGTGGGCAACTTCTTAGCTAGCCAC
Organism: Triturus cristatus; assembly: GCF_964204655.1. NCBI lineage: Eukaryota > Metazoa > Chordata > Amphibia > Caudata > Salamandridae > Triturus > Triturus cristatus. The sequence goes on along the minus strand of NC_140587.1, from coordinate 312,250,534 downwards.
CTGGGTGCACGCCACATGGTCTTCAACATGAAATTTGTGTCGGGGTAATGAGGCATGTTGTTTGATACCAAATACGACATATTTAGACTGTACCATAATGGAGCTGCTAAACTTGAATTTGCCCAGGTACCAGCACATGTTATCCTATAGACCGTCTATCACCTGCAGTGTCCTTTAATGGTAAAGGCAAATATATGGACATATAAGTTTGCACTTACATACCCACACCTTTAATATAATGCATCCTGCCTCCTGGGATTTAGGAGACCTTCCTTAGGGGCAGCTGGCATATATTCAAAATTGTGCATTGACTTGTGTGGCAAGGGCAAAGTCAATTTCAAGCAGTTTATACTGCTCCTGCAGTCTGCAATGGCAGGCCTGCTGTCAGTAGTTCACTTGGGTCACTCAGGATGGCGCAAACTAGGGGGTTAAAGGCCTTTGCCAATTGGAGTTACCAATTCAAACTTATCAGTTTTAGGGAGAGAGCACTGGCACTGAGCCCTGGGCAGCAGGTTCCAGTGCACTTTTAGAGTCATAACCATCAGCATTGGGGCAAAAAGTGGGGGGTGGCTATACAAAAAGGGTACTTTCCTACACTATTGTTGCTTCAATTGGATGGGAAATAGTAAATATAATCCTTCCACAGCCCAACACTTGCTGTCCGTTGATTAGGTAGGACTGGGAATAGTAAATCTAACTCATCCAAAGTTAACACGTTTTCTTCTTTTGCAAACATTGGAGTTATAATAGTAAATCTGGCTCCTTTAAAGTTCAACACTTTTTCTAATGTTGTTTATTTGGGATTGTTGTTATTATCTTATTATTAATTTCTTTTTTCATTAATGTCTTTAATGTTTATATTATTTATACAAAACAATTGTAATTGTTTCTTTAATTTGTATGTTTTTTCATTTTCATTTTAATGTAGTGTGATATATATGTGTGTTAATATATCTTTGTTAATTTACCTTTTTAAGTTATTGTTTAATTTTAATTTTTAAGTTATTGTTACTAGTTTTAATGTAATTTGTGTTACTTGAGTACTGTTTTATATATATTTTAAACTATATATATTTACAAATTTAGTAAGTGAGTCTACTATGCATAAATAGTTGACTTGGCATTTACTTTTATCACTAATGCAGTTGTTATAGCACTTTTTCTAATCTTTGTGGCACTTATTTGGCACTGTTCACTTTAGTTCGTCAACAGGCGTAAAATAATATGAATATCATGATGATCGTTTAGGTTAATTCGATACTACCCTTGAAATGGGCACTTGCCATACTACGAATATGTATTATATGTTGTTTTTATTGAAATTTGGTAGATAATGTAAGCAACTGTTTTTTATAACAGAAAGCGAATACCATTTTGGAAAGTTTTATAGTAATGAGACAATGCTGTTCTTTAGTGTTTAGCCTTTTAACATCATGAAATATTAGTCTGTTGTCTAGCTCCACGTGAGATATGGGAGGAGCTAATTTTAAGGTGCAACTGTATAAAAACACTATTGGGTTTCAACATGTCATGTGATCAAGACCGGGGAAACCCGGTCGAAACGCGTCATGTTGCTGGAGGAAAAATAAAGCACGACATAACTTGAACTGCTGAGTGGTCCGTACCTGATTTTCCGTTTTTTGCAAGAGGACGTTTGGTATCAGGATTATGGTTTTGGACTGTTGTTGTGCACTTGGTGAAGAAGATGAAATAAAAACGACATCCAACTGACCTTGCCGTGTTGTGAACTCCTTGGTGCCGTGGTCGCTCTGGTGGGGGACGCTGCCGAGTTTCCTTTCAATATATATATATATATATATATATATATATATATATATATATATATATATATATATATATATATATTCAATGAAAAACCAAAGGTTTCAGGGGCGTTATAGTTAGGAATTGGCATTTAAAAAACCTTTTAAATTCACTGAAAAAACCATTGGTTTCAGGGGTGTTATAGTTAGCTGACATTTCCCTCGTACAAAACCCTAGAAATTCCCGTTATAGCTAGTTCAGCTAACTATAACTCGCGCCCCCGCAATGCACTGCTGATGACGTCACATATTACATCACTCATGACATGGTCAGTGACATCACTGATGACATCACTGACGACATCTCAAATGACATCACTGATGACATCACTGATGACGTCATCCATTGAGTATGTGTTTCTGAACAGTTTTATTATGTTTAATATATATAGGGAAAGGCCTGTTGAAAAATAAGTGGGTGTACAAGTGTGTGAATGGATGATTTTCTAGGTGCGTAACTGAGTCTATAAGTGAGTCATTAAATGTATCTTAGTGCAGACTAGTGACTAAACTATGTGAATGTCTGTATGTGTCTGTGCGTTGGTGTATAAGTGGCTGCATGGTTTTGTGAATAGCTATATGAGTGTCTATATGGGTTGTTGATTGGTTGTCTGAGTATCTGTATGGGTGCCTGAGTGTTTGTGTAGGTAGGGTGTGTGTGACTCTGTGACTAGATGTGTGAGTGGGTGATTCAGTGGGTGCATGTTTTTAAGAGTGCATCTGTGATGGACTGTATGGTTGGGTGAGTGTATGTATGGGTGTGTTAGTGATTGAATGTATATCTCAGTTGTACATGTGTCAGTAACTACATATGTGAAACGCAGTGTATATGTGTGTAAGAGTATATAACTATCTATATGTGAGAGTGTGTGATGTTGGGAGTGGCTGTATGCGCCATAGTGCAAGGATATCTGTGTCATGTGCTGTTTGTTTTTCTGCCGGAAGACACAGAATTTGTTAGTATTTTTATGAGTAAGTGAACTTGAGTGTTTTTAACTGTATAGGTGAGTAAATTTTACTGTGATTAATTATTTACATGACTGACTAGATGTATCAGTACCTCAATGGATGATTGGCGGTGTGTGAGTGTCTATATAGGTGTATAAATGCACAGAGTGACTGTAAGTATGAGTGACTGTACAGGTGAGTGAGTGGAGATGTATGTAGACCTAAAAGTCAATGAGTGGGTGAGTAGTTATTGGTATTGGAGTATCTATGGTTGTAAAAATGGCCGTCTGAAATTTTGAGTCGGTGTATCAAAGGTTATATTAGGGTGTGAGAAGATGCACTAATTTACCACATGGATGACATCATCAGTGATGTCATCAGTGATGTCACTTGAGATATCATCAGTGATGTCATCAGTGATGTCACTGACCATGTCATGAGTGATGTAATATGTGACGTCATCAGCAGTGCATTGCGGGGGCGCGAGTTATAGTTAGCTGAACTAACTATAACAGGGGAATTTCTAGGGTTTTGTACGAGGGAAATGTCCAGCTAACTATAACACCCCTGAAACCTTTGGTTTTTTCAGTGAATTTCAAAGGTTTTTTAAATGCCAATTCCTAACTATAACGTGCATGAAACCTATGGTTTTTTCAGTGAATTTCAAAGGTTTTTTAAATGCTAATTCCTATCTATAACTTATCTCTGAAGATATCATGAAAAGCATTCTTTTTTAAAAGTAGGGTGCACATTAGTTTTGTGGAAAAGCATCTTTGTGATTGGTTAAGAAAAAGCAGTTTCAACGTGGAGTACATATCATAGGATAAACTTTGCTCAGCTCAACCACACCTGCTACTTGCATTTGGAAGGCACTGTTCGAACTTAAAACAATCGTCAACTTTTAGCCTGCATCTGTTGTTAAATGTTCAAGAAAATGTTACAAAAAAATATCGCAAAGTTTTAAAAAATTGATGAACTTTTAACCTGCACGTATTGTGGAATGTTATTGAAAGTGTGTTGATAGAACACGTTGCACTTCTGACTTCTATGTGTTGTTGAATATTTAAAAAAATGGTTCATATGGAAAATTAAAAAGAAACCAATAGAGAAGTTTTGAAACCTAAAAGAATCAAGGAACTATTCTAATTTATTCTTTACATGTATTTATGTGTGCAGCAACAAAATTATAAACACAACAGCACTAGGAAGAGGAAGAAGCAGGGAGTGGGGGCGGGGGGAGATGGGCAGAATGGCACACATGCACAATTAAGTACAACACACATATAGACTAACAATGGCCAAAATGAAACACACCAACAAGGAGCATAAGTCACACAACCTGCCAACATCACACCACGAGCATAGAAGTGAAAACCACGCTGCATTCATACAGGATGTGTACAAAGGCCAGTCGTTGGTGTTGTGGGATGTCTGCGACCGTGGTCATCATGGATGAGATGCCCAGCATGTGGCACATGGTCGAGTTCACTGTGTGTTATGTTGCCAAACGGCTGCTCCTCCCTCCCACGAGCCCCCACACTTTTGTACGGTGAGCTGTTGTATCTCGTGCACTCGTACGGCACGCCATTGTAATGCCTATTTGCGCATGTCCTGCTACAATCCAACAACAACATCACAGTGCCGTTTGGAGGTGGTGCATGCCACTTTACAACATCGACTGCTGCGGCTCTTGTAACAGGCCACACCAGAACACAGAGACACACTTACCGCACTTCCTGTACACGGACATGTCCGAGACACCCCGTTACCCTTGCCGGATAGGCACACCCCTGCACTGACCTGTGGACAACAGACCAGCACACGCCAGTTGTGCATGCAGGAGGATGCGTATGTAGCTACACATCCAGGCTCACTGCCAACGCTGAGGTGACAGCACACTGTGATGTTGCAGGGCTCGTGCCTATCATGCTAAGGCAATGACCACAGGGACACACTTACTAAGATGTGGGTTTGGGGGGCATTGGCGGTCCTGGAGTTGTTGAGATGAGTCTTCTGGCCCTCATGGGTATCCCTGTATCATGCTCATTGACTCTATGGCACCTGTGGGTGTTCTGGTGTGGCTCTTGGCTGTGTTCCCTTTCATGGTGCAGGTAGTTGTCCTGCTTAACACCAGCAGAAAGCAGGTGTAAAATCCCTGGTGCTAACGCCGGAATTTGTTTCGCATTGCATTTGGTGTGAAAGTTGTGATGTGATTTTTTTCGTGTGCACAACAATATACAAACTGAGCAGTGTATCTCGTCAAGATCCAGCACCTGACGCACTATTCCCAATCAATATAAATACAATGAGATTGCTTAATAGATTTTGTGTGTACACTGTAAGTGCAGCCAATACCTCAGTGCAATACAATACAGGATTTTAGTATTTAGAATAAATCGCAAAGGTGCACCTCTTGTCGGGAAGGGCTACTCTCCATTTCATTATCAGCACTTTAACGGAAGTAAAGTTGAGATAAATCTAACACACTATTCAGAAGTTGGTGCAAACTGCAGATATCACTAGTATTCCAGCGATAAGTGCCCCACAATTTAACACCATGGTGGACTCCATCAAATAACAGTAATAAGAACAAGAAAGAGTCACACAGCAGTTAAGAGAACAACCAAAACATTTTTTTATTTTTTTTTCAAACTTTATTTTTTATAATAATAAATATATAAACGATAAACTATTTTCAAACTTTATTTTTTTATTAACATAAATATAAACAATAAACTAATAAACAAAATGTACCAACAATAATACAAAATAACAAGGCGGAACACTCCTGTGGGAACCACGGATGTCGACAACAGACCTGGAAAATCAAAAAGATTGTTAAAAAAAAACAACATGGTATTCTCAACAAAATACCACAAGAAACAAATCACAGATATGTAAAATGTATACAGCGAACACCATTTTATAAGTTTAACTTACAAAAACTGTAAGGGCCCGATTCACAGAACTAACTTAAGACAAAATCCTAAACTTACTACCATTTTCGTATTCACAGAATGCACTTACTCATTTTGGTATTCACAGAAGACACTTACTCACTTCGGTATTCACAGAAGTTAGGAGTCCTAACTTTAGGACTCCTAAATGCCTTCTGTGAATACCGAAAGTCTTAAAATTAGGATTTTTCTCAGTTTAGGAGTGCTAAAGTTAGGAGTCCTAACTATACTACTACTAAACTGAGAAAAATCCTAATTTTAAGGCTTTCGGTATTCATAGAAGGCATTTAGGAGTCCTAAAGTTAGGAGTCCTAACTTTACTACTACTAAATTGAGAAAAATCCAAATTTTAAGACTTTCGGTATTCACAGAAGGCATTTAGGGGTCCTAAAGGTAGGAGTCCTAACTATACTACTACTAAACTGAGAAAAATCCTAATTTTAAGGCTTTCGGTATTCACAGAAGGCATTTAGGAGTCCTAAAGTTAGGACTCCTAACTTCTGTGAATACCGAAATGAGTAAGTGCCTTCTGTGAATACCAAAATGGTAGTAAGTTTAGGATTTTGTCTTAAGTTAGTTCTGTGAATCGGGCCCTAAATGTTGCCGCTTTAAAATATTTACCGAATCTGAGGAAATTTTTTTGCAGAGGGCACCACGCCCACAACGTTTTTCTTCAGTGGTGAAGAAATTTTTTACTTTTTCCAAGGGGCAAACAAAGACCAATGCCACCTTCTTCATTCGCAAGATTTGCCAAAGAGTTCTGTTACGAGGGGATCCTAACAAAAAATACTGGTGCGGCACAGCAAGTATGATGAAACACCTAAGGACCCTTCATCTAAACAATGTTGCACGAGAAGAGTGCAAACAGATGAGAAACACTCCTGTTCTGTATCTGTAAAAAAGAAACACAAATAAATATATATTAGTAACTTTCAAATTTATACTATTCCATTACTGTACAAACACATTTTATATAAAAACTGACTAAGAAACTATAGCCCTGAACCACAAGTGTGACGATCGTTAAAACACTACATGCATAGTGCATACTACTTTGAAGCAGTTCATGCCCTAAAGCCTACCTCACTAAAAGACTACATGCTAACTGACTAAATGATTACAGTACTATAAGGAGACACACTGGGTGAGTGACAGGGTGTTTGCTAGAAGAGTATGAATACTAACTAGGGAATTGAAGGTGTGAAACACAAGTGTGTAGGTGATTAGAGGACTGCATCCATACTGCATAGGCATTTAAAGCAGTCCATGTGCTAAGGCCTGGCTCACTGCATGACTACTTGGGTACTGACTGAATTATTAGAGTACAGCAAGGAGAGTGCCTAGGTGAATTTATAAGTGCTAGGCTTTTCGCAGAGGTAATGGATTAGTACTTGGTACTGAATGGGTCACTAGAGGAGTGCAAAGGGAGTGACAGGGTATTTCCTGGAAGTGTATGGATACTGACTAGGGAATTGAAAGTGTGAAAGACAAGTGTATAGGTGGTTAGAAGACTGCATGCATAGTGCATAGGGGTTTGAAGCAGTCCATGTGCTAAGGCCTGGCTCAGTGTATGAATACTTAGGCACTGACTGAATGATTAGAGTACTGCAAAGATAGTATCTTGATGAATTTATAAGCGTTTGGGTTTTAGCACAGTGAATGGATTAGTACATGGTGCTGAATGGGTCACTAGAGGACTGCAAAGGGAGTGACAGGGTATTTCCTGGAAGTGTATGGATACTGACTAGGGAATTGAAGGTGAGAAAGACAATTGTGTAGGTGGTTAGAGGACTGCATGCATAGTGGATAAGGGTTTGAAGCAGTCCATATACTAAGGCCTGGGTCACTGGATGAGTACTTGGGTACTGACAGAATGATTAAAGTACTGCAAGGAGAGTGCCTGGGTGAATTTATTAGGGTTTGGCGCAGTGAATGGACTAGTACATGATGCTGAATGGGTCACTAGAGGAGTGCAAATGGAGTGACAGGGTGTTTGCTGGAAGTGAACGGATACTGACTGGGGAATTGAAGGTGTGAAAGACAAGTGTGTAGGTGCTTAGAGGACTGCATGCATAGTGCATAGGGGTTTGAAGAAGTCCACATGCTAAGACCTGGCTCTATGCATGAATACTTAGGCAGTGACTGAATCATTAGAGTACTGGAAAGAGAGTGTCTTGGTGAATTTATAAGTGTTTGGGTTTTGGCACAGTGAATGGATTAGTGCATGCTGTTGAATGGGTCTCTAGAGGACTGCAAAGGAAGTGACAGGATATTTCCTGGAAGTGTATGGATACTGACTAGGGAATTGAAGGTGTAAAAGACAAGTGCATAGTATGTTAGAACACTACATCCATACTGCATAAACATTTGAAGCAGTCTATTTGGTACTTAGAAACTGACAAAATAATCAGACTACTTCTAGGACAGTGCTTAGGTAAAACTTTTAAATGTTCAGTTCTGCCACAGTGAACAGAATAGTACATGATACTGCACCTTAGTGTCAAACCCTGACTCATTTTATCAATGCATAAGTAAAGACTAGCTTCTAATGCTACTAAAACTTGACAACATGAGAGGTTTTAAATAAGTTATCTGTCAGCAAATACACGATGTTACCAAATGCTTCTCTCACAGTGGTTCTCAAATGCACACAGACTGACAGTGTGATTCTAGACAACAACCACTATACCTAGGAGTTTACCAAAAATCATTCACTACTGTGGAAGTGGTAAGCGAACTGCACACAATCTTCATATTTCAGGACTGCACTTTTATGTCAAAGCCTGACTCATATAATCAAAGCATAAGCAAAGACTGGCTTCTAATGCTCCTAAAACTTCACAACATGACAGGTTTTAAAACAGGTATATGTCAGCAAATACACGCTGTTACCAAATGCTTCTCTCACAATCCTTACCCAAATGCACACAGACTCACAGTGTGATTTTAGACAAGCAACACTATCCTAGGAGTTTACCAAAACTCATTCACTACTCTGGCAGAGTTAATGGTACTGCACACAATCTACATATTTAAGTACACCACATCAGTGTCAAAGCATGACTCATTTAATCAACGCATAAGCAAAGACTGGATTCTAATCCTACTAAAACTTCACAACATGACAGGTTTTAAAACAGTTATCTGTCAGCAAATACATGATGTTACCAAATGCTTCTCTCACAGTGATCCCAAATACACACTAACTCACAGTGTGATTCTAGACAAGCACCACTATCCCTATGAGTTTACCAAAACTCATTCACTACAGTGCAAGTGGTAAGGGAACTGCACACAATCTACATATTTCACAACTGCAATTTACTGTCAATGCCTGACTCATATAATGAAAGCATAAGCCATAACTGTCTTCTAATGCTACTAAAACTTGACAACATGACATGTTTTACAACACTTATCTGTCAGCAAATACACAATGTTACCAAACACTTCTCTCACAGTGGTTCCCAAATGCACACAGACTCACACTGTGATTCTAGACAAACAACACTATCCCTAGGAGTTTACCAAAACTCATTCACTACAGTGGAAGTGGTAAAGGAACTGCACACAATCTACATATTTCACGACTACACTTTAATGTCAATGCCTGACTAATTTAATCAACGCATAAGCAAAGACTGACTTCTAATGCTACTAAAACTTCACAACATGACCGGTTTTAAAACAGTTATCTGTCAGTAAATACACGATGTTACCAAATGCTTCTCTCACAATCCTTACCCAAATGCACACAGACTCACAGTGTGATTTTAGACAATCAACACTATCCTAGGACTTTACCAAAACTCCTTCACTACTGTGGAAGGGGTAAGGGGACTGCACACAATCTACATATATAAGTACAGCACATCAATCTCAAGGCATGACTCATTTAATCAACATATAAGCAAAGACTGGATTCTAATCCTACTAAAACCTCACAACATGACAGATTTTAAAACAGTTATCTGTCAGCAAATACATGATGTTACCAAATGATTCTCTCACACTGATCCCAAATACACACTAACTCACAGTGTGATTCTAGACAAGCACCACTATCCCTATGAGTTTACCAAAACTCATTCACTATAGTGCAAGTGGTAAGGGAACTGCACACAATCTACATATTTCAGGACTGCACTTTTGTGTCAAAGCCTGACTCCTTTAATCAAAGCATAAACAAAGACTGGCTTCTAATGCTACTAAAACTTGACAACATGACCGGTTTTAAAACAGTTATCTGTCAGCAAATACACAATAGTACCAAATGCTTCTCTCACAATCCTTACCCAAATGCACACAGACTCACAGTGTGATTTTAGACAATCAACACTATCCTAGGAGTTTACCCCAACTCATTCACTAGTCTAGAAGAGTTAATGGGACTGAACACAATCTACATATTTAAGTATAGCACATCAGTGCAAGTGTGCAGTTCCCTTACCACTTACAGTGCAAGTGGTAAGGGAACTGCACACAATCTACATATTTCAGGACTGCACTTTTGTGTCAAAGCCTGACTCATTTAATCAACGCATAACCAAAGACTGGATTCTAATGCTACTTAAACTTCACAACACGACAGGTTTTAAAAATGTTATCTGTAAGCAAATACATGATATCACCAAATGCTTCTCTCACACTGATCCCAAATACACACTAACTCACACTGTGATTCTAGACATGCACCACTATCCCTAGGAGTTTACCAAAACTCATTCACTACAGTGCAACTGGTAAGGGAACTGCACACAATCTACATATTTCAGGACCGCACTTTTCTGTCAAAGCTTGACTCATTTAATCACATCATAAGCCATAACTGTCTTCTAATGCTACTAAAACTTCACAACATGACAACATGACAAGTTAAAACAGTTATCTGTCAGCAAATACATGATGTTACCAAATGCTTCTCTCACAGTGGTTCACAAATGCACACAGACTCACTGTGTGATTCTAGACAAACAACACTATCCTTTGCACTATACCAAAACACATATCTTCATCTAGAAGTAGTACTACATTTTAGTATAGAAACATAACATAACTTATTTCACAAATTCATAAACAATGACTGGTTTCTAATTCTACCAATATATTAAAACTGCACAGTTATCTGTTTACAAACACATGAAAAACACAAATGCTTATCACAGAATGGTTTCTACATGCACACACATTGTAGAGAAAAAGAGTACTCCCTACACTAATAAAATATATTAGTCTGATTAAAATCAAAATAGTCTACATACATCCCCTCACAATTAAATAACTCATCTTTCAAGTTATTTTGTAGATTAAGAAGTATATCAATCACTCACCATATTTTCTTTTACAGAATCTCTGCACTGTGCACCTCTCAGCAAAAGCAAAGAATGAAAAAGTTTCCCTTTCATTTTCCACACATATACATGTAAACATCAAATCACAATCCTTCGCACATAAACTCAAAAGCAAACACACATTTCTATTGGTTAAACATTTCAACCCTTTCCAACTGAAATACATTTCAACCCTTCCCCCAATCTGCCTTCTGCCTGTTACCATAGAAACAGGTCATGGAACACTGCACTGAGCTCACAGGTCACAAGTTCAGCACACAATGTTCCTACACAAGACAGGAAGTGTGCTTGACTTTTCAACATATCAGCTTATCATATATAATGTTACAATCTGTTTTTGTTAACCAATAACAATCATACCTTTAAAAAACAGAAATATACACCCTACCTTTCAGTGTAGAAAGTTGTCATGCAACCAATGATTTCTTGTCATTTTTCAAAAAACGTGGCAGTGGATCCGCGCACCCACCGCGAGAGAATCCGTGCATCCAACGCGATAGGATGCGCGCACCTCCCTGTGTTTTTTTTTTTTTAAAAAGGGGGCCCCAGGGGGTCCTTCTGGGACCCCCTAAGCACCTCTAGAGGGTCAAAGTATTTCCACTCTGCCCCTTTATATGTTTTACACACTTATTCCCCTTGCATCTTCAGACTCGCTTCTACCGAGGCAGAAAATGGCCGCCAACAGTTCCTGGTTTCGAATGTAGAGAGACACTCGACAGCCAATTTGAATTCAGCACGCGATCGGGAAGGTGCGCGCTCGATTCAGGGAGGGTGCGCACTCGGTCTGGGGAGGGTGCGCTTACGGTGCGGGTACGGTCCGCGGATCCTCCGCGGCCACAGATTTCACTAACTTTTTTACCCTAATTCTCTCAGGAACTACTGAACAGATTCACACCATTTATGCAAAAGGCACGAGTCTGAACTGAGGACTACCTCTTTGCCAAATTTGGTGTCATTCCGTTCAGCGGTTCGGGCTGTAGCTGCGACAACAGATCCTAAGGGGAAATTGCATGGGGAAAACGCGTTTTGGGACCCCCCTTTTTTCTCGGCCCCCGCTTGACGGATCACCGTAAAACTTTCAGGGTAGGAGTGGAGCGGAGCTGGCCAAAAGTTTGGAAAATTTCACGAGGATTCGTCAACCGGCACTAACGTTATTCCAAATAGAATGTTGCGGATTTCCTATGGAAAATAGGTCCGAACTATAACTATCTACTGGGGACAGCCAGTAGATTATTTATATATATATATATATATATATATATATATATATATATATATATATATATATATATATATATATATATATATATGCAAAAAAGAAGCATAGAACTCTGGGTAGTTCTCAAGTTTAGGTGGAAAGCAGCTCCTGTATGGAGCACTCTCAACACCAGCGACACTCTGGATCTGCTCACCTCAAATGTCTGTTTTTCTATCAAAATCTTTAAGCATAGGATTAGCACAGTGCCATCCACGCCGAGATAGAAAAGGACAAAGTCTTTTGCCATTTGTACAGCAAAGTCTTTAAGCATAGGACTAGCACAGTGCTGTCCGTGCCGAGCTGTAAAATGACAAAAGCCAATTTGAGGTGAGCAGATCTAGAGTGTCGCTGGTGTTGAGAGTGTTCCATACAGGAGCTGCTTTCCACCTAAACTTGAGAACTACCCAGAGTTCTCTGCTTCTTTTTTGCATAATTTATTCGTCACTCTATGCCTGAAAGGGTATTTCTTTGACTTATACTGGGTGCTCCCTTGTGTCTGGACAAAGCTATACCTCTCTGAAGAGCTCTAATTAGAGCGAAACACTGTGTCAGGGGTTGCTTTTGCTCATTTCAGGTTGGCTTGATTGGTATTTTACCAATTCAAAGCTGTAATCCTGTGCCTGGAGTGGTAATTGGCTTTTGTCATTTTACAGCTCGGCAAGGACAGCACTGTGCTAGTCCTATGCTTAAAGACTTTGCTGTACAAATGGCAAAAGACTTTGTCCTTTTCTATCTCGGCGTGGATGGCACTGTGCTAATCCTATGCTTAAAGGTTTTGACAGAAAAACAGACATTTGAGGTGAGCAGATCTAGAGTGTCGCTGGTGTTGAGAGTGCTCCATACAGGAGCTGCTTTCCACCTAAACTTGAGAACTACCCAGAGTTCTCTGCTTCTTTTTTGCATAATTTATTCGTCACTCTATGCCTGAAAGGGTATTTCTTTGACTTATACTGGGTGCTCACTTGTGTCTGGACAAAGCTATACCTCTCTGAAGAGCTCTAATTAGAGCGAAACACTGTGTCAGGGGTTGCTTTTGCTCATTTCAAGTTGGCTTGATTGGTATTTTACCAATTCAAAGCTGTAATCCTGTGCCTGGAGTGGTAATTGGCTTTTGTCATTTTACAGCTCGGCAAGGACAGCACTGTGCTAGTCCTATGCTTAAAGACTTTGCTGTACAAATGGCAAAAGACTTTGTCCTTTTCTATCTCGGCGTGGATGGCACTGTGCTAATCCTATGCTTAAAGATTTTGATAGAAAAACAGACATTTGAGGTGAGCAGATCTAGAGTGTCGCTGGTGTTGAGAGTGCTCCATACAGGAGCTGCTTTCCACCTAAACTTGAGAACTACCCAGAGTTCTCTGCTTCTTTTTTGCATAATTTATTCGTCACTCTATGCCTGAAAGGGTATTTCTTTGACTTATACTGGGTGCTCACTTGTGTCTGGACAAAGCTATACCTCTCTGAAGAGCTCTAATTAGAGCGAAACACGGTGTCAGGGGTTGCTTTTGCTCATTTCAGGTTGGCTTGATTGGTATTTTACCAATTCAAAGCTGTAATCCTGTGCCTGGAGTGGTAATTGGCTTTTGTCATTTTACAGCTCGGCAAGGACAGCACTGTGCTAGTCCTATGCTTAAAGACTTTGCTGTACAAATGGCAAAAGACTTTGTCCTTTTCTATCTCGGCGTGGATGGCACTGTGCTAATCCTATGCTTAAAGATTTTGATAGAAAAACAGACATTTGAGGTGAGCAGATCTAGAGTGTCGCTGGTGTTGAGAGTGCTCCATACAGGAGCTGCTTTCCACCTAAACTTGAGAACTACCCAGAGTTCTCTGCTTCTTTTTTGCATAATTTATTCGCCACTCTATGCCTGAAAGGGTATTTCTTTGACTTATACTGGGTGCTCCCTTGTGTCTGGACAAAGCTATACCTCTCTGAAGAGCTCTAATTAGAGCGAAACACTGTGTCAGGGGTTGCTTTTGCTCATTTCAGGTTGACTTGATTGGTATTTTACCAATTCAAAGCTGTAATCCTGTGCCTGGAGTGGTAATTGGCTTTTGTCATTTTACAGCTCGGCAAGGACAGCACTGTGCTAGTCCTATGCTTAAAGACTTTGCTGTACAAATGGCAAAAGACTTTGTCCTTTTCTATCTCGGCGTGGATGGCACTGTGCTAATCCTATGCTTAAAGATTTTGATAGAAAAACATACATTTGAGGTGAGCAGATCTAGAGTGTCTCTGGTGTTGAGAGTGCTCCATACAGGAGCTGCTTTCCACCTAAACTTGAGAACTACCCAGAGTTCTCTGCTTCTTTTTTGCATAATTTATTCGTCACTCTATGCCTGAAAGGGTATTTCTTTGATATATATATATATATATATATATATATATATATATATATATATATATATATATATATATATAATTTACATAGTTAGTTCACATTAATAATCATAACTCTTCTTATATTAATTTTATTTGTAAAATTAGGTTTCATATATGTTTATTCAATACATATGTTTATTCATTTTAACTTTTGAGGTATTGATAATATTTTAATGCAATGAGTTTTATTGTTTAATTTCCCTTATATTTTTTATAGAATATGTATATATTTATATATTTAATTTACATTACTAATTGAAACTATTTTTAATTGTATTATTATTTAGCATTTTAATATTTGACATATTTTACACATAATAGTATACATATGTGAATATTCTGATGAACTTGTCTTTTTCTGATGATATTCTGTCCCACAATATATTTTGGTAGACAATATTTTGATTCGGGCAGTGCGTGTTGTTTTCAATATTCTGTCATACAACTGACTACACACTATGATCGAAAGACACAGGGATGCTTCAGAAGAGACTGCCACCCTCTTCTTCTTCCTCACTACCACCTCTTTCGATCCGTTGAACTTCTTTTTTCTTTTCTCTCACTACCAGCAGCTATGTTTTTGATGGACTCTGCCCACATGATTGTATGATGATTTTCAGATAGGCCCCTTGGTGACTGGTATCATAATATCCAACTGGCTTACGAAAATACACTTTTGCTTGCAAATTGAGCATTCTGTGATGTGCTCCTCTTGTGGCGTGAGTCTAAGGAAGTCTGTAAACTGGTGAGGAGAGTGTTCTTATGATGCCAAAGCCTGAAAAACATATTGAGATGAAGCTAGGTGGTTATGCTGGCCTTTCTCTAGGTGGGCTGTGCCTGCGGTAGGGGTGATGTTTACTACAGGTTTGTGGCGTCTTGAAAATATGTAAGCAGGTGGTGATGGTGAACCTACATGACTAAGGGCAGGGTGGATAGAAGTGAGTTGTACTTCCTCTGTGCCACTCCCCACACTAACAATCACTGACTGATCATCACCTCCCTCACTACCAAGGCTTTCAGGAACCTTCCTTTACCTTCATCTCGCATGGCGGGCCTTGGTTGGGTTCCAATCCATTTGGAGAAGTTGGGAGAGTGCTTTCTGTTCCTTGCCAGAGATTGTGAAGCTTATGTGTCCAGTGGAAGAGCAGTCTTCTACTTCAGTACTTCAGATGTTGCAGACTATGATCCCTCTTGTTGACTTTCCTGTGAAGATTCTGGTTGTTGCTGGTATAACTCACTCCATTGCTGAGAAACCTGGGCTTTCGTTTTGGGGATGATGTTGTTGATCCAGGTGTAATCCTCCTCCCAGCCTTCTTGTGCCCATTGGAAGGTGCAGCAAGAACGAGATATTTTCAGCCCTTTTGTGACGGGGGTCGGACTGCCATTATCACAATCCCCTAAGGCCCAGAGGTAGGGGAAAGAAGCCCTTAAAGCCATGTTCAAGGCCCGCAGCGCAGGATGATCTATCTTCAGCCCTGTCATGACAGGGGCCTGGACTGCAATCACTACAATCCCCTGAGGTCTTGAGACGGGGAAAAAGGAACCCTCAAAGCCAGGCTCAAGGCCTGCAGCATAGGACATGCTATCTTTGGCCTTGTTGTGATGAGGCTCCAGACTGCATTTTCCACGATCACTTAAAGCCTGGAGGTGGAGGCGAATGAAGACTGGGACAAAAACAGACCCATCTGCGCCCAGCAGTGCCAGAGTGTGACTGGACAGGGCCACCCCTCTTGGCACCACCCAAGGAGACTTGTACGATATGAGTAAGAAAAAAACTTCTCCTGTTTTAAATACCCAGAATTAGGCCTACAAGGGATCCAACATCTTGACCTTTCTTACTTCTGCTGTTGTAGCCATTTCTGAGGAGATTACTTCTGTTTAAGAGAAACTGGGGCTTCTTCCTAAAATAACTTTAGTCTTATCTACAGCTAATCTGACTGTCACTTCAAACCCTAGCCCTCTGGAAGCTTGTAACATTTGATTGAAGCTGTTGTCCAAGTCCAAAGTTGCCTCCTCCAGTGTCTTATACAAATCAGTTGTGCAACATGGAAAGTGATTCCTGAAGCAGGATGCATGGCAGGCTTTCATTGTGGCTAGTAGTTTCACAAACAGCATTAGATTCTGGGAGGTTGTTACGCTTCAACGCTGAAACTAGGATGCTGATTTCACAACATAGTTCCACTGATAATTGGGTCAGATACATTGAGGGGATTTATAATGCCTAGTGACCAGGGCCGGATTGGCCGTAGCGGACACCGGGCATTTCCCCGGAGGGCCACCATGGTGGGTGCCGGTTTTGGGCCCCTGGTGGCCGTTTTTGTTACCGGGGACAGCAATATTGTCACCCGTAACAAAATCGGCCGAAACCGGCCCTGGCAAACAGCTCGGCTGCACCCGCTCAGCCCCCCTAGGGGGGCCGGCCGAGCTGTTTGCCAGGGCCAGTTTCGGTTCCCAGTCTTGCCCTGCCTGTGTCCTTCTTAATATGACTCTGCATTTCACTCTGTTCTATCTTCTGAGTGTTAATTGCCTCTTCTTTTTGCTTGGGAAGAAGTGAGTTGCTATTCCAGCCTTCCCAACAGCAACGCTCCCGGTCCTCAAATCTAATATTTTTTGTGGGCTCCATCACTTACCATTTAAATAAATGTTGCCTTCAGAAACAGACTTCCTTCTCTCTCGTCTAAATTGGTATTAGTCAGTCAAAAATAATGTTTATTTAGACCACAGGTCTTTAAACAACATAAAAACATAACACTTTATATAAATATTCTAACATCATCACAAATTCAGCAACAATTGCCATTGCAGTAGGCTGATTTCCATACACTACATTACAGAATTGCACAATACTCAATATATAGATCATAGGCGCGCCTGTGTATAAACATAGATACTTTAAAAGTATAAAAAATTCTATGTCAAGAATAAGTGTTGTCTGCAAGATATCGAAGGCTAGCCACAGCTTTTGACCGAGTGAAATAGCTGCTCATGAATGACAATTTACAATGAGACCTAGCGTTAATCGGGAAAGCTCAGACCTTGCAGGCCAACAGGGGTGGTTACACAGGGCTGACCATTGAAATAACCATCATATGGGATTAGAGCAGACTTACTCATGTTCCCCAGGTCTGTGGGAAACTTGTTTTAGGATATACACAATTTATCGAAAATCCGCGTCATGCAAAGCTTCACTCGGGAGTGAGCTCTCGCCAGAACTACAGCTTATTGCCCTTGTGACACCTTGTGACCCCAAACTTGCAATCATTTTATGTTGTTTCATTGCATTCTAAATTAGTAAGGCCTCTCCTTGTATCTATGGATTGCCAAGCCTACCTGTTTGAGGGCTCCAGTATATCTTGTACTGCACAACAGTCAGATTAAGAGCTGCTATGACAGGTCTGTTTATGGAATATTTTGTTTCATTTGCATATAATGATGGGATTCCTTCTTGTTGTGTGTGATTTATTGATTGGATCGTTTAGCCAAGTACAATTGGTTTCATATATTCATCAAATAATCTGTTCGCCTTCAGGTGTCACAGAAACACCTTTGATGCCCGGGTAACGACCAATATCTATCTCGGTTTAATGCAATCCAAGCTCCAGAAATAGCTACAAAAGTGATCTAGTTAGACTAACATGGCAAAATCAGCCTGGGAAAATAAAAGTGATAGGTGGACTGGCTGAATTAATCTCAGCCGCTGACAATTACCTAAGGTACTCTCCAGTCTGTCGTTTGCGCACTATTGTTCTTTAGGTTGAGATCTGTCCTATATAAATCAGCACAGTCGTGTTCTGAAAAGAACAGTCCAGACAGAATTACAAGAACAAGTCATCTCCAGACAGAAACACAAGGAGCTACAGACCAATACAGCCTATTCGGTCAACTTGAGCTCAGTGGCACAGTGAGCGCAGGACCCACCTGTGAGCCCAAGGGCATGCCCATCGCATCTGGAGGGAATCCCTCCAAAATCAAAAAGCTATGCATTGACCATTTGATTTAATTTCAGCCACAAGTTGTATTTCATTCCAGGCTTTTTGGTCTTTAAGCCACTCTAGACAGAAACCAGCTATATGCAAAATTAGCTTTGTTCCTGCTTCAATAGCATGTGAACTCTTGCAGAGGTCATTCAAATTCATCTTTTGTTTGCAGTTTAGCAATACCTACTGCTTTGATTATATAAGAGATAAAGTGCCCCTGGCCCTACACTATAAGGATATTGCAAGCCAATCGAGAAGTTCAGAGGTTATGGAACTCCGAGGGGACTTGCAAAATCCTTACCATGTATGCCAGGGGGTACTTTATCCTATATAACACATGATCACACCATCACCTTTCTCACAAACCATTTAAAACCTTGGTGCTTAGCTCTTTAATATTAAAGAGCGAGCATGTTTTTAAACATGAAGAATACAAAGAAAACTTCTAGTGCAAAATTACACACATCAAAAACCTGTTAGTTAGCTACTGCAAATAGATATTAGAAATGGTTCAATAGAAGTCAGTTTATTTGTTAAAAAAAAAGCTACGCTAGCTCAGAATGTGTAGACATGTAGAATGATTCTAGCTATTCCCTATCTATGGAGTGCAAAAAATATGTATGTATATGTGCTTGTCATTGTAAGCTAAAAAATAGAACAGAAGAAAAATCGGCAACTGGGTGCGTCACAAGTTGCCAATAAAGAAGAACAGGGGTGGGTCCTCCATTTGAGTGGAGGAGTGTCACACCACAGATAAAAGCCACAGGCCAGAGCTGAAAATAAAAATGGTAATAAAGTTTATTTTTTACAATTTTATTTTTCAGCAACTGACCTGTCCCGAATTGAGTGACATGACAGTGCAGGGCCAGTACCGCCGAGTGACAGCAGAGAGTTGTGTGCTTTATGATTGCAATGGCCAGCCAGACATGCACATTTTATACTTCTGTATCCTAGAAAAAGTTCAGGACCGCTCCCTCCAACCCTGGGGCTGCTCTCATTCTGGTGAGAGCAGCGCCAGGATTAGTTAGGGGAGTTAGCTGGGTTCAGCGTTAGAGCCTGCCTTCAGAGAAGACCCTGCTTTACCACCCTTGGGACATGCCAGCCGCCACTGATGAAGAAATGAGAAACTGCCCTTTTACAGGGATTACATAATCTCATGTATTACAAGGAAAATTAAATACTGGCGATAATGCACAGATTACACTACTAGCATGAATTATATAATATAAGTAGTATATGTTATGTAGACATATTAATCATTATCTCTACTCAATCTAAATGTGTACGATGATATGAGAGTTATTAGGAGGGGGATGGAGAACGTGAATTTTCAAGACCAGGCTGTAAGGCTTTCTCTGTCTTGTCGCTGGAGCTATTACACACGATAGTCTACAGGAACCCCGCTGTTTGAAACATGAACGCTTCCACTTCATTTAGTTTGATGAACCTGTTAGTTGCTGTTGTGGACCGGCTCACTTTCCACCATGCGAATTCTCCCTGAAAGTCTCTCACCAGGGGAAAACCATTAATAATATGCCTTTTCTTGTAAAATAATTCATGATAATTCACTGCAAAAATGTTATGCCTAAGATTTTAAATTGAAAGCATGTGGCATGGAAAATGCTTATGCCAAAAGACCTAACACTGCGAGAAAAATGAAGTGAGCCAGATACTCAAGTACCATGGAACACCACTAGGGGGCGTATGGTCACACTAATTTCAGTGAGATGTCCTGTGAAGTTGCTAGCTCCTAGGAAACAAATCCTTCCAAAGTGTGAAGTGTAACTTTTTTTTCTAGGAATCACTATGGAAACTTACCAAAACAAATGATAAATATGCTGACAATAGCAAAGACGATATAAGTGTTCCCCCTAGTAAAATGCTACAAGCATTTCATACACAGAGCTGTAATCAGATAGTCACTCTGCAGAGCAGTGTTGTGAGCTGGTCCATAAATGCTGCCGAGTACAAGCCCTTCTTTATTGCTCCTGGGGCAAGCTGCACGTAGGTTGACGCAGACACTGTGCCGCATTGTGAGGAGGTCTGACTTCAGGGACCGCAATACAGTCCTCTATTTTCCCCTTGCAACACTCGGTTTACACCTCTCTCTTTCAAAGAGTTGCTGCTTCCTCTAAATGCAAATAGCCCATCGCTGGCCTTAAGAGAGAGACTCTGCGAGGTCAAAGTTGAAAAAGCAGAAAGAAAGAGTCTAAAAGAGAAAGAAGGAATGAAAAATTAAAGAAGAAAAGAAAACCACCAACAAACAAACGGAACAAGCCTTTGCAATGCAACAGGTTTCGCATTTGTCAGAGTTAGAGCTATTGGCGTTGTAACTGATTATAATGTCTTTTATCTATGTGTTTTAATTTGGAGTGTAGTGGATGTATGAACACAAACACAGTACGAAGGGGAAAAAAGAATCTGTTTTAAAATCAATAGTTTCACTGTTTGAAAGCAATAATGTAGGGGCATATTAACAACGGCCAGCGATAATTATCGCTGGCCGTGCTTAGCGATAATTATATTATCACAGGCTATCTCTGGTATTTATCGCCCTGGTAGCGCGTTATTAACAACGCGTTACTCCAGGGCGATAAAGATTCCAGAGATAGCGAGGTTATCGCCCTTTTCCAGGGAACATCGCTGGTTTTCCAGCTATGTTCCCTGCAAAAGGGCGATAACCTTGCTGATACGACCCATAGGGGGTGCATAATCCACCCCCTATGTTAGGGATGGCTAAGTCAGGATTTTTGCAGACATTAGGTTTTGACGAAAACGGACGTTTTTGCCAAAATCTAATGTGTGCTAAAATCATGTGGGCTGCCTTGTAAATATTGTGATGTAAACATCAGCGATATTTGCAAGGTAGTCCATCTTGGGTACACCCAGTAACACCCACTTTGCATCTCATTGGAGAATCAAAGTGAGGCATTGGGGAAAAGGGTGCTAACATGCGATTATGCATGTTAGCACCCTCTTGTAAATAGGGCGCTGGTTTTATCTCCGCTTTTTTGGCTTTGTGTAAGCCAAAAAAGCGGATATAAAGCCCTTGTCAATATGCCCCGTAAACCCCAGGGTTTTGAGTTAGAAAGAAAATGAATACATATATAAAATTTGCACAAGGTCAACCAGGAACCTGAGAGGAATGATTAAGCGGCTAAGCTGTGAGAAACTTGGCCTTACTATTAGAAGCTTAAAGGCAGGCTAGGCATCAATGTGCGCGACACAAAATAGTGCTTTTGAAGCTGTTTTCCTCGCTAATGTCATCTCTCAAGGTCAATAAGGTAACCAATGTTTATTCTTTCAGGATAGGTAATGGTGGCATCAGGAAGGAAGCGCTCTCGTTGCTGGCCTGCTATATTTAAAGAACCCTTACATAATGCTATCTGTTCATGTCATGCCGAGCAGCTGCGGCGCTGGCAGTGCTCTGAGGCAGCGTTGGCTGCCCCGGAGGAGAGCGGGGAGCAGCGTCCTCGGGTGCTTTTTGAGGACTCCTCTTTATTTATTTTATTTTATTTATTTTTAACAACTTGTAGAGTGCAACAAATACCCATGGGCGTCTCGGCGCTGTGAGCTGGAGGTACGCAAATGCTGGCGGGAAAATGTATTGGTTAAAAAGACAAGTTTTAATTTGTTTTCTGAATGATATCAGCGTGGGACTAGCCTTAATCTGAAGGGGGAGAGAGTTCCATAGTTTAGATGTAGCCACTATGAAACTTCTGTCATCCCAGGTGGCTTTCCTAGTTCTGGGAACAATCAGCAGACTGGCATCTGCTGAGCGCAAGGGTCTGCTGGGTGTATAGGCTCGGAAGGCTGTCTTTAGACATTCTGGTCCTATGTTGTGTATTGCTTGAACTTGGGGGTGCCCGATAGTATCCTAGCGGCTGTGTTTTGTACCAGCTGCAGTTTGCACAGGACTCTTTCTTGGGCATTGATTAAAAGGCTGTTGCAGTAGTCAACTTTCGACATGACTAGAGCACAGATTTACTTTCTCCCGATATTAGCTGGAATGAAAGGTAGCAGTTTCTTTATTATTCTTATAAAAGTATGAGGAGACCACTGCATTGACATGGGGTATGAAAGATAGTTTATCATCAAAGATGATGCCCAAATTTTTGGCCTTTTTTACAGGGTGTGGTGATGGACTAGTCCCACCCCCTTGCTTACCGCCACTGTTTTTAAAGTGTGCCGCGCTGCAAAAATAATTTGTTACAAAACATCAAGTTTCAGCAGAGGTGCATGTGGAGCTAGGCGCACATTTGAAAAGAAAGTCGTGCGGCTGCCATTGCCTGCTTACTCAGACGAAAAGAAAGGCACCCAATCGCTATTGTTATAGTGTGCTGTGTTGCATAAAAAACACCATGTTTTCTAAATCAAAAGGTGCAAGTCCGGCGAGCTGCCCATTTCGAAAATATAATGTGTGGCCACCATTGCTAATAAAAACAAGTAGGGCAAGCTGCGCATTTTGAAAATATCATGCCAGGCCGCCATTGCTAAAATAAAAACACTAAGCGCTGGGAAAAAAGAAACATACAATGTTTCAAAAATGGAGCCGCACACAGTAAAAGAAAAGGGGCGGGTCACCATTGTTAAAGTCCAAGCACGATGTGCTGCGCTGCAAAACAAAAAAGTCATTAAGTTGTGGGAGAACGTGTTGTGCCTGCAACAGCAGGTAGGAGAAAGTCATGTAAGACAATAGTGTTCACAGACTGCAAATAAAACATACTGAGTAACAACATATGTAAGAGGGTCAGTCCTCATTTGAGGTTACAACATGACAAAAGGAGGGACTACTAAGCCTATTCACAAATCAAAAGCCAATATTTGCAAAGGACAAAAACAGGGAGCAATTGAAAAGATGGGTGGGAAAATGGGTGGAGCTTAAAGTCTATACCTGAATATAGCATGCCTCGAAGAGACAGTTGAACCGCTGCCTAGGTGAGAGCTAAAAACTAACTGAGAACAGGGGAGAAATGTAGAGGCTGGCGAAAGTTGTCCAGCTTGCAGGTAAAAGCCCTAAAGAGAGTTAGTTGTATGGTTCCCATCTAATATTAAGTTACCACACATAACAGATGCATGAACGTCGGCAGAAAAATTGCATTATGTTTGGGTTATTTAGGTGGTATTTTATTTATTATTGGTTGATATACACAAATTACAGTAATTCAGGCCATCATCGTTTTTACAGCCACAGCTTGTGCAACCACAGTGGGCTGGGAGGTAAATGACTCTAATATAATGGACGAGCTACAAAACTTCAAAGGTAGAAAAGCACGAAAATCATGCTATAGAAATGGAGAGAGAGAGAGAGAGTTAAGGAGACTCTACTTGATCAAGAACACTTGTCAACCTGTGACATCACCAGACACTCAAAACCTCTCATGTAAAACCATTGCTGTACCAATGAATCTAGAACGTTTTGGCAACACTAGTAATCGCAGCACCAAGCTAACAAAGCAGTTTTGAGTTGCACAGGCGCGTCAGGTCTTTCGACACTCTGCAAAAGCCATTATGATAGTTGTAGGCTATACCTTGATGTCCTGTCAGGCCTTCCTGTGTGGTGGAGCTCTGTGATCCCTTGTCCTTGGCTCAGAAGTTTCCTGTTTATCTTTTATTAGTGTGCTTAGCTTGCCAGACAGCCTCCCTCGAGTCCTGGTTAAAAGGGCTTGAGTTCTATATGTTTTCTGTTTTGAGAATATTAGAGTTTGAGGAATAATTCATAGGGTGATAGAAGTGTTTTAAGAGTGGTGGATTGAGCAGGAATTCAGCCAAAGTCTGTGCAGAGATCGGCTTTAGGTTTGTTACAGTTCCAAATTGTGCCTGTCCTTTCCTGAGTGGAGGGATCTCTAGTGCAATGGTGAGGTGTAGTAGTGCAATTGACAGGTTTTTGGTAAAGCGGAAGTTAAGGTATTTTCTCTCATGTAGTACGGGGTTGTGTGGTGATAAATGGGGGAGATGGTTTGTGGAGGGAAATAATTCACGTGTTCGTTTTTGGTAGAAGTGTCTTACTAGTGAAATCACAATTTGTAATTGTGCATTAAACATTCTTGTGTTTGGAATGCACTCCAAAGATGTTATGGAGACAGCAGCTTTTCTTCATCATAGAGCACCATGTGGTATTTCAGCTTCACTTGACATTCCGAGACAAATATATCACTTACAACCACAACTGTCCTGTGGTGCTGCTCTTTTTTCTGTCAACTACAACACATTCTCTACATTACCAAGAGCTCTCCTTGTTGAGTTGAGAACTGTCCCTCAGCCCTGGCAGAACAATGTGATCTGCATTCAAATATGGTATGTATATATTTTTTGTATACATATGTGTGTGTGTCGCTGATAAAACCAAAGGTTAAAGTGACTTTATAGTTAGATATGCTAACAATATATAACTTTACATTAAAAAAGCTTAGAAATTCACTGTAAAACGAAGTCGTAACGTCATGTTTTCAATGCAAAAAACACTGATAGACCAAAATTCACCACTTATAGTTTATTGAGCTAACTATAACTTGTGCCACCGCCATGTGCTGTTTATGACAGTACAGGATTTCAGTGGGGGTTGCCTCCCGCGATTGAAGGCTGTGTGGGGTTGGATGCAGGGCCTACCCCTCATGGGTGCCCAACCCACGCCTCATATGGCCTCTGGTTGTGCAGGTTTTGCGGTTGGCCGCAGGGCCTGACCAGAGACCAGGCCCTACAGTCAACCTCCTTGCCCCCCGTGGGTGGCCAATCCTCCGAAACGCAGGAGTCTCAGGGCCCTGATGAACCTTCCACTTGTTTTCTAATTTTGTACCCTGGGGGTGAGGGAGTCCCTCTGGAACCCAACACAAGGGCTGGGGTCAGACCATATTTACACCAGTCCTTTCTATATGCTTTAAAAAATATTTTCAGGACTCGGGGACCGAATCGCCAAGTCCTGAATTGCAGCCTAAACATTTTTCTTCATGGTGCAGCTGCTAATCACATTGATTAGTCCCACAGGATTCAAGCGAGCCGGCCAATCAGAATATATTTTTTGTTGTTTTTTTTCTTGCAGCAATTGCTATCTATATATTTTGAACGTTAATTTCTCTAAAAAGATTGAACAGAATTACACCACATCACAAAAAACACATTTTCTGGTTAAAGATCTAGCTTTCTGCAAAGTTTGGTGTGGATCTGTTCAGCTGTTTTTAGGTTGCGTCTGAGACAGCGCACGAGCGCTGCTCTGGCGATCTGGGGTAGATACTGTATGGAGGAGAACCCACATTTTTCATTGGCTTGTGTCTTTGTCCGTCCTAAATACTGGTGTTTGATTCCTTAATATGCTTGTTAGTCCCTCCTTAGTACGGCCGTGTGGTCATTTGTGTCCGCCCATGGCTACTGGCCCCTTTACTTCGGTTCCAACACGTTTCGTGTACTTTTTCTTTATTGAGAAATGGCCGCCGCTTGTTTTCAATGCCATAGGTCTTGCATTTAAATGCAAGACCAATGGAATTGCCAATATTCTTATTTTCAGCGTGCAATGCGCTGTTTTGGGTTCACAATGGTGGTTTCACACACATTTGCGCACCCGCCCAACTCTGTTGTTTTCGAACTTCTTTGTTTGAAACGGCAGTAGACTCTTTACCACAGCTGGAAGCGAACCGTTTCACCAATGACGACCGCGCCCTTTTGTTTACTTTTGCGCGGGCCCCAAACTCTTTTTTCCCTAAACTTATATATATATTTTTTTTAATGCAGCGGAACCCAAACCCGGAGAGATGGCTTATGAGGTTGGCGCATAATGGATTTTACGCCTGATGTGATGCTGATTGCATGATAAGGATTTATGTTGCAGGATATAATGCTGAGTACAGTGTTTTGCCAGTAGTTACTGGTTGTGTTTTACATTTATTATTTGTGCTTGTGATGGTCATCTTCTCGACCCTGTGTTCACTAATATCCCAGCAGCCACAGCCGAGGATCCCAAACCTATGGCCTGGACTGACCACTCGCTGGTCACGTTCTCTATCCCGAGTAGTTCCCCTCCCGAAACAAAGGCACCCACCGCGTGCCTAAAACGGCCCTGGCATAAACTCCAACATCTTAACCTTGCTGACAGCCTAGGTGAGCTTAACCTGGAGGGCATCAACGACATTGAAACGTCGTGTGTGGCCTTCCAGGACTGGCTCACCAAGGGACTGGATGCTGCAATACCGGCCAAGTGGACCAAAGGTCGTAACACCCCCTCCAACCCTTGGTATGATGAGAACCTGAAAACATTGAGGAAAGCATGTAAAAAAGCAGAACGTCACTGGAGGAAGGACTACAAGCGGGAGGAAAAAAACGCATACCTGGTCCTGCTTAAAGCATATCACAAAGCCATTCGCTTGGCTCGCGCAGCCTTTTTCGCCAACGAGATTAAAACAAGCCCCAACCCCACGAAAACAATCTTTAAAATCGTCCAAAAAATGCAACATGGAGACAAGCCGGCCTCTCACATCACTTCCACTCAGCAATGTGAAGATCTAGCCACCTTCTTCACTGAAAAAGTGAAGAAGATTTACGATTCCTTCACTCACGACCTGCCAGAGGACTTGAACTCTCCCAACGTCACCTATGAGGGCTCTAAGCTCTCCTGCCTCCCAGCCATCTCACGTGAGGAAATAACTACAATATGCAAAAAGGTAAAATCCGGCGCCCCCGCAGATCCCATGAAGCCAGCTTACTTTCAGGGAGCCCTGGAATTCTTTCTTCCACCTCTGACCTTACTCCTTAATCTCTCCTTCGCAACGGCAACGGTACCCATCTGCTGGAAGCAGGCCTGGGTTACACCCATTATAAAGAAGCCCACTCTAGACCCCTCCAAGCCGGAGAACTACCGGCCGGTCTCACTGTTACCTTGGGTGGCGAAATTAGCGGAGGCCCACGCGAACAAAGTGCTTAATGACCATATGGCGAAGAATAACATCCTGGATCCCTCCCAACATGGGTTCAGACCGGGTCACAGCACGGAGTCCGCTCTCCTTACCTCCACAGAACACCTACGGAAAATCATGGACACCGGCAAAAGCGCCGCGCTGATACTGCTAGATCTCAGCGCGGCCTTTGATACGGTCTCCCATGCCATTCTACTCAAACGACTGGAAAACGCAGGGATCATAGACTCAGCACTAGAATGGTTCCGTTCGTTTCTCACGAACAGATCCTTCCAGGTATCGGCCCCCCCTTAATTTCCCAACCCCAAGATATAGGCCAGGGAGTCCCGCAGGGCTCTGCCCTCAGTCCATCCCTTTTTAATCTTTACATGCAACCTCTGGCGGAAGTTGCTAAAAAATGGGACCTCATAATGGTATCGTACGCCGACGACACACAACTGGTCATCAGCCTTAATGAGGCTCCCTCTCCCGATGCCACTAGATTCAGGGATGGACTGACCGCCGTCGCCAACTGGATGACAGCCAATTGCCTTCAACTTAATGGAGGTAAAACTGAGGTGTTGCTCATGGGCAAAAATTCCAACATCTGGAGCAACCTTTGGTGGCCCCACTCATTGGGCCCAGCCCCCCCGCCTAAAAATCTGGCAAAAAACCTGGGAGTCTGGCTGGACTCGACACTCAGCTTCCAGGCTCACACTAAAAAAGTTGCCGCGACCTGCATTGGACTACTGAGAAGCCTTCATCCCATCTTAGGCTTCTTCGATTCCAAAACGAGACAACTCATCGTACAATCGACCATCTTATCCAGGCTGGACTACGCGAGTGTCCTGCTATTAGGAGCTAACAAAGCGGAGATCAAGAGATTCCAACGAATTCAGAATTCCGCCGCCAGGGCTATAGTAGGTCTGCCGAGAAGGTGCTCCGCGAGAGCCACCATCCAAAGACTACACTGGCTACCGGTAGAAGCCCGTATCCATTTTAAGGCCCTTATCTTTGCCTATAAAATTCTGAGTGCTGAGGGACCAGAGCTCCTTCGCCCGTTGCTAACGCCCCACAATCCCCAACGCAACCTCCGCTCCAAAGGGCAACACCTAGTACTGGTCCCCCACACGAAGTACTGTCGCATAGGAGGACGCTCCTTCAGATTGCTAGGGGCCAAATTATGGAACTCCCTCCCCCTCCACATCCGCTGTATTGACAACCTACTGGCTTTCCGCAAAGCTATCAAAACTCTTCTCTTCCCCCCCATGTAGGTTCTCTCCCTTCTTTTTTCTCCCAGTTGGTTACGATGGTTCTAGCGCCGGGACGCCCCGTTGCCAGGGCAGCTGTTGCGCTTTACAAAACTGCTAACATAACATAACATAACATGGTTCTGACAGTAGCCCAATTGGCCCTGTCATGTGTATATAATCCCCTGTAAATATTGCCTAGTGCCAGTTGGCACAGTGTATATTGTGTGATTACTATTCTAATGTGGTTATGATAATACAAAGGCTATTTTTATACATAACCTTGTGTGGAGTTCCTTTTGTGGTGTGCCTAGTATGTTGGGGCTGTGTGTGTGTTGCGCAAACGCTCAACACATTGCCTCTGGGATAAGCCTGACTGCTCGTGCCAAGCTACCAAGGGGGTGAGCAGGGGTTATCTTCAGCGTGTAACTCCCTTGCCCTGACTAGAGTGGTGGTTTCTGCCTGGCTTAGGCGCAAGCCCTAGCCAGCCAGAAATCCCATTTCTAACAGTCAGATGTTATCTTTTACTACTGTTGTCGCTATGTGTTGCTAGGTATGCCTTGTTGTTTGAGTATATTTCCCGATGCTTACTACAGTTGCCTATGTCAGGTCAGGGTGCTGCTGAGGCACCAATTTATACACTGCTGACAATGCCTTTTATTTATTTTTTAAAACCAAAACACATCTATCTATCTATCTATCTATCTATCTATCTATCTATCTATCTATCTATCTATCTATCTATCTATCTATCTATCTATCTATCTATCTATCTATCTATCTATCTATCTATCTATCTATCTATCTATCTATCTATCTATCTATCTATCTATCTATCTATCTATCTATCTATCTATCTATCTATCTATCTATCTATCTATCTATCTATCTATCTATCTATCTATCTATCTCTCTATCTATCTCTCTATCTATCTATCTATCTATCTATCTATCTATTAGAAATGGGGGCTCCAGTTGGCAGTGGTTTGCACCCTGTCCAAGTAGGGACCCTCACTCTAGTCAGGGTAAGGTAGTCACACAGCTAAGATGCCCCCTGCGCACCCCCTTGGTAGCTTGGCACGAGCAGTCAGTTGTATCTCAGAGACAATGTGTAAAGCATTTGTGTACACACACACAGAGTAACCCAGTGAAAACACTACAACAGGAGTCCACACCAGTTTAGAAAAATACCAAAATGTATCTGAATAAAACAAGACCAAAATGACAAACATCCAACATAAATAAGTCAAAATATCACTTGTAAAAGGTTAAGCAATTTTAGTCCATAGAACGCAATGGATGCCTTCTTTTTAGCACAAATTACCTTAGATGCATCAAAACTGAAAGACGGTGCAAGGTGCAGGGGAGGTGAGGTGCTGGAAAAGGAAAGCGGTGTGTTGGTGCCTTACTAGACAGGGTAGGTGAAGCTTTGGTTCCTTTCTGCCAGGGGAGGTGATACGTTGGTTCCCTACTACTAGGCAGGGAAGGTGATGCATTGGTTCCTTACTGTCAGGGAAGGTGATGCGTCGGTTCCCTACTGGAAGGGTAGGTGATACATCGATTTGCGGATACACGGCGTTGGTTCTTTACTGCGGTGCAGCGTCGACAAGGTATCAACGTTGAGAGATGATGCACCAAAAATCCAGTTGCACCAGGATCTCCACTACGAATTTCAGATGCCAAAATCACAATTTTACAAATACTTGCAGTTTAGGCACGCTGTCCTTCCCAGTGTTGCAGATTTAGAGTCCCTCCCTGATTTCAGTCCCAACAAAGCTAAGCTGTTTATGGGTGACCTACAGGACCTTCAAATTTCCAAGATTTACCAGTCCCTGCCCCACTACACTAGATAAACTTAGGGAGACATGGGAGGAATACCATGGCCCTCTGGATGGAGAAGACTGGACGGAAGCACTGGCTTCCCCTCGAGGGCGGCAATAGCAATGCGCCTCCGGCTGATCCAATTCAATTACCTACATCGGGTCTATTATATGTGCGTTAGGCTGTGGAGGGCGGGTTTGATAGCGTCCCACTCCCTACATTGTGTGCGTTGTGGTCAGGAGGATGGCAGTGTACGGTGCTTGTGAAGTTCTGGCGGGGGGTACTGGCCTGTCTTGCTGAAGTTCTGGGGTGGGAGCTCCCTTATTCCCCCAAATTGGTGCTGCTTCATATAATGGAAGGGGTAGGGGGAAATATTTATAAGCGCCACCTAATGCTATTGGAAATTACGCTTGCCAAACGAGACATTGCACGGAAGTGAAAGGCAGAGACCCCGCCCTCATTGTCAGCATGGAAAAATGGTCTTGATTTTAATATGGGTCTGGAGGCTACTATTTTCAAAGCTTGAGGGTGTCCGCACAAGCACTTTAAGATCTAGAGGAGGTGGGTTAATTATAGAGGCCTATACCTGGAGCCCCTCTCCGCGGAGGATGTTGCGGTTCTGGGTTAATTGGGCAGGAATGTGATACAGAGTTCTAAAAGGTCCAGTGGGATTTGTCATCTGTGGGCGGGCGAAAACCCGCTGCTTATTGTGTGCTGCAAGGACAGTGCATTGGGGGGGGGGGGGTTTGTTCCTTTATTATTTCATTTTTATAAAATGCATATATTAAAGGTCAACGCAATATCCATGATGAACTATGTAGCAGTCAGCCTCTGTCTTACAGAGCTCTGCATTGTATTTGACAATTGACGCAATAAAGATTGTTTACCAAAAAAAAAAAACAGTTGCGCTGCGTCGATGCGACATTGACAGAGCAGGCACTCATTGATTTTCCAGCTTCAAAGCAGGCGCTGTGTCAATTCCACAGCCGGCAACCAGGTGCTGTGCTGGAGTCGGAGGGGGTGTCACGGACGTCGGTGACACGGTGCTCAGGCCTCACGCTGTGATGTGTTTTCGGAAGTGCTACGATGGCGAGCTGGGGCCTGCTGTGAAAGCCGATCGGGAACCACGCTTCATGTCAGGCAGTGGCGGTGCGGAAATCTTGTGCAGCAATGCATCGAGAAAGCAGGTGCTGGGAGTTGATGAGTGTATTTTCTCCTTAAGATCACCGGATTCTACTTCCAAGGGCCCAGGAACTGGATTTGGCACCACTTGCAAAGTCAGTACTCTCAGCAGAAGAGCCCAGGCACTGGTAGGTGAGCCTGAGGCTTCTTAGCAAGAGGCTAGCACGCACAAGCCCTCGGAGAAGCTTGAAAGCAGAATGTAGAAAGCAAAGTACAGTCCTTTCACTCCCAGGACAGAAGCAGCATGCAGCAGGCCAGCACAACAAAGCGACAGCGACAGTCCTTCTTACAGCATCTAACTATTCTTTCTGGCACAATGGCCTTAGTCCAGAAGTGTTCTGATTTTGGGATGTCAGAGGTTCAATACTTCTACCCCTTTCTGCCTTTGAAGTAGGAAAACTTAAAACAATAAAGTATTTGTAGTGCACAAGACCCTGCCTCTCCCTGACCTGACCCCAGATACACTACACTACAGGGGGGTGGGGAAAGCTTTGTGTGAGGACAGGCACAGCCGTATTCAGGTGTCAGTGACAACTCTTCCCTCCACATTATCTCAGGAAGGACCATCAGCCTGGTGATGCGCCATTAGGAAGTGCAAGGCACACCTCAACTTCTTTGAATGACTGTCAAAAGCGAATGCACAAGAGCCCAACCTGTCAGCCAACCCAGACGTGTATTCTTGCAGCCAAGATCTGGAACGAGTTCCCAGTCAACATCAGACGCTCCCCGAACCTGCACGTTTTCAGGAAGGACCTCAAGACCTTGCTCCTCGACTGAGCTGCCTACCCCCTCCCTCCCCCCCAGAGCCATGAGACCCTCACGGGTAAGTTGCGCGCTCTATAAACCCCCTGATTGAATGATTGATTGATTGATTCTACAGACAGGCAGAGGCACAGAATGGCTAAGCAAGACAATGCCCACTTTCTAAAGGTGGCATTTTCAAACACCAAACCTAAAACCAACTTTGCCAAAAGAGGCCCCAAACTCCAAATTGCTATCTGCTCCCAATGGGACATTACACCTAAAAGATATTTCAAGGCAATCCCCATGTTACCCCATGGGAGAGATAGGTCTAGTAAACAACAAAATTATCAGTTTTTCACTATTAGGACATGTAAAACACACCATTACACGCCCTACCTTTTAAATACACTGCACCATGCTAATGGGACTACCTTGGGCCTACCCCAGGGTTCAATTACATGTAGTAAAATGGAAGGTTTGGGCCTTGCAAGTGGGTGCACTTGTCAGGTCGAAATGATAGTTTAAAACTGCTTACACAGATACTGCTGTGGCAGATCTGATACATGTTTGCAGGCTGCTCAGGTGGGTATCACAATCAGTTCTGCAGGCCAACTAGTAGCATAGGCCCTAGGCACACCTAGTGCACTTTACTAGGGAATTACTAGTAAATCAAATATGCCAATCATGGAGAAAACAATCACCAATACATTTAGACAGCGAGCATATGCATTTTAGCACTGACCAGCAGTGCTAAAGTGCCCAGAGTCCTGTAACCAACAAAAACAGGTCAGAAGAAATAGGAGGCAACTTGCCAAAAGCCATCAACAACCTCAACAGCTGAATCATAGCATGGGCTGACACCCTGGCTCTCCTCAGGCGCAAAGGCAAGAGACCGACCAGGGGGCAGCCTGTACACAGTGGAAATCAGGCTGATGAAACACCACTGCAAGCAACTGGGGCACAAATGGAGAACAAGTAAAGACACCACAGATAAAGACATCTTCAACTCAACCCTAAGATGGTACCACCAGAAGAAATGGAACACCCAGAGCACAACTCCTGCAGATCAAGTTAACACCAACACGAACACCAACAGCAACAAGGAAATCTTTGCCATCATCAAAGATTTCATTGCACCACTCTTGTGATTTAAATGCTCCACAAATACAGATGAAACTTTATACTTTTTATCTGATTGAAACAGCCTAATGCAGTCCTTCCTCACTAGACCCCCAAAGCAAATATTCTTGAGCTGTTATGAACCTACTCCAATTCAAGATATAACAAATCTCCTCCCTAAATGACATAGAAGACACAAAACAATTATAAAATTAAAACTAACATGCAAAGAAGTACAATTACAAAAAGTTAATTCCACTAAAACCCCAAAGGTTGGAGTACAGTACCCGAGGAACCTAAGGTTTCTTCATGAGTCCTTATTTAACAAAATCTCTCAAATATTCAGGAGCCCTGTGGAACCTATGTGTTCTTCTAGGTTTCTGTACATCCCTTACAGGCACCATCTTGATTCTCTCTAATCGGCCTCTACCTCCCATATTCTCTCCTCTGCCCACATTCATAGGAACCTTCATGACATGTTTGTCCAAGATCTCACTCTCATAAATTAAAAGGAAACTACTGTACCCATCCTCCTCATCCAAATTCACAAGACTTGCTTCACAATATCGTACCACCTTTCTTCAGTTCCACCATTCTCCATTTTCAAGTACCATATAATAAGGATGCACCCCCTTAACCTTAAATTGCCATCAAAGTTTTTTTGTTATGTTATGTTATGTTAGTAGGAGCTTATAAAGCGCACGGTCACCAATAGGTTTCATGGCGCTAGTTGTTTGATGTGTTGCGGCCGGGCAGGCTAAACGTAGATTTGCGTATACAACCAGGTATTGAGAGCTTTTCTGAAACCCATCAAGTTATCCTGCCTCCTGATGTCCAATGGTAAGGAGTTCCAGAGGCTTGGGGCAAGGGAGAAAACCTGCATCCTCCTTGGCGTTTGAGTTTAAAGACTGGGACAGTAAGAAGTCTTAGAATGGCGGATCAAAGGTTACGGCGTGGGACATGTTTAACAATCAGGTGACTGATGAATTTGGGGCTCCTGCAGTGTAAGGCCTTGAATATCAAACATCCGGTCTTGAAGACTGCACGTTGGGCGATGGGTAGCCAGTGCAATTTGGCTAACAGGGGGCTGGCTGAAAGCCATTTGGGATGTTTGAATATCAGTCTCGCCGCCTGGTTTTGTACTATTTGTAGACGCTTGAGTAGATACACAGGCAGACCGAGATGGATGGAGTTGGAGAAATCGAGATGCGAAAGTACAAGGGAAATCACTGCCTGAATGAGAGCCGATTGAGTCAGTAAGTGGCCGATTTCAAATTACCTGCCACCCTGCTTGATCTCATCTTCACGTAATCTCCCACACAGATCTCCCCCGCACCTTTTTACCTCTCCTCTGGGAGAATGGGCTTCAGTCTCACGTGTGCAACAAAGAAGAATGGTCTTCAGTCACATAGCTCCACAAAGATTCCATCCATGCTGGCAGCATCTTAGTACCAGCTTTCCTGCCGATCACAAATTTGAGGAGAACTTCTCCTGAAATACCATTCTTACTTGACATCTTTTCTGTTAGCCATAGCTTATTTCACCATGTGGTTAGCTCTCTCTACAATACCATTATCTTGTTGGTTGTATAGGCTTGTGCAAGAGTGTTTGATACCGCACCTTCCTCATCTCCTCCGAAACCAGTTACAGGGATTTCCTTCCACCCTAATGATTTCCTCCATGGTTCTTATGGTGGTTTTAGTAGTGCTTTACCTAAGAAACCTGATTACGAGCCATTTAGAATGAACAACGACCATTACCAAGGCAAACTTGAGCTCTCCTGCCTTACTTGACATCTTTTCTGTTAGCCATTGCCATTTGAATAGCTTATTTCACTATGTGGTTAGCTCTCTCTACAATACCA
Source organism: Triturus cristatus (assembly GCF_964204655.1). Lineage (NCBI taxonomy): Eukaryota > Metazoa > Chordata > Amphibia > Caudata > Salamandridae > Triturus > Triturus cristatus. Next base: position 312,214,975 of record NC_140587.1, on the reverse strand, counting down.
TTATCTTGTTGGTTGTATAAGCTTGTGCAAGAGTGTTTGATACCGCACCTTCCCAAAACATTCCTCATCTCCTTCGAAACCAGTTGTGTGCCATTATCAGTAATCAACTTATAGGGATTTCCTTCCACGCTAATGATTTCCTCCATGGTTCTTATGGTGGTTTTAGTAGTGCTTTACCTAAGAAACCTGATTACGAGCCATTTATAATGAACAACGACCATTACCAAGGTAAACTTGAGCTCTCCTGCCAAATTTCCCTTTGGTTTGAAAAAATCCATGCAAACACTGTGCCACACCATTCCAAAATCATTGATCATTCCCCCACATGCTTTACTACCAGCTTTTAACCTCTCCTTACCTTCTTTGCAATCATCGCATCATTCTACCCATCCCTCAACATCACCATCAATCCCTAGCCACCAAAAATTCTTAAGCAACCTTTTTTTAAATAAAGTCTGTCCCAAATTGCCCTCATGAGCTAGGTTAAGCAATTTAAATTGGAGACTCACCGGGTGAATAAACGTATCCTCTCTCATTACCACCTCATCCCCGTCAACCGATAATTCATCAAAGTGTTTATATATGGACGCACCTGCACACTCATCAAACTCTACCATCTGCTTCCCTTCTTAATCATCAACACAAGTTATGTTACGATAAATTGGCATCATCCACCATTCATTGGTGCCACTCCTCCTTTGATACAGCACCCTGAGTGCAATCAAACACATCTTCCCCTTTTGCCACCGCACCTTCCTTCTCCCACACTTCCACTTTAATCTTATCCACCATTTGCCATTCCAAATGTACATGTGACAAGCAATCAAGTTGAATGTTACGCCATCCTTGAATATGATCAATGGAATATCGACACTCCTGAAGGAGGGATGCCAATCTTGCAGACTCTTTACTTACTCTCTTGGCAAAAGTACTTTGACCAACGGTTTATGATATGTTCGAAGTGTAACTTGGAAATCAAATATCTACATGTGGAAATATTCCATTTCTCTTGCTGTGGCCAAGGCCTCCCTCTCAATCACAGACTAATTCCTTTCACTGAGAGTGAGTGACCTGGAAGCAAAAGCCACTGTTGTTTTGTCACTGGCATGTGCTTGAGACAATGCAGCCCAAAGTCATACCGCACTGGCATCCACTGTAAGAATCATTTTTAGCCCAACATCAGCCTTCACATGTCATCATTAATAACATCATAAGCTACTTGTTGATTTATTTCCCAAACAAAGGTGCAACCTTTCCTCAGAAGCATACTGAAATCTTCAGTTTTATCAGAAAATATTATATAAGCTTAGAGTAGTTTTCTATTAGACCTGGAAATGATCTAAGCTGATTTTTAATGCATGGAGCTGGAGCATCCTTGATGGCCTTTAACAGATCTTTTTTTGGTTTCACCCCACCTTTAGAAAGAGTGCACCCAAGATATTCAATGTCTTCCACTAGAAATTTACATTTCTCTTTTTGGGGGTTTAACACTGCTTCAATAAGCCTATCTAACACTTGTTTGAGTGTGATGTTGTGACTTTCGATGGTCTCTCCATACACCAAGATATCGTCCTGAAAAAATATTACTTTACTCATACACTTGAACACTTCATCCATCATTCTTTGAAAGACACTTGCACTCGAAGATAGCTCAAAATGCATCCTGGTGAACTGAAAAATGCCTTCCATAGTTACAAAGTCTGTAAGTTACTTGAAATCATTGTGTAATTTGATCTGGTGGCACCTACTTTTCAGATCAAGCTTGCTTCAAAACATCCACTTTTAAGCCATAACACCAATTCATTTATGTTTGGCAGAGGAAAATTGTCAGTCACAATGTTGTGATTAACACTGCATAGATCGACACCATCTGCCTTTTCAGTAATTACAACTGGAGAAACCTACTCAGAGCTCTCAACCTAATCAATGATTCCCTCACACACTATGTCATTAAGCACTTTTTTGACTCCACCCCTTACTACAATAGGTGCTCTCCTTAATTTATGTTGTACTCAGAGAGCATCAGGGTTTAGCACAATTTTATGCACATATCCCTTTAATTCTCCTAATCCATCTGCAAATACCAATCAAGCCCCCTCAATAATTTCATCCACTGAAATGTCATCTACCACCATAAACTGGTTAGGAGCTCTTGGGATGATGATTATATGAAGATTTTATTGGTGCTGCCACCCCAAAATTAGGAGGCCGGATTCTGCCACATATAATTTACAGTCAACTGATCTATCATGGAACTCAATTTAAGTCAACATAAGCCCAACAATATAAATCTTTTCACCCTGGTACTCCCCAGGATTTATATCCTTTGGTAATAGGCATATTAGGCCACGGTCACACTAACATAATCCAGGTAGTTATTTTGTATAGAGAGCCTGAGTCTACCATAAGCTGAGAAATCTTGCCTTTGATCCCGAAATCTGCTTTTGGTCTAATATGCCTCCCAGAATATTCATTTAAATCATCAATGCATAAAATTGTATCTTCCTTTTCATACATCATACCCCCACTCCCTTTACATTCTTCTTATATCACAGCAACTTTAGGTTTGGCATTACTGTTACACATATGCGCAAAGGGACTTTGCTTCCTGCAATCCTTTCCCACAGCAAAACATTCTTTAAATTTTGAATTGTGAAAGTCACTCCTACACCTAGAATGCATTTTGGGCCAGATGTACGACCCGTGAAAATAGCGACTCGATATTTGCGGTAAATTGCTACTCGCAAATAGTGAGTCACTATTTGGTACCTAGTAACACCACAGACAACATGATTGCGTATTGGTATTGACTCGCCACGCTATTTGGCTTACTCGCTATTTGCCAGTCGCTAATGTCTCGCAAATAGCGAGTCCCGTTAAAAAAACATATTTTGCATCCGCTATTTGCAAATGTTCATTAAACAGGCTAACTAAGCACTAGCAAATGGCGAAATTCATAAAAAAACACTTCCTGTTTGAGCTAAAGGACCCCAAAACAGGAAGTGGTGTCCAAGGATACTCCTGAACAAAAGTCAAGCACATTTTCAGGTGCAGCAGCACTGTTACACACTGCTGATTGAGCACTAGAGACATCATGAGCAGCAAGGACAGCAAGAAGGGAAGCAAGGAGAGGCTGAGAAAGCTGAAGTTTTTAGAGAAAGAGCTGGATATAATCATGGAGGAATGCTGCAGCCACCACGAGGAGCTATTCGGTAGTGCCTCACACCGTCTGCCTGAGACTGAGAAGAGGAAGACCTGGCGCTGTATGCAGCAACACATAAATGCACTAGGAGTTGCACACCGCTCCATAGACAGCATAAAAAAGCGCTGGTATGATCTTCGCTCCAGGGCAAAGGAGAGGGTGGCAGCATGGCTGGAAGAGGCGAAAAGAACCGGAGGGGGGCCATTCACTTCAGCTAAGCCATCAGCAGCTGAAACAATGGTGGAAGCTACCATGGAGAGGGCAGTTGTAGAAGACGTTGGGAGCCTTGATACATCCCAGCCATCAAGAAATCCTGGTAAGTGAAAAATGTGCATGTGATGTGTGAATATTCACTAACACCTATACTGTGCATGCATTCTAATTAACCACAAGCAAACATCCATGTACAAACAAAAAACAACACTAGTGTTGCATCATGGAAGATGTAGTATGTAATAAATACAGTGTAGTGAGGGAGTGACTTGAGCTGATAAACATTGCAACACCACTGAAACAGTGACTCACATTT